>NC_083541.1:3807455-5227591 GCF_018135715.1 Danaus plexippus
ATAAATGCTTGATTTGAGCAAATAAGATAAAGACCAAAAACAAGCTGAGAAAACAATGAGATCGAAAATTTTTACTGATTTGTAACAGTGATGTAGTAAAAAAAAGTTAAATATAACTGAAACTTGAAAGATTATTGAGGCCTCAAGTGACGTTGTCAGATTTTAGGTATCTAGTCTATTTTTTGTATAATGTCATGTTTTTTAACGAAATTCGATTATCAAATTCTGTTAATAACCAATAATTTTAATACTTTTGTAGCTTGACCTTCATCTTTGGCGTATCAAAGACAAAGACATTGAACTTTTAGTTTCCTTCATCGCTGATAAGTAGGTATAAGATAATCAATATAAGGTGAAAGTTTCAGTAATGTGGCTACCTAAGACGTATCTGAGGGTGACCGTCAGACTGCACAAAACAGATAAGAGCAAAACTCTGACGCAGAACTTTAAAAGATAACTTTGCGTCAGAGTACATTTTTCAAGCGGCTCAGTATAAACCGCTCGTGCCATACGGTACGATTTCCTGGCAAAATACACCAGCTTTTGTTCTGTCACGCATCTTATACAGGCTTCCTTAAACCAATTACGGTTATATTATATAGCTGGCAAACTCAGACTGCACATACAGTACAGGTATCAGGTACTTAAATAAATGAAGATTCGTGTTTGCATCGCTGACATATGATTATTGTAGCAAAGCTATGCCTAATAACCTACAAACGTTACATATATAATATATTTTTATAAATTATATTAATTCTATCGAACGTTCCATAGCATTTGCCTGTTTTAGTTTATGCTACTATAAAATACATACATTTTTGGTATGCCATAATTATAGTATATTTGAGCTACGCGCGTCTGACGCAAATTCATGATTATTCGACCGTCACCTTGATGGGATTGTTCACACGAAAAATGTTAAACCGTAAGACTGCGTGCATCAGAAGACAAGGTCGATGGCGTTGTATTTCTGGACGCGGAGCTCGTTCGACCTCAGACTACTCGATCGCTGATTGATGATATGTTCCTTGAATATTTCGCAGATGCTCTCATTAGGATATTATTATGAAAACGTTCATCTACAAATTAATATTTAAACCATCAGCACCTATAGATTACATTTAATAATATGATTATGAAATATACATTGCCACTTTGACTTTGACTTTGAATTTTGTATCTCTATCCACAGTTTCTGGACGTCCTAATTAAAATTTTGATACGTATTACGTGGTTATGAAATCAGAATGTCACGGATATTGAATGGAAGACAATTGACATCAGACAATGTGTTAGTTTGTGTTATTTGAAACCATTCATTCAACTTGTTCTTTTATAACTTTCAACAATGCGTCACCACTCACCACTCTCTAGTGTCAGTTGGTGACACCATAATTAACATGTAGTGCAGTACTAAATAAATCAATTTTATATAGTAGAGTGTCTGTCGGTACGTTTAGAACGTTGTGAGTCACCCGGGGACGGTATTCGGCCAACGACCTAATTCGAACGGGTACTACTTCATAACCTGTTTGATATGAAACGTATTTACATATTTTTTGAACGCTTTAAGATTAGAATATCACATTATTGACATGAATATGAATAAATATGTAATATTTCATATATTTACAATCGAACGTACATCGATCCTTGTTTGTAAATAAAATAATTAAAAAAATAAGGTTATCGCACGGGAGCGACAAACCGACAATATTTATAACTTTCTGATTGCATACGCAAAATTTACAACACTATCGCGTGTGCCCCCATGAAGGAATGCTACACTTGATTTATAAGACACATATTAGACAAATCACAAGCAACACAACAAACGTATTCTATCTATTTGTTTTACTGTAGTAGACATTATAATATAGTAACATGAACTAGATCCGGAAGTGTATATTCTGTAGTCTAGTATTGCATCATTGCTTCTACAATACGACTACAGATCCTATACATACTGTGTGCACGAGCCGATCATTTGTCATCATACCAAGTTTAGACTTATGGACTTAAACAATTGCAGATTGGAATCGTGACTTCGGTTATTATAGAGATTAGGAGCCTGGAGCGTATATTCTCTTGTTATATTCCATACAATAAATATATGATATTGAAATGTTACATTTATTTTATGTTATATAAACTTTTAACTCTTTAACTATTTTCGGTATAACAACCAAGACTAATTTGATTTAGGTTAACAAAATACTGAGTAACAGTCCTAAATTCTATTATTATTTTTTTAATTCAGCTGTTTCAGAAAATATATCCATTAGATATTAATAATAATATGTTTAATTAGGACACAAAGCATAATAAAAGAAAAACGCAGCAATTGTCCGTGACTACAGTTAATGGTTTCATAAATATTACTTTTTAGACGTCGCGTGACGTCTTGTTTATGATGATTTTTATTTTGTGCCAAGGGAAAGTTTTTTTGTCCTTGTCTAAGTTTATCTTTAAATCATATTTATAGATGAACCTGGCTGAGAACGAAGATTTAAGACAAAAAGGTTTTATATTTTAAAAGCTGCATTCTTTTTTAAACGAGTGCATTCAAACATTTTTGTTACTGATACTTTGCGAAGTTATGACTGTTTCGGAATTTATGGAGTGTTATTACTTTTTTTTAATATCGTACTAATACAATACATTTCTCACAATTGATAATTTGTAGGTAATGTTAATAGGTCTGACAATCAAGGACATTCAATTACCGTATTAAAGTAAATAATGAACACAGGAAGATATAATAAAACATTCTAAATTAACGCCATTAAAAACAAGGTTTCGTTTAGAAACCTATACGTAATTTTGATATGCATCAAAATTATTTCCTGCGTTTAATTATGAAGTTGCGAAACGCCTTCAATTCGACGAACGTTGCGCGGATAAGATAATAATAATATCGCTAATTAAAATAATTATTATTTAAACATGTTATTACACTAAATTATGAAAGTAATTAAAGATTATAGTAATTTTTGGTTCTATATTGGTATATTATAGAATTTTATACATTAATCGTCGCTAGTTGTTTTTTGTTACTATAGTAAACTAGTAAAAAATAAATTTTTCTTTTCAATTATACGAAATTATCAAAGAAAATATACTAAATATTTTCTTTATCTTAATATATTCAATTATATGTTGACAGCTTTGCTGTCAGATAATAATTGTACGTCCACGATTTTCCCACAATAAATTTATATGGACCGATGTCGTCACCCAAGGTATTTTCAACTCTCTTTATTCTTATCTTATACACTCTGATATTCAACAAAGGCTTAATGATACAATAATTCTAGTTAATTGTATGTGTTGTTTTAATTAACCTTAATATTGAATATATTTTTGTGATAATATATTATGTCTATCAGACATTAATTAGTGAGCTAGCTATTCGATTTTCCGGTAAAACAGCCATTCTGCAATTGCACGCTAAAATTGTTATGAACATTCAGGTCATAATCCGAAAAATTACTAAGATTTGTATGCACTGAAAAGTAACAATGGTATTCTTACCTCAGTCTTCGTTATTCGATGTCTGGCTAACTTAACAACAGCAAAATTTCCTTTGCCTATGGTCCTCTCTATGTCGTAAAAACCCACCCTGATGGGGGTTTTCGCAGGACGTTCGCGATCGGCATTGTTGATTTGGAAATCATCAAACTTGACATATACTATTTTCACTTCACCAATTCAAAATTCCAATGTTTTATAAATACTCTAAATAGAAACCATTCAATACTACTCAGTCGTTACACTTCTATTACATATAAATAGCACAAAAATTAAACTACTGTGACTACAGTATTAACGTTAATGTAGAGTCCATGAATTTATTTAAATTTTATTATTTGGTTATTATAAACCAACGATAACTTTAGTTATCCAAAATTGAGTTAAAATTTTATTAAAGTCAGTGTGATGTTCATTAATGTTTTAAGTAACAGTTGATAAACCCTCTTCTAGAATCACTAGCACTGTGTTTTTAGTTTAAATTCAACATAATAGATAAATATTATATTACAAATTATAGAAAATCACGAAGAGGCGGCGCCGTTTGGTACGCTCAATAAACATGACGCCGCCGCCTCAATCCTCACCGGCTATCAACCGATACTGAACTCAAGCCTATAGTCGACTTCTCGAGTAGAGTGAGCGAGACTCGAATCGAGCGAGTACTCGTGGTCTCGTCCAGAACAGCATAGTACTTGCTTAAAACAGAATCGCGCGCGTTTTCAGCAGCCATATTGTTTTCGAGGACGTCATCAACTCGTAACTATAGAGTCTTTACTACGAATAAAACCTATATATGTAGTACAGAAATCATTTCAAATGTGTAAAACATTATGTCCATGTTGACGGCCAAATAAAATAATTAATTTATTGTATTGAAGTTAGAAATAAAACATGTACAAAATACTATGCAAATATTTAGACAAAATATGATACTTAGATTAAATTATTAAAAAAATATATTATTATATTTTAGGAAGAAATTTGAAATATATTGAATATTACAGTAATTATGATATTTAGTACTTATACAGAAGAAACACTTTAAAATGTATATATAAATGTTATTACTAATATACTTTAAGACTTACAAAATATAAATTATAGTAATGGAAATTTGAAACTTGCATAACATAAATATAAACTTAAAACGAAGTCTTAAGGGGAATTACTTCTTTATTGAATCTTTACATGGCAATACAAAACATCATTTTGCAATGTGATTGGGAGGGATTAAAGTACTTCTGTAAAAATTAATATAAATCCACGAAATATTTCGTAGGTTGCATTTTTAAATTACTTATTTTATATATAGATATCATTTAACTTAAGTGTATACATGCTGTCAAGTCACTTTTTCTATCGCAAGAATACTATTGTACCAAGATGTCCGTAGTACTCTTTTACGATTTGACATGAAATGTTTGTATAATCATACAATGCTTTTCTGAAATTATATGAGCTTATAATCGATTTGAATGTGTATATAAATATATGATGAACATCGATATGAATCAAATCGTCGAAGAAAATGTACAAATATAAAGTGCAATCAGAAAATGCAAGCACGAAAAACAAAAGCAAAAAGGCCAAAGATCCTATTGAAACGACTGATGAAATTACAAATTGAATGAAGACAAATTGAGTGATGCGTTAGTAAATACTCTTCATATTAACAACTTTAGTAACCTAACAAATGGTACAAGTGATCATTCTAAAGATAGTGTTGTCCATCCTAATGTAGAACCTGTAGCACATGATGCAGCACCAGCGACGTTAAAATGAATGTAAATAGTGTAAGTGTAATGATTTTGATAATCATGCTGTTAACAACATTGAACCTTTGGAAATTGAAAGGTTATGTGCAGTGGGTTGAGTGAAAATGATAGTATTGAAAACTCTGACCCTTCACAGACATGTAAAGAAGAATTGAAATTATATCCTATGAATCTGAGCTACAAATGCCAGAAATAATGAGACTCATACAAAGGATCTGTCTGAACCGTATTCTATCTACACTTATAGATATTTCAATCCACAATTGGCCCAAGCTTTGTTTTTTTAGCCAGTCATGAAGAAAATGTATTGGGTGCCATTGTGTAAATTAGATATGCATCGAAATGCTGTTAAAAGAGGATACATAGCTATGCTGGCTGTGGATGAAAATATAGGAAAAAGAAGATGGTTCTAGATTAGTGCAGAAAGCGATTAGGGTAAGCCAGTTTAATGACAGATTTTCATTTTAATTCAAAAAAATGTAAACTGAATATCAAAATTCTATAAAGATTCCATTCCTATTTATTATAAGACTGCATTTTTAAAAATAATAGTCATGTTTCATTTTAATTTCCAGGCAATGATAGACGACAATGCTGATGAAGTTGTTTTAGAAACGGAATCACGAACAAACCGGCACTGAAACTTATGAAAATCTTGGTTTCGTAAGAGACAAACCTTATTTCGATACTATCTCAATGGTGTAGATGCATTGCGGTTGAAATTATGCTCAGGTGAAATCTGTAGGTAATGAATGGGAAATTTTCACTGTTGTGTTACAGCTCTGAGAAAACTGTCTCAGGCATATAAAAACCTACTGTTGTTATAATAACATAACTTCACCAGCCTTCCATGTGATTATAGCCAAATGTATAGTTTGTTTCAATTAATTTTTTAATCATGTGATGGTTTATTTTATCTAATTTATGTGTTAAAAAATTGTTAATTAAAATGTTTTCTGCAATTTCTTTCATATTTCATAAGTAAATGGTTGATATCCTAACAGAAAATACACACTTTGAAGTAATATAGTGCATATTCATTTATATCCTTATAAGTTATAATTTTAACACAACAAAAGGCGTATTATAAAGAGAAAAATGTTACCCTCAATTTTTTTTATTGATCTTTAATGACATTTCTAAAATGTAAATGTGGCTGAGTTGTAGAGGCTCCATCATAATAAATGTATTATTAACAGGTTTATACTGCTTTGTTACAATTTTGATTGCTTCATGGCTATGCAACCCCCTAGGAAGGCTGAGACACTGTGATTTCAGCTCCACCATATCTACACATTTCATGAATATGGTCCTTTATGAATGGTGAACATGATATATCACTTAATAGTTTGGAGACACAGGTTTTTAATTTAGATATATCGCTTCTGGTCCCATTCACCTGGTGCTCTGCAATGCTCAGATCTGAACATGTCCACTGCCCGTAATAGTATATAATGTACCATCATGACATCTGGTTCCTCTAAATAACCTGCTATGTATGAAGCCACAGTTCCCATTTGATACTCAGATGATATATTATGCCTCTTATCAAATGCAGATCATACGCATGTCTACAAAATAGTTTTACTTCAGCATCACTTATACTATCACAATGTAATTGTGCCACTATTTCTTGAACTTTACGGTAAACTATCTCGGCTTCAATAGCAGCTTGAGTTCTGTACATACTTTGAAGTTTCACATAATGTTCTGTAGAAGCCGTCATATCTGGTAATACACCTCGGAGGGGTACCTTTCCTTTTCCTTCTGCTTCAATGAATGCTCTCAAGCAGAACACATGATCCAAAATGATGAGCTGTCTTTTGTTAAGTTTTGTTGCTGAACTACTGTATATTAGTTCCTTAATATTTACGGGCAGAAATGTTTGGACCAATGCAGTATTGACGGCTCTTAAGCTTCTTCAAAGTTTTCCTCTTCAATAGGTATACTATTCTCATCCTTCCTAATAAAACCTCTGATAATATCTTTAATTTCATTTTTCTCCTCCTCTACTGTCGGCCACTTGTTTTCATTTGTAACTTGCCATTTCTGGATTGCTTTATATAGAATAACAATCCAAGGACATGTCCATGATCCTTTAAATCAAGATCATCTATATTAAATGCATTCAATATTCAGCCAATGTAGGAAATGGGACATCTAAACGTAAATCAATCTGTTCATTTTCAGGATGAACTTCTATGATTGGGTGCTCATTAATCTGTATTCTAAAAGAACCCAAAAATCCTACAGATCTGCATAATATAAGGAACCTTAATGTCCCATAATGATTTGCTAAATCCTGTGTAGTTTTCTCCCTAGAGATGTTTCAATAACTACACTAAAATTTAAAAAAATCTGGTTGTCTTGCAGAATCTGTTCAGGAGGCTCTTGTACTGCATGACCTTGAACAGACGATTTAATTCTAATAATAGTCGTAGCGTTTCTGCTCCTCTATTAAGCCTTGGCTTATATTTTCTAAGAAAAAGTTACATCCAATATCTTCATCACTAACGATATTATGATCAACAGAGTAATTGCTCCAACTCCAGGAAGAACTATTGACTTCAATATTTCAGTACCAAGTGCTGTAGCATTTATGAGACAATATGACCCTTTTCAGAGCTTTTGACCGTGATCTCCCCAAAGCCTCAGTTGCCGTCGTACTGTTTGTTCTTTTCACTTTGTTCCGGCGATTTAGGAGAGGGAGAGGCCATTGTAGTATGTAGATGTTATAAAAATAGCTTAAAGCTAAATATAAATCAGTTTATTGAATTTCTGATTCTAAAAGGGACGATTTTCAAATATCTCACTACTATTAGTATTTGATATCCAGTGAGCGTATTTTGATTTTTGTCATTCGACTTTGAGTTAAGTATGACGGATGACAGTTTGTTTTGCATAACATAAGTAGAGTTTAGCAAGTGAAATCGATTTTACACATATAAAATCACCGTAGTTTCATTTTAAAGAATATATAGAAAAACTAAAGCTTCAAAAATAATTTGTACTATTAAAAATTTCCTAGGATTTATCCTTTGTATTAATATAAAGCTATATTCTTAGAAGTCATAAATTTTTTAGTCTATTATACCTTATTCATAGAATTATGATAGGTCATCTTAATACTATAATAGAGAACTCTTTTTTAACTAAATATAGTAATTTATTTAAGCTATGTATTAAGTACCTATATATTGAAATTTGTATACTATATACAATTGCATGACAAGCTACTGTTTTTGTTAGAATTTTTGTAAAGAAGCCTTACTTTCAGTTCTAAGTCCAGGAAAAGTGCAATGACAATAGTTTTTATACCAATAAGGTGAATGTGTTTGGAATGAATTTACAGACCCTATTTCAAGATTTTAATCCGAGGTAATTTTACTGTAACCCTTAAACCGTGGAGGATTTCATTCGATATATATTAAAACCTTGTTCTTACAATCTACAGCAAATTCGTCGTTCACACTTGTTTACTGATATTCACCGCTCTTTTGGCCTTAAGTTAGATAACACTATATCATGGTCCTACTGGGCAGTATTCACACCAATATGGATATGGAAATTCCTTGTTGTACTTGGTGCTACAGTAGGTACATATGTGTGGTGGCAGTACCCTCATTTCAGGTATGTAATTACTTATATTATTCATTGAAATGACCTTACAAATAAATGACCTACATCAAGACTTTTAGATATAATTAGCTTTGTAGGCTTACTTCATTATACATAAGTTCTATAATGTTTATGTTGTATATTTTACTCTAAATATAGAATTCAGTAACAAACCTGTATACATATATGTAAATCACAAATATTTATTCACAGATTGGAAGGTGAGGCATATATTCACTACAAGGCCATGTTAATAAGTCTTGCAATACATTTGATATTGCTCATGTTTGAACTTCTTGTATGTGACCAGTTGACAACTAATAGACATGTTTGGATATTGGTGTTCATACCGCTCATATTCATTAGCATAGTCTCAATAGCTATCTGTATATGGTGTGTTAAACACGATAGGAGTTATGAGGTAAGACTAAACCAACTGACTGATGAAATATATATTTAAAATTTTTATTCCTCCTCCTCCTTATGATTCCCTATAAATTATATTATTTTAATGTGAAACATTAAAATGCAAATGTTGAAACCTAAAGATCACATTTATTTTGATACACAGCCTTTATTTTAGTTAAAATTATATACCACTTATTTAAAGTATCTGTTAAGGCGACACTACATTCTTATTCAATTTAAATGTTGTCAGTTGTAAAATAAATTTACCTGCTGAAGCTAAACATTCAAACAATAAACACCTTAACACATAGTATTTCTAACTCAAAAGGAACCAGTTCATTATTAATTCAATAGATTGTCATTGTATTGTAGATGAGAGATAGTATAAGTAAACCTATATTAGGCCTGTTTTACATCACAAATTCAATATTAATATCAATAGTAGTAATGATTTTTATACGTAACTATTCTTGCCATTGCGTTTACAAATCTAAAATTTAAAGAGTTTTCTATGGAATTTATTATGTATTTGGGTTTCAATGAGCTGAAGAGTCACAGAACATTTTATCTTCCCCCACTAATGGTACAGAAGTTATACAATGGAGGATTGAAATTTAATGCATACTATTAATAAATATAATATTGATTTCAAACAATTTTTTCAAACAAGTTTCATTGCTATGAAATTCATACATATCATAGAGCCAACAAAAATTTAATTTTGCAAACAAAAATATATATTTTTTTAATTAATATTTATTATTATATTTATATTTTTTTTGTAGTTGGAGTTGTTCTGTGCTGTTAATATACTTCAATTTATATTCTTGGCATTAAGATTGGATCATTTTATCAACTGGTCGTGGGGGAGGTTGTGTTTGTGCCTATGTGGATATTAATGTGTCTCAGCCTAGTAGGTGATGTATGTATGTTTTTATGTTTTATAGACTGTTATACACAAGTTTTATATCTTTATATATAAAAGTAAGTCGTGTTAGTAACACTATTTATAACTCAAGTATGGCTTTGGCTGAAATTTTGAGGAGAGATAGATTAGAACCGGAAAGCGACATGGGATACTTTCATCCGATTGAAAGGGAAAAAAAGGTTGATAGAATTCAAAATCTTCTTATATACTGCCTTTCAGTAGGAATAGATGTGCCAGGTCCCCTATACATTTTAAATCTAAAAGTTGCAGACAAAATTGCAGGCAAAAACTAGTATATATATATTATACTAATTATATTAATTTCTATGATATAATTTTAATATCTCTGTTCATATGTCATTGTGTATAATATAGTAAGAGATTTGTTTTCCTTCAGGGGTCCTATACAGCATAATGTTGCTGGTATTCTGCTACGAACACCCGAAGTAAATGTTCAACAAAGGAGGACTAGTTTCAATTCAGCACTCGCGTACACTTTCACAGTTATACCGATATTGGTGTTTCAGGTAATTGTAGAATTTATATATATATATATATCTATTAATATATATATATATGTAAACGTAGTATAAAATATATATTATATATATATATATGTTTTGTGTAATGGTTGTATATTATATTATTTAATATATGAAAAGGCTAATATCAATTATAATTCATTATTATTTCAGGTGCTGTTGACAAATAAACTAGATGAATGGTTGTCCTTATCATATATTGTAGTTGTTAGCCCACTGTTTGTTACATTTGCTACACTTATTATAATGTCGTTTAGCTCCAAGGGGGGAAATAAATGTAAGTAAAAATAAATATATATTGATGGAATGTGTTACTGGATATAAGTATCCAGAAATTAGTTTGATTATTTTGTCCATATAAAACTTAGTTAAACTGATGTTTAAAATTTTTGTTGGACTATTTTTTGTATCAATTGTAAGAGTATCAAATATATATATAAATATATATAAGCTACGGTTGTACTATGAAGAAAAATAATTATAATGTTTAAACATAGATTTAAGAATTATTTTAAAGTAGCAACTACCTAGTTCTTTGATATCTTCTTGGAATACACGTTCAATAACGTAATATTCTCTCTAATTTTTACTTCTTTACTTACTTGATCTATAATATATATAAAAAAAATATTACGCATCTATTTCCAGGGTGGTTCGGTATACGTAAGGATTTCTGTCAATTCTTACTATCAGTGTTCCCGTTGCTGCAAGAATACGCGAACATAGCTTACAACAACAACGTGAACAGGCAGACTAACGAACAGACCTCGGAATATAGAGACGATGATAATATTAGTAAAGACAAGAAACAGAAAAACCAAAAGAAAACGAAGCTTTGAACCAATTGTGCCTATCACAAGTATAGACGTGCCGGATTGATGATGTGTTCATGTTACTAGTGAGCTTGCGATGAGCAATATTGTTGAACATTATGCCTCGGCGTGTGCTGCGAGCTGTTGAGGGATTTGTATTCAGCATGCCCATACAAGTTCGCGTTTAGCGTTTCCCATACAGTAATGTAGTTTAGTTATATAATTTGCGAAGATTTATCATTGAAACGCAGTTAATGCTCCGTTATCAGTGGTGATGTTAACTCGGGATCAGAATACAGTACCTTATATGAGTTCCAATAGTCACATTACTTGCGGAGTGTTTAAAGTTACTCGTAAACCCACGTTGATGCTGTCAGTGAGATTTATCTATGAAAACTGTTAAAGCTGCGTTGTTAGTGTCTTAACGATAGAGTTGTATAACGCTATATAAATACTTGTTACTGTCACAAGAATATTTTTCACTAGTACAAAATGTGCAAAGATGTATGTATGTGTGTATCTACCTGTATATATTGTATTTTAGGGAGTTCTGTTATTAAATAAGACAGGTGGATTTGGGTTTTAACGTAGTTTAATAAAATCTTGGTGCTAGAGTAGTATTCGTTTTATATTTTTGCTCGTGATTATTTGAAATGATATGACATACATGTATCTTATCAAGTAAGCACTGTTTGCGATGGTTTAAATACATAGTTTCGAAAAAAATATTATATTTTAACTAATAGCATAAATTTTTGTGATTCTGTTTAATTTTAACATTATTTTTAATTTTATTTTCTAAGCTTTTTTTTATTTCGTTTTAATTATATTTTTATGGCACACCGATAGAAGGTTAAATGTAAGAAATGAAACGACGCTGTCACAAATCAATTTGCTACATTTTTTTCATATTATTGATGATAAAATTTAAAAATATTAAATATTAAAAATCAATGCATTAACTTGTACAAGTTGTAATTCATCTCATAAACCATCTATCTCATTACCAAAGCCTGCTTTGGTAATGAGATAGATGGTTTGATTTATGTATTTTTGTTGTGATGATTTATGTATTTTTGTTGTGATGCTAATACAATTTTTATTAAATTTTAATGTTATTTTAAGTAATTATATTTTTTTGGCAGTAAAAGAAAATCAGTGAGGTTAATTTTTTTTCCAACAATATTTACATGGCATGGTGTTAGTTGAATTATATGTTATTTTTATTTCTTATATCGACTCACATTTAGATGTTTTCCGTCCATTATTAAAAAAAAATATATATACATACATATATATTATTTTAACTCAGTAATGAGAAAATATATTAATTCGGTTGTTTAATATTACAGAGCGTATTTTTAGTTCAACTGAAACTATTACGTGAATGTATGCTACTGTAACGGCTACCGAATGTCAGACGTTTGAGATACGTTTCAAGATGTCGTGAGGAAGCGCAATAAATAATCTATGCGGCATTCGTGATTGTAATATTTCATACGGACGAATGTATCAAAAGTAATATCTTTGTATTGCTACATAATGATATAAGTATATTTTTTATATATACATATATTTTTTATCTGTAGATTTTTTTCTTTTTTTTTTTTATCCTCAGTGATTTATTAATGTACTGTAAATTTACGGCTTTGTCAGTATTTATACCGAATATCGTCACGCAAATATTTCTATAGATATCAGTATAGTAATAACAGCTTTGTCGGGTGCCTCTGTGACAGTTTTGTACAAACAGGACACGGTACAGTCAGCGTACAAAGTAGCGATGCAAAAGATTTTATTTTACAGATGTTTTTGTCGATAACACATGTTGTTCACTGTACTCTTGTGTTTTTTTCATAAAATTAGTAGACCTAGGAACCGAGTAAGGTTTGTAGCTGTGGATAAGTGTACATATAGTGATTATATCATGAATTGTTTACTGTGATACACTTTATCTTCCTAACGCCGCTTCGCAGTTGTGTGGATCGTTAGCATATTATTTTGTTGAATAGTATCATTTATTTATTGTTCTTAAATAAATTGTTTCTTGTACAATCTGACTATTATTATTTTTTTTTTAATCATCCCGTCTTCACGTAATTTTGAATATATTTGACGTAATTTCTGTGCTGTTAATCTTGATTGGGGAACTTTATAATTTTTTAACTGGATTAAATTTTCCTAGAAGTAAAAAATATTTAGACTAGTCTGTCACAAATATAACAAGGGCACCTAAATTGTGCAAAGAATCATCACCATAGAAGTACGTCACGGGTTATTTTTTTTAGAGTACTATATACTCTTAGAAAGTACCATGTTGTTATGACTTCGTTTACATCGGATTTGTAATATACCTAGCAAAAATTCATACTATAAAAGATTGCCGTGTCTAAATCATCAAATTAGTCAAAATTACCGTGTACTGTAGAAGGTCGAGGTTGAACAACCATAAAACTTTAACGATAGCAATTCTGACTTGTCCTACAAGAGCATAGACGCTAATGTTAAAGTTAGCTGGTAGCTGGTACCGATATCTCCACACATCGATTTATTGCACCGAATACTACAACACCACAGTCCTCATAATGACTTCGAGTAGCTAGTAGTGTCACAGAAAAAAATATTTTTATATATTTTTTAAATATCAATGTATTTATTATGACTTCATCGAAAATATCTAACAAGAAATGGATAAGCGAAGAGACTGCGGACGAAGAGAGCTGTTCAGGCATTCGAAAGAAATGGAAATCGTTTGTTATGCTATGACAAAAGTCATCTTAGAAGCGATAATAAATGGAAGGGATATATTGGAAATAATGATCACTCCCTGACCAATCGTAGATATATATGGAACTTGTCAGCATACAGGTAGATATAAACTTTGAGTGTCTAAATAATTTACTATGTTGTGTTTCTTAATTATTTAACCAGTCAAATTTTGCAGGTTTTAGATCAAATCATAGAATATCTAAATAAACTAGTTAAATCATTTTACAAACTAAATCCTAAGTTGGCTAGGTTAAAAAAGACAATACCTTTATGATAAGTAAACATGATAATACTTTCGACATGTTATGCAGCAGACGATTTATTTTGCTGCAATCAATTCATAGCTTGATTATGACAATATTATCAACGTGTCTCCATAGAGAGGATACAAGGAAAATGATTGAATCTTGTTTAAGGTGAGAGCGGCTCTTAAAAGATTTTTTTTTTAACTTAATGTATTAGTTACCCTAATTTATACGTTTATTTTTCCAGCTTAGTTGATATCTATAATAATCTTATCGGTTTAAGTTATAAAAAATTCACAGCCAAGTTCAATATATGCAGTAACACATTTCCCAACACTATTAGCGAAACTAAAGCACTAACGCTAACAAAAAGTCCAGGTATGTAGATTGTTAATTTTATTTGCTATAAAGCTATCATTTGAATAACGAACTTTGGATTTAGGTTTTGGTGAAGAGTCGAACAGAATTAATTGCCAGCGACTAATAAACTGCTTCATTTTAATGTATAAACCAGAACACCATGATGACATCCATTCTAGTTCCAGCAGTGCTGAAAGTTTAGAAATTACCAGTATGTACTTTTGTAAAACTATTTGACTAAATAACCACACTGAAAGTTACAAGTTACATACAATTCAATTTCAGTACTTTAACAACACATTACACCACCTAACTCTTCTTCGTCGCGTCGTCTCAGTTTAGCTAAACGTCGTCAGGCTTTCATTGAACAAGAAAGCTAAAATGAAGCAAGCACAGAGCCTTGTAGAACCGAAGAACGGACACAAAAAAATTGCGAATATTGAACCCTCAGAATTCCGACGCGGACGTGCCTTATACATCTCTTTTGACAAATGAATGTGTGTTGGATAACGTTTATAATAATGATGGTAATTTACTAAAATTAATTACTGGAATATCAAATTAAATAGATGTCAGTGATGGTTAAAATTTATCTTTCAGAAAATGTTAACAGTATTCTGCAAAGTGAAGAATTTATATTGAAATACTTTTGGACACCGTTGCAAATACGTCTCCATTATTATTGGGACCAAAAGGTGTCAAGAAACTTAGATCTGGTATGCAATAAAAAAAAACAAAGTTATAAGTTTTAAAAATACACCTCTTAAAGGATTGTGTATGTTTTTAGATACGCCTTTAATAATTAATTAATATATACATATTTTTATTGTACAGGTAGAGTACAAGTAAGTAAAAAGGCTGCTCAAAAAGTTACGAATTATTATCAAAATCTGTTATGGGGCGACGTTGGCAGTTGTCTTGAGCATATCGTGTTATGGTGGTCTTCCTTTCCTTTGGCTACAAGGTAGTGTTTTAGATAGCATTAATTGAGATGTTGTGAGCACAATAAATTATGTTATTTTTTTCCTAGATCACCGAACACAAGCCAAAATCTTCGAATGTGGTTATTTGCTACCTTCAACGACACCAGTGAGTAAAAATTAACATTTTTTATTTTGCAAGACAATTAAACTATTTTCTTATTTATGTTCGTGTTATAGATACTCCGGAATTAATATTTCATCTCTAAGAATATTAGCAGACGCGTTAGGATGTCACGTGACTTTGACTTCTTGGGATAAGCATTTTGGGTACAGTGTACTTTTTACAAATGGTATTTTTTTTTAAGTATCAAATTCATTTATCTTTCAATTTTTACACAGCGCTACGTTAACTACTAATCTAATCCTACATCGCTACAAGACAAGCCAAATCTTTCAGTTTACGTTACTGAAGTAAGTAATTAATTTTCATTCAAAAGTAAAAAAACGAGTATATCACACGTTTTAAGTCGTTATTATTTTTTAGACGACCGTGTCAGGCGCTAATTTCGCTATAATGCTCCAAGAATTAGTGACTCTTAATAATCACTGCGAAGTCACGTGGGATTATATTTTGGGCGCGCCTCTAGAAGATTTACCAATTGTCGAACAAATACCAATTTTGCACAGGCTGGGTCAGTATAAAACAGATGTTGACATTTATTTGACTGTAGTTCCAGACCAGGAGTTTCCAAAGTTATTTTGGCGACCTCATATTTTCAGCTTCTCAAAAATCTCTAACTTATCCTACCTAAATGAAATTAAAATCACCTCCCAGGTTCTACATATTGCCCTCATTTTTTATTCGTCTCTTATCGCCCCCCCTTTAGGCCCGCAGTGTACATGAACGGCCCTCGCCCACTTTGGGAAAGGCTGTTCTAAATTCTAGAGTAACTATTGCAAACGAATCATTAATCATATTACGCATCGCTTTTAAACATTATTTTGTCCTATTTGAGATATATAAGTTTATTAGTTACATCTAGAAACTAAAATTACGATCGCATTCTTATTTGTTATTTTTTTAATGTTAAGTCACGCAGGTTATAATATGAATGTAACAATTAGATCACTCAATTCACACTTATCGGCTGTGGTGTATGAGGGAGACCCGTCGGCTCTCCAATTCCTGGCTGATGAATGACTTCGTGCGAGTCGCCCACAACGACATGCGGACGTGTCTAGAACACTGGTCAACTTGAGATTCGCAGATCACACGGAAACTATCGAGGCCGGTGTGTTATTAAGTATAACGTTTATAATAATTAAATCATGTAATGTTTAAAATTTCTCTTCATTTATAGATACTTATCTGTTTTTTCCTTTCATTGTCTTGTTATATGTAGTTAACTGTGTTTTAAAGATTCCTAATGTTGTGCCAGGTAAGATTGGAGTTCACGAGAACGTGTGCGCTAAAATGAGAGAAAGCTCGTTTCGGAAGTGAAAGTTAATATACAGAAGTTAAAGGCAGGTTCATAGAGGATTAAAAGGCATTTTGATTTAAATTTAAGTTAATTTAATTTAAGCATATTTTTAGGAAGCCAATGACGAGGTAACTCTTGTATTGTCGTCTGTCTGCGCTACAATAAGTCTAGCCCACCTAACTATGATATTTCCGAGCAACGCCGAGTGGCGGAGGATAACTCAACCGGATACTGCTTATTCTATATACGTACACGAATTTTTAGGTATACGAATTTTATTTAATTTACATTCAAAACGATTTTTTTGCACGAAAGGAAGAAAAGATTATTTTTTCTTCCTTTCAAAAAACATGAAAGGAAGAAAAGTCAAATGGACGTTTAAACTTAATTGATTATGAGAAATTTCATATCTGACTTCAGCTAAGATAAGGAAATAACTTGCATGTTTTAACCTACTAACAAAAACGACTAAAATGTTATAATAATTATGGTTTTAGATAAAATGTTGTTACCGGTGTTAAGGCTACGCAGGATACGGCAATGCTTAATATGGTTCTACGATTAATGTGCGAGTCCTGGCTGCATCATATTTATGTAGCTAAAGTCAAATTTACGTGAGTTACTATGAAATATTTCTTCACACTTGTTATTAGATCTAGAACTTTCGCGAGTTTTATTCATTTAAATGAAACTAATATTTTTCGGATTTAGTACGCGTGCTTTATTTTTGGTTAAAACTACATAGTCTCGACGTTTCGGTTACTATGCAGCAAACGTGATCAAGGGCTGACGAGATGTCGTCCCGTAATATATGAAATATTTTCTTCACACTTGATATTAGAGCTAAGACATTTAAATGAAACTAATATTTTACGACACGAGAGCACGTCTGTCTCATGTCTGTGATCACGGTTGCTGCATAGTAACCGAAACATCGGGACTATGTAGTTTTAAAAATAATAACATAACGCGTATTAATCCAATCCAAAAATTATTATTAAGTTAATGGACACATTTTCCAAAATTGTAATTATTATTTGTAGAAAAGAAGCCGCATCCCAACTATTAGTTGACTTTAACGAGGTTCGCATCTGGCTGAATGACTGCATACTTCTTTCACCAGCTGCTAAAAACATATGTTGCAAAATGAGGTCTTAAGGTACTTGTTATTAAATTACATAATATACTCGGGAGATCTCTTTGAAAAGAATAAAATAAAATATTTATAGGTTTATTTTAAATATGCGAAACATGCTACATAAAGCCTTGGAAGTTGCTTTGAAACAAAAATATGTTCATTACCTAATACTATCTTTTCCCTTAAGTTATGGATAGGAAATACATAATAAGAAACATATCGAGATTGTGGAAGAAGTGTGAATGGTTGACTTATATGTTTTATAGGCGATGTGAAGGTGTCGGAAGATTGTTGCTACATGCGCCTGGTGACTTGATATCCATGCAGGAATCCACAATGCAGTCTGCGAAGTTATTAAAAAAGACGATTCCGACCTAACTTATTATAACGCTCATTAGCAGTACTTTTTGCGATATTTGAACCTAAATTAATACATAATAAAACTTTCAAAAATAAATTTTATTATTTTAATGGAAACTTTTAGTTGCGCTACTTAAAACTAGATTAAACTTAATTTTTCTTCCATAGAAACAGACACTCCTGAACAGCTCATGCCGGCTGAGATGTACGTCCCCAACCAGAAGCAATGGCTGACACTCCGCGCCGGGAAATAAAAGGCCCCATAGCCTTCACGTTGTGTTGCCTGGTGTTATGTTGAATATATCATAATTCACTTAATTTTTTCTCATTAAAAAACCTATTCAATTATTATCTACAAAAAAAAAAAACAAAAAAGTGTAATGTTATGTACAACAGCAACCGCTGAATTTTTTATTGGTTCAAAAATTTTATCCTATAATTTAGCAATTTAATGTTTGTAATTACGACGTATAGAATAAATTTGTAACAAACATATTTATTGTTGTGTGGGAAAAGTTGATTCTAGTTATGACGCCGCCTTTGTCTTTTTTTTTCTATCCGGTATTGCCTTTATTTGTGTTTGAAATAAAAAAATTACCGTACACATGGACATACAATTTTTGAAACATGTATATATTAAGCTTAGTAGGGTGCAATCAAATAAATACAGTCCAATGAAGAACTCAGCTGTAGTAACCTTGTTTTTGGACTAAACCCTCGCAATACTATTGAGAACAGGAATCCTGTTCTTTATCAATAGTTAATCGCTGACAACACAAAAGGGGAAATTATAAAAAAATACTAAGAAGATAGTCAAGGAGGAAATAAGACGTCACTATTTGGACACCAAGTTTATTCTACTGGTAGGTATTAATGAAATGCATTTTATTTCAAGAGATCCGTTACCTAGAACCATTCATACTTGACACATCGAAAGCTTTACATATTTAATATGTTCGAACAGCGATAGGAAAAATTTACACAAAGCACAAAAAAACACATATAGGAAATAATCTTAAAAAGGTTTCCGCTTATACTAATCGTCGTCGGAGTCCGATCTCTTGCACTTCTCCTTGAGCTTGTCGTATTCGTTTCGCCTGATCAGGTCCGCCTTCATCTTCTCCATGTCGCTCAGGAGACTGCTGACCTGGACGTTCTCTAGATTATCATTCGTTACTTCCGAGTCGCTGTCTAAACCGGAATCGTCATTTGAGTTTCTATCCTCCGGTATTTCCGTATCCGAGGCTTCATGGACGCTCTCGTCGACTGCTCCTCCTCCAGCCCGCCGGGCTGGTACGCCTTGGGGACGACCTCCTCCATACGTTTCCTCTTAAGAACAGCCTCTATCTGCGTCTGATTCGCGCGGTCGTTGAATTTGTTCTTCTTTTTCTCATGCTCTTCGCTATCACACGTTTTGGTGGTCCAGTTGAGGGAATAATTCTGAAAATAATATTATAAAATCTATTAGATGTGTATTTAATTATTAAAATTATCAATACACCAATTGCGAGTTGAAATCCTCGTCGGGTCCATACATTAATTCCAAGTATAAGCTCAATATTACTACAGTCACGGACACGGACAGCAGAAAAATAAATAATTTAATTCAAACTCACCCTGTGCTGAGTTCAGAGCTTCTTCAGCGGCATTCATTTCCGCCTCCTGTATAGAGTGTCCGCGGCCGCGGCGAGGCGAGATCCGCGGAAATACACGCCCACGGTGTACACGCGGGTGTTCGTTGGGCCCAAACACTCTATCACCCTGTGATACACGTCATGTACATTAGACAGTTATATAATGAAAACTGTTTTATGATAAATAGGATAAGAATATCAATATTGCAAGTATTAATCGGAAATTATTAATTATTTTCAATGTTTTTATTATGGCAACACCATATGAACTTAGCGAGTTCAAAAAAATATGTAATTATTTACGTTGCTTGTATTTCCTTCATGTATTATATAAACCTTGAACTAATTAGTTGATTATTTAATTCGTGATACCATAGAAGAAGGTTTTTCTATAACTGTACGATGGTAGAGAATACCTCGTATTTGACAGAAGTTACTTCGAGTAAATTTAAATATAGAACAGAGCACCAATTTTTTTTTGTTACGGAATTATTATTAAAATTAACTAATAATAATACACACAATTATTTTGAGTTTTCACTTTCGAAAATAGTCTTTATAGTTTCCAAATTATCGTAGGTTATATATAACGTATAACCATACTTATAGACAGGTATGTCAGGCTCCCCTCCCTCCACGGAGCGGAGTGTGAGACAGCACTGCTGCAGCTTGGACTTGGGGTCGTTCCAGTCCTGGTTCATGATGAACTCCTGGAGTCTCGGGAACAGGCACGCGTTACAGAACACCTGGCAGTACTCCAGGTTCTGGAACATTTCATACATTACTTCTGTATAATATACAGACACGAAACCTCTCAGCATTCCATGGATTCACCGTGCGGGCGCCGGGTCCATCGCGTTGCAGGGAGAGGAGCTTCAACAGTGCCTGGGACTCGCGACCCAGGTGTAGGTTTAAGGGGCCCCTATCTAACGCGCGTTAAACGCTCACCTCCACCGTCCGAGCTCCTCTCTCTACGTAACCAAAATTTACAGAATTTAGTTTACAACATTCTAGATTCTATGTATATTTTGTTAGACTCTGTTAAATTTAAAATTAAAACTTAAAAACAATTTGTATGATCTAGTAACAAACACATGTTCTTTATTAATAATTTATAATTTACGTATAGCAACACCACATTTCAAATTTCTCTAATAAATAATTTCTGTAATACCTATTAGATGAATACTTTGTAACTTGTTTAAGAAGACATATATATATATATATATATATATATATATATATATATATATATATATATATTAATATGCATAAAAATAGATTAACGAAATTGTATTAATTTATAATTATTGTTTAAAATAGGCTCTATGGTTATGAGCTATATCACCTATCAATGTACAAGGCCCCGAGGAACGCTTCCAGCAGGTCCGCCTTATGTTTCTTGGTGGTGGGTTGGCCTTGGGGTTGTTGTAGATCGCGTATTCAGACATATTAAGGTCGTCACACACCATGGACTGAGTGCGGTTGTTGACGAGAGACGATCGGAGGAGCTGGGGAAGGCGTTACATAGCTGTTAATTAACGAACAGATAACCTCATTCATAAGTCATACATAAGACTATTGTCTTGAGATTTGACCCGGTTATTTAAACATTGTTTTTAACTCAACCGCGATCATCAGCGGACGGGGTGGAATTATAGAAATTTTAATTAAAAATCCGAAACCATAGACATTTAAATGTGTATTAATAATGTTAGGCATCCGGTATTTCTCGCATCGGTTCCGTACACTATCATACTTTCACATATAATTTGAATACTTAAATTTCTTGCTTTATTTTTGTTTATATGACTTACTTTACTGGGATACCATTGTCATCCCATATACCGTCGAGCCGAACAGTTAATCACTGTCTACTCATTAAATTTAACTTAATAATGATACAAAATAAAAGTAGGGTAGTTTGAATATATGTATAGTATGTTCCCTCACCGACAGATGTCCCTCGTGATGATCAGGGAAGTACTTGTAGAGTCTCTCCGACACCACCAGCTGCAGCACGGTGTCTCCGAGGAACTCCAGCCTCTGGTTGGAGCCTAGCGTCAGGTGAGTGAAGCCCACGGACCGGTCCGTGAACGCGCGCGCCAAGAGACGGATGTGTTTGAATTGTACGCCTGCAAATAATTACTTAATCAACTTGGAAAAGAGAGCTCATGAGTTTGGAGAATAGAATACATTTTTTTAAAACGCTTTTAATAAGTTATTAGATTGATATTAAATTAAATGAGTGAATGAGTGTTGTAAAGAATTTTTTATATATGTATGTATGTATTTAATTTGTCTCTGTGGGAAAAATATTATTAATAGTGATGTTTAATAAAATTTGAAGACAAACCTCGAATATAATATTTGTATTTCAAAATAATTACCTATTTTGAATAAAAAACAGAAATTGATAATTTATTTAGAAATTAACGCAAAATAATTGATTAAACTTAATATTATCACATGATTAATAATATATAAAGATTTTAACAGAATATATTTCTCAAAAAATATAAAAAAAACTCGCTATTAATAAGTTACAGTAATATAGTTCATCTTCATACCTATGGAGTCCTCAAACTTGGTCAACTTCTGTAGGAACTCGAAATCTTTGATATATTTCCTGTCCCCGAGCGGCTCTTGGTCTTGTAGCGGGTGAGGTCTCTCCTTACACCACACCTCCAACAGCTCCGGCTCATGATACCATAACGCCAGACCGAATACTCTATCCGTCACCTGTTACACAGAAAGACTCATATATATATATATAAGATACTAACTAAATTATTAAAAAGTATAGTTGTCATAGAAACCTACAACTTTTATATAACAAATCAAACCTTAACCGGAGCAGACTTGTCTTAAAGAGTGTAAACCAACTGTTATCTCAAACAACTTAAGTTCAATTTACTAGGATACAATGCACAAATAGCGCGCGCAAATACTTTCCTGCGTAAAGGTGAACAAACTAAATATATGTATATAGGATATGTATACGATGTTCGAAGGGTATTTGTAAATGACTATGAACCAGATAGTGTCATACCTCGATTCCCGCGTCAAGGAAAAGCGCTCCCATGAGAGCTTCGAAGCAGTTAGCCATCGCGTGTCTCATGACGACTTCGCGACACAAGTCTGACCCGTGGGCGTACAACATGTAGTGCTCCAAACCAATATTCTGTCAAAAAAGAATATAAATGTTAAAACAATACTATTATAAAGTAAATGATATGCAGTGTTCTGAGAGAAAAAATATGGAGATATTAATCGTTTAGTCTAGACTCATAGACTCATATAAGGTATACTACAGCCTGTGTGTTATATGGAGTTCAAAATACATTATAAGAAACTTTCA
Organism: Danaus plexippus; assembly: GCF_018135715.1. Classification (NCBI taxonomy): domain Eukaryota; kingdom Metazoa; phylum Arthropoda; class Insecta; order Lepidoptera; family Nymphalidae; genus Danaus; species Danaus plexippus. Next base: position 3,831,347 of record NC_083541.1, read on the forward strand.
TCAATATCCGATCAGTATGTTTCACGTAAAAGATCAACCACTATCCCCTCCCAGGGACGCTGTCAACGTCAACAAGCCAACAGCTACAGTCACGTAGAAAAACAGTTATCGAAATATCCATAAATTCTTGTAAAATTCGGATTTGGATTGTAATCAACTTGAAGAATTGGAACATATATATATGTATGTATGTACTTATATGTACCTTAGCCAGTTGAGCCAAGTGTTGGTTCTGTACTATGGAAGCCCTGTAGGTGGCGAGTCCGCCCTCGGCCAGTCCGGGGAACATTTTGAACAGGTGTATGGAAGATATGAACTCTACCACGGCGTCTCCGAGGAACTCGAGCCGCTCGTTGTGTTTGATCTCGGACTCGGTCTCGCTGTGCTTGCCGAACCTCGACATTATGTTGATGAGGGTCACGATGCCTGCAACATTATTATTTGTGTTAAAATAAACGAAAATATATTATACGATTTTATCCCAAAAATGGGACATTTAATTAGCTTAATATTAAATTCGGTGTATTTTGTTGGCTGTGTCTACAATAAGTATACAAAGTGATCCAGAAGTGAGATTTTCATATTTGTAGGATATAAGAAATATCTAGGATAGTATATAGTATAATGTAGGTACCCTTCTTTCTAGTATAGTGTATTCTTCTATCACCGTACTCCGGCTGTCTTATCCCGCAGTTCGTCAAACTGTTCCTAGCGTGGTCGGGATTGGTGCCAAAATTCTCCCTATACGAGGGGTGCGTCAGCGCCGTTTGCAAAAGCATTTTCTGTTTGAACGTGTAACCTATTTTCTTCTCGAGACTCTCCAGTGACTTATGGAAACGAAGATGTCTTACTAGTACCGGAATCAACATGGCGTGCTGTAAACCAAATTAGCTATAGTTATAATTAAAAATATTATATATATAATTACTCATTGGCTATGTTTTATTATATATAAAACTCGAAGCTCCAATACGTATGTTTGGAATAACATGGTTGATAAATGCATATTTTCTGATTTCTTATTAATCACGGCTTCCGTTCCGAATTTTGCAATTACCAAAATTTTACATATATAACTATTCATGGTACCAGTCAAATAATGCATAGGAACTGGATTTATAACCAATAGGCCTTTGTGGTTGGTATTTAGTAATTATAGGTACAATTTCTGAGGGTATTCCTAATTTATTATAATCTTTTATTCAGTACCTGTACAATATCACACATGAGTCCGGTTGTATGGAATCCTTCTGATGATATGGCCACTGTGACGTCTCTCTTCATCTTACTCTGAGTCCTCATCTCCTGTAACTTGGCCTCCTTGGCGATCAGCTTCTGACGTTCCTTGTAGGAAGGTTTCGCCATATTTGCTATTAGATGACGATATTTCACGTAGAAACGCCAAGCCTTTTGATATCTGAAATTTTAAACAAACTATGTATAACAGAATGTAAACACTCCAGCTTAGTCATTAATAAATTTTAAAAATAGAGTATAGAGAAAGAAAAAACATGATTGCTCTCTCTTTCTCTCTCCCTCTCGCGCTCACTCCGGGTTTCCAGCGTAGCTGAGCTGCGGCGGTCGTATACCAAAGTGCACGATCTCAGGGTAGTAGTTCCTGTGTGAGGGGTCACTGGCTGGTGGACTGCGATCCAGTTGATCCACGCGCACCGAACACGGCTTCTTACCAGGATACGTCACTATCATACCTGCAATTTAACAAAGGTAATAGGTATTTAGAGGTTTTTGAGATATTATGGGATATTGTTCTTGTCAAAATATTAGTATACTGTAAGGTCTATTGAAATAATGTAGGATAAATTATTGAGCAAAATTTTCTGATATTAGCTATATACGGTGTTGTTAACTTTTGAACATGCCCCGTAAACATACAGTAACCTTGTACTATTCTATCTGTTAAGGACGGTAGTGTTGTAACAAATAAAAAACCCCACGAGAATTTCGTAAAATTCAGGAACACACCTCAAAAATCACTATAAAACAATAGCTTACAGCAATAACATACTAGGGACATATGTAATCCTAATCAACTTCCACGACCAACCTTTGATCCTATCAACGAACTTCTGCCAGCTATAGTGCTCCATACTGTGGAAGTCATGCAACATATCAGGAGGTACCAGGAGACCGCTCTCGGATATCAAGTATTTGAGGACTTCACACATTGACAGCACCTGTAAAGATAATTACTATTAATAATTATACCGTACATAGAAGTACATGAATAAATAATATGGTAAATATTTAGTAGATCATTATTCCATATCATTCCTGTAATTGTAAAAGATATCTTTTCTCATTAATTATGTAGTAAACATGTTTTCTATTTTTCCCCCACCTCGCATCCACCTTCCGGCAGGTATCTGACGAACCGCGGCATGAAGTGGAATTGAGAACACGAATCTTCTGTGGCCTTGCCAAGGTCTAGGTCGACCAATTCCAATAATTCAGTGAACAGAAATTCCTCTAGAAGAAAATACGTACCGGTTACACACAATCAAAGTAAAATACATTTAGAACCGTAATTTTAATTAAAAATTTCACCAAACAGTTCCAATTCCTGTATTGTAAAGTTTTGAGGCGCCGGTTCTTCGACATACAGTATGGTGTATTCAATATTGAACCTTATCACCTTACATTTAGGTAGTTTAGCCAACTTGTAGTGGGAGAACATTGAGAAACCGGAAATAGGAATTCGTGCTCATCATGACCGATGATTGTAGGTGCTTTAATGAGAAAGTTTGTTGGTGGCGACACTGTAATACTAAACAAAAATATTTATTGATAATTTTATTGAACATTACTCACGAACGTTGTTCAGCATGCGCGATGTATAAGAGATGTAGCTCACAAAGAACAGTCCGTTTAAATAAATTAACTAAGGAAATATGGGAAATTCAATTCTTTTATCCATTACAAAGTATCTGGGAATTATAAACTTTAATATTGCCTGACATTAATCCTTGAATATAATATGAAAAAAACCCTAAACCCTTCTACGTGACCTACTCCTATTATAATCGTGAAAGTTTGCGAGCGCGCACGGATGTTCGGATGTTTGTTGCTCTTTTACATAAAATTTACTGAACAGATTTTGATGAAACTTTCCTGTAAAATTTATCCTTTACTCTCAATGTTCAGGAACACATCGTAAAAGTTATACGAAGTCACGCGACACAGACGACAGATGACGCTGACTGTTGGTTGACGTACATATTGAACTAATTACATATTATTATCACTTCTCTCTGAACACAATGTATAAGACAAGTGACAACGCGGACAAAGTCGCGGGCAACGAATAAGCAGGTTATATGTATGACATCTCACCGGTAGTGAAACAGTTTCTCGATGTTACTTGCTGTCGGGACACATTTTTTGAACTTTTCTTCTTCGGCGTATACTCCGTGCCTGATCCCCTGTCTGCGAGCTCTGACGCTACAACGGCACAACGGACCACCGTTCATCTCACCGCTGTTGTTGAACCTGATGATAATATGACACGTAATAAACTGATATGTCGCTAAGTTTAAGACTTCTGCATAGCCTTATAAGTATTACATTAAGGCACAAATCAATCAAGGTACATAATATCTGTTCTAGATATTCCACGTATAAAAATTGTACAAATCAGTTACGTTATAGTTGTAAGTGTCTGGAACCGTGATTACTTTTTGAACGTAATACACTAAATTAGTTTTCTTTTTGAAATTTAAAATTTACGTAATACTGGCACAGTTATTTTTAAAGACTCGTAAAGTACTTTTTTATGTCTAACTCTTAATGTCCTATATTTTTGAATTTATTTAACTAGTAATTTTTGGATGAAAAAAAAAAAAACAATATTGCCTAAATTTACATACCGTGTGATGGAGTAATAGAATAAAATAAACTTTAGAGTGCTCATTACAGAATATAACTTGACCTTTTTCTTGTTTATTTGAGTGCAAGTTTCACTATAATTCACAATATTGTATGAGTTTTAATGATACCATTAACAACTAACTCAAAAACTGCTGAAAATAATATTTTTAAATCAATTAATGAACATACCATAATTCTGGGTGAAGTCTCCTTGGATGACTCTGTTTTCTTTGTAATTCCATCATTATAATATCGGTGTAACCCTGAAGACCGTCTTCATCGATACTTCCATCACTCTCTGAAGATGATGAACTAGCACCATCTGCTGAGAAACATCAGATAATGAACAAAAAGATAATACGACAAACAATAAAATAACATTTAAAGATACCTTACCTTTATGCTTGCATATCTTAGCCTTCAATGGTTTCATAGGTGGTAGTTCATCGACCTCTGGTCTCGCATTCCTACCTCTTTCAATGAGCGTTTTGAAGAACGTTTCACATATCTTTTGTAATTTCGATGTTTGTTCTACTCCCACATTGTTCTCTCCAGGTTTGTAATACAATTCCGCGGGAGAGCTCCTATACCACATTTTAGGTGACTGTAAGTTATGCAAAATAATGAAACAAATAGCTCTGCTGGTAAATTAAGAACAGTGTTTGGTTTTTGATGTCCATAAATACAAATGATTTGTTTAAAACTGACCGCACTACTCACTTCTTCGTCATCAGAATTATGCTCCTTTGACCACTGTTCCATTTTTTTTATCAAATCCTCAGAAGTCCTACAATAGTTCTTCCTAGAAGAAACATTTAGTTTTTGAAAATAAGTTCTAAAAAATTATATTATAGTAATAGGAAGACAAGACATACCTATAATCGTTGAGAATTTTTTCTCGATCCGTCAAAGGTTTTGAAGTTGTGCTTCTAGATCGAGGTGAGACTTCCCTGGTTCGACTACGTGAATGAGATTCACGGTAATAAGATCTAGACCTCCCATCTTGGCTGTCATATGCACGACTGTGACTTCTACGATCCCTATAACTTGGACTTTTGGATCGGTAATCTCTTTTCTTATAATCATATCTATGTCTGTCATCGGTATAGCGATTGTCTCTTTCTCGATGCCGAGACGGACTTCTGTCATAGTAGCTGTGACTATGGCTGGGACTCCTAGATCGTCTGTACCTCGGTCTGTCCCTTTCCCTACTTTCCCTGTCATAACTACGACTTGGCTCATTTTGATGTCTGGAACTGGATAGACTATCCCTTGATCTATTACTGTATGTCCTTTCACCAGTAACATCTCTTGGTTTTTTGTAATAGTCATCATGTGACACACTAGTACTTGGCCTATCATGTAATGTGCTAGTACTTGGTTTATCGTGACATGATGTGCTTGTACTTGGTTTATCATAATGAGATGTACTTGTACTTGGTTTATCATAATTTGACATACTAGTACTTGGTCTATCATAACGTGACACACTTGTACTTGGTTCACCATAACGTGACATGCTAGTGCTAGGTTTATCATAATGTGACACATTACTTCTTGCATTATTATAATTGCTAGTAGAAGGCTCTGAAGGTAAAGATTTGTTGTAACCAGTCCATCTATGTGGTTGTTGTCTTGGTTGGTGGTAATTTCTATCTTGATATGAATAGTTTGATGAACCATAATATTGTTGATTCAGACTGGCTGAGGCTTGTGTGTTATAAGAAGTATTTGAAGTTGATGGTGTGGGCATGCCATAATTAGACGGTCCTGGAGATGGTGGTGGAAGCATGCCTTGAAAGGATGGAAAGTAAGGTGGATGTTGGTTATATACTGGGACATGATTGCTGCCACTGGGGATTGACGCTCTTGGTGGAGGCAGACTAAAAGGAGGAGGTGGCACTGTAAAGTCTACTGGTGGAACAGACATTTCCCACTTTAATTAAGAAAACATCACGGTTCACATACTGATCTTTCTTTGGCTTTTAATTATTCGAGATTAACACGAACACTTACTTTTAATAATTACATTAGAGTTTGTTTTAATTTAGATCATTTTTACTTTTTTAAACTCACTATATTGTTTGGGATAATAAAATTATTAATATCCCGGTTGTTTAGAAAACAAATGTCAATTATAGTTAAAGTCCAGCTTATGACATTAAGAAAATGTCATTCATTTTTCAGGGGACATTAAGTGTCATAGGATGTTGCTCCGTACTGGGAAGGCAAGGAAGAAAGGCATAAATACAATGATTATTATGTTTGTCAGATTTATAAAGCCAAATTTAAGAAGGATCAAAATTCTTTTAGGAAAACTCAAAAAATATAAAAAAAATTGTTTGTTTTAATAATCATAGAAACCATTTTCAACATTTTTTATTTTAAATTTTCTATCTACCAACATATTCTTTGTGGGACTATATATTGACCATCAAGTAAAATTCTATTTATTTACTATTTGGATACAGTAATTCACGCTCATATAAATAATGTTTCAATAATCACATCTTTTGTGTAATAAAAAACTTAAGAGCCAATACATTATTCTTAACCACTTGAATGTCCTTTGCAATAATTTATTTATATATATAAAATGAAATTTGAAATAATTAAATGAACAAATATCACTGCACCAACTAAAATATCGTTTGTGTGAATCAATCAGGATATCATTTTAAATCTACATCAGAAACAATCTAAAAATAAATGTGAAGATTCCGGAACTGTTAATATTTTTGTTTCGGGGGAAATAAAAGAAACATTTTAAAGTGTAAATTGTTTTTTTATTAATAATTTTAGTACACTAGGTTATGACAAACATGTTTTATTTTAGCACTTCCGAGGCATTCATCACCTCTGTAGAAACAAGCAAACTGGCCCTCTGTCAGGGCTCTTAGACTGTTATTTAATATAATAGTCAATCCTTCAGGATTATTTACGATCCTACAAGGTTCTAGAGGTTTGGTATGTTGAAATCTGAATGTACAATTCAGTACATTGTTATCATTTAGTTCCTGAGGTACTTCATTTATCCAATGAGGTTTGTCAGATATACAGATATTGTTCCACAGTGCTGGATGGCTAGTACCAGATACCTGAAAGCATTTAAACTTTATAAATTCTGAGTTAATTTTTAGAAAATTGGTAAATGATATTAGAAATAGTGATAATTATTAATGATTAACAAAAATTTGTTAGTATCTTAGTTTCAATTCTATATATAATTTCAACAAAATTTTTGTCGACACTAAAGTAAAAAGATAATTTGTAGTTTTCGGTATTTATTTAAATCATTTTATTACTTCATAGTGTGTGGAATAAATGAGAGATTGATGGAATAGAAGCTTAAATATTTAAATATAAGATAAAACTGAAAAAATATTATTGTAAAATAATGTTAATGGCATAAGAGTTAAGTATGGAAATGACTAGTCTCCTTGAAGAAATAATTAAGGGAATCAAACTAAAATGGATAAAAGCATCCATGTACAATAGTAATAATAAAAGCATAACATTATAACTAAATTTAGTTATTATAAATTTTATTAATGATTATCATTTTTTTTCTCTACTAAATATTTATTTTCATTATTTTCTTTTTTTAATAAACCTTATTTGAAATGATGTATTTATTTTATTTATTTATTGCTGTATATTTAGAAATGAGTGATAGATAAATATTAAATATTTTTGCATATTTTGACAACATTTTTATATACTGTTATTTTGAATCTGTGCAAATAAATGCTAGATTTCAATCATACACATTTTAAATATGTGACAGTCAATAAATTCTTTTATAGTCATTTGCTTAACAAATATTTTTCAGAAATAAATTCAGAAGAAATGAAACAATTAGTGACATATGGATACTTACTACATATATATTATTAGTGTCCAAATCCTTTTATATATAAAATAAGCATGTCTCCAATTAGCTAAATTACATCTTTGGCCGACCGTCCACTTATGAATACCACTATGTTCCCCTACTACCTGTCCAGTATCTATATCAATGAAATTTCCTTTCCTCGCTTGTATATACTAAAAAGACAAATAATTGAATACAAAATATCAATGAGACAACGATTTTATATCATGTATATAAAAAAATAAAAGTTTTAATCATTTCAAAACTAACATCATCAATAAAGTCTTTAAATCTTCTTTTTCCAATAAAACAAATACCAGTGCTATCTTTTTTGTCGGCAACTGGCAATAAACCTTCTTTCCTTGCTAGGTCTCTGACTTCACTTTTCATTAGATTCGCTATTGGGAACATACATTTCCTTAGTGAGAATTGCTTAACTTGTGACAGGAAAAATGTTTGATCTTTGTGTTTATCTACTGGACGGAGCAATTTAACACCTGAAAAAATATATACATCTGTCTTAAAGTATGTTCAATAGAAACAATTGAATATCCATTTCTTAATAGAATAAACACCTTCATTTTCCAAATAATTCTCTAAGAAAGGTCCAAATGATGTATTAGCATAATGACCAGTTGCTATAGCATCAACCCCTAAATTATTCCTGCAATGTTCAAAGAAACTATCAAATTTAATGTATCTGTTGCACAGTATATCTGGGTTTGGTGTTAAACCAGTTTCATATTCCTTAAGAAGAACTGTGAAGACATCATTCCAATATTCTTTTATGAAGTGAACTCTATGCAAAGGAATATCAAGCTTACGGCACACGAATGACGCATCTTCAAAGTCTTTTTCATCAGAACAGCTTCCAACTTCGTAATTGCTATCCCAATTTCGCATGAATACTCCTTCCACTTTATAATCTGAAATGTTACATACAACAGGAATTTTTTTATAGATATGATATAATGATTACTATATTTTAAAAACATAAAAAATACCAACTTGCTCTTTTCAGTAATAAAGCAGCGACTGAACTATCAACACCGCCTGAAATGCCTACAGCTATTTTCTTAAACATTTTTATTTATGTTATATTATCTAGACCATAATTTGTATATTATTACTTGAATCAAATTCCTTCAGAATTTTATCTCATGACCTTCCTTTATAGGTTGATTCAAATGCAAAATAACCTACGAATCCGAAATGTCAACAGTGAATTCTGAAGAGTTCTTAACGTTTAAATTGTAACAGAAAATTCTATTAAGGAACTCAAAATCAATCGGGCCCAAAAAAATAATTAGAAATATACTAATTTGTTATTTGTTACATATCAAATTAATAAAATTATCGTAACTATTATAAATAAATGGCCACAAAAATGCACAGGTAAAAAAGTATAAAACATTATTTTTTATCTGTATACCTTCGGTGATTTGACAAGTTTCGAGGTTAAAATAAGTTTTGTATTGTCATTCTTTGCGGCAAATAATTATTCAATATATCTCCATCTATAATTTTAATATTTATCATTAAACATGTCTAATATCAACCTGCAATGTTTGTTGGGTATTCAGTGCAATGATTTTGTTATGATAGCAGCCGATCAAAGCAATAGCCATAGTATTATGGTAATGAAAGACGGTAAGTTTTCAGTTCATCTTCGTTTTCATCTTGATCGTATTTAAAAAATATCTTGAATTAAATATGGCTTTTTTTCTTTTAGATGAAGAGAAGATTTACAAAATATCTGACAAGCTGGTGATGGGTGTAATTGGGGATTCGGGAGATACGAATCAGTTTGCCGAGTACATTGCGAAAAACATTCAGTTGTATAAAATGCGAAATGGATACGAATTAGGACCTTCTGCTGCTGCAAACTTTACCAGAAGAAATCTAGCAGAATACCTTCGTAGCAGTGTGAGATTTTTTAACTCTACATACAGAGACAATTGATACAACCTAAACAAACAAAAAGATATTGACATTTTCCCCAACAATATATATCTGTCGTTATTATTTCAGACGCCCTACTTTGTCAACTTGTTGATGGGCGGCTATGATAAAGAGAATGGTCCCGAGCTATACTTTATGGATTACTTGGCTTCTAGTATGAAGGTTCCCTTCGCAGCTCATGGCTTTGGTGGTTATTTGAGTTTGAGTATAATGGATCGCTATCATAAAAAAGGTAACTTTTGTTACATTACAGTTTAGAAATAAATTTAAAAAACTAAATGTTAATTATTAAAAATTGTGAACAATTTTGAGTCTTTTCAGTAAGTGTGTACAATTTCATAATTAAGTTATAAAATAATTACTTAAAGAGTACTTTTTGCACAACTCTTAGTTCATATATAAATAATTATAGTTTTAGACCCAGTTTCACCAAACTCTGTTTGTTAAATCTAAACAAGGCATTTACTAACGAACCTACAAAAAATATAATTGTCTGTCAAAATATTTGTGTTGAATGATGAAAAATTAACAAAAAATCAGGGGTGGGGTTGGACATTTGAGTTTTGACAATACAATAGAATATAGATTAACAGTCCATTAGCCATTTGACAGACCTCTAGAGCAGGATTTAATACTAATGTCTTCTTATGAAATTTAAACAGACATTAGTGCGTGGTGGGACGCATAATACTCTAATCTAAAAGTGCATCAAATGCTTTAAGAAGACATTATTTATTTAACATTGATATAATAATGTTTGATAAATATGTGTTTATTTTTTTTATAAAGATACATTATTTTGAGAGGATTTAGTAATTTCTGATGTTAAATTTCAGATGCAACCGAGGAGGAAGCATATGAGATACTCAAGAAATGTGTGCAGGAGGTACACAAGCGTTTGTTTGTCAGTCTGCCTAACTTCCAAGTCACTGTCGTGAACAGGGATGGAATTAAAGTTCTACCCGTCATTAACTCGGCGTCTTTGAAGTGATTTTTATAAGTTTAAATATAAATTTAATATTATGTTATGCATTTTTATTTTTGCGTTAGGGAAATGTTATATTTTACCTGTTTATATCGAAAGACAAATAAAGAAAAAGTATATATATTTGGCCAGTAATTTTTTATATGATATTGCTGGTTCATGCATAAAATAAATATTTTGAAAATAAAAAAAAAGTCTATCTACAGGTTTTAGGTATTGATACATATAGTAAGGGAATAATTGCATTTATATTATAAAGTCTTAGGAAACTATTTACAACATTAAAACTTAACAGTAATTTATCCACCAGATTTATTTCTTTCTGGACTCGATACCGATGGAGTATCTTGATTTTCTGATTGGGAGTTGTTTGCATTATCATTATCACCGCCGTTTTCACCCTCATTGTCTGATTGATCTGAAATTATTTTCATCATATAATCTTACACTCATGTAAAAAATAATTAATTTAATATATTATTTAGCAGAATTAAAAGTCTAAATATTTTGAATACCTTTCTTATCCGCTGGCATATCTTCTGTTCTATTCGCCACCTGGAAGTGATATTCTAGTTCATCGAAATCAAACACTTGGTCAGTCGGCAGAAGGCATGGCAAGTACGCAGGAAATGTTGGTTTGCATGCTATCACTGGAATAGGGTAAAGGTTTAAAAATGTTATTTATTTATTAATCATAAAGCATTTTGTTAACTGCTCAATTTCTATAACATACGAGTATATAAAGTAATATTAGACTTTCAATGCATATTTAACTTTTACTTACTATTAAGTTATAAGAAGTAATTTAAAAGTAACTTACATGGAAAAACTTGATTATCTTCAGTGTTGAAGAGGTTGTGTGTTTCGCTTGTTTTCGCTAGGAATTTAGTTAATGCTTTCTCAATATCTTTTTTCTGATTTGCAGCTTTTTCTCTAATAGCCTCATATTCTGTTACTGGTTGCTTGTGAGTCTGAAATCATGTGTTACAAAATAAAAATAATAATAATAATAAAAATAAAATTTTAAAATATAAATCATACATATTATACACATTTTATTGCTTGAATAACTTTAATAGGATATGAAACAACAGTAAAAGAAATTAAATGTAATAACAAAATTATTTCAAAATATATCTCTGATCTATTGCTTTTAATATGATTGTGTATAAGGAATAGACACTTATCACACGTTTGAAGTCACTCTATATGCAGTGTTTACAAATTACCATTCATAAACCTACATTTATGTGTGAAAATGTATGAAACTCGGAAGACTATGTGGTGTGACAATACAATATTGAGGCGAATGTCTAAAAACCTAAAGTGTGTGTAAATGTAACAAATAGCTGTATAAATGCTTACAGGTGTTCTAATATACGCATGTGGATCTGGTAAGGGTGGCAAGTGAAATGGTATGTGTGGAGCGGGTTTTGCTTTGGATCCAGCCGAGAGCATAGCTGGTGTTCGTGGAACAAATGCCTGTTGTGGTGCCTGAATTACATGCCTGTTTGGACGAGCTGCATATTGTTCTATACCTTGAATACTTATGCCTGAAATTTTTGTACAAAATCATATTCGTGTCTCAATAAAATATTTGATAGATTAACATTATACACTTTAATTAAGAATATTACTTTACACACCCATATTTACGAGTGCCATCTTAACATCTCCCAGCACAGGTTCAACACGTCCTGATAATTCGCAATATCCTTTTGCTGAATTTCCAACCTCTGCCAAAACTATAATTTATCATGTTTAGAAAAAGTATTAAATGTGTTAAACTATGAGCTTTGGATGAAAAGCAGGATATTTATATTTTTAAATTTTCATTAGACTTACAACATTGAATGATTTCAGTTAAAGTTTCTAAAGCCATTTTATCACTAGCATTGAAGCCTGTTTCTAGGAGAATTGTAGACACCGCTATATTTAAAATTTTGCGGCGCGCATCACATGCACTTTCTATTTTTTCTGTACTTTCAGACATTTTATTAAATAAATCACTATTAAATTCTTAACATGTATTATTGTTTATGATTTTGTTGGCAAATGCAGTCATTATTTTGGAAGTCAGCTCAAGACATTTCTATCTACCACAGAGTAGAGTAGTAAGTACAAGTAGGTAGTTTGTAGCAATATGGCAATTCTTATTTAAGTCGAACTTTTGAAAATCAACAATATGTAATATTCACTGCATAATCATAAAAGAAAAAAGCCTTCAATGTTTGATAAAATTATTATTTTATAATTTTAAGTAATCTAATTTTTTGTACTTTTATTTTTTCTCTATATTAGAATGGTATTAATTTTCTGACAATGGTGAATGGCTGTCAATAGTCAGTACTATGATTGTCAAATTACGTCGCATTGTAGCAAAAATTTATTGACTCGAATTTTGGAATGTATAAAACATAACTTAATTTCATATTTAGTATTATATAGTTAGCTAACTATACTGAATTTATAACATTATATACATGTTATTTTATTAATCCTGCTGATTCGTATTTATATTATATTATCCGAAAGATTTCATGTAAGATTTTAATATTATTTTCAAGATTGCTTCTGAGAACAAAAAATATATTAACTGTTGTTGTATATTGTTTTAGAGCTATAAATTCACATACATTAACAAAAATCATGGTGAGAGTATATTCTTTAGCGATCCTATACAAGGGGGTGAATAGTGCGACAACTCTTAAGGCAGCATACGACCTACAAAGTTTTAGTTTCTTCCAAAGGACCTCCGTCCAAGAGTTTATGAGTTTTGTCAGCAAAACTATGGTTGAAAGGACACAGCCTGCTTCTAGACAGTCAGTAAAAGAAGGTGAGTATATGGTGCAAGTGTATGTCAGAGCTGACAACTTAGCAGGAATACTCATATCCGATCACGAGTATCCAAACAGGGTTGCTCACACTTTAATCACAAAATTACTTGATGAATTCTCCGCTAAAGTGCCAGTTGATACATGGGCTACGGCAAATGAAACTACAGTAGATTTTCCAGTTTTACCACAATATTTAGCAAAATATCAAAATCCAAGGGAAGCTGATGCTCTGACGAAAATACAGAATGATTTGGATGAGACAAAAATCATTCTTCATGATACAATTAAAGCTGTTTTAGAGAGAGGAGAAAAACTGGATGATTTAGTAGCTAAATCTGACGATCTCTCCATGCACAGTAAGGCATTTTACAAGACGGCCCGCAAAACAAATAGTTGCTGTAACTTTTGAGATGCAACTGTTACAGACTTAGCAGTAACTGTGTAGTTAATATGTTTGTGCTTTGTGAACCAGTTTCCATGTTGTAAAATGTATTTAATTGTTACTCTTTAATGATTGTTGACATGTAGCTAAAAGGAAGCAGTAATTTAGGAAGTTTTTACACACAGGAACACCTTAAAAAAAATTTCAATAGCCCCTTAGTGTAATTTTAAATTAAATTAAATAAAAAAAACCAGATGTCAAATTAATATTTTGTGTGAATGCTTTTTTTATGAACAAAATATACCTGTAGTAGTATTTTTAAACACATGAAAAATCTACATAATATATATTTACCTATATATATGGATATATATTTATATATATGTGTATATAAATGGTAAGTATGATAAAGAAACATTGATTTTTAAAATATTTTTTTGTTAGAAGTATATTATCTTATTATGTGCGGCTAGTATTTTTCTTGTCAGCAATCATTACTTGGATATAAGCTTTTGCTTAATGTAATATGTACTATAAATGTATGTTATATTAATAAAATCTGTTTATTTTATGATAATAGTTAGTGTTAAGGTACTTTAAAATACTTGTGCCTATTATGTTCTGTCATAAAATATATTGGTATTCGTCATTTAGTTATGTTTATTACCTTAATGTATTTATTGGCATCCGTCTAAATTCTGCATATTATAGATTTTCATACAATTTTTTTTAATATTTATCATTTTCGTCTAATTTTACCAAAATATGGTATGATAAAATTAAAAAAAATTCAAGTCACACGTATTTATATTTTATCTGTAATAGCATTCTACTTAATATTAATCCAATTAAAACTATCTCAAATACCAACCTAATATCTAAATTCATATTTGTCTGACAATAAGATTGTTTGAGATAAATTTATTTCACACATAATTTAAGAATGTAAAGGTCATTCCAAATTATTGTGGTGTAATGTTTGGATCACGTTTGAACCTGTAATGGTATGTTTGTATGTCTTTTTGATAATAAAGGCCAATCAAAACGCTACTTTATATCTTAACCACTTCAAAAAGGAGGAGTCTTCTCGATTCGACCGTATATATATGCTTTTCTATTGGTTGTTCAGTTAATATATGTAGTAAAATCCATGTTGCTCAGATTGATTTAAGCATGGTTGTGTATTTTGAATATAATAAAAAAAGGCGATCTATTTAAATTGTCAAGCAATCTACTTATTTACGGCCTTTATTAACAACCACCATCGCAATATCTATCGCCATTTTGAAAGTAGAGAACACAAGAATAGTGACGATTACAACAAAAATCTAATTGTCTGATCAGTAGAGTGCATATATATATAATTGTGAGAAATAAATGTTTTCCAATAAGATATGTTATAAATGGTCCAGGAAATATGTAGTCTTGATTGTATTTTATGTAAAGTTGGTTTTTGTCATAGCGCAAGTCTTAGATTCTTTTGGGACTGTAGGTAGTTGCTAGTTAAAGTATATTATAATGGTATTTACAGTATGTTATGTAAACAGAGACTGTTAACTGTGACATTGTGTTTAATAAATGTTTATACATGTATGGATTTTTTGGTATTTATTATATAACATAATTTTGGCACAACGATGGATGAGGTGAGGAATTTTTGAAATTGAATTAGGTACTATGAGGTTGTACAAAAGGTGTTCAATTTATGTTACGTATTTTATAAAGCTTTTTAAGGCTTATCCCCGTCACCGCACGTTACGCAACAATATAAGAATAACTATCTTTTAAGCAAATATTAATATGACTTCAAATTAACGATACTACAGGATTTAGGACATTACTACGCAATTTAGGAAATCTATCGTGGAGGAAATGGTAAATTAGCTTCAAGTGAGTAGTCATTCTCATAGTGTTATGGAGGTAACGCAACGTCTTATAGACTTGAACATCGAAGCCTTGATATTAAGTCTGACACGAGTAATTCAGGTTCAACTCGTAGAGCCATGAAAAATGTTGGGCTTGTAAAACCGTTTAGGCATGTATTTCAAAAATAAAAAAAAACTTCATTCGACTTTAGCATTGGTAGTAAATATTTAGTGTAACTATATTTGCACTGTAAATGTAGCTGACAACACCAGCATGACAAATTTAACAATTGAAAATACCTATTTGGTAGTTAGAATCCATCTACATTGAATGAAAGACAGTATTCTTGATCGTAAATTTGCGAAGATATATATGCATATAAAGAAAACTATATAATTATATTTAAAGATAAATATCTTCATTTGTAAATCCATTCTATAGAGTATAAAAAACCTAATAGCTTCTTCGGATCTTCATTTTGAAATCAAATTCCTACAAAATGTCAATGTCAGATTAAATTCATTAAAACAAACCGAGACTTGGAATTCGTTTAAATAAAACACATAGAATGAAATAAAAATACATATATTACTTTTACATCAATATTAAATTACAGCCAACGTAACTATGTAGGTTACAATAATAAAATATACCTATATAATTTCCATTGAAACAAATAAATAATAAAAACAAAGTATTTTTTTTCTTATTAGTAAACCTAATTCTAAAAATTATCATTGACTATAAGAAGGTTGCAACTGTGGAATCCAGGTAACATTCTTTAAAACATTCCATCTACAAGCAAGGGGGAGCTCACTTATAGTAATAATCTTATTATGGAATTTACTCATTAAATCTATAATTAATTAGTAATGAGTAACAATGTGAGTGAAATACGAACGGCTCGCTGTGGAGGTTTCTAAACGATTCATAGCTGTCATCGGACTGTTTATATATTTTGTTGTATTATAAATATCCATTATTGTCAATAAAATGTTATATTTTCTGAAATATTGTCAGAGGTTTTTTTTTACAATTCACATTCGTATTTCACAGACATTTTTAACCTAAATAGAAAAGAGAATTGTATTAATTACTGAATAATAGAACTTTTGCAGCTAATTTTTTGGCATCAAGCAAAGAATAAGAAATAATAGGTTACTTAAGCTTTGGAATAGACACCAGTGAGATTGTGATGCTGTGTACATATTATTAGTTTTTAGCAAAATAGAGTTACGTTTAAAAAATAATACAAAAACTCTTCAAGGGAATTACATTAGAAAGTTTTGAAGTTCCTTAACTTCCTCCTCATATATAACTTTTATACATTTTATTCAGAAATCATATAGAATATTATGAAAAACAATAATAATTCCCTTGACAGTTCTGTGTACATACATAACTTATATTTTTAAAACCAAAAAGATTTGCAAGCAAAAAACTTCATTTGGTAAAATAAATTAAATTCATGATTTTCAATAAATAAATGATCTCACTGGAGAGATAAATAAGTTTAGAAATAATACAACTTAAAGAAGAATATTTACAATAAAAGAGGTAAATAAAAGACAGCCAACAACGGAAAACATCTCAAGAGATACATTGTAAGAAACTAAGAATGCTACAGAAACTGATTACTTGTAAATGCCCTTTACATTATTCCATAAAGGAATTATAACATTAAATATATTCTATACTCCGCACTACATGAAAATTATGGACCCAATGCGAATCTACAACACAAATTAAAAAATTCATAACGGGCCATTGTAAAATGAACCTTATCACACGAATACAAGATAGCTTTTGCAAGTCGAGACGCGTTGTAACAGGACAAACTCTAATGATAAAGAGATTTCACTACAATACTCATACAATATATCTCTTTCCGTCCAACACACTTTTTGTTTTACATCTATGCACTAATTTTTATATTTAAAAATATGTTACAATGTTCCCACTTGTTATTTTTTTAAAGTGTAAAATATTGGCTGACACATTTTGTATAAGGGAATAAATAGTGTCATAGGTTTTGTTTTTATTTAAAAATGTAATTGATTGTTTTGTATTTTTTTTTTGCCAAAAAAGTGTGCATCGCCCTAGCGCAATCAGTCTTTATAGACAACATTAAACAGAATTATAGAGGAACAGCCTTTCCACATTGACCATTGTAATATTAATCCCTCCAAGGCATGAGGAGAAATTTGTTTCCAAGGAACATAAAACTTATTTATTGTAAATAAATACCCGGGGCCACTGTCAATAAATAACCACATATTATTTGTCAATATGAGACTCGATCGTTATACATAATTACAAATTACACACACCTATAAGAATTTAAGCCGATTCAATCTGTGATGGAAAAAACACTGGTACACAAAACGCCTAGGTAACTATACGTAACAAGAACTAGCCCACGGACTCGTCCCAAAACAGCATTGTTCAGTTAGAATTTAGAATTTAATTCTGATCACTAACAGTTATCGTAAGGTAAATAGAAACTACGTAAGCAAATCACATAATCGCAGTAAAACAGCACTCACTCGCCGTGTAGTATCATGTATTAAAACAATACTCTATTATAGACTCTACGTATATAACAATGTAACAGTAAATTAAAATGAATTTTAATTATATAAATGCCTTTCAGTTTAGCCAAACAAAACTTAAACGACCGACACACGGGGGAGGGTCAACTAGCGCACACATCGCATCTACAGAAGATACACAATATATAATCAATCCCGAAGCAGAAATAAACATACCGCTATTAACAATTATGCGTTCACTTACAACTACTTATAATTTATAAAAAGGCATCCATTTCTAAAAATTTATTAGCATCCGTCGTTACGAAAGATCGCAAATTATATGAAATACAAATTAAATTACACGAAATACAAAGTCACAGTAGAAGCAACAAAACCGATTGGCGAATGTCCAATAAAGGGTACGACCTAAGGTTGTCGGTGTTTGTACTATTATAAGTTTCAATGTGACACTACCGATAAATACAGTCCTTCCGTTCCTAGAAGACCTTTATTCACCAGACTCTGCTGTAACCGAGGTCCGAGTTCCAAAACATGGATTCGATCATTGATTTTTTGCTCATTTGTTGGGTACATGAATTTTTTTGGACCTGAAATCATATATTTTTCGGCAGAACAGCACTAACTCTGGTGATACAGAAGGCGGAAGTTTTGTATCGTTTGGAGCTAGAGCCGGCGTCACTTCGCTGGCCGGCAACGACGGTACTATTGATGGAGTGATCACGACGCCCTCTTCCAACGCCTTCAGGCGCTTCTTGTATCTGCAATTATTGTCCATTACAATTTTATTCTTAACAAATATAACACTTAATTACTCTTTAGGTTTGAAGAACTGAAAACAAAACTTCCTATATTCATTTCATATTCACTCTTTCAAATTTATTCCAAATGATCATAAATAGTCTAGAAAATCTATGGATCAAAAACATTTAAGATATCATAAAAAATCGTCGTTATGTTCGTTCGAAACTATAACTACCTTTAAATTTTGATTCGGTCATTAATAGTACCTTCCAAATACATAGTTCGGCCACTATGTATCCGGAAGGTAGTTCGACATTCAAACTAAATTCTTCAGCATGACTAAGATTTCTGAATGTAAGTAAGTCATGTACCCACCTACAGTACTCATTGAACGTGAGTACGTAGCACTTGTCTTCTATACAGGCGACAGAGTTAGCGTCTCGATGTCTGGAAGCGAACACTTCGTCCGGAGCGTCTGTTGACTGACGACCGCGTTCGGTATGTTCCGGACGATAGTACCATACGAGGGACACCATCATCTCACCTGCACACCAATACATATAGGCTAATATATTTATCGGAAAATAAACGGATATTAAAAATAAAAACCCTACAACGACGGGTTTAGTATGGGCTCCGTTTATTTTTACATATGTTTCTTGGACTGACAGGGGCATAACAACAGAAACATCTCAATTTTGCAGCAATACAAGTACATTGATAAGAAGACAATAATTTAACTAAAATATACTCATAAATATATAATTTCAACCAACCGTCATCAGGATTCTCCCACAGGCTGGCGATCCTGGCCACAAATGGTTGAGCCCTGGCCTGGGATGCTCTGAGTAAGACGCAATCTCCTCGCGAGACGCGATCCCCGCTCGCGTGGGTCATACGAGCCCAGCAACGAGCAGTGCGGTCAAGGCGCGAGTCGTTCTTTAAAATTAAATACACATATAAAAACTCTTTCTAGGATTTCAATCGGGTATTTTATTATTTACCATTTACGCGACACGGACGTTTTAACTACTTCTTAGCAACCGTAAATCTAATGCGCTTGTTATAGATTCGTCACACGGTTTAAATTTTTTTGAAGGTTCTTAAAAATATTAGAAATCTTTTATATGCGTGTTAAGTTATTGAGCGATGTTGGCAAACGCGTCTTAAACATTGGTTTCATGTCGAAATGTAAATTGTATTGTGTCTTGTAATGATTTACATTTAATACGATTCCGACGTAAATTCTTGACAAGAGAAATATTTCTTTAGACACCTCACGTTCATTTATTCAAGCGTATTTTATATCTATCAATCAAATTTAAACTAATCTTTGTTTTACAGTTGTATATGAAACTTACATTGAGGTAGACTTTTGATAAATAGTGTTCGCCGTCCCAGTTCCATCCATTGCTCCATCGTGGCGTGGCTTTCGGTTGTAAGTCTGGTGGGGCTAGAGGAGCTACAGCTCTTCTCATCCTTCTTCCTCCGCTACGTCTTCTTCTAGTCTTCCTTGTATTCGTCACTGGTGATGAACAAGCGTCTTCCACGACTAACGATGCTTCATCAGTCTTTATAACTGTCTTTTTGGACACGAGCAGCTTCGCAACTTTCTCTGTCTTACATTTCTCTCCATTTACCTTTTCCCCGACTAGTTTACATCGTTTTGTACTCTTATCTCTATCTATATCTTGATTGCTGTCTACATCCGCTTCGTCTTCTATTACTGCTTCCGATTCAGATAATTTCGAGGCTTGCTTTTTCGAAGCCAGCAGCTTCACTAATTTTTCGACGTGTTTAGCTTTACACGAATTAGTTACTTCGCCTTTTAAAGCTTTTTCTGTCTTTTGAGATTCTTCGACATGATCGATGTTATTGGTTTCTTTAGTTTTGTTTGGACAGGCCTTAAGGTTTACTTTCGTTGACTTTTCATTTGGCAAAATATTGTTTTCAATATTCATTGTATTTTTAATGTCTTTGTATTCACATTTTTCTTTGATATCTGCAATTTTTCCTATATCACTTTCAAGGCAGACTTTTTTGTCAATATTTATTTCACCGTTTAGTAAAACTCCTTGTTTTATATCCTCTTTGTCGTCCAGAGCTTCGGTGGGTGAAGATAATACTGATTTAAGGCTGTGAGTAATCTTGGAATCTACTTTGTCTACTTTGCAAGCATTCTTATACGCCAGCTTCTTTTCAATAAGCTGACTCACAGCCGCAATAGTTTTTGATCGCACCCCGTTTATGGGGGAATTTGTATCTACTATGTTATTATTAATATTTAAAGTTTTCTTCGCACTGTTTTGAGTGACATTTTCGCTCGGTGGTAAAAAGAGTTCCGCTGGGTTTAGTTTTGTATCAGGATTATATCCTTTAGCTTCAGGCCTGTCTACGCTATTTTTCTTTATTAAATTATCTAGCAGAAGTGCGCTTTTAGTTTTGGGTTTCATACTCATAGTATCCTCTGAAACAGCAGCAACATTTGTCAGACGAGGATCTTCATTGGTAATGATGTCAAGTAACATGGTCTTAGGTTTGGGTTCCTCTACGACGGTACTTGATTTCCTTTTATGTCCTTTCTTATCACTGATTGAAGTTTTTGTTGTCCTTTTCTGCGTTGGTTTCTTTTTTGGTTCCTTAGTAATTGTTTCTGTACGCGGTATATGTGACAGCTCGCCAGAAACCTTCCTTCGTTTCTGCAGTTTAACATGTTCCCCGATGCCATTTGTTTTACATGCGTCCTCGAGTTGAACATCTTTCATTTCTATCTCAAGCTTAGATTTGGAATATCTCCGCTTGACCGCTTTAGCAGGATCCGCGACGTCTGAGGTCTGTAAGGCGGTTGTACAATTATGTTCCCTAAGAGCTTGCGCATCAGTCTTTCTTGACGTTGCGTAAGTGGGTCCCTCATTCTCTTTTTTGACGTCCACTAATGGTGTTGATCGTTCATCAGAGGACGATAAATCGATGGGAGCACACGTGGGCGGTGATATGGCGAGAACGTCATCATCTGCCTCATTGTGATTATCAACTATCGGTTGTGGTGTTGATATGAGAAGTGCCGTGTCGTCACCAGCTAATGACCGTCTGGCCATGGCTTTGCCAAGTCGAGCCCGTCTTGGGGCACTTAGCGGTGGTTGTGGAGCACAGACTCCTCTTGCAGGGGAGGGGGGTCCAATAGCCTCTGTTGGTCCCGGAATATCAGCGTTCAGGCGAGGGTTATCTCGAACGTCAAACATCTCACGCTTTGGTGATGCACCACCAATAGCTGGCAGAGGACATGGATGAGGGGCGTCTGCTGCGGTTGGAGGCTCTGGTGGCTCCGGTTCTATTGGAGGATCCTATAACAATTTATAAAAAATATATATGATTATCTTTCCTGCTGATGGTGTCCTTCTTTTATATTTTTATGTATGTGTGTCCTTACCTTTCCGCTTCCGTGAGTATCTGCGTTAGAGTCGAGCGCGACCCGCACCTTCTGTCTGAAGGCGGCCCCGGGCGGCGCTAAGGCCGAGGGAACGTCCGCTGGGCCGCCACCGGTGGGGCCTTTACCAGTAGCGGGCCCAATAAGGACGTTTTTTGGACACGCGTTTAATGGGCACGGGCATCCTCGGTATTCTGAGTTGATATAATAACAAATTTATCTTTCTATACAATTTCTTTTTGTGAGATATCCATAATGATTTTGTTTCATACTATTCATAGAGGATGAAAGTCGAAACAGAATAGCAACTAGCTAGAGGGGGATTAAACTTTATTGTAATTAATTTAATAGATAATTGCATATAAAGTTTTGCAATTAAGCTACATTTGATACAGAGAAGCGGGAGTTAGAGAAAATGTGGCTACGGAAGGTATTGGTGGGTTTTGAGACCGTCTAATTTTTTAATATTTCTGTGGTACTTACCTACGTATGGTATTCTTTGTGGTGAGTGGGGGTAGCATGGTGTCGGGCCGTAGTATTGAGGGGGAGGATACGGCTCACTTACTCCCACCATCTAAAATAAAATACGTATACTCTTACATTAAAAATACTTTGTATAATGTTGAAATACTGCCAAGTGGCTTTTTATAAGTATCAAGAATAGCCATTTGGATTTAACGTGTACACTGACATATAAATTGATATAAATTCAATTCAATATAACATTGACTATTTCAAACTACGATTTCTTTTTAATTTGCAAATATACGAGTTAATTCAATCCAGTGTATAATATGCATATCTTCCAAGTGTATTCAAACTATGCGAAACTTTGAAAGTCTTAGTGAAGTTACGGCAAGACATATTAGAAGCTGGATGGTACATTTATCTACTAATAAGAGCAAGTTTCCTGAGTTATAACGTTTTGATCAATTAAGAAGATTATTTTAGCTAGTAACAAAGGTAAACATTTGTAGGATTAAGAATTTGCTTGATACGGTTTGAACGAACGTAGCTATGTTGCAGTTTGCCAGTTCAAAAGGCCGTCTTGTTCTACAAACCGAAACACAGCAATGCAGATATTGTTACTTTAAACGGAAATAGCTGACACTCGCACGATGTTAATTCACTGATGAGAGACGTTTACAATTCGGTTATATAAAGTTATTCTGTACATTATATATGTTACAATATTTAATATAGTATACTTTACCGGTGCATCCGGCTGTGGGGGCATGTGATATGGTCCTGGGGGTCGGTAGTACCTTCCATAACAAAGTTCAGCCGGGTAGTATGGACCATATTGTTGTAGTACCTGACAGTTAAATATCACTATTAGAATAATTATTATACACTATATATTATAAATGCAGTAACAATACCTTGTGACAATATTCCTTAATACAAGTAGGAATTATGACATTAGCCCACATAATATTATGATTATTACTATCATGAAACTGTTTTGTTCTGTAAAATTATTTCGATTATGAAAGAAAATTATATGTTATCATCTTCTATTTGCGAATATTTATAGTAATCTGACATAAAACGTAAATTCACTGACGCTAGCCTTATCTGAAAGATTTCAAATCTTAAGTGACAAGTTACTTCCGTAGTGAGGATTGACGTTAAGATATTTATATATAGGTATAACACTCACAGGTGGTGGATGGTAGTGAGGCGGAGGATGGTATCTAGCTAGCGCTCGTTCCGCGTCCGCGCTCGTCTCCTTTATCAAGGGCCCAGCCGGCTGGTAATATCCTGTAAGTTGGAAAAAACATATTGACGTACAAACATAAAAAATACATATATATTTAATAAAAAAAAAAAATGCATAATTTATAACGTATGTTGCGAAATATATTGCGTCGGTAGATTTCATTACGTTATCTTAATCTTTATCTATTCAATAGGGCAATTTATTGCTCTGGTCTCGACGGGCTTGTTCTATCAATCGTTAATTCATGTTAATTGAAACAACATATGCCGACTTACTGACATATACCAAATATAATGTCCTGCTATTTATATAATAAAAATTAATATGTTTTCGCGGCTTGCGATAAGGAGCCGGCTTTAAACAGTGGTGTAATTAAAAATATTGTGTTAATAAATGTTTTATATGTGAATGTTAAGTGAGATAAATGGTTTTCAATGCGAATTTAAATTCATTATGTTTATACGTGAAATGTGATCTCATTATAGTATACAAGTAATTCGTTGAGGTTTGACTTAAAGAAGTGAATATTTTCCTTTTCTTATCTTAACATGTTGAGAAGAAATCATGTCATAGAATATGTAATGCAGTCTTAATTACACAAAATAATATTTTTATTTTGTACGTGTTTTGTTAATCTATACATTGAAATGTTTAGTCACTAAATATAATAAATTTAACAATACATATTTGTTATATTTCATAAAGGACGTGGTAGACCGCATTCGGTTTTTCTTCTAACATCCCATTCAATGTTATCAAATCAATTCACATGTGTATACAAAAATAATGAATAATTGTTAGTTTAATTGTTGTTACAGAAATAAATAGTGAAGTAGTACATATAAATGTTCAAAACGAAACTTGTATGAGCGATATTACAGAGACACTATTTAATACCTCAATTCTATAATACAATGTTCATAACACAGATAATATAGAATGAAATATAAAGTAGATTTAGTAATAATATATTAATGAGTTTTAGACCAAAGAGTTCCAATGAAAGCCTTAGTCTGACCTGCTTGCTCTACTTCGCTATATGAAAGGCTTTACAATATCCTTGATGAGAAATTCCTAAGTGGTTTTTCTACGATGTAGAACATTGGATAAATTTTGAATATAACTATAAGTGAAAGTTGAAGCAGTTTTTTTAATACATGTTTTTTAACGTGCCATTTGATTATGCATTTGAATAATTGTGCCATAAATGCTTTAAATAGTCGAGTTTTATTAAATGCTTTGATTGATGCTTTAACAAAAAACATAATGCATTAACATATGTGTGTGTGTGTGTGTGAGTGTGCGTGTGTGTGTGTGTGTGTGTGTGTGTGTGTGTGTGTGTGTGTGTGCGTTTGCGTGTGCGTGTGTGCGTGTGTGTGTAATTCTGCTATTATAACAATACTATGTTATTCCTAAAAACATATAAAATTACAATCTTATATTTTAAATCTCGTACTTTTATTTATGAATAGTAAATAGTTTTTTTTATATATTTTCTTTTTATCAGTAGGTATTTTCGATATGTTATAATAAGAATAATTAATTATTAGATTGTCGGATTTCGGACGTGATTAGTATTTTGATAATATTGTTTTGTTATATTTTATCTGATAAAAAAAAAATTATATTTATATTATGTTTTCTCATATATGTTTATAGCCTCACAAAAATCTATTTTTGTTTAAGTAAACGAAGCTTTAATAAGAATTGACAAACAAGCTTGTATCATATTTTAGTTAAAAAATTGAAATAATTTCCCGATAAATTTAATAATTATTCGTATACATTGAAATCTTCGTACAAATAGTAAGCTCGCCCACTAGACGTACTTCATTACTGTACGTAAAAAGTTCCGCGTATAATCCGTATGCGCTATATAACGCTTTAACGAACAGTCGCGGTCGCTTCAGGTTGGACTGCGGATCAATCAAAGTTTGTACTTATTTCAAAGTACGGGAAATAAGGCTCATATAACATACTGTACATACATATAAGTGATGATAATTTTGGTTTACAATATATACGAAATCGTGATTTAATTAAAAAAAAAATTTTTATTTGTTAGTGTTCTAACGTTTGAAATAGGAAGACATTAGTCAGCGGTCTTTTCAAATAGCTTCACGAAAATGACAGTTAACTGTTGAAAAAAAGGTTAGTCAGGAGTTGATACAGAGTATAAATACATCGCTGTATGTTACTAGTAAAGTCGATGGAAAGATTACAGTTGTGGAATGAATATGGATTTAAAAATTGCAAATTTAATAAGCTGTATGCATCAAGCGTGTACTATAAAGGTGGGCTAGGGTGACCATTAATTCTAGTACTTATAATCCACTGCAACCACGTAGAGTAATTATAATCGCATTATAAATAATATATTCAATAAATTTTATAATTCCGTAACGGAGATTTACAGATGAATCCTATTAAGTAAAGGTTTATTGTCACCATACTTCCTCTCTTACTCGATCATACTCCACGAGCACTTGGTACTTTGGCAACCAAGTACACTGTATTAACATTTCAACATCAAAAGTTATTTTTGAAATATTATAATTAATTCCAAAACAGATTATTTAATTTAAATTAAATATATATTTTTTTTTATAAATATTATTATATTAATTTATAGATAGTTAAAATGGAATAGGATATGAAAATAACTTTTTTGGATTTTTTTTTCTCTTCTAACAATTTTTGTTTTTTATATTTTGGTTAATAGTTATCATTTAGAAGAGTTATATTTGTGACACCTTCTTATGTTGAAGTTTCCACAGCCGTAGGAGGCTTTCATGCTCGTGGAATAGAAGAGCTGTATATTTTCATCTTTCAAATTGGCCTGAATCAATTAGCACCTCCATTAAAATATGGTTTGCTGGTGACGCAGGGTTCAGACCTGATTAAGTGAATGTAAAAGACGTTTGAAAATGTATGTTGGTTATATTTATTAAAACACTTAACTAGGATAACTTCCATAAATAATCCAAAGTATTTGCTTAAGTTTGCAACATTATAGTGTACAACTATGAAATGTACGTAATTTTAATTTCAAGTAAACTTCTAGATATATGACATATAAATAGATTCTCATAAAACTAAATATATAATAAATAATCTTGTAATACGTAAAGATCTGAAAGGTATCACTTTTAATTTCGCAAAACATAGTTAAAATAAACTAAGAGTCTAACGAGGTAATCGTAGGGCTGCACGTGGCACTAACTTTAAAGAATTTAATTATAATAGAGATCGTGTAAAATGTGTGAATAATAATGAAAAGGCTGTTATGTATATAACATCAAAGGCTCTAAAATTACAATAAACTTTGCTCTATTTACAATTTAAAAGTAGGTCATATGCTATGACTAGATATTTGCTTCAATGAATATAACTTTCACATATTTCTTACAAAGCTTTTTATGTATGAAAAATTTTATGTTTTAACATGCTGTTTATATAAAAGTTAATTTACAAGAAACTACTGAATTGATAATAAACCTTCAGAATTGGGAAGCTAGAGGAAAGCCGAGTGTGAAACCTAGTTAGTTATAATTAAATTTACATCTATATTAGTCGATATTATATAACGTAGTAATTTTTTGGTAACTATCATGGAGCTGTCAGTCGTCAATCTTAATAAGTTATAAAGAAATATTCATATCAAATTTTCATCCGGGAAAATTTGCATAGCGGACACCCGCTGACGTAAGAGACGAAATATAAATAAGGCGATTGTTTGTTATAACCTACACCTGTATTAATTATACATTAACATACTGATTTTACGTTTACGTCGTATGAAATTATTAGAAATTTTTCACTTACAAAGTACATTACGGTTATATTAATTTTAACTTCGAACGCATCCAATAAAGCGAATGATCATGAAAGTTCAAGTTATGTACAGGTCGGTCCGATTTAAATTGGATTCCTTGTACCATGTTAATGACGAATAAGCTAAATCTTCTCTTGTAAACTGCTACTGTAGCACTAGACTTCATATAAAAAAAAACTTGATTTGCGTTGCAAAACACGGCCTACAAAAAGCGGGTGGTTTACCTTGAGCCGGCATAGCAGCTGCTCCACATCATAAAGGGGTTTTAAACTTTTTATACTTATTATTTATTTACCGGTTTCATTGTATAGATACGGGATCACTTGCCGCGATCTGCCTCTTATTTTGTTGTCGTGGCCCACTGACGTGAGATTGAAGTATTAAAAGAATATATTTTTTCTTTACATTTATTATACGATCATAGCATCATCCATAATCTTTTCTTCAAATATTTTGTTTTACTGTCGAGATTTTTGGCGAAATGTTTATTTTAATCAGATAATTGAAACTTAATGTAAGACTGTTAAGAGAACAATTATTTTTTTTCAATCTATTATTTTGATCAGAAACAGATATGCAAGAAATATTATTGGTTTAAATAGACCATATCAAGGTAGTTCAACGTTAATACAATCATTATTATAATCTATATAATGCGATCTCCAGCCGTTTCCAGTTTAAATGACATCGCCGGCGATATAAGTCACTTATAATGCAGTGTAAATTATCTATACAAAGCGCAAGAAATAAATCTGTGAAAAGGGCGGGAATATCGTCTGATGAAAAACCGGTCGAGAGTAACTGTTCAATTAGAGACTGCAATTATACCGGTTAAGGGCCGTGTAAAGATCAAAACAGTAATAGATACTTCAATGAACAAACAGACGGGATGGTTTTGGTAAGTTTTTACCATATTATTAACAATTGAATGATGTAGAAGAATCCAAAGTATCAGGAGATATGTCAGAACTTCGGAAACAATGAATAGTATCGGTTTGTAAACACGATGGAAGATTGCAAACCAGTCTATTATAGACTTCGAGCGGGCAATTAGGTACGCCGCATATCACACCGCAAAAACTGTTACATACGTTTACATACATATAACATATTAAACGGTGTTAAATAGGGACGGTAGATTTGTTTACGGAGATTGTAAAAAGCTAAATGATAACATCAAATGTTACTTGGATTATAAAAACCTAAGTTGTTGATAACGGAGTGTTATTTCATTGTTTAGAAAGTTCGAGAAACTCGATCTACCCAGAACTAACCAGTCCGCAGGCGGTCTCATATTGATACAGTAAATAGGTCCAAAATAGTCGATATAAAACTTACTTCCAAACTACTTTGACAACATATATATACTCGTAGGCATTTTAAGTATATATCGTCATTTATGGATTGCTTTTTACATCAGTCTCGAAGCGTAGCAGAACTCGTTCCAAATAAAACCCACCATCTTGTCGCTAAGCATATATTTTACGTGTCATTGATAATATTTATGACTGTAGCGTTATAACAGCAGTTAAGTTGCTAATAATATTTACTTGTAGAATAAAAATTAGTTTGTAACATATCAATCGCCAGCTGAAATTATATTTGAGAAAATAGCACTGATGTTTTTTTCACTAGAATTTGTAACGGTTGTACACAGACCGCGGTTGTGGTTACAACGTAACGAATTGGAATAAACTACTTTTAGTAAATCTTTCTTTGATATAAATGAAATATATACTTTATTGAGTATTGAATCAAATTGGTATAAACCAATGAGCTTAATTGTTTTGAATTTTTTGACTGTTTTTTATTAAAAATACCAGTTGTTTCGAAAATTTAGCTGTAGTTCAAAGGCTGCAGGTTCGAAGCCTTTATGTACATTAATTTTTATTCCATACTTTCTTATTTCAATTTATATATCAGATCATAATTTTAATGTTAAAAAACATATATCCACGGAACAATAATATTTATAAAGCAGTTGTAACATTTATTGTATCAGGATATTGGCTTGAATATTCTTATTTAATAACTACGAACGGCCTTTATAAAGCCAACGCAACCCTTGAGGATCTTGAAGTCCATGTAAGTTTAAATTCCAGTTGCTATATTCTGGTCGAACGATGTCAAGTCCCTTCCATTGTCTGACGGTAAAAAAAAAATTGCAAATTGCAAAATAACTTGAAATAACGTGATGTAATTCGTCATTGCAGAATTGACGTAATACTCTTCCGCGCTCGCAATATTCTAATAGTGATGAATGCCTGTGAAAGTATCGCCGTTTTAGCTTACCGCTTCAAGTTGTATTGTTTTTTTTGGTTTATATTTGTTGTTTTCAAAATGATTTAGTTCAATAAGATTAGCTATAAGATTATGTTAGTAAAGTCTCCTTATATTTATAAAAAATGATTAAATATAATGTATTTATTTTTAATGTGAAAATATTTCGTAATTTATGGAAAGAGCTTTTAGATTTATCTCCGCTCATGTCAATGTCAGCTATCGAGCTAGTATAACCGTGCCCTTTTCTCTGACGTTTTATCCACCCCAATATGAAATTGCCCTTTTCCCGAGGTTAATTATAAATCAATGTAAAATAACATTAAAATCAATTCAGCGGTTCGACCAAACGTTGCAGACGATTTTCAAGTTGAGGCTAGTTAGTTTGAATGTTTAGATTAGCCAACCGGGAACTATAAAGTGCGATTTGAAACATTTTTCATTCAAGGAGGGATGTTATATGCGAGGTATTCATGAAAATTTTTAAGAAAGCGAACACGGCAAACTTAAACTACTGGTATTTTACAGCACTGCTGTTTACAAACATACAACTAACTTATATTTATCAGCACTATATGTTTATAAGAAAAGTATATTAAATATGTTCTAAGGTTACATTCCTATCTATAGAAGCGTTATGTACGAACGAATGAAGTCGCGGGCAGAAACTAGTTAACAATCTTCGTATGTATTAGCGTGTTTATATTAACAAACAAGGTTGTTTTGTTCTTTATAAATAGGTATATGAGTTTCGCTTTACTTGTAACCAATAGCTGGTGTTGATGGGTTGTCTTTATTACTGCTATTAAGCTGCAACGTGGTTCTTCTGATGGACTACATCTTATTGAACGTGGCTATGACATACCACCAACTCTTGAACCCATGCCATCTCTGTGCCAAGTTAAAGTTTACTTTCAAATACATTAAGTTGTGTGACGTATTATTTGTTGAACAATTATTATTAACTTATTGTAGATTTGCAATTATAAAAGCTTATTTTATTTTGTTTATTGTAATTTCTTTCCAGAAGCAACCATTTGAATAATATATATATATGTATAAATTAGGTTTGTAAAAACGTAGGTATGTCGATAAGTAAAAAAATATTGTTAAAGTGAATTAGATTAATGATATGTAAAAAAAAAATATATATTTTTCTGATAGAAGGAAACATTGTAGCTAATTAAAATAAGGGTAATGTTGCGAACAAAAAAGGATCTTATGTTTTCATATCCATTCGTCTTTCAAAAAAAAACATGTTTTGGAAGATTTTAATTTTTTTAAAGCTATAATAAATTTAAATATACCTAATGTTAAAAAGTTTATACATAATTTATGCGTCGTTAGTAAAGAGTATCATTATGGGCGTTGGTTTTTTCATATATCAAGATTTTATTTAATCTCAAATATTTATAAGAAAAAAAAAATTGTATGTCAAAATACTTAACGACTCACGTCTCACTTGTAATGTTATATGGAGATCATATAAAAAAATATATTTTTTTATTATAAATATATAACAACTATAGCCGTTTCTAGTCATGGTCTGCGTGTTCTTTCTTTGCATCATATAAGGTGTTCAGACATTACACGCTTCAACGGCCAATGATGCCATTCACACTTTTTTCAATGGCCGTTGAGCACAGATAAGAAATCTATGCTTCTTACGGATATAGCGATAAAGCAATAAAAGTAATACAGTTATGTTATTCAAACGCGTCCAATACTACGCTACATATATATTTGTTTCTAATTCAATGGAATTTGATACAAAATATATGAACATAATATATTTTATAAAAATAAAAAATATTTTTCTTCATATATTATTTGTAAGAGATAAATAAGAAGGTCTGTGAATTTTTCCGTGGTATGTATCATTGGTAATGTACCTCTATCAGAATGTGGAGACCGTGTTTTTACAAAGTCAATAACCGCGTCCATGACGTAATTTAAATAATGAACCGCTTATACGAATTCAATGTGGTTGTGTTGTTCATGGAAATTTTAAATATATGTTCATAAAATAATAAATTAAAGTCCCATTTTTATTACTATGTTTACGTCAAACGGTTTTTGATACTGTGATTATGAATACATATATGTATGTAGTCATAGACATTTAGCCTTCAGTTTGTTTTTAATGTTGTTTGTTAAAAATGAAACAGTTATTAAACATTTTAATACGATGTAGAATTATTGCAATTTAATCAGCAGTGACGTCACACTTGTGTAAATTAGTTTTTTTTTTTGCTAGCTCGAGTCAAAGATCGCAATTCACGAGGTCGATGTTCTCAGATTAGTTAGACAAGAATAGTGGAGTTTTTTCGCGCTCTTTTGTGGTTTCGCGTGCGTTACCCTCCGCTAAATTGATCATATTAATTTTTGTATGTCGTATTTACGTTTATAGATAATATCAAAATTTTAAGAATGATTCTGTATGATGCAAGAGGTATAAATATACAAATATATTTAGCGCATGTTAGTTGATAACAAATCGGCATTGATCGTAAAAACGTAACGAACGCGTTTCGAGGAAAACGTTAATAAATGTCGTTAGTTGAAAAGAAACGTACGTAATGCAGATGTGGTCTGATATTCTGTTGAATAGTTCACGGCGTTTGTAATACTTAATATATATATATATATGACTCTAAAACTTACGAAGCGCACAAAGGAGTCTTATCTTCAAATATCCCTGCACGCCTGCGCCGTTTCCATCGCTCCTAAAACTTTAATAGTCTAATTTTCCATCTCACTATAATGGAATGAATTTTTTTTTAATCAAATTACATTTTAAATTACCAACTCCGTTCTCTACAATATATTACTCGAAGCATTGAATTGAATGTTACGTTAAAGTTAATTTATATAGAGTTAATACTGGAAACCAGTTAGCGATCGTGTTTTTAACAATGTAGTTAAAAAAAGACAATGTAACAAAACGGATGGATGCCTAATTTCACACGGTTTGAATGTATGGATGCAATTTAAAATGGCTGCTTGCATAAATAATGTTCTATGAGGTTGTGAGCACCCCATGACCTTGAGCGGCAAGGGTTCGCCCCTCGCTGTATTACACCAACATCTTTAGTTTTAAATAGCCTCCATTGACAAGTCCAAAATGATTCATATCAAGCGCATTTTAAGCAAATGTTAAGTTTAATCAGTAAAGTATTAAAAGTAAATTTATTACAATAGGTTTTAATAAAAGACACTGATATTAAAATATTATAAATATATTGATACTTTACGTCCCAAGTATAGACATTGTATAGTGAATACAATGTAATAGGTACTTTCTTACGGGTTATATGTTAATTATAATATAGTAAAAACTTATACAATATTATAATCGATAACAATAATCGATTTAGCGTGGAAATTATATCGAAACATATATTATTTATCGATGTTTTGTTTGCATCGATTATATAAAGTGAGATAACGGAATGGGAAAAATATTGGCCATACAAAGGCATTTCATGAGCAATACGTGTGTGCTATGAATAACAGAGATGTGATGGAACGAGATTTATGATGTTTCAATAGAATTGAATGTCATTATAAGCATTGTCTATGAATACGAAATAGACTAGAGAGTAAATAACTACTTTATTATTTTGATGTTTATATTTATAGACAATATATCATTTATAATAGGTAATAATAAGTTTACATTACTTAAAAACAGTTTTGTTTCAAATCAAGTTACTTTTTAGTCCATATACCATATATATA
Organism: Danaus plexippus; assembly: GCF_018135715.1. Lineage (NCBI taxonomy): Eukaryota > Metazoa > Arthropoda > Insecta > Lepidoptera > Nymphalidae > Danaus > Danaus plexippus. Next base: position 3,865,440 of record NC_083541.1, read on the forward strand.
CTTTTTTGTGTACATAAAACTCATTATCTATAGTGTATAGTGTACTGTTGTCTGCGATGTTGTTCGTTCGTGTTTAGGTCCTAACACGTAGGTGATACGTGGGCAGTTGGAGTGGGCTAAAGACGTCAGAACATACAAAAATATGTTTTATAGTAAGAATATTGTGTCAACGAAGCTTTTATATTTAGCCTAAATGGACAACCAGTTGAATTCAGTAGTGTTTGAAAATTGTTAACTTTTGTCAATAGTTTATCCTAAATTGAAATAGTTTCAAATACAATTAAGACGGATTGGTATTGTAATCACTTACAATTCCAACATTCATACTTATATTTATTTCGTCATATACAAGTTTTTTGTCTTAAATAAATGCTTAATAGAATATAATATATATGTAGAATGTCCGTCGATCAGGCGCCGGCTGGCCCACATCACAAGCAGACATTGATACATATGCAACAGAAACATACCGTCTTCTCTAACAGATTTACATCTCCCTTTCTACTCCCTTCGGAAATGTTTATTGTACTGTAAATTGACTTTCAGTTAGCCTTTTGAGTGTTCCTTAAATGACTTTCATTTAAATGTATTACATAGTTCTGCCTGCAGCTTTGTCTGTTGAGTCTTTTTTTATTCCTTTACCAGTGCTCTGCCTCTATTAAAATTAGGTCTCGTAGATTATATAGAATATAAAATTTCATGACCGTCCTCTGTAAGACTTAATTATAGAATTTTTTTACATAAAGGGGCTTATTCAAAGGTATCGTAACATTATTTCTAAACCAAAGATTAAATTAACTTAGAAACTAAACTAAACTAAACTTAACTTAGTTTTCCTAATAAAACACAGTGTGCAACTTTTATTTCGTTGTTTTATTACACAAAATTTTCATGAAACAAATTGCTATGAAAAAGCTAATATTTAGATCTCAATTATTTCATTGTAAATGCTCTTCTAATTTCGGAATGTAATAGTTAGTTTTAATTCATACAAGAATTAAGTTTGAGTATCACAGGCAATAAATACAAAGGGATAGTTTTTAATTATTTTGCTGGATCTAATAATAATTATTCTATATGAACATATCAAAGGAATTCGTATTAATATTTTTCCTTTTATGTGTTTTAATGTCACATGATAGTATGTCATGTTGTTTGTTGCAAACAGGATAAAAATGTTAATAAAAATATTTCATGACGTGGCTTAAAACATCTGACTGTATGTAGAATTATGGTAGATATGTCCGTGATATTGTCCGTGAAGAGAATGAAGTTATTTCTTGGAAACGTCTTAAATGGTATTTAAATATAAATTAATTGAATAATAAATTTATATAATTTAAAATATATTAAATTAGATAAACGTATATAATAGTTAAAATTATTTTATTTGTGCGTAAAAATATACGGCTTTCTAGTAACTACACAAGTATGCTAGAAAAAAGAACTTAGTTATATATTATGATATTAAAAGGAAATAAATATATGAAAATCTACTTATAATGTATAATTATTGCTTTACAATATTATTTACTTAACTTTAAGTTATGTATTGCAGTGAATTAATGGTGAAATTTTATTCACAAAAAAATAAAACAAAATTAGTACAATAATAAATGGGAATTGTAACCGCAATATATTCGGCACGTGTACGTCCCTACTAGATTATGTGGATTTATTATTATATTCACATAATGAATACATTAAAATCAATTAAAGCCAAAAGGTCACTAGTAACAAACATATTTACGGTAATTTTCGTTATATAGTTTTATTTGACTGAAAGAAGATACGAAAATGTAATGTTTCAACTTTGTTGTTAATTCTTACGACTTTCAGTAAAAAAAATTCTGGTTGTAATAAAAAATTATAAGGAAATTTCAGTTAAACAAAACATAAAGGTGTTTTTTTTTTTTTTTTTGGAAAATTATTTCAAAGTTCAACACGGACTTGACGTCCGCATTTTAATTATGGTAATGAAGACGAAAGAAGTTTTTAAAATAAAATATTCTTACTGTGAGTGTACACAACAATATACAATTAACTAGAAGCTGAATAATGAACGACCTTTGTCATGTTTACATTTGATATGCGAGTATTTGATTTTAGTGATATTTGCCACTATTTCAGTACTACATATTGTTTTGTTTCCGTCAATATATAACATTTTATATATTTGTTATCACGATATGTTTTTATTTAATTGATATAATCTGGTTTGTTTGTACGTACATGAATATTGAACAGTTTGAATGTGAATATAATATAATAAAACGTCCTTATTTGTTGAATACAGTATTCCTGATAAATACGCAGTCACTAATATTAGTGTATGGTATTATTACGAGGTCGCTGCTCTAGTTTAGTATCTATGTTAACAGGACGGCGTGTCGGTCTGTCAAAATTGTATTTCACTGTGCGGCCTCAATCATTATTAGAAAATATTGTCGGTAATGAGACAAACATATGAAAAAATACGGTTTCAGTCAAACGTTCGATTGATTTAAAAAAAAAAAACAATATATTTTTTACATCTTGTCTGGTTTCCTCTGTCGCTCTAATCGAATTTAAAGTAGAGAAAATTTCATACATTTCAGAAAACAAATAGTTTAAATACATAAAGCGCATTCAAGCATTTCTACTTTAAATAGAAGGTCAAACTAATTACTATCTATTTTCCAACGAATCGTTAGAAGACTGGGAATCAAGTTTTAAATTTTTTTTTTTATTATTAAACAACACTAATCTATAAGGTCATAGTGTATATTTTATGTTGTTTTATAGCAATCACTACAAACACAGATACAGCCCCTCCTTGAACTAAATTTCTATATTTTTACATAATACCTGGGCATGTTGTAATATTTATAAACATTGCTCATATAAATAAACAAATACATTGCACATTTACAAAAACTAGTAGACATTAATGAAGATAAAACAAATTTTTTATTATACCAAATATTTGTATTGTGTTTCATATGACAAAAGTTTAAATAATAATAAGAATAATGCATCGCGTTATGTTCCACAACTTTAAACTAACATAGCTAAATGTCATACGTCAAATTCAACCACAGATTGCTATAAAAAGTATTATGAATTCCAAGTCCGCATTGAAGTGCCAAATCCCTGACGAGTTTGGAATTTTAAACAAAACTTATTTATCGATAGTCTTTTATTTGACGTTGAGTTCATTCAAAATAAAGGTACGCTGTAATCATTAAGTCTTTTTTTCGAAACGGGCTAATGTATCTTAATGTTGCAGCTATTAAGGTCCACGCTATGGTACGTTGAATAAAAAAAAACTACAATTTTGCGGCGTCGAAAATCGGAACTCGATAGCCTCTTTTTTGGCACAATAATTTAACAAACCGAATCTTTCTTTTTGTTTAAAATGTACAATTTAATTTTTATCTGTGAATTTCTTTAGGTAATTAAATTAATTCTGATGAGGAAGTAGAACGTTATCAGGTTTATCAAAACGTTATTACCAACAAATGCGCCTAAAAATTCAATTAAAGAACCTTGGTGGTGATGTCGTTTTTCGTTAGCCACATTCAGCTTTGTGTTATTCTCAATTATTTAATTTATTCTCAAAGTAACTTCTTATTTACTTAATTATTTTTTTCTCAATAATATATTATTCTATCGTAACATTATAACCGAACCAATTGAAGCTTCGACATATCACAATGATCGTTATTAAAAAACGGGGGAGTAAATTAATGTGGGATCCATCAATTTGGTACAATTAATTATATAGCCCTCATCGGTATAACTCGTATATGCGTTAAACCGACTGGAGTTAACATGTTATAAAAGCACCCTATTGATTTACAGTTGCACACCAACACTGCGGTGGTTTGAAAGATTTAAAGTCGATTATTATTGACATCGGCCTCACGAAAAGAACTTAATGCATATATATTTTACGCGAAAACAAAAACACAATCATATAAAAACTTTTTATAAATAGATTATACTTTTTAATCTGTGCAGTAAATTCCAATGTCTGTTACATATGTTTATGATGCTTGTATTGGCAACACATAAAGCAGAATAACGCGACCTCTAAATTATTAGTTTTAGTTTAAAGCAGATATTATTTAGTGTAAAATTACCGTAAGAATATTGTTTTCCTTCAAAATCGATTGCAAAAAATTATTGCTAGATAAAAATTTGCAATTTAAGTAAATTTCATATGAAACAGAAAACATAGACAAACGGATTTTTAAATATATATTATAAAATTAGAAACGCAGAGTTTTAATAATAATTAGATTACGTATAACATAAAACTTACTGTAATAAAGTTTTTTCCACGACATATTAAAACACACGCGGACAATGAGACGTTGAATGAGAGCGGCGAATAATCACAAAATAACTGCTCATATCATATCAATGATAAAGGCGAGGTTGGAGATTTTGGCAAGGTTGAAGCCTTGCAGAAATTACCGCCATTTACATAACATACACTTAATATTTGTTCATCCAGTCCGGATATTGATACTACGGCGAACTGAGATCATTCTTGATTTAAGGAAGTCCTGACGACCTTGGTTCACGTTATGCCAAATATTTTATCCTAATGCAAACTACGCGCTAATATGAGCTGTGAATTACAGCGAATTAATATACATTCGCAATTAAAATATACTTTTGATAAGATAAATGTCATTCTTGAACGGATTGGAGTGTCTAATGAAGTAAATAAAGAATATTTTTAATTTTATCAGTGGCAGAATAATAAATTTATTTTGAATATACTTTTTGTATAAAATCAGTAGTCATATAACCTAAATTTAAAGGAGGCCAAGTTTTAAAAGATAAGAAGTAGACTTTGTTTTCCGATCGCTATTATGTATATTTTATAGTATTATATAAAGTGCATTTTAGGAGACTCTTTTTAAATTTAATTATTTTTATTAATATTCTATTTTTAAAATCAAATGAGTTTTCTCTCGGTGAAGTTCCTATATTATGGTTTTTTTTTTAAACAAAGTCTAATCATTTGTCGGAAAAGTCTTTGTGGTCAGTTACATATATACATTTTTAATAACAGTCTCTGGTTTGTAATTAGCTGGCTATAGAGTACTGTTTCGGTTAGTCTGCGTAGCGGGCCACTATACCTATTAGTAAAAAATATTACGTTTTTTTTCAAAGATAATCACTTCAAGGAATATCGTTTTATCGAACGTAATATAGAGGTTTCAAAATAAGCTTCAGTAACATAAAGCAATAAAGTGTGAACGATTAAACTTCTTACAAATAAACAGTGGTTAAAAATGAAAAGACAGTGGGCGTCAATTAGCCGGGCAGAGCTTCCCTATGGCTAATTATACCAACAATCAATCGAGTGTATACAAATAGAGCCATCATACAACGTATGATTCTCCTGGCGGACTTTGTTAACGCTATTTATGAACAGATATAAATAGCATTTTATTTTATTATATCATTGTAAGTTCGCATGGTGATTTCATTTAAGTACTTGTTATATATATACATATGATGAACGCGGTTTTGCTTCCATTTAAGTTGCATTTTGATGATGTTTTGTTTTTGCTTGTTTAAAATAAACAGCTTTCCCGCCGTTTCAGGTTATGTTCAGAACGAATAAAAAGGTACTTTAATTATAAAGATTATGTACATAAGGATATACTTCGTTTTTTTAATTTTCTATTTGCGATCGTATGTTTTTCGAACGATAACCAAAATTTTACTAAAAAAATACGGCATTTAGATATAAATATTATTAAATATGCATTTTTATTATCAATAAAATAAAAATAATGTAAGTAAAAGACGTAAATACAAGTTTTTATCAATTTCATGTTAATTTCCCTATTTCGAATTTAACTTTAAAATATGATGTATAAAGGTGGATTTTAATTTATAATATTTTATCGGAAAACCGACAACAACCCGGCCGATATAAGGCTTTACAAACGTTCGGAAGGCCGGTTGGAGTGACTAAATTTAATTGCTGTCAAGATTCGTAGCCGAGCAATTAGTAAGCGGGATTATTTGGACGGGCTTAATAGCATTATTAATTCAAACCCGTGAACTCGGAACTGATTAAGATATCAAAATGGATATGGAAACTGCGAGGAAAATCAGATGCAATGAATAGTTAAAATTACGTCAGAGCTAATAAAAATGTGAGTGCGTAAGTTTAGCCCGCATGTGTTGCTTCAATAGAAAAAATTGTTCCCACACTTTAGAGTGTAAGGGTGTATTTGTTGGTGAATCTAGCGTGATGACGTCAGCCAGCTCGTCACCCGCCCCGTACATTTGATTACCCCGGATTCGATTGGATGAGTTCTGAATACATGATTCATTAATTATATCCCGTGTTCTGTGACGATTGTTCGGTCACTATCCTGTATTAGAACGGTTTACGTTTTAACATTTGCGTTATTATTTTATGTACTTAGGTATGTTTATTATGTAATATTGAAGTCTTATTCGAATTAAAATGTTTACTTTAAATGTACGCGTTCGTTTAATATTCACATTCGCTCTTCTTTAAATGTATGCAATTTAGGAACATTCATTTGTTCTCGCATTGAAATTAAATTTTGGACTTAAAAATTTGTTGTTTTTTTATTATTATTTTCGCTATTAGCGAATGTTTTTAGATATTTTAGTCTGTTTATTTTATGTTCATGATAAAGTTTAACCGAAATGTGACTCAACTCACCATAAGGCGATGCCGGAAGCGTTGGGTCACACAAACTGCATGTCGGCTTACCTGCAACAACAAACCAACTGAATCACTATAAATATAACGAAAAATTACTATCACTAAACATTTAACACATTTTTTAACGATTGATCAATACATCGAAGATCACATAGAATATAATTTTAAAAATATTTTTATTGAAGGTTCCAATTAATTACAAAAATTAAGTTCTTTTACATTGCATTTTCATATACCAAAAAAAATTATTTTTTAAATAAGTACGTTAATTTATAAATTCAAATCGTGGATATTAATAGGATAGATAAAACACACAGTTGGAAATTACGTTTTGTAAATGAGGAGGATTCCGAAAGAAATTGCGAAAAATTAAGCGAGGGCTGGATCGAATTCCGGGAACGTCTGGAAGCTCTATTCTAACAGCGAAGGGCTAGAACATTCCACGGATAGCGTATAAGTGCACTCGGACTATCATAAACCTTAAGTCTATATGCATAAGAGCTAATTTGAATAACAATTCACTGCATCCTTTGTCATACGGTTGGATGGAGTTGGTAACTAAAGTTTCTCTTGTAACTTAAAAAGCGTTTCATTCAATGAATCACTATTTATAATTAACAATAATTTTTGCTATACTCATTTATTAATGTGGGATATTTGGAGCGTTCTTACCATGACCCGAGTTGATGTTGTAATTTACGAGTATTAATTATAACTGCAAAATGTCCGTGTATAGTTACGCGATGTAAACTCGTGGTAGGTTACCGAGATATTAACTCGATACGATTATTAAAATGTTTCAAATATAGTTTTAATGTATTCAATAGAGAACTAATGCCAAGTTTGCATTGTGCTCCTTAAAGCGTATTGTTTTATAAACAATATGTATTTGCTTACAAAGGGGGAACGTCGCGCTTGATGATTGTCTTATTTAGTTTTTATAGCCGACCCTCCTGACGAGTTATTCTATTTACATAATATCTTGCTGTTAAACAACATAATAATGTTTTTATTGTATTGGACCTTAATGTGTGTAAAATTTATGTTTCTATATATAAATATTATTTAATAACACCAATAACACCAACAGTTATCTTGATAAGTTATCATTATTACTTGATATCGACCACTTTTGCGTTTCATTTTATAATTTAAATAATTTCCCGAAACGTTATCGTATGATAGTGAAATTCCAGCAATTGTTATAATACTGAGCTTTAACATAATGAATGTAAGATGTCTATCTCTTCCGAATTAATTATTATTTGAATATGGATAATTTTGTTAAATAAAATACAAGTAGCTCCTTCCTTTAATATTATAGTGAAATTAAACTATCTATACGTCTCATATAAATTTCAATGTATGTTTTTCTGATATATTATTCAAAACAGAAGATCTAATTTATTTTTATATAAAAGTCATATTTTTTTTATCACGTTTATCTTCTAAGGTTAACGTATAAATTTCATAATATATTATTATTTGTTTTCAACGATTTTTAATATAAAGAAGAAATTTCAAAGTTTGAAATTTTTATATATTATCAAAAAAAAAAAAAAATCAATTCAGTTCGGTCGCTTATCGTATTGGAGGACTCTGCATATTCCGGGATATTTGTTTTTTGATTATTTAATTTCCAAGAGCTAAAGAACCAAGGATGTGATAAAAAGTCATGCAGTTTATTATAAGTACCTAAATTAGTTTCTTTATAAAGACTTCATCCCTTAATTTTTTTATAATTTAATTCGCGAGTCGTATCGTCAGAACTCCAGATTTTGTGTTCATTCAGAGTCAGAGAAAAATAAACTAAGTTGTACTGACTTTGGCCGTATCAATAGTAAATATGATTCGTTAACCACACATGCATATGTATATCAACAATACCTTCTGTCACAACTTAACGGAAATAGACTCGGTAAATTTAGTTAGCGTTATATTATTCAAACTGAATTGCTTTAATTAAAACTAACAACACTCGGCTTACACCTGCATACGTCGGATAAAACACCTTTGGCTGTAAAACGCTGTTAACCGACTTAGGAATAGGAAGGTTCTATTGATTCCCTTTCCGCTGAATGCATTGCATTATTAAAATTAAAACACAATAAGTATGAGAAACGAAAATATCGTCTGATATGAATTGATACGATACAAAGCCATTCTATACTTCTTTGAAACATCAACGGATTCAGATCGTCTATATTGTATTTAATACTGAATGTACCTCAGTGAATGGAGATTTTTTTCGATTTAACTTTATTATTTTTTAATAAATCTTTTATTCAGTGTTTCAGCAGAGCTTTGAATCGTATTATTAAAGTAAAAATAAATAAATCATGACATGTTTAAGTGCGACGTATGCTTTTCTGCATTATTGACAAATATATAGGAACTTTTTTGCTGATGGACCTCTTTCGTTTAGGGATGGGAATTTATATCAGATGACGTAATAGATTGATCTCGAAACTAAACTAAGAGCAATATATCCTGATTTTCTATTTCTACGTCTCAAAACAGTAAACCAATACACGATGTATTTAAATTATCTTTATCAATACCAAGATAATATTTATCTGATGCTGTTCTTCAAAATATTCGATATCATTTAAAGAAATGTCCTTTAATCTGTAAAGTAAATTTTTGCTTAGTTATTTTTTTTTTTAATCATAATGAGCTTCTTATATAATTTTGTGCAAGTCGACAGCGTATCCCACGACGAATACTTTCACACGGATACCACTATAGATACATAGCGAGATGTGGGAATATTTAAGAATAACCATTAGCATAAACATATCCATAATTATCTATAGTAAATATTAACGCTGTTATGAATTCCTTAACAGGAAATTATTGTACACACGGTTGTTAGCAACGCGGCAAAGGAATCGAAGGAGAATAAAATAATGAAGTTGTCCTCAAACAAAATAGTTTTGTTTCAAGTAAAGCGTTATTTTTGATAAATAGTTTTGGCACAAATCTATATATTATTTATAATCAAAACTAAATATCTACTGTGACGTCGCTATTCCAATAAATTTATTAAGGCTGCCGCTTGTGTTGGAGCTCCTAGCTACTGCGGTTGCAATATTAATTTATATATATATTAGATAATAAATCTTTCCTATGTCTGATAAATATATATAATTGTAAATCATGACAATACTATTCCCTTGATGCTCGCTGGTTTTGATGTCACATTTTAATACTGATATATGAATAACTAAACGTCATTAAATTTTGTTTATAATGGTTATGATACTAGGATATTAATATTTGTTTGTAATTTATAACATTTTTACTTACTATCGTGTTTACTTACGGGACCGCCCTTGTGAGTCATCGGATCTGGGAAACGGAACAGGACGACGGGATATTCGTTCATTTGGAACGTATATATATTTAAACATCAATGTCAAATCGGTTTACGTTGACTAATGATTGTATTTTTTTTTAGTTAGATTGAAAGTTCGATTCTAACTGTTTAAGATAATTTTACAATGTTATCAGTAATCAATACTAAGCAATACTGAATAGGAATTGACAAATATTTTGATTGAAATTAAATCGTATAATTTTAAAAATCTTTTATTATAAGCCTGATATGTGAAGCCGATGTCATTATACGGTGCTGTTGGATAACTAATATTTTCTTGATCAATGAATGGTTCTGAGATCGCAGTGTCATAGTGCACCACTGTTATAACCCAAACTGCTATTGTCGGCTTTACTCGCAGGCTGTGTTAAGACCGGATTTAATCGCGGATATGCCTCGTCGAGGTCGACTTTACACGTCTAGCTGTTTGTCTATCACATACTGTTAGCATAAATTTAATTAAATTACATACAAAACACTTGACCTTGAACTAATTTTAAGCGATGATAACATAATATATCGAACTTATAACTGCAGTTGTAAGCAAGACGTTAAAATATTAATAATATTTCAAAGGAATATCATAATTTACTTCAGACATATTGCTATAAAACAGTTATAAACATATTAGTTAAATCGTGATGTCGTGACTCAGCAACGTAGTTCTGTGTTATATAAAAATATATTAACACTTGATAATAGGCTTATCGCTAATATGACAGAGGTTTTAGACATTAAACATACACGTCCGTAACGAATATTACAGATAATAAAACCTGTATGATAATTATATTAAGGCCTGAATTTTCTTGTTTATTAAACATAAAAGTTCTAGTGAAATATTTATAAATAGTATGAAGACTACAACTCAAATATGTGAGAAAGAGGCTGGTAGTAATCGGAGCGTTAGTAGTCTGTTGTATAGCAAAGTGCACGATACTCACCGACGTTGGCGTAGTTATCGTGAAGCGTATACAATGGATAGTCACCTAATTTGAACAGGTAGGCGGAGAGTAGGACCGCGTCATGCCTGGGTTCCTGCTCCTGTGAGGGTCTCATCAGCGAGTTTATAGAAAAATCCGTCGTCCCCTGGGAACCGCACCATCCGTTAACACTGCACAACTTGCACTCCTTCATTGTAAATATTATATAATAGATCCGTTTTTTTTTGTACTCGGTTTGTACGTCACTGGTAAATCACATATAAAAATAACAAGTGTCGCAATCCACATCACAGTTCATATCACAGCAGTGTTCCCTGATCCGCTAAGATTCCGTCACACTTTAAGTAAAGGCACTGTTTGTGTTTACCAAATGCAAACCGCCTGTTTAGAACACACATGGAATTAGTAATTATCAAGGGTGAAGGTTAATTAACATTTCATTTGGACGGATTGGGGTTAATTGGATTTATTCTTTTAAATTTTTATTTATATGTGCGATGCTGAGTCGTTGCGATATTTTATTGTGACATGTTGACCTTTAACGTGACATGGAACTATCCGCCTGTTCAATAACATCAAAAGGCAGCGTGGAGGAAATATTAGAATGTATTAATTGAATCGTTTGAAATGGTTTGTTTATGAATGGGTCCTACCAAAATGCATAGTTTAGTGTAGTGTCGGCCAGCTGCAATGCGGGCTTACAGGTCAAAAGGTGCATTGGCGTCGTGCGATTTGAGTTTGGGCTGAGCGATGCGTTATTGTTGCCCGTGGTAGCCACAGAAGCCGCAATAAATATAGCCATTAAAAACAAATGAACTCTCTTATGACCGATATGAAATTTTCGGGGCTAGGTTACAAAGTCAGGAAGATATAAAAGGCTCTTTGATATTGATTTTACAACGGAATAGGTGTTTACGTTTAGGTTTATGGCTTGATACATGTGACCTTGACGATTGTGAACAATAACAGCGGTGATCTACATTAGTAATAGAGACCGTGCTGTGCTCATTGATTATAAAATATTATAAAGAAATATACAGAAATTGAACGAATCGAGTCCAAAAAAAATATCATCAGATTCACTAACTGAATTGAATATTAAAGTGATCTAGACAAAACTATAGATAGCAAAATGATTCATAAAGAATATAAATTATACATTTTTGGCGATTCTGTCTAACAAGAGATATTTCGTTTTTGTGTTATTATATAATTTTAAAATATTATTTCTTGCAAGCCGGTATGTTGAACGTCGCAGTTTGCGTCGACCTTGACTTGCCACATAAACAACGTCACGTGTCTAGCTGGATACTAGTCTGATGTCTGAACCGAACCAATATTCCAATAATACGTCAACTACAAACTATTTATAGGAGTATATATAAAATCTTAAATCTCCAGGTGTAGATGTGTAAACACGAAAACGTTAGGGACAATCGTTTGAATCGGACGGCAATAAAGGTGCCTCATAACAAAGTCTTCCCGTAACACTTCCCGAAATTAAAAAAGGTCTTAATAATAGGCCACGTGCGAGAGTTGCAGCTGTCTTGACAGCTGGTAGCTGGGGGCCCCACAGACCTAGCTACCTGCTCCACAACTTGACTCGCTATAATACCATATTAAGAGCGAATGTTCATTGAGTGGAACATATAAGCAATCCGTTTGCTAATAACATTCCACTAATCATTAATAAGAGGAAACAGTTTACATGTGTATATATATATATATATATAATACTCAAGAATCATCGAATAATTAAGTGTCGCGAGTTCAAACAATTACCTTTTTATAAACCCCAGGCTCCATTTTTAACATTCTGGCCGTGTCCGTTAGGTAATGTTAAGATGAATGCAATTATTTGGCAGCGTCTTTTGGCAGATACCCAGTGGGAGAACAAGTGGAAAGTATACTATGGAAGTAAATAAATAATCACTCTCAATCGAATAAAGGCATATATATGAGGCGTGTTTTTATTTTATTTTAGTAAATCAAGACAATAGACTAGAGTCGTTACATTCTCGATAAAAAAATATTATAATTAAGTTACTTACGCATATGAAGTTATGTATGTATGTATGTTTCAATGACAGGTGATAATGTTGGCCTTTTGTTATTTGGTTATCTTTTAATAGTTCCAACAAAAATGGAAAGCAGATGTTATCAATCGACGGGGTTGTGGCACCCTTCGATGCAGTTGGCTGTGTATGTTGGCCGTAGCCCAATTTGTGTCTGACTAGACGGTACTTATATAGTCTAAGATTAATAAAGATTAATTTTTAAGGTTGTATAGAAAAAATATATAACTAGTGAATGGCCGAAGTTTTTCTATTCCGATTCGATGGAACAAAGTTTGGTAATGAAGATGAAAATCGTAAATTAAACAATTGCATTAATTTTTAAACTGATAAGCTACGAAACTAATTTCATAAGAACCTGTTAATTGGTCTCCGACATTTGTTTTATAAACATATATAGGATGTTGTTTATATTTCGTTTTTCCACATTTATTTCCTAAGAAAAGCGCTAAGAGAAATTTCTATGTAAATTTCGTTATCACGCTGTTTATAATATTATCAAAATTGATTGCCGTATCGCGATACTTCGAAAGTCTGATATGTTTTATATAAAAATATATTATTATATAATTGTTAAAATTTCAAACATTTGACTTGCGAAGAGCGAGTTAAGATTTAAATTATAAACTTAATTGGTGGTTTGACATTCGTAAGAATAGGAATAAAGCGCCCACGAAGGCAATATTCGATTGCTTCATAATCAGTCTTACATAAAGCAAAAGCTTACGTAAACACAGGCGCATACTAATATAGAAATAAAAGTTACGCTCGTGTGAGATATATCAATTGTAACAAGCGTTACATTAGACAAGGGAAAGTAGAAAGCTCGTTAAATTATTGGCAAAAGCATTAAGGTATGCATAAATCAGAAGATGAACAATGAAACCGCCGACCTACATGCGGCCGTCACGGAACACTCGACAAAAAAAAAATGCTTAATCTAACGGATCAACATAATCAGGCTAATTGTAATAAATCGTTTGTTATGAGGTTAAGGGGTTACCGGTCGACCGATATATGTTGGACGGTTTAATACACATAATAACTTATACGTCTATTTTCATTAATGTATGTAGCGATGGTTTGATAAATAATTCACCTTTGTGGATTGTAGTATAGACAGCTAACCGTTGTAGCAGTGTCGGTTTAATTAGTGTACCATAACTATGTGTTAGATGTAAATAATTGCATTGCTTTTCGTAGAGAACCGGAGGCTGTAGGGCTAGAGAAAGTACCTTTCACTCCGACCGTACGCGTTATGTCGCTAATATTAACAATAACACGCAATAATACAACATTAATATCCTTTAAGAAATTAAATATCTCTGTAAAATTAATATAAAACTGTTTTTGTCGAAAATGAACTGTGTCACTAACAGTAAAAAAAAAACTAGGTAAACAATATTAAGATTTTAAACATTTATTGTTTATACTAGGAAATAAAGAACAATAATTTATGTTACTCCTCATCATTCATTAGAATCATTCCTCAACTATGTACGAGCGCCAAACAATCGAGTTACCAATTTACCACATTTGACACTTTGTAATATTAAAATATTATTTCCCATATTATACACGATCTTTCATTGTCATATTAAATAGTGGCATTTTAATTAAAATATTGTAACAATGTTAAAGCTATGAAAGTTATTCAAAGGCTAACTTTATGAGGTCTCGGTTATGATAAATTAACGCAAACACAGGATTACTTGGAGAGTTAAAAACGTTTGTGTACTTAGTAAAGTTTAGAACTGAGAACGTTCAAGGTATAGCTTCAGCACAGCATTGATGGAATGGCGGGAAATTGTATAACCGTTTTGTATCGTATTATATATAACCTATTGCCCACACGGTAAATATTTTTACATACCTATTTAATAGAACATTTATATTTAGACAAAACAACTTTTATGTCGGTACATATTTTTAATCATTTTGTTTAATCATCTCATCATTCGATACAGTAACCAAACCCTGATAAGTCTGTTACAAAGTGGACGATGTAACAGAATGTTGGATTTTTTTTCTCTTACATCATGAGTGTCAGCTCATTATGTTATGATTTATTACAGCAGCCACTTATAATACCAAAATTAATAAGCAATACTTTCTTCTGATACGAATTTTACTTTTAATATTAAGTTATTTATAAATTTATCAAAAGTTTTGCTTCTCCGTTGTGTCTTGACTTTCGTTTAACTAGGACACTACGATGGCATTAATTGATAGCGTTGACAAGCTTAGCTTGCCAGCTCACCGGTTGGGTATTAGACTGTGTACTTTGAATTTATTACTATACATCAACTATAACATAAAACAACACTTAATCTTTAACTGTTAGCCAAACATGTCCACAAATAAGTTTAGAAAAATATAACTGTAGAGCTCGTTATAAAACTTTCCTGTATTTGGTATCGTTTATATAATTTACTTCATCATTTTTCAACAATCCCTTCATGCTGTCTAAACATATTAATTACAAAGGACTGAACATTTTGTTAGTTCGTTTTGGCGGTTTGACGACATTCGAGGGAGCTAATGTGACACCGGCGCGTCTAACCTTACATGACTTTCATTAACATGAAATCATTTGTAGATGACGCGACAGAAGCCGGCTAGCTAACTGCAGATTTAGGTTTGGTAGTTTTACCGAAATAACCGGACGGAACTCGTTTCGCACTTCGCACAATACGACAATCCATTTCTTTGCACGATCTGATCATTGCTTGCCGGCTGACACTACACAGCTATAAACGTGACATTAATTTTAATGTAGGAAGTTTACAATTCTCACTGAATCCAGATCCACTGGTTTGGCACAACACGACACTAGCGATGGATTGAGGTTATTTCGCGAACGGAAGCGGTGCGCAGATAGTGCGTCGTGTTTACAGTTGGCGCGGCTATCCGATAGAGCGATAAAACCGCCCGCCTCCGTGGTTGACAGTCGACTGGCGAGTGGCGTGAAGTGGCGTACATACGAACTAAAGAAAGCTGCGTCGTATACGAGCGGGGGTGGCGGGGTGCGGGGCGGGAGAGGGTGACGGTTGCGGGGTGTGCGGGGAGCTGGTGCGGGGGAAGGAGGAGGGGTACACCTGCGGGAGCGACGCGAAGCTTCCCGCTGAACTACGCAATAAACGCTCAATAAAACTTTCTCATTAGGCGAGCCTAACCGTGTGACCGTAAGCTCATTTCTTGTATTTTAATGCAGCACAACATCAAAACATACATGAAGCTAATTCGCACTCTCGTTACTTTGACTCCGCGTCCCTACTACCAGTTTTCAGTCGGTGTTAGTCAGCGCTTGCGCAGAATTAACTGTTTGGTTGCGTAATCATAATATGTAAGACTTTTATGTATATATTACTATGAGAGGAGTTATTAATTAAACGATTTTTATTTTTTTAATGTCTATTGTGTTAAGTCTTGTAGTGATAACTATTGTAGAGAGAACCCAAAACAAATTTAATATGGCGGATTTGCTTATAAGATTTAGCATAACTTTTATTAGACTGTTTATAAGTAATAGTGAGTGCTACCAACTATACTGAATTTTAGTAAAAATTAACAGATTTTTTTGTAATGTGATTGTATAAACAAATTGTTTGCGAAATTTTTTTTTCTTAAGTGAACGTAAATGTCATGTGACATAAACAGCTAATTTCTACAGTTACAATGAATTTAGTTTTATGGTGGTACCACATTTAAAAATATGTTTCTTTTATCGTATACTTAATGATTTTTTTCATAAAATAATATTTTCAACTCAGCTTGAAATCAATTCCTTTTCATTTCCTTCGATCGCCAGTCATAAATAGTTAATTCTTATGGCTTCTTTATGCAGAACTATCTCAATCATATGTTTAGTTATTTGAGATTGAAAAATATTTTTTTTTACGATAATTCAGAACGTAAAGTAATAAGTTTAATTTTCAGCGACGAATATGAAATTATCCCCTTAAGGAGCTTCACGCTCTGGAGCCTTCTAATTAAAAGAGGCATGTGGTCCTTGAAGTGAAATAAATTACGTTGCATAACATAATAAAATAAAAATGTAATATAAGGGCTTATTACATAGCGCATTCTAGCATACACCGTGCAAACTAAAAAAAAATATCCAAAATGGCCACTTGGTGGTTATTTTTATTATTAAAATCATAGATATATTTTAACGTCACTCTAAATTCAAATTGTGCCTAAATAAATAGATAATTTAAAACAGACCAACAATTTTCATTACAGAAGGATAAGAATATACATATATAAATAGCAACTGGCTGGTAAAGTTATGGGGGTTATAAAAAAGTTTCAATTACAACTCACTAATGAAAGTTGAATAGAATTAAAAAATATTCAGTTCAAGAAAACATAGCAAAACAGTAATAATAAAGCCAAATATTTTTATATTGTAGTGAAAACTTACTGGCTAGAAAAAAAAGAAAAAGAGCGAAAAGAAAAAAAAAATAAAAACTGAAGTAACTTAAAATATTATGTTCAACATTGAGTTTCATACAGCTCTATAGCTAAAAATATTATAAAATATATATACTAATGATGTTTTTAATAACAACGTTATAATGTTCATTACGTAAGACCAATCGTAGCGTTCAACGAACAGTTGGCTACATCTGTTTGGTTAGCAATTATACTCCCTACTAAGAATTGAATATTGCAAATAGATTTGCCACATGAGATACAGACGGTCGTGTGGTCTAGCTAGGCGAGTACACATACATATTATACGAAATTTGTTTCACTTCAATAATATTCATATTCCGTACTGACTGTTTGTTTTGATGTTTTAAATACTTCTCGTCCATATAAACATGCAATAAATTTGTCGATTGTCACGAGTTACACAAAACGACAAACTAAAAAAGTGTAGTAAAATATAATACTGTAATTTTAATTTAACGTTGATAATAAAAACCTAACAAACTTTGTACGATTTTAGAATATTGCAGAAAACAGAATTTTTTAAAAATAACTCTGATAAATTATTATATAAAAGTTATTTTTAACATAAAACTTTTTCTAAGAAGTGTTTATTTTAAGCGTGGATAATATCGTAATAAATGGCTGCTAATATTTTATTATAATAAAATAAATTGCTTGTTTATCCCTTTATTGAAGGCTTCCGTTCATATTGAACTTTCACCACGTCTACTTCATACAGACCTGGAGATCGGAGGTTAATAGGCTGCGTCTATGGGATAATATGACGAATTTATTATAGTTAAAATAAAACTGTCCTTTAACGAGTAGAAATTGGCAATTATAGAAAATAAAAATAATATATTTATTTATACGCATATAATACAGTGAATATATTATAATTAATTCATTTCTCGTTTCTCCTTCCGTAAATCATAGTAAGATCTCGCACACGATCAATTAATAAACCATACGCTTGTTACGTGATAGGATGAAACAAGAAAACACATAACCGTTCCAAGAAATCG
This sequence comes from Danaus plexippus, assembly GCF_018135715.1. Classification (NCBI taxonomy): domain Eukaryota; kingdom Metazoa; phylum Arthropoda; class Insecta; order Lepidoptera; family Nymphalidae; genus Danaus; species Danaus plexippus. The sequence goes on from NC_083541.1 coordinate 3,884,015, forward strand.
TTTTATTGATTAAAGAGTGTACATATTTCAAGAGTATCGTATAAAAAATTCTAATTAAATGACTTCTACGCATTAGTGATGCAGTTGTCCGTAGATATCGAATTCCGTAACATATGAATCTTCGTATGATAGTATATAATAACCGGTAGGATTGTAATGCCAATTAATTCTAAAAGCCAATAACGATCTTCAGATACCGAAGCAAACATAGCCGCAATTTAACGTACGTAAAAGTATGTTGGTATGTTAAGAATGGCTCGAAGTCAATCAAAGTAGAATTACAATGTATGATTCGATAAATGGCCTGATTACCTCATATATTTGTCGTTACTAACTCGGTAAGGTAACTGATTCTGAAACGTAAAAGGTCAATGGAACTCTTTGGATTTATGTCAGTCGTACGTACTTTTTATTTATTATCTGTGGCATTGGCGGGAAATTACAAGATTGCGGTTTCAAACTGTCTTTGTCAAAAGTTGGCGTGTTAATGAAATTTAGTTGGTTTTGTAATTTATTAATTGCTTTACGTTGAATTGCATAAACTACAGATTGTAGAAGTCTTCTAGGTCAACGTAGAAGGTATACTGACAAGGAAATAAAAATAAAATATTCATAATATTATACATACCACGTAGTCTGAGGTTATCTATAAAGCGATATTCATTAGCTAAATAGCTAATAAACAAATGAAGGAAAAAAATATTATTAATAAGAAATCAAGTTTTTTTTTTGTTGTTTATGAAACATCCTCGTAAATAGGCAATCTATCAACAAATAAACAATGTTTATCAAACTATTAAATCTTCGAACATTAAATTAATACAAACTAGTCTATTTTGTTAATGTGAATAAAACTCAAATTAATTTAAAATGTAATAAAATAATATCCATTTAACAAATACGTTTTTCCATAAAAATATAATTTTTATATTGCTTACAAAAATCTTATAAATAAGCTAGATGTAATGTTTAGTAGAAAAAAAGCTTGATCAGAATATATGAATATTAATTTATTATAATTATCTTTAATCACTTAACTTTGAGCCGGTTAATTTAACAAACTTTGAGCCTGTTCGTTATGAAAAATGTAAAAATATACATTAATATTAAGAATCTTAATCGAAACGCGTAGTTTATATTTTATTTCCAATACGTTAATACGTTATTTTCTATTTAATGGGATTTAAATTAAATTTTGTCATTAACGAACGCGATCCTTCATAGCTATATTCATGTCAGATGATAATTCAAAACATATTTCTGTTCTCATTATCATTTCCCGTTCCCTATTACGGAAACAAGCGCGTCGTTCCGAGTTAAGCCGCGCGAAACGGATTTTTTTTTTCTTTAAAAGAAAAAACTTTAAAGTTCCAACCAGCTGCGCCTGGGCATCCTGTCTACTTACTCAACCTTTTTATCACACGCCATCCCTTACCATCAAATGTGTTCTTCTGATGAAGGAATGAGATAAAAAAGCGGCTCCTTTCATGATATAATAACGGGCGATCTTCCGCAAATCGTGGCCCTCGGTGATGTTTTGTTTTCTATACTCTGTTGGTTTTTATTCGGGTTTAAAGTTCGCTAAACGGTCCACTGTCGATATATTATCATTGTTGTGACATAATTGTACATCGGTCGGACCCCCGGCTGGGTTATTACATAATTTGAGAGACCGCTAATTATGAAATACTTAGTTATGGTTTATAGCTTTATGGTTTGTTAAAGCCACAACGACAAGAGAATTGTAGTCATATTAATCAGTATAAAAGCTTTTGTAAAATATGTTGCTTCTTTCTTGTAATTCTTACTGTCTAACTCTTTGTACATTTGAGGGATTTTATAATTAGATTTTGATGAATTGTTATATTTAATTTTAAAAAAAGTAATTTTTTGATAGTTTTGGTAATACTAAAAAAAGCATCAAATAAAACAATTACCTATTATGCCAATAACTATTTCGATACTATTATTTTTACGTGGACAGTAAGTATAATGTTTGTTGACGTCGTGTTGGTTACAAGTCTACTGTGATCACTTAAAACAGTTGTTAAACAGGACGGGTGAGCTGCACTATAATCCTCTGTAATTTAGAATATGCCTTCGAACACAGATTGTGATATTTACGTCTGATACGACTTTTTGTTGAAATTCTTCGGTGTAATCCATACTCAAAGAATAATGTTATATTATAGACATACGTAATATTATTTTATTTGAAATAATAATTAATGAAAAACAATTATTAATTTATATTGTTAGGCATTGAGAAAATATACTTCGATCACTATGGATAAGTTAAAAAATATAAATCTGAATTAGTTACAAGAAATATATAAGAAGATTATAATATATAACTATATTTAATATAAACACATGTTTCTTTCATTGATTTTTATCATGAAATACAATGATTTATCATCAATGAGATACTACGAAGTGTGAACTGAGATATCACTATCACTTGCTTGACTGATAACACAGACGCGGTTAAGGTCAGCGTTATCTCTTATAACAACAATACGTTTGAGCTTTGAGTGAGATAACCGGCATTTAAAGGATTCCATATATAACAGATCACTTCTAATTATTCCACATATTGAAACATCGTGATTCGTGATCGGCTTCAAAAATGCGACATGACCTTCGACATCTGCGTCCGTTATTCCGAAGTATAGATAATACAGTACTAAAATAATATTTATAATTTTAATGAGATACTTATACAAAGTGGAATGTAACATAATACAGACAGACTAGGAAGCGACCGTGTCGTAAATATCAAGGTTTACAGCAATCAAACATTTCAATATACAACCATGTTATAACCGTATTATATCGAATTAGGATATTTAATATAAATATAAATAAACTTTAGATTCTCTGTTTGTCTTTCTTGTCTTCACATCATAAATAATAAGTCAAAGTCATTTAATCATCAATAGTTTTAAGGGAGAAGGACCGAGACACAAAATCGTAGGACATATGAACAGTTCTCTCGTTGAAAAACATTATGGTAGTTTATTATTGGAATGCAATATGTACTTAATGCTATTCGCTATGTAATTTGTGAGGCGGAAGGCGGACAAATCAGAGCTGAGCTTATCTCTTGTACAAATGGTTTAATGGAGAACCAGTTTAACGGTTGCTTTACCGTTACAGCGATATCGGGCTATTCATAATTTTGATTCTTTGGGGTTTGTCGATAATCAATGTATGGACAAATTATATTAATTATATATATAGGACTATAAATATATTTTTATATGAAGGATACGTCTTCCGATATCTGTTTTATCTTTAATATAAATATTCATGTTGACATTAACATATTATATTTTATAGCAAATAATTGATCCAATGACATTGGCTGTGTAAATACAAGTTTCGATTACTGATTTATAATGAAAATAAATTAATAATATAAATGAGTGAGAATCGATTCTAGTGACATCAAAACAGGACGTCGTATTAGTTTTCTTTGTTAATGAGAAAATTATAAATTGAAGATTTAATTTTAATGTAATTTTTGTTGTATAAAACATGGACTGCAATTATATGCTTATTATGTTCTTATTACAATAATAATTTTAATTTAAAAATAAAAAACTTTAATAGATGATATTCGGTTGTAATCTTCTTTGACTGACGAACCGGAAATTCGTATGGTCTATGGTACAAAGAATCATATGGCACCTACAGATGGTGTCAGACATCCTGTTTATAAAATTTAATAAAAAGAAACTTCTATTAACCTTTTTGAAACATGATTAGAGGGAATTAAAAGACACCTTTGAAAAACTATGGTTTAAAAACTGTTATAAAAATTATAGTTATAATTAATTACATTTTGTTTTTTCTATTACCTTAATGATGATTTATTTAGCAATAACACACGATAAATAGCCACGAAGTTTTTTTTTTGCGAGCGCTCAATGAACACAATACGGGATATACAAACATTAAACAAGAATAATACTGTTATTATATGCTTAGTTCTTGCGTGCATCCGTTTGTTATAAGTCATTAATTGAAACGATTGAAGAATTTAATTATGAATAAAATAAGACGAATGTTAAAACAAGTTTAAGAAGTGTTATAGAATATACAGGGTTAAGTATATTTAGATGTCACACTAAACACGTAATGTAAAGCAAACAGTTACAGATAGATTGATAGGTCTGAGTCACAGATATAGGAACAAAGCGACTTGTTTTTATTCCTCATTGTGGCCCACAAAAGGTCCAACGATTGAGCATTCACGCTCAGGGTTGACATGCAACATGTATATTAAAAACGACATACGATGTCTGCTCTGTTTTTTTTCTTTTCAAAATGAAAGAATCACACAATGTAATTTAAATTAAATTTTTTAAAACAGAGTAATTTTGTATGTAAAGTGTTGCGGTTAACAAAGATTTTGATTAGCAAATTAAGTTAACAATGTTATTGTAAATAGTTTTTGCGTCATTTGCGTCATAAAACTAATGGCTATTGTGATACTGATAAGCGTTTTTATGATGTCATAAAATGTATTATGCTTTGTGTTAAGTGTGCAATGTGTAGTGGATGTAAGTGAGCGTGAAAGGGGTGTCACGAGAGGTTGTTAGACCAATAAAAGGGTTCTTAAATAATCGTACCGACAGCCCTATGGCATTTCTATGGGATGGGTTTCTGAACGAAACGTCACGTCTGCAGCATTATAAAGCCCGAATGGATTCCCGAACGCTTTCAAAGCCGGTAGTGACGATGATAAAATTTTCATGTGATATAATGTCGTAATAATGGACGCAAGTTACTGCGGGCAGGTTCAGAATTGCGATTTATATTCGAGGGTCCGAGGTTAAATAAGTGTTGGTCGATTGGGCTTGTAAAGTTATGAGGTTGGGTCGATTGATTCACAAGCAAATGTTTATTTGCTTAAATATTATATTTTTGGATGTTATAAATATATCAAGATTTTTTAAATACTTATTTAAGTAATGAGATCTAAGCCTTTCGCGAGTTTTATTAATTTAAATGAAACTAATGTTTTTGCTATAATAGGCGTGCATTATTTTTGTAAACAACTATATACTCTCGACGTTTTGGTTACTTTTCAGCAACCGTGATCCCAAGCAGACGAGATCACGTTGATCACGGTTGCTGAAAAGTAACCGAAACGTCGAGAGTATGTAGTTTTGTACAAAAATAAAGCACGCGTAGTTTATCCGAAAAATATTACTTTCATTTAAATACTTATTTAAGTTTCTAATTACGTTTTTAAAGCAATTTCATTTGCAATGCCTTGAATTATACACTAAACATATGGAAATACTTTCATTATTAAGTTAATAATTAATATTTATTTTAATCTTTAAAGTAATTTCTTACCTCCAAATATCACGTGTACATATATCCAGATGAGTTCTGATAGTTCACACATGGTGAAAATTATTTTCCTTAATTACTTACTTAAGAAAGTCAAATTATATTACCTGTAAAAAGAAATGATATACATTAAAAAAATAACATCCAAAATCGTAAAATTATATTTGTTATTTATATTAATAGTGTTATAATGTTAAATATATTAAGTCTTAAAAGTCAAAAATCGTTAGAGATAAAATTAGTCAAATGAGTGAAGACAACCCCAGCTGGGCGGCGCGGTGATGCTATTTCCATCGGTATGATTTATTGGACTACTATGTTTGCTGAATATTGTGTTTATTACTTTGGTCTTATTCAATTTATTTATATAACTCATTTCTATCTGTCTCGAAATACATGTAACGGGATGGACGAAAAACATCTTTAGCGTGCACGTTATAAGTTACACGAAAAAAACAAGAAAAATATCTTTGTGTTAATTATTTTCACTAACTACAAATTTTAGGAATAGTATGCCATAATCCATCTAATGTATGCTATTCGGGACTCCTCAAACGCACCCTTGGTCACGTATATTAATGGCTAAATAAAAATAGCATTACACAAGGGCGTTACTTATTGCTGGAATTTCTCCGGATTCCCCCGGAATCTCGCACGCTTGCTACCTGTCACAGCAAACCGACCAGGGAAGATTGAACACCAGATCCCACGATAACACAGCGGGGACTGCATCTTTTGTAAAAGTCGGATAACATTTTGTCGTACTTACAAATAGTTGCATCCATTTGTAATTTTGTTACAGCGATACAGATAGTGTTCCAAGAAAGGTATGCTTTTAACTAGAAACGAAAAATACGTTTACAAAAATACCCGACGTTGAAGATTTTTTTTTATACGTTATTACATTAAAAATAGTTGTGTTATTGATTATGCAAACGACATATACATCACCTACTTGACATTTGAGGATGTGACGCAATAGATTGCATTTATATTAAAAGTGATTTCGTTTACGATGTGAACCGAACAATTAAAGAAGGTCACGAGGTTAAAGTATAGCTAATATTATTTTATTATTTATTGAATATCGAAATAATAATGTAAAGAATATTAAGATAACAAATATTATTGATAAGAAAATTAATTGTATGTTCGTATGTGTCTTGTATAAAGTATTGAATAACTTTTGATAAAATTTTCCATTGAGATTCAGCGGTATAAATAGACGAGTTATTTGTTTCTGAATTATAATAAAGATGATGTCACTAGTTAAACTCAAATACGCGAGTGTAGTAGGGGGTAAAATCTAGTTACAATTTAGTTAAAAATATTAGAAAGGAGTTTATTGAACAGAGGAGATAGTTACGTAGTGAATCGTTGAGTCAATACGGGAGATCATAACAGCGCATAGACAAGACGATCACTCCAACCTTTACATGCCAGATAATTGACTATCGCTGGCTTGATTGATGTGAGGATATTGGATGTGGTGCGGTCTTGTGATAAACTCAAGATCACTTCTTAGTTTCAAGGCATATTTAACACAGGAAATGGGTTTTTATTACATTCCCTTTTGTAAAGACTGCAGCTTGAATTTAGTACACAATATAAGATTTTATTTTATATTCAAAAAGAAAGAAATCTATTGATATTTCTCAAAATTTATGTAATTTTTTCAATTAAAATATGCGTTCGATTTAATAGCGAGTTATATATTTATTTGTTAATATTTTCAGTACCTATAACTGATAAATTTGAACTATAGTTCGCAATAATAAAGCTGTTTCCGACATACGACTCTGGATAGTGATTATAACGAAAAGCGATATTATTATTTCATTTTCAACAACACGAACTAGACTTATACTGCTATTAAATATTTCTTCAGTGAAATTTTTCTCATATCACTAATACTTACTAATAGGCTTGTTTTTTATTTACACACATAATTAAGCATGATATATTTAGTCTGAAAATTTCTAGACGGAGACACACTGTCTAGTGTCTAGTAACTAATCCAGCCATGTTGTCAGCGCTCTTTAATGTTCGTATATTCTAAAGTACTTTGTAATATTCTGTATTGTTTGACGTGTCAATATTTATAAACGAGACAGTTTGCTTGTTTATGTAATTTATATTGCGTTGAAACGATCACAGTCTTCGACATCTGGATAAAGGTTCTATTAATAAATGCAATTTTGCAATAAGGACAGTCATTTTCGTTGTTATTACAACGTGTCACTTGAATTAAAATTATGAATATTTATTAAATTGAATTTTGTACATTCCGTAATAATCGTTGTAATGTTATTTCGTAAAGTCAATTAGGTATATCAGAGAATTTAATTGAAAAAATGTCAGTAAATGTTTTAGTGCAATCAATTAAATTGATAATCTATTTCCTGAATGAGGAACTGCTCTTATGTTATAAAACGTCTGTAAAGTGACGTGATGATGACAATGCTGAATCATGGATCATGATTGTTCTCGTGAAGATTTAAGGATGAGTTTAAATGTGAACGTACAGTGATTCTTGTGTACGGTCGTATTATATAAGGTCAGTACCTTTATTAATTATTTTTTTAATGTTTATGTTTTATTTCTAAAAATTTCATTGTAAGATTCGTTTAGGGCAGTATCGTAAAGTTTAATACGAGTTCAACATATTATGTATGTAACTTCCGAAATAATATTTTTTTAAATTTATATAAATATACATAAATATATTTTAGAAATATGTATTCAATTGAAAAATAAATTGATTTACGGCATTAAATAAAGTAAATAAACATAAAATAAAAGTGGTATTGTAATAAAGCAAAGATTAGCTGTAATGTGTTGCGGACACGCATTCCGCTAATCAATTTATAGCTTGTTAAAAACTTAAAGCCATAAAGTTATTTAAGTTATTCGTTATCTTGATCTACAACCAACAACTTTACTAACATGAAACAGTTTTATGGGGATACTTGGCCTCTTATAATTGCTCATTTAGTTCAGACTAAACAAAGACAGGCAACTTGTGAGATAGTTTTATATTATAAGCGAAAGAATTCACTTATTATGTTTCTTACTCGAAGAAGGAAATTGAAAAGTTAATACGTTTTGAGTTTCCTGCCAATATATTAGTTTTAATATGGATCGATAAAGATAAGAAACGTATACTCTATCTGACGCAATCCGCGCGTTTTATGTCCGCCGTCATCAGGCTATTTGTATATTAGGTCTATTAAGCTAAAATCTTCAGCTAAGTGGGATTCGATTTATTATTATTTATCTTCGTATTGTTATAGCAACGAACTATGCTCCGGAAAGTTGAAATTGATATTGAATCTTTCAGCTGATAATTGAAGTTTAATAACTTTATGAGAAAATTCTATACGAAAAGCTGTTCAGTTAAAAACTTGCACAGAATATTGTGTTCCGATTTAAATTGATATTTCATAAACGTATTTCAGTAAATGTTTTTATGTGTGTATAAATAAACTCATCATTGTTTGATATACGGAATGAGTTCTTGTGAACTTTGTTATTTAACATGAATTCCGCACTTTTTATTTTGATACGTAAAAACTTTTATGTTTTTTTACATGACAAATAGATGAGTCGGATATTTACCATTTTCAACACTCTGATGCAAATATGTCATGTGAATGTAAAGTACTTTTTTTTAATATATATGTCAAAAAAACAGAAATATTATGAGTGTGATTCATTAAACGTAAGTATATATAGTATAGTATATATATACCATATAGTTGCCATAACATTATACCTATACCATTTAGTGCAGATAAAAAAGGTACGATGTAAAAGTATATATATATATAACGTTATGTATATAACGGCCGGTGTGTAATCTATCATCTATAAAAATGGTCTTGCGTCATCGAGAAGACATCGTTTGGTAGTCTCAAGGACTTACGGTATTACTGCTTTTGGTACATAACACAAATGTGCGCATTTACATTTTATATCTCCAGCACTGACGCGTATTATTGTGACCATACTTTTGATTAAATACATAATTTATTGATCGCAATAAAATATTTATGACGTCCAGAGAATTCTAAAGTTGGATAATCATTACATAATAAGCGAATCGAGATTATTTTTTGTGACTTATTTATATTTTCATTCTGATCTATAATTTCAAATTATTTCTAATACCTAGCAATAGTTATTTCATAGCTATAACTAGGAAAGTGTTACTATTGAATATTTAATTATTATTATTATTAAATATTTTGTAATGTATAGTTTTTATATTTATTGAATAGTGTCACGTTTGTAACGGCCTCCGATTGTAATTGTGAATGCAATCTTATCATTAAGGTCAGAGGTCTCCGGCGACGTACGGAAATTTAATTTCGATCCAAATCCATTCAATTATTCCCATTAACGATACAATCACACAGCGTTCCGTCAGGATCTTAGCTTCGTAATTATCATAAATATGAGAATATATTCAGTAACAATTATCTGTTATATGTTTTTAAATTTAAATACATTTTACTACAATTTTAATTTTTATAAGCACTATAAAAATATGGCAATCGCTGAATACGTATAAAGTAAAAAACATAGCAGTTGGTCGCTGACTGTCATAGTTGTGCTCTCAACGAGAGTCGGTCATTCAGTCTTGTTTGAACTTTCGAAGAGTGCTTAAGAGCCTTCCAACTGTCGCTTTTACCTCAAAAAGGTTTAACTAACGTAATTGGAACTAAAATTTTAGTTTATGATTTTAATGAAGTCTCCATTCCTCTTTAGTAATTAATAACTCAGTGTATTCAATACCGAGTAATATCGAATAGGCGAACTAAAAGGTTTTGTATTTGCTATTCAATTGTATACAAGGAAAAGCAAATGTGTTAATCTGTTTTTAAGACGAATTCGATTCCCATAACGGCTTTGACCCAACGACACATTAACCACGGTCTCATGGTCGCAAAAACTGTTATATATTTTAATAAAGACTTGCTTTAAAAACGAACAAAAAATATGGAATCAGCTTCTCAGAAATACTTTCAATGGTAGTATTATTACAGTGTTTGATTTCCGGGTTTGGCAATAACTGGCATCATAGCATAAAGTTTGGTTTTCGACAAAAAAATAATAAGAATCTTTACTGCATTGCAGATTTTGTCTCTATTATCTAAACTACCGATGATATTTTGTGTGGAACAAATCAAAATATGCAGACAGCGTTTTCGGCATATACGAATAGTATTTATGTAGGAATTCTATCTCTCGAGTGTATGACTCTCAGAGCCCTTGTCTACGGCATAATGCATTTACATCGTCTAGAAAGGTTTTAAATTCACTACGGGGCGGGTGGGAGGATGTAAAAATATAATCATAACACAATAAATGAATTATAAGTACTTTATGTAAATCATACCACCGAAGTATGTAAATCGGTAGCCACGAATTTTGTTACCGAACGTCAGATAAATTTCTCTCTCCTATTTTTTATATTGAGTACAATGATTTCGAGATTGATATGGCTTTCAGCGTTTGTCGGCTTAGCAAGTGAAGCCGCACTTTTAACAGATTGAATTTATACGCTACTACAATTTTAAGTGCATTTTTAAATTGGAAATCGTTTTGCAAAAGAGCAATGAAATTTTATAATGCTCAGTCCTCGAATTGCTGATGAACAAACGGTTTGCTGTTACAAGTATTTTAATAACATTGTAGAGCATTAAGCCAAGCTGATAAAGAGCACTGAGCTTGAAGGAAAACACCGGGAGTTCGTTGTTCTCACGCTATGTATCATAATTAATAACACAAAAACAAAAAAGTATTCATTGCAATAAAGTTAAAACTACAATAATTGTTTAAATTGAACACTGGTTAAGAGATCTCTAGTAAAAATTTAACGTGCTTAAATCAAAAGCGGTTTGTTGGAGCGATTCCCTCGTTTCGTTTTACGATCCCATTCCGCTACAAGTTTGTTTTAGTTTTGTTTTTAATCCTATTTACGGAGTGTGAATGTACAGAACTGATAAACGCTGGCATTTAATGCACCAACTTTATTGTTAACTTTATACTTGTAATATAAACATATTCAAGTTATCGGACGAATTAATCACGTCTTGTCTATAGTTTTATAGATCTGTGGATACCGTGTTATATAAAGTTCTATTAAATACACGTTTCTATAAGTATTTCTAATAATTATAAAACACTTCAATAGTACCGTTCCGTATAATTTAATCGGTTAATCGTTGATATAAATGTCTATAAAATATCATTAAACATTAAGTGTCTTAATATACGTACATTTGAGACTCGGTAGATGTTGTAAGTTAAGAATTGACTTAAATATTTGTCACGATATAAAAAGGTGAAAAACAAAATGATCAACTTGTTTGAAGTGTTAATAAGTTGAGAGAAATATTTCTATAGTTTAAAAAGATTTCTATAAGTAAAGTGTTCGTATGCTCTGGATATCTGGATGTAAAGTAACTCAGGAGCCAATATTGAAGGGCGCCGTGTAACGAAAGCGATCTCATCGTTTACGCGTTAACTTTCTCTTTGAAAAGCAAGGTACCGATAATTATGTATGAATCGTACTAGCGTCAGATAAAACTTTTACCCGGTTCAAACTTAATCAATATTAAAGATATGATAATAGAGAAATAGAAGTTTAGTAAACGGTCGTTTTATCAAACGTGAATTTAGATTTATAATTATATAAAAATAATAACAGGAACGTCTCGATTAAAAATGTGTTGGAGATATATTATTAGTTTATTTGAAATATTTATTTAGAGGTAAAGAGATTTCTCAAAATATCTGTTTCCTGTGACAATTATCAAATATGACTTATTTGAAATCAAGATTCATTTTATAGAATGACAATTAAATTGTCGTCTGTCCTCGGGTTCACATCTTTCATCAGCTGGACAGGGGCAATTCGTTGTTGGGAAGCGGCGAGGAAATTGCTGACAGCAAAATTAAGGTTGTTTAAGACGTGCTTAAAATAAAAGAGTTACTTCATGTCTATTATAAAGTTAAACTCGCATACTTTGCTAGATTACAGATAATGTTTCTTATCTTATATATTAAAACGTGAACAAAGAGTTTGGTACCCCCTTTTAATTAAACTGTTTGGGCGGAAATTTGAACAGATTAAGTTTATGTGGACAAGATGAACCAAGAGCATTATAAAATAATAAAAAAAATACGTTGACACATACGCACGGACACAGATACGACGTATATGTGTGTGCAGTTTACAGAATACTACATTCGGGTAGGTACAAAACTTAGGGCTTACTAGTAGTGCTTCAATAACATTTTGAAATGAAACAACGACAATTTTAATTTCTACTTGGCCTTGAAAAATAAATCAAATGAAGTCACCTTTTATTTATTTTCTTACTTTGATTGACAATTAACAAATGTTTGCATACAAAAAAATATATAACTACATTGTCAACTCAAACATATAAAAATTAATCTAAAATATATTCAGGGTATAATATGCTGCGTAATAACAATGCAACGTGCAATAACAAGATGTATAGAGATTTATTTAATAATTGCTGAGCCAGTGAAAGTCGGATGACTAAGCTAACACTTTCCGTTCTCTCATTGTGATGTTCATACAATAGTTGTCTCTTCGTCGGTCAGTCTACACAACACAGGATGTGCCCTTTGACAGCGAAAGTGATGAGATCATGCTCAAGCACTTTATAGGGCTAAGTGAATTTTCAATATCATTACATTGTTCTTCACTTCCTTTATATAAAATGACTTGTTTTTTCATCAATCACCTATATATTTTTTATATTTGAATCTTAACTGTGCCGAATTTCGCCGACTTCTTTCATCTCAAATAATATATATCAACAAAAATTATAAATATTACATTTGTTTTCACGATAAGTCATTTAAAACAAACATTCCAGGTTCTATAAAAATACAAAGAACGCATATTATAAACGTATGAGGCAACGTCTAAAGTCTAAACACATGACTGACACGATCCTTCGTTGAGTGTATTGTTGATCAAAAACGATGCCACAAGTTTTAATTATACAGAGGTAAATTAAAAACCATCAGCGCGGAGCAATCGCAATAATAAAAGCCTCCCTGCGCTCATTTCACCTAATGTTTTGTTTGACGATGCTTTATTTCCGCCCCCATTCGGTTCTTTACAGACAATTGAAAACGGAGACTTTCCTTTTTATATGATTTGTTCTACAGATTTGTTACTATCGATATTTTTTAATTATCCCTTGAAACTATTTACATTCAAAACAACCGATATCGATATATGTATTTAAATATAATTCCGTAAATAGCATACTTTTAATGGGATGATAAATTAATGTTTTTGTGTATAGTTAAGTATCTCTATATATTGTCGAGTCAAATTATTCCTGTGATATACGACATAAAAAAAATCACATTTGTTACTTAAACAATATTAATGTTTAGAAATGGTCCTTGACAAGGCCGACCTTTCAGTAATAACAAGAGCAAGAGATAAGATACAGCTTATCTCTCCGTAGCTGTGTGCATTATCTACAACTTTAAAGGAGTTTTTACTCAACTACTTCATGAATTAAAAACTATTCCTGGTACTGTAACAGAATATTAGTTACGGGAACACAAACAAAGATGGTTTAATTAAATTCTATGAAAGAATTTAGACGAATCAAATACCTAATCGCAATAAATATCCGTTGTTTGTTGTTTGATATCTTTTCAATTATTTATATTCCATACATCCTAGACCTGTGTACCTCTTCTATATTACCAATCGAAATTTAGGCTTATCAGTCTTTATTTTTCGTTATTCGAAAATAAGCTTATTTAAAAATGCCAACCGAGATTTGAAAGGCGAATAAATACAGACTTGGAAAACATTTGAAGATTAAATGGTATTCAAAGTTATTAAAAGCAACGAGAAAAAGTATAAAGTTGTGTTAGCTGAAATTTTCGGCACATCTCCAAGTAACAACGTCGAGATCTCGCTGCACCTCAGATATCAAAATGATTTGGCAAACTGGCTGAGAAGATCTTTAGTGGATATCTTTAACGCAACATGATTGGATGGTAAAAAAATCAGAGTAAGTAATATACATAATAATTTTATTTTATATATATATATATATATACATATATATAAAGCATCACTTACCGATGTTCTCAAAATATAATACCGCATACTATATACGTCAAAAGTTAGTTATAACAAATTTAAAACATGAAAGTCATCAAATAACTAAAAGATTAGAAAACTTTGAGACTTACAATGTTCTTAGTGTAAGAAGTATTTTACATTGTATGAAGAGTTTGAAAGTTTAAGAACTCTCAACACACACCGTAATAAATGTATACTTGAAGAAACTTTCTATACATTCATGGTCACATTGTCTCCGATTTAGTTATATGCCATAAAATAATAAAATACTTTCACTTCGACTTACGAATTAATATAATAAAACACGTTATTTTTAATTCATACACCAGCGTTATATTAAATTAAATTTATGATATATTAATATATGTGAATCATTACTTGAAAACGAGGCAAAAGCACCAGAGGTTTTAATACAAACGGTTTTACCCTCAGCTGTAAAATGTTGTCGATATTTCATTTACAACTTAACAACCTGTTATATTTATCAATTAACACAACGGATAAAAAAATATAGATGACCTTTCAGGCTAAACTTGATAGGAGATGTGCTGTAACGTATTACTCATAAAAAATACACCTTACCGATTACACCACGCAATTAGTTTCCGTTCAAACAAATGAATATTTGTGAAGCAATGAATTTATTATCAGGACATTTGTTTTTTTTTTAAATAGTTTATATTATTTTATTGTTAATAAATAAAATAAGATTTTTACTTCTTAAACTAAAATAACCGCCTCTACTTAATGCATACACAATACACAACGTATAAAATTATATATATTGAACAATTCATTTAAATGTATAAAACTCGCGAAAGTCTTAGATCTCTTTATATTTTACTATTGTCGTTTGTTTAGGTTAATTTATGGAATGGCTTAACAGATTTCGATGTGACTTTTACTTACAGATAGCTAATAATATAAATACAAAAAAGAAATCTGTGTGGAAAATGTCACGAGCATAACAAGTCTATAAGTTACAAGTGGAGAAACAAACAAAAGTATTGTAATAAATAAACTTGAAATGTTAATAATATTCCTAACCTACTAGAAGTAACTATACTTTTAATTTATCTTGTAGCCATAATCAGACAGAACGCACGTAATTCCGTTAACCTGATGTACGTAATCTCCGTGAAAACAAGACCTAATTCCGTGTGATTGTAACAGCAATCATTTACGTGGATTAAACGCATGTCGTGTTCATTGTCGAGTAAAGCACTATTGTAATTAATGACATTCCGCTAGAACAACGCTAGATCATAGGAGCATTACAATAAACACCAGCGCTCATTCCCTATTAATTGAGACTGACGTGCCACGTCAATCTAATTTAGAATTTTTTTTAGTCTTAGATACGATAGATAAGGTTCATTTTCCTATGTAGCATCTTAAAGTTGGCTTTAAACAACTGTTATACTCTTCTCACGCTCTGTTTGTGCTGTAAACTTTGTCTTGGTCGTGTTATATGAATAGTATTTGCTCTTAATATTGATACAACCTATCATACATCTTGACTATTTCGATATAAAAACAATATATATATATATATAAAAATATAGTATAATAAATCTTTGTTATTGTATTAATATTTTACAACAGTATACATCTACTGGAATGTCCGATTAATAAATGAGAAAGTCTTGTGATCGTAAAGAGGCATATGATCACAATTGTATATTATATAAAGTTATCTTTGAGTAAGCCATCAGTTGTAATCTCCGACGTGTTAATACCGTCAACGTCTCTATCAAATCAGTAGCTCGTTACTCATTGCTAAAGGCTCATTATAAGTGACTTATACCGGGACAATATAAGTCTCATAATGTTTTATTGTGAGATCTTATTCAGATACAGAAGAGTTATTGCAGGGTACATTCAGCAGTGAAGTTGACGGCGTCATCATTGCTTGTATTAAAGAAAATACGATCCTATTACAAGTGAATAAAGTCCTTTGTGATGTTAGCAGGCTTTGTAAACTTAGCTGTGTTATTTTAGTAGACCGCTCATTAACCACTAAGTAGTCTAATTTAGCTGCGCTCAGTTCGGAAACAACTAAATACTATATATTTAATAAACTCGATTGAGGTGTATAGTTATAAAATTATATTTAAGAACGAGGAGTTTGACGGAATTATAAAGTAATATAAACGTAAACTTTACAACAACTAGCCGTTAGAAAAACTTCAAGGTATTTGTTTAAGCGAAATAATGGTTTAAACAATATTAATTGTCTGTCCTAATAATGAATATTAAATACATAGGTATAAAACATTATTCTATTGAAAATATTTATTCCTTTAGAAAATAAATCCTTGCTTTCATTAGACAAATAGTCTACGCAGATTTGTACTAAAGTGAAGTGAGTTATATTATTAAATAACTTATTATTTTATGTGAAAATAATCACTTAAATAAGCATATATACACAGCAAATATAAACTTGGGTCTAAATCTTTTCTCAATTTAGATAAAACCTAACAAGACCTTTGTCATCCAGAACACAGAGAAAATATGTGTCGTTTGTTAAAATGTAATTTTGATCCCATACAAAATCATCTATGAAATGAAAATATCTCTTCTATATAGGTCATTCACATAAAATATACACAAAAATATTAAAATTAAATATTCCTTTGAATCTTTAAAAACTTTAAAGTTAACCTTCAAATGAAATAATTGATATTGGTTTAAGTTGTTCATTACTCTTCGGTAATAAATTGATTTATGTTCAAATAGATATGACAGCCTTTTAAATTTACAAAGTATAATAATTGTGCAATTTTTATTTGACGTTTAAAAGCCTATTTATAGATGTAATAAAAGTTAGCGCGTAGATGTTATTAATAAAACATTTATTGAACTTCGACATACATTAAAATAAATTGTAGCTATTCATTTATTACATCTAGTGACAAATGACTACATGGATTCGGGTATTCTACAGTTGGCATGATTACTGGAAGTCTGGGGCTAGGTGCGAAATATCTGCTGTAACACTACAAGGTCAAACAAATCTGAATAAATAAAACACTACCGACCGCTGTCAGAATATCTAGCGTTAACTATTTAGTTTACTATAAGTCCATTTAAATGTTATACTCGTTTCTTTTTATCATTTCTGCATCGTGAATTGTTTGATTTTGTTTTTCAAATCGCGAACAAAAAGAACAAACAGTTGAAAAGTCAATGCCAACATTCAGTATTCACGATAAAAGTCAAAGTGATAGATGACACTCCCGTCAATCCGGCGAGGCAGGAACCCGGTCGTAAATGGATCTAGCCTTACCTCAATTCAACCCTAAATAACTTATTTCAGGCCGCTAGTACGTTGACGATGTTTTGTTTTATACAGTTCGTTCCGTTCCTATCAAATAAATTACGGTACAAATTGACCTGGAAAGCTCCGCAGCGGAACAATGACCACGTGATGTTTTCGAAAAATACGCGTCACTTGACTTTTATATAATCAATTATTTTTGAAATACTTACGTTATTAATAAACACACAATAATAATACTTATTAATATGACAATAGAAGCGGTTGCTTAACGTTTCTTATTTTTCTATTTATTGCACAAATTTCTATACCATTACCTATAAAACATGATTATCTGTGAATCTTTCGTTCGGTAACTGAGCGTTTAGAGATCGTACGAATGTTATGAATAATGCATTCGTTTAGTAATGTTGCTAGTTTTCTACAATAACATATCGTCACTATTTCATAAGTGTACATTATTTCGAGTTATTGTGGACTTAGGCTTTTTATAAACCCGTTTGGTTAACCCGTTTGGTTAACTGAATAAATGAACATATTTCAAAACGTCAAGTTTGGTGTAATTGAAAGCGGCGATTTAAATTTTAAGCAGCTTTAAACGTAAAACCTTAACATTTTTACTTAACATTCAATAAAACATTAGCTTTTTCTACAAACCACATTCTTGATTACCGTTCCGCTTAAACAGGTCAACTGTTTTTCTCTTCGTACCAAATATTTTATTTACATTTTGCGATGACGTAAAATATATCCATCCTTAAAAAGTCGTTTTAACTTCATTTTTATTATATAGTTTTATTAACAATTAAAATTTATAAATTAATAAATCCATAACATTGCAAGAACCCAAACGAAATATATTTTCCATATCTACATTAATTACCTACTTTTAAAGAGAGTTACTATTTAGAAAACGTACAGTAAAAATTTGAGAATGTTGATCAATAAAACAATATATCTATAGAAATTCTTACAAAATATTTTTCTAACAAAAAAGGATACCATTTTTTTTACACTTGTATGCCTAATATATATAAGTATATTAATTAAACTAGACAGATTGATTATAAGTCTGAAAACATTTTTATTACTTAAGTTAAATACGTTGAGTTTGTCGAACCAACGTGTCCACTTCAATATAAAGAGCAAAAAGAGTGACAAAAAATATAAAATAATATCTGATTTAAAGTTTAAACAGTCGGTGTTATTGACCTGACGGAGGGAAATAGCGTGTTCGCTTTTTAATCTATATATTATATATTATGATGTCGACAAAAAAGACTTTCGTTATATTAACGTATTTATATTATTAGTTAAATTTACTTTTTAATAAACCGTCACAAAGTTGTACGTGTGCCGATCGTTGAATGATCAATGCATCTAACGGCATACGATGAGATAACCTTCTCTAAGTTAATCGGGGCAAGGCTTTAGGTGTTTTTGAACAATTCTATGTTCATATCGATAAGCCGCTAGTACTATCTGCGGACAAATGTTTGTGCGTAGATTACATATCAGGCGCATGCATGGATCGGTGGGCGGAGGCTCTGCGGGGCGAGGGGACGCCCACTGTGCTGTGTCGGTGGAGTTTTTATACAACATATCAATATCATTAGATTAGATACAGATTAGTTATGGCTTTAAAGTGAATATATATTTAGCCAAGTCGTGATTTGTTTAGACATTTCTTGATTGGAAAGTTTCATAAGATGGACGTTGTAGTTAATATAACAGTATTATTGTGTTTTAATATATAGTGATGTAAATATATAAGCTGAGGTTGGGAAGTATTTATTATATATATATAATATAAATAATATTTTTTTTTATCAAAAACACCCTATAAAAACACGATAAAAAATTAAAAAAAGCTCAACTATTTTATTTATCTAATCGACTGTTATAAGCACACGGGCGAGCTTTTCTACTTATCGATAAATTATTCCACGAACATTACGAGTGTATGTCATGTAAAACAAGAGTTCGTTGCTTCTTTTTGTGAAACATAAAAAAAAAACTTCTAATTATAGCCCGGCCGCTCATAGTTTGCGTTTCTGACGGGTCGTGATCAGACGATCAAGCGATGTAGCTTTGAATTGTCGTACAATTTAAATACCTTATAGTAAAGAGCAAAAATAAAGTGCGCCAGCTCATAACAACATATTACTTTAGGGATGCAATTATTAACAGTAAAATATAAAAAAAAAATTTCAAGGTTATGTCAAGGGATTGTTTTTAAATTTATGTAAAAGAAAATATTTTTGTATGTTCAATAATAATTGACCGCTTGATTATATTTTAATAGGCAACTATATTGGTAATTGTTGGATAACACATTTTATTCGCGATATTTTTTTTATTTATTTGGTACACAAATGGTTGGTTGACTGGAGGAAGGAACGACCTGAGTTTGTATTGTAAAGTCACGATACTCGATTATTTGGATATTTCAAAAATAATATTTTTTTATTGTATTTTAAACTCAAAAGCATCATGAATAGTTCATCTCTACAAATAAATAGTTTTTGGATGGCTTTAATTTTTAGTTATACAAATCTCATTACTATAATTAGTAGGTACTTTCATTTGGATAAATAAAAAAAAATGATAATCTGGTTTGAGAAGCTTTAAAGAAATATTTGAAGAAAAGTCACATTTTGCATACATATTTATATTGTTTTTCCTCGTCGTATATCCTTCTCAATATAACTAAATAATATTAGTAATAATTTTTATAGAGGACTAGATGTAGTATATCATTAGATTTTATAAATAAAATATGTTTTATACTGCTTTTGCTTCAATAAGTTTATACTTTAAAACTGAAATCTAATAATGACTTATACCGACATTTTTATCTTACGTTATTTTATGTCCGAATAATAGATTTTCTGTTTGTATTAAAAAACTACATATAAAACTGACGTATAAATAAGGAATTTCTACACAATCGTCTCTACAAATGTGACTTAGGGAAACCATGTTCTTTATGTAAATAGAAATAATTTTGTTGAAAATTTTTCTTTTAAACCAAGAAAAGTTGTCGACGTAAATTTTTTCCTGTGAAAGGCGTTTTTGACTAAACAAAAACAAACTTCTGAATTGTACGTACGCCGTCTAAGGTTTCATTAATTTAAATTGAATTGAAATTCATATTTTTTATATTCGTATAAACTTTCTCTATTATTTGTAGCTACTAATTATACAAATAATTATTTGTACATTTTCACAAAATTATAAAGAAAGGGGAAATTTTCAGAGCGATTCAAATTTTATATGTAAGTACGTAGCATTTTTGTATTTTAGTCAGAAAAATAAAAGGTGTAGATTAAATTTTCGGACGCTATCTACTGTACGTTCAAAGCAAGAATAAAAAAAAATGTATTTAGATATACGATTAAAAATGTTGTAACACATCTTTGAATTAGTTTAAATTTTATAAAAAATAAAGTCATTAATTCAGTATTGATATGAGAATAAGTATCTCAGGTTTTTTATAAAAAAAAATAAAAAATCATATAACGTTTCATAATTAAAAGTTTTCACTCAGAGTAACACATCTCTTCCGTATATAATCGTGAAGAGAAAGTGGCTTGAGGCCCTTTCATTTCACATAGTGTCAAACATCATAGCTGCCAGCCACCGGTGAACAACTACTTTCACTATTATTGTATAATAATATATTTATTAAGAAATATATAAGAAACACAAGGCTTGCAAACAAAAGTTGAATTTTGACAATGTAGCTTTTTATATTTAAATCACAAATACACAAACATGTCTGTAATAACACTTATAATGTATGTGCTAATTTACATATATAAGGCAGTATGCACACACAAGGGGGTTAATATGTAACTAAACTGCTCAATGTATTTACACATATATAAATAGGTATAATGTGTACAGTCATGTAATTAGAAAGATGAAAATATTAAGAAAATAAAACAATGCGTAAATAATGTAAGACAAAAAGTAATTTATATTATAACTTATTCATGAATGTAAGTGGTATATGGGTGGGTGTTAATCGACCCACGCTTAAAACAATACTGAAACTCTCGCGTAATATTTTGCGACTATCAATAGAATAAAGATATAAATATGATGTATAATTTTAAACAGAAATACGTGTATTGTTATATCTAGGCTCAGATGTTCTCTGTTCTATTTAAAACGGAACAAACCGATATGTGTTTACAATACTTATTATAACTACCACACCAATAAAACTATTTGAATTTCATAAGTTATAAATGTTTTATAAAAATATTACAAAATATTTTTTATTTTCAAGAGTAGTTAGTGGATATTTTAAACACAATTTTTAAGGTATTAGTTCTTATCAGAAATATTTAAGTCGTTCTTGTGTGTTTAATACGATTATATAAATTTTAATTCAATGATTTATGAAGCCTCGGTTACTCTTATATAAATGCTCACAGAATTTAAATGATGCGTGGGAAGTCAATCGCAGCGTTAACTTTATGAAGATGTCGTAAAGATCTCATATAACACAGATCCTTTTATAAGGTCACAAATATAAAACAATGGTTAGTCTATTACCAAAGTTGATAAATAATAAATAACAAAACTTTAAAAATAATAAATAACAAAAAATTAAAACCTTTTTTTAAATATGAAAAAGTTTTGTCCAATCATTTATAATTTATATGATAGGATGTTTTGAAATATTTTAACACGTTCATTATTTATCTATAGTAGAACCGTCTTATTTTGTCGTACTTTGTATGCAATATTAAACGTTACTTTTTACCCATATATATTTTAATAAGATGTCATATAGAATTAATACATATGAGTTCATTTAATCTAGTTTTTAATTACCTACCGCCTGACAAACATCTGTACTGTGTTTGATGTTAAATTTACTAAAGGAAATATAACCTATTTAATAAACAGTATATTTTATTATAAGATAAAATGCTGTGGATTACGAACGTGAGTTTTATATCAGTTTTTAATAATTTGAAGAAAAATATATATGTATATAAAACATGTACATTGTACACAAACATACTTAAAGGAGGTTTTTTGACCAAAGTATTGGATGAAGTCTCAATTATAAATGGTAATATAAAGAAGCTGTTTTAAGGTTTTAATATTTTTGAATGAAAAACTTGCTGTTTAAATAAAAATGTGTGTGACCACTTAACCTTTTCCATTAAAGACGAACAATCAACGTAGTTAAAACATAATTTGTAATGAAGTTATCATAATTATCTCATTGTCTATACATTTTTTGTCTATCAAAACAGCTGTTCAACGAGTCACTTATAACATTGTGATGCAATTACGCCTATAATGTTTGGAATTGTAACAGTAATCCAGACATGCTTGTGTTGGATAAAATTATAAAATAATCACAGCATTAAAAACAAAAGGGACGTCAGTTTAAATCCAATGTTACGGTATATTTAGGGCAACGAGAGTACTTTACGACACTCGTTAAATTACTCCGCTCACTGTTAGTACATTTTGCGGTCATAAAATGTTTTTTAAACTAAGCTTTTGAATGTTTTCTCTCGCCCTAACCCCGAAGGTACTGGAAACGGGTAATTTATTTTCATATTTATTTTCTATATGAGTTGTTGATCACGTTTTAATATTGACATTAGATATCGACGGCGAATAATTCCTTATGAATTTTTAATAATTTGACACTTTTAATAATACATGTATAGTTAGTCAGATTCTTAGCGTTACCATGGGTTGCCATTGTAAAACTGTACACAGATAGTATAAAGTTTTTCAATTATATTCCTACGTTATTACTATCGTATGTGGAGATTTATGAATGAAATCCTGGAAATCGTCGACGTTTAGTTTGGCGATGAGAACTCGTGGTGTCCATTTATATATAATATAATAAAATAATTTAAGCACTAATATATGTTTATCCTGCAAATTGAATTATTTATATGTATATATATATATATATATATTTCTCGCCATAGTAATGTCGTATTACAAAAATATTTTTTTGCTTTAAAATTATCATTAACAATTATTTATAATAGGAAATTATACGATACTCTTTTTATTAGAAATATAGTTACCAATATAATAAGATCTAAGACTTTCGCGAGTTTTATTCATTTGAATAACCAATATAATTTGACAGACTAAAAATATTATAATAAAATTAATATATTTAAGGCGATGTTTAACCTATTCTGTGCTATTGAAAGTTGTAAGTCATGAAGAGTGAAAAAAAAAATTAAAATAAATTTTTAAACGTTATGGAATTTGAATAAATAATATCAAAATTGTAACCTATAAGAGAAATACAAGCGTGACGTTGAAGAAAATATATACACATAAATGTTTGACGGTCGACTGTAGGTCGGTGTGTCCTATTTGACCCAACAAATATTACTTCACCTGTCTATAAACGTTGAATCTTTCTCTTTATTTAATGACATATATAGTATAAATTATTTTGTTTTAATGTTTGTTATCCAGACGCGCAATATGGACCTTTTAGGATTTCAGTTTGTGTTCAGAGATAAGATAAAGTGATTGATAACACAGATAATAGTTTCCTTTAAATAAAGTTATGTAATGTGGGCTCTTGATTGAACTTAATGAAGTTGGACTCCGTAGATATTATCACCAAGTATCTATCAAATCTTGATTATTTAAATCACTTTTGGGCGGAAAACATTGTTTTTTATAAAGTCGTATTAATTTTAAACAAATTAAAATATATAAAGACGTTATTTGCATTTAATGAACCGGAGTTTAAAATGCTTACGTTTCAACATCTTCTACGTTCAATATTCATGCAGGAAGTGTAAACAATTAGCTAAATTACCGCTACCTATAGACCGCTTTTAATTAAATTAGATATTACACTGTAAGGTTTATTAAAATATTTTTAAAAGTATACAATTAACATTAAATATCTTTTAACAATGGGGACGTTGTTACATTGTTTCTGGTGGTTCCAAAAATATGAAACAGTCGAAAAAAACAAAATGTCCGCAAATAAAGCTGTTACGAGTATTCTAATTACAAGCGAGTGTTGTCGTTGACCTGACTTTATGTGATCCGAAGTTTCTTTGCGCACTTTGTTGTTTGGAGAATAATTGTAAACAAAACATTATAACCATATCCTTAATATTATTACATTCATATGGAAAAAAAAAATGATTTCTTTGAAAGCAACAAGTCGTAGGTCGTTCGTAACGAAGCCTGAATAGTATCTCATAATCTATAATAACATACGATTTTATAAAATAACTGATAATTCGCAAGTCCTCTATAATAAAAACCCATGACTGTAGCAATTATAGAATGTCTATATGATATAAAGATTATATATAGTATAGTTCGCGGGCCAGTTTAGTCAGTCTATGTTAGCATACATTACAGCGTACTACGTCATACGCACAACATTAAGCAATTAGTACCGTTTGCGTCTTGGGCCACGCTGTTGTTCACGGTTTGATAACGTTGTTCCATGTGATTGTTGCTCCTCGTGGCCAAACCGGCAATCATCGTCTAAATTGTTTTGATGTCTAACACGATACACGCGTGGCTACGCGGTTCGGTGCGCAATACAGACTGGCGCGCAATTCGCTAGAAAGGGATGGACACCGGACGCGCATGCGCCAACAAAACGCGGGAAGTATTTTCTAGAAGGATACAGCGCTGCAGCGCTGCGGCGCGGCGGTTAGATTCGACGACAGAATATCTAAAGATCCTTTGTTATGGAATTCAGGCTACAATAGTTATATACCGATGGATTGGTTTTGTTCAAATAATTCTGTCTCGGATATTGTCATTGAGTGATTATTGTTTTCTATTTAACTGAGCGTTCATTACAAGGCCATGTAGTTATGACTTTAAAATGAGTTTGTCGTGTGTGTATAGAATTATAATTAAGGCGTAAGAAGTTAGTTGCATTAGTATGATATGAATTTATTGTTTATTAAAAAATATTTTTCAGAGTGTTAATAAATAAAATTCCATCGTGATTGATAAGCTTATATCTTGTCAACTAAATTGATTTAAGTGACTACGTTTATAACATTTAAATAGAATGATCATGATTATGACATTTCAATGTGTAATTAGAAATAACTGACAACCGTTTAGGAGTAATTATATAGTTAAAAGTAAATAAACAAGTGTTGGAGACGACAAGTTCACGCCTGATATAATTACATATATTTTTAATTAATACCTTTAAGCGAAGAGAATGCTAGTTAATTTGGGTGTTTCTGAGGCTATAGTGAATAGTCTTTTACTGAGGTAGTGCGTTCATCAACCGGCGCTATACAGTCACCATTAAAACAAACATATTAAATTATTAGAAAGAAAAAATTTCCAATGAATTAAATTTTATACAATTGATTTTATTGTTACCTAAAAATTTTATCATATGATTTACAATGTACTTTGTGATGAATTTAAGTAGCGATAATACATATTGTCCAAATTTATATATAGACATACTTACTGAACATGCTTGAAGATATAGTTAAGAGGAGATTTCACTTATCAGATACATTTGTGATGAGCTAAACATTAATTATGTCATGACAAACGAAATAATACTCATTGTAAGTTTGTTTTACTTTCTGCTTTTCTATCTCAAGAACTAATCTAAAACTTAATGTTTAAAATAGACAAAATAATGAATGGATATTATGTTAAATGTTTTCAAGCAATACATTCATGCAATATTTTATGTGTAACAATAGTAGTTTGGATAGCCAGCACGGGGTGTTTGATCTGGACGAAGTCTACGGATCTAGACTCGGAGCCGCGGTTAGCATGATGTACAAGTGGAAATAAATCAAACGACAATGAATAAATATTAATACATATATAATTAATCGAATAGTATTTTAAGTGATGTTATTTTATTTTCCGTTTAACAAATATTATATGACAGTTAATTGTTCGCGATCTATGTTAATATTTGTAACGAGCGGAATAATTTTGAGATTTAATTTTTGATGCATTTCATGTCTGTCTGTCTTATTGTATTGATACACTTATAACTGAAGATTTTTCTGTAAATTATTATTCGTTTAACTAAATTTTATATTATTTTCTCAGACGTTAAATAATATTTCATTGTTTTATTGGATTTCACTACATTAAACGTATTCGAAGGGAGTCTTAATATTACCGATAGTAAGTTAAGTTTTAGTTTGAGATTGTATAATTAGATTATAAAGTATTAGACTAACTAATTCCGAAACCTATACGAGGAGGAGACGTAAAATTGACAGTTTACAGCGGCATTGTACGGGAGTAGGTCGAGAGGTCAAGGATCGCTCCTCTTGAGAATTCGGTCCAAAAATAGAGTATTATTTGTGTTATAACTTGTTTGTTTGATATTATATGGAACTTTGTAATGGAAGTTGAGGCGCGACATGAAATACGGTTCAGGTTATGTATGAATAAGATAACTATGCTTTTAAGATTATCTTAATACAATTTTTGTTATTGTTTTTTTGTTTTTGGAATTATTAAAAATAGCAATAACAAATAGCGCGGTGTAGAATTTTAAAAAAATATTATTTATTTTATTATATATAATATTATTAACCGAATGTTTTTAATAAACGTGTCTTCCGTATCCGCGTCTTAGTACGCGTGTTTACAAGATATTAACTTATTAGGTTTCAATTTGCTAGAACTTATTTATTTATAAACTGATTGATAAGTACTTAAATATATTTTTTATTAAAAAATACATTTAAATAGAATTTGTCGTTTGAGATGAATAATCACTGTTGTGGATTCTTTTACGTTGCCAAGTTCCTATAATAATACTTTTTTATAGCGGTCACTTACGAGTTTCTTATATGTATAAATTTCTGTAAGAACATCACTAAGTAAAAAAAAAATACCGTAAGATAATTGAGAAAATTTAAAAATTAATTTACACATATAAAGTTCTAAATCTTATTAAAAATATATAAAATGTATGTGTAAAAAAACATTTTTTGGAAAAAAGAAAATGGAAAGTGTCAATTAATGGAAAACTTTTGAATTATAAAATTATTGAGGGCAGACCGTTTTACTACTATCAATTTGAGACCTGGCAAAGTGATGTTTAGATTAAAAAATACAGTGAGCATATATTATTTACTTATTCTGTATTTATTTACTAAATATTCCACGGCTTAAGAATCAACGCGACTGCATTTCAATAGCGCTTCGTTTGAAACTTTCTATATAGACGTATAAAGAACACAATGAAGCAGATTAATGGAATTAAGGGAAGATATTTAGACGACTCAATACGATCAGTGTTAACGCCGGCTAAGCAATATCTAAAGAACTTGAATTCTCGAGTTAAATACACAATAGGTTATTTTTAAAGGTTAATTCAAACTAAGTTTTTTTTAAATAATGTCTTTCCGTTTAAAATATAGAGACGTTGCAGCATCGTTGGACTTATTCTATACATGTTAAATGTCATGTAATTAATCACTATAATTACTTGATAACATAATATACGTAAATGGATAATTTCAACAGGTGTTAGCGACCTTTGTAACACTATTATAGGTACTGCACTAAAAATAGTATAACACCTTGAAAAGTGATAATATTATTATTATTATTTTGTTTTATTTATTTATTTATTTCTTAAATAAGCATTAGCCCATAAGTTTGCAAAGAATTTGCAGCTGTAAGCAATTGCCTGCCATGGATTGAATAATTGACTTATTAAAATATTCATAGCCAGATGACATATATTATGCTTTTATTTAAATAGTTAATAGTTTTTTAATTGACCAACGAAATATATTACCACGCAAATATTCCATATAACCGATAAATTGAATTTAACCTGACAAATAAACGAATAAAATATATAAGCACATTGAGCTTATTTTAAACCATTATAAATTGTAACTGGGATAAAATCATGCCGCTTTGGTGAAGTGGTTTTATTGATATTAAAATAGACTATATCAATTATATTTCATAATTTATCGCTGTATTTCACAAGTGTTTTTTTTTTAATTATTCTTAACGCAATCACACAAAATTTTAGCTCAAAAGTGACGCACAATCCCTAAAATGTGTATATATTATCTAAACCTAAGGATGTAAGTGAAATGTTATATAGAATATAAGAAAAAATTGTTAAGTGTTGCATTTTTTTTAACCATACCACATGTATGCACCGTCACTACAGACGAAGAGTCGCCATGCAAACTAAGGGTAAGGCTACTTATATATGCATTGTCTCTTCAAAACGTTTATGTGATAATAAGAATAAAATATTTTGTATTAAATTTTCTAGTTAAAAAGATCAGAAGCAAAAGTTAAACATACAAGAGTTTATAACAGAAAATTGCTCGGAGAAAAAACATTTATACCTATAAAAATATACTGTATGCACACACGCCGCTTATCTTTGCTTATCTTTGTAAAAGATGTTTAAATGTTGCAAAATAGTTATTCCATATTTGGAAATAGAAAGCTTTTTATTTCGCACGCCCAGCGCTTAATTGTCTGTATAAATTGTATTTATCGCGTCATATTTTCTTTTGAATAAGATTTTAGCGGAGTCATTCCGACGTTTCGACAATTAGCGACGATCCCCTCCAAACACTTAACATCTGTAAAGTGCTTGTGTATGAGCGAGATCGTTGGTATTACCCTTATATAAGCGTTGTGGCTCCTTTACGAGCCTTTCAACGTCATCCAGAAAGATAATTTGCCTGGAAGCGTGATAAAATCGGTGGAACCTTATTTAAGGGCACTCGTTGACCCATTGTAATGATACGATCAAATTTGATCTCAATGTCATTTAGATAAGATCCGTATTACGCTGTAAGTATTATAGCTGTTGGACAGTTCTGTTAACAGAGCTACGTCCATGTCAATTCGTCAATCGTTGACCGCTGTGAACTTGGCTGATGTTATCGCATGCTCCGGTTTCATTTAGCATTGGTATATAGAAACACATGTCGATTAAATAACAAGGGTCGCTGTGACAATTCATTAATCACAAGCTGTGCTGTAATAATGGAGCCCTTGGAATAATTAACTCAAAGAGATTCCTCGCCTAGCTGTTTAAATGAATTATATTTTGTCTGTTAACAACTTATATTTGTATGTACAATATGATATTAGCTAATGGATTAATTTGTGTATTCTCACCAAGAACAAAGGACGGTTCTTGAGGCACATCATTAAAATAAACTTAAGATATTTTTAAAACCGAACAATGATACGTCTTGAATTCTTGAATATAAACATCAGAAATACCAATATGGACGTGTGTTGCTAGGGGATAAGCCACTTTCCATGCAATGGAAATTGTTCATAGGCTTTATGAACAAAAAAAAATATAGACACTTCAAACCGAACAAACTCAGATTATGATAAACTTTTTAAACACGTCATTTCCGATTAACTGTTACTATGTCTGCTGTATACTTATTAATAACTGAAGTTATAAAAAGTAGTTTTGGTTCATTAAGCAAAATTTCAATTGCACATGTAAAACCGGTATTTTGAAATTATGCTTGAAAATTTATGTAAATAACAATACATAACAAAATGTTCATGTGATGGACAAGTTTTCATTAAAATGACTTACGTAACGCCGGCATTGAGCATACCTGTGAACAAATTAAATATTAATATTAATATAAATCTTTGCCAAGCTAACGAACTGAGTCGGATGTTTCGATAAAATAAATAGCGGTGCGATAAATTTAAAAAAAAGATGGTTTCCATTCGGATTGAGCAACGGAGCCCGGATATATTTGGTTTCATCGGATAGTAAAACGATAGCAGAATAGTGTAATTGGAAAGTGCTTGTATTTTTTTCACGATGTACCGCCATGTTGGTTTTTGTTTAGGGCATTGTGTCAACATCACACACGACGCTTGCGAACGGATATTATTTTAAACAGTATTAAGGATTATGGGTTTTGATAAAACTAGCGATGATGATTGTCAGATGTTTGTATAGAATTGCGTATTTTAAGGATATTTCATAAACTAAGGACTCGCATGTTTTGCTTTGAATATATTTCTCACAGTTTAAATGATCTCAAGTCCGTCTAGACCTAATAGGATTAGACCTTGTAGTCTCTATGGTCAGGGTAGGGTTCAAGCAGTTTTGACATACAATAACATAAAAAAAAAATAATGAGTTTTTTTTTTAAATATCAATATACTAATACTAATATACTTATAAAAGTAGTCATGAAATATTCCATTCCATTTATAAGACGTCAGAATTTTGTCTGCCAATATATCAATTAGTCAATATTAGGTCTGTTAATATATATTCTAATTCTGATATTCGCTCTTTCCCTACTCATTGTTATTTTAAAATTCGAATATGTGAACTTTAACAGCGAAAATTTTCTCTTAATTATGTTTTATTGTTCCTAAATTGTAGTGATATAAGTTATTTCAGACTTCCGACCATTTGGCGTCAAGTTTACTTCTCGATTACAAAATTTGCAGAATCTCCCATAGACCAATTCTTATAAGCCTAGAAAAGCTCTAAAGATTTTAGCGAATTCCATTTCGTTTGTTCTCAGTGACTTTAAGGTTCTTTAATATTTTCCTCAATTTATTACTGGCGCTTCCATGTTGTTTTTACAACACAAGAGTAACATTAGTTATTCAATAAAATCTTAAATATATGCGAAGCCCACTCCAGAGTTAGCCAATTCAGTAGAATAATTTTAAAGGTTACAAATATAAATCGTTTGAAAACCCAGGAAGATATTACTATATTGTTTTGTGAAACGTAAGCTTAGAAATTAAAAATTATACGAAAAATCTATGACCACAAATTTATCTGTTAAATTGTTTTAGAGCTCAGAACCCTTTGTGACCGGTTGTAACGACTCACTGAATGAACAAAGAAAATAATATAATATTATCCGACTCCAATCATTTCCAGAGCACCATAAACAAATTATATTACTATCTTATTATTGAGGAATTAGAATAATTGCATTCGCATTAAATTTATTTCATAATAAATAATTTTATTATATCAATTACTGCGTGTATATTATATTCTATTAAATATTGGAACATATTTAAAGATATTAAACATCGAAATAATTTGATATTAAAGCTCTTTATATAGAATTAAATGATATTCATCACTTAACATTAGATAACAGATATCGTTGATAAATATGAGAGAATTCCTGTTAAGGTGATAGCATTGTGTTTTTTTAAATTCATTTTCTATTATCAAATATAAATGATTTCAAATAAACTTGCTATTATATAAACTTAGTGTTATTTAGTAGAAAATTCTTAACAGATTAATTGCATGTCGAATTAATGACTTGTCATACAATGTAGCAATGCATTTAAGTTATGTGTGTGAGATGTAAGTATTTTTAATTTTATTTCTTCAAAACAGATGCCATACCTCAATTATATCGTTCCATAGGGTATCTGAAGGAATCCCATAATAGCGCAGAACCATATATATATTGTTGTAGTAAACTCTCATGAATTTAATACATTATCATCAAAGCGAATTTTCCCGTCATATAGTTTTATGTAACTAGGACAGTTATAGGTTAGTAGGGATCGTGTAAGGGACAGTTTATAAGCCAGATTGGATTTAGTAGAGTCCCTTTCAGTGATAAAACATTAAAAGATATTTAGAGCACAATAAACATGTCGGTTCCTTCTAAAATATCTTAATATCAAAGAAACATGATAATAATATATAAGTTACTTATTGGAGTGAATTTAGTATTGTGAATGTAAATGTAGTTAAAATTAAAGTATTATTTATATTGATATAATAATTTCATATCATACATAAAATATTACAAAGCTGAAACTGAATCCGAAATTTCGACCACGTTTTATTGCGAAAAGGGAGACGAAAATTTATTTTTAACTGTGTATAAACAACATAAAAGTTACAGAAAATTGTTTATTAGCAGTTGAAATGGAAATGTACACATCAAAGGAACGCGCGGCCGAGCGACAATTTTAATCATGTTTTAATATTGCATACATGTGATGTAATCGAGCGAACGTTTGCGAATGCAAGCGACAGACCAATTACAAAATCATTAATAAACGCCCGAAATATGAAGTGGGGAAATAATAAAGCCGGAACGCTCCGCACGGTGGGGTAAATTGCTGGTTTTGGAATCCTGACTGAGATTTATTCATAACGTAAATTGGCCACGTGTACTTAGTAACGGGTAATGGATATTGCAGCTATCGAAAAAGGTTCGCTACTGCTAGCTGGCACTTGATATACAGTACACATGGCCTTAAACGAAAAAAACAAACGACGCCCCGATACTAGACTGTAACGCGAAAGGGAGAACTGATGTCCAATTCCAATACAAAACTGTTAACAGTCGATTCTTCGTTAAAACACATTCGCTGAATTGCAACCTCCAATTATTATAGCAACATAAAAAAATATTTCCATAACAAGCTCATTCAATTTCCTGTCATCCTTGTATTTATTGAAATTAATTTTCATAAATTCTTAATGACTTATAAAATGTATGTTGTAAATAATAGTGAAAAGGCATTGGAGGTTTTATAGTAATTTGATGTCTGGAGAGATCGTAAAATTGCATATCGCGGTGTGTAATATTATGTTATAGTACATACGAGATGCTGTACTAGAGACCGAGATGGATCGTTCGACAAATCAATTCTGTTCGTAGACATTGGAACAGTTTACGTCAACAAGTCCTTGTTTTACAAGGAAACCTCCAGGCACGGGGAATCTTTTTATTTATATTGGAATTCATCAAAGTACATGAAAATTATGATTCTGTTATCATTTTTGCTCTTTATACTTCAAATGGAGTATCATGGTTTACGACTGAAAAAAGCTTTTATATCAAAGTTATGACAAAGACCAAATATATCGATAATTTTTTTCAAGACCAATATATTAAATATTTCACAATTCCAATATGAATACCTTAAAACATTTTAAAGGAGAATTATGAAAATTACGCAAAATTCTACAAAAGGCAAAAAAGGCTCCATAATAAAATAAAAATGTCACGATTATAGACACGGATTTAAACATTCCAAATGAGACGTCAGAAATGAATTTTGCTTCCGAACAGGCTGCGATCGCGTTTCGTCTGTATCAGATTTTATTACAGTTGTAAATAAGCGTTAACGCGGTGAGATATAAGTGTACCTAAATATATATTAATATATAAATAAACGATTTGGCTCACTTCACGCCTCCGTTACTTGTGCAATGCTTATAAATGTCCGAATAAATTTCTGCGTTCCTCCTTTATAAAAAGCCCTATTGGATACATAAAATTATATTTTATATTGTAGTGTTTAGAGAGAAGAACGTTGTGTATAAATGTATTTATTATATTAAATTTCAAATTGCATTCAAGAAATTCTGATGATTCTGCGAATGTGAAAAATAAAACTCGTTCATAGATCTCGCTTTTATTGAACTCATTATGCAATTAGATCGGGATGGTCCTTGTGTTTTATAGCGGTCACGGCTCACATCTTACTTTTTTTATCACATTAAGATAGCAATAAAAATATACTTCATGACTCTCCAAAATAAAAAAAAACCCTATGTGATTTAACATAATAATTAAGGATTCCTTTAAATATATTTTTATATGAATAACATATATTTCTTTAGATACAAGTCGCTTTCGTATGTTATTAAGACAGTTATAATTATAGATAAAAAATAAATAAGCACCTGCTAGTGGGTAGTTACGTCTAGGAACAAATATATATTTTTTAAACTATACTCCGTATAGCGTTTACGTGTTTTAGTTAACATAAGTTGTATTTAACGTAGTAGTTTTGAAACTGTTCCTCAATAAACCAGAATCATTTTTTTAAGCTTGTAATAAAAGTTAACCGTTTGTGAGGGGAATTCCTGTGGTATAGCGTGAAGGATTATGTATAAACAGGGTGCTTATGTTAATAACGTCGTGTAGAGTCGCTGTCTGAGAACTGCTGTTACAGCGTTTATTGCTGACAAATACTTTTAATAAACATATTCCTTACGAATAAATTTCTACTTCCAGTTGTTGCTTCCACGAGATTCCATTACATTATCCATGTTTATTATCAATGAATACGTGGTAACTACATTTGAATCAATTACATATTTCTCGATTCGTTTTCCAAATCTTTTTGATTGTTGATGACGTCACGGACATATTTTCTATTCCGTTCGTGATTATCCTTGTAAACGCTGTTCTAACAATCTTGAATATTTTAAACGAATGATAATTATGTAAATAATAAAGCAAGCTATGAATCTTTCGTAAATTGCTTGATCATAGGGAATGTCATAGAATATAAATTAACTAAACTAAATATAAAAACAAATACTATATATGTGAATTCGTTTAAAACAGATTTACAGCTATTGATATAAGCGATCAGGGTACGTATGTTATTTTCGTTCGAAATATTGTTTGCCGGCGAGTAACTGGATTTATAGTTTATACTATTTTCGCGCCATTGGAAATTTGTGGAACCAATGTTTAGACGATATGCTAGCAAAATATTTTATACACACGATTCTTTATTTGTCTGTTATTGAAGTGTTTCCTGATAATAGTGTGGGTCTAAAAATTGTACTTTTTTTTAATTGGTAAGTAAATAATACATTAGATAATCTTAAATTATAAAAAGAGCCAAAGATGTTTTAAAAATTACTTCCATATTTAAGACTTAGGAACAACACTTAGGACTTTATGAAAGCACGATATGCCAAAGCATTTTTTATTTTTTGGATCGTAGACAGCTGTATATTTCCAGCTATTAATGATATTTAATGCTCTGCTATTAAAATATTTTTATGAATCTTAACTTTATAATTGGAAAAATCGACAGGACAGTGGGATAACGTGATGTTCTGTACCAATAAAAGAATATATATATATATATATTTATGTATATATACATGTGTGTATGTTTATGCAATGCCTATGCAATAATGGTGATCGCTTTGTGTACAATGTATCTTTTATTAAAGTTTCATAAGTTGTTGTTTGTCATAAAACTACGTCTCTCGAGT
Organism: Danaus plexippus; assembly: GCF_018135715.1. Classification (NCBI taxonomy): domain Eukaryota; kingdom Metazoa; phylum Arthropoda; class Insecta; order Lepidoptera; family Nymphalidae; genus Danaus; species Danaus plexippus. Next base: position 3,919,886 of record NC_083541.1, read on the forward strand.
AGGGTTGCCATTTTATGAGGACAAATTACTATAAGGGAAACGAGACTTAAGGAAACTCCGTTATACAAACGCTTAGTCACATTCGACTTCACTAGAATTTATTGTAGACAATTTCATAACATGTGAACACGAATGTGCACAGAGTAAAATAATCGAAACTTGTTGTTTAACAATTTAAGAATATAACTTTAAATATTTACTATTCAAATGTGTTACTAATACGAGGATACATGAATTTTATACAATATTAAATTCGGTTATATAAACATTTTCAATTAATTTCAATACATATTTTATCTAAGAATGAGATCTTATCTAAGAATTAAACATTCAGAAAGTCAATTTGGAAAAGAAAACAAGCTGGTTCAGCCATATTAATAATTTAATTTGAGTTAACTGTAGCATAAAAGAGGTCTAACGTAACATCGCACAAATAAATTCAGTTCATGTAACAGAATATTGCCTTAATAATAGGCCTCTCTATTTTTATTCAGGACGTGCACGTTTTTATTTTTTTCGCAAAACCTTTGCATATTGAGTTTTTCATGAGTTTTTATCTTATTTTTCAGCGGATGTTTATTTAAGTATCCACATTAGTTTACTGTATAGAATCTTATTAAATGTTCACATTGTTTTATTTACTTATTTACTCAGGCGGTGCTTAAGTGAGATATTTCTTTTCATGGAAACTGGGAAACGCGTAATAAAGTTAATAACACGCTTCTAAAAATGAAGCTGTTATTTATGTTAGAAATGTTTCTATATATGTTTCAAACTTGGTATAAACATTATGAAGTAACACAAGAAAACAAGCATCAAGATAGAGCTTTTAAATTTTTTTAATACTGTAATGAAAAATATTAAGTGTAGGTACATATATATGTGTATGTATGTGTGTGGTCATTGAAATTTGATACGATACATGAAATATTAATTAAGGTATTTGAGTAAATTGGTACATAATAATAATAATTTCATATAAAACAACGTTATTACTGCAGCGAGCTCCTTGGATCGGATTATACATAAGTTGTGGCAGTTAGAAAGTTTAAATTTACGACTCAGTATGGTGAACCATAAAAACCAATAACAATATTTATTGTGGATAAGGAACTAATATGCTCATTTCTAGTCCAGATTTAAGACACCCAGTCTTTGGAGTGTTACTGAATATATTTACTTATAGCACGTAATATAAATCAGATTATTGTTTTTTTCAGATTATTCGTTTGGACAGCACGACAAAAACTGTTTATCTTTCTTAATTTTATTGAAAATTAATGAATTTTTAACTTAAAAATAATGTTTGAAATCAAACGCGTCCTTTTTAGTTATTGTGTGACGTTAACACATACATATGTAATGCTCTCTAAAGTAATTTAAAATGCTTCTCAAAGACCGACAGCTAATTCAGGGTAGAGAGCAAAGATTTCCGTTTACGAACTAACTCTCAGTTTTAACACGGCGAAGTGCAAAACAAGTTTGCAGTAGTGCTTTAGCGGGACCGACGGAACGTACTTATACCAAATAGCTTTAGAGGAGTTAGAAAAGAATTGCTTATTTCAGGATTCGCCATTATTCAATTGTTTTGTTTTATAACTTAATAGTGTAAGGATAGGGAATTAACTATTAAAATCGTTTATAATATTTGTATAAAGAATTCGTAATATGGACATTTTACGTTTTTGCCTACCTTTACCTACTATATTCTTTTTATATATGATATGCACGATAAAATTAAACTTAATCTGAATTACTTCTCGCTGTCACCAATATTATCTACTTAATATAATAAATTATTATCTTGCAAACATCACGTAAAAGCGTAGATAGATGATTAATAAAAATGCAAGATCAAATAGGTGAAGATATAATGAATCATTGAATGCGATATTTAAAATTTAAAAGACAACTCTTATAATGCTCGAGTTGGCTGTGAAGTGATTTATTCAAAGGTCTCTGCAAAAGAATTAATTACTTAACCGACTGCCGGCCGAGTTGAAAGAAGTTACAATGCCGCGTTAAAGGGATCTGGAGTCGCTATAACTTCGTTCGGAATTCTACTTTCCGTTTAAGAATAATTTTCATCCTGATACAACACCATTAGCGTTGAAAATTTATAAAATTATTGAAACCTTTATTTTTGTCTAATTTGTGCATATAAAATGCTTAAATAATGCTTATCCTTGACAGCGCCATGGTCGATATTCATTTGAAGATTTTGCGAATTTTCACATAAATTAAGAATATATTTTCTTCTAACTTCAACCTGAATTTGTGCCAAATATCATAATATCAGCCGAGTACTGTGTCTGCAACTTTCTCGTTTATTTTGTGTAAAACTTGTTGGTATTCCCACAAAAAATATGCCTATATCTCATTTTTAAATTAGGTCTTCAGGTTTGCCAATTTTTCACTTAATATTTAGAGCGAAAAGATGTAACACACAAACCGGCAGAAAGTAATCATCTAATTTTTATAACAGTTAAAACATGAATGTATTTTTGTATAATAACAAAATCCTTTACAAGTCAGAATAAAAAAATTACAACTGGTACGCAGCATCGAAACAAAGCGAAATAGTTTTAGTAAATGTTTACCAAATCCTAAAAGTTAAATGGCAAAGCTTAGCGCTTTCGTATCAAGTAAATAAACGTTACATCAAGACAACAAACATTAATAATTTCGAATGATTTACTAATTATTATATAGTTTTGGAATTTAACGAATCCTATAAAGCAAAATTAATTAAGTCCATACGAAAAATTAAGATATGAGAAATATTAATGTTGGAGAATCATTATGAATGTCACTGAACTTCTATCGGATATTAACTTGTCGTATTCCGCAGTCACATTATGTGTATGTGACTTAATGTATTTAGTTGTTTATTTATTAAATGACAGGATAATAGTTATTCCGTTGACGTACCTGGATCATGATGTGCAGCTGGTGAGGGTGCTGAGAATGCGCTGGAACAACCAGCAGCTCGCCTCGCCAAACCGCCAAGTTCCGGAACTACAAATAAACATTCCTTTAATAGAAATACCGAGAAAACACAATATCCGTACATATACGATATAATTCAAATATTGATACTTTCAAATAAATACCAGGAAAAGTAAAACGTTAAGCTCTCTACGGTTTTACAATTTTCAAATGAAAACGTTATTCCTAGAAGACCATCAGGAAACGAATTGGTTGTTTGAATCAGTTTATTGCGACTTCGTGGAAATAAAAATTCAAAATGTTCTTTGCATACGCTTATGTTTATTTTTAACGTATTAATTTTTCTGCAAGTCCGATTATACATAGACTTCCAATAAAACTAAAAATACAGGTTTCATTACAGTATTGAATATTCTTCATTATATATCTGTAATATATAAATTACAAATGCATGTATAAATAATTAATACAATTCGTATTACGGCTGTATTCAGTTATATAACAAGTAAAACACAAAATACTAGGCCGGCGCATAATGAAGTAGCAACCACTTCAATTGCGACAACGTCGTTATAAAAATGAATTGCTTTTTATTTATTTTATTTAATAATTACTATTAATATTTCAGTAATTTTATTTGTATAATTTCTTGTATAAATACAGCTACACGTGTGTCAGGAAAACGAGATAAATTTGGTAAATAGGCCGACTTTAACTTGATTTAATAATAGCAGTTTGAAACTATATTTTTACGGGTATATTTCGTCAGCTGTAGCAGATTATATAAATTATTTATATATAAGATTTTCACATGTACTCATTTTAATGAAACTAAGTGTTTCGGTTACTACACGTTTTCTATTATTATATAACAACATAATCCCGACGTTTCGAGACACTTTTCGATGAGCTAGACTTTTTGTCTTTCATCTCCTAGGCCTGAGATTAATCCGCAATACGAGTCCGAAAAACTTAGTTTCATTTAAATAAACACATACACCTACATATACATACCAGAGTCAATCAAAATATATCATGAATATCTAAGAATATTTGATTTTTTGACTATAATGACTCTACAAAAAACATTTCTTTATTAATCTTTGACATTTAATTTATTATTTAAATGAAATTATGTATTCCGTTTTCCTCTTGTTTTTAAAAATAATGGAGATCTAGGCTGGCGAGATAAAAGCTTGTTATCATGGACTTTATAATTCGTTATAATTTAGAGAAATTCCACATAAATCGGTACTTACTCTTGGTAGACAGTTATTAATAAAATGCTTACAAGTTTGTCAACAAAGTTTATGACATCCAATTGGGCAGACTAGACGTTTTGAGCTTTATGTAAAATCCCTTTTGAATTCCAGTGTAACATTAGTCAAAGTGGATAAAGACAAAGTAATTCTGGCATTAGTCAACTCCTAGTGGCAACACGAATCACATATGCGCTTTCATTAATGGAAACGAATTCACAATGTACATGAAGTGAAAAAGAAAATTGGGCTTTATTCAATATTCTTACACAATTTTCCACCAATAGTAACTATTAAATTGTATACGAATATAATATTAATATTATACGTAACATGTGTGTTTAAACAAGTGCGCGTGGAAATCATGGGTTAAAAAAAATATATTGAATTGAAAAATCGGGTAAAACAAAAATTGTATGAAATATTATTTTTACCGTTTTTCAAACAGAGAATATAAATGTAAATTATAATACCTTTTTATTCCTAACCAATATCAATACTTATTACTAATAGCAAACTATATTCTAAGACTATAACAACGATATAATAGTTAATTATAATTTTGAGAACCGGAGCCGTAACACATATGCATGAAAACAAGGTATTAATTAAACCGCATACGAGCTATATTAGCAATTGATAAGCTACTGCGGTCCCAGATAATTGCTGATTAAACACAAACAGAACAGCTTTCACGGATCTTTAAGCTGCGGATATCGCGTAAATATTTGATGGTCTCTGCTGAAACCACTTTTAAAATAGAGCTAAAAAACATGTTTCCAATTTATGAGTTTATTTGAATTTGAAACGCTTTTCAGTAACCGAAAAGATTTAGTGGTTAGATTTTTGAGAGGTTTTTGTTTGGAAAAAAAAAACATTTTACTATGAAAATGTTTGTTAACAAATAATATCAACGTATGAAGCATTGAAGTGAGGATTTTTGAAAGAAAATAAATATGACATAGTATTGAAATACACCGATCATTCTGACAAACATAAATAAACAAATATATTTTCTACGTCATAAAAATAATAGTGAAAAGTTAAATACGTTAAATAAATTGTTAAATTCCATGGATTTGGCTTTAAATAATCTATTAAAATTGACTACAAACTATGAACATATGTTTATAGTTTAGTTTCACGCTGAATCTATATAAAAGTAATCTTCGGACGTAACAGTAACTGGATAGTGTTAAGTCAAAGAAGATTGAGTGAAAGATTGTTTCGGAAGGTTTGAGCAACACTAAACGAGTGGAAAGCATATAGGGAAGGAAGCGAAATTGTTTTACGGTTGGTTAAAGGTTAGTCTCAGCTGTTATTAAAAATATTTTGTCTACCGAAATAAAACCAACTACGAATTTTTGTATTAAAATGTTTTGAAAATTTTATATCATCATTAGTTTATAAGACTTTTATAATAAACTTGAAACTATATATTATGTTTGATTTCACAAATCATGCAAAAATTTCATTGATTGGTTTTTTAATGGTATGAATCGGACGTAAGAAAAATTATGAATTTGAAAACAAACGTTGCAAACGTGGTAGAGATTGAATTATTTTTTGTATTGTATTAATGTTTCACGCGTTGGTTTGATGTTTTTTTTTATTCTAAAACAAAGAGTACAATATTATACAAAACAAGATATAATATTACTATAACTCACTACATACATTTTCCCGCAGTAAAACAAGCATGGCCAATATACAAACAATTTCCTGTTCAACTTTTATCTAAAATAGTGTAGTGATTGAATCACTAACTCCACGGTTGACGTACAAACTTTAAATGAACATCAAAAGCCCGCAATCTCGCAAAGCTATACCTCACGAAAGAAATTCGCTAACACAATTTCTATAAATCAGTAAAATCGCCATGCCCGTTACAATGTCCACTTTGTTACGAAGTTTTTTTGAAACAGTTTATGTGAATGTCAGCGGAAAATCTTTGGCCTTTTCTGTTACTGAAAAAATATATTCCAAAACCGCTCTCTTCCGTTTTGATAGACACAAATAGCATCTTTATGACTTCTTTAGAACATAATGAAACTAACTATAACGTATCCAAATCAAAAGTATTCACTACAGTATTGTACCTCACGTACATTGGCTTACATTAACACAATAATCAGTTTCCGTTAAAAAAATCATTAACAAAAGTACGAGTATTATCTCCAATTATTTCAGTTGTAAAATGAGAAAACCGCAATATATTTTAATGTAATTTAAATTCATAAAACTCAAATAATAAGGTTGATAATAAGTTAGGGAGCATTTATAGGGAACAAAACCCGAAGTCGCATAGCTTTCGGCTTTCATGATTAACACAACTTCGCATTTTGCGACTGTATTCTGTTGCTTTGCGCTCGTTTTCTGGAAGACTCCGTGATGGTTTTTCTCGGCGAGATAACAAATAGGCCACGCTTAGACTGTATAAGATCGTGTCATTCCTTTCTTTTTCAATAACTTTAGCGCTTTACATTTATTTCAAACATTTTTTTTCTCTTCATCATAGATTCACAATAACGATGTTTGTATTTGTAAAATCTCTAACTTCAGCGTGGTGAAGTTACGATAAAATTGTGCTTAATAATTTATTATCGAGATTTATGAAATAACCATAATATTCTTAAGTTATTTTTTTATATTTTTTCAAAGGAGCCAAAATTTTGACAGGTAAAGCAAAGACAGATAATCACAGAGTATGAAGTCCTACGTGTCATTTTTTAATATTTTTTACTCCTAAAATCCATATCCTGCTCAGCCTCATTCCGTGATTCTATTAAGGCTTTGATTGACTTAGCAACAACGAGTTTTCATTCGACGCTGTGTTTTAAATCGGTCATTTTATCTCAAAGCTAGAATTTCAGGTTAACTTATTTACAACATACTAACCAATTAGGGATTACCTTTTCGCGTTGAAAATGGAGTCTAAAATTCAATTTCAGACATCAACTCTATGACTTTATTAAACGTGAATAAAGAATGGACTTTCAACAAACTAATCCGCATTTAATTTCACGTTTCAGAAACGATCAAAATAAAGTATATTATTTAAATACTGTATATATGTAAGTGGGTAAAGTACTTACGCTAACTAATTTGCTATTGGACTAACTATAAAAAAAATATAATATTATATACATATATAAAATACTTACAATACTTTAAAAAACTATTAATTTATTGAATTTGAATATTGCAATCCTTTAACCATTATAAAGACCAAAATTATTTTATATCATACTAAAATCTATAAACCAATTTTCAATATAAGAATTCGTAAAGAAAATCTATTTTACATACACTAAAAAAAAATTTAATAATTCACATCCATATTAAGGCTTCAATAATATTAGTTCAACTCCTAGCTTAGATAATTACCTGCCCTTTAGTGTTAAGAGCACAGAGGATACTTGGCTTTTAGCCAATTAGTACCTACCCCGTGTTTTATTTACACTGTAAGCAAATTGTGGTGAAGTTGGAGTAAATTAATTAAATATCGAGCTTCATTCAGATTTAATGCATTTACTTAATCAATGTGGTTACACAGTAAAAAAATATATATGGCGACCAAAGATTCTGCAAGTTGAAGACATTTTAAAACTTCACTACCATCGTTTATTACTTTAATGACATAAAAGTTTTGACAGTTTAAGATTAAAGATAAAATACTTATAACGCGGTACAGAAGAAGACAGACGAAATTATATTATCAAAAGATTTGTGGCTATATCCTAAACAAATGACAAGAGACGGATAATAAAAAGATATGTACGAGGGGTGATCAATAAGTAATGATAATCAATATGAAACAGAACTATAAGATAAAAAAAACTATTTTATTTTTCAACATAGTCTCCTAACAAGTTAATACATTTAGTGTATCTTTTTTCTAAACCCATTATTCCCTTAGAAAAAAATTCTTTGTCTTGACCCTCCAAAAATGCCTCTACTGCGGCCATCACTTCACTATTGTCCTCAAATTTGTTGCCCCGGAGATGTTCTTTGAGCCGAGGAAAGAGGTAGAAGTCACTGGGAGCTAGATCTGGCGAATAGGGAGGGTGTTCGAGCAGTTCGAACCCCATTTCTTCAATGGCAGCCATCGCAACTGCGGCTTTGTGAGCCGGGGCGTTGTCTTGGTGAAACAGCACTCTAGCGCGCAGTTTACCGCGTCTTTTTGACTTAATAGCCTCTCGCAATCTTCTTATTTGGTCTGCGTAGTAAGAGCCTGTTATAGTGGCCCCCTTTTCCAAATATTCCACCATAATAATTCCTTCTGCATCCCAGAAAACAGACGCCATAACCTTTCCCGCTGAACTTGACACTTTGAATTTCTTCGGCGTTGGTGAGGAAGCTCGTTTCCAAGTCATTGATTGTTGTTTGGTTTCGGGATCAAAGTGGTGGATCCAGGTCTCGTCCATGGTCACAAAACGCGACAAAAAATTTTCCTTATCGGCCTGGAACTTTTGAAGATTCACCCTCGAAATGTCGACTCGTTTCTTTTTTTGCTCGTCGGTTAACATTCTCGGCACCCAACGCGCAGAGACCTTTTTCATATGCATTTCGTTGACAATGATTTTTTGAACGCTGCCATAGGAGATCCCTGTGACCTCACCTACATGCCTTACGGTCACCCTTCGATCGGCCAACACGATATCTTCCACTTTTTTTACGTTTTCTCCAGTAAGGGACGTGGAAGGGCGTCCTTCGCGATGTTCATCTTCAGTGGAGGTTCTGCCCAGCTTAAATTCCTTTGCCCAGCGTGCGACTGTGGAATATGGAGGAGCAGACTCCCCCAATGTTTCCTCTAAGTCGCTGTGTATGTCTTTGGTAGACATTTTTTTCAGGCAGAGGTACTTGATGACAGCTCTTATTTCATTTTTCTCCATTTTGATGTTTTCTCTTCGACAGTTCGTATTCAAATGAATGTATCTTCCGGTAATGGTGTCCTATTTATACAATTTTTTGAAACTGAACTAGTGGATAAATAAGCAAGCAGAAAAAAAATAATTTGGGGTTTTGTGCGTTCTAGAAATACTCGATTATCATTACTTATTGATCACCCCTCGTATTGACGTCGTTTGGCAGCAAGTGTTAGGAAATTAGCGGAAAATATGAGAGAATAATGTTGGTAGGTGTTATGATATTTGCAGGAAGTTCCTCTCGGGGCCAAGACTCCACATTGTCAGCTACAAGTCTGGCTTACTGCCAGACAGTTAATTGTATTAGTTAGCCACAAGTATGCGAGTTTAAGTCGCGCAGAATCGACATATATTTTATTCCATCACATATGGATTTATAAAATATTATTTATTTACGTCATAAGTTGTTTGGAATAAATTGTGAGCTTGTACTACATTACTTTTTTAAATGTGATAATGAAGACAGAATATAAAAGCCATTTAAATTATTGAAATCTCCTTGTCTATTATATTGCTTTGTGTGTACCACTACATGGTTATTTATACGGATAAGATATTCAATAAGTTTTTGGCAGAGGTTATTTCCGCAAAAAAAATATATATATATATATATACATATTTTTCTTTTCTATCCTCTCTGTTAAACTCGAGATATAACATTACCTTTTGATGTTACAATAAAATTTATTGTGATGTACACGATTTGCCAACATAAAGATATGAATGTGAACGGTGTATAGCATAAGTACTACATTTATTCCAGCTTGTGTTAGGTCGTTTCACTTTAAATAAATATGTTCTCATATGTACGTATGTATTGTTCTTTCTCTCTATCGGTAGAATAATAATTGCCATTTTAATTAAGCCATTTCAAAGTTAAGTAAACAGCCATCAGAGGCTATTCGTCATAACGATTTTAATAGTATGATTGAACGAAACTTTGTAATAATCTACTACACTACGATGTCCACTTGGTGACGGTCAATTTAATTGTCGATAATTTTGTATGATAGCCAACAATACTATTAAATTAATGAAAACAAAATATTCATATCGTTTATTTAGCAATTTGGTTATGTGATACAACATTAGTGACAAATATTGATACTTAATAATATCATGACATGAATATTGTATTATAAATATTTACCTGGATGTGGATGATGGGAGTGGTCCGCCGGAGGCTGCATAGACGACAGAGCCGAGAGGGGTGTGTAACGAGAACCATCTTCTCGGGAACAACCCTCCTAAAAAAATTTGACGCTTAAAGTTATGCACTTTAATTCCTTACAAAACTTAGCAATTGATTTACACAGCATTCTATACGGTATATCAATTTATAATAGTTAATTATAATCTATATGTTAAAAGGATATAAATCCACAAATCACAATAATGGATTCTCCCTCGTGCAAAGTTCGCGTTGATATGACGAGCGATAATATACTAGGGTTGAGATGTGTACGCAGAACTTGGTTCATTACCGCGATTTAATGAGATCTGTTACGTTTACCGTTACCTGTGTCTGCGTTATGTAATCGAATGTTGATTGTTATCAAAATTAATATACCTATTAAACTACATTACTGTTATAGCATTAATACTTAATGGGTCAAAATTAACACAGCTAGTTTGTATATTATTAAATTCATTACAAAATTACTGAATATAAAGATGTTGAAATGATAAATTACTTGTTAAAAGTCCTTACCTTTTCGCAATTAGCGGTGGCTGTTGTTTGAGTGTGGCTTGTTGAAGAGATACGATATTGCATTCCCGATACGGTGCAGAATCCTTCATGAAGATGAGTTGAATATACGCCGGTGATCGTTACATCTGTATCTTGGTTGACGATTACTTCAACTTTTTGATTCCTATCAGACGACTCTTCGCATTCTTTTTTAGTATCTTCTATTTTTAATTCCGACTTTATGCCGGAAGTTAATCCGTTTTTTGGCTTCTGTGAAAAAGAATCGTCTGAGCACGAGTCTGATGTTGTGTCGTCTTTGCTTGATTTAGGCGATCGTTTCTCGTAACTGGCGGCTAGAATAGCAGTGGCATTTAAGCTTGCCATACGTTTCTGAACTACCATATCTTTTAAGTCCATAACAACTTCATTTCTGTTACGCTTCTTCTTTACTGGAACGCCAGCTGTTTTCTTCATTTTGGGAGGTGGCTTATCAGAATCTGACTTAGCTGATGGTTTGGTGGAGGCTTTCTTTTTGTCAGTTGCGATATTTTTGCTTTTAGATTCTAATTCACTATCTTCACTGGAAGACGTAGAGGATCGCGGATCCCAATATTTACCAGCACTCCTTATTCCAGGTACGCCACGTAAAGTTCTCTGTGGCGGATTATCATCTGAACTCTCCGAACTGTCTTTTTCCGTTTCCTTTTTATTTTCGTATTCAGACTCTGACGTACTTTCTTGTTTGTCGGAATCCCTAGTTTTTGTTTCTTTTTTCTTTGGCAAATTAGATTTAGATGTACTTGGCATAGCTTGCCTGTCAACTGTCTTCATTAGACCTAGTTCCATATGAGTTCTGCTTTCATTTTCGTATAAACAATGTACTTTTGCAAGAGCGTTGAGAGAGGCCATTCTATGTTTCTTCGGCCCTGACCACATTGATAAAAGTTTTAGCCGCCTCTTGCTAGGTTTTTCATTTCCTAGTAACGCAGAAGTATCTTTGATATCAATCAAGGAATCTTTTGACAATTCTTTCAATTCCTTAGAATTTGATTTCTTAGCACCATCGGTTATCCTCTTATACTTTTTATTCCTTGTCTTTTTAGTCTTCGAGGAACTGGATTCGGAAGATTCTACTTGATCATTATCATCATTTGATTCGCTGACGCTTTCTTCTGAAGAAGTGTAATGAAATGTCTTTGTATTGAGTGCAAAAGTTGACGTATTCATTTCATCATCAGATGAAGTACTTTTCTTCCGTTGTTTCTTAGATCTGCTAATATTTTTTTTTGTATTGGTAACTTTAGTTGGAGTCTTTACCTCTTGTTTTGGAGGAGAATCTTGGTCAAGGAATTTTATAGGGCTGAATGGTTTACCAGTAATGCTAGACTTCCTAGCTACCATTTTGTATGACTTACTTACAATAGGTGGTTGCACTTCTTCTTTTTCGTCGTTGAAAACATTGAAGTCCAAACTTGCAGCTGAATTATTTTTTGACAAGCTTAAATCTTCTGTTCTTTTATTTGCCTTAAGTTGTTTGACTACTTCCTCAATGGGTCTATGTGGAGAGAACTTTTTCCTTTCATTATCTAATTTCTTATCTATAACGGTTCCTTTTACTCTAGCAATTGGCCGTACTCTTCCAATATTTTTATTTATCGGATTTCTAAAATCAGATAATATGCTCTTTGGTGAATCAACCTTTTCTGTGAAAGTATAAACGTCTATTTCTGGGCCCTGAGATACGAGATTATTTGACGTATTTTTATCTTTGTTAAGGTCATCTGTTTTACTTTCGCATTTAAGAGATATAAATCTTTCAGAAACACTCAAATTTCCTTTAGAATTCTTACAACATTTAACGTCTATATCGACTGTTCTCGGAGATCTGATGGAAGTAAAAAATTTTGGAGGCCTTTCTGTTTCAGTTTTTTGTGTTTCTGATTGATTAGTGCTTTTGGTAACTGTTATACTTTGATATGCAGTGTCCGAAAAATTGCTATTACCCTTAAGAATTTTATTGGATTCCTCTTTCTTTTCTGATTTCTTTTCAGACTCTGCAATATCTTTATCAGGTTTGTCTTCTTTATTCTCAATTATGGTAGAAATATTCGAAGAATCTTTAACTTTATCTTTAGGACATTTTTCGTCTTCATCATGCTTGTCTAAAGTTTTTACTTCACTCTCCTTACTTTGTAAATAACTTTTCTTTTTTTGATTTCCTGTATTGCTTTTTTTAATATTTGTCTTTGCTTTTGGATTTTTTGCAGACGTTTTCTTAACAGATTCTAAGTTTATTTTGTACTTTACTTCATCACTGTCTTTTTTAGTTTTAACTGCGGGGTTGGCCTTTTTTGTTAATTTAATAGGTTTTTTTGAGAGAACTTTCTTAGGGGCAGCTTTATTCTTGTCTTTTGCTTCTTTTGGGTCTTTTTTCCCTTTTTTAATAGGAGACTCCTCTCTAATATTAATCGTCTTGGAAGGTCCAGCCTTTTCAGTATCGGACGTGGAATCATTTTTTTCTTTATTTGACGAATCATTGTCCTTTTTGGATTCGTCACTAGTATTCTTTTTTGGACTTTTTGTCGTTGATTTTTGAAGTGTTTTCACTTTTTTAGTTGCTACTGCTTTTTTCTTAACTTGTTTTGTAGCGGTACTAGCTTTAAAAGATGTTTTAGCCAAAGATCCCTTTTTAGGTAAGGGTTTTGCAGCTTGTGACCGCATTTTCGGTTGTGGTCATATGAATTTGGAATTTGACCAAACAACTGCCTTGTTCACATCCTGTAACAAAAAACTATCATAAATAAAAACACATACACTTGGAATTTATCATAGAATTTTATGTTCCAATAATCATAATAAATAACATTGACATTCCTCATATTATTCTTAAGTAATAAGAACGTAACAACCGAAATATATTAAAATAAGGAAATAAGCCATCAGTGCCTAGAACAATATACATGTAGATGTGTTTACAATAGCCATGTTCATGTGTTAAAATGGTGCCTTGTATGTAATTTATACATATATGATCTAATTCTCTAACTCTGCTGTTGAAACCGTTTTGTGGATGTCTAAATATGAACTGATATTAAATTCATCCCACTCCTAAGTATGTAAATGTGTACCTATACTTTTTACATAAATTTCGAAATTTAATACAATTCTACGACACGACTCTTATGTCATTTTGTTTTCTATAGATAGCAAATAATTTCATTTATTATAATATCATATAATTTATGTAAGTCATCTGGAATATCTGTACCGTTTCTTTTTGGAGAGCTATTAAATATACAAAATAAAAAATAAGTAATACAAAGCCACTTTAGGGACGGGTGTTAACGAAATGAGATTATAGATAAAAACTAACATGTGTTTTATTACCACTGATATAATAATAGATCGATGTCTGGTAGACATGTGTCGAAATTATTTTAAGATTAAAAGCATTAGAGACTATCAATTTATTTTTAAATAACCTTTCTTATTATGTCTATTGTTTAAATTATCATCATCTGTGGGATTATGACTAAATTGAAATGTCAGTTTCATATAATAATATCTTTGTTAGTGTATTCAAGTCACGAAGCGAAATGGATTTAGATTTGATCCTTATAGAATAATTAAACACGAAATTGTTTCTGATGTATTGCACCCTACATAGTTGTTATATTATCATAAATGTAATTAATGTGAATTATTATTTCACTTCTACACTATAAAACTAGTTAACATGGCTTAACTTAACCAACAAAAAATATATGTACCTTTAATGTAAAAGGAGACAAAGAAAAATGTAACATGCAGTATATTTAACTTAGATGTGTAAGTACCTTAAAAATCGTCTAAAAGAAATGCAAAACACACAGGCCAATGAAGTCACGTTCAAAACCTATTGTGTTGTAAAAGATGAAGTACCTATGTATAATTATTGGCCATTGTTTTGATATAACTAACACACTATTCGTATTCTGTTATATGACGCAAATATGAATCGATTGTGGTCAATCGAGCTTTAAACGAGAATACATATAACGCACAGATTTTAAGAAAAGTTGAAGCTGTAAAAAAGTAATATCAATAAAAGCCTCCACATAAAGATTAATGATTACTCAATATAGAAGTTTCACATAAAAATGTTCAATATAAAAGAAAAAGGTTGAGATGTAAGATTTTAATTTTTTTTTGTATCTCATCCAAAAATAATTTTAAGCAATTAATTTTTTTTGGCAGCATCGGATTTACAAATAAGAGTAACGTAATTAGAAGCTTTGCTTGAGTATTTATAAAGCTGAATGTCTTTGTCATTAAAGATATGACGCTTCAGCAAAAGTACTACATAAATAAGTAGGAATGTTAGACCTATTAACTTAACTATAGTTATAATATTACGAATGTGAAACTATTCTTACATTATGAAATATTAAACCATACAATAATTTGCTTCAGTCCAGAACAGTAAATCACAGGTTCAAAGCGGAGCAACATATCTGATTTATTATTATTAAAGAAAATGCAATTATAATAAGTTATCAAGTAAAGCTAGCGGTCGCGACCAAGGAGGATGATTTACACTCGGTAGCGATAATTAAGAGATGAGTCGGCTTTTATCATGTTATTTAATAAATGACAAAACCGCGACGTTTACCTCAATTTTCAATACCAAATACTGCCTTTGTTATTACAATCACGTCGTTTGCTTTAATGTTTCGTTCGACTTCAAATGTTTATTGTTTATTTCTGTATTACATACGTTTTGTTCTTTTTTGTTTTTCTTATGTATTTTCTCAAACAAATGAGATCTAGGTTTAGTGTTATAAGTGTAAAGATGAGGGAGAAAAGTAATTAAATTTTCTGAAAAAACCTAATTATAAAATTTGTAACTGTTTGTTGTGAATCTGTTAAATGTTAGGTAATATATAACAACTATAATTTATTCTGTTATACAAACACATATACATGTACTTATGACATGCTCGGGAAACAAAGAAATCTCGTTTCAAAGAAATCTCGTTTTAAACGGTATCTGATATTAAAAAAATATAATTAATAATTTTAGTATGAAGTTGCATTTAAACCGGTTCATTGATCTCATCACCCATTCTTACATGTTTAAGTAATAATAAAGTTATTATAATAAATTCTGTGTACAGTTAGGTCATAACAAATACCTACTATGTTTTAATATTTAAATATTAATTACACATTTCTTCAGATTATGATTTGATATTACGGTAAATCGTTTGACGCTAATTTTATTAAAGATGAAAATTAAACAGTTTACAAAATTATTATATTTTAAAATATTCTTATAAAAAAGCCCATAACGTAATAATGTTTCGAAATTATGATTCAATCTGTTTATATCCAGTTTAACTATACTTATATAGAATTTATAATAAATGCTTGTGGGAATCAACATTGGAAGCAATTATTTTTTCCATCGAAGTCAACTTGCAATACAAAGACGGCCAATCTTTTGAAACTAAAAATAGGACGGGGCTTTAAGAAAAAGTTCGCTGTGAGAGTATCGATCGATCTCGAGATCTGAGAAGCTACAGATTCACTTTTACGCCACTTGCCAGTCAATTACCGTTCTGACAACCCTTGCTAAGCGGCAGACTTGCATTCATATCTTTCTACGTGGATTTTTAAAATCTTTGTTCCCGTTAGAGTGGTTTGCAAATAACGCAGAAAATTTGAACATAATGAAGTAATCTCTGTAACAAAATGAAAACTAGTATATAGCTATTTAAAAATAATACCGTACATAAAAATCACTAAAAACGATTCAATGATAAGTCGCATATTTTTTTAAATGTCAACTTCGTTTAATCATAGTTGCGAACGTATATGAAAATCGTACTGGGCGCAAAACAAGAATAACAAGATTTGTCCACAGCGATTTGGGTCAGCTAGGATTTTGCCGCTTGGGGATTGAACCTGAAATTGGAGTCACTACATATTAAGCCTACACGCGCTACCATTAGTTATAAACCAGCGAATGTTCCGTCGTTATGAAATGACATAGATATAAACTAATTGATGGAAATGTTGAGAGCATTCAAAGAGATTGTTTTTAAAATGAAAACCAAAAAATGAAGGATGCGATGTTGGATGAAAATAACATTTATAGAATAAACGAAACGCGGAAAGCCGCTGCACAAAGGAATGTTACACGGCGGAGTTTATTATAACTTTATCTTTCGTTTCATACATTCACCGACAATGTATTTCACTCGTGAATAATTAACAGGGAATCAGATTAATCCTCGACCAAGATGTATAACCCCAATCAAAACCAATTAATTAAGTATATTCGTATATTAATAGGAATTAACATTTCAAATAAATTATTCACGGTTAATGGACTTGGATTACATTAAATTGTGGATTAACAGCTCGAGGCGGAGTCCGAAGAGCCTATTATGAACGCTGTTATATGCAGAGACATTAGTGCTGACATCACCTTACAAAAACCCCTTCCTCAATTATGTTAATTTCAAATATATTATTGTATCGGATATAAAATAAAACAAAATATTGTCTTTACTTGATATGTAGAACTGCCGTCATATTTTTTTACTTTCCTATAAAATTCATTGTGAGCCAATTGAATCGAGGACGCACTTATCTTATTTTCACATCTCAACCGATACGATCGCTTTTATTTATGGTTGTGTGAAATAAATATTATCCTTTTCAGAAATTTCACCGATAATTGCGTCGTTGTGGGAGATCGCGCCTGAACTCTGGATCTGCAACCGGTACACACGTTATTTAATTGAAATCATTTGCACATTCGGCTGTTTCCTTGTTTGAGATTTGGAGAGCACTAAATATGTTTTTTTATATATCCTTTGATCGCGAGTGATAATATGAAATTTGTTTTGGTTATAAATTATCTTCTTTAAGATTTAGGTACTGTTTTTCGTATAAGCGTAACAAAACTAAAATTTTTTAAACGATCTCATCTACACATTATTTTTCACATGAATTGTTTTAGTAAATTTTTTGCTTAATAATTAAGAGCCCGGTTTAGCTTCTAAAATATTTTTTTATATTCAAATATAGGGGTGAATGGAACACAGAGAGTGCGCCCAGCTGTGATCAGTCCGTTTGGATAGGGATAAAAAAATTCATTTCATGGAAATAAAGGAATATGAATATGTTATTTCTTTCTATATTATGGTTACTTGTTGCAAGTAATTTTTGATCAAATATTAGTTATCAAAATTATACTACAACAGAACATTGACAAGACGCGAATATTAATGACGCAAAAACCAGAGTTCCAACAAAACAGGTTCTTACAACTTACTGGTATGATAAAAAATCGCCAAATTACTTTAGATTATAGGCGATCTCTCATTACACGTTGAGTCAGGAGCAGCGGGCGTGCGTTGATTTATAAGGGCTGAATAAAGAAATCAAATGTCAGAATTACAAGTCGCATGCGCAAGTAATTTTGTTCGCCATTCATTCTCACTTTGATCGTCGCCTCTTCAATTTGTCTCCCTTCATATAAAGGGGTACACTAAGCCCCACCTTTGTGTTTTCACGATGTTTTCATCTTTATACCTCTCGTAATAAAGCTCTCTATTGCGTAGGGCGTGCGTTTCAATGATTGCGTGGAGGGCGATTTCAATGCACGCTACATTACGTTTCAAATGACTTTAGTGAACTTTTTAATGTGTTGTAATATTGAAGTTCTACTTTAAAAATGTGTGTAGTTTTTAAAAGGTTTTAAACGGTGACGGATCATGTTACTTTATATTATATTAATTATTATGTGTTTCGAGTATTGAAAAAAAAAAATTATTAAATACAATTCTGTTTAACCGGAACATGTATTGTGTAATTAATAACTTATGAAATAAAAACACAGGAGTACACATAGAAATATGTTTAGATACCTTAATAGTTCAAAATATGTTATAATTTGAAGGATAAAGTTTGTTTTATTTAAAACCGACTGATATCAACACTGTTTCTAAGTACCTGAATAGATATATATCAATTACATACACTACCTTATCCAATAATTCAACCATCATATCAATCAAATAGTATAAAAATATACTGTTTTTCCAAAGTTTTCCGAGACAAATAACACTATTGGATATTTAAGGTACGTCAATATTTAAAGCATGAAATTTTTAATTAATTAAAAATAAAAGTTAAATAGAATTATAAAAAATAAACGATACGTTTTTGTGAAGTACGGTTTATATAAAAGTTAAAAAAAAAATCAATTTCAGGATAATATCGAGCTGCTTTAAACTACATACTTAATAATTTAAGTATTTTTTTTAAAGGTGCGTAATTTACTCGGAGAAAACAATTACGGTGAATTTTGTTAATGATTTGATTATATATATATTTTTGTTTTCCCAAAAC
This sequence comes from Danaus plexippus, assembly GCF_018135715.1. Taxonomy (NCBI): domain Eukaryota; kingdom Metazoa; phylum Arthropoda; class Insecta; order Lepidoptera; family Nymphalidae; genus Danaus; species Danaus plexippus. The sequence goes on from NC_083541.1 coordinate 3,939,115, forward strand.
ATTCACCGCGCGTTTCACACGTACTGACTGACTGATGTGATTAATGTTGATGTAGAAAATATAGCGCAAATGAAACCGTTCAATATCAAACACTTTGATAAGTGGCGGCTATTCGTTTGAGGCATACCAACACCGCACTTACACGGTATATAACTAAAGGTATGTGTCAGCCTTCAACGGATACGTTATAGTATTGATGCTATTTATTATGTCGAGAGAACTTCAACTATTTCACCAAGCTCTATATTGTTTGTTTTTATAATTACTATACTATTATATTTGGATTGTATAGAAACAAAAGCTATCATATTTACAGATAAAAAAATATAATGTATTGAACGGATTTTAGTTTATATTTATTATCAGTGTCTAAATAAATTTTCGTTGTTTAAAATTATACATAATTAATCTGTATACGAATAAAAGCTTAGCAGATATGTACACAGGTATGTTATACACTTTAAGATTACTCCCTAAATCTGTGCTTATACGCGTTTCGACCGCACAATAATGTGTAATATGTGGTCGAAGCATACACAGACACACGTACAGATACCGTACGGGAGCTGTGACGACATTGACAGCGATGACGTCACATCCGGACAGTAAGCACACCGCGTCATATAATTCCCTAGCAATCGTTCTATGTGATACAGTTTGACTGATCGCTGAACTTATTTACGATCGAATAGACATCACCCGATATAACAACACGTGCTCCGTTAACTTCTGCTACTTCTATAATACAACTGAGTTTAAATATAGCAAACTGAATTGAAACCGTAACATATATATTGTTCACAATCTTCGTTTCGTGAATGAGTTATTTTTAAGACGCTCCTACGTTTTATTGTTAGAAATTATCTTACAACGAGAGAATCTTTTCTCGGTTCAATTTGAGTGAATTTTTATCCAATTAACTCTCGACGAGGTGTTTCAACTCTTGTTAATTAGAGACAGTATCAGTCTCTTAAGAACAGTTCTCAGGTCCTTTCTCTTAGTATTTCCACGTGGAATAACATACATATTTATACGATACTATCTTTAGGGAATTGTGAGGATTAATTAGACTAAAGTGTTTGGATCCTGTTTTTGATCTTGCGTTAAAGATAGTTCAGCGTTTGTGACATTTGATAGGAGTGTTTTAATTAAATTCTCATATTTTGGTGATATTACAAGGACATATAGAGTAGTATATTTATTAATATCTTGCTGAGATTGTTTCCAATGTTATTACAATATGTATATAAATTTAGTTATCAAAACTAAAAAATATAAAACCAAAAAAATACTTTTTTCAATTTACAAAAGGAACTAAAATTAAATCCAAACATACGGAAATATAAGCACAAATTTGAGCAAAATAAACTCGCATTTCAATTGCTAACAGACCTAAATTAACTAAGAAGTTAAAATGATAATGATTAATCTGGGTTCAATTAATTGCATTGTACGATTTAAATTAATCTATCAATTCAGTGAACAAAATTTTCAGATGGAATAAATAGTATGAAACGACTGAATTATTTACGACCAATGCTGCGTCAATCAGCATCAATTATATTATAAAGACAAGTTTGAAAATCGATGCAAGGAATTGGTTTCGGCGGCAAAACTTAAACGAACAAAGCGAATGTTTGAAAGGAAATTTCAATTTCCGACAATCGGTCCCTTTGTAAATGAAATCAGTCGGGCTGAGAACGGATTACAATTCATACATTTTGTAACTATTTCTGTTATATTGGTCGGATAACATTCGTCTGTGAGATATTACACAAAAACATCTTATATTTTCCCTGATCCCTTTTCTGTAACAAATGTAGGTAAGTAATGTTAAATTGCACGTTGGAATTGACATGCTGGATTTGCGATTTGTAGAATGTAAATCAAATTGTCGTAAAATTTTTCAGCGCTGAATGTAATGGAATGATTGGGTAGGAAAGTAAAATGGCTTTTTCTTCAGCCAATGTGATATATTACACAATAAATGTCACAGTGCAAGTATATGTATTTTGAGCACTAGGATTTAATATATACTTTCAGAGGTTTCTATTATAGTGTCTGTAAGTAATACTGTCTTCCTCGTCCATATCTTCGATGATTACACCAGTGTAACAGTAAATTATTATCTGTGAAGTAGCTTGTTTGATTTATTTATGTGAAAATCAAATATATTGTGATGGTTGCATTTCAAAACTATATTCGCCCCATAGAAAGCGCTTGGTTAAGCTTAGAACTTCTTAATTTTTTTATCTTATAAATTGAATGTTTATGAAATATGTATTTAAAAATTACAAAAACAATATCTATCATTTAAATACCTAACAATAACAAGAGACCATTTTTATCGCTATTCTTTTTAAATCTCGTAATTCTTCAATCTTTTTGTCATTAATGTCAAAGAGCTCTAGACTACATAAATCCGTTAATTTAAAGTTTCTAGTACTCTCTTAATACCCTCTTAAATTTCTTTGTACAAACGCTTTGATCCCTACAGCGGTTTTGAAATAATATAATTAACTTTATATAATGCATAAATTCTAATTTATTGTGATGAAAAATTTATAGTACCGTTGAAATTGCTAAAGACATAAACGAATTTTCTCTTTCGTACTTCCGCTGAATTTAACATTGTTAACATAGAATAATAAACAAAATCACGTTTCTATAACTGCTAGTGGCAGAGCAGCTTTCATGTCTTGGTTTACAAAGATCAAAAATGCATCAGCACCCAAAATCACTTCACTAAAGAGTTGAGAGATAAGATGTTGAGGTGTTGTGTTAAGATACTAAAGACTTTGCCACAATTTATTTTCATCTTCTGAAATGATATACTTCTTTCTTATCGATTTCACTTCACAATCTTCTTGTCCAAGAAGCAGCTGCACTTGGTTTCGAGGTGATTCCAAAGCATAACAAAACAAAAATCTAAATTTTGGGATACGATATCTGATTACGACTCGTAACCCGAATGGAAGAGGTCTGATATCAAAGAATTTTATAATTTCTTGAATTCACCCCATTATTAACCGTTTCCATAATTTTGATGTAATATATTTTATATAGTAGTAAATATGATTTCGTCAGCATCATCATAGGAGCCCACTGCTGAGCAAAGGCTTCTTCTCACATGGAGAAGGTTAGAGCATTAATCACCACGCTTGCTCAAGACGGGTTGGCGATTTCAATCTTATAATTTGAAATTATAAGACCAGGTTTCCTCACGATGTTTTCCTTCACCGTCCGTCAGTGGTGTCTAAATACTCTTAGAAAGTACATATGATTCGGAAAAGATCACATTGGTACTTGCCAGGTTTCGAACCCGCGCCCTCACGTATGACAGGCGGCCTTTAACCTCCAGGACACCAGGACTTCAATATAATTTCAACGAAATTTAACTTAGTGGGAGACACTAACAACGTATACATTTAGTTCACACATACTCTCGAAGAAATAAGAAATTAAGAGGCCTCAAATTAAGCCATAGCAAGTATAAAAAATTTTCAATCTCATTACATTTTAAGTCTGTTTTGTGAGTTTTAAGTATTTTTAGTATTAAGCGAGATTGAGTTTTAAGTATTTTCATTGCGACAGTTTTTCATATTTTTGATAAAAATATAAAATTTCAACTTCATAACCTCTAGACTAATCTAATTTTCAAGCTCCTTTATTTTCACGCTTTAAAGTATACACAATGAAATAACCTTTGAGCTAGATGAAGAAATCTCCTATAAAGACGGCTATTAATTCGGTCATTTCAGCAAAGCGAGAAAGGCATGATCCTAATCAGTTTATTCGACGTACGACACGAATCTCAACCAAACTAGCTGTATATCTTTATTACATGATAATACTTTAATTACATTATTTGAATTAGTTTATTAACTGGCTTCTTAAATTGCTGTTACATACATCAGAAGGGTAAATTTTTATAAATAAACAATTTCTGCTTGTTGAGAGTTAACCAAGTCGTAAGGAGTACGTATTGCTAAGAGAATAGTATTATATATTAACCTTAAAGGCAGATTTAATTTATATTAAATACCTAGAAAATTAATTAATGAAATGTAATACGCAACATCGAAAGCAACGGTTTCTCTTTCAATAAATTTTTAGGATTTTGATTGAGATAACAATTATTAATTCCCTTAAGTACTCTCATAAAAGAGGCAGGTAATTTATATTAGCTTTCCCGTAGAATTTCTAGGAGCGATTTCTAGGACATTTATTATGAAGGCTTCGTAAGTTTTTAAGATTCTTTCCGGGAATGACGACAAATTTAAATTTTATCTATAAATGAAGACTTTCGTAACTTTTCTTTATAATTGTATAATAATGAATATCTTTATGTAGGTTTTTTACAATTGGTATAATAACAATCAACAATTATCGTACAACCGTGATCACGGTTGCTGAAAAGTAACCGAAACGTCGGGATTATGTAGTTTTAAAATAATAAAATCCGCGTAGTATATCCGAAATATATTAGGTTCATTTAAATGAATAAAACTCGCGAAAGTCTTAGATCTCATTAAATCTTGCGGAGTAAAACATTTTGTTTTAACTTGCAATGGATATCAGATTATATATCGATATTCGGTTATATTCATCCGCAAACCGAATTACCACATTCATTCTACCGAATATTTACCTCCTTATGTCAATAAATTAAATACATTCAGATTAAAAAAAAACATAATTGTTAAAACGATAATTGTCAATTACCTCCATAGCGGGTAAGATAATGGAACGTATATTGAACAGACACCTCATTGAACACCTAAAAGACAACGATCTTTTAGTGACCAACAATACGGGTTTCTCCTAAATCGATCAACTAGGGATCTTTTGGTGCACATCACACATTTGTAGGGGGAGCTATAGAAAGCAACGTTATAGCCCTTGCAGTTGTACTCGACGTTTCGCAAGAGTTTCTAAAAGTCTGGCATGGTAGCCTTATTGGTATTATTTGGTCTGCTTGAATGGATTTGTGACTGTCTGAGAGACCATGCTTTACGTTTAGTTGTTAATGACTATAAGTGTCAGCCAATGGTGGTCGACGCAGGGTTTCCTTAGGGATCTGTCCTCTCCGCCATCATATTTTTCTGCGTGTGAATGATCTGCCATTACCATGTATATTTGGTTACGTAGATAACGGTACAGTTGTAGAGTGATATCACTGCAGCTCAGAGGCTAGCTGGGAATAGGTATATAGTGTGAGACAGAGAGGCCATGATAGAGTATGTTCATTTCATAGTTCAGTTAGCCTTCGCAAAGGACGATGTCTATCTTGCGTGTCTCTACTAGCGCGTCTTTTCACCACCAAGGAGTTCATTAACCTTGACTTCAATTTTTTAGTTTGTATCTTTTGAGTACTCCGACCACTTATAATATACTGAAGTATCCTCGGACCTTAAATTTGGGATGGTTCAATGACTGCACAACTAAGGCAGCTGCGAGGAAAGTTAGTATCTTTTCAAAAGTGCGACAATACTTCACGTTTGGACATCTTTTTGTCACATTTGGACTCCATGGAGAGAAGGGCAAAAAACTTTTGGTGACCACAGCTCGGTTTAAACCAATTGAGACAACTTTGAGCGAAATCGTAAAGTAGCCAGTCTTTCGGTATTCTATAGGATACTTTTTGGGAATTTGAATTCTTGCATCCCCTTTTCAGGTTCGGTTGACCAGACGCACGTCGTGTCTGCATATGTATTAGACCTTCCTCTAAAACGGATGTAGACTTTATCGTCTTTAAGGCTAGAGTGAATAAGCTTTTACTGAGACCATGCATTTACCACCTATTGCTCAATTGCCACGTAAGTATGGAAGTCCTTCTTTCATAGTGGAATACTATTCATTCGAAATTAAAAATAACGATAATTTAATTTGCTTGGTAATGGTGATTTCTTAAAAGGTTTTTTTAACTTGCAATGTCTTTTTGTTTAGGTGGAATATTGTAAATCAATTATAAAATATTTTTGACACGTTTAGTTTGAGTGAGAGTATATGATGTGGGTTATTGGTGGACCAATTTTATATATGTAAAAACACCCAATATGAGGGAATAAGATTTATAAATCCCTTCTCTTCGAGTATATTAAAAAGAACAAAGTAAATCTTTAATACTTAAAAAAAAAAACTTTTTAAGGCCAAGCTGTTTTTAAAATGCTCTTAAAGGATATAAACTTTTCCAGTTAAACCGTTAATATCAAACCATAACGTCATTACAAGATTTATAACTTGGATAAAGATATCACAAGATTTTTATAGATTAACAATACTTAGATAATTTGATATCATTGATATTTTTTTTATATATTAAGTCAAATAATTAAGAGGACTTCAGTAGACTCATTGGTTCAAAACTTACTTAATATTCGGCTATTCGGTGAGATAGGTCGCTAAGTTCTTAGAATTATGCTTACACAATATAAAAATAATTACCTACTATACTTATATTCTTTATTGAACGACAAGATAGAGAAAATAAATGTACAAAAACAGGCGAAAGGAATGAAATCAATGAAAATATTTTTTTATATATGAAATTGAAATGACAGCCAGTGTTAGTAATTATTATAGTAAAGGTTATTTTTGATCTTGTACAAAGAAATCTACATAGCTCTAATAAAAATGCTCCTCATTTCAAAAAAATTTTAGATTTCCTCCAGTCATTAAACCTAATTTGTTTAAACCAAAAAATAATAATTTTTAAGTCTCCGTAATTATCGACATAATATGTTGAACACTTACGTTATTAAATTATCTTCCAAGTGTAAAAGTCAGTTAGTCCGTTAGGATAAGTTATTTGTATAGGATGTCAGAAAATTAAGATGAGATTTGAATTTCTGCAATGGAGTTTGAAATCACAAAATTGACATCTTAGGGTTAATAAAAATTTAAGGTAATAGAACCAATAGCAAATACACAATCATGTATACAATATATACAGTCGCAACAGAGTTTAAAGAAATTAATTAAAAAATTCAGGCAAAATACAGCAGTTTGAGACGCCACATGATCCTCGAAACATTATTTTTCACATAGCTGAATGATCTTCAATAAAATCACAATTCGCTTCAATTTTGAAACGCCCAATGCAATTTCTTCAATGATATAGCACAATTAAGCTTTGTGTTTCAAAGTTTCAACAAATAAATGTCAAACAATGATCCAACTAAAACAGAAAACCAATGAAATTTGTAAGAAAATCCTCATATTTTTCTAACAACTGTTCTTCAGCATAATAACATTGATCATAACTATATCAATAAGAAATTGAGGGAAATATCCAGACTTTATTGTTTCGGCGATGGCGTCACAGAACAAGTTCGTTCCAACCCATAATCGGTTAAAACCACAAAAAGATGAACCGCTATTTCTTAATAGTTTTTGCAAAAAAAAATTTTGTCACCTACGATAATACAACACAAATCACACAATAATGAAACCTTGACCTAATTAAATACAAATCCTTTTCAGAAAATTACATATTTCAACAATATCACAGACGTAATCACAAACTACAGAACTTCTAGGGCCGGACTTATCAACCACAGAGATTAAATTGACGGATCACAATTGTAACAATTCGCGGATATAAGACATGAATCTTCAAGACAAAACAGTGGCTAAAGAATCGATGAACTGCCAAAGCTCATACAAGCAACTATCTCTTAAAAGAGCTTTAATGTTTCTAGAATAAATTTGAAATTTGTTAAAATATACAACTATGTATAATCTATATATACGAGCAGGTTAGTTTTCAAAATCAAATGAAAACTAATAAACGTAGTTATGTAGATAAACGTGTGCAATTATACATTTCTTTTGAAGATATTTAATATTTTGAAATATATGCTTGTATTCTAAATCACATCAGTGTGAAATAAAAATAATAAAATAAAATTTTTTATTTTTTAAAAATAAAATTTCTTATTTTTTAAAAACCTAAAAGGTGGGGAGGGCATCATTTTTGTTTCATGTGAAGGTAGGCGATGTCGCTGTTTGCAACTCTCCGTGGGGATCCATTAAATCGCTTTCATACTTTTCAATAATCCCCATGCTTTAAAGTGCTTGCGTAATTTAAGAGGTATTGTAGTTGCAAAGGTAATATTGAAGTCATTGTCATGCCAAAGGTGCTAGGTCTTTTAATGAAGCGGATGTCGAAACTTCAAACATACCTTATGAAATAATTACCATCGTTTACTTTATAATACGCAATATGAATTAAATACAAATAAACAAAAAAGTTATAAATAACTTATATTGTATTGAGTACGATAAAAGTTTTAATATGTTACATAACTAAGAAAAATTGTTTCTATGGAATTTCCTGTGACGTCATCAGACATTTAATACAAACTATTTTCTCATAATTACTATTAACACAAAAACATTGCAATTCATCGTCCTTAACATAAGTTACTTATATTGTCTTTGATCTGATTCTGATTTATCTCACCTCTAAATGATGAATGGAACGGCCCTGTCTATGCCACTGGCTGAGTCTGTTAAGCGACATGCCAATGCATATATTATCCTATTATTTGTATGATTATATTTTAACAAAACTAATAATTTATTTATAAAACTATACATTTGATTTCTATAAGACCGAAGGTATTTTCATCAGAGCAGATGCCAACTTTGTTGGTAAAATAAGTTATAGATAGTCTGTTCATAGCAAAATATTAAGTTTGTAAAACAAATTAAGAATTTTTGTATATGGATTGATGGATGAGAGGTCGTTTTTCCTTTTAACGTTTGGACGTGAAAAGAGGTCAAGGTCAAGGTTCAACGATCCATTTATTTCCGCTACTTTTGAAAACAGAAATTCTTATTTTTATACAATTACTTTTATTTTTCTAATTAATTAATTACTCCACGTTTTGTGGTTAATTGTGTTTATATTTTTGAGTTTGAAAATGTACATTAATGATTTGAATGTTCTTTATTATCCATAATATTGAGTACTTATAGCCAGATGCTGATGATTCCTGAAATTTTATATTTAAAGTTTTTATTTATTATATATTAATTTCGTCATATCTAGTACAGGATGCTAAACTGAAATGTAAGAATGACGAATGTTTGGATACCATCAATGTATTGCAAGTGAATTAATTCAAACCATCATACTTATGAATAGGAAAATTTAACACAATTGATACAATTTTTATTAACAAATAAATCGAAATTTGGTAGAGCAAAAGGTAAAAAATTATCTCTCCTTCGTTTGGCGAGTATAATAACTCTCAAAATAATATTAATTTAGCTATGTTAAAGCGTTTTTTGTCAACTAGTCCCCACTTTTATTAATACAACAAAATCCTTTTATATTTCATGAATATTTTCGACATTCTTTTGATGATTTGTCTATTCTTTGTAAGATCATATCATGCAAGTCCACTTGACAATTCATGGTGCATATTGTCAGATAACAACATCTCGTTACACAGGAACGCTACTAGCAACGAGCTACTGACGCGTTTATAGAGGGATGGTTTTGCACAATATTGCTCTTTCCTTTGGCGGTCACACGTTCAACAATGATGCTTTGATTGGACTTCTTATAAATTAATATTGGTATTAACCGTTTAAATATTAGAAAACTCTCTACTGTCTATATTTATGATACTTACTGAGGTTTATTGACATCAGATGATTTAAAATATATATAAATAATAATGGGATAACACTAAAATTATTATAAAAATAACTTTAAACGTGCACGAGTGTTTTGAACAAAATTATATGAAACATTATGCATACCTATATGTATATATATTCAGGCAATACAGTTAAAATAAAATATATATATGTTTAAATCGTTTTAAATAAAAAATTTATCTCCATTTACTACAACCAAATGTATGTACAAAGAGCATTCTCAGTTTTTCGCAATGAAAATAAAAACTCTTATAAATAATATTGTTTTTTAACAACAAATAATATTTTAAAATGTAAAATTTTTACTCTATGCAAAGCTTATTTAAACTATAACTAAAACATTAAAGAATATATTATGACCATCGTGTTTACGAGGTATATGTTTATATATTAAGTTAAAAGTTAAATAAAACCTAATTCTAATCATCTAACAATAAGAAAATGTTAAACATTTTTATGTATGGCATTTTCTACAAACTTATAATGTGATATGTGAATGGTATTAAGCCAGCAAGTCAAAGTCCTTACATAACTTTAATAACGCTATATACCTAACTGACTTCTTTAGTAAGTTTCACGTAACTTTTACACGTAGAAACGGTCGCAACCCGGCGACCTTACAAAGTGTTTCAATACTTACTACGGCCTGTGAGCCCTGTGAACTTCCTAATTAAAATTCTTTGCGGCTGTGTACGTAGAATTTATTACTTATTATATCAACGTTACCTAATATCAATGACCATTGTATCAATTACTGTTGTAGGTAGACACGTAATGAAATAAGTCCGTCCCGGAATTAAATTGTAAATCAGCTGTCGATGACTAAATTCTGGTATTATTTGATTTACCTGTTAGTAATGTCCTATTGTATTTTATCATTTATAAAGTACACATTTATGATGTATATAACATTATTATTACTATAGTATACATATATATATAATTAATATTTGTATTTTTTCAACTCCGTATTTCAATAGTTTAATGTCTCTCAAATCAGGTAGGTACCTAATACGTAATGAATTTTGTAGATTAGATAGGTCACTTTATTTTTAAAAAAAGTTAGTTTCCAGGTACTTCAAGTTTAAATCTGATTCTCTCCAAATATGGTAAAGGCTACGTCCATAAAATTTTATTTCATTTTGTATTTGCTTACATAACTGTAAATTTCAAATATCTGTGTTCACAAGTTTATAAATGGAAAACAAACAAATATCTCACAGTCCTCCCGAAATATTCAGATTCGTTAATTTAATAGGATTACTTGTGACTTGTGAGCTGTAATTTATTTAAATATTATATTTTAGATATAAATTTTGTTATACAACAAAGGGATGCAATGCTTTTGTGATAAGAATTAATCTCCGATGTACATTTTCACCCACGTAAAAAGTTCATTCCATCTGTAAATAGCAGTAATGCGCAAAGCATGTTGATAGTAAGTCTAACTTTTCAACTAATATATATAAGGTATGTTGAATTCGTGCTTCGTCTAACACAAATCTCTAACAAACTAACCAGACAGCTTATTCAAACTTGCATTTAACCTGTAAATAACGCTCCGATAATAATAATCATACTATTTAATCACCTAAAAGAGACTTCGTATGAATTTCTGTTTCATTATTTCAAATATGAAAATGGTTCCGATTTTGAGAAACATTTTTTGAATGTAATTAAAAAATGTTGTAAAAGCACTTGTTGTTGTTGTTAAAGCACTCCAATACTTGAATGCTAAACACATTCAACAACAGATACAGTCCGTGCTAATTACATTGCAAGACGAAGTCATCTCGGTGCTAATGACTTCTTATTCACAGAATCCTTAGTTAATTAGTGAGTTTTATACGGAAACCTTGGGAGGCGTTAAGTATATATCGAAATAGGTTTTATTGAGAACCATTTACATTAAACCGTTATAAATAACAATTCAATGGGAAACAACAGTTCCCGTTCGGAAAGCGAACGTTTTTACGGAAATCTTTTATACTATAATTATTGCGAGAGGGAGAGAGTTTTTAAAAGAATTTTTATTAAGGCCAAGCCAATAAGGGAGAATTAAACGCGAAATAAATGGGTATAACCAACAAAAAATACTCCACTTTTAACTGTTATATTATAACCATATATTTGAGTTGCTATATCACATTAAATATACTGTATAAATGTAAAAAAATATATATAAAAAAGGGTTAAAATTAATTTGGCAGCATTCGTTTTAATATGTCGCGAGCAATGCATGCCGATATATAGTCGTGTCATCGAAAGACCAATATTGTTGAATGTCGGTTGCTCGGGCAATTAACCGGGTCAGAATAGTCCCCTTGACCGAACATTACACATTCAATTTGAACACACGTCCAGTAACAATGCATCAGTATTATTTAACATAATTTCTAAACGATATACATTCTTTCGCTATAATTATTACATATATTTACCATGTACATTGTTCAATGGCCATAAATAAGGTTTAGTGACTTAATTTTTATATAGGACCAATCAGACAGACGGACTTGGTTAGGATGGCAGCTATTTTAAGAGATCCTTATCAAATATATATCATTCAACAATTCATGAACGGACCTAATTTATGTTGTTTGTATTGTAAACAATTTATTGAAGGGTTACAACAATTTACTCATCTTTATAAGTTATTATTATTATAAAGTTATGTCCGAAACGGTTTAATGTTTATTAGATTACATCAGTTATTCAAGGGTTAAAGCAATATATAATATCTCCCTTGCTACTGTTTCTATTTACTTCCATTACTATCTTAAAAAAATAATTTTACTAAGATCAGATTCGTATATTATAAAAATAAAGATAATTTTTATGTTTAAATAATTTGCTAATTAAGTCAAAATAAATATTATTAAAATTGGAGTCTAGAAAAAATACCCGTACTTTACATAGGATCTAGTAAATTGGAAATTAAGGAACGAGTCGCAATATTTCTTAATGTTTAATATAACATTGTAAACGCAGCGTTTCTACAACAAACGGGACAGATAACATAGGTAGTTAATAATATATATATTTTACAGTTACTTAGCTTCCATTTAGTATTTTTCTTTAAAAAAACTCGTATAAAATGTTACATACATAATTATAAGGCCGTAAATTAACTCAAGAGCTATTATTATATGCCAACAATCTTCGTCTTATGCGCTACTCTCTGGAGGATGGGGTTTAGAAGCGCATTCATACAATACGTTTAACCAGTAGCGAGTTGTCTTTAAGCAATTTTACACTGGTTTCGACCTTCCAAGGTTCTATATTTCTTGCAGTATCTAAGCATCAGAAATATCAGTTCAATATAAAGGTTATACGAACTCTTAACTTTGTTTCTTAATCGAGAAAAGTTAGGTATTGAATTTATCATATGTATGGTTGGTTTAATATCATCATCAACCAACTGTCCACGTCCAACTTAAGGCTTCATCAGACGTAACGCTTTGGTAATACTCTACTCATTTATATAATTAAAATATATTGATAGAAAATAAAATAAAAATATATTTTGTGCGTGGAAGACAGCCAATTTGAAATTCATTCCTCAAGCATATAACTTCTAGGTTATTAACTTATTAGGAGATCTAACTTAGTGTCACTAAATATAATATATGTTAACTTGTAAACGACATACAAAACTCCTTTAAAAACGCAAAATAAAGTAATCTATATTTTATATCAGTTTAAGTTATCGTCACTTACAGATTTCATTTTATGAGAGTTCATTCAGTACAAGATAATCCGAGTATAGCTAAAGTTTTCACTGAATTGTGTGTTCTTTTAGTTAACAATTGATATAAAACTACTCTCAAGTTTTGATAGCACCGGGCCGAGTTGTACTCTGTAATCTTGGGCACTATCAAACTTAACTTGTTCCAAACAAATTCTTAACTTTACCTAACGGTTTGACTTTTAACACGATAACTGATAGTGTCTTAAAACATTTGCCTTTTATGTTGTTTGTAAGTGTTTGTTTTATGTTAACAATATGTATTGTTATTAAGAATTATATTGAAAATACTAAATATGTATTTGTTTATTCACATTGAAAGTAATCTAAATGCGGTCTTGATATCCGTATTCATATCCGATACCATAGAAAGTACAATGTGTGTATTTACGTATTTTTTTCTGTATTATGAACCTTTTTCATAATAGACATACATGATACTGTATAGTTACTTATATATGAATTGGTGACAATTATTAAACGTACAAATAAAACGGGTTAATCCAAACGCTTATACCGATTGAGTAAAAAATTAAGAACCGTATTGAATAATATCAAGTACGCAGTTTTTGCAACGATACGGCACATCACTAATAGTAATTTCGTTTAGAAAGTCAATTTAGTTTTTCTCTTTGCTCTTAGTATGTTACATAGAGTTATTTTTCGTATGTTTCCGAACAAGTTAGGCTTTACAAAAGGAAAGCTTAATTTGGTAATATCTGAAGAAATATTTAATTTGATAGATGTTATATTCACCATAGAATCGAATTTATTTTCATCTTTATTATTATTATTTTTTTAAACCAACCAACATATGGAATAAGCGTTATTTTTATTCCATAACATTACTAATAAGACAAACTCAAATATATAATTATAATTAAAAATATTGGTTCATACACTTTTTTTTTGTTATTATGAGTCAAATAATATAATATTATTTTTAAAGACGAGTACTTCCTTCATAATATAATTGGTAAATAGAAAAATTTTTGTTAAAAAGTAATAACCCTAAACAAAGTTTTCTAAATTACAAAAAGCACATCAAATTCCACTAATCCATACAGTTTCTGAAGATTACCGCAAACTTTACTTTAGAATATAAAATATTGATAAATATAATTGATAATATTCTTCGATAGATCCGGTAGAAGTCACGGGATAAACTATTTATATGTGTTGTTGGGCTGCTTCACAGCATGTAGTTAGGTCGACAGAGTCTTATACAGGATTTTGACAGCTTTTCACAGATGATGCAACAAACGTGGCGCGACCTCGACGCAATGCAAACGAGAACGTCAAACGAAGGCTACGCTTAGCGTCTCGCGTTACGATCGAGAAATATGTTCCATTGGTTCAGTAATGTTTGATTTAATAAATTAAGTAATATACTCCATTTCAATTACACACTTTATTTTTTTTCTATTATACCTACTATTTTTGTTCTATATTTAAATTACACTGTAAATAATATAATTCACCACCAAATTATTGAACGACTGAATTAACAAATTTAAGAACGCACACATACAAACAAACAAACGCACACACACAAATGCACACATACAAACTTTTCTGTGATGGATCGAAACGTTGAAAATAATAAAAAAATTGTAATGTCCTTAAATCTTATCAGTACACGCGAAAATCTTAGATATCATTAAATAGGTCCTAATTTATGAATTTATAGTACTTTAAAAAAAAATGTAGCGTATATGTATTTGTTCGTATGCTGTTATTATTATGTATAATATGTAAAGTTACTATAATTACTTTATTTCATTTATTTATTTAGAACTAATTTAAATTATATTGATGAAATACAATAAGTCGGTCTCACTTTTTTGTGGTTATTAATTCGTTTATAATATTTACCTTCAATTTTTGTTAGAAACTGAACTAAGTAATTTATTTTTTTATTATTTCTTTCAAAACTTTCTTTTTCCTTGTTATCTATAAGTTTTACTAAGAATTAATAAAGGAGTAAGACAGAATAAAAAATAAAACTAACAAAATTCCCGAAGCGAAGTTACCTCCGTGAAATGTTACTTAGTTTTAAAGAGGGTTTATTATTTTTTATTAAAAAAATTTCTTCGATCACAGGAAGGGTACCTACGTTTTGTCTCGTAACATTATTCCAAGATACTCTAAACTCGGGGTCTGTCATTCAAATTTTATTATTTTCCGCAAGCAATATGCAAGCGAACTATTGCTTAACTTATTATTGTATTTTGAATAAGCTTTCATATTACTTATGATAGTCGTAAAACCAGTAATAAGACATAAGTCAAACAGAGAAACTTATAAGACGAACCGCAGAAATATAATATATTAAATAATAACCTCAAAGATTTAAGCGATGACTTTAAAGATGACGTCATTCCATAAATGGCTATATTCAAATGTTCACCTTCAATGTAAAGTGCAACTATAATAACAATTATGCAGGGAACTTATTCAGTACAAACGGTTAATTTTATGATGGCGTGTTCGAAATTTCAATATTTGTAATTTATTTATAGACAACCTTCACAGAAACAAAAGAAATAATTGCTATTTAAAATAACAATAATATACGTAAAAAAATAATTGAAAGCACAATAAAGATATAATTTTAATTGCGTTCAAAAAAGTCTATATATAGATCTAAATAATCGTCAAATTCAATCGAACTTTAAACCGATAATGACATAAAAAATCTGTAACATAACAATATAAAAAGGGGTTTCCTAGGTCCAATGAGGTGTAACTACTATCATAACAATACGTAACTACCCAATATTAACAACAGTCAAACGTTATGTGTTGTTGTTCGATACAGCAGTTCTGAATTGACCGTTTGTCACTAGTATCTTTTCGACTAACTCAGTTTATTAAGCCCCTAAATTTATTATCACTTCATACACTGAGACGTATTGTAATCTATCGTATCCTTTTTGTTTGGAAATGTAAATATTAATTAAAACATATTTTTGAACTGTCTACATGGCATGCAGATTTATTTTCTCCGCGTATCCTCTTTTAAGAGTATTCATTTTGAATATTGGTTCATCACGGTATATGAGAGATTTTTAAAATAATCATGGATGCATCAACGTCTATTGTGATGTGATATAATGTTATAAATACTATCGATACTTCGAACACAGCATTACAGACTATCGATAGTCGTATCACATCATTACTTGGTATTTACTCTAATACGGTTGTAAAACTTTAATCCACAACCCTCCATTCTTGGAATCCTGCTTTCTACCGACTTACTGTTGCCATTTTAAGATCATAATTAGATCATGTTTCGCAAAATGGAATATATATGTGTATAGTATATAACGTATTTACTGAGGTGTATTTTAAGTTATTTAATATTATATATGTATAAAGATAACAAGGTTTTAAAATTTATGGCTGAATATCGTTTACGATTCTTATGATTTTTTAAAGGCTAAAAGCCAACTATTTTTAAACCTGTTGTTAATGCATGTCTTTGTTCGTTGACATTTAGTAACATTTATTTAATAGCAAAAGTAATCATCTAGTTACACGGCACAGTAAAAAATTAAAGCTATTATCGTTAGAGCACACATATTTTTCATAATATATAAAAAAAAACTATATTTATTAAGATCAATTAAGCTTACTTAACATGATAATCAAAAGCCTCTCTCAAGTTAGTTGAACGAGGTAACTTCCTTAATGACCCCTCATAAATTTCAGACTCCGCAAATTTTAAGTTGAAAGGTCTCGAGATGAATAAAACGTGATGAGGGTTTACTATTAGAATTAACTTTTTATTAATTGCTCAAGACGGTCAATTTAGTATCAGCTCTGAATAGTTTTATTTTTATCTCTGTTTCTTCTGTTTTCTTCGACATTAAGCGAATTATTATTTGTATGTCTTATGATAATATTAAGACGTATTCGGCTTTATTTCTAAACATAAGTGAGATATTTTAAGGTATTATTTTCTTATTGCTAGTAGTTAAGTAATGCTTAAGGAAAGAGCAATAATTGTGACGATTATTTTTTATTTAGTTTGTTTGTTCATATTTGTGAGCATAACAAGTCAATTTCGGTCAAACGCTAGATGATTGTCAATATTTCACATGACTGCCATCATTTTGAATAATTCGTGTTTTCAGCTTGTTTGTTTGTTTATTTTTTTATTTCTTGAAAAGTTAAAGTTAATAAACCAGTGTCAAAATTGCTTTCTTCATTGGATAGCATTAAAAGTGTAAAAATTCGGAGCTATCATGAGCGTTATTTCTTGCTCATATTGTATATCAATAATTTTGATAAAACATGTAGACAAATAAGTTGAAAACATTTCGAGCGATAAATAGTTTTCACTGAATTTTTTTAAAAAGACAATTGCGACCCAGGTGTAGGTTTAAGGGGCCCTATCTAACGCGCGTTAAACGCTCACCTCCACTGTCCAAGCTCCTCTCTCTACCTAACCTCTTTATATAATAAAGAAATTATTACGTCATATCTGATAACTTCCCATCGGTAACATTTACAGTATTCTATTCATACTGTCATTACGTTTCAATGTAAGTTATGTATTACGAATTTATTTCGATAAGCATATGGCTGTTAAATTATATAACCGTCCTTCGAAGTTTTAAACTCGACGACTGTAGTATTAGAGCAGGAACTTGTCAACGTCCACAATTCCTAACTTTAAATTCAGCTAAATTCCATTTCCAATACGATTACAACTTCTTTCATTCGTTTTACATGTAAACAATATAGTTATCATTCAAAGACTGTATTTGAATTTATTTTAACAACTAAAATGATACTATTACTGGCAATTATTTACATATCAATAATATAATTCTTGGTTCCTGCTCTCAGTCCTTTCTATGTGTAATGTGTAAGGTGGATTTAATATAAACGATATATTATTTTCATATGTTAAAAAAAAAGAATTAAGAATGTTTAATTTTAAACCTTTTTTAATTTAAATATGTTATATAATTTAAAAAACCGTTAAATTACTGACATTTTTATCTCCTATTATAAAAAACAATGTGAATCATGCAAGTTTCTTTTTGGGTATTTCTTATTTAAATTTATAGTTTTAATTGATTTTATGAATAACTTATTTATATGCTCCCTCTAATTTTAATACATTGAATAAGTACTGTGATTTTATAAGAAAAGAAAATACGAATTTATCACTTTGTTGTTAATAAATATTTAAGCTCAACTTAAGTACTTTGGTACTTGTTAGATAAACTAAAAGTTATTTGCATTGGCTCGACCCTTTGAGTTTGAAATTAAACAAATGACAACAAAACTCTCCACATTGATTTCAATTTCAGATTTATCTTATTATTAGTTTTTAACTGCGGATTCATCCGCATTGATTTCGTAATTAGTATACTTATGAAGTGTCTTAAAACAATATATATGATATCCAACCTGAATCGGTATTTTTAGTCTTTGGCACGCTCTTCTTATGCAAAACATATTTTATACCCTGACACTCTGGTAACTACACGGAATTTGATGGGACTTTATAGCCAACGGCCGAATCTAACTATATTATTTTACAGTATCATCAAAATCTGTTGAGCATTTTTACGTGAAATGGCGATAAACAAAATCTATCCGTACATCATCACAAGCTTTCGATCTATAATATAAGTTGTATTAAATAAAAAAATATTATAATATGAATATACATTTATCATGTAAAATTGATAGATAATTAATGCCAAAAAATTCATGTTTAATAAATTATAGGTAGGTACATGATGAAAAGGAAAATAATAAAAATCTTTAAACATGTTTTAATTTTAAATAAATAAAAGAAGCACATTTCATTTCAAGATTATTATATTCAATTAATTTCGTGTTAAATTCATACTAATCAAACTTCCGTAATTCGCTAACTGAAATCCGTTAAAGTTTAGGAATGACTTCATACAGCGCAGTCGATTAACAACTATGGCTTAACATATGTTACGACTGGAACGAATTGAATCAACTAACATGGAAGTTTACGAAAACTATAATTGCTTTATATTAAACATAAAATTAATCTAGTGGCTACCACATCAAAATCACATAGCGGATTATCCTACATTGTATAAGATTTTAAAGGTTGTGGAACAATCAGTTTGAAGACAAGGAAAGAGATAGAAGAAAGAAAGAGATACACATTCAATCACTGGCTAATAGACGGTAGTAACAACAGTAACAGCTACTGACTGAGCTTTCGTAAGCCACTACCTTGGTGGCGTATAAACTAACTATAGTCAGCAACAAATAATCAAATGTTATTTAAAAAGCGACAAAACTATCAGGTTAATTCTGGTGTTATATTTTTTATGCAAAACGTTAAACAAAATTCGTCAAATTTTTTAATTCTGTTCATAAAACGTTAAAACGTCGAATGATTCTATTTAAGCATTTATTACTCGCTGTAATGTGTTGGTGCGAATAATACAGATATTTTAGTACATATCAGTAACTCTCTACCCAAGCGACGTAGTGTCGACAATTTATTGTTTGCGTTTCTATTGATACATATCCCATTGGAACAAACTTATTTGCTGTTATTTATGGCATTTAAACCCACATACTAGCGGGCTTCATTTATTACCTATCATAATGGATTGTGAGTATGAATATTTGTTTGTTTTAATGTAGAAATAATATTATATCAATATAAATGTTCTATGCGACCGTTGTATATTTCCTACAGATCATATTTTTATTCCTTTTATTGTATATTTTAGGCGTTTTAGGAATCTCTTGTGAAAATTATTTTCTTCATCACTCCCACGGAATACATGAATTAAAAAAGTTAATAAAGTCAAGATATTACTAGAAAAATACAACGAAATAAACCTTCAGGAATAATTATATCATTGTCTGAATCTTCCGTCAACCATTGAATGAGACGTGACAGTCTACACCCTTAAAGATACTTTAATCCTTATCCCAGCAAACATATTCTTAAGGAAAAACTTACGAAACAAAACACTCGCTACTTTATAAGAAACAAGTAAATTTTAAACTATAAAAATATTTAACCGTACTAAATTCATAGAAACAACGTAGTTAAAGGTCTGATTTTTAACACATTATTCCCTAGTGGAAAGAGCTTAAGCTTTATAACATAACGTTAATAAGTTAACAACTGAGAGCCGAGCCAACACAAACAAAACAACTTCGTGAACAAGGTTTTAGGAAATATAATGTATTGTTACATCATGCGATACTTCACACAGATATTTTAAAATAAAAACCTCACTATTTATAATATAACTTCGAAATCATATAGAAATAAAGCGGTCAGTAATAAAAATAACAAAAATAATATACAATTTAAACTGAGCCGATAACCGCGAAACATATTTCATTTATAAAATACTCTTTGGATTCAAAACGAAATTATGTTGCCACAGATAAAAAAAATACATCGAAAAAAGTTATCAAGCTAAATAAAATGTGTTTGTATTTTAATTTATATTTGAAAGCAATTATCGCTTGGAGCTTTACAAAATCAGCTAACGTTGATCTGATAATTGCGTACTTAAATTCAGGAAGTCGGCATATTATCACGTCCTTTCAACGGGGACACCTTCCTACCCTTCGTAATTAGGACCATAACGATTGTACAACATCGCTTTATAGCTAATTCAGAAATGTACAGAATATATTGCGATAATCTATTATGTTTGTGCGGAAACCCTTATAAATAATTTTACTTACATCTTACCATAAAATAGTTGTGTAAATTGAATTTCAATGTTCGTTTTTTATGGCAGCCGTTTTTCATGAACTGATGTCAAACTTATTTCGGCTTTAGTAGTGTTTAATAACAAACATAACTTTCGTATGATTAGAGAGAATACGATGTTTAATTCTGGTTATTAAACAATAAGAATAATTAATAAGGTTTTAGAAAACTTATATTTTTTTTTTAATAGAAAGCTATTCTTTATCACATTGATATTATTATATTTAACAATGGATTCGTTGAACTTATATTGTGCGCTCAGCCACCTAATGCAACTTTGATTTTTATGTCTGCTTCCAACTTCATTAAACAATCAAGAGTAATTAGTAAAGAACTTAAATTTGATATCATCAAATATTTAATGTAATGTAAACATTTCTGATAAAATTATGAGTTATAACCACGAAAGTTCGTTCCAAGAAAAGCATCTTTTTGAAAATATAAATACGATAACTGATATTAATTCTATTGAAAAACATTTATTTTTACAGATCATATCTCAGGTAATCAGAATTCCATGAACGCTGGACAGTAGATAGCGTTACTCAGATTATTATTATAGGTTATAATAATCTTTATTTCTACGTATAGTAAAAATATTTTAAAGTATTTAAATTAAATACTTTTAAAAATATTACAAAGAAAATACCTTATTATTGAGTATTTTTAAATATGTATATATTATTTATAACTTTTGTCGGAGTATAGAATGAGCATTTGCAATTATTTTTCACTTCAATCAACAATAATGAACTAAACTCTGTGGTCCGTTGATAACAGATGATAATCTTGTCCGTAAGTCTGAACTAAATGTCCGAACCAATAGGAAATGGCCGATAAAATCAGCAACTTCGCAAATCCTATTAAGCCTAGCGCAGGTAGCAAAGCTTTTTAAAGTCCGATAAATATTTTTCATCCGACATTTCGTTTATAATCCAAACAATAGTTTAGTTAGTGTTGCATAATTTTTATTTTAACTTTTCTTATCTAAGTACAGATTTCCTATTGTTTGGCATCTATCAGGATACCAAATATGTTTGATCTAACGTTGTTATTTGTAAAACTCATAAATTCTCGGAAATTTTATAGACTCTAGAAAATTACAAAAAAAAAATAAGATTATGAAGCGAGGCAATATTAAAATTTCAGCAAAAAAAAACTTAAAGAGGAGCTCATCTCATGCAAGTCTAAGAAAACAAAGATCATTGTTTTTGTAGATAAGGAATCCCAGGTCCCCGGGATTCTGAATAGCAATCCCGGGATCGTCAATCCCTGTATTCGCAGGGCAATCGTCGGTCTGCGGCGAGGGTCAAGTATTTGTTTGGATCAAACACCCGTCTCTCAGTTCGTGTCTGAATTGTTTTAGCGCTGCTGCAAATTAAGATAAACTGAGCACATTTCGTTTGGAATATCCGCTAGACGGAATTTCATTTAATTTATTCAGATATTTTTATTATTCAAAGAACTTATAGTGTCATTTTAACTCGTGTTAACTCAGAACTAGGTATCTGAAAATTGGGAAGCTTTTAGCTTTATCCGAAGCCAGTGTTTATTAACAACAAAGGCGTTGTTTAAAAAAGAAGAATCCTCTTTATCTTCGACCTCATACAATCTTAGGTTCTTTGTATTTTTCTAGTCTAGTCTGATTCAATTGAAATGGCTTTGAAAGTGACACAACCACTTTATCTTGCACTTCAATAACAATGCGTCCATCTTACTTACGATAAAAGTTTAACAGATAATTTTTAAACCAAGATTTAAATCACTTTATGATATTGTGGGTTTTATTAAATTTGATTTTTTCTATCAAGTTTAAGATTCTATAA
The DNA here is from genome assembly GCF_018135715.1 of Danaus plexippus. Classification (NCBI taxonomy): domain Eukaryota; kingdom Metazoa; phylum Arthropoda; class Insecta; order Lepidoptera; family Nymphalidae; genus Danaus; species Danaus plexippus. The sequence continues at coordinate 3,962,123 of NC_083541.1, forward strand.
TAAGTATTTTTAAATGTTCATCAATTGTAGACCAATAAGGGTGACTCGAAAACTGCTAATCTCTCCACCTTAGCTATCAAAAGTAAGCGTATGTTTCTTAAGATCTACAGCGCCCATTAATGGATAAATCTATAGTCTCATTACTTTACGAACCTAATCATATTTAAGTACATAAAAAAGGACTAAATACTATCTTCAACATTTCTTTTTTAGTTCGTTATTTTATGCAGAACGTTGAGGCTCATTAAATGAAGCTGTAAAAATATAATATAGCTCTAATAAATTAAAACAACAAGCGTTTATAAATATTTAGCGATGCGATAAAATGGTCCTTCGAGACGATTCAAATTCGGCTCGAAAGACTTAATTTTGGTCATAATTTTTTATTATATAATCTATATTAATATATTAAGTATACTAATAACAGAATGACAGACTCACAGTAGGACAAACTAAAGACGGCGTCTGTTTATTGTCACTAATGTTATAATATAATCTGGAGTCATTTGTCTCAAGCACTTGTCAACACAATGCAGCGTCTACCCACAAGATAGTCACGTGCGACGCGGGCGGGTACTAAAACTCTAACTGCGCGGTGTGGATGCGCAAAGCCTTACCCCTTATTACCTACCGGACCCTTAAACAAAGAACTTCCCAATCAATTAAGGTCACATACCAACTACGGGGATTCCAGTTACTTATTTCGTTTCGAGCTATGAATATGCTTTCGTTTTGAACTCTTCAAACTATGCTTATAGTTTAACATTGGCGTATGACGCGGTAAAAGAAGAAAAACGCGCAATATTCGCCAGAAAGGGATGGATGTATACAGATTAGCTGCTGGTATGAATGAGAGGGCTTCTGTCATTTTGTAAGCTGATAACCAGAGGCAGCGAACGGAGCGAGGGGAATCATATTCTGGCGCGACTCCGCATGTAATGAATTAAGATTTATTCATATATATATTAGTTATATGAAAAAATATGAGAGCGGTTTAACTTTTTTCGTATGAAAGTTCGTTTGATAATATTAAATATTATAATGTCTGCATACTTTTTGGAATTTCAATTGTATAATCGTCTGAGAAATCTCTATTCGAATAAGAAAAAAATAAACTGAATTTTTTAAGACTTTTAGACAACCTCTGTGATTCGTAAGGCAAGTAATTAAGATACTGGGCTGTAACAGGAAAATATAGTTTTTGCGAATGCATCGAAGAACGCAAGGCTTTAACGACCTTCGCTTAACGTTAGAAGGAAATAAGAAAATACAAAAATTCTAACCACACACAATTTATATGCTATCAAGGCAACATTATCCCTATCGATTTAAGGGTATACATCTTTACACCAACATACATGCGCTACGATATTAAGATTCCTACGACTTTAAACAAAGCAGTTGCGAAATTATACCAAAAACTACATGCATTGTATACATGTGCTCGGGCGGGCGATTACTATTGCACACTCATTCAAGGTACAAATAGTGATTTTTACCTATACATCTGTGGAAATGCAATCCATCATTGGATCCTTTCGTATCCACGAACGCGGCACGCACACAAGAGGACAGCTCGCACACTAGCGCACCACACCTCCTCACGCGAAGGGAAAATCTTCACACACGACACAGATAAACATGTCAACTGCTAGACATTGTTACCCTAAAGTCCTTGTACGTTTATTCACAATTATAACACCATTTTTCACATATAATCACATAAACAACTAATATGAACACAGAAACACACGATTATTTCGCAATAACTCCCGCGTCCAAGTCACTAATACGATGATTTCGTCAAAATACGCGTAGATGTTGTAGTGGCAGTTCGGCGACTGTTCTCCCCGCCCTGTTCCAGAGGCGAATGGCGACGCCATATTGAATCTCACTTCACGAGCGCACACTGAACCATCTAGCGGCTATTTTGGAAACAAATATAAGAGGTCATATCGTTCCCGAACATTTAAAAATATTTCTATGTGTAAATCTGTTTAAAAAATATTAAGTATACAATAACTAACCTTATATTTTAAGAAACTGTTTTTTTTATTTTTACTTTAATAATACATTCTATTTGATTATGAGTCTAAATTATATTTTGAGTAAAGTGCATTTCATTGTATGGCATTGAGATATCAGCTTTAATCGATAGAGGGCGTTGTTGAAAGCTAAAGCTATAGATGTCATGTGTAAATAGAGAAGTTTATGGTTTTTGTTTGTTTTGTGGCAGATCCTGTCAGTAGCACGCGATTTAGTGACTTTTATCAAATTAACACCTTCAAATTTATGGTTTTCATTATAATATTCGGTAGGCTGCTCCGATAATTTTATTAAAAAAAAGTGTTTGAGACTGTCGCCGGCCTTAATAAGTTATGATTGATGTTACTTTAGTATAAAGAAGTTTTATTTACAAGTATTCTACTAAATTAGTAATTAGTATTTACTCGAAGTATTTACTCGGATGGAAAAGTCTCACAACAGAAGTAACTCTATAACAATGCAATGTGATAAATTAATATAATTCTTTAAATTTTTATACGCAGAAAAACTAAAATTTAATTTTCGAGCTCGCGCAGTTAATTGTTACCGTTTTACTTTAGCTGGAAACCCTGCATTAATTTATTTTTTTTGCATTTATTTCTGTTTACTTTTTAGAGAATTAAATTGTATTTTGTAATTTTGATCTCAAGAGTCTAACACAAAGCGTCTCATGTTATCAACATCTAAAGTTACGATGTCCTAATGTCTATTCAAGAAAAGTATATGGGATTAAATATTTGAGATATTCTGTTCATGTAATACAAACTTTGCAATTTTCTAAACTCAGGAGACTTAGGTATAACTCGATGAAGTTTTTTGATCTAAATGTTTTTGACCTCTTTATGGAAAATGACTTAAAAATGAATTTATTCATACTCGGTGTAAACAAATTTTTAGACAAGTATAGATTAAAAAAACTTCAGTTGAGTATGTATATGTATTTTGTTCATCTGTGTTTGTATACCAGTACAAATGACAGCAAAACATTTTTCTTCCGACTGTTTATTCCATGTTGTTTATCTGTCAAGATTATTACGCTTGTTTTATGAAAACAGTTTTTGTAGCTATATACGCTCGTTGCAGATAAAGTTAGTAATAATATTGTTTTTGGCGGCTTTTAATGTTAAACCACAGAGAATTAATTTTAAACCTATTTATTTTGTCAGTTCGTTTCCGTTATTAAATTTCTGTTATTGTATTGTCATTAATTACATTCTTGTTATAGTATGTCATTATTTTCTGACTTTACCGTTAATACAAATACTTTTGTATCAAAGATATTAAAGAATTATATATTTTTGAGTTCGATTTCACGCACGTAAATACAAAAATTCAAAACATGATGAAAATAGAAATTAAATATATATAAATAAATTCTTGTTATAATTTACCCAAATGTTGTATGTATATGTTTATTGTTTATTACATTTTTTTTTTAATAATCATCTCGAATGAGTATTTTAGTAATTCCACAAGTATATAGTCAATTAATGACCACGCAGTTTAGAGTTGTTCCACTTTCAACATCAAATCAGTTACGCACGAACATTAAATAGGTTCTTTGTTTTTGAAGTAATAAAAATTGTTTCGTAATAAGTTTGGTAGTTTCGTCTGCTGTGTATTTTGTATTACATGTGTTATAAATGTTTCGTTTCTATTATTACGTTTCGAAGGAAGACAAAAGACCTTATTACGTAAAATTTATTATTAGACAAACAAATCATATAATGTATAACCTGTAATTATGCTTAAGAAACATTATCTACACTTCAAAGCTAATTTTATTACACTTTTTAATTGTCACATAGATCTGAAAGTTAAAAATATATTCAGTTTTGTCTATAAAAATATCATATCAAAAAAGAAAAAGTTAAACTAGTAGAAATTTATTTAAGTAGATTTGAACATGTATTAATCTATTTTGGTTATAGGTATAAAGAAATTAGGTGAGACGAATTTGGTATGGAAAGCCGCACGCCCACCCTGCTTTATCTCCGGAGATCGTTGTGGTCCAAACGACACAATAAACCGACTATTGCTTGTGGTCCAAGTTGAGACGTTATATAATTTTTAAGTCTTGCATTTAAGTTAAAAAAAATTATATTTACATTGGCAATTTATTATTAGAAAATATATATTAATTTAAATTTTAGTTTTAAATATTTTATTAATTCATTAATTATAATTTTAGCTACAAAATTTTTGTTGACTTGAATATTTATTTTATATTAAAGTGAAAATACTAGATCTATACAAACGGGTGAACGAATAACTTTCTTTTAAAGTTTTTAACAATATTTAAGAATTATAAGTAATGTCCTAGATCTGTAATAGGAGTTATATTTTTTTTTATATCACAATTAACATATTTAGTGGCTACTAGTTCTAGTATCAATGTTAAACCTCGCTATACTTCGTTTTGTGTATTCCAAATTATTTTTTTATATACAAGTGAAAGATATATTATTTATTTGCTAATTCATACAAACTGTATCGGCGGTATTTTAACTGATATGCATTGTGGTAATACATAACTATATTTTCGTTACCCCTATAATTTTATTATATCCTTATTAAGTAGAATATGTATGTTTCTCAAGACTAGGCGTGGCTGCATCTAAAGGCTACAACTATAGGATTGATGTGCCTATGTCATGGGTTATCCAGCCGAGCTAACCCGCTGGTCCCCGATATCTTGAACCTATTTCGGCGGTCGTGCTTCATTCGCCACATTATCATCCAGCTGTTATCCGAACTATTCCCATTCGATATAACAGTAATCGTATTGAAGTAACGCTAGTCTATCATTAACTATTTACATATTAGTTTAATTTGACACGGCTTATTGGTTAGCGATAGACTATAGAGCATACACGATGATGTATTGTTTCAATAAATACGAAGTACTAGAATTGGATCCATACGAGATGAAAGTATTAAAAAAAGAGATAGATGAGAGAGTAAAATATTTTTATTTTATTTTATTTTAAGAGTTACTAAGGTTCTTCGTATTCAAGTATTTTATTTCTTTGTCTAAAAACGACTGTAAACTAAACGGGTATTAAATGAAGTTTCTGTCTTTCGTTAATATTTAGAATTAAAGTTATATAAATGTTGTAATAGTAATAAAAATGATTGGAATGAAATATTTTGATTACATAAAGTATTCTTGAGTCTAGTGAACATATAAGAGTTTATATATATTATTATATATTATGTAAAAGATACTATAAGGAGGTAATATACATTATCATTATATTATTTTACCTTTTACCTGATGTTTCTTAATTCTACTTTTAAAAATATCTACGATCGACTCTATTAAATATATTATTTTTTGTAATTAAAATTTGTTTTAATTTCGAGCGCTTGTAGGGTTTTTCTTATGTAAACTGTATAACCTCAACTATTAACTTGTTCAACTCGTTGCTTACCTATAGGTTAAATTAAATGTTAAACTATTGCTTATTTAATTGTTTTAATTATATTTCTATATCATTTTTATTGGTTTCTTATTATTATGTGTCCAATGATAATGTTTTATTAAGGCATCAAATGTTATTATTATTATCACAAGGAGTATAAACTTAACAAATAATAAATTTTAAGCAATCGTTAAATTATATTTTTTTAATAGAGTCGGTTTTGTCTGCATTCAATGGCGGTTATCCATTCAATGAAATGATTTTCTTCCTTAATTTTTACACGATATGTTAATTTTAATGATAAAATCACAATCGTTCCTGTAACTCACTCATAAGCGTACTTAAAACAGTATTAAAGTTACGAAAAAATAAGCTTTCAACCTTAATGTAAATATATGTGCATTTTTATGTTATATTAATTAATTATAAAAAACATATTTTTACAATAGATCTTAAGTCCCCTTTTCCTTATCCAATCTCTTGACACCGTTAGGTCCATCTAAAAGGGACGAGCGTCTTTTTGTGTTTCATTTCATTTTTGTTCTGTTATTATATAACCGCACTATTTATTTCTATAATAATTAATAATAATAAAAAACAGTTTAACTGACACTAAATTTGATGTGTCAGGCAAAAGTAACTACTTTTACTGTGTCAACAATTAATTTCACTCGTAACTCAATGAGAAATGAGAATCCTCTTAATGCTTTTTTTCGATAAAAAAATCAAATATAATATATATTTTTTTTAAATAATTATTATTAGAAATTCATGAAGTAATATTAAATTATGCCGACATACCCTCGGGCAAGGTGCAATACTTAAAATCGTTTTTTGTGTCAAGGCTCGCCAACATACGGTAACGTTAACTCGAATATTTAATCTACAGAACAAGTGGGTCATGTAAAATTAATTTTGATTGACAGTGAATAGATTATGTTATAATTTAGCATTGATTTAATAAAAAGTTAATTTACTATTTATTAATTACAAAGGGATTGTTTGACATCTCGCTAATAGATGTAAATGCTGTGTAATAATTACCTACCTAAATATGTTTATTATTTTTGATTGATCTGTTAACAACGAATTGGCATGTTACCTGTCGGTTAATCAATTTTGTGTTTTATCGTTCTCGTTAATTATTATTGAATTATATGAAACCTTGATTGTTAAACAGTGTTCAAAATCATTTGTCCGTGTTTTGTATGCGGTGTGATTACGAAAGCAATAACTAGTTTATCATAAGAAAGCCGTTTTTAATTCCTTTAAGATATGTATCTTTTAAATATGAGGTCTATGATTTATTAAATTTCAATAGGATTGGTAAACCTTACGCTATGTATATATATGTACTGTGTATACGACTGTTATAAGTTATTTAACAATCTAACTTGAACAGAAATATTATAATAAAAAACATATAAATTAATACATTCAATATAAAAACATCTAAAGCAATAAAAACCGCTGTCTCTAAGTTAAAAAAATATTGACCTATGCCGTTAGATTAAGTTTAGCCAATAATAAATACCGAAGGAAAGTCAAATATTTTTCTTTCATCGTGATGAAAAACAATTTCTCTTCTTCAAAAACAGTTTTTTAAGTATAAATCCTGCTAACGTTTTGTTTTTCATAAGCAAGGTTTAACAAAAATAAAAAATGCCCGTAGCGAGCAAAAAATTGTATTGTATTGTTTAGTATGGAAAAATAAATAGCTCTTTGAATTTCTTTTTGTATTATTATATTTCAATTCCTTTTAAAAAAAAATTAATATAGAATAATATATGTACATCCCGTTCAAAAACAATAACACCTTAAAATACACACAAATCAAACCTTTTTTTATTTCATATTATTATTAGTGTTATAGATGTAATATAAATATGATTATTATAAAGATCATAAAATAAGACTATTATTAAATAGGGTTATTTACGCTATATATAAAATATGCTTTTGACAAATCAATTATTATTTATCCCATACGCTGCACATAAAGTTCTGTAGATTGCAATATCTGATTGAATTTTATTTAACACTAGCTTTCATTGGCGTAAATGTTTATAATTTGTAAAGTCCAAGTAAATTAGGAATATGTTTTAGATATGTCAAGCAATTATCAATTATAATACTAAACCATTGTAATTTTTGTAATGGCAACATTTAAGTATCAACTTGTATTTGAAAACTATACTTACTGGCTTCAGCCATTTTAACCCCCGACGCAAAATCGACGGGGTGTTATAATGTCTGTGTGTATATGTGTCTGTCTGAGGCAACGTAGCTCCCAAACGGATGATCGGATTTTAATGCGTTTTTATTTTGTTTGAAAGGTTATCCGTCGAGAGTTTTCGTAAGGGGTTCTATTAAATTTTTAATGTAAGACATTACTGGATATTGGAAGTAACGCTGAACATTAAAAATCAAGTCTGAAACTGTACCTCGAACACAATCTTTATACTATAAATTAGCTATAACAAGGAAACGAAACAGGAGTTCTTTGGTTATAACATAATATATTTGTATATTGTTATAACGTATAATTTCAATGAAAAATTTTATATTTGAAAGTAAAATTTTAATTTAAATTTACCTAATAATTTTACTTATACTGTGAAGTATAAACTTTATATTAATATGGTAAACGTAATTTTCATTTGGTGTCCATATTAAAATAATAATGAAGGAAATACTTTCAAATTCAACCGGGACTTTGCTGTGCATTAGAGGGGAATGTTATTAATATGCAATTTGGCAATATGTTTCTAAGATGACAAGTATTCGAGATACAAGTCCACGCATGCATTCCATGCAAGTAGTCCCTCCATTATAAATACATAAACACAATTTTTAAGGTGGTAGAGCTTAGCTGTGGTGAAATTACTGCTACTCGAACATGGGCTGGCTCAACCGGGGAAGTACCACCCTCTCACAGAAGATCAGCGTGAAGTAGTCTTCTACGGCTGCGTTTCGTCTGATGAGTGAGAGAGTCGGTTGCCCTTTCCCTTTTCCCACCCTTTCCTCTCCCTCTTCCCCAAATAGAGGTGGCAACGCATCCGCAAAACTATGGTGCGGATGTCCATGGGTGACGGTACTACTTCCATTAGGTAGGCCGTCTGCTCGTTTGCCTCTTTTTGACATAAAAAAAAAATTAAGAATCGTTAAGAAAAATATATTATTAATTAATTTATATTTAAGACATATCAATTCAAAAATAATTAAATAATTTAGTTTTTAATCTACCTTATACGTAATATAAAGTTTATATTATGAATAAGTAATACATGTTTTCAAAATTCCACAGAGTAGGTATTTTCAATGACGTATTCATTATTCAATCAGCTGTCGATCGTTGACCTCATCCAAGTTTTGTTTAGGCGTGACTGCTCCAGGCATATATTACCTACTTTCTACGTCAATATTATTTGTATGGAATTCCCAAGAAATCACTTTGATCCGTTCATGTTTGTTGACGGATGTAGCTGGAACTAAATATTTTGATGTGACGCCGCGCCGTGTGAATTAAATTTACCGTTTCATTTTTAGTTGTATGTCAAAGCAATGAATAAGTAACATGCTTCGAAGTTAAACCTGTATAGTGTATACATATAAAAAGCAAATATATTATCTACTTAAATTTGAAACACTAACGAGTTAAAGATAAAATCGGCGAACACGTCGCCAAATTGACGAACAGCGACTTATTTCACCTTTTTCCCTCTGTAATCGAAACCTGTTCGGTTAAATAAAATAAAGCTGAGGTTGCAGCGCGGCATTCCTTGCAAGGTAGTCGATGTTCGTTGCTCCGAAGCAAGCCGCCGAATGCCAGACCCGCCAGTTCGAAAGTAGACTGTACGTCGTCAGGACGGTAACGACTTGCCGCGCGTCTTTTACGTTAGTGGAAGTTTAATTTCGAATTTCAAAGTTATCATATTTTTAAGCTGTATGACTTTAGTGGCCAGTGCTACTTTAAGTGAGGATCTGAGGGATATATTGAACCTTTTTGTTTGATATTTACAAGTTGGGACGACGGTTGGATATTTGTTTGAGTATGTAATTTTTTTTGTCGTTAATAGTTAATTTATATCTCGTTTAAAATATAATTGTGATGATTAATTTAACGCACCGTTAATAATTTTAGTGTTAAAAATTATGTCATTGAGCATTAATGTGTTGATTTATTACAAATAAATATGTAATATTTGTTTAGAATATTATGAATTTAGTTCACTTTACGTCTTTTTTATATACATATATATATATATTTATTTATATATATTTAAATTGTATAATGAGTACTATTTCAATAAATATAATATTCTCATTAAAAATATTTAAAAGGCCTATAGAATCACAACACTACAAACCGTCGACTATTAAATATTCTCATCACATGAAAAAAAAAACATGCAACAGATGTCTCATTACCATAAAAATATATAATAACATATAAGAATATAAAATTGTAAGTAGCCCCTCGAGCAGATGTATTTCAACATTTGCATTTAAAGTAATACGTACTTCATAATAGTGATTTTATTTTTTATTAAGGTTAAATAAAAACTTAGCTCTACTTTTCCAACTGAAGGTTACAATGTGTACATTAAAATTAATAAACATATCTCGTGTTAGCAGCTACGTGATAAAATAAAACAATTACCCAACACACCTAAAGAACTACATACTTTATAGATACGGTATTATTTTTATTTCTTTCCGGTTTTTTAGAGCTGTTCCATTTTGAAATTTTAGTACAACACTTTAGAAAAAATAAAGCAATTAAAATATGGCCATTAAGTTGAGTATGTTTGAAATTAAAATTACTCTACAACTAGCAATGCGTTCAGCGCTTTTTAAGTATTCAAATAATAGAATAATTATAGTATGTACATAATTAACTAATATTAACAAATATTTTTAACTTCAAATACGTTTATTTATAATTAAAAAAAATAATAATCATAATTTGTAAGGTATTATATATAAAATAATGATTTTCCAAACAAAACATTCTTATTCAATTTTCATTTAGTAATACTATATTATGTTTTTTCCGGTTTAGTCTTTTCATTATAAACAATCCGTCTCCCTAGGATATTCGCATACGTTTATGTTTATTTAAAATGTTGATATATAGCAACATTACTGTTGATTTTCTAAACATCCGCGCTTATGTTATTGAAAGAGAAACAAACATCGCAACCGACCGAATAAAATTTCGCATTAAAAATTCTAAACCGATTATGCAATTTTAAATCCGTAATAACTAAATACATATATTAATAAATCATCAAAATATATGAGCAAATGCGTTGTTATCTATTTGAATCTATTTTATATGTATGCTAGTATTTGTTAATTGACCAACGTGATAAAATGTAATTAAGTGTTCATCTAGTCTCAAGCGAATTAGCATTTAAACGTTTCAAATATTTCAAATGCCCGCGGGCATAAGTAGCGTTTTTTTTCATTAAATTTCCAGCCTATATGAATACAAGCTTTAAATGTTAATAACAAAAAATAAATTAAATGATACAAATGTATAAGAAAATCTAAATTAAAAAACGAATAGTTTCTAATTTAAAAACTCAGATTTTTTAAGTTCAAAAATAACTTTAAATTCAAGATAAGTTTTAATTTTTGCTCGGGACTATAAGTTATTGATTTTATAATTGCTATGCAAATTGTTTAATTACATATAGCTAGTATATTTTTTCAATAACAAAAACTTTTTTTTAATATTTTATTTTTCTGATCTGGCAACCAATGGCATTTCACGTCTAGTCGCCATTTTAATTCCATCGGTTTTGCATGGACGTTCAATGTTTGTTTAAAAGATTTCTCTACGTAGATCGGCCTAGATGTGTTCTAAACATGCGAGGAACTCACAAATTATTTATCGGTGATGCTAAACTGTTTAACTTTACAAATAATGTTACAGAACACGCAACATTTGGGTCGGTGATAGTATTTTTTATCTGTGTATTACAAACCTAATAAATGTTTACATTTTATATCGATGTGACCACAAAAAAAGGCTGTCAAGTTACATTACAATTCACAAATAAATTAACATTGAGACAATGTTTGAATGACAATAGAATATTTTGTATTACAATAATAATTGTTAAAACCAGAAGTATATATAAAAATCAAATTAATATTACGTGGCAAACGTTATAATGGCCTGTACAACACAGAGTTACAAAACAAATTATTTTTAATACACATGCTTCACTCACTATCATTTGAGTCACGATTGAAATTAATCATACTTATATAACTGTTTTATTAACATTTTTAATTTACCTGTATTTTTTTTTATCTAATTGGTTATCTATACGGAGTAATTATATGATATTAAAGCGAAGAATTATGAAAATTAGAGTGTTCTAAAACGGTATTTATTATTTATAATTTTTGTATAAAAGTCCATAAGGTTTTATAAAATAAGATAATACTGAGGTTTTCTAAAACCGCTTATATATTTCTTCATTCTGTTTATTTTCTCTCTGTACCAATAGTAGGTAAAAAAAATTCTATGTTAATAATGACAGAGTAATACAAAGACAGAGGTTACAATATTTATGCATTTGCAGTTGTGAAGACGTTTATTTAGTTTCTAGACAGAGGAGAGCGGTTTCCAATTAAGTTATGCGGAACGATCAAATGACTGTGTGCGTTAGCCATTACGGACTATCTAATGACTTGATAGATGATCTCATTTGATTGCTTTTTATGATTACATATAAAATAAAAATTACAAAATTCGAAAAAAATCACTACTCAAATACACTTGAGAAACTAAATTAATTAACATTATATTAACACAAATCTATTAATATGTATTGAGAAGTATATATTATACAATAAATTGAATTATTTGGTTTTAAGGATGACACTGAAAAATATGTAAAATATCTCATATGTCATACGTACCGTTAAAATTCGTTAGCTGAGATGATCTATGTGGACCGTACTGTCATCACACAGCATCCGAGATAAGCTACAGCTTGACAGGAAAATACTTTGGCAGCTGACAGCCGTGGTAATCCGACGTTAAGTGGAACACTTGATAAATATCGTGGATGGCTGAAGACACACGCTTATAACATAATAGATTTTATCGCCGTATATATTAATATAATAACAAGGAAGACGTTTGTTTAAGAGATTTACTCTTATTAAATAATTATTGTTATAGTTTGAACGGATAAATAAAAAAATCTCGTAGTCTACGTTAGTCTTGAGTATAGTTTAGGAGTATTAACCTAATTTTTATAAGCCACTAAAACTTCTAACATGGCTAACGTCAGTCTATAACAGTTGTTAAAATCAGTACTTAAATTACAACGACTCTCATAGTTCATTCTTATTTAAATAACGTATGGTAGGGAAACGCTTTAAACAAGTCTATTTCACACCACTAAGTGAGAAATTCTGTTCACATCGTGAAGACCGTCCTGTTTTCTTTTCTATTTTACGGTTTTTATTAAAAAAAATACAATTCCTTAAGCTATAATAGGATTAGACAAGACTTTTGTTACCAATTCTAATAAGTATACTCAGTAATTGTAAGTGTATACGTAACTTCTAAAAAAATGTGATAAACTCTAATTGATATAAATATTTACTATATACCGAATTGTCTTATTACTTTTCATTTGAATATAGAATTTTGGTTATTTATTTTTTTGTTTTTTTTTTTTTTTAAATTTGAAGGTAAAAAGAAAAATACCTATATGAAAATTTAAGATATCCTTTGTTGTCCGCTGACGCAGAATGTATAAGAATATAATAGATTTGAATCAACTAAAAGTATTTTCTTTATATATACTATTATAGGAATCCGAAGTGGAATCCGTTAAACCACAATGATTTAAGCCTAGAATCACGTAATAAGGTTCAATGAACTATCGAGTAATAACAAGTTGTATGGACTATTCATACATTGACATTTTAAAGTATTTTTTCGCTTTCACTTTTTGGCGAATTTGTATTGATTGTATAATATGTTTCGATGAATTTTCAATTCTAAAAGATTTTTATAAGATACTAGCTGTTGCCCGCGGCTCCGCCCGCATGTTGGTCGCTTTTCGTTTAACCATATATTTATCAAACTTAAAATTGACCATAACTTCGTTTCCCCTTAACCGATTTTGACGAAACAAACTTTTGACAATGCTCCTAATTATATGTAATCCAACTGTGAAAACTGCGTTTAAATTCGTTGAGTAGTTTTGAATTTATAACGTACCAGTCAGACAAATTTGTTTTTTGGTTTCTATGACCCTTCTTTAATTACCTCTTATCAGTTTTTCGGAAAAATATTTAATGTACAGACATTTGATTTTTACAGTCTTATTATATGTATATTGATTATGAAATTCAAAGGGCAATTAGTTTTATTGTCGTAAAAGAAACTTTCACAAATATATACAGACTGACAAACGTATTGTTTTTATATAACAATTGTTCATATTTCACGCTATTTATCAACAGTACGCTAGATTATGGGCTACAATAAACGGACGCGGGTGTTTCTTTAACAAAACCTCTGACCTCATTGAAACCCTTCAGATAATTGGGCTCGTTTCGACCGTACCTCTATAAAAATAAAGTTTAATTTGTATTACATTAAAATATTACAAAATAATAACCGGAATAAACATTGTGAAGAAACATTAAGACCGCTAATAGCTTAGTTACAATTTACTGTTAAGTATATTCTTATATACAAGGTTATAGAAAAAAAAGACATAGATGTGTTATTCTATTTATTTTAACACTACATATTGGTAAATAACGTTTTAAGAACGTTCTGAAACGTTTATAATCTATGTCAACCCAACGAAATCATGAGACGTGACTTCTTTTTGCGAAAACGTTAAGTATTTTTTATATCTATAATACTACAATAAATATATCATTAATTTAAAAAATATTTCGAAATTTATATATACATATACTTTTCGGGTTTCTAAAGCAATAGTTAAATCTAGTAGTTAGTTTTCTACTATATTTGATACTACTTAAGCTAGTTTTTTACTGAAGAATTACTTTCTAATGTTACTCTACATGCTATAAAAACAAATAAAGTGGTATAAAATGTTGTTTTATTTTAATAATTTTATTGATAATCGTTTTTAAATTAAAAAATCATCAAAAACTTTAATCGACTATTTCTTTGATTTATTTTAAATGTTACGTAAATAAGATCGTCTTCGAAATAAATTTGTTAAGTTGCAATATTTTTATAAGTTATACAATGTCAAGACCTATTTAATTTGTTATATATACATAATCAATACGTTACTTTCATTGCTTACATCCGACAGTCTATAAGGAAATTACTAATATATAATTATTCAAAAGAAATCAGTCTTAAAACATATCAGTACCAAAGAAACTTATCATTCGAATAACATCCAATTAACAAGATATATATATATACAAACATAAGCATAAATTTTAAACCAGATCACGGAATATGTATGAATAAAATGATGACTGGCGTGAGAAAAATGTATTAAGGTGTTTAAGATAAACGCAGCAGCAAGGCCAATAGATCTCAGATACAGCTTCTGTTTTATGAAACATAAAAAAATGATGTCAATTAATTTGGATATTCAAAATATTCTTAACAAATAATACATACGTTATTACGACATGTTTGTCTCATAAATATAATTGAGGTAACTGATATTAAATTTGATTCTATATAATAAGAACTTCCTCGTATCGAAGTCGGTTAGAAAATAATCGTATCAAATGGTATAAATAGTTGTATCAACGGGACGAAATATACGAAACATTTTATTGTGAAAGCGGAGAGCTCGTCCGCGCTCCTACGTGACAACATTACGATCTAATTACGTGATAGTACGCTGAATGTTGGAGCGAATACTGGCAGTTGTAAACTTGTTGAATAATAGTTAAAAGATTTATGATAAAATCAAACAAATAAATTTGACTAAAAATACATTAAATCCGATTCATAATAACGTTATCAATATAATGTGCTAGTTAAAGTCGAGTTATAATAAGTTTATAAAAAAATCATTCAGTACTAAAATAAAACTCACATAGTTGAAAGACCTTAATAATTAAATATATATATATATATATATATATATATATGTTATTTTTTATTAAGTCATAGTAAAGTGTAAATTCACATTCAATTCAATTATTAATAGCTATAAAATAGTTCTAACCCGTACTCGTTGTTGACTCCCAAGAGATTATAATGTAGGCCGATTCTCGTCACGAAATGTCCCACAGAAATATTTATCCGTGTGCTTTTATTTATTTTCTCAAATTATGGCTGTAAAAGCTTTTGATGCCTAAGACTTTTTGCAGTATATATATTTTTAATTCTGCCACAACTTTTAGTTTGTTTTAGAGTCCACATCATGCTTATTTCAAGATAAATGCATAAAAAATATAATCAACTGCTTTGAACATCAGGAATTATATTAAAGAATTGCTCATATAAATCATTACCTACTCACAGCTACCATATAGTTATAAAAAAGTTTGTAGACACGATAGAAATATTATTCTCATTATAATAATAGAATATTTAAAAGCAGCTAAGTATCAAGTAAGTTAATTTTAAGACAAATTAAATTTCTTAAATAAATTTGTTAAAATCACCGTCTAATAATTATAATTTTTTAGTTATAATTTTGTCAGCACGCGTAAGAAAATGATACCCTATCAAAAAAAAATTCATAATAAATCTATGTCTCAATGGGATGTCGACCTACGCGTACCTTATAAACTGATTACACCCATCAATGAACAGACAGGATACACCCACTGGCGTATATAACTATATGAATAGAAGATTTACTTACAATAGGCAGATGTTTCTTGTCGTGACTCACTGAATGCCATGATATTAATAACTCGGTACGACATTTACTCGATTAGCTATATAAATATATCTACAATATACATAAATGATAAAGGCCGTTTGAGTTATAGGTTACTGTCTACTAATATTAGCTTATTGTAAATATTAAAACTTTTTGAATTGATTTCAAAATTGTTATAAAAAAAAACACATGCGACCCTTCAGGGTTGACAATGAAACTAATATTTTTCGTAATATTACGCATATTTTATTATTTTAAAAACTATATAATTCAGACTTTGGGGTTACTTTATAGCCATCCGAAAAATATTAGTTTCATTTAAATGAATACTTGCGAAAGTCTTAGACCTCATTAGGGTTGACATTATTGTTATTCACAAATGGAGGTTCATCTTTGTTCACTCCATCCCTTTCTCGTGATAGTGACAGCCCTACTTTGAATAGCAATTAGCAGCTCTATGTAATTAAGTTTCAAATTAATACCACTCTAACCTTGAAACGACTGTTATGCTTCGAAGGACGCTGATGTATATTAGATATTTTTACCACTAAAATGTAAACAGACACTCAACATTAAATTTTAGAAATCATTTGTAGCGTCTCTATAAGTGTGAACGATTTTCTCCAACAATACAAATAATTTAACACGAAAGGAAATCCACTTTAATGATTTCAGATTTCAACTTATTTGACCGGTTTAAAACTCGTCTCTGTGACTAATATACAGGCTTTTCTTATCTATCAGGACTATAAATATAATATGACATCATTTTGATAATATTTAAAATGATATATTCCTTATTTTTATTTTAAATTAGTAAACTTCATGAATTTTGGAGACAAAAAAAAACCAACTAATATTTCACTTATAAACTGAATTTTATATAATACAGACTGAGTACCGTAAAAACATAAATGTCTTAATAATCCTTGTTTATTTTGAGTTAAATATCCCAAAACATTAAACAATCGTTTCATCTTCGTTGCAGTCGGATAACAAAACATAAAACGAGATTCAATCGAGCAAACATATCGGGTGGGGTTCAATAACCTTTACGTGAGTAATTGGGTATCGGCACTGAACATCATGATTAAAATGATATGAATCGCTGTTAGAAATATCAATAGAGGACAACAAACATATTACATTATATAAATTATCTTTTATTAAGTGAATGTTTGTATGAATACAAAACCATCACACCAATGTTTTTCTTTTAATTTTAATATGTGTACTTTATTTACGTTATATATTTATTAATTTTTTTCAAAGCCACAATAAATCTATCGTCATCTCTCTTTTTATACAAATAAAATAATAAAAGTCAGACTATTTAATATTGTAAATCATTATAGATTTTATAAGAGCTACGTCTTTGGCGATGTGTTTTCTGGCGCATACTAAAATTTTATTAATACGTCAAAATCGAACGAAGTCGCGGGAATCAACCTGATAAGATAATTAAGAACGGGAGAATGTTAGGAAATAAATGAAATTATTGGTATATCTAACATTTTCGAGTAGTTTAACACCAACTAAAGAACTTTAAATTAAATGATTCAAGCATTAATTACGTACAACGGATGCTACTCAAGATTACGTAAATACGAAACAATTAAGAATTTACGATTTCACAATTTGTGTAGAATTAAATCTATATAAATATATAATCTATAATCTATATATTTTATATAATATTAATTACCGTAGCTTCAACGTAACGGAATCCCGCACCGTGAAATCTAGATACGTATGTGTTACGTAGATAGCAGTTTATGTAACGTAAAAAAATCTATTATTGATGGCAAATACATTAAAATTTTAACACCAGAACAAAATTCTAAGTGATATGTCAAAATGTTTACCAGAATATATTATATATTTCACATTTGTACCAAACAACTGAAACTTAAAAGATGTGACAAATAAATAAAAACTTATAACTCTAAAAGCATATTATATATCATATATGTAATTCTAAATTCTCGTAATATATTATAGAATAAAATATTTTTATATATAAATTAATTTCGAAAACGGAATAATTTTCATAATATTTATTTATCAAACCGCGTTCGTATTTGGCGGACGCGGTCCATAAATCACGGCGCAAAAGCAATGCTCTCATTATGAAACTTAGATGTGTTAACGCAATGCCTTCATTATTAGGCAATACTTCATTGAATAATGACTTAATAGCTTTAAACTTTTTGTTCTAGAATTCAACAGCAAATCATATGTTAATTAAGCTATTGCGTAAAATTAATTTAATTTATAAAAAACTGCAAACTCGCCTTTTACAGTATTTTATGCACCTCTTAATTGACCATCTGAGTTTTTTTCATAACATGTGATTAAAAAACGCTGTTTAGTAAATTAACATTGCAAGTAGTCAGATATCTATCGAATAATACAGTAAAAATTGTTGTAAATTTATTAACATTTTAAATAAGTTCATTTATAATATGTTTAGAGAATTTTTCAATTATAATAGGTGATATTCTTATATCTGAAGATTGAATCAGCATTTACGCCACGTGGCCTTCTCATGTTTTTCATCCTTTGGCCTTACGAATAGCACGTGTTTCCATTATACCTATTAAACCTCATTACGTAATATATGTTACTTGAAAAAAAATATTAAGGTCTTATTTATAATTTAATTTCACACAAAAATTACTGTAAAGTGTAACATTTTTGTAAATTTACCTGCAGTTGTACAAAAAGTTATACATCGCAATGACTAAGCTTGTTTTATATGGAATATTCTTAATCGTTTAAACTAGATAAATGTAAAAACTCTGAAAAGAATCAGAGAAACTTCCTATAGCACAATGGACTAAGAAAAACAATTTTGTTTGTAAACATTGTGCGTCCGCCTATTGAGGTTGACCCACATATGGCTGCACCTTGTCTCACCTTCATAATAAATTAAACGATTCTAAACCTTATTCCTTATAAATAAGTGTTAGTAAGTTTGAACAACACACGGTCAGTTCGTACTCATTTATCTGTTGTTGAGTAGATGTTTTAATGCCTACTCGTTTGTTTTAGTACCTTGTATCTAGTTAAATAAATCAGTTTTTAAATCAACACTGAGAGTACAGTATTTTGTTTTGTGATTCGTTTCAAATAAAGAATAAAATTAACAAGTACTAAAAACTTTTATATCGCTTTTTTATATATTTTTTTTAACACTTTTTACAAGTCCAGAAATAACCGCTTGGTTTGACGTTTTTTGAGACTCAACAAAATTTTATTTGATCCACTTGTTATTTAGGCCTAACTGTTTTAACCTTCCAAAAATACATATATTAATATAATTTTAAAGTATTACACCTTTGTAGATCTTTGCCAGAATAAAATAAGAAACATACCAATAATCCTTTCATGTAATCCAATGTCGGCTACCATATGAGACAAAAAGGACAAATCAAATGAATGTCAATGCAGGAAATCGTCGGCCGCGTATTTGCATCTATTGATCTGTTGAAGTCGCGTTCAATGCCTTATTGAATAAAATCGAACAGATAAAGAAACTGGGATCATAGCATCTTCGATAATAATTCCGACTTGAATAGACATCATCTTTAAAAGTTTAAACCAAATACGATGATGTATACATATATATATATATTACTTTCTATATATATAGAAAGCAAGTGAAGTATATATATACTTCTCTTACTTTCTAATTTAATTCTGGTTCAAGCTACACTGTGTAGGAAGACAAAGACATTATATATAATTTCCTTAGCAAATGCAGGAAACACTCGCGTGATGCTTCGCTTTCCTGTTATTGTAATTTCCCATTTTCTTTTATTGGAAGAATTTAATTATTTTAGATAGTAGAATTATTTGTAAACGATGCGTACACTAAATACGCGAAATGCCAGATATCGTAGCGATGAAACTAGTTTTTATCATAGCATTTCCATCTAAAGTCAAGTTTGATTTCCGTTTAGTTAAAATTAAACTATTAATTAAAAAAAAATAAAAATACAAATGTTCTTGAAATAAACGAAAGATCAATTTTAAATGAAGTCACATTTATTTATGTTATACGGACTTGTTAAGTTAATTTTATACGTTGTAACCTTGACTGTGTAATTACAACCGTACGTAATTCAGTCCCACGGGTTTGATGTGTCTGTTATTACAGAGCGTTTGTTTTATAATCATTTTGACGTGATCACGAGATCGTAAAAGGATATCGTTTATAAATTTACATAAATTTTTATGGTAAATATTGATTGTATTAGGTAACTTTATATATTTATTCGTATAGTCATATGGAATACTCGATAAAAAGCTGGTAAATATATGCAAAATAGAAAGTCTTTTTTGAAAATTTAAACCTACGCACATTATTTAAATACGCTAATATGCTTAAAATATGGCTACTTTAGAAAATCGGCATATTATTCAACAGTAACGCAAATTATTGATTCTCTATAGGATTTTAATAAAACTTTTACGATTCAATAGAATACTTGCTCAATATACAAAATAATATATAAAACGCAAACATATATACAATGATTAAAAATACAATTATTATCATCAACAGTATCAGTAACATTTGGTAGTTATTCTAAAGTTACTTCCGGAAGCATAAAAAAACACACAGACGTTCATAACTTTTCGAATATTGTGATCTAGAAAAAGCCTACTCAAAACTAATTGCATCTACAAAAAATGTTTTGAAGGTACCGTAATTATTGTTGTGGTCACCAACGGAACGAGTAAGTGTTTAAAACATTACACTGAAGTTAAAAGCTTTGATATATTATGTCCCTTTAAGATACAAGGCACTTCTTGTCGTCTCTAATGGTTAGCACACTTTAGTTTTACTTGACAACATATACATTTATAATCTATATATAGGCTTATAACAAGTCTGCATCGTAACACTACAAACGGAGAGTTAACAGTTTTCGTTTCAATCTCCGCACAATATAGTCTTAACGTACTATAAAAAATGAAAAACGGAAAACGCCTTGTTTGTAGTAAGACCATGTAAGCTTGTGATAAGCATGCATCTTACTTTCATTTTTTTAGATTTTTTATATATATTTTAATGAAATGATAATTAAATATTGTAGGTTAATAAAACTATTAATTGATCTCGTTTTAAACCAGTATAATCATATATAATGACTTTGCAACGAACAATAAAACAATTGTTTATGTATAAGTGAAACAATAAATATGGCTATAAATAAGTAAACAGTTTCATTTTAGTACAGCGGTCATATAAAACGCATTAGTGACACACGCGACGTATTCGTGGTACTTTCACGTTGACAAAAATTTAACTTTCTAACATTACTAACACAAACGCGAGCCCAAGGAAGGCTTCACTGAACAGCCTATCATGTAGAACCTGTTTATCCATATACATATTATTAAAACGTAATTTTTGAAACAAATTCGTAAGGAACAGTCTTATTTTGTTATTATGGGTGGTATTTTTTACGTAAGTTTATAGTAGCAAGGTTAATAATATATGAAATTACTCTGCAGGGTTTGCACAATAAAAACACAGCAAATGTTTACTTAACGTTATCTTATAAACTCGAATCAAGTATGCAAATTGCGTTTAGTTATTTATGTGACTGTGATGTAAGTTTATAAGTGTTGTAACTGAGGTATTGTTGAGAGTTTGTCCGACAGATTATCGTTTTTTTTTTTTTTTTAATCTTTATAAATTTCAGATCTGCGTTTAAAATAAAGTACCGGCTTGATAGATCGGAATGCAAAAACAAATAATAATTTATTAAATGGACATATAAGAGCAAGCTTATTTCTCTATAGGAATAGTGACGGTAAAGGCATTACAGTTTTGTATAAGGAGTCCATTACACACAGCTAGCTTACGGTAAGTCATAATAATAAGTTTTTACATGTGTTTATAAATGTATGTCAGCGTTGGAATGTGTAGGAGTGGCCTTATCGACTCCTTAGTAACTCCACACGAATTCAATTCACATCATGCGTTATTTATGATATCTGTGACTTAGGCGTCCTTATAACATTGGAGCGATAAAAATTTATATAGAAAAATTTACCAAACATATAATATATTATTATGAAATAAAAATTCGTTAAAATGTTATTAAATTTATAATGTTGTCTAATACCTTGGACTAGAATCTTGAAATATTTTATAAATCATCGGATATCTTAAAAAGTTCGTGCGCCTGAAATAGCTAGTAATAAAAGCGAGAATGTCCTTTGTAAACGTTTCCTGTCGCAGCTGAACAACAGAGTGTATTTCGGTCACATTCGACTCCTTATTCAAACCGTCACAGGAAAGAGCCTTGTCTAACAAAACGACGTCGTAGATTTTAATTTATTTACACGACTATGAACTAGCTGTGAAACGCGACTTCGTATGCGTTATTTTATGTTTTTACTTGTTTTCTTGGTTTTTATATTTACTTTTGTAAATTTATTATTTAAGTTGAAAAGATTCTTCTAAATCAATTCTCCTATAAATATAACGCGGAACGTTTTGAATAACAAATTTGGCATAGTATGTAGTTCGAATATAAAAAAGAGTTTTTAGTTTTATTTACGTAATAATTATTTTATAGAAACTTAAAATAAAAAAATGATTAAAATAATACGAATTTTGAATATCCCTAAGTTCCATGACATGAATAGAAATTAAAAATAAAAGAGTATCATGTCAAATTTGGTACATTGAAAAGCTTGGTTCGTTTGGTTTACTTATGAGTCTCCCATAGCAAGGAGTGGCCTTACCACAAGTTTGTTCTCCGTCGTTCACCGTCGTTTTCAATACGGAGAGATTTTAGTTATTTAATCATTAATCTTCGCACATGAGTTCCAACGTATTTGGCTATTCAAAATTGTTTTAACCGTACAGATTAGATTTAAAATTGTAGTGACAGGGTAAACAACAGTGTGGAATATGAGTGTAACTTAAAATAATTTCCTATCTAACGCTTTCCTCCTATATATTAATATTAATAATAATAATATATTAAAATTAAATAATTAGACAAACTATTAATTTATATTTGGACATGGTACGTTAAACCCAAATTTTCTACTATAACCATTTCTTGTTAAAAATTAATATACTTTATTTATTTAGCAATAGTAAAAAAAAATACAGATTCGTGCTATAAATAAAATTAATCTGTTTTAGGCTTCAGTGTATTAAATTTGTATGGAATACACGAATTTGTTAACATTTGTAAGAAACACAACCTAATTTCGTCCCCGGTATGAATTTATTTATCTTTTCATTCTTTATATCTCTTCAGTTAAAGATAGAGCTCAGTGGCTTGTTGTGAGAGGTATATATGGATGTCTAAGGAACGTCCAGAGGACTGATTTTTCTAATGATAACGATGAAAGTATCTCTGTCGTTCAGCTCAACAAATATTACGACATCGACCAAACAAAAATCCTCTTAATTTGAGACAAAAAATAAATATCACATTTAATTTACAAAATTAATTCATGTCTGTATAAAACAATAATAAAATAATTTTATTTGTAATTCAAAACGGAAACGTAATTATTTTCTTAATGTGATATTAAAAAAAAAGTTTTATTCATCAAAGGTTTAACCAAGAACAATACATGTAAATCTATTGTGTATTGATGTATGTATGTACGGTAGGTACATACGTATGAAAGACCTCTTTAGTTACAGTACATTCTAATGGCTCGGTAACCAGTAACCAGCTATTACATGCTGTTTGAGTCTGTGATGGCCGAGTCATGAAAGCGTGATTAATTTCATCCCTCGAAGTGATTTTCCTAACCCACCAATGCTAGCTTCATATCAGAGACATAATTGAATATTAAGTTAATCTACGCTAGTTTTAATCGTCTCCAAAAAAAGTTAAAATTTTTGTATTTGTATAATCTGAAGGACGGTATAAAAATATTATTAATTTTGGATGAGTTTTTGAAAAATATATATATTGAGATAAAAAACAAATTAAGGAATTCTCCGCTGAAAAATAACTCGTAGAATTATAATAAAGTAACTTTTTAATAAAACTGGTTGATGAAAGTCTTAAATAACTTGCCTCGAAGAAACTAAACAATAAACATATATATTTTTAAATAATATAACATAATGAAATCGTGTTCTGTAAATCATTAACTACTATTTAAAATCACTTTCTGAAACGATGTACATCCTAACATCCCACTGTTCTAAATATCCTACTTGCCGGATCAGAGAACAGGAAACCATCGTTGCGCAGTTTTAACTGTTAAAACGTACTATATTGAGCCCAAAAACATGACACACTCTGCTTTTACAGCCGGGATTACATTCTCAGAAATTTCCAGCAAGAGTAAGGATTTTAAAATGCCTAGATTCTTTACGAGTCTATAAATTTTTTTCTGATGAAATAACAAAAGCGTATTTGAATCGGCCAAACATTTTTTTTAAATACCCAATGACAAATAAACATATAACACCTCTCACATAATGAGTATCCCGACTTCACACACGGAGGAAATGAATTCTCATTTAATAGGCGTTTTCTTAAAAAGATATTGCGTCTACCTCAACTATGCTCTTAATTTTATTTTTAATATCAAAATAACAGAATTTCGATTATATTATTCTAATAGTAATTAAAGTCTTAGAGTTATTAAGTGACCCAACTTTCACCTTATACCAAAATCAAAATGTTAATTTATATATTGCAACCCGTGACATAGTAGCGAATGATATGTTTTTGACTTGGTATTGAAAACAATCAACGCTAGCTTAATAAGAAAATGCAATCAAATAAAAATAACTATTGAATGAAACAAAATATCTTAATTAAAGTGAAACCTCCTTTCGAATATGCTACTAGATATTATATTACATTTACTAGTAGTTTTGTTTATTTTATAGCAATTGTGATGACGGGCAGACGAGATGAAAAATCATTATAATTCTTAACTCATTCCGTTTCCATTGTGAACAACATCACACCACAATCATTTCATTTATAAAATTATCGTTGATAATAAATTGTTTATCCGATAACATTCAGGTATGATAGTTTCCTATTGTCTGAATAAGTCCATTGATCACGGATTCGCTTGAAATTTACATGGATTGTTAACTGATGAGCGGCTGTTATTTGTTATTTATGTAACGTCGTTTTAATACTTCTGTTTCCATGTTTGACGTGTGAGAAAACTCGTAAGTAACTTCTAAGTAGTAAATGTATTTCCAATGTCCATTCCGTTCTGCCGAACCAAACTTTCGCGACTTTCACTTAATGCTAGCGAAGCTAGTCAGTTTGTTACATGTGGACAGTCATTACGTCATAGGCTTGTAATAAAAATGTTTTTTAAAAGAAAATGAAAATTGTTTTACGCTGATTTTTCATCTTCAGACCTTATAAGCAAAAGTTTATTCTTAAATTTAATGTAATAAGTCAATTTCTAAAAATGTTATCTCCCGGTGACGCTGTAAAAGCAGCAGGGTTTACGTTATAAAAAAAAATACAATAATTTAATACTAATATAAATTTGTACTAAAACCATGTCTAAACTTATATCTTACTTATATAAGAATGTTTAAAAAAGTAATGAAGTCGTATTTAGTCGATATTAATGAATAAACTATTTTGTACATTTTTCATTTGTGTCTTTTTTTAGTATAATTGCGAAAATATAATTAAAATGTTTTAAGAATGTCTTAATATACTTAATTTAATACAAAATCATATTTATTTTTAATTAAGTTACGCTGAAGGCTTTATCCTCAGAATTTGAATTTTTCATAACATTGAATTGTAAAATGATTTTTTAGTGAATCTGTATTAAATATTTTCCAATAACTGCAAAGTTTTTATAAAAACTAATTTGACAAAACAATATCTAGATAGGAGCTACTTTCATATAATATGCTACTAATATATTGATTAATGTTTTTCACTACGATTTATGTTGTATATCAACTACGGGTAGATATCAAGACAGTTCAACACTGCGTAGGCTGAACCACGCTTCACGCATGTCAATTAGTAAGCTATGATTGGACCAAGTTGTGGGAGCCTTCACATACTTTCATATGTAATGCAATAATTATTACATTTTAATTATATTTAGGAGCGTTGCCAAAACAAGTATTGGTTGTCATAATATAAATGAACAGAAAACTAAGGGCAATAAACGAAGTTTATCTTTTTTTTTTTTTGGAATTATTCGAAAGATTTTTCCTATAGTTCTTTAAATTTATCTTTATATATGTAATAAGATATAAAAATCGGACCTTGTGACCCCTTTTCATTTATTCATACAGGTTTTATCTAATCTAACCTGTTCTCATATATCCAACACACTCACGTGACCTTACGAAACGTGTTATTTAAGGTACCAAAATGTTTGACAAAATTGCCTTCTAATGACTTTAAAACAGAACCTTTACACAACGTTAAAGCTAAGGTTGAATCATTATTGTGGTATAAAGTGTATACAAATGAATTAATTTAATATTTTGTGTTTTCTTTCATTCGGCCTAGGGTTTTTAGCCACACGGGCAACGCGTTGTGCAACTGCAATATGTTATATCGAAATAGTTCGCAACGCAACTATAATTACGCACGTTACTTACAACTTATCTGTAGTATAAACACTAACTAGTTATGTAGCACAATTAGTGATCATTACTAAAGATCAGGATTGCGATGCTCGTCTACGGAATACTACTATAGATGGAGCAAGATAAATTTGATACGAGGATGTAAAAAAAAAATCTACCTTCCGTTACACAAAACATTAAACAAAACTGATTCATACTATCACTAATTAATCCGATAAAAATTTGTAACTATATGTTAGAAGTAAAAATAGCACAAGCATTTTATTCTTAATATGGGATACATTGACATTGCCTCTACAATTAGTTTCTAAAATAATCCGCTTAAAACATGAAGCTATTTTTTCTTATATATTATTTAAAACTCTCTCTTATTGTGCACATCTAAATAATAAAAAAAATTGGTATTCGTTTTTTAATTCTTCGGAAGACTTAAGGACAGCAATTGATTTAATACAGTATGACAAAAGAATCCCTTTTGTTTTTTCCTCTTGAGTCTTTCAATTAGATAAAATAAATGGAATGACTTCAACATTTGCAAATACGCGATCAAGTGGACGGCGCAGATGCGTCAGGTCCTGCTAATTTTAACATCCTCGTTTTATAGCTTAGCAACCGGTTGCAGCTTAGTGCTAAATTTTGTGGTGCAGTGAATAGTTGTTAGCGGAGTAAGTGGACATTGAGCTGAACCTTGCTACAGCATGCGGTTATAATAATCCCATATCAGATAGTATTGGTATATTGGTACAATAAGGATATCTACAATACTAATACTACTATTTTTAAAACTTATTTATTACCTAAAACTAATTTATTAACATTATACATAATAATTAGTAAATTATGTATTATTTTATTCAAAGGTGAATTTTGGTTTCATTTAACCTATAGAGAATTCCGGAAGTAAGCTCGATGTAAATTCTGAATTTACCCTTTCAGTCGTTGGTTGTACTATACTATATATGCAATCGAGTAAGCACTAATCATATTACACTTGCCAAGTTGAATTTCACACACATTCCACCGCAGATACAGAGAATTATGAAACCTGCGCCGTATGAATTTCAACAGGAATATCTCGTTTCTTATGTATATTCCATAGGATACGGAACAATTTCCCTGCTGATTAATTATCACCTTCTCAGCTATAGACAGCTCTATAATTACCTTATCTGATACTGTAAGTCCACTCTAAGTATCCATTAAAACTTAAGAACACCAATTAAAATGCCAATGTTCGAATCAAATCCATATCATCGACTCGAACTGTAGTTATAGACCCTACACACTACTGTAATCATTATTTAATATCAATAATAAAAACGAATAGTTCCTAATTATATAATAATAATATTTTAATTTAACGATAAGTGTAATGAGTTATAATTATATTACATTTTTCGACCATGAACTTCCTGTTATTTAAGATAAAGAGATAACTCAACACAATGTAAGTCCCACGTTTTTATCAAACAATTGTCTTGCCATCGCTTTGATAAACATCATTTGTTGTAGCTTCTTATGTATGGTGTTGTTGAACTTGGCTTTACCTCAATTTATAAGACATCTATTTTCGCGGGAATTTTTTTTTTGTCACAATAATTCAATAACATTTAAATTAATTTTTAAATTTTAAATTTAGAACGTCTTAAGATTTAACAAGAATGACCGCAGACATTTATTTCTATTTCAAGTATATTATCTCAGATAGCTTTATAATAAAAATGATATTTGAAGCCGTCACTAAACGAGTCGCTACAAACAGTGGTTAAGTCGTTTTGCAGAGAGAGCTAATATTTTTAGTTTTATTTTACTTCACAAAATAGTTACGTATTTTAGTTTCTACCTGTGATTATTAAAAGAAAGTAGTCATTAGATAGAGTACATGGTAATTCTCGATATTTGGAATGTAAATGTTTTATTTTAAATGTGTATATACGATTTAAAAATCTTTATGGACCGGTTGGATATGTTGCCTAACACTACAGCGGGTGTAGATGGGAGTGCAAGGGTTTGTCTGTTATAAACTGGCACCGCTATAAGTATAGTTTAGCGAGTTTCTCTTGTTTTTTAACTGGCGAGAAGTGATTTGGCGGACTATAGAGCGGCTGAAATAACGCAATGTCACTTAAATAAAAAAAAATAATAAAAAATAATAACAATTTTATTAATATATTTAATTTAATTCTTAAACTTTTCTAGTGATTGACATTAAATTACCTACCCATAGAGAGCTGTTTCAATGATTATATATAATCATTTAAAAATATATAAATGACAGCTTACGAGTCAAATAAAAGGGAAAACAAAAGACTTTCCAGAGATAGCAATTGCAATGTAATGTTCCTCGTGAGCGGTAAATTGTAATAGTTTTCTTAGCTTTCCTCCTCATTTGTAGAGGGTAGGGTGAAAGTTGTTTATTTACCATCATTATACTAGTTATTGTTTGTCGCTTAAGTTAATTTCTTCATTTTAAGCGTTTGTGTGACAAAATCCGCTAACTTGTACATCTATTATTATAAAGGCATACTTAAAACTATTATTTAAATTATCTTAATAGTTTCAGCGGCTTTTGTGTTATTCAGTAATAAATCTTTTAATTTTATCCTCTGATTATTAAGTACAATATGAAGTCACATAATGCTATGATAGTCGTCTGAAAAGAGCCTATATACTGACTTTATTCAGTGCTTTAGCAAGCCTGCAAACACCTTATTTACAATAACGTGTCACTAAAGCTAAGGTCGTGTTCAATCGGAAGTTAAAGCTGATTCCCGTTAGACAGGATGCGGCTAATATTTTGTAAGCATTTAAAGCAGGATGTCTCCATAGGATGCATACCAAAAGGAACAACATTTTATGTATCTTTATTCATAGAAGTGTATATATTTGGGAGTCATGCAAATAAGCGCGCTTACATACTCGTTTTGGTAACCAAGTAGCGACTATCGTAGATTTTAATTATTTTCCATTTCTCATAAACAGTGACAAACTAAATCTTTGCTTATCACATATTAATAATAGCTGATGAACAATAAAATAATTTAATAAGTGACGTCAGATCCAGTGATATCAAACACGAAACGTGATGCGAATTGTTTTGCATGGGTTATGAGAAGGACATTGTGCGGAGCAAATTACAAGCGCATGAATAACTATTGTGTTATATCTGTTTAGGAAACACTATGACTATAAACAAGCGGTCAACTAATGAAGCAATACGTCTGGTCTGAATGAAATTAATATATCTGATATACTAGCGGTTTTAAATCGTTTGTCTTCTAATATTATAATATACCAGTTCTAGATTAAGGCGTTGGAATAGTTTTTATTTTTTATTTATTGTTTGATATCAAACCACAATAAGTTGATAAAATACAGATGATTGGAAAGATTTTTGGTTTTTATATACTAAATTTAATTTTATTACATAATTGAAATATATTATATAATTTTTTAAAAGACAGCTTTTAGAGTTATTCATAGTTAATGGTATAATATTTTTCTATGTGCTATTATTATATCTTGTTATTTATTAAACCCGTATTAAATATGAATCGCGCTTATTGTTTCAGACAGTCAAATAATGCAATTATAATGGACCCGTTGACGTGGTTATCCCTTGGCCTGCAACTGGCGGCGTTGTGCAGCATAGTTGGAGCATTGCTGCTCTATCTATTGAGGAAGGTTCGCGTTGCTGAAGTGCTGCCAGTGGACAGCGCTAAGACTGTTCTTGTTACGTCCGTGGATTCCGCTCTTGGATTGCAGGTAAAATTACTTAAGGTCAAACCAACTAATATGTATTACAATATAACAATGTTAATTAATAATTTATTTCTCGTATCTGTCGTTAATGGCCAATGCAAGAAAGCAAATTAATTGTTTTATGTATTGATTAAAAAACCATCAATGAATATGTTATTCTGAACATAGAAATAGTATAAACTCGTGAAATCGTGAACACAAAAGCTACATATGAAAAAACTTAACTTGTCAGATTGCGACATACCTAAGCAGCAAAGGTTGGCGAGTTATAGCCGGCTGTCGACAGGGCGGCCTCGGCGCTCGTCTAGCCGAATCCTGGCTTCAAGCACATGTAGCCGCGACGCCGGAGAATCAAGCTCCCCCGAGGCTAGCGACTTTAGAACTGGATGTGGCTAGAGAAGATTTATTAGAGGAAGCGGCCAGAGCTACAGCCCAACATCTCCCCGCTGGAGAACATGGTATTATTAAAATCTAAAGCTTCGTAAAGCGTCCTTAATGTTTTTTGTTGTAAATTTTTTTACGTAATTACTTTTCTTTCGATAGATTTTTTTAAGGCATCAGTATTTGGAATAATGTAAAAACTGTAAATATAAAAAAGTAAATGTTGAATTTTTAAAAGATTTAACCAAAAACGTCAGTGCACTGCCCGGGAATCGAACCCGGGTCGCAAGAATGGGAATCTTGCATGATACCACTACACCAGCAGTGCTTGAGAGATGATAGCCATATTTAAGAAGTATTAATAGAAATAAATAGATTATTTTATTATAACTATAATAAAATAAGAGATAGCTATTTAAAATTAATGTATTTTTTACTTTATTTGAAATAATTATAAACTCAATGCATTAAACATCATATATGCAAAGTCTAATCCAGCAACTAGCGACATCTAGCCACAATTACAAAAACTTAACTCTAAAGAATAAAAGTTACTTGATAGTGAAGAAACCTAAATAGTCCGCCTTATGACTTATAGATGACACTGTTGCCCAAAAAATATAACAACCCATATATGGATTAAATGTGTATTAAGAAGTATTTTTATTCAATAGCACCAGTGATATGTAATATTTTATTATAATTTCCAGGAGTTTGGGCAGTGATCAATACAGCTGGTAGCAGTGGTCTCGGTGGACCTTCGGTCTGGGAGAGTGCCCTTCGTTGTAATATCCTTGGAGCCCTAAGGGTCGCCAGGACATTCTCACCGCTTCTGGCCGCTGCGGCTGCCGACCACCCTTATGCTGGGCGACTGTTTTATATTGGTAAATTGAAATAGCAATTTATTGACTAAACCCACGAATGATAAAAGTATTTTCATTTCTATACTATATGAAAATTAATGATAAATATATATTTGGTTATAAGATCCCATAAAAACATGTGTAAAATTTTCTCATAAAAATATTCTTATATCCTGTCAATTGTTATTAATATAGAACAAAAATATTATACTTACTATCTCATATCTATATTTCAATATAGTATTAGTACTATAGTAGGTAAAGTTATAATTAAATAGGTCTTCATAATTCTGTTTTTTTTTTCTTTTGAATAGTTTTTAAATAATAATAATTTGCAAATGCCATTTAATTACATATTAGGTATTTGTAACAAAGATTATTTCAGACAAATATAAGGGGTTCATTATAATAAACCCTTTTCAGGTCTTACATCAGACACGGCCTGTGAAAGCCTATCCCGTGGTGAGAGCGAAGGCAGCGCATGTTCTGCCGCCGTAAGATGGGGCACTTGGGGCGCTGCTCGTGCATTGCGCGCTACGTTGCGTGCACGGAGGCTTCACGTCGTGCTCCTGCACGCGCCTGATCTAGCTGCGGAGGAAATATACGCACCACCGATGCAGATCACGCCTATAAGCCAACCGTCAAGGTCTCAATTTTGTATCTTATGATGTTGTAATTCTACTTATTTTTTCCTCTCAGATTGTTTATTTAACGCCTATCATACAACAAACATTGTGCTAAGTAGCAATTTCTGAATTCATCTGTTTTAAATCTCTAAAGAAAGCGTTATAGTTTGACTACTTATTGTATTATTTTTAATAAGTTTATATTATCTCATTCTAGCCGCCCGGATACACCGAATTCTGAAGTAAGCTCGTCGTCTACAGCTACCTGTGCGGTGACCATGCCTGGTGAGGCCGCGGAGTACAGCGCTAAAGTCTTACCGACCAGTGCTTTGAAGGTTCTAGAGGAAGCTCTGACGTCACCATCCCCGAGAGACTCCTATTATTTGAAAATCAAACAAGACTCCTGGTTTACACGGATGCCATCTCTGAGAGTATCCCATTGACACGTAACGCCTGGTTTTCCATTTAACAAACGAGTCAATTAACGTTAAGAATAAATTTCTTGTAAATACTTCCGTATTAGTATAGCATTGGCATTGTTGTTTATTTTTTACGGGCACTTAATAATTAGCCTTAACATTGGATGCTTTAATTAAATGCCACTTTATACAAATTATTATTATCCAAAGAATCTCTATCTGAAATTATATTGTAAACACTTCTTCTTATATAATAAATGTTTATTATCTTATAAGTTAAGCGACCTACTGATCCTGTGTGGGAAGTAGATGTAACGATTTTGGTAAACTATATTTAGTAGTCAAGTATGGTACCAAACGACGAGTGATAGTTATACGGCGCCAAATTTATGAACTATTGCTTTGCTATGGAATTACACTGAAAGCCAAACTACGTTGGGTGAGGGAAGTTACTTATGTAAGTCCAGCGAAGCCATAAGCGTAGGTTTTGTAGCTTATTAAGGTTGCCCGTGAATGGTTGATGTGCGTCAACCGACCAACCTTCTTGCGTTGTAAATAATGTTCGTGTTGTATATTAAACATGTCTTTTAAACGTCATTTTGTTTTATTCTTATTTATATTTTTTTATGGACATATGATTTATTCTGGTTCATATACGGTCT
This sequence comes from Danaus plexippus, assembly GCF_018135715.1. Lineage (NCBI taxonomy): Eukaryota > Metazoa > Arthropoda > Insecta > Lepidoptera > Nymphalidae > Danaus > Danaus plexippus. The sequence continues at coordinate 3,995,793 of NC_083541.1, forward strand.
CTTTGCTTAAAAATAATTTTATGTCCATTTTATATTCCAACTTACCATCGAGTTGCAGACATAAATATTTTATCGGAATTTGACAAAGGAAAAACTTACGAGGAGAGGAAGTTTTCAAACAACCAAACAAGACATTTTTGTGATACAAATTTTATTGATATCATTAAATTCTCAACTTGAATATATTATTTTCAGTTTATCCAAAATAAATAAAATAAAAAAGCACAAATTTCATTCAATAATTATAATAATCTAACATTCAGGCTCTTTGACTTTCAAATTGTCAAAAGTAAGCCAAATTTTATAATCCTCGACACAAACAAGATCGCCTCCTAAATCGTGTCTATCGTCCATAAATAAATTACTAATACAGGTCCAGTACTGCCGGGGACCCGAACCCAGGACCTGCCAATGAGCTGCTGTGCTCACAGCGAAATGCATTTTGTCTGTTTTGTTGTTCAAGTAATAAACCTTTTCTGGATATTTCAATGATATACTCTGAATACTTCGGACGCTGTGAGAAAATGGAATCATTTGATTTTTTGATACATACAATCTACATAGACATGGAAAAAATATTAAATTGTTTACGAGCTGTTAAAGTCTATGTCCCTCTGCTATTAAAAAAAAGACTGGAAGATTAGAAAAATAAGCGAATTTTTTAAGAGAAACAAAAAATAATTAGATAAAATGTAATTTCTAAATTACAATAAGTTTTTTCTAATTCTGAAATAATAAGACACACTAACCCATAATTTTTTTTACACAACGATCCTCTTTGTCCGAAGACGTCCAAAATAATATTCTTGGAGTTTGCGAACGCCTTATATATAGAATCTTTGTCACCAGGAGGTCGTGTGAGGAGTTCTACTCTTATTGAATTGTCGCGCGGAATTAAGGCCTGGCTTTTTATAACGTTACTGAAAAAAATATTTCATTTAAATGTGCAAAGAACTAAAATATATATGTATATATTGTAACATGTGTTCGATTCACTTAAAATTTTAATAATTTGTTCTCCAAGATGTCTTTGGGTCGTTGAAACGCCTTTGCCTTATTCTGTAAAATTTATAAACAAACAATGTTTCTATCAGTTATAGTAGTTGATTTTATTTACCTCTTTAATGGTACCTCAAGTGACCTCCAATTGGGAACTAAATTCTGTATTATTTTCGGTATTTTTAAATACGTCAGCTTTGGGTATACGTTTCTCAAATTATATGCTATCGAATTAATAGTGTCTAAGTCAATTGAGAGACACATAATAAGGTGCCCATATGAACTCTCGCTTTCAGGGAATGTCGGACGATCGCCTACAACACATTTTATAGACGACGTTAGGATAGATTATAGAATTAAGAAAAAGTTTTTACTAATACGTAAATTATTAATATTTTAATTGGAATAACGAATTTCATCGATCAAAAGTAGTATCAGTTTTAAGTTAACACAAACGGTCAGAGCAATATCTATAAAAATCAAGGATTTCAGCTTGAATATTTTTCTAATATTCTTACTTTCTTACCTAACCTAGTAGGTGGATACATTCTATTTTGTAAGTTCACAATGTTCACAGGTACTGTAGAGGGTTTTTTAATTAACAACAATAGTCAATGAACTGTTTCTCTCTATGTACTCACTGTTTAAATCAACAAGTCCTGGAACTGTATGATGTAACCAAACACCGCCCATCTCATCAGCCATGAGCACACCTCGTGAGAGAGATCCTGAGACACGTTTGTTACCCTTGCGCTCATCGTACACCGCAACGGCGAGATAGTCTGTGTAAGTTGGCTGTAATATGAAAATTTTTCTACTTTTTAAGTTAATATAATGTCGTTCGATAATACTTTATTTTACTTTATTAATCTAGAAGGATTTTTTGCTTAGCTTAGACCTACTTTAAATAAAACCAACTATTCTTAAATCACTCTAACTTGTATGAAAGACCAGATTTGTAGAAACTTTGGTTATGGTTATTTTAAAAATGGCCTTGATCTGTGCATAGATGTGCACAGTATATTCTGCCAGTGCCGAGTAGAATGGAGGGGACACGATCAGGGATTAACTTAGGAATGTAATAAAATTTAACAGATTGTACAAATTTTATATGTAGAAATAAATTCTGTGCCAAAATATAGAAACGAGTATTCGTCTTTACTTTATGATTTTGGACCTTAACAAACTTTAACGATATATTCCGTCAATGCCACGAAAGGAGGTTGCGTATTCGGGACCTTTTTGTGACGCATGTATTAAAATGAACTCCGCAAAGTATTTTAAGTAATAATACCCTGTATATAGGAGCTAGTGTGTGTTGGAGCATGGAATTAGACGTTATATATTTCCTTGATTGCTGCCACCGTCCCTTAGACTCCGGTGTTATAAATGTAAAGTTACGACCAAACTCGAAGAAGGGCACCACATCGCTGGGAGGCTTGTAAATATACCACCTGAAGGAATTAGTAACCCTTTTAGGTCTGTTCATCAGTCAGGAGCCAATGAATGTTTAAACAAAACACATCAAGAAATGAATTGCTTTTTGTTTTTTACTTTTAGATCGCTTTATTTGTCTGGTATTGTATTAATTTTACTTTAAAATTCAATATAACTATAAAAAAAAAACAGAACAAAAACATTTGAACGTATGGTCTGGTGTGACAATGAGACCCAATTGTTTAATCGATATTATTCATAAATAATCGATTTTTAAATTAGTGGTTTCATATTTACCAGTCAACCGGAGCATTGTCGTTGTCTCGGCAATGTAAATTAATGTAACCCCATCCTCGAATATCCGAATAGCAATAACTTACAAAACAAATATGAAATAATAATAGATTTATTAAAATATTTTTCATGTGTAACAGATATTCATAACATTCTATTTACAATGGTTGACTTAAAAGTTATGAAATTTAGAAAAAAATGCGAAAATATTATAAAAAGAAGCATAAAAAAATAGCTAAGTTTATAGTAAAATTATATAGCTGAAATAAAACGCGATAAATAAACTGTCAGGTGTTTCGAAACTGTGGTTCGCACAAGTTTTAGACCATAACAGGCCTTATGGCCTGTAGTATTTATTTTAGTTTAAAAAAAAAAATAAAAAATTCTGTGGCTGAAATTTGATGGTATTCAGCCAATATACGTCAAAGAAATTTCAAGATAAGAAAAACATGGTTCTTTAATATTTTTTATTTGGTAATTATATTATTATTTTTATAATTACTTACAATGCCTTAAAAATAATGATTTTTCATTATAAAAAAAATATATATTAAAATTATATAAAAAAAATATAAATAATAGAACAAAAAGTCTATCAGAGTATTGGATCGAAATGAAACTCGCTAAAAGCAAGCAAGCAATGAAACATGCTCAAATAATCAAGACCAGAAATTAATTAAAAAAAGAAATATGTATGTACATTAAAATCTGTATAAATGGTTCCTTTGTTTGAATATTTGTATAAAGTTTTTTTATAAAACAACAAATTATACTTAGTAAATATATGATATACAAGTTATCTTATAAAGAATTATAGTTAGACACAGACACAAAAACATTTCAGTTAATACAATCACATATCATCACAGTCTATGTCAGGGGTTCTCAAAGTATCACAAAGTTATAACAGACAAAAAAGGTTATAGTACAGAAATGATTGGGAACCCCTGCCTAAAATTATTTCAGTTATCGTATTTTCTCTGTTCAGTCTCAATTGTTACACGTTTGAACGCTTTCTATCAGGTGAGCGAAGTTACCCCACAGTATGGGGCCTGACGTACAAACAGTTCCCCCACCACGTGACTCCTGGGGTAACTGGAAATAATACACTTGTTTCGGTTAAAAAAACTCCCTTAAAGTCCCTACTTTGTATTGGCAAGGTCAAACTAAATGAGGAAAATTTTTTTCCCATCATGAGCATATTTGTATATCGTGTGCGAATATTTATGCATAAAAAACTGGAAACTTTAAGTATTCAGTATGAAGATGCAAACTAATGGTACTCGAAAATATCTGATAAAACCTTCAAAGTTTGTTACTTTCTATAATATCATAATAATTTACAAGCTTTTGGAATTTTTGGACGACATATTTAATCAAAAAAGGGGGGATTTGCCACCTGAAATCAAGGTATCACAACTTATTTGCCGATGTATTGTTATCGATGTATAAATTTAATTTATCATGTATACACTGACCGCTCTATTAATGTCCCCGACACAGACCCAATAGTCCGCGACTTTGGTGTCTTGACTGTTGTGCATTTTATGTGCGACGGCAACCGCCCACTTGGAGTGATCGTTATGGGAAGTGAAAGACATCTTCGCTATAGGGAACTTCAGACGCTCTATGTTACGGACTCTGGAAATATCAAATAGTTAGAAATTTCGAGGAAATTTATTGGTTGTTAAAAAAATTGCGCCTTAACGCTATTGGTAAACAGTTTTACTCGTCGCTTTAAATGAAGATTGTGTATACACTGCTGATCCATACATTTGATGTTGAAGTTACTAGAAACGATCCTCTAGACCTTGTCTATGGTAATTTAAATTCAAACAACTGATCTATTGGTATATAAGAAATGTCTATAGTGAATTGAGAGCATCTCCATTTTCCCAAAAAACATTTCTCAACTCGAGTCCTAACGATTTAATTTACCTTCTTATGTTACTAATCCGTTGTTAGTCCCTTTACCTTTTAGCACCAGGAGTTAGTGCTTGCGATTATGTCGTTTATGGGTTTGAGTATTATATAATGAAAAATAATACATTACTGGAAGTTCCTTGTACACTCCGAGTCCAAAGTCCCAGGTCCATTAGTCCAAGATTCCACCAGGAGATCTGATTGCAGAACTTCGGCTACCAAACCACTGTACAAGTCGTCGTTGAACATTGCACTCTTTGCAAATGACAGAAACTTCCTACCAACTAAAGTTTCAAAACTCTCTATATGGTACCTGCCAAATTGATCAAAAGCTTTAATATTGTTACTGCAAATAAATATTTCACATAAAGCAATGATGATTTATTTTTTTATCTCAATAGAATTATATAACTTCACTCTTCAACGGATCATGCAAAAACTTTAATACATTTAACAGTACAACCCAAAAAAAATTGCTAAATTTAGTAATCCAATATTAACATAATAAATAACATATGGACAAACCAGGGTGATACATCAATAGTTTTGTTCCTTACAACATCAACTAAGTTTGGTAACTCATTGTCAAATTCCTGTGGAATGTGACTGTACACTATTAGTGGCTCGTTGTATTTCAATTGCGTTCCAATCTGATTAAGTGTCGATGTCTGTACGGACACACACAGAAATGATTGACCATATTTTGTCCCGGTTGTTGGGTAACCATAGGAGCTCATGTTCATACTATTGACTGAAAATATATTACAACAGATGAAATTTTAATATATTTTTTTCTATTTTATGTCCTAGCACATTAGTGACAATAGGAACTTAAACCTTATAATTCTAATTTCAATAATTCAACAAGTGTGCTGAATTTAATTAATATATAACATGTATGGTAAATATTTACAGAGATTGAAATTCGTCCTAATGTTCTGAATACTCACTATCTGGTAAAGGAGGGAATCTAGGCACAGAATGAACAAGCCACAGTGATGTGAACTTATCTCCTAATATAACTCCTTTAGTGTGACCACTTTCAACTCTTGTCTTCATGAATTTTGAATGCATTTTACACATTTCAGCTAAGTCATAATCATCATAGTATTTATCACCTAACTTGAATTTCTTGTACTTTTTAACACCCACTTGCTTCAACTGTCCTAAAATAAAAAAAATTTTTTTACCTATGCTTATGTCATAAATATTCACTTTTTTAATGTATTAGTTATACCTTTCTTGCTCCTTGAATACATCTCGGCGACGGATTGAAGTAGATCTGGTTGATTTTCCGTAGCTGGAGGTTGATCATTATACACTAATGATATAATATTTTTATCCTAAAATTACATAATATAATGCCAATCTATGAATATGCATACTTTTTGCAATCAATCTTTTTAGCATGATAGAAGATATGTTTTTAATAATAATTTAATCAGTGTACTGTCTTATATTAGTGTTTATTGTACTTTACCTGGTATAATGGGGCTAATGTTTTTCCCACCATAGACCGTGGATCACTTATTGCCAAATCCGACATAATCCAGCCACCTCTTAACTTAGATGGTGTCAGATGCATATAAGCGACTCCTCTACGCACTAGTGGATTTAAATGATTCTTCTCTCTAGGTAATTTGTATACATAGAACCTAAAAATTTATTTTACATAGTGCATTATATAGTAACATTTATTTTCTTAATTTAAATTTTATGTTTTTTTTAATTCTATGGGGTTACACTAAAAAGTCAACGTAATGAATTATTATCTTGCCAATAATGTTAAAAGGAAAACCACAACTGCGCAAAAGGCTTTTATCTATTATGAGTGAATCATTAAGCATAAACATATTGTCTTAAATTAGTGATTTGTAAATATGTACCTTAATTTTATCCACAAACTTTTCAAAGTAATTTTTTTTTTAAATTTTAAATAATCCCCTTTCAATTCAAATTTAACTAATACTATAAAATAATATTCGGTACGCCAATTGTTGGCGTACCTGAAATATATACATAAATTACAAAAAATACTTACCAGTCCACTGCTTCTCCTTTTTCATTTCTACATTGAGGCGTCAAACAATCACAATATGACAATATCATAATAAGTAATAAACTTGATCTATAAGACACAAAGCGTGTTAGTTCCATGATTACAGCCCTCGAAGTAGCAACAGACACAGGAAACCCAATTTGCTTTTGTTTATGATGTCATGAAGTTAAATCAAAACAAATGAATGAAGAACAATTAAATGTTTAAACAACATTGTAAATTTGTTTCCTTTGGTTATTTTAATTATTATGCATGCCCAAAATGTAAGTATATATTGTTTTAACTGTGAATTCTTTTGTTCTTTGTTTATAAACAGTCAGAACTGTCAAAAATACGTCAAGTGTTCGTTCAGAAATATTTGCGCAGGCGCAATTCATTAGTTTAAAAAAATATTGATTACGTATATGCAGATATTGAAATAATGACAATTGTTTTCGGATAACACCATTTTTATTAAATAACGGAAATAATATAACACCTTATAAATTGATTATAACAGTAACCATATATATATATATATTAGAAGAATATAAAATAAACATATAAAAAATATAAATGCTTTAACATTTTCTCTTAACATTATCATGGCATTATTTTATACGTGATTATTGCTGAGTTGGCATAGAGACGGCGGCCTTGGCGTGAGATACGTCACTCTGTCTCCAGAATGATACAACGGTTTTTAATTCGGTGTAAAAGTCGATACCTTGTTTGCCACAGAAATGATTTGTTCCCAAAAAGCTACCTCTGCTACCGCTGAATGAGAACATAGACAATGGCACTGGTATGGGAACGTTTATTCCGACTTGGCCAACATCGATTTGTGAAGAAAATTTCCTTGCGGTCGCCCCGTTGGTTGTGAAGATGGCTGTTCCGTTACCATAGGGATTTGAATTGATCATTTCAATAGCTTCGTCCAAGGTGTCAACAAAGAGACAAATTAATACAGGACCGAAGATTTCTTCTCTGTAGCATTCCATGTTTGGTTGTACGTGAGTGAGAATGGTCGGACCGACGAAGTTTCCTTTCTCGAAGCCTTGAACCTTGACTCCTCTACCGTCAAGCACGATTTTAGCGCCCTCTTTTGCTCCTGTGGAATTATGAGGGGTGGGTTTAATATATTTGTTAAAATATGAACAGAAACTGGAAATTGAGGTGAAATCTATTGAAAGAAAATATAATCAAGACTGGCATTTAATCATTCTATTGCTGCTTGGGATGATTGCGATGTATCATTTAGATAAATCACCTTAATTAATACATGCTCGGCGCAGTAACACTAATTATGATAATTTTAAATATTCAATATCAAATAGATACTCAGTTTCATTAAAGTTAAACAAAGAATTAGTATTATTTGTTTAAACATTTTTTGTTTTTAATTTTTTTTTAATATTTCTCTGCAAGGTCAAAGTTTTTGACTGTTAGATGTAAATAAATAGAGAGAATTTCATTGCAAAATAATTGAACTTTGGGTTGTGGTTGATTGATCATTAAATTTTTAATCAGTATGAGTGGTAGCACGGTAGTTCCTATACACTGGTACTGACAAGGTTTACTAAACTACTTACCAAAAGGTAGGTTGCCTGCTAGTTCGCCCCTTTGGGACAAAAAAAACACTCATGAGGTCAATGAACTCACCAGATTCAACAAGCCTATGAATCCTCTCTTTTGCTCTAACAGAGATGACCGGACCAACATCAGTGCCAGGTACATGACCGGCATTAACTTTGAGAGCTTCAGCTCGTTTCACCAAATCTGGTATCCATTCTTTGGCCTCACCTATACAAAATATTTATTAGAAAGTTTTAATACAACATAAATTAATTTGGCTGTCGATTTTGTTTTAAAAGTAAACAAAAATAATTTATTATAAAATGGCCTTATGCCTTTGTGGATTGTCTGATGTATAATTGTGTGTGTTTTTATGTGTGTGTATTTATGTATGAGTTATGTTAGGTACTGTAGCTATACCTATAAAAAAAAACTTATAGCTATAAAAAAAAAAAAACAAATTACTCTATACTACTAATATTATTGAAAATTAAACTGAATCCTTCCGATTGATATACAACCTGCTAGATTTAAAAGCCTGCACAATCAATGGTTAGTAAGAATTCTAATACTCAATTTATGGAATTCATAAGTAGCGATTTAATATTCTTGATAAATTTACCTCACTGTTCACTTCCATGGAAACTTCATAAGCTATCTTCCTGGAGTTGTGTTTTTATGTGTGCGTGTCTGTGTATGTGTATGTATGCGACATGTCTGTATGTGTATGTATGCGACATGTCTGTATGTGTATGTATGCGACATGTCTGTATGTGTATGTATGCGACATGTCTGTATGTGTATGTATGCGACATGTCTGTATGTGTATGTATGCGACATGTCTGTATGTGTATGTATGCGACATGTCTGTATGTGTATTTACTTGTCTGACTCATTATGACACCTAAGATTTTCGTGTGTAAACATTTAAATGCAACTAAGTTTTTCGGCTGTAAGTGTCGGACACTTTCATTTCCTCTGTTCATAACCATGGTTGCTGTGAAGGAACCCCAATGTTAGGTTATTTAAATATAAAGTAGAAGAGAGGAATTATAAGAAGAACTTAGTTTCATTTGAATGATTAATTATGTACTTACCCACAAACACGGCCGTGCTGAGCGCCATACACCTTTGTCCGGCCGCTCCGAACGCAGCTCCAGCCAATTGGTTCAATGTGTGCTCTTTGTTAGCATCCGGCATTATGACCCCATGGTTTTTGGCACCCATATTGCTCTGAACACGCTTGCCTGGTTCATATATAACGAATTGTTGATCAAAAATTAAATATTTAAGTTATTATTGACTATTGTTATTTTTCTTTATTATTAAATAATTTCACTTGCGTAGTAAAGTTGTGATGTATTAAAAGTTCCACGGACCTTTATGTCATAAATACTAATCATTCATCTTAAGTTATATATTTAAATATATTTTGTTTATATAAAAAAAAATTTTTAGATAATTTGTCATAACATATGTTAATGTTATATAAGTACTGAAATTCATTCATAATATTGTTATCAATATGTATGTCTAGGTCACTAGAATTTTTGCTTACTAATTGTAATAATAATAATAATAACAAAAGATTTTTGTTCAATGACCAAACCTTCACCAAAAATAATATTAATGTATACAAAAAGTCAAAATAATTAATTCATCATTGTAATAAAAAGGATGCAATTTTAATATAGCTGCTTTTCATTACCCTAATGATACCAATGATGCCACTGAAAAACGTATATATGTACTAGGTATTATTTTGTAGTATTTAAAATAAATATATAATATTATTCACCGGCAGCCGAAGCCCTGCTGTAGATATGTTTCCCAGCTGCATCACCCCCTACGAATGACACAGCTTTGATGTCAGGGTGATCACATATGAAGTTCACAGGGTCATGAGTTCCGTGAACAACCTGTATAAAATTAAGTATGTACATTTTATGTTTTATAAAACACTTAGGTTTTAAAAGTGTAAAGTGTATATTATTCTAAATAAATTAAGTAATTTAATTAAAAACATGATTGCATTTACATACAAATTTTAAAAAATAAATATTAAATCAGTTTAAATGAAACTAATATTTTTCGGATAAACGTGATCGCGGGCAGACGAGATCGCGGTTGCTGAAAAGTAACCGAAACGTTGGGACTATGTAGTTTTTTACAAAAATAAATCACGCGTAGTTAGTTTATCCGAAAAATATTAGTTTCATTTAAATGAATAAAACTCGCGACAATCTTAGATCTCATAATATTAAATAGGGCTATTTAAGGTCGGTTATAGATGTTTGTTAAAAAAAATATTATTTTTGTTCATTTAAATGATGTAAACAAAAGTGTTTAAAACAAAGGTGCTACAAAAATCATACTGTTCAAATAAACTGTATAGATAATCAAGCAATATGCTCTTTTAATAATAAAAAACATCTGCGATGTTCAACATATGAAATAGAAATATGTATTAATTTAAAACTCTTAATTAAATGCATTGACATGATTTTTTAAGGCCATGGTTGATTTGCAATCCCTTTTTTTAATTTTATAGATAAAAAAATATAATATTTTATAATTTCTAATTCATATTAATATTCACAAGTCTCGAGAATTCCTTTTTGACAACCTCATATTACATAATAAAGAAAGCACAATTAAAATTTAGCTATTATTATAATGTATACATACATTAACCACTCCAGCGGGAGCTCCGGCCTCCTGCAGCAGTTCCATCATCATAAGGGTGGCACCGGGGTCCTGCTCCGATGGTTTGATGATACAAGTGTTACCAGTCACCAATGCAGGTGGGAACATCCATAAAGGTATCATTACTGGGAAGTTGAAGGCCGCTACTCCTGTAAATTATAAATTAAACTTGTAAATAACTTTTTTGAGTGATTTTATTATGGAGTTTCGTACATTGTAATTATAATGAAAAATTATTAATACAAAATTAACAAAATTTAGGACATCAAAGGATATATTTTTTTTATTTTAAATTATTTTCAACTTTCTTTATATTTATGAATTAGAGTTAATATGTTAAGTAATATTATGTTGTATATTATCAAGTTGTTTAATATGTTATAACTGAGTATTAACATACCAGCGGTGACTCCAAGTGGTACTTTATAGCTATGTGTGTCCATATCTTTAGCTATGTTCTGTATACAATCACCGAGCTGCAAACTTGTTATACTGCAACAGTGCTCCACAGATTCTATAATAAAAATAATTGTGTGTATATTTTATACTCTGTTATAGGTTTAGAAATACTACTAATACTGTAAATGTTAAAGATTTTTAGGATATAGCTTAACGGATTTTTGATGAAACTTTACAGTGAACATAGTTTAGACAACAGAAAAATACGTAGGCTGATGTACCGTGAAATTTCGTGAAGTAACCGGAGATACAACACATAACATTTGTATAGTGCATGACAGTAAAACAATACTTTGTAGCAATAAAACCCTTTTTAAATTACTAGATAATAAGATACAAATTAAAATATAAATAATATAAATACTTATCTATATATATATATTTTAAATAAATTTAAGTATGTCTGCAATAAAATATAAGTGATACTTTGTTCATATTTCCATTACTTTCTAATATTACATGAATCTGTAATAAATTTTTTCAATTGAAATTATAATAGTACTTATTATTGCACCTCTGAGATAATGGATATGAAATGATAAGATTTTTTAGAAGGAAAATCTGTACCATTCAAACATGAACTTGTTCAATAGTGTGGACTAAAGATATTATTTTTATGTTCATGTATTATGAAAATAAATTTTCTATGTATTTTATCACAACAAATAAAGGCTATAAGCATAAAACTTAAAAACAATGTTGTATACAAAATTTCCTTACGAATTCCTCTAAGTACATCTCCCTCAGCATCAGCTATAGTTTTTCCTTGCTCCTCTGTTATTTTAGCCGCTAATTTACTTTGATTTTCTCTTAGAAGACGAGCAAACCTAAAAACATACAATTTTCTTATCATATCACCACATAATTACCTTTTATTACAATATTAGGGAAGTAAATAATGGTCTAAAGATAGAAAAGTGTTAATCTTTTTGAATGTACAAATGACATTGAATAGAGATTTCAATATTAACATACTTCAACATGAGTTGTTGACGAGTTAATACAGTGCTCTGACTCCATGATTTGTATGCCTTCTTAGCAGCTTCCAGTGCCAAATTCAATTCCTCTTGAGTCGCCTCTGGTACCCTTTAAGTAAAAAGAAAAGTTATATATTGTGTATTATCATAATAACAACAATGTTCACTAATACTAAGCTATAACAAATGCTTTTGCAGGAAATTACATCGCATATAGCATTACAAAAACATAAAAAAATGTTTTAAATATTAAACTATTCCATGCGCAAACAAATATGTGTAAATATAAGAGGAAATTACATAAGATGGAATTCTAGATCCGTGAAAAACAATTTTATCATAATAAATAAAAACAAAAGATAATAGCAGGATCCTATCTCTAATAGTATACTGTAAAGATAACATATTCAAACATACAAGCAAAGTTACATTCATTTTATTAATAATTTACTTGAACAGTAACTGAAAAAAATATGTTTAATATTATTTAAGTTTTTTATTGACAATATTTTTTTTCAATTTTATCTTTATTGTGAAAAATATATAACCTTTTTGGATAATTTTTTTTGTTCGTTCATATGCGTTTATTATCCATACAATCTAATATTAACAATTATGTGTACAAATTTCCATGGATTATTTAAGGAAAAACAGATTATGTTATAATTTATGCAAGTAACTAAACATAGACTAGAAATTTGTTTTACTTTAGTTTTTCTGATTTTTCCAATTCAGAATTCACTATGAATGTGACTTTTATATAACATGGGATATGTTCCTTACTTCATACAAGTTATTATCCAAATTGTGTCCAAACTATGTGTGAGTATATCCATCTACATGCATTTTAAATACACATATAACTCAGGAATATATTTAAATTAATATAGCATATTGTAGCCCTTACAATTATTACCTGCCGATAACTTCATTAGTAGCGGGATTGGTGAGTTCAATCCAGTTGCTAGTTTTTGATTCCACATATTGTCCATCTATGTATAACTTGGTTGACGGTGCTGAACTGCTATAGTGTCTTCGTAACAATATATGAGACTGGAATCATTAAATTGAATACTACATAAACAAATTATATAGACGAAAAGGGTTAAAAATATTGTGTAGCGAGAAAATTTGATAAATTGCTAAACATCAATCATCTTTAAAAAATTAAAAAAAAAATGTGTTAAATAGTCCATCTATGTTATATAACTATTTGACATAATGGTACAATTGAATAAAAGAATTTCTTTAACTTATATTACAGTAGTCTTAGCCTCAGTTATAGCGTAAGTGGTTGTTTGAAAAAATTAAGTTTCAATGTGACGTGCAAACGGATAATGTTAAATTATTAACCTTATTATATACCAGTGTCCTCTTTTAGGAAAACTATTCAAGACTGTTGCGCAAAAACTTCATGTGAATTATTGAACAGAACATGATGAAACCTTAGTCACAAATATTCCACTGCGCAACAATACACAGGACTGGCCTATGAATAATGCACACAGTTTAAATACCAAATTTGCTGAATGATGTATATGTTTGTCTTACATTCCCAACACTTTTGAAAAGAAATATCGATGGAAAACCTATAGAATATAAATTACTTTTATTTTGTCTGATTGCAAAGAGGCATATTGAGATTTTATTCCACTAGTGAATTTAATATCATCATATCTCGGATAAAGATTGCTTTTATCAAAAACGTGCTCGACAAAATATATTTTTATATACCCTTAGTAGATAAATTAAGGATAATATGTATAAGATAATTTTATATTTAATTCTAATACAATTGATAACTTACTTCTGATTTAATAAGTTTCAAGAGATTCAGCGCCATCGTTTTAAGATTAAAATTTTGAAAATTTAACACACCGGTGGAAATACAAGTGCCTCGCCTCCCAAATGGCCGACTGATTAAAATACAAATGTAAGTTTCTGACCTTGGATTGATAAATTTAAATTATTCAAATCCACTGTCGTCAAAAGCGGTATCGTAAAGACTTGTTTACAATTTTAGAAGACAAATGTCCGAAAGTATACGTTCCGTTTGTATAAAATCTCTTTGTATAATTTATAGGTATTAAGAACTTACAATGAATACTTATTTACAAATTATTATTTCTCATGATATATTTTAATATACAAGTTATGTAGACTGATAAAGATAAATTCGCTCAATTTTGAATATTATCAACTGTGTATGACATTTAAGTACGCTTGATTTTGACTTTGTCACTGTCACTGGTCACGATTCTTGACATTTGACTCATTTTATTCAATATTCTATTCCAAGAAAAGTTTTTTATGTATTCAAAATTTTTATACACTAATTAATTTTAAAAATTTCTTAAACAGAGTATTATACTTGAATTATTATTAGCGGTGTTTACATTAAATTTGTTAATAGCTGTCACAAAAGTAAAATATATAGAAGCACTTAAATTGTTTTGCTATATAAAAATTAACAGGCACGCTATAATAATACATATACATTTATATTTAATTCTTTTCTAATTAACCAGGAGGAAAATATTTTATGATTTTTTTTAATGAATGATTAATTACATTATATATAACACAAACATTGATGCTATATTTTTTCACCTTTAATTAACAAAATTGCACAGTAAAAAGTTATATATGATTAGCCTACATTGTGACATCGCTATTGCCGCCGTGATATTTTAAAATTTAAACGACTTACATCCGGTGGGGTTGGCAGGGTGGGTCACAAAGAGTCCGTTTATAGTTAGAACAGCGCTTCTTTGATAAACTAACACTTGATCAAACAATTTGCAGTTCACTCTGATTATGAGTAACACTTTGTGCCGATTTATAAACATGAAGTATTAGGCAACTTTTATTACAGATTAATTTGTTTTAATTTATTATATGTTTGTTTTATAAAAATGTACGTTAAAAGATTTACAGAGCGTCCTAACAATCATAACATATTATAATTCTCATCATGATTCTTTCTATGAAAAAATGGTCCCATAAAAATGTGTTTTGAATATTTTCATACGGTCAGGCACAGTCCTATAGCTATTATGTATTTACTTGGAATATGAATAAGTTTTTTTTTTAACGAAGACAATTCTTTATTATTAAGATCAGAATATGATAAGTTAAAGTTTTCATTGGTTTATTTTTACTTGTTTTATTATTTTTATAAAGTGATGGAACGTAAATTTATTTTGACATTAACGTAATTTCAAAAAGATTTAAAAATAACCCTATACATTTTAAAGCCTACTCTCAACACGTATATGGAGTGCCTTGCACAAGATTGTACCAGCCCTAAAAAAAAATAGGGAATTTCTTAACTGTTGCTTAATCAATCGATGAAATTGAAACTGCCATCTTCGTAATCAATACTCTTCCGAATTATAGCAGTCTGTTTGATGTTGAAGTATTCCAGTGAACAGCACCAAGTCAATAATTACTCACAATTCTCGACCGTCAGCTCGGATTATGGACATGAGCCAAAAGGATTGCTGTGCCAGTTACAATCTTTATTTGGTCCAAGGATTCAAAAAATATCAGACAAAAGTAACAGTCGCTCATATCTATTGAATATTCGTTTTGAATAGGAATCTATTGAAATGACTACATTTCAACAAAACTCCATCAACCACAAACTTGATGCAGAAAGGTTGATCTTACTTATTATGATGAATACAGAATACGTAATAAGCAATCACAGTCTCAACTACATGTCTTGTTATTAAGCGGATATGTAAGTCAGGGAGATATCTGATTTTAACGTCTTTGGAGTTAAGCAATCAGAAACGTTCCTGTTCACAGTTCAGAAGTAACCTAATCAGGTTATAGAGATTTTACTCTAAAGCCCACCTTAACGATTAGTTAAGATCAAGCATTAGGTTTATACAAAGACATACCTGTGATTTCTCTTCGAAAATCGGTAGCTATTAGGAAATGGATACCTGACGTCTAAATTTTTTATCTATTAGCTACATAAATTTTCAGCTTTCGTTTGAAAACCGCTCCTCAGAAGCATATAGTATCTACCAATACATACAATAGTATTATAGTAGAAATTGCAAAAAAATCCCTATGACAATGTTACCAGGGAAAGAATTACAATGTCGTTTACAGGCATCACAAGAAGATTAGAATAATTTGCCTGCACATGTTTTCCCTTCCACTTACAATTTGGAAGTCTTAAAGGAAAGAGTGAATTAGATATTCCTGAAATAGTGCGGTTATAATCTAAGGCTATATAGCCGAGAGATATCCCTTATTATAATCCTATGGGATGAGAGAAAAGCACAATACAGTTTACTTAGACACGGTGACAAATAGACGTACGGTCTTCCTGATGTTAAGCAGTCACTGTAGCCTTTAGCGCCTGCGACACAGGAAAATTATTTGCGCGTTGTCCATTCAAATATCTATTTACTCACTTGATCACCATACAGAATTTCCTTGGGAAAATCACCAATAATAATATTCCATAGCTCAAGTGATTGATACAGTGAAATAAATAACGATATTATTTGTAGGAGTTATCTTTTATTTATTCTACACCAATTTTAATACTTAAAGAAATGAGGTCATGAACTGTTAATCAGAATTCCATTTTTAACGGGTACAATATTAAAGGAATTAAAAACTTTAACTTCCTACATTATTTAGTTTGACAGAATATATACGGACATCAAAAATTGTAGTGGATAGTAGCACAAACTCAAAGTCTGTTATGTTACTGTTACTTCATTACTTTACTAATAAAGTAAGCAATAATCCCTAATGCATTAGAAGTACTAATTAACAATTACCGACAAAAGTTTAGATATATTTATTGGAATGATTATAAACAACATCGTTTGAGTATCACTTAAGTTATTTATATATATATGAAGAATATCATAGAAATTAGAATATGAATTCCGTGATAATAATATATGTAGGTTAAAAAACAAGAAATGAAATTAAATAGATCCTACCTAGGAAAAAATCATGGGTTCAACTATAACTAATAAAATACAATAACCAAGTAGTCAGAATTCCAAACTTGTTGAAACTTAAGAATGAGATATGAGTATGCTATCAGTTGTAAGCGTGATTAATAAATCAAAGTAGGTCAATTTTAATTAAAACTCATTCAGAGACCCCGTAAAGATCATTCAGTAGACGCATTGTTCACTGATAAGAGGTTCATTGGCCGGGCTATCGGTCATGTGCGAGGGAACAGAAACACTAACCTAATCCTCCCCATCATCACCAATCGCTACTAAATAAATCTGCAGGAGCATTTTCATCTTTGCTTAATATTCTATTATATGTGTGCATTATCTAACTGGTTAAAGTAACTTTATGTAGATAATTCATAACTTAATTAGGACAAAACTCCTAATATTATAACATCAAAAACAAAGTAAAATAAATAGAAACTTCTTCCTTGTCCTGAAAACTTCATCAAACTATAAACTAAAATTATATTCAATTATATTTATCCTTTTTGGTAAAAAAAAATAAAATGAAATAGCATCAATGTATCACTAAGTATCTATATTTTTGACTGCTTTCATTCGTACTATATTAACAACAGTACTGTTTACGTATAATTAATGTTGATTAAACAATATTCTTAATTAAACGGTTCGCTGTGACAATAATTCTTATCTGTTTGTTTTGATATATGGAAAGTTCGAGTGTATTTTAGAACAAAACTAACGACTACAAATCTTGTTAAAGATACATTGCAGTACCTTTTCATAGAATCACAGATGGTCAACGATTAAGTCATGCGGAAATCCTATAGTTATGCTTCGTAAATGCTTTTAATTTTATTTTTATTCCTTAATTTCAACAATATTACAAAATTGTAAAAGTGTTGTAGGCGTCTGTCGCAATATAATCCATTTAGGGCTCAAATGGTGTCTATCATTATGTATAAAAACAGATGCATTTAATGACAGTATCGTATGACATAGGTATAAATTAAACAATGCGGCTGTAAAATGTGTGTTATTTGAAATTGCATGCGGGATGGTTAATATGCGATCGTAAGTATATAATACAACAGAGGCTAGGTAAGTATTTATCTTGTTATGACTATTTTTGTAACAATTATGCGAGTTATTTTGTTTTTATTAATGTACCTATATTAGCAATATGATCCATTGAAGTAAACAATGTTCTCATTTTAATTTACACTAGCTTCCGCCCGTACCCGGATGTTTTGACGCGGTATCTGCTGTAAAAAAAATGTTGTATTGCACATATAGAGGATATAAGATGTAACGAATAATCGTCTTTATAAATAACCTCTTATATGGAAACAATACGAATAATAAAAAAAAATTAGTTAGCACTTGAAGGACATTGGATTTTCTGTCAAACAATCCATATATCCAATAACTAACTATTCATAAGTTCAGGAATGCAACAAAAGGTAACAAGCTATTTATCTACTTCGTTTAGGAATTATTATAAATTTTTATTGATTTTCGTTTAGGAATGTCTATTTATTACTTTATTTTTTCATGGAACTATAATTTTGAAAACACACGAGTTTATACAAAACTGCCGATTATTTCTTTAAGTTTTTGTATTTCTTTACTTTATAATCCATTAGATAGTGTTAGTACCAATTTAATTTTCACTTATCGTCTTCCTCTCTTGCTTTATTATTAAACGTACACAGTTTGTAAGTGATAGCTTCGGCAGTAATCTGCGATTATCGCTAGCTAACTCAACGCCGGCGGCTAGACACGATCACCTTACATCATTACCTGGTAAAGGAATTATTAGACAGAGTTGCATAATAAGGTCTGCATCACTGATTGTTCTGATGTATTACTACGGAAGGATTAATAATAATTTTTTTACTGGAAAAGCTTTGTAAAAACAACAACAATATTCATTCGTTTTATTACTTAAACTAAACTACATATTTTGATTTACTCTTGTATTAGAAAGTATTTATTTTACGTAACTTAATTACGTAATTTAATTATTATCATCATACATTTTAATCCCTCTTTAAGTTATTTTTTCTACTAAATCAATAGTCCATAAAAGGTCATTAAGATTAAATATCGATAGATATAGATCTCTCTTACTAAGATTCCTGACTTTTCTACGTATTTTATTTCTTTTCATCGCTCACCGACTATTTCTGCGTTGTACTGTTCGTATATCTTTGTCATAATGAAGATTTATCAAGTACTATTCATCATCATTAAGCTAGCTCTCACAGGATCTAGTACAATTTGTACATACCAATCTGCAACTTTAAAATATGATTGTTCATACAATTATATCATTATATCATAAAATAAAAAGAATATCCGTTACGGAAATTAATAAAAATAAAGTAGTATATTAATATTCACGTAACGTAATCACGTAACGTTACAGTTTCAGTTACAGAACACAGTGATGTAAATAGTTATACAATTAGAGTTATCGTTAGCTATTGCGTGACTTTTTAACCGTCACTTTAGTTCTGTGAGTGTACATAATACGTATTTAATATATGATATTATTACGTCACGGAGCATTTATTATTACATTCAAAGTTATTCCTGTATACTTATACAAAGTCTCCATTATCACACGACATACGGAGCAGTTTTGACAGCTTTTCACTTATAAATCTACGCCCCCTATAGTATCGGTTACATGCACTATTTGAAACGGGTAAGTGCGAAATTATTTATCAAAAGTAATAATTTGTATTACATATTTTAAGTCCTTATTTGATATAACATTGTATTTGGATCATCATTTAATTTGCTTTTATTTACTCATTTTATTTAGGTAAAATAGTCACCATACCATGGGTATAGTAAAATAAACTGGAAATTTTAATTTAAACAATGAGATTTATTTCTATCACAGAATCTTTCACGGGTCGATAAATTTGAAGTTCCATTTATTTCACAACACAACCCTTATAGAATAATTTTATTGTCTTTATGTCTATCAAACCTGATCCTTTTCTCGGGAAAGCGTTGAGGTATCAAGCTGAAATTCTTAAAAGGTCAAGTCGGGTCAAAACAATTTACAGGCATTCTGCCCCTTGGGGCTATGAAAAATTCAAACCTTAAAACAAACGTAATCAGTGCATACAGTCGTCTGTGATGGAAATTTTATATAAATTAAAACCTACAGAGCAATTCAAGTCGACCTAGAATCTTGAAATTTGGCATGAAGCAACTTTTAAAAGCACACATAAAGGTATAATGAAAAAATCATAAATTTTACTTATATCTTTGTATGTTTCTACAGGTTTGTACGGAACCCTCGGTACGCAAGCTCAACTTACACTTGGCATTTCTTTGTGTAGTCGTGTGTTATCATTAAGAAGTTTTTAAAGTATTTCTACAGGCTTCCTTTATCTCTTCTGACATGGTTATTTTATAAGAACTGTCACATCGTCTATTATAATAATAATTTTATTACCATAGATAATTTAATATATGTGATATCTTTGTATTACGATGCCTGATAGTTAGATAGTTCCTAATACCACTGAACTCTTCGATTTTTAATCAGCCGTTGTTTCTGATACGCTTACTTGATAATAATATCATATCATATAATGACTGTCTTGTCAAAATAAATTATTGTTACTGTCACCGAAATAACACTGTTAGGATTCGCATATTATTACGTAATCAATAATTTGTTAAAATATATTCCTTATAAATATTGGTATTAGTAAGCTAATTAGTTAAGATAGTTTAAAACTGAACGAATAGCAGTGATAAAAGATAACGCGTACGAAGAAATTCGAATAAGACGATAAAGATTAAAAACATTCAAATTCAAATACTTACAAACAAATAAATGTTAAGTATCCAAATTTTTTAAAATTCCAATCTTATATATAAATTCTATGGAATAGAATTTAACTATAATCTTACGTCTAAATAGTGGTCCAAAGATATCATGTATTCTTGACACTTCACTTTAAATATCTTATATCATTTAAATGAGACCAAGTTATTCGGTTACTACGCCATTTTATTAGTTTATATCTACAAGATCCTAAAGTTTTGGCTCCGCTACATCAACCCTGAACACGGGCAGACGAGATGAGTGTCTTGGTTTCATTTAAAATGTCTTATATCAGAATGTCCCTTTGATTAATAATTTTTTTATATATAAATTAACAACATTAATGTGGTAACGCTGCAAAACTTGATATTCTCAGTCCAAAAAACATCAAATAATGTCAAAGACACATTTCCATTGATTAGTAATCAATCGCCAAACAGATTCATTTCAATATTATTCCATAATATAATGAAAAATGGAAAACATTATTATCAAACTGCTGTCTTTTCCTACAATTACGTAGAAACTTTGTTATGCAAGGTTTTTAGATAGTACGTTGTGCGTATCATCACAATTTCGTTATTAAAACAAGGGAGAAAGTTAAGTTCCTGGCCTCATAGTGACGCAATTTACCCACTATTATGGTTATTGAATAGATTATTATAAAAACATTAATAATTATTATCTGTATTCGTCATTTATGTGAACAACAGCATTATCAATATAATCCTATTAAAAAAAATTCTGTTATGTCTAAAATTTCTTTAATAGGGAAATAAATAACGTGTTTATGTACTTTATATCAAAAGAACTTAAGGTTTCCTATCAGCAATTAAAATTTCTAAGATTCTATCTTATCAGTAACTTTCTAACGACACAGAGTTAAAATTAATATTTATCAAAGAGATTTTATGTTATTTTTAGACAGATTAAAACTTAATTACTTAATAACTTTGTAATTATTAAGTTTAACTGTAAATTGGGATTGTTAATTTAATATGTCAATAGCGTAGGTAAATATGTTGAAAGTGATCGTACACACACAGATATTTTAATTCCAGCTGCAATTACAACTAATAACATGAGTTTATCCGAGGCGAGATCTCAATTTGCGGAGCTATCAACGCATAATCTGAACGCAACGCGCTATTTCAGGCAGAGGTCGACGACCACTGTATCGCTCATTTAGCTCTAAACAAAGTTTATCGAACGCACTCACAATACAATAGAATAACGACAATATATTACAGTGAATGTTTTCCGTGCGATGTTTGTTCAAACAGTACAAAGCTGTATTAAAAATGTTTAACATAACTGTTTTATTGTAAGTTACATTTAACAATGGTTAAGGAAGCCATTTACTAAATACCTTCGTGAAATGCACCGAGAAAATAAAGAACATACAGAATTTAATATGTAAATAATAGTAAAACGCAGCATTTATTTTTAGTTACGCCAATTAGAGGCGCACGTTATTAAATGTTACGTTTATTTGATACATATGAAGATATGTATTTATATCTGTTTATAAATAAACCGTCTAACGTCATATAATTTAATGATGTAAATCATATACTTATTTTCAAACGTAAATATGAACTGCGTATCAAATTATAACTACATATTTATCTAAAAGTTGTTATTAAAATACTCAACCTTTTTTAAGTGTTTCCGTAATAGTACTAAAGCTGAATTTAATGTCGGCACAAATATTCCTTTCATAGAGAACGCTACCTACAGTTGAATAAATAAAGAAATTTCAATATACGAATTGTAAATAATGATAACGAAGTCATTCTTAGAAGTGATAATATTGGTAGGAATTCTTTTCCACCAAATATATATATATATATATATATATATATATATTTTTTTTTTTGTACCTCACACTATTTCTACGATTTTGATTCAGTTCATACGAGTTGGATGACAATATGTTATAAGTCAACTATAAAATATTCAGTCTAAAAACCTCAATGGACACCGTATACTGAGGACGATTTAAATATAAAAAAAAAAAATCGTTAACTTGCTCGTCTATTTACACATTCAGAAGCTACCACTTTTTATGTCAAAGGGTTAAAAAAATAATGCGTACATTGGAATATGGTGACACAGGTGTTGGAACTATGTTTGAACTTGAAATACCGAGTATCAAGTCACGACCGGCTCTCCCGAGTTCCTTATTACTCAACGGACTGGTGTTCTGCATTTATCTCGTATGTCAGGAGTGCTGTTGAATTGAAATAAAACTATTTTTTTTTCTCTTAAATGCACTGTTTATAACACTGTTTGTTTATTATATTATAACACTCTAAACGTCAATGTTGCCAGTCGCAAGATATTTAATTCACGCATCGCCTGATATTGCAATCTTGAAGTAAGCATATAAATTTCATATTCCTGAAATTACAAAAGGAAAATAGTTTGTATCCGTTTTGTTCATTCTTATTCTTTTCTTATATATTAATAGAAAATAAAAAAAAAATAGTTTTTGACATCAGGTAAATTCTCATACTTTTTATCATTGCGATGTTCCTAACACAAAAACTGAAAAGTTTTTTCCTCTAACGTTTTGTTGGAGAGAAGCTCGAAGTTTAAGATTTAAGCTTTACTCAATTTACTCAAATTGATCTATAATTTTGTTGTCACAGAATTAGATTTTAAGTAATTTTATTTTGTTTTTTTTTTTTCATTGAAATTGCATAAGTTGTTAAGTTTGGGATAATAACAATTATTGTTGTAATTTTTCCTTCTATTAGGTTAGAAATATAAGATTAATTTAAAAATATGTATAAGATTATTTAAATTCATTCAGTAACTAAAATTTCTATACTTAACTTTCAGATATTTTGAGATAAATCATAATCTTTGGAGAATTCTGATTATATAATTTCACAGCTCCACAATTTTCCGCTTCTTTTTTTATTATAGTAAAATGGTGAGACTAAAAAGAAGCTATGAATCAAATAATAATACTGTAACAGTTCAGTTATCTGGTTGTAATTGTAAAATATTGTATTTCCAATATGTTTATCTTCAAACAGAGATGTTTAAAAAAAATTAAGGCGTCGATAAGTACATGTTATCATGTGAGTGGGCAGGTTCAAAGACACAAGATAACCCAAAAAGCGGTAGTACAAGTACTGAGATAAAATGTCGTTTTCAGATAAGTCAACTATTATTTTATCTAAATCTCTTGAAAGTGATATATTCCCCTTTGACTAATTATCACCAAGATGTTATTCTAAACAGAATTTTAACGTAACACGTATTTTTTACTATATATAATTTTATATGTTATTTATTTGATTATCTCATGATAAAATCATTCAACACACACACGAGAATACGTGTCCAAAATCATCCACCCCAGTTAGCTTCACTTAATTCATGATTATATAAAAAAAAGTATGTATTACAAAATTTTACATACAACATGATCAAAATAAATCATGTTTTCAATATAACAACTGCGGAATACGATATCGCGTTATGTGGGTTACACGATAACCGAGCAGTCGCAATATTAATGTATTTATTAGAACATCGACACATTGATATAGAATAATAAAAGCTAACCCCTTATAATAACAATCACAATGGCCTGGACACGGCTTTGATACGAGTTGATGTGGTACATTCAGTAAGCTCTGTTTTGGTATCACGACCGATCTTGAAATAAGTGAAGGTCGCTCAAACTCAATAGTCATACGATTAACCTCAAATAACCTCGTTCAAATCGAAATCAATCATTCGTTTAAGAATTAACAACTTTATTCCCTTTAAATATATTTAGAAACGAAACGAAACTAAAATTAAAAATATACTGACAGCATTAAAAGTAAAAGTAATTTAGAAAGAGCTGTATATTTAGCAAAATTTTTATGTTGTATCTATCTTTTGGTTTATGCTACTGATAATTAAATGAGTACGATTTGGTCTCGTTGATGCTTTGAAAATGTGATGAAGAAAACAGAAGAAGACCTAGGCTTTCTGAAGTATTATGCTTTACAAACAGTTATCAGCTCTTATTATAATAATAACTAATCGGAAGGTAGAATCGGACTGTTGAAGAACTGAATTTTTATTACAGCAAACTTTGCCAGTCCAGAATATATATACATATCCCGCTTTCCGACTTTTAAAATGAGTTACCATGTGTAAAAATAAATAAAACGATAAGTTTTATATTTAAAATGGCTTTCAAACAGATCAGAACGAAATTATGGGTTAAATTAGGACTGTCCTTTTTACCAGGCGTGGCTAAACTTCTTATTGTTATATTTCTATAATCCTCTCTTCTTGGTAAGCTTTAAACTTAATCTTAACCATCCTGTCGTATCTTTTTAAAATAAAATTATTGGGAAAATCGTCCCATCCATAAAGATATGGGTTGTTAGGATGAATATTATATACCCAAGGGAAAAAATAAAAACAATATTTGCTTGTTAAATAACCGCAAATATAGAGCAGCAGTTTTTTTTATCTGTTTTCATAGAATTATTTGTCATTTGAGATAGTAAAATGGCGGATAAATGGATGTCTATCTTCTGAGTCCGTGTGTTTCATACTAAAAAATAGACTTATCTTAATTATCTTAGTCTAATTTTTTTTTCATTTAATAACAGTCAATTTGTTACATATTTTTTATGGAACTAAAAAAAACTTGTACCTAAACATTTCTATGAAATAAAAAACGAACTCTTTTTAGGGACTATTTTAACACCATTAATGACAAAACTGACGTAAAAATATATCATGATAATTCAAAGTAAGATTATTATTACAAAGAAAATATTGTAGCTATTAGTTTACGTGGGTAGCTACAAATTTATGGTACTAGTTATGATTTTAGGTCAGCCAGAAGGGGCTTATCTTTTGATGCTATTACTTGGGTCATAGGTATGCTAAATAAAGTAAGCGTAATTGGCATTATAGTTCGTTTGATTTTGCATATAAAATTGATTTTTTCGTTACTTCAAGGGTAACTATATACGAGTACTTGATATTTCAGACATACCCTCAAGCTTGCTGGGAAAAAAAGTCTTTGGGAAGCTGACAAGGAAGGTATCTTACAAGTTTTTTTCTTTTTACTAAGGTAATTAATAATAAGAAGTAAGATATAAAGAAAGGAATGTAAAAATCATGAATAAGGTTGTTATGGATATTTTATTTATAAATTTATTAACAATACAATTTTTTTGGAATTTTCTTACAAGACCTTACATATAAAAACAGACCGTGACAAAAAAAAACATTGAAAAATAGCCAGTATTATTTAGTTATTAGTCCGTAGACTTCAATATTCACTAAATTAAAAAAAAATGCTTGTCTAATCTTTAAATTATTTTTAATAAAAGGTTAAAAGCATTGTAAACATCCAGACATTTAATTGTACTCTTCCACACTTATTTAACAGTCGACCTTAAACAGATACATTATTTTTATTTGAAAGAAATACTAGATAGTTTTCAGCGTTATAGCAATATTCTCTATTGCTATTTATTATACATATATATTACATATCCTGTTTTACGTTAATAAATATAAATAATTAATGTTGAGTATTCGTTCTTAGAACATTTGACCTGGAGATAAAGCAAAGAAACATTTATTGTTTTAGATAATAAAATTTTTTCATGAGCGTCATTTTGTTATTTTATTAAAATTCTATAAAAGAAATTATTTATGTAATAATTAAATATTGTAAATTTTTCTCCAACGGTTAGATATACAACGAATATTTATAATAATTTTAACATATAAAATAAATAATTTTTCCGCCGATTCTGTTCCGTTGGGACGGATTAAATAACATCGGGTAAAGGTAATTAAAATGTGTAAGTAGTCTGTTGCTTACAAATGAAAGTTTATGAGAAATTAATATATGTAATTTTTAACAATTAAGTTGAAGTAATAACAAAAACAATTATTGCACAACAAGACGTGCAATGTTAAGTTATTAAGAAGTAATAAGTACAAAGTTCTTATAATATGGCTTCACTTCAGTGCATTGCGATCGAGGTGACATGAAAAACATACGATTAAATTTCACAACGACCAACACTATTTGTCAAATTAAAAAAAAAAATATTAGCACAATAGATAATAATAATATTTAAATACAAGATTTGTCTATTACATTTATATCAAATAAAGAGATTTTTTTTAATATAGTCTGTTGTTTGCCCTCCCTTTATTTTATTTTAGGTTAGATGTAATAACAAAAACGACGTATTAATTTTTATAAACAAAGGAATGTTCGTATTTATGTGTTACGATTTTCCCTAAAAATAAACTAATGATTTGGATTTGTATATTACACGATAGTAAAGATCTGAATGTGTGCCATACCCGTACCACAAGTTCGTAAAACCAAACCTTACCTCCTTTGAAAGATTTTAAGTACTTTGAACATTGGAAACTCTCCGTATGCGGTTTGATAATGCAAAGTTGAAGTTAGTGTATTGGTAAAACTGCTAAATTTAGATAGTAATAAAATAGAAGACTTACAATATGTGTTACTGTATACAATTTTATAAAGGTGATATTATCTCTATCTGTTATCTGTTACCTATAAAAGGCAACGCCGCTGAGATAATTTGAATGAAATTTGGTATGAGAATAGATATGATCCTAGAAAAGGACGTTTATTTTCAATAGCCGACTCAAACACGAGCGGAGCCAAAGTCAGAAGCTAGTTAAAATATGCCTCTTTATTCATAGCTCTATATACTTATGTTGCATAGGTACAGTACAACTTGTTCGACATTATATAGCGACGTATATTTCAAAAGTTTCTGTTACGTAAAGCCTGCGATAGGCCTCATATCTTTACGAGCCTTTGTGTCGATGGCTGCCAACCGTACAGCTCGGGTACATTCACATACACTATAAATAAACTAAGAGGGAATTAAATGTTTATTATTTATTTATATTATTCTAAGGTTTATACAGCAGGTGACGTCACTCATTAAAATTATTCCTCTTATAAATAGTTTCTATTGAAGTTCTTCAAGATTAGCATTTGGAAGACGTTTTATCAGTTTACGGAGTTCCCCTACATGAATGTGATCAAGTATTTCCAATTAAATAATGAATTCCTGGTAAACACGTCGAAAGGATAAAAAAAACTTTAATTTCGTATGATGCGTCAAAAACCGCAGTACTTGGAACACATTACTCACACTATTGACACGATTAACAAATGTTATAAAGTTAGCGTTTGTAATTAAACGACATGACTGGAGGTTAAAATTAAATAATTTTATATATTTGTCTCATTGATAATACTTAGAAGTTTTTTATTTATCAAATGCTCACTTATGGAAGTACGTTTTAGTTCGCTACAGTACACGCTTCGACACTTAAAATTATACCGCCTTCATACGGTAGCGGGTCACTTGATATGCTTAATGTTCTTTGTTAGATATAATAGTTCCGATAGTTTTATTTCTTTGTATACGTAATAAACACTTTCTTGTAATATTTCAATCACTTCTTAATGTATTTTAAATAATATATACGTTACGAATAACATTCACAACTAGTACCCCTGCATTGTCAGTGAAGTTTAAACAGTCAAACGAAAGATAGAATATTTCAAAGCCTTTCATCTGCAATTCCTTGCACTTAATGATAAGTATTTTTGGATGTAAAACCTTCTTTCTATCACCCATACAAACATACTTTACGAAATATCATTAAAAAGGAGATTTAATTTGGTTCAGTTAATAAATAGAAAAAAAAAATTGTCGCTTGGAAGGCAATGTAAATTTTCTTGTTTTTTAATCTACCCTTTAAATGTGACTTTATAAATATTCTATTCAGTTAAAATGGAAGTGCAGTAAACGAGAATTATAATTAATTATTACTTTACGTAAGGCAGTATTATACAGTATTGTTGATAATTGCGTTAGTAATAAAGTAGTTTTGATTTGATGACGTTATTTTAATAAATTATTAAACGATTACAAGAGAAACTGATTATTATTTATTGTTTTCTTTTATATTTTTTTGTAACAATCTTCTAGTCAATGGTTATTTGGTATACCTAAATGGGCGTCATGGGGAATTTTTGACGGTATTCGAAAGGTTTTAGAGATTATTGAATAAAAAACTCAAGTGAGCCGATGAGGTACGTTTCGTTCTTATAAATTTAAAGATAAATACGTAATTTAATGTAAATGTAAAAATTTTGTATATATAACACACTAAGTTAATAATCTTGATGACGTTTTGAAACAGTCTCATATTTATTCATGTAGCAAAACGTTTAACTTGCATATAATTGTGGGTATTTTACAAGACCTGTTGCCGTTCATATGTCCATGTAGTTACAGACGTTTTACGCCTATTCAGTTAAAATAACAAAGAAATCAATTGAGTATGCATCCATTTACTTAAGCAATAGAATTTTTTTGGAGGTCAATAAACTGCTTGTAATACAAGCCGCGTGTCACTACAAGTTACAACTATTTCTGGATCGTTCGATGAGGATTAATTAAATTAAAAAAAAAAAAATTTTGTTAACAAAATATATATATATTCCAGTTACTTCTTTTCTATTCACGTAAATGTTTTCCAAAAACGTTTGTTAAGTCGTCTTATTCAAATGCATGAATTTATAACAGTACATATTTGTGTCTGAAATGTAGGTAATTTTATGAATACCATGTAGATTCAGTCTAGATGTAAGCAGAATGTCGAATATCACAGTGTTTACATTTTAAAAATCATACCATAATAAATACTCCTTATAATAATATATTTATCGTTATCAAAGGTTTTAGTTTGATATGAATATCAAGCTAGGAAAACATTCTGTGAAGAAATAACATTTTATTAATATTTTATATAAACGTGGTTTATTAAGGTCTTGTAGTTTTTTAAGTTATGTAATCATTGTAATTTTTTAATAGTATTAGCTACGTTGTATATATTGCCAGCCCTATGTACAGATGGAAATCATCTCTATAGGACAGATATTCTTGTTTTTATACATGTAATTTACTCTGTATATTCTTGTTTCAAGATATCTGTAATTTTTACTGTTAATAAATATTATTATTATATAACAATTGGTGGGTTGGTTTGTGTATAAAATTAAATATTAAATATAAAAAATTAATTATATAATACTTGTTACACACGATGTACATTTTAATACAATTTCTTTCAGATATAACTTTTTTATATATTTTAAAAATTTAACAATGTCTTGTTTTGAAAATTGTGAAATATATTAGTACATTCAACGAAATATTAACAATATTTTATTTTGTCATATTTTTCTTATATAAGTAACCTCTGTCTCTATTCTACTTAAGCTCTATTTATTTAAATAGTCTTTTTTAACAAGCTTTGAAAATGTAGGTTTTGATCGAATACTTCTCAAAAGAAAGTTGATTTAAATGAAACTAGTATTTTTTTGTAGATCACGAGCAGACCTCGTCTGCTGAAAAGTAACCGAAACGTCGGGAGTATGTAGTTTTTTACAAAAATAAATCACGCGTAGTTTATCCGAAAATACTAGTTTCATTCAAATGAATAAAACTCGCGAAAACCTCAGATCTCATTATAGAAAGTTGATTTGGCATTTAAAGTATTTAACTTGTTAGTAAATAAATATAACAACATTAACCACGACTTAATATAGTACACTGTAATTGAGAATTATTCATCCGTGACCGTGAACTGTACTTTAAAAATGTATACGGTCAAGCGCCCGTACTGTTTATTTAATTCTCAAGTCAGTAACAAGTTTTATAACAATTAATATCACTATACATATATTTTACGATGAATTAATGTTGTTTTTACGACTAACGTTACCGAAAGCTGAACGTTCAACTAAAAAAAAGTATAAAATATATGAAATGCCCTTTGGATTAATACAGAGGAATTTCTTTTTATTATCTAAATATGTACTTATGATCATATAAAATTATTACTATAATTAATCTGTCAAAAGGAAGGGTTCAGGGCTGTCTATAAAAGTGTTATAAATCTTGTCAGCCCTAACGTCCATTCCTTAATTCCCTGTAACCAGTTTAGTAACTCCATACGTCTTGAACGTTATCTAATCACTGTGACTTGTACAAACATTAGATAATGGGCCCGTTATCGCACCAGCAGCAATTATTATTATCGCAGAACTAATACGAGGCTTCGTATTTGCTTTCTTGGGCTTGATATGTGACATATCAGACAGGATTGACATACAGTTACCATTTAAATCTCTAGTGTAAATAAACCTTCCACGTTTCCGTGTTTCACTACGAACGAGTTTTTTACGTGGATTTCGATGTATACCTTACGTTTTGATAATTATTCTAGTGTTTTTGTTGTTATAAAGGTATGTTATTGAATCAAAGTAAAACATTTATTGATCTCAATTGTACATTATTTTATAGATTAGAATCTCGCTTAATACGAAAGTTTTTCATAGCAGGATAGAAAGAACTGAATAGCTAAATCCAATCAAAGGTTGCAACACTTTGGTTTGCGATAAAACAAGTTTAAGGTAATTTAAATCTAGGTACACTTGGAAGTTTTTAATTATCCTTTTAATTTCGTTGATATAAACTATCTGCTTAGACGTAATCATTTTAAAGTTTTCCAAAAATACATAAATAATAAAGCACTGAAATATTGTTGAGGTTATAAGTACTTTGAGATAATATTATCTTATCTTTTAAGGAAAATTAGGTATATCCCTTATGTATGGAAAAAGTGAATATAAATATGAAAATTATCTCCAAAGTCTCGGAATTGTCAAGATATAATTTAAATGGACGAATATTTTGAACCGCTGTTTATCTTATTGTTTTATAAATTAAATTTTATAGTTCCTAGATATATTTCTCATCTAACATCAATTTCCGTGGGATTCGAGTCGCATAAAAAACTCAATACTTCAATACCGCGTGGTTACACATAATCCTTTATAGTGTTCATTATTTATTCAGAGTTCCAGATTGTGACATCCGTTTATGTTAGGTTGCACCGATATTCGTTGAATTGAATTTATTTTGCAATATGGACCCTATACAGCAATAAATAAAGGTGTTACAATGTGTTGGATGAGTTGTTTTTATACTGCAGTTGTTTTTCAAGGCCGCTTTATCGAAGTCTCGGGTTACTAGAGTGGCCGACTTAGCTCCAGGAATTGAAATTTGAAACCAACCAAATAAAGCAGTTTACAATAAACACTTGTATCGGGTTCAGCTTTGCGCAATTTTAATTATAATGATGATGATTATTTTAACAATTTAATATCATATAATTTGGTTTATTAAGAATAAGTGTATAAGATTTTTTAATTCTTCTTAATTTGCTTCTATGAGATTGTTAGGATTCATTAAATCTGCGCGTAATTCACTGTATAGTTTTGTAAGGAATGTGGAATACATTAACTATTCTAATCTGAACTACCACAAAATTTTTAACACACAATATGAATTTTTTTGTTTTGTACATAGAAATAAAAAGTTTTATATCTGTTTGTTTGATTACGTTTTTATGTTTAATATTGTCTTTTCTTTACGTTTTACTGTATATATTTATGGCTAATTGTTTTGTGAGAACAAAAAAATTCGGATCTTAAGTAATGTTTATTAATAAGTAATATTTGTTATCGTAAATGAAATACGCTTTAACTTCTGTAAGTTGTGAAATTATGTTCTTTATATAGACTATTTTATAAACATCTAATTTTTTGCAATAATTTTATACCCAATAATAGGTTATAAATTTTTCTTCAACGCAAGTAACAGTTTTTATTTGAAAAATAAAACTGTATTTAATTTATATCTAGTATAAAAAATACTTTATTATTTATTGCTTAATGTCATATTTGAATATTTTACTATATCATTTGTTTTGGCTCTGATTTTGTTTTGAATTAAGCAACGATCGGCATTACCAAAAAAACAAAATAACTATAAAAATAAAATAAAAAAATGGAGATAAAAAAGGGAAACAAGGAGAAGGTGAGGATGCAACAAAAACAAAAATAAAATTATTTTTAACATATTTTGACTATAATTCAATAAAAATGCAGATGGATATAAAGAAATTAAGAAAACATATAAGAAAATGTCATAAACAAGCTTTCATATTTTTTTTGTTGTCCGTAAGAGAATGTAATATTTTGGAAGATTAACTTACAATCGGAATTAAATTAATTAAAAAAAAAAAATTAAATACTTAATTACAACTGACATAGGTACTAGAGTAACTTAACTAACGCCTGTTGTAATAAATGACTCATGATATAGTACTAACATTAAGTTACAAGTTGTCGCACAATTTATACGTCCGTTTTAAATACAAAAAGAAATTAAATAAATTCAGCTTAAATGGTTTTGTAAATCGTAATGAAACTGATAATAAATAATAATCGCGAACTTTATGAAAAAAAAAAAACGCTTAAAACTAATATACTTAGAGTTAGGTACAAAATTATTATCGTACTGTGGTCACCATACAACGACTTGCTTTGAGACGGAGAAAAACTGATTCCCGAACATAAAACTACCATCTCGGTTCTTAAGACTGAAAAATTAACAAAATTAAAACACTGTTGGTCAATGACATGTGGTTTTATTACTATTGGTACAAAAACGTATGTGTGTCTTGTAAAAATATATATAAGCTCGACAGACGAGCGTTCCGGTTAATATCCAAAGCAGATCTGGATGGTTATGTCAGAATTTCTCCTCATCACGTAATTGGTCCCTTAATTAAAACATTAAACTTTGTTATATAAATATTATAAAATATCACACTTTAAATTCAAAGAAAAAACTATTCTACGTCGAAATTAATCACTTAGCTCTGTCAAAGTACAAAAGTAATAACTGTGCCAATTTGAATATTATATTCAAAAGGAGACAATAAATAAAAAATCATTCTATCTCGTTCAACTAAAAATTAAATTATAAAATCGATTTATTTTGTTATAATGTAAAAGGCACTGTTCCTTGAAGATGCGAGCGCGGTTTGGAAGCGCGAGGGGTTGTGGGGAACCGCGCTGCACTACTTCTAACTATCAAGTGTCAACATGCTTTATATACGTCTGTCATATATCTATACAGTATTGCGAAGTATGAGTTTGCGACGTCAACTAACGAACCGAAAGTTTTTATGTTTACCATCATTACGACAGGTTGAATGGGTATAGCTAGCTGTTTAAAGTCTACGAAGCAAACTCCTACTGATCACATAGATGGTTCACGGACTCAGGAGAGCGACGGGCTTACAACTCTGATACCTGTAATTTTTTGCGTCCGTTTGAGCGGTCGAATGATCGCTACGAGCAAGCGACGTACGAAAAAAAAACAATCACCAAAAGTCTCAAACAGGTTTGAACACGCAACCCGCTCGGTCGACGCAAAAAGGAAAAATTCTCGCAGACGAGCCGCTGGAGGCGACTCTCCGCTCGTCCTATCTTCATAATGATACTCGAATAACTTGCACATTGATAATATGATGCTACACAATAAATAAAAGCGGCGAGGCTGTAGCTGTGTAAAAAAACCGAAATAACTTCTCGTCTATAATTAATCCGCGTTTGTTTTGTTTGTTCCGCATTGGTAAGCCCGTATTTCTACCGAGTCCTTATCTGCGTCGGCTGTTTCTTAATATCGTTTGCTAGTCACGAAGGAGTTGGTATAAGAATCAGCCGAGCCGATGTATGAACAACGAGCCACGTCCCGTCAACGTCCCGTCAACGTCACGTCCGTATGCGGTGTGGCATCCAAACTGCTTGCTATAAAATAATAATTAAAGTTAAAGAGACTCGAAATAAATAATAAATTATTATCTTATATCCTTAAAAATAGATCACGAGCGCCTTCTCGCGGTAAGGTACCGAGCGCGGGTAGGCAGTACGAAATAAATAAAATGTTTCTATAAGCTAACTTTACAAAAACCACCGCTCGGCGGAGGATCGCCACGGGAAGACATCCGCGAGCTACACAAATAAATATCTAAAAATATAAGGTGCCATTTACAAATGCGTGCCGATAACTAAATGATTGTTATATCTAATATAATCACACCGCAAACTTTCGAGACGCCATTGAAAACTAACATTACAATATTACAAGGCGATGTATTAAGAGCATCGAAGAATCGGAACATCGGTGAGCCGGAGATCATTAGTTGAGCGTGTGAGGCGGGGCGCGTCGATCGGGACCTCGCTAGCCGCGGTGTTGGAAGACGTCGTGTAGGCACTAAGGTGACGGACGATCCTTATACGATACACTCCATTTGTTAACTTAGGACTAGGCGACTCCGACTTTGATTTAGGCGATGACGAGATCGCCGAACGCTGACGACAGGCGATTGAATACGGGCAGTCGATCTTCCTCCGGCTCCGGAGATTGAGGGCGGCGGAATGCGAACGCGTAGTCTGGAGGCGTCATGGCTGGCGGGGAGTGCGGCGCTAGAGGGGACTGAGGAGTCAATGGAGAATGAGGCGATCTCGGTGAACGGGAACCATCGCTCATGTAGGAAGCTAGAGATCCGCCCGACGATAATGAGGCCAAGGAACCGCCTGGTGACGGTGGCTCACGGCGTCTCGCTTCTTCGGCGTTGTGTACGAAATGACACCTCGGTCCGTAAGGGCAGAAACCGACAGAATGGAAGGTGCGGCATAACTCTGTCTTATACTTAGGATGGCGCTGTAGATTACGGAGCTCTCGAACTCCATGAGCGAATTGACACTTGTCACCGTATTTGCAAACACCGGCTTCTTCGAATGGTCGGCAAAGTTCGGTCTTGTATCGACTGGTGGCTGGTGGCGGGGGCGCGGGGTCACTGGTGGTACGTTCAAGGCGGCGATGGCCAAGGCTGTTCAGAAGGCCGGCAAGTGCGCGCTGTGCTGGCACGGATGCAGCTCTGGCCAGAACTGGGTGTTGATCCCAGCCCACACTAGCAGTAACATTCGTACCGCCAACTGGGCCGAGTGCGCTGCTTAATGTACTATTCATCGTCTGCACTGGGCGAGATTGGTTCTGAAAAACAAGAGAAAAGACCCATTAATTTGTATAATTATAGTTTTGATAATTTACAACATAAAGTTAAGTAAAAGAGTAGGAAAGTTTGAAGAGATTAGAAATCAAATCTTTTTCAAAGTATGCTTGTCATTTATTACCCAAAAAACCTTGCAGGTACGGCAGTATACCTGCTATATCTGACAAAAAAGATTCCGTCCCTTTGATTTCGTTTTTTCTACCTGCTCAAGCAACCCTTATAGCCTCAGCGTTAAACGTTCCATATATATTTTCAATTAAATGAGCTTTTACAGGCCTTTAAAAGAGCCCGGGGGAGAAACAAATTTTAATGACTCGAAACAGATATACCATTAATAGGGTGAATTATTTTGGAAATTAGTTAACGACCTGTTCCTCGGTACGTTGACTCAGTTAGGTAACCGTATTTTTTGTTAGAAAATGGATGAATGCTTTCAATAACTATAGTTTTGTAAGTGTCAGTGTTAAGTACACGAGATCAGCATAACAATAGTTGTGTTCAATGTTCATACGAGAGGTAGTTGACACGAGCGCTGGGCCGGCACAATTGCAGTGATTGTATACTATTGTTCACCAACGTCGCGCGTCGTCAGAGAGTCGTCGCAATGAGGAATAATTGTCGCTGAGCCAACCCAGCCCAAGGGGCAACGGACAACGTGTAAACTTACAGTTAAAGTCTTATATCGATTCATAATCTATTAGACAACTGACAACCTGTTGTCAGGCTTTGTTGTCAGTAAATCCGTAACTAAGCATTGTACGGATGTATGATAAATTTTCTACAATGATCGAGGAGTTGAGAAGACGACATAAAATAGAAACACAAGTGATGGTGAGAGAAGTTAACTCGAAGGTTAAGAATGGTTGGACACGGAATCTGGTAGGTATACATTATGTATGATAGATCACATCTTGCATGCGGCAACCTCAATAGATGTGAAGACATATCATTGAATATTCTATACGTTGGTAAGAATCAGAAC
This sequence comes from Danaus plexippus, assembly GCF_018135715.1. Lineage (NCBI taxonomy): Eukaryota > Metazoa > Arthropoda > Insecta > Lepidoptera > Nymphalidae > Danaus > Danaus plexippus. Next base: position 4,033,048 of record NC_083541.1, read on the forward strand.
GTAAACACGTAAACAGTGTTTTATGTTACAACATTATTATATGCCACGTTATTTGTGAAGCTGATACCGAAACCAGACGAGATCTCATTCAACGTTCCGCTTTTACATTCTGCCAAATATTCTTCTCTGGAACATGACAGGTTTGAAAAATTATCTAAAATCTAGCAAGTAACCTTAAAACTGAACACATCACAAGGAACAAGTCTTGCGGCTAACAGACGAACGTACGCAAACAATTACACAAACGCTTTTGGTTGAGTGTAAATGTCTATTGTTCTCTAACTATAAGCAAGACTTTTTCAATTACCACGTTATCGTTATGCTATAGTCTTTTTACTTTGTGAGAAACAAAATAAATTGAATGAAATTGTTTCCTTTACAAAAAAAAAATACAGTACATTAAGAAATTTGATTTGAATTAAACAAATAGAAAGACAATCATGCAATCACGGGAAAGTGTAACAAAAAAATTATCTCTCCGTTTCGTTTTGGTTGCGGATAATGTCTGGTAGAACGTTCAGGGGTTAAATCCATGGCCGCCTATGACTATGGTGAATGCTGTCAGTTGTAATTAGATAGTTATCAGAGCGTAACATTGGTTAAGCGCTTTCCATCGGACATTCGCAACCTAACTCCAGGGAAATTTGTAATCACTGTCGATTTCGAGCTGTGCGGTCATTGCGTTCGAAACTGAGGGCAATCGGAGGCGAACAACCACGCAGCAATTACAGCACTTTATTATAATAACATGTATCCATTAGCTGGACGGCGCGTACTAGGACGAAGCATTAGTCACATACGTGTTTACTAAATAGTATTTCAACTACTCAGTTCACGAATGAACATAGATTTTAATATAATGTACTCAGATAACTTCTAAGATTGCTTGAGAAGTGATGTACCTCAAATGTATTATACAAAATGCTATTCGCCTTGCGTAAATTGAGGAAGCTATATATGCAATCCAAGAATGAATCAGACGAAAATAGATAGAATTTATTAAGTTTAAAAATACGTAATATATTAATTGAAAGTTTCAAAGTTATCATGTCTTTTTAGTATTTTGTTGAACATATATTTGCACAAGCTTTCGTCATTACAACAACCCGTGGCTCGTTGCAATCGAAAATTGCATAAAAGATTTCTTACATTGTTAATATGCATCAGACGGATAGGCAAAGCACGACGTAATCATAGGCGCATAGAATTATATAGCTCTTGGATTGTTTTCTGAAATAACACGTAAGGAATACGGGCATTTGTGTTTAACGAGTGACTAACTAGACATTGCATTATTATTTCTCAGAAATATAACACAAAGTATTCAAATTGTTATTCCTACTGTACAATGTTTTTATCTTTTTACTCAACTAATTTACATGCACAAATTAGATAATGTATGTATAAATATACAAGGATACAAAAATCTAAGAACTGTTAAAGAAAGGTTATCGAACTCTAAAACACTCATGACAGACCGTATATTTACACTGGTAATCAGGGAAATTTACACCTCCCGAGATGTTGTCAGTTGTATACGTACGAAGTTCTGCTAAAAATATTTTCTTCAGATAACCTAAGAGGGCAACGGCTCGGCACAACAAAGATGCTAAATGAGGTTTCTGGTTTTCAGCGAATATTACGTGAAAGAGAACGATTTTTACAATTCAAATATAAAATAAGCTTAACAAAAACATTAATAGGCCAGTGAGAAGACACAATACAAAATAATCTTTTAAACTGAACAAAGGAAATATATGGGACATGCCAATTTTTTATTCATCACAAACTTCAAGTGTCAGTGACGTTTGTTTTCTTTTTTTTCAACTTCAAACAGTTATAAAACCAGCCAGGGTTAAAAAGTTCAACCTTTTTACTGGTGTTTGTTGGTTTATTATGTTTTATTATGTCAAGTAATGTCTTTTATTCATTGTTTCCTGTAAGTTGATACGAGGAGCATGAACTTCTAGAATAACGAAGACTCTCGCGACAATTGATCCAGCGACAAGTGAACACTCGTATTTAATTGAACGTTAATTGTATCTAATCAAATGCGTTCTATATTTAAATGAACTTTTAACGACTTAAAACACTCGGTCATCTCGTCTGTAAGTAATATAGATATTTTTATTACATAATAATATTACATTTGATTATGAACTAAGTCATTTGTGGTTTCACACTCGTAAGTTTTATGGCTCTCTAAATTCATGAAATACGCATTATGTTACGTTCACTATGACACTGGTTAATATTCGGATTATATGGACGAGAAAAAAATTATACAACTCAGTGTACCGATCAACGAAATTGGTACATTTCTCTGAAGACCCTCTCTGTCTTGTCGATTGCTATGATTCAGTTTATTGAATGATTGCGCGAAAATAACCATCCAAGAAGCGGCCCCCTCACTATATCTCAACCTACCAATAATGGAAATATAATCGTCCACCTTACATTATTTCTCGCCCCTTTGTCTCGTGTATTGCATCCTTTGTTTATTTTGATTTACATAAAAGGTTCAATATCGTATGACAACTCGTTGTGAGTACAACTCACGCATTGTTCCGCTATTTTAATAAGACATTGTATTAATAAATTTATACGTGAACGTACATCGTTTTCTTAACGGGCCAACTATTTTCGGTAACTTCTCCCGCTGAGACGTAAATCTAATGTAATCATTTTTAATTGGATTGAGCGTTTTTTAATTACATCTAGTGGAGAGCGAGAGAGATCTATTTAGACTATGACATATATAAAATAAATATACGATTAAAATAATAACAGCATTAATGAGGATGAGGTAAATACTGATATGTATTTATAGCTGGTTTGTTTAAAGTAAACAAGTTATAATACATTTGGTTTGTCCGTTCACAAATATTATTATATAATCAGTTCGTTGCACATGATAGGACAAATCAGTAGTTAACAAAGTTACAGTGTCGATAAAGGTATCACACAACGAGTTTGTTGTATGACTAAGGCCGGACGCGTGGTTCGTCCACTGCATGCAGATTGCTCCGACTCGATTGCCATGCGAGACTCACCGCCTATGGTAAAAATTCCATAGCTCCCTCACCTCTATTTGCATAGCTATCAATTGTTTCTCGTTATTATAAGAAACAATGGAAATATATTTTATTTTAGTGTCCCAGGCGAAACGGTGGACAAACAGGAAATCACGTATGGGACGATGTTATGAGAATAGTTAAATGGTTGTCATTTAACGACTTCATTTTGTACCATTGAATTAATGACCACCCCACCTAATGCACATATAAGGTTCGTTGACATCCATATGTGACTTGGTAAACAGGATTTACAGAATCCTGTTGGATGTAGACCTGCGTTTACTTAAACATCTAGTATGTAGGAGGTGTTTGGAACTATAATTTTTGGTTGATGACTGTGATATGGGAGCGGAGTCAGATGCTACAGGGTACGGACGCGGTAGTTTATGGCGCTGGTCATAAACCCCGGGACAAGGTATCGCCGTTAAACGATTGTCAACAAAGGGCTCGATGCAAGTCTGGCTTGTTTACTCCACGGTCGTTCAAAGCGGAGGAAACACGTCCCCCAAGCCGGCCGCTTTTAGCACCTCCATATTTATAGATGCAACACCAACGAACGGAGCTGTTTTGCGGAACAAAACATGTAAACAATGCGCCTCACGATCCTGGTATATCGGAAAACTGAGCAAAGACCCTCCCAATATGAATATACCTATTAGATGTTGTATAACATATACAAACTTTTTAATTAGTTCAGATAATGACGTTGATGTCGTGTTTGTTGGTTGTCGGCCGTCATTAGTGTTCTAAAGTCTAAACTGTTCTTACGTCAGTCTTGTGGTAACAATTCCTTTGTCCATATAATTTTTTATGTTTCAACACTACCGGGTTACGCTTTCCCCGCAAATTGTGCTATGACTCATACAGATAATGTACAAAGGAAAAGATTTTCTATGACTAATGCGTCCATTAAGTTATTTTATATGACAGTAAAGTTATCAGTAACTTTCAAAATTAACCAATGCACTAAAAGATTATACTGATAAAGTATACTTAAAACAAACACTAAAGATTATATATATTATTATTAGAAAATAAGTATATTTATTATGGGTACTTTATAACTCTATCATCTTAATGGAAGTTAAATATATTTCTAAAAAATCCATTAAAATCATAAGTTCTCGATGTTTCGCTTACACCGAGATTAAAAGTTCAATGCCACTGTAATTGTATTCTGCACTTGCTAAAATATACAAATCAAAGTTCATTCACCTCTCAATAGAAATATTTATCACTATCATGAATGTAATCGGTATTAAATGTTGACCTTCATGAAAATTGTCTATACAATAAAACGGTCAACAATGTACCAAAACTAATTGTGTGTATTTAGTCCATAGTAATATTTCGCAACAACAAATTCTTGATGCCATTGAAATTAATGCAGCGGCAAACAATTCTACGTACGATATTAAAGCAAAGCATTATAAAACATATAATTTTGTAAGAGAATGTAATTTAAATCTCAAGGATTACCTTTCGGTTGAAAGAGAAGACGGCGTATTCATTAAGAGATAATGTTCATAAAAAACCTTTTTATATTTCAATCAATCACATCAGATGTTGAATAATTTTGAATCGATAATTTTTTTTTATATATCTATAATTACGCTGCTGTATTATCAATGAACTTACAGTGGCAACAACTTCATCGTCCGTCAGGTATTCGGAGCTCACCTGGAGAAAAGAAAAAAAAAAGTTAGCAAACAATAAACAACTTATATTTATATTATATGTAGATGTTATAATGCAACACAATAATACACTATCTGATTGTATGATCCTCTATAAAATTAATAACTGACCAACCGGACCGGTCCCCATTGAAAGCGATAGCAATTTTAACAAGAAAGTAAAACCGTTTCAGCTAGCTTTAAAACGCTCGGCAGAATGAATTTGTGCCTACAGATTATATGTATACGTATTTTATAATTGGAATTTATGAAGTTGAATTTGGTAATTAAATGCATTATATTTACGACAGTTTTATTACAAATGACAGTGGTAATTTATCAACTTGTACGTAATAATGGTATCTAGGTGGCTTGGGTAATAATTTTGTTATGTAACTATGTAATGTGATCGTCAAAGTATATGACGTTTTGTTTTAGAACTGTGAGGCAACACATAAATAAAGAAATAATAACTAGCATTGGACGGTAACAAATTGTTCGTGAAATAAAAAAAAAACATGACTAAAGTGCATTATCAGAAATAACAGAATAAAAATTTAATATTTTAGATGTGAAATGTAGTTTCACAGACGAATTATTGAGTTATAGCATTTTATTTAAAATATATATAAACGTGTTAAAGCTGGAAGTCAGACCCAAGACCAGAAATTTATTGCAATTGAAAGCCATTGCACGAGCCAGATCATGCTTTGTCCTATTATAAACAGGTTTTGTATAAATAATTCATAAGCATTTGATCCGTGTATGGCACGAATAAATAAGATTTTTTGCTTTTCTTCCTGCAACGTGAGCACGTTAACTACTGTTTATAAAACATTCGATAAGATCGATCTGTACATAACATTATTTATTTGCAATTTTTCTAAATATAGTTCGATATCTTTAATTGAGTCTTTGACAGCACATATAAGTTATTGTAGTTTTCATTGTTATTATGAAATAATGTTGTATAGTGTAGGTACAAGTGTTGTCGGTTTTGCGTCGATCGTGGAGCACAATCAACGAAGCAATCGGAGCCACTTGTGCTAATGAAACACTTCAATTGAATTGGGGACATTAATTCAACGGCCGTATCGGGCAGCCGCGACGTACTATCAAATAGTGAGGAGACGATATGCGTTATATTTTATATTTCTACTAATATAAATTACATCACTCGATAAACTATGATAGTCACATCACTGGCTCGACTTTACAAAACTTATTTGAATATCAAATAATCGTCGTAGGTCTCACTCGTGTTGCCGATATACTCTTATCTTACATCTGTGTTACGTTCTTGTGCCTGTCTATGTTACAGAAGAATAAAATCTTGTCCTTGATTTAAAACAAATTATAGATACGACTTGTTCATGGAAAAGAACAACCAACTCGTTTATGACTGTGCATTAGAATTTTAAATGTCTGTTATACCTAATCCATCATCAAAGCGTCTGTAATATAATTATATTGTTCAAAGAGCTACAATAGTTTAGTAATAGTACATTAACATAACTAAAAACTATAAGGAACCTTCAAACGGAGATATGCGAGTGAAGCACCAAGGCGTATCGGTAATCAATGTGACATTGTAAATTGAAAATTATGAAACAGATCAATGGAGGCATCTCAGCCCCATTACGGTTGTAAACTTAAACAGTGTACTATTATTATTTCATATACGATAAAGTCAGATAGCCATTAAAGCATTGGATTTATTAGAACCGATGTATTGACTTAGCGTACTGTAATAACTCTTTGAAATTATTTTAATAGCTCTAATCTACCGTGAACCAACATGTTCCGAGATAAGAATTGATATGAATTTTGTTTTTATATTAAAATTGCTCGAGATTGCATTACTTTCCGAGTTTACTCAAGTATCTAATTGGTGTAAAAGAATGAAATATTTTAACAGAAAATGTAATATGAGAATGGCCTTGACGTGAACATGAGAGGGTCATCTAAATATTTATGAAGTTTATTAAATAAAAACATAAACCAGTTTATATTCAACACAGCATTCTGGCCATATTCCTTATACATTTTGATTATGTCTATAAACGATATGATTTTAATTGGCACTCAGAGTTGTATTCATTAAAAATGCTAATTATAGTTTTTTGTGGGTAGTCCAGGAGTATTATTGTTATGCGAAGTTAATATCTGCTATTTATAGTGTTTTGAAGTAAAGCGTCGACTAGGTAAAGTAATTGGTATGGTAACCAGGGTCACCAGTACTAGGATCTATGGTACGATTGGCAGGAGGTGGTGCACGCGATGACGAGCTCAATGCGATGTTGCAAATACATATTGCGATTGTCAAGCGATTCACTTAACTTTTGATGGTTCGCTGAATTGAGAACTAATAAATATATTTAATCGTTTTATTTACGCATTTTTAACTACAAAAAACCATCTTAATTTGAATTATCTTTTTTCAACAAGTCATATAATGAGAGTCATGTCACAAGGAACAGCTTATATTCAAAAAATCTTAATATAAATGGATCCCGGAAGTGTATTGTGAAGGTCGGAAAGCAACCAGCGGCCTTGCCGATGGCTGTGCCACTTTCTCCGCTGCAGTTAAAAGCCCACATACGTTACGTAGTCATCACAACAATGGTTTCGTATAACAATTTCTGGTACGCCGACGCAGTGTGCTGAACAATAATCACCAAAATGAAGGCGTTTCTACTCACGAACGTAACGTAATTTACCTCGCAAGGCAGGACGAAACGTATTACCTGATGTCCCTGCACTAGCGCATTGTTTACATAAGAGCCTTGGTTTCGGACTGTGATCACGGGACATTCAAACACTTAACTGCTCATTGTTTCAGTTTTGTAACTATTTAAATATCGCACTAGCTCATAATGTTGATTACGTAACGTGGTGCGATTATGAATACGTAAGTGTAGAAAAAAATATTTACGAATTTAAAAGCGATATAATTTCCATTGCAATACTTCACAAAGAGACTGACGTATTGCAGATGAACTGGCCGTACGATTGAATATTTTGCATCAAGAGTAATAGCTACTTGTTTCCATTCGTTACCATAAACATGGCTGGTTATCGCTAACAAATTATATGCGCATTTAAAACATTTATAATCACTTTATACGAGATGAAACACATTTTGCACTGGCCTTCTGTATCCTTGGCTCATTGACTGAATATTATAATGACTTAATTGCATTTTCAAGCAAACTTTTTGTAGCAATTTGAATACTAATATCAAAATCGCGGTCATAAAAAATAGGATTCATTGCGTAACCAGATGTATGTAACTAGTTTAACACGTCTGTGGTAAGTTAACTGCGATGTGTCAAACTTGAGTAAAACTTATCTAAATATTAAATTAGTTGGAAATGATTTTGACGGGTAAACTCTAGTGTGTCATAACGAGGGAAATCGAAGGTTGTGTCGTTGCGGGGTTATTGAAGTTGCTGCAGTTGCATCAAACAGCACGCAGAGTTGTGCAACTCTTTCGCAACGTGCCGTTTTACTGGATTAGCAACATTGACCACGTAGGCAAAGCTCCTACCGTTTATGTGGATCTGTGATTAAGTATTTGGTCAACTTAAATCCATCTTAGCATGAAATAATATCGTCTCTCTGAGTTTTTTAGTACAGAGAAAATGTTGAATGACTGAAATTAAAATGATCCTTAAACTAGGTACTTAAAGTACATCTAATGCAAGTATCTCCATTCCGTTGACCGCTGACAAAAGTAAAAGCTACTTATCTCAACGACTAAGAAAGTGATATAAATCTTAATGCAAACCAACGAAGGAAACAACTATAAAACTGTCAGATTTATAATGAAAACCAGGATATAACGGAGTACATTAAACATACGTACAATAGGGAACCATCCAATCCATAATTAGTTCAACATATTAACTTTTTTAATGAGCGACTAAAAAACACAACGATACACAATTAAAGACTTATAATTACGGTTAAAATATAATTAGTTCTTAATTTTATAAAAAGCAATAAGCAATCAAAGTCAAGAATATTTCGTTCATTACGATTGACTGTAGCGGGTTATTAAAAACGTCATTCTAGATTAAATCGCCTCGTGTCTATTTATAAATGTATGAACTTTTTGCACATCGACTAGTTAAGGAGGAATCTGCGGTACAAAATGTGTGACGTATTCAAGCGTGCGGTCGTCGAGCCGCGTAGGTGAGCGGGCGACCTTCGGCATTCGAATGTTTCCATCACAAGATACTTCTATCATCATAATAATTTTAATTTTCATTATCACCATTACTTCACTTCTAATAGCTATGTATTAAACGCCCGGTTTCACTTGCGTCACAAACATGACGCGACTGGCCGCAACAAACTATTAAGTACCAAAAAATATCAGTACGTAACATTTACACCGGGCAACATTAGTTTCGTTTATTTCATACCTCGATGTCTCAATACGATAATGTTAAACTGTCGCAATTGCGTATCATTATGTTCAGTTGTAATATCTTTCGTAAAATTGTTCTATGGAATCGCAACTGACAAAACGTGAGCAGCACATTGTGCGAACGAACGTCCACATTGGCCGACGCCATCTTTTTAAGTCGATTTATTGGTAATAATAAGGTCTTTAACAGATGTGCGACATCCGCTCTAGGATGTTATTACTTAATTTTCAAAAAAGGACATGATTTTTGGGTTGAATCGCCCCGATATTTTTCAACCATCCTTTAAAAGGAAAAAAATAAGTGTACATTCAAAGAATTTTATGTCACTAAATTATGTTTTTAAGAAATTCATTACTTGAATATCTTTTATATATATAAAATCATGGTGGTTTACCTGAATGAGGTGTGATTTTTATATTTTAGCTCTCATTTTTCCTCTTATAAAATAATTATTGTTGATTATGATAATGAAAAACATAAAATGTATAAATTTATTACGAAAACAAACACAAAATAAAGCGGATGTCGGTATTAATTAATGTGATAAACGCAGTAAATAAAGTGACAAAACGTAAGTTGAACAAACTGATGTGATGTGGTCTTCTTGCCGTAATTATCGAGAGGCCGCCGATGATAACTTATGACCTTTATGTACTACTTTTGGATAAATCGATTTGCGTCACACGATCAGTATTTTAACAGGAACATTAACAAAAACAATGAACCGATTACGTGTTCAGCACACTTGTCGTTAGCGTGGTCCCGGCTCCCATCCGATGGCAAACTATTAGCTGGCCCGTTGAAATTTTCCACGGTTATCGCTACGGTGGAGCAACCAAGCATGACCCTTCACAAGTCATAGACCACCCCACTTGTCACGGTAATGATTCCTCACCCACTATCTTACCCGGGGTATAACATGTATAACACACTCAAATACTTATTAATATAACTGAACTAAGTGTAAATATATATGACGGCAGGACAAAAACCTTTACGCAGGTATTTATGTTTATTTTCGCAATGGTAACTTAATTATTGTAAATATAGTATGATAAGCAAAATTTTAATACGAACTATATAAATTATATTCAGGTTTGTATTTCAAAGCATTATTTCACGCGTGTTTCATGCATTTCACGGGTCCTTGGATGCGTTGTGGAACATTGATGCGTATCGTTATGCGATTTAAGGACAATTGCAGAAGACATGAAAATTTACATACACTAGTCATATTTGTAAAGAATAATACACATAGTATACATAATAAGATTGATAAAAAATTGTGAAAAACTATTAAATTCATATAAAGAATGGTTTCCGAGGAACAATATTCGATATGAATTACAATAAAACATAGTTATTCAGCCAATGAAATTAATGTTACTTCACGTCTGCATTACGTCCATCATGTGTTGCGTCGATACTTTGATAACTTCGGTAATAAATTTCTGGTTGTAATCAAATTATGTATGCCAATGACGTTAGAAATTGTATAGTTTTTTAACGGCCGAGAAATTTTTTATATTTTTTTTTTACTATCAAAGGAACTATCATAAAAGTACTATATAATATAATGTGCGACTTACTTAATTACTACGTTATTCGCAATAATATATAACTTTAATTCTATTTGAATTGTACGTAAACAAAGCATAGGGAAGTAACATCGTGGTCTGCGGAGGAGGAAGTATAATGAAGACCTTGTTCAGTTCAACGTCTCGACGTGTACAACAGTCCGCGTTTGGCTAGGAAAAATCTTATGAAACGAATAATAAAATGTACCTCTAGATACGGATATAGGAAGATTGGTATTCGTACTGAAATGTATCTCACATATTGAGGAAATTACATACGGGAACAAGGAACTTAGTCGGTGAAACTGATGATAAAAATAACTTATTCAATATCGAGTCTTAAATTGTATAGCATTATAGTATGTTGAAGAAACATAATAATTTTATGCAAAAGTAATATCGATAGTAACAAGTTTGTGCCACAATAGGATACTAGAATGAAGATTAGTTTGCATCAAAATGGGTTCATAGAAACTTACGCAATTCGACACTGACCTAACATCGGCGTGCCACTTATTTATTGACAAACTAGTCACATATGAATTATATTTATTTTAATCAATATATTTAAATTAAACTAAACAAATATCAGTATTCAATTATTAGATATTTATAGCATGATGATAATATTGTAATACATTGCAATTAGTTATTAGGACGTGACGTTGACACTTAAGTCTGTTACTAGATTTAAGTGTCCTGTACCTTTAAGTGGCCATTGTTATAACGTGATAAATTTAAATGCAAATGCGTTCAATTAATTCTGTTCCCTCTGATAATGACAAACTAACAAATAATTTGAGAAATACCACAGTTAATGCTTATATTTTAACTGTAAAATTAAAGCAATAAATATAAAGATATGGTAACATTCTTATGATATTCAAGATTGCGGACGTAAAATAATTTAAAATTTATTTATAAGTTGTTAGTACTTATGTTGTAAAGATAAAAACACGACTGCTGTATCGTAAATAACAAATATTAAACGAAGGTAGCCTGAAAAAATGTAATCATAATATTTGGGTAAAATTGAATTTTAAACTGTCCCTTGTTATTTAAATTAATACTATGACTAAACGACCATTTAAGGCCATTGGAACCCGGATCCATAAATAATTAACCATTAGTTAGTTATAATACAATAAACCGGGTCGTATGACACATTGGGTTCTGGAGGCCGGCTGAGGGTCTAATTGCGCATTATACTTGAAACCAAACTCACCTAAACCTAAACCTTTCAGGAAAACTGGGCCATATTAATTATTCATGACTTAAGTTTATATTTTTCCAAACCCAATATCTATAGCACATGCTTACAATATATCGGCTATTGAAACAGCCAGGTAACTAAATTTGTTCTAACAATGGTATTGCAAATGTTTACAATAGTTTTTTTTTTAAAGTCCCAGCAGGTAGACGATTTCGTACAAACAGACAATCAGTTTAGATCTTATTGTGTTAGTTAAGGACTAGTATTCAAAAGTAAAGTAATAGTCAAACGTTAAATAACATGTGGGTAGTTTGTAACTAGTGAGAGTTTATTTCCTGCAACACAACTACATAGGATATAGCTAGAAACGTGTTTATAATCATTGTAATAGCTTCGCGTTTGTGCAACGCTCTTATGCAAACTGCAATAGTGACGTAGTTGTAAGAGCTCTTGCGTTAGCGGATGTTGCTATCACCAGTCTCTAATTAATACCCACTAATAAATACTTATTATGGCAGCCGTTTGGCGTAATGATTAAAATATACTATAAAGTGTATAGTACTGACCTCTAAGGTTCGATCCCCGCCTCGATAAATATGTGATGATGCCCACCTTTAATTCTATGTATACTTTCACATTAACAACAATCTCCATGACATATACCCATACAACTCAGCTTATAACTAGCTTAGTGGATTAATCTCTAAATCGTTTCCATTTGGTATCACGCCACAAACAGCCAATTTCAAGTTATTCTGTTGCTTTATTAATAAAATTGATAAATAATTAAAAATCAATAAGATGTTGGTTTTAAACCGCAACTCCTCTCCTTCCGTCCGTATCATTACGAAACCAGAAAAGAAAGTTAAAACCGTTTCAGTTGAGAGAATGTCGCTCTATTCAACTACTTGCAGTGCTGTAATTGTAATACATCCCGTCCTACTAACCGCTCGTGATGCAATCGCTTCGATTTACTTACACTTTTTGTTGATTTCATTGTAACATTTCGGTTGGACGTGATCTCGATTTGTGTTTATATTTTTTTGGACTCTCGCTTTAAGCCTTTGTGATGTCTTTGTTGAAATCAAGAGCGTCCTATATGGCTATAGCTTATGAATTCAATATTAATCTGATTACATACAGCTTGTACACCCGAGAGCGCCGTTTGACGTCCATAACGAATTTCAAAGCGATGTTTTGCTCTTGCGTAAGTAACGTAGGTAGATATGTTCTTTTCGAGCAATTATGTAAAGCGATTAAGTGGAGGGAGTGCGGCGTTTATGGTAAAAGTGTTACACGACTTGTAGCCATTCTGATGGTGACGCAACTGTGAGCGAATGTGTGCCGAAACTGCAGTCGAACCTCCGACTTACACCGTTACGTTACACTATTTAATATTTAAATATAATTATTAATACAATTTCTTAAATATATTTAATGTCCTAACAATAAATAATGTTGTCATACGTATCTAAGCACGATTAGATACAGCCCTTTGTTTATACTGTACTCTAGATTCAATACGATGTCAACTATCTACTTACAAATTATATATTTATACATAACTGTTACTCATGCCATCTAATTACGACCTTAATACATTATATTATCTAAATGAGGTAAATAATATAAAGTTATTTCACACTATAATATTATTGATACTTTAATAACAATAGGTTCTAGAAAACTGCCAAGACCATATATTTAATAGTAACACCAATTAGAATACAAAATCATCATTAATGTACCGTTTATCAAAATATTTTATGAATAGTATGACAAATATGTATCGTATAAAAAATCTATATAATCTGTCAATAATACGATTGCTTCTACTCTCACTACATACAATTCCATTGAACTTTTATATATATAAAAGGTGTTATTTAATTTTTATACGTACAGAAGTACATTATTAGTTATTAATATATATTCGTTATAATATCAACAGTAGGAGTGTTAACGCTGGGCGATAATGATTGCTGACACGTGACTACGATATCAAGAACAAATTTCAATTCAACAATACTCAGCGAAGTTGAAACAGATGTGTTACGTGCGACTGTAATACATATCACTATGAAAACAAAGTTTCATTTCCCTCAAATCTTACGATGAATGCTGTCGACATTGAACCCTAGCATTTGTTCTGCTAAAACAATTAGTAGCGCGTCGCGAATTAAATTAAACTATATAATAACAGCATACGTCGAATGAATAAAACAGATAGAAATCTTAATTTGGAATTTCACAATACAGTCTCAAGTATTACGGAAAAATAATTTCGTTCAGAAATATTATTATTAGTAAAGATTTTGTAATGAATATTAAATTTAAATATAAAATTTATTTGGCAACCTGAATTCGATATATAATAAATATTAATAAGTTTGCTCATCAACTTCTTATTCAAATTAATCGAGAATGAACTCATGAATAAGTTCAAGTCGAACAATCAAAGTTCAGCTAAATTTACCTGCAAATTAGCACTCGATTAGTTGTTTGTTTGTTAATATATAAAGGTCAATATTAATATTTGGGTTATATTATGTATGCGGGGGTGTATCTTGATATTTACAATTAGTGTCAAAGATCCAAAGCGCTAATGTCGAAGCACAAAGCCATCGATATGAAGCAATACGACTCAAGGCAAGCAACATATTAAAATACTAAACAATATTCGTATTGGGAAAGCATGATGCCTTGACTTGTGCTGATACACCATAATTCTGTGTCCTCTCTTAGAGGTCGGAAGTAAGGGTCTAAGCCGACTTACCTCACAGTGAAAGGGATTTGAATACGTCACTGCATTTAAGATAAATCTAGCAGTAAGGAGCCTATGTAATTATATAGATTCTAGAAGAATAAACGGGGATTTTCTTAGATAAATCTACAGTAACTTGCACGCGTAATCTCTTAGAATTATATGAGTATTAACGTCAATAGATCCAAAGTATCAAGGCGCTAATAATGCCATGACGACTAGGGTTACAGATGGCTTCTTATATAAAAGGAAACACCAAACAGTACACATACTGTCAATACATAAATAGATGCAATAAAAATAAAATGTTAGTACTACACATTATCACGTATAAGCAACATTAGCTGGGTATATCAAAACAAATGTTTGTTCGGTGCTGAGTCTGCGACATGAACAACAAAATGGCGCCTACATACGGCTCGGAATCTTAATTCGCTAACGCGGCATAAGAGGAAATAATCTGAGCTATAATTGTATTCAAGTGACGCTGGCTGGATTCTCTCCCACGATCGACACTTATTGTTTGCGTTGCACTCGACGGTTTCAGCAACGTCTAGCTATTGGGAAACGTTAGCGCTGACGACCAGAACCGGCTATTTGAGAAACCTTTTTAGTTTAGATTGCGAAAAGCGTGGAAAGCTTGTTTGCCAGCCACGCAGATATCGTAAGGGTACGCTTAAGAAAACACTCGTATGTGCTTGAATTACCTGAGCTACTAACAAATAGGAGCTCGGCATAATGGATCTTAAATTTCTGATTACATGTAATTTTATATAAACGCATTGCCTATTAAGCAATTATTAATTTACATATTACGTTCAGTAAATTGATCCAAAAGCGGGTTAAGCGGCAATGCAACCGCCGACCTTAAGACGAAGATAAGTTACTTTCGATGGGGGAATGAGAGGATAACAAATATATAGTTTGGTTTGATTTTCTGTATGCATACAATAAAACGGACTAATGCAATGTTTATAGACGTGTGTATATTTTGGAGGTAAGTGGATCATCCTCTGTGTAAATAAATATAATTGCGCCCGTATTGAGGTTCGAAACTCATTTTGCGTGCAGCACACCACGATCGTATGCTCCGACGCCCCTCGTGATCACAAAGCTTACTGACCACCAAACAATAAAACGAACAATTATTTCTATCAGAGTACAAGGGTATGAATAAATCTTATAAAATTTTCGTCGACTGTTTTTCTCAATATGTTTGTTGGTTACATAATTTTCGAATAACCTATTTTCATATCCACCAAACGGAATCTTTAACAAAACATAATTTAGAATCTTATTCACTCCTACACCATAAGTCCAGTCAGGGAACCCCTGAATTTCGAAATCTCCAACAAAAGCCTAATCGAACAAAGCAAATATACAGGACAAAAGTGTTTTTATAGTTTGGCAAAAGAGAAAAAAAAAATCCAAAAATGGTTATAGTGCGAAGCGGTTGTATTTGTAAATAGGCAGGCAGGTAGAAAACGTTGTAGGTGTATTTACGAGCCCAACGGTTTAAGAGTTTTTATACCATTCAAATTCGAAATAAAAGATTACGATGCACCTTTCAAAATTCCCACCGTGATTCTATTTATTATGACATCACGGTATAAGAATTAAGATTGTAGTATTAGATCAGGTGTAAGCGATAATAATTTTCTCTACACTGTACAACTGTCATGATTAAAAATCACTGAAGATAGTATTTCATTCAGACTATAAAATATTTAATATATTCAAAACACTCAACGTATTACAACGGTTGAATATATTAACTTTTAAAACACTAATACATTTTTAAGCTTAAAACAGAATACGAAAGCCACATACATATTTAAATAGGTTTGGAGTAGATCTAAACACTTTTAAATAGGTATTCACGGCTAAGGAGGCGTGAGGCAGTTTAAAAACTTGTTTATGAATATTCAAAACATGTGCCTATATTTTAATACATAAGTTGGCCTGCATCTCTACCCCTTACATTATATACCCAACGGAATACAAAACAGGGCAGCCCTAAGCAACAAGTGGCTTATACGCAACAAAGAAACCACAAAAACAGTGAGCAGGTAGCGTTATAAAGAGCAAACGATTTATAACCATGTGAATAAGATAATAGGACCGGTTTTTGTTTGCCACTACAGTATTGAACTTGTCGAACGATAATCATCTTAATTACAAGGACCAAAGACTCGTTTTTCTTGATTTCTTTAAATATAATGGGAGCTATACCACTAGTCACACCACTTAGCCGAGTCTGCTCTTTACCCCTGCTGAGATTTGAAAAGGATTTGACAAATAATAACGCGATTTATATAAGATATAACATAAATTAGGTATAATTTTTAATACAGACCAAATACGAATATAGACAAGTTAGTCACCTTCTTACTGGTTATTATTATAAAAAATATTATTTTTGACAATTTATAATAACTTATTTCAATTCATACTACAATAAAAAAAATACTTATAGATATTTGTATAAATATTCGATGCTATATATAATTATAGTGATAATTAGCGATAAATTCTATTAAGTAATTTTGTGATAGCGATTTCCTAATAAAATCAACTTTTACTTTTAGTACGAATGCGGCGAAAAGCGAGTCAGATAGGATTTTCATTCTGAGATTATCTAACTACCGGGTTCTATATACCGAAGAGTTTGTCTATCAGAACGAATATTCGTCAAGCATTTACCATTACTAGCCAGCAAAACCCACAAGGGAAATGTTAGTTGCCTTGTAAAGCTATGCTATGTTGAACAAACTTGAATAACAACCTCGTTTACAACGTTATATTTAAAACAGCTTCAATTTAACCGCACTGTTATATTAACTAAGTATTTAAACACATGGCGAGATTTTACATATTAAAGTTGATTTATCGCACGAATTATGCCTACCTCAACAAAATACACATTAAATGACAAATAATTAATAATATATTATAAATGATAATTAAAACAAATATTTTATATAAGCAATTTAAAGCATAGAAAGTATTGTAAAAATTTATATATATTTTGTATCTATGGAATTGTAAAATAATATTTCTACGAGAATACGGAAGAAATGTCAATTACGTATGAATTATTTTTTGCATGTCATCACAATATGTGAGAATATAGGTATTTTATTATAATAATTGCGTATTTTATTTTTGAGTAACGTATGTATAAAATGGATGAAAAAAACGTATGTATTTTGTTTTCAAGGCAAAAGAACACTTTAATTACATATAAAATTAACATATTAGTCATTTAAAAAAGATACAAATTAGAAACTACCTATTTAAAGTAACGACCACAACACTGAATATATAGGTTATGTTAGGTTACTTTTGAATTCAAGTTTGTTGAAAGTTAAAACTAACTTCGAGGGTATTTATGAGACGAAAAACATTTGCTTGAACTGTAGGTGTTTTAAAAACTATATGAGTTAAATAAACTTTGCTTACCTTCAAGAACAGATCACCAAAGTCGTACAGCGCAGACTGATGCATTATAGCAGTAGACATTATGTACAAGTAACTGGACACTAGTTACTATCCAGGATTACAGTCTTCGTTTTGGATTTTTAAATGTTGTTTATATCCACAGGGCACGAATTCAAATGGTTTAATCCACAGCAATTTAAGATATGAAAAGTTCACGATATGTCAACAAGAATTTTTAGTAAACATTTGTAAATACAATAAAATATATGTTCTCAAAACGATGCGTTTTTGTTTTTTCGTTCGGTGACCACAGATTTAAGTCCGAACTAGATGGCCGAGGGCGATCTTTTTTTATAATGCCCTCCACTGTTGATAGCCAGCTTTTTGTTTATTTTTTATTTTTTTTGAACACAATTTCGCAAATTATGCGAAAATGTACAAAACAGTCCTTTGTTTCGGAATCCTCTTCACTTTTTTCGCGTCTATACGGAAATTCACAATATCGGTCAAAACTTTGCACGAACTGTCGAAGTAAACTTTAGACAAACAAAAAAGTAAACTCTTTATTTGTCCAACTTTATACTCCAATGTTATAATTCTGGCTGCATGGGTCGCAATTTAAAAAAAAATGATATCGTAGTTTCAAAGTCCGCGCAAAACGCACCACACGTTCATTCCGTATCACGCTTGCTCGCGCACTGAGCCTGCAATTCGGTTCGCCCGTGACTCGTGAGCCGGCAACGGGCGGGTGGATTTTGTTTTCAAATCAAACAACACGATCACGTTTTGAAGCGAGATTCGTTTTCTACTCAGCTGCGTTCGGATGATGTCGGCGATATTCGGCGGTCTGTTTTGCCTTCCCGCCACAATAAAAATGATAAAACTCACAGACCACATCGTCATCATCTTATTTTGAAATTTTCTAGTTTTATTACATTTATAATTTCTTAACCTTGTTTATCAAGTGTTTTGATTGTAACGTATAATTCTATATTATTATCTATATACGTATAAGTTTATTTTATCTCTTTTATTGTTGTACAATCTAGAAGGATAAAACGTCATATCGCCTTTTAAGCTATAATTTTATAATTAAGATAAATCTGAGAATTATATGTATGCATAGAGATTTCCCTTTTCCATGTTGATGTTATTAAAAAAAGTACCTCATTTGTATATATTCAATAATTTTAACGGCGGACAATTAAAGTTTATTTATATTAACGAAATTTATTTCAAATATTCTTTATTATTTATTTCTTGACTTTATTTAATTCTTCATTAATGTCATTGGGTTTTTATTACTAAAATTGTGATGTTTATGATAGAAATAACGAACTCGCACGTTTTTAATTCACTCTACACTGTAACGCTATGTACATATATATTTTGGTAAGGAAGTGCTAAAAAATATACGGCCAGAACGGTGAACAAACGCAAAAACTTGTAATTTTAGAGCTGGTTCGACCAATCGAGTATCCGCCGCCCTCGCCTGTTTGAAACACGCGATTATCAGTAAGAGAAGCGTAGTTGATTTAGCAGAAAATATAAATTTAATAAAAAAACGTATCGCATTATTATTTACATAGCACGTTGCTAAATACTAGGACTAGGAATTTTTATAATAAATAAAAATTCTTTTACGTATTATAAAATGATTCGAAATAGCTCCGTTAACCGCTAAGTTTATTAATATGTCAGCATTCTTAGAGGCGTCCCTCGAGCAACTTTTTATTATGGCATTCGTTGGTTGCAAACCCGTTTGACGGTTTGTTATGCCCTGTGTTGCACCGAGCTTACGGGAACTGGACTCGATAAGACCTATGCCTACTATTTTTTTTTTAATTTCACAGACCATTGTAAATTAACATGACTCACAACGGGCTGTTGACATTCGGTCCATATTTTTTTTAGAATTCAAACAAAGAAGGTTTTATAAGATGTATCTAAATTCTAATATTTCGGACGATTGAAACTAGCTCTGCTCTATTGATGACAGTTATAAAAACAATAGGTATTTATTTAGACGCATAAATTTATTTCCCAGCAATATTAACAACTAATAATAAAAATAAAAATAATTTATTGATTTCAAAGAAAAACAATATCAACAATAAGAAACGTTAGTCATTGCTTGTAAAAACTTAAGTGGGCTGATATAGCTACTGGCATGAACTGTAATATATAAAATTAATCTTACATGTAAAAATATGCCCCGGAAATAGGATATCAATATACAAGTCAGCTCAATACCTTTCCTATCATGAACAACACATTTTAAAATATTTATTTCATAATTATTAAAATAAAATATATACTAAGAAATTGATGAGTACACTTTCCGCGTTTTTATGTTATTGAGAAACGTGATATTTCTATTTTTTTTTATGACATGTTAATATTTACTTTAGTTTACGTAATATAATATATAGGTGGTATTTGTTTCAATGAAGCTAAATAAGCGACGAGTCCAATATCCTCTCATGGGAAATATTTTGAAAGGCGAGTTGTAATACAAGCTATCGCAACTTTTAGGGTTCCGTAGGTTTTCTACAAAACAGACTATACAAGCTTTCAAGGTGTATAATTTCTTCAACATCATGATAACAACTTAAGCCTTACATAATAACAATGTTCTCCAATCACATACATAAGGAATAGCAAACTATAATTGTAATAAAATTAAATATATCTTTGAACATTTCAAATAAGATCAAATCATAAAATATATAAAAAATGGATTTTATTTATATTTATATGCGGAACATTGTTTTATAGTATACGCATTGTTTTTGTGTATAAAGACAGTGTCGAATATCGGTCACGTAATGCTTACTCCCATTCGCAATATTACGAGGCACAATACAATGTTTAAGAAACACTGATTGCTGATAAAATAGGTCGCATACAGTGCAAAAATTACTGGCTGTACAAAATTACATATTGCTTTAGATTTAAATTTAAAAAAAAAGTCATTCCTGTCATTCCTGACATATCATTGATTGAGCTTAATAATACGAAAAAAAATAAATGATAGAAAATATTCATACTTATATTTTTATAGCACACATTATTCTTTTACAAGAGGTGATTTTTATTGTCAGCTTAAAGCACAAACACCGTTTATGATAACCGTTATCTACTCATGACATTAAAGATTTTCTCAATTCAAAATTTGTTTTGTTATAAACCATTAATGTCCAGACAGTTCGGGACCTTTGGTAATTCGGACTATTAGAGTCCATCACTGGAAAGCCAAAACATTGACTTTGCTTACTGACGAGTCAATTAATATGCCTTTCATTCGTACTAACCGTTTTCTCATAGCTACAGAGCTTATACTTTATAGCTTTTTTAGTTTCTACCCGCGTATTTTTTTGCTGCTTCCAAATAGTTCAAAATAGATATTACAGGTTATTTGATTGTTTATACATGAGTAACAAAAGTCCTAATAACATTGTTCTTCCTATAACTTTTATGTTTAATAGAAGAAACATTCAAGCAATAGTTTTTTGTTTAAGACAAAAACTAGTCAGTACATAGAAAATGCTAATTTTATTTTTACAATAAAAGTGTCATAACTTTACTATAACTATATAAATTCCATTTTGCAACTATTTCTCATTTAATCGTAATTGTGTTACTTTACTTATGTAATCTCTCTAACTTAACCTAACCTAACCTGCTAGTAATATACTGGTTTATTGTTAAACTAACAGGAAACGGTCGTAACAATACCGAAGATGGCAATAATGATTTACTTAGTCGGTGTTGTAAACTTAGGCGTGTCATAAACTAAAATTTAATCCCTTTTCATAAAGACGTCATAAAACCTTCTCGATAAAACAAAAGCCTTTCTCGAAATTTTTTTAGAACAAAAAAAAAGGTTCCTTAAAAGCTGCCAGCCATTAAATCCTCGCCAATAGGTCAACGAGACCTTTTCAATGATTTTTTTTTATTCATTAAATTATATGTTAAAATATGCTACTATATATAAACCTTATTTTTATTAATACTCCACCATCATATATAACTTTTTAAATCCCCGGGCTCCGAGATAACTACCTTCACGCTAATTATAGTATAGAAGATTCTAGAAACTAATTTCTATGTTGAATTACCCATCAGTCACTGCTTGTATTTCAATGGGGGTCTGAGAATTGCACGGAGAGTGATGGTTTTCACGTCTCGACAGACATGACTTGGCCTATCAGCCTTGGGTCGTTGTCTGCTAGAAACTATATGAAAACAAAAACACCCCTTTTAAAATACAACACTACAACATCTTTTATATCATGTAATATTCATTTATTTTATCAATGTTACTTTTATAAAATATGAATTTGAATGGTGTAATATCTAAAACATTTAAATGCGTCGTGCTAAAATAAAACACTGGAAGGACAATAAAGGTAACTGCGTGTGGCAGACGACCTCCGTTAATGTGCAATAAAATTTTATATGCAATTTTAGCAACACAACTTATGACTTTTCGCAATCGAAAATAATGTAACAAGTAGCCCTTATATACAGAAAATAATGTTGTTCTAAATACACATATGCAGTCATAGCATGCAATATGCTTTTTCTGCTGAAGATTATAACACCTATCTTTACTCCCCTCAATTTTTTTGCACCCAAAATCTGACATTCTATTTAATTTACAGTCCCCGATACAGAATTACAAAAACATAATAAATACAGGTTATAAAATTTGAAACGACAACGACTTAGAAGAGAATGCATAAACTAAAATTTACTTTAAATACAACTTTTATTGCATAAAAAAAATCTAAAAATCTATTTGAGTTCTTTACCGGCAAAAAAATCAAAAATATCTTAAAAATAAGACATATGTAAACCAAATGACACATGGGGCGTGACTTACATAATACAGTTGAAAAGTAAGGCATCTGTAATGCAGTGGCTGTGTATGTGTTCGGTAATAAAATAAATCTATCCTACGGTGTTCGTATGCGGGTTTCATCTTATCGCATCGAATGTAACCAAATGTGTTACGCGATAAACAATTTTTGCTGCTCCAAATACTTATGCAATAACCTAACAGTAAAGGCGTATTGTTATTTTGATGGTTAGAATATTTTTGAGGTCCTTCTACTCTTATAGCGTGTTCTTCAAGTTGTTTGTATTCAAAATGCGGTTGTAATCTTATAAATTTTCTTTTAAGTATAGAATATATATAAATTACTAAAGTTTCATGATTTTTCATCATAAATAGATGATAATAAATTGATTATATGTATGATTGTTGTTTACATAAAGAAATATGCAAGATCAAACAATTTTTACGTCAGCCTGTTCATTTTTATAACAAATTCTTCATAGACATATATAAATAATATCTGCTTTGGAATTTTATTCAATAGTTATAGAATGGTCTCCAATAACGGTCATAGTTCAAATACTTTGACATCATTTCGAAACTTACGCAAGAAGACGTCGTAATTTTACATAAAAATTAAATAACTTTAATATAATACACAGGAAGTGTAAGTTGAGACAAATACTGAATAAAAATACAATTATAAATGAAACATTTAGTGCTTGTATCTTGTTAATATTTAAATAAAAACACGTTTCACGTAAAACGTAGTGCCTACATAAGAAATGACTTTCTTACGTCTTCATGCCTCGCAGACTGCAGGAACATTCATAATAAATAACTTTTAAAGGGCAGATGTTGAAGTATTTTTATTTCCGCATAGATCTCTTATTATTGTGTAGCATTAAAAGGGCTCACCCTGAATTCACTGCCGGGTTTGGTATGTGAATGGTAAAACATAAAATACAAGGTAATTAAAGAACTGCTAACAATAAAAAGGCTTCGCATGCGTATGCGCAGAACGTCAAGCATATAATGCAATCATGCAACCCCTTAAAGCTTATTAAATAGATCAATACATCTTAATAAATAAATCAATACAATAATCTTAATCAAGTCAATATATTGCATTATTTCGAACAAACTAAATTCCTGTTAACAAACTAAATTTTGTTCATGAATTGCACGTAAATTCAATATATTTTTATGCCACAAAAAATTTTATCTTCAAATTTTTTATCCGCTTCAATTAGTTCATTGAGTATTAATGCGCAAGCGCATGTCTAAAAACACACAGACTTACGTGTCAAAACCCAATTATACGAACGGCTATCACGCACACACTCGTAATCATTTCGTCATAGCTAACTAAACCAACAGCTATAGTATAATCGAATTGCGTCTTGTATACGATCAAAATGAACGGTTTTTTACAACAATCTTGTAATGTCGTTATAGAATTCAACTGCTGTTGTGTTTCATCAAGTAATATAATGTTGTAACAATAATTTCATATAGTTATAAATTATAATGTAAAAGGTATTTGCAATAATGGGATTAATTTAATTTTTATTAAAATTTTACACACATATAGGCATCAGTACTTAAACAGTAAGTATTTGTTTGTTTATTATTATTATTACTATTAGTATTATTTCTATTGTAAGGTACTATACACGCCATGTCAAAATAAGTGTGAAAACTGTTCTGGAAAAATGTTTTCACACTACCGAAATATTTTATTGTAATAAAAGCTGTATGTTTTCCCATAATTATATAAATAAATCTATTGTATTATTTTGTATCTTTCATAAAGTTAAATGTACAAATAGATGTATCTAAAACATATCTTATACGTATTAAATAGCTTGGATATTTCAGTTACAGCTTGAACAATTAAAATTGTATTTCTCGTTGAAAGACATTTTTATTCTCCTATTGATTACAAACTCCGCCATCACTCACTGCCACAATTATCATGAAAACCGGAAGTAGACAACAATTAAGTTATATCCAACGGCTTACTAATTAATTCAACATGTTATATATTTCATTTTAAATAATTTACAGACGACACACTGCCACCATGTTTTTTTTATTGTATGTAATATAAAAGTATTGTTTATTTTCCTAACGTATATCTTTTATTATAGTTACATTCTCTCATATTTTTAAGTAACAAATTATTTACAGTTAGCTTATCTTCTTATAATATTACTGATATTAAGCTCCCACATAATTAGAAGTACATTAATTTAATATAAATATGCCATGGTTTTCTAAGAAACCGATAAAAATTTCCTGTTGCAAGCAAAAATTTGTTAACACAAATTAATCGAAAATATTACATTCGTTATACGAATTCCGTTTTCATACTTAAAATTTATATTTTTAAAATAAATTTTGATAATGCGTACAATTATTAAAAAATAATAATGAATTCGTCTTTTTTATAGGGAAAAAGCAATTATTTGAGTAATTTGTTAGTTTGTGGTTTTCCTTAGTAAACAAGTGATTAATGTAACTAATAATTAAACTATTTCAGACGCTTTTTATCAATAGGATGTGATTAGGACATTGTATGGAGTTATGGGAGCTAGGTCGGAAGTTAATTGTCAAGATAAATATTATATATATCGGCGCAAGCAGCTTCAATGACGGATGTAACATGAAAATAACTCAAGGCTGTCATCAATTATTATAACAACTTATTGGTCGTCGTTACTATTGTTAAAAGTAAAACAAAATCAAAGAGAATAGAACTATGTTTGAATTTGGTATAAATATGACGTCTGGACGCACGACAGCGGACTGCAGAGTTCAGCTAGTGCGGATCATAAAGAATGTGATTATGAAGAACCTTCGAGAATAAGAACATTTAGAAGAATTGAAGTTTCATTTTGAAATATCTGGAACGTACTGAAACAAGTGACATTAGTGACGTCAGGCTGGCGTCCTCGCTTTAAAATAATGAATTTGTAATAAATCCGATATATATAAGTCTGTAAGATTTAGAGAATACATACTTTAAATATTCGAATTTCGAACATAGGGAATTAAATTGAAGGTTATCGAGACCTAATATATTGACATGGCAACTTTATTTTGCTTTTTTCCACTCGACTCGCTGTGAACCCATTGGCTGTGATAGCAACCAGGAAAGGATGATTTGAAGATTCTTTGAAGTTTACGATTGAGTATGACAAGTCACAAGAGTTTAGAAGTACACTAATGAATAGGCAATATAGTATAAGATCTTAGCCTGAGACAAGGAGAATTGAGAAAAAAAGTTTAGAAGTGTCAATAAATTCCTGAACAGTTTAATGAATACTTAAAATCTATTGAAAATCTGATTACATAGGAATTTCAAATAATATTAAAGATGTCCAAATTGCTTATATTCTACACCAATAAAGTTCATAACAAGACGAAACTCCTAACCGGTTCTGAACAGCGTCTTGTCGCCAAACGTCATAGCGCTGTATTAATATTCTCCCCGTTCGATCTTCAGTTACGATCGGGAAGTACTGATTAATTATTGAATGTATCTCTTCATAAATATATGATAATTAATATTAACAAACAATTTATATTCCTTGGTGTGCTGGTAATTTTCATCAATAAAAATATAGTACATACAAAAATGACTAAGGTTTTAATGGCTTTGTTGTCGTGAAATCGTTTTGCGGGTTATTATATTTACGCTCATAAAATTATGCTTTGAATTTCGTCTTAACATAATTTTTTTTATATGATAACCTTTAAAAAACAGAATTTCAATAATACCATGTACCTCAAGTTTTTAACTTTGTACAAATAAGTATTCAAGAATACTTTATAAATAAAAAAACACATCTTCACATGAACTAACAAAAATAGTTAATGGAAATCGTACTGAGTTTAAGCATAATGGTAAAGAAAGATGTGAATTTAGCACTAATTTAAATAATAGGCCAACTTTACTAGACCTGACTGTAATAAGCGTATTATTTATGTCGCTTTCTCATGAGCCAAAGTGTTAAATGTATGGTAGGGACTCAAATTACTTGTTACTGGAGATAACTTCTCGAAACAAAATTACGAAATGCACTTTGTATGCGCGAATGAACGAACTTATATAGTATAAGTAATGAAAAAATAAGTTTAGTTTCCATCGTTTCTATATTAATAACTAAATAAATCATTAAAAAAATTATGAACAGTGGTAAAATTAAATGAACAGAACATAATATTTAGTAAAAAAAATGTGTATTTTTTATGAAGCTGTCTAAATAAGTAAACAACTACATTTAGATACTCCCGCTTTTGAAGTCAGTGAAAAAATGCAATTCATTGAAATTGCAAAGGTCAAATAACTAAACCATGACGTCAGTGTGTGGGTCGTATTCTCTTTAGGACCGCGACACTGATCATAAACGACCGATATATTACATTGACTTCATCTTCATAGTTATTATTTTATTACAAAACTATAGATTTCTTGCTTCGTTATACATCACTAGTAGTGTTGTTCCCACTAACATGTTGTTCCCACTAAAGTATAGTTCATACGTTCCTTGTTACTCAATCACACAAAATACAAAATATAAGTTTAAAAAATACTGCCATTTTTTTCATTTAACTTCTGAAATCCATATAAATATGAAATATATTTAATCATAATAAGTAAAACAAAATTATTTTAAATAACGAATGGAATAGAAATTTAAAACTTCTAAAATTACATCCTAAACTATTAACAATATCAGTTAATGTGTCTCTAATCGGACGTTATTGTTAAAAAATAATAAGCGATCAATCATCGAAGAAATCTATTTTTTGTCCGTTTGTCCGAAACGCGATGTTACATAATTTAAAAACAAAAGGTTATCTCAAAAAACAGCGCCCATAGAATGAGACCAAAATAAAATGTCCGCCAAGTTATGTTCACTGGACTAAAGCTATTCAAGCTGTCACATAAATCCTGCCATGGAAACAATAAGTTCTGAATGTTTTTTTTTTTATCTTTTTTTTTTAAACCCAATACGCTGTAAGTTGTTGCATAATTGCCGGATCTCAGCATTTCATACTATTTTCGAATTTCGTAACAATTGATTTCTGCAGTAACATTTCACAATTTAAATAATTATTTAAACTTCTAAACTGAGTACAGACGATTGTTTTATAATGTTAGAACGTTGCATTTATTGGCAATCAATTCGATTGGATTTGTCAAAGGATACACAAAAGGTTGAACATTATATTGTCTGTCAGAAGAGAACGAAGAAAAATCTTATAACAAATATGTCTACTTGTCACCAACCAAGACTTTTTCAGTGCAGTGTCAACATATAAAAAAATTAATAAAATCATCTTTTTTTTTATAAAAAGTGCCAACTAACTGGCCTTTATTGTTATGAAACTTTTTAATGTGCAAGCACAATGACGTCATACAGTCTTCGATATAGTTCTAGGAAGTGGAATCTCATTGGTCGATATCTCAAACTTGTTTTTACTTTCGCACAGATAAATAATACGAGTGATAAACAGAGCTTATCGTGGCACCATTCATTAATTACATTTATCGTAAAAAAAAGTAGGTTGAAATATGATAATTTTAATAAATTTTTATTATTATATACGCTTCAAGACGGATATTCGTTGGGTAACACTTTGAATTTTTTTTACAAATATTTCATATAAAGGAAACGAATATATTGCTATAATAAATTTATATGAGAATACCTTTTAAATTCATATTCGTGTTATGTGTCTGATAATGTAAAAACCAAAGTTCAAACACAATATTATTATACTTAAATAGATATACGCAATATTATTATTATTATTATCCTAAACAAAGAATACACAATATTAAAGATTAGACGAGATACAACAAACCACAACGAAATATGTCCTAATAAAAGAGCCGTTGCAAATAATTGAAACGCGAAGTCGTTGATAGCCTTATCACTTTCGACCCCACGTTGTCCATTGATAAGAATATACCCGAGCTTAAATTATATCGGTGGCCTCGATTAGAATACATATTAAAATAATTATTAAGTTCATTTATTATTATAATACATATATAATAATTTAATCCAATCAATTCAGTTATCATTTTTAGAACCAACTACGTCACTTGGTCACGGTTTATTTATAGCTACACTTAAAAATATTTCGTATGAAACGAACAAGAATTTAAAATTCGAATTATTTTTTTATTTGCATATTAATCTATGCCCGCTTCAGTAATTGTCACAGTTCGGTAACAATTTGAAAGGATGGCTAAAATTACGTCACTCACAATAAAACTCCGACCTGTATTAATAGTAAACGAAAGCGTATTTTAATTAATATTATTAAGATTTCTTATCTCACACAACGAGATCTAGGGTTAGAAGTTAATTAAAACTGAGCACGTGCGTGGGTGTCTAGTACGCTAATTAGTTTTTAGTATCATACATTAATAGACTATTGCTTTATCTTTAGTTATTACACATGAATAAAACGTAGTACATTTATTAGTTTTATGACCTGCTATATTTTTATGAAAAGCTATAAAGATAGAGTCATTAATGACTAGAAGTGTTCACGGGCCACTGCCTGGTCACTACCAGACTCTGGTCTACAATTAGATCTTAATTGACCCCACTCGGCCCTGTTCGGCGCCATTTGCAAATGCCACGAGACCCCATAATCGACCTTGAACGACTCCCAGTCAGCACCACAACTCGTGATCTCGTAAAGATACAGCTGTTACTAAACCTATTCCTTGTTAACTATCTAAAGCACCAATTCTCAGAGCATATGTTCAATCAATATCTTCATTTGAACAAGCGACCTATATCTTCCACGATATGAATAGCCTATCCTAACAAATGGCAATTGAAAATGATTGGTCTTTTAATTCGTGAACAATAAGACTTTAAAATCATCTACTTCTCTATTACCTAAGATTCTACGAAAGTTTTAGGTAACTTTTTTGTTGCCTCTAAAGGATTCTCACCGCTATTGTAAAGGTATATAATTCGAATATATATAGAGGAGGTGTCCCAATTAAAAACAATATGTAGTTTCTAAAATTTGTTCAAGGTCCAAAAGAGTATAAAATATAGCGAAATTCAAGTACAAATATAATGTTATACAGAGTGACATACAGTTGAAGTTGACAATATGTCAGATTCGTTCGGTATCTTGTAAATAGTGCAGTGTTGTTTAAAAGTTGTACCTTATATACATGTTGTAACCTTCCGTGTAATAACGTTACGTGATTGTGTCAGTTTTCTAAGCAGTCTCTTTCCTTCACGGTTTGAAACTTGGACCTAATTTAACACACGATTGCTTTTAGCCACCTAAAATATTTTTTGTCAGACACCGAAACTATTTTTTTTTTTACTTCAAGCAGGCACAAAACTGAAATACTTCTTTTTGTTTAACTATTATTTTTTTAAATCATATACAATTAAGGTCAGAAAATTTAAAAATATACGAAAATTTCCATTTATCTCAGCCAACTTTATTTCTTACATAACGAGAATGTGGAACACTATTTAAATATATTGAAATTAAGTGTTTTGTAAACACACATTTGACGTAAATAATATTTATCTGGCAGAAACCTAGCCGCGATCATTTACATTCACAAAAATATGGCAAAAACTTACCGCCTTACACTACAAATTGTTGAGTAACGTTTGTATTGAGTGCATTACAAAAAAATATAATGACTTGACTTACTACTCGAAACTCCCAAGCGTGGCTTTTTGTTACGAATACGGAAGTGAGAAATTACTCTGACCACAAGCTATATAAATATAACTTATTACCAACTGTTACAACAAACTTAATCAAATCTAATTTGTTTAAAATGAACGTATTTTTCGTAAAACTTTACGCAAACCAGTTTCCAGACGCGGTTTATAGTTGAAGGATTATTTGTTATAATATTTACCTAACGTTAGAATCAGCCATGCTTCGTTAGGCAGCAGTCTAGTCAAACAAGTAGAAGTCTACTGGTTGGCAGGAATTAGATCTTGCAACACAACTACAATAGCCAAGGCGACATTAATTTATGACATTACAGGCAGGACAAGTTTACCTAAACCATACCGATTATGAAATCATGATCAGAAATGGTATCATGAAATACCTATCACATTTTTAAATATAAATTAATTTCGCGACATTGATATTATTATATGGAAGTTGCAGTTGTAGTTGTTGTATGCGAAATGTGAGTTTTAGTAGAAACCTCTCGGATTTGCCTTTCACTGGTCGCACGGCGGAAGCACGTTATGTCACAGCAGTGGACCATCGTCTGACCGTAATGGGCGACACACTTCCAACGACCCACCAAAACAACTCTTACATCACCGACACAATATGTCAAAATGGTTTCGTAACAAGTTTTTTGTTATTCGCCCCGTTTAGCTTTATAAATTGAATTTTTAGTTGTAATTGATAAGACGGTTATCGTGTGACCCTTACACAAGTCACTCGCGGTCGTATAAACTGCGTTATCGACATTTAAACGTATCCTATATAATGAATGTTCACAAGGGATGGTTATACGTTAATAAAAATTTTATATACGTATAACAATAATTAAATTTATATTGATATTATAATGGTCTGTATATTTTTGGGTTGTTGAATAATAATTATTAGGTCAGAGAATTGATTAATATAATGTTTTAATAAACCTGTTTATAATAATAATTTATACAATAAGTTTGTGTAGCAAAGTTTTGAGAATACATTAATTAATTTAATATTATATATAAAGTAATATCATAAAATAAAGGCGAAAAATTCTATGGTTTAAGAATAATTCACACATATAATTGTTGTTATGTATATGGTATTTTGCTGTGACAATTGTATTGAGTTACAGAAGTGTCTATTCTAAGTTGTTACCTAGGAAAACTATTCAGTTGTATCATCTTTCAAAGTCATGTATGCAATTACATATGTATATACATATATATGTGTATACATATATTGTGACTATTGCTATGCAAATATCTTTTCTATTCAGCCTAAATCTTTGGTTAAGTAACTCTTATAAAATCATTATATCTTGTGGTTGTTAATGAGAAAAAGATAATTGAACCAGTTGCATAGCGTACAAAAAATACGTACACATTATAAATGATATTACCGTATTGTTAATTATGAATTTTTAATTATAGTTCGTAGTGTGCAAATACAATTAGAGCTTAAAAATATTTCAAATCATTTTTAATTATATAGTTATCATTGTGAATTAATTACGCTATAAGGTATAGTATCAATATTTCACGTGACGCAAAAGTAATTATTACAAAGCCGTATTTAAATGACATAGTTATTTAAGAAAAAAAAATTTAATATTTAAATATCTTGAATTAGTTTTACGTCGTTTAAGAATTATATATGCTCTATGACCAATACTTTTAATATGTTCAATAATAGTTTTTGCTCGTGACTTCATTTAGGTACGTGAATTTGCGAATTGAGTTCAGAGACAGATATATAAGGTGTATAAATCAATGTGATTCAAATGATGGCAACGTATATAGTACATGTCAACTGTTATGCCGTGATCCTGAGAGACTGCAAGAACTTCAGGGAATTCCGGGATAAATGATATTGTAGCTTACACATCAGAATAAGATGGCCCATGTATTATTCTGATATCTAAACTACACTGCCACAAAGTTTAACCACATTCTGTAAAGTAGTTTTTGTATGACAGAGCAAAAAACATCTATATATACGGATGTCTGAATCGTACGATGAGGGCGTATGCTCTCACAAACTTTCCCATTTATATTATTAGAAGGATTTAGATCTATTGTTCTCTAAATATATCTTTAATAAAATTGTATGACTTATAAATTATATATTGGCAAAATCATACCCGGTGAAAGTAATTTAGGATTAAATAACAATACTCCGAAAGGTCGGACGATACTCTCGGTATTGTGACGTAATTTGACACCGATCGCAGCTCTTCGAAAGTAGACCGCAATAATGTTACATGTATTCATTAATGTCGAATTCGACTTATGTCATGAGACTATACATGGAAAAAAACTTGTTATTTGGCGCCATGATATTTGGACTGCTTAATTTTCGTTACATCTTGTGATGTAAACGACTGCGGTATGGAAATAAACGATGTTTTTTTTTATTACCTAAAAGGAGAATGGACTAAAAAGGTTTTATGCTTAAATTATTAGTGAATCATCTATTGTAATCAATTATTGGAATTGGACTAGTATGGTATAGTTTCAATCACTACAAACTTTTTAACATTTCTTTATTTTATTATTTAAATTAAAAATATCTGGTAAATAATAAAAATGAAAATGATATTGGACCTTCTTTTTCCTTTATTTATTTTTGAATTACTTGCTCTTATTTACTTCCATTCACATTATTCGAGTCCACGTCAGAACTTTTTATTTACAAGATAAATATCTTCTATTTTTAATGCAACAGTAACATCGGTTCCTTAAAAGCTTGAAATAGGTTTGATCGACAGAGCGTGGCGTTACAAATTGTAAACACGGATAAACAGGACTGCTTTATCCCATGTTCAAATAAAAATATTTTATATTTGATAGAGATATTTAATATTCATTTTTATCTGTGGGCTGTATTACCAATGCTTTTACAATACCACTCATCAATGAGACGAAACCTCTCAGCATTCCATGGATTCACCGTGCGGGCGTCGGGGCCATCGCGTTGCAGGGAGAGGAGCTTCAACAGTGCCTGGAACTTGCGACCCAGGTGTAGGTTTAAGGGGCCCCTATCTAACGCGCGTTAAACGCTCACCTCCACTGTCCAGGCTCCTCTCTCTGCCTAACCAAATTTGAAACGAGGCCTGCTAGGGCTGCCTTCGACGCACGTTCCAAGAATGAACTGATGTAATTCTTGACAGGACTTTTAGCGAATGGAAAGAGTTTTGGCTGTTATACCTCTCGCTCCTACGTCTACCGCGTACAAATTTACAACGAACATTTAGTGAGTTCGTTAGTGAGCTCGTAATACTTGTTGACCTTGATGGCATTGTCTTTGGAGATGTTGGTTTCCCAAAAAACCGTGAGCTCTATTAGTACAACGCGCTTTAAAATTCGCGAATATAAAAATATGTCCGGTCTGGAGGCTGACGCAAAAATATTCTCTAGGATTCTATATTGCTTCTCATACGTATCCATCATTATAGTCCAATCCGAAGCCGCTTTAATAATAGAGTACGGCTTGACGTTTGCTAGTCCCTTCTCTCACAAAACCTATTGATCGTTGGTTCGTGGTGATTTCTTTTTGCGCTCTTGCTACCGATAGACTAACCGCTTCACGTATGATTTCTAAATCCCTATCGTGACGACGCAAGAACTGACCGCTATCTAGGAGTACTCTACATCCTACCAGCAAACGATTAGCAGTTCCAACTGCCTCCGCGCAGATGTAGCAAGTTTTTTCGGTACCTTTGCGCCATCTCACTAAATTAAACTGATCTGGGAGAGTCATCTGGAACGCATTGAGATAAAATTTTAGCAGTGCAGTGCATTTTAGTGCTAATGGGATGCAAAAATCTCCTATGTGTAGATATGTGTATCTCCACTAATTCTGCATTTCCAGGCTTATTGCATGGATCTTAAATTTAGAATTCTCGTCTTGCCGAATAAAGGTATTATATCCATATCTTTGCCCCTCCTACTTGATCCTAACCCTACTCTATTACTTTGTGCCCCTATCATAAACTGTTTGTGGAAATTAAGTGTCGATTCTAGCTCTAGGGCATCTTTGTCTTTTGGGAGTGATGTAATAACGTTATCCTGGGATTTCCCCAGGATATGTCTCTTGGAAACTCTTAGGTGTTTATAGAGCTCCGATGGCCTTTTTAGATTCATCCCAAAAATCATTTATATTCATTCATTTATTAGATTCATCTTAGCATCGTACTACAAACGGAACATTATAAATTTTTCATTCATAAACCCTCGCACATCACAGTACGTAGGTTATTGAATAAGAAACGCGAAACGCTTCATTAGTTTATGAGCATTTTTTATTACCAATCTCATTTGTATATTAAACGGGATTTAATTTCATCTATTTCATCATAATTTAATGGTTTTATGTAATCGAAAATATGTTTAAAGTAGCAATACTCTGCTACGTTTGCTTCAAATAATAAGTAGAGCCTGTTTTTTGAACCCTTACATGTTTATATAGTCTCGAAAAAGCCTAAGTCTGACATTTAAATATTATACTGTTTATACAAGAAAAGGTTTTCTTAAAGGAGGTTTTATTTAGTAACCGTCTACTCAAATTTATAAATTAAAGGAATAAATAAGTAGAAGATAATATTTATATAAAACATTTATATGGCTTTCGGTACAAATGAATATAACTTAACAGAAAATTGTCGTTTGTGAAACAACTAGTTGTTTGATTTAAAACTTATGCGACCAAATGAGAAATTTGAAACAGTATTAAATGTGTATATAACAATAACATTAGTACTTATAATCTGTTTATATTTAATCTACGTTTTGTTTTGTAATAACGCCACCCGCATGCAAACATACAACTTATGTATGGGTTTTTTTTTATTTGTTTGGATTTAATCTTCTATAGTAAAATAGTTTATATAAATAATTATTGGATGATCTATGATATTGATGAGTAAATCTAGGTTTTATGTTTTAGGATTTAGGTCTAATATTTTTATGCTGTAGTTATCCTAGAGATGAGATTATTTTGTATGTTTGTATATATATAAGTTCTATATATTCTAATTCAATTTTACAGATTTATATAAACGTAACGCTCATTACTTTGGAATGCAAAAAAATACATACAATCAATAACTTTTATTGTCATTGAAGTTCTATAGCCTTACCACGTGTTCGTTTGTACAGAACACATACGGGGCGATAGGGTCAATTCCAGTGGGTAATCATAAGCCTTTTTGTGCAATGATTTATCAATGGAAACATAGAAACGAACGGTATGTATTATATCGATAGAGACTCGTGGTAAGGGTGCTCTTTGTATCAACCGTATTCATTTCTAGTAGAGGCTGATAACGACAAAGATAATCATTGCTGCCATACATAAAACTCAGAGGTAACATTTCTCAGTAATGACGGAGTATTCACGAGTTACATCCTTACTGGGAGCACATTGCACACATAACTGATTTGAAATTAAATTAACAGACGATTTCTTATAAATTTTTTTGCAATCTTTGTTATCTTCAATAATAAAACCCATCTTAAAACGGTCCCGAAATAAAGACATCAACGCGTGCCAGTTAAATATCTTCTAGTAACCAAAATTAGAATAAATTCAGTACAAATAAGCTAAAAGCAAACATCCATACGATTTATATCCTAAAGTAAACTTAGAGCAATATACTATAACATACGCGGAACATTTCGCTAAAGCTTCATACTTTGGAATCATCAGCGAGAGTGATTACGTCACAACCCACACAAACACACTTTCACAGTTATATAATACACTAACACAGACACAGACAATAACATTCGATCGTATGTTACATTTACTACTGTTACTTACAGTACTTTAGGTAATAGTTTATAGCAGTCTATTATTTCCAAGAATTAATTTTAATTATTTTATTGGGTAACCCGCAGTATATATAACAATTATTTCTTAATATAAGAGTGAGATATACATTTTTAAGACAATACTCACTCATGAAGATAAAATATGTATTTGACAAAAATACTAGTACACTTAATTTATACTCATTTATTATTAAATTATATTTTAGTTTCTCAATTCATTTGGAAGATTTGTTTTGACGTGGCTCTTGAGTTGGAAACAGATAGTTTAATGTTTGGTTATAAAATTCCGACGAGATCGGTAGTAAAACCTTCTATTATAGATTCCTTCATATCAACCAAAAGATTTCCTGACATGAGCGGTCAGAATCGTAAATACATGGACATCACTAATATCTTCATTAGTGAATAGTTTGACGTCTCCAAATCCTATTAAATTACGATGTTATCTCATTTTTTTTTTGTTTAATAACTTACACTCGAACGATCATATGTGTTCAGCTTCTTATAAAATGTAGAACCTTAAAAAAATATGCCACCCGAAACTGATTTACGAAGCGATGGGGTCCCTTGATTATTCTGTAACATTATAATATAATTTAAATTGCTATCTATCTATGATGAAGTTAAACGAGCTGTAACGAAATTAATTTAAGATATTACATTTCTTTCACATACATAAAAAATATTCAAATATATTTTTATGTCACATTATGGTTAGAAATCCTTAATCAAAAGAATGCATTTAATTAGAATTCTTTTGATTCAAAAATATATAAACTATTAACATACATATATATAAGTACTTAAAAATTTTAATATTAATTTATATTTAAAATACCAAACTCTTCATATATAAATAAATACAACATTACACATAAACGTCGCCAGTTATATTGATTTAAATTATGAAAAAATTACAAACTGCCGGTCATTAATATTACTTATGTATTACTAGTTAAATAAGTAGAATATATTTAATATATAAATATATATATCCTTTTCATTATGACCTATTATATATTGTATATTTTTTCATAGACAATAACGAATTTGATTGTTTTTTTTTGTATGATGAGCAATAATTCGTAGCTCATTATTAAACACAATGTTAGGCTTATTGTGGGCTGGCAACAAGTGAATATTAAACTTATCGTATCCGCGTGTACGACCTTGGCTTTGTTAGTACGCTATTTAATTCTTTCCGTATCTTGAGCATCCAAATGTCTATGTAATTTAACATTTATATTAGCTACGTGCAGTTCATAGTAAAGCGTCTATAAAAATAATACTTAAATACTGTAACGTATACAGTCTTTTGACTGGTTGAGTTGTGTTTTGATTAAAAAGCAACATATTGTATATTATAAATTATTTCCGGACTCGATTGCGATGTAAATCTGCTCTATCGGTATTGGTGCCCATTTACGATTTATCACGGGTTTATTTTTTTAGCCATCCCAACACTAGTCACGAAACATCACAAAAAACTTTTTATCTTATAACAGCAACCTTGATCTTTTCTTGCGAAAAAATTACGCCATTGTGAATTGTAACATTACCTATGAAACAATTATAATTGTCAATTGTGATTTAGATTTTTTTTTTTATTAAACAACTGATTCGTCTGTTCCAATTAATATAATTTAGATCACTATCTGTTATGTAAAACAGACATGGATGGTTAAATTAAGTAACATAATTAGTTTCATGAGAAAAAAAAACTATCATAATTCTCATTCAACACAGCAACATTTGTATAGTAACAGACAATTTATGTATACAAAGAAAAACACGTGGATACAATCCTAATATAATTGAGACATACTTGTTATTTAGTGTGGAAAGAACATAAAGTCTAAATAATAGAGCATATATTTATATCCGGGATCATATTATATTACAGGGTCACTCATTGTTTAAATTCTCATTACAATAAAAATAAGCGCGTTCTTAATACCAATCGGTACAGTCGGTAGTTTCTATAAAGAACAATGGTGTAGCACTATAGGAAATACGCGTGAGTTCTATAAAGTTAAAACTGACCAATGATAACAACAATATATCAATTAAAAATATTTACGTTAACAAGAACAAGGTAATTATTTTATTTGATATGTAATCTACAGCATCATAGACCTGTCTCGGTATTAATATATGTCAAAGAGTAAATTTTTTTAATCATATTTCTAAATTAAAACAGTTCTGTTCACAAATAGCGTTAATAATTTCCCTAAATAGTAAAAAAATCGCTGCATCCTAAACGCCTACCTAATAAAGAATAATTGGCTCCGTATGTAAATTTTGCAAATTGTTAGGCGAGAGAAAGTAAACGGAACACTTAGCGCGAACCCATTTCGTTATATCGAAATCTTTGTTTGGTTCTGGATGTGACTTCACTCACTGACAGAGCCAGCACCAACTGTCGCGACGCAATAAACTCGCTTATTTTATGAAATTTTTCCATGGACCTCGTTGACAATACTTTTATCCCGTTGTATCGGTATAAGGACGCCCTGTTTATGAGATAGATTAATATTTATCACGTCCCCGCTACAACAATAACAGCGAATCAAGGTATCGCTGTGTTAAAGAGCTTATGAATATAAAGCAAGATTTACATACCCACTTCATCTCATACATTCATGCATGTTTGGTATTTATTAGGTTTTTTTAATGTTTTACTAAATCGATCGACTGTTTAACTCACGGCCTCCAACAGCGGGATCAACGAACGATAACGTGTGATGCGTTTATAACGCTCATAAGAGGAAACAAAAAGAATGTTTAATGACAAACTATTTACTCGCCGTGGTTTATCTGTGTGAGTCATAAAACACAAAGGCTATTTATGTGCAGATCTACATATTAGGAACGTTACAAAAAGAACAAAGAATATTAAAATGAACGAATGTTAAGGTCTCATCAGTTTATAATGTGGAATGCAGTGAAAAACTTGTAATATTTCGCCTTCCATCGAATGGTATTCGTTTTATGAAGTTTACCAGCGTTCTTTAACTTCAAAACCGCGGCCATATAAAGTGTTTACAGCGGATGGCCCTCGCCACTATAAACGTATCCAGACCCCGTAGTTAAGCGATTGTTCTTTTAAAACCCCCAGATGGTGCTATGCGGGTCGCGTGCGAAGCGCGTGTCCCTCATACTACGCAAATTTGAGAAATAAATAGCTCCTACCGACACTCAAAGCGTGCATGAACCGCATGATGGTATAAAGTACAAAACGTTTATTATTTATATGGGGTGAATAACAAGGGAAGGTGTGAAAGATCAAGGCTGTCGCAACTCCCAAGTAGATGACACTCGTACTTGAGAACTACACTGGTTGATATTTTAAACCGGCTGCTATTTGTATAATGTAAAATGATCCGAATTAAGTTTGGAATATTTATATTTTTTGAATTATAACAAAAACTAATTATGTGTTTCCAAGTATTAATTATACTTTTTTTCCTTATTATTTTTAAAAGCGCCTGTATCCACCCCTGGTTAGTGAATGTGTTAACCTTTAGCCGGGGGTGGTGACCGTTAAATGTGAATATAAATCTCACCCTCTTCAATGCAAGGCTAATTGAGTTACAAGTATCTCAATATGGTTTTAACGCTCAGCTAACTTCCATGCTCCCAAACTAGTAATAATACACATTACTATATAAAAATAAATATAATATAAAAAAAATATTTTTGAGATTTATGGAAATATTTACAAGTTTTTCTATATATATATGTATATTTTTCGTAACAGCGGTAACAAGAAAACGGAATAAAACGCAGTTCCTTTTTTATCAATTATGTTATTTATAAAAAAATATATATTAATGTTCAATATTTGTTTCTTTTGATAATCTAAAACAATTTCATGACATTTAATTAATTGATTCTTGTTTTTTTTCGTTTTGAATTTTTAAGTGATTTCTATGAGGAAATTTTGTTACAAAATTTGATAAAAATTTTAATAAATAAAAATTTGTAGTAGGTAGTCAGATTCATGGGTCGAATAATTTAAGCAGAGAAATAAGTGTTTCGTCTAACGTTTGTAAACTAAGTTAAGTTATGTGGTATATTCGTATTTTTGTTTTGTTTAATTCCTTGAGTTTCGATATCTGATAGTAAAAACAATTTTTTGAACGAACAATACAATAGAGAGGATCCGTTTAAAAACATGATAAATATCTTTGATTTCGTATATCTTATATTCATTTTAACATAAATGTAATTTCCTCACAACTTAACAGATGCATTTTTTACTCAAGTCATTATTTTAACGAAGAATCTATACATCATGATGTAAAGAGAGTTTAGAATGTGTACATTAGTAAATTTTTTTTCTAACTTTGTTATAATATTGTGACTTTTGTCATCTATTAAGTTAATATATAATAAAGCTCTCTGAATCCCACGTAGTTCCCATGACATAAATCTTTATGTTTTGATTTCGTCGTTAATAGCTGATTGCAAAATATCCGCCGTCAAATTATAATACACCTTATTTGTATGAGTATAGTGTTCTTATTTTGTTGTGAGACAAATTTGTAAAAAACCATGTTTAATCTCATGGATACCAGCATAATTTTCCCCTCACAGATTATATTATTAGGGGTGGCCAGCCCCAAACTATGATTGGAGTATCAATTTTAACTGAAAATGTTTATTAACGGCATTTTAGTGTTATTGTCGGTTGCCCTATTTGAAACAAATTTTCACACTCCCAAGCTCCCAAGAATGAGGGAAGTTTTAAAAAATATCTGTTATTTCAAACATATTTTCATTTTTACATTGCTAACAACGATTTTTTTGCGACTATTTGAGCATAATATATCTTAATTTCAAGTTTAATGTATTTATTTTAATTACATATTTTGTATAAATCTGTAACATTGTATGTATTTCCTTAATATTTTTAATTGTTTGAAATCAATACTCCAATCGAGGATGTCCCAACCGTCACTTAATAAAACCATTGATGGGAATGTGAACTACCCGCATAAAAGTCATGGGATCTCCCCTAGTAGTAAAACCATAGGGTGTAGTAAATGGATCAACGGTTTAATTATCTCGTAATTATAACGGTCGATCGCTATGAATATTAATATAGCATAAAATACTTTAAATTAAAAATGAAAAGAAAATTTTAAATTTTTTGATATCTAATGTAGTATAAAATTTTCTTTCTTCAAAAAAAGCTGTTTCGAGTTTATAACCACCGTTTGCATTCACCACTTATTCTGGTATCAACTTAAATTGACATAAAAACAGCCTCATACAGTGATCACAGAAATGTGAAATCTTATAATATTACGAACCTTGGGGCTGATCCAAATTTAGTTAATTTGCGTGAGTCTAATTCGCGAGTCACGTTTAAAAACAAAAGCCGACGGCGACCGTTCCAAGTTCTAAGAACGAACCGCATTTAGCTCGTCCCTTACAGCGAAAATAATCTCGCTCAGCCGCATTTAAAGGCTGATTTTCTAGTCTACTTGTTTTTTTTACGTCGTGTTAACTTAACCTTATAATTTGCTTGGACCTCATGTTATGTAATTTTCTTAGAAAGTCTGTAATTGTAATAACAAACTGTAATAAATTATCTAGTTAGTGATATAATAAAATCTTTCTAAAAATAACATTATTTAGATCACAAAAGAGGTTGAACGTTATTCTCATAAGAATTATTCCATCAACAGTTCTTTCTAAGGTCTTTAAGACTTTTTGTTTTACACGACTATTTGATATCTTTTTTTTATACTTGAGGAGTAAAAATAACTCACAATTTAAGTCAGAAATTTGTTATTTATTAAAAGTATATGATTATAGGAGATATATTTGAATGTTCAATAATTTCTACGAATTAAAACTTAGGGCTTAACGTAAAATTTAACTTTTATTAATGAGAAGATAATAGATTATGTTGATTATAAATAAAAATAACAGCTCTTGTACTGTATGCTAAGAAATTCACATTCTTAAAGGCAAAAAAGGAACATTTAAAAAAATGATAATAATATATAAAATATCTTATCGACAAACTTGTTCATAGTTAACGTCCTAACGATACTTCAATATTTTACCTAATGTTAATACGAGAGCAATGAATTGTGCAATATTTTATAAACATGACCCAGAAGGACCTCGTGTCTTTTGTCTGATTCACGATTTAATAACATCATACTTACCATAAGTTTCCATCTTTATACTATGTACGAAGCGTTGCTCGTTTCTCTATAAATGCCTTCGTTAATACTATAACGAAACTAGTGTCACTATTGAAGCTTGGGGTAAACATACAGTACGCTTAGTCTAAGTTATTATCGTGACGCTACATAATGAATTTAATAGTTTTTTTTTCACATATATTTACATATTAAAATATTAAATGGGACACGATTAACGCTTCGTAAATAGTGTCACGATGCGAACTCGGACTATGCATACAGACACAATAGTAACTTTAGTATGTATCTTCTAAGTTTCTTCATAAAGATATCAAGGCATATGGTTACACAGTCGTTGAATTAATTTAAACACCTTCCTAATTTCATAACAAATACCTAAATACTAAAAACGTTGATGCAATACATTTAAATTGAGTTATATGTTTTCTTTTCCTGGATGTTTATTTATTTTAAATGTCAGCTAGCTAAGGTTTATAACGGTCTTTTTGATATTCTGTGATACCGATAAATTTCAAATAGATATATATATACGCACTCCAAATCGCTGTTCCGCCTCGATCCGTTTCCCTTTCTAAAGCTCGATACTATTTTATGTACTACTTATATATAACACAATTATATATGCTATATACACCTAATAAATCTTCTAAAACAATTGTCAGTACTTACTACGTTAGGTAATATACTTGTTAACGTTTCAATCATGTTTTTTTAAATGAAAGTCTCTGTGCGTCTATAATACATGGCGCTCACGAACAGCGTTCAGTCTAGACTCTACTCCCTTTTAATTTAAGTATCTGTTAAGCGTTTTAATGTACAGTTTACACGATATATGGCCAACCGTCATTCTGTATAAGCTGTAGTCTCGGAGGAGACATATTTCAACTTGTCTTTTCGCCAGAAATATTTCTAAATCGTTAACGTTTGATTGAAATAGAAACAGCTTGTTTTATCCAATAAGTTTTTAACAGTAAAGTAATTTTTTTTATGACGGTCACTAAAGCCTATTGGCAGTTTATTATAGTACGAGTATTAATATATACGAAACGTACGGAAATGATTAATAGAGTCAAATATAAATGAAGTTGAGTAGTTGATTGTTGAACATAAATAACATTTATAAAGAGATATAGTGAGACCAGACCACCGGCATATATATGAAAATATTGTACGTTTGTGTTAAGTTGGCTTCATCAAAGTTGTGAAGGGGCTGAGTGTGTGTTTGTATAGCCGAGCGATAACTTCGTCGTTCAACAGCAGAGTTAATAATATCATGGATGCGGTATCTTTATTTTTATTCCTTTGTATAGATATTCTTTTTTTTATGTGAAAGGTGGCAAACGAGCAGACGGCCTACTTGATGGGCAGTAGTGACCGTCGCCCATGTACATCCGCAACGTAGATGTTGCGGTTGCTTTGCCAACCTTGATTGTTCAGGAAAAGGCAGGTGTGGGAATAAGGAAATGGCAGGAAAGTGTGGCAATAGGGAAAGGGCAAACGGCTCTCTCACTCATCGGGCAAAATGCAGCCTCTAAAGGCTTATCAATAATCAATTAATTAACCTGAACGTACTGTATTAAGATTTACAATGTCTGCTTATAGTGTTGTCTTACGCGTTCAAAATATTTGTATCAATTTCAATATATTAAAATTATGTGACATAGAGAATTTCTTTCTATCATTCTATATACTTGTATTAATAATAATTTAGCTTTATATTTGAGTCAAGTACGCTAGGTGTCGGTTTATTGACCACTCCCACCAAAATACCTTTATAATGCGCGAACAAGATAAATAGCTACAGATTAAACAACATATACATAATTAAATGTTGTTATCGATGAATTTCCAAGAAAATAAGTTTTCATAGATTTTTTCTGCAATTCAAATCTATATTTTTGAATCACATTTTAATATAGAAGATTTTTTTTTAAAGAAATAATACCATTTAATTCGAACAAAAAAAGTTTAATTTAAATCAAATAGATTGTAAGTTTTCTTTGATAGTTCACCTCTCATCGATTATAACGGAGCAAGTTCAACTAATCGTAAACCTATTAAAGTGAATAATAATCATAATAAGCATAAATATAAATTTAAATCATATTTTTTACATTGAAAGTGCATACAGAATAATTTTTAATCTCAATGTATAGTAACAGAAATTT
This sequence comes from Danaus plexippus, assembly GCF_018135715.1. Taxonomy (NCBI): domain Eukaryota; kingdom Metazoa; phylum Arthropoda; class Insecta; order Lepidoptera; family Nymphalidae; genus Danaus; species Danaus plexippus. The sequence continues at coordinate 4,078,005 of NC_083541.1, forward strand.
AATATCAACGAATATTATTTAAACATCATGTCTATCTATTTAAACTTCCTTGTTAACGTATCTTCATACGTTGCAGGAGGTTGCTCTACAATTTCACTGATCTCTATTCAAACGGGATAGGGTTGAGAATTGTCTAGAATATTATCGGAATAGGTCGAGGGTGATAAGAAGCGAACCGTTCGCTTCGGAGTCCAAATGACAAACTCACGATTGTTGATACCCTTATGTTGTTTATACATACATACAGCTGGTCGGTTCTAAGAAATAAGCACTTTGACATACCCCTCTAAACTCATGCTAATCTTTTAATGTACTATTTCAATGAAATGACAACTAATATTGTAATTGAACGACGTATTCACTAATTGGATGACATTTTTGTTAATTTTATTCGTACAGCAATATTTCTTTAACACAGCACTGTTCTAGAACATTCCATGGTGACAATATTTATCATCTATGTCCATAAGATTAAAAACATTCTACGAAAATTAAGAAAGTTTAATTCCAAAGTAAATTATTAAAAATAGAGAAATATAACAGTCAATTAACTGTGGTATATTTAATTGTTAATGGAAAATTTAGCTATTTAAACGATTTATATATTTACTAACGTGATATGGAAGAAGTGAATTAAAAAAAAAACCTTATATAAATTACAATGCGTACGTGCAACATCGCATATAAACTTCATCTAATTAGTTATGAATCAGCGTGACAACATTATTATTACTTGTTTCCTTCTGTTTCTCGTGACAGACACAATAACTCTTATGCAATATATATGTTTATATTTGTATATATATATGTATATATTATTATTTGGACAAGTGGATGATACACGAACATATAAACATTATATATATGAATTGAAACATTTTTACATTTTATTGCGCCATCAACACTGACAGCATTATACGTGTATGTGAAGCAAGTAATTTTTATTTAAATTTCAAATTAACTCACTTGAAGCAACAAACAAACAATAAATAATAAAGATTTTTATTAGGAAAGCTATTTATAAAAATCCATAATATTATAAAGAAAAATGTTTTTGTGTATTTTATATTTGAGTCGTGTTTACAGATAGACTACATTTTTTATTATCGCTCGATTAAAATACTTATATTTTATCTGTTCATATTTAAAAAATATTCTGAAAAACATAGGATTTATTTTTATTACATTATTTTTAACAAAACCTGTGTGTTAGAGTGTACATGTCTGTATTAAGTTGTTATTGCATCGTAACTTATAATTTCGAAACCCTATATTACGTTTTGATATCACGTGAGCCAAAGTTTATTATACCCTGTACCTAATATCGTTTGAAACACAGAAAGTTCACTTTTACTTTCCTGTGCTCCCGTTGCTAAGAAAAAGGTAAGTGATCATCCATCTCGCTCATTTCATTATAGCCATCTCATTTTATTAACTATAATGTAAAAACAGGTTTCCGAAGCTTAGTCATCCTGTGTCGATAGACGCTCAAATGTCAGTGCGATCGAACACGTATAGCAATACAATTTACAACGGACATAAAATATACATGATGTTATTCATAAATAATATATATATATATATATATATATATATCATATTAACAACACGTGTTATTTAGTACATGTACACATATAAAACCTTCTTCGTCGAACCGATAGTTTATAACTTATCAAGCGACACATCAAAACTTCGTTTAATTTAATTATAAAAGTAATTTAACTGATGGTTATGCTCAAACCATAATTCAAGGGTTCACCTTGGGACTGACTTGGAAGTGAAGGTATAGGACCTTCACAATAAATGAGTACCTTCAACACAATATTTATTCATAATCCCAATGCACAATCAACAAAAGCCTATCTCATATTTGTATGAAACATAATTATTAATATAATCCAATAAATAATACAGCAATAACATATATGATTTATTATATCACATAAATAGATTGTCTCTAGTTATCATAAAGTAATAATTCAAAGCGTAAATCATAGTCAAACCCTAGAGTTATCAAATTCAAAGTTTATTTATATGTATATCGATTAGTTGCCCGCATATTTATCGATGCACAAAGCAAATAAACGCTCTAATGTGACGAGTTGATAAGTCGATAAGAGTATTTAAAGAATCCACGCAGATAGTGGGGGCAAATACACGGGCTTAATAGTAATGTACGCGCGGAAATACTATATTATTTTTATAATAATAATATATATATAATATATTTTAATTAATTATTATTATTATAATGAATTTGACTATTACACGGAGCTCTGGTTTATCCTAATAAGTCTTTTTTTCATTGATCATTCGACTAAATTAAATCTCAATGTACATGCGTCTATGAATACACAATATAAAAAAAATAGTTTTTGTGGAAACCTGTTTCCAAAGTAGTCTCTGATATTTTAGTACGAACGTTTATACTAGTCATGATTGTCAAAAGTTTATTTTAAATTCAATGCAGAGATTTCAATGAAGCCAAGTCATTACTTTTGATTTCCTTAAAATAGTGTAAGAATGGGTTGCTCGATATCTCAAAATGCAGCATCACAAAGATTGCCAGAACTACCACAGACTGCAAAAACTTATTACTCCACAAATTGTGAACGTTTCACAAAGTAGGCAATTCGATTTATCGATAGAAACCTCCTTAGTTAGGTTAACACGAGATATCATTAAAATATGTATTTGAATTAGTAGAAGCTACTCAAGAAGTTACTTTAAAATATTAAGAAGATGTTGTTTAACACAATTATGAAGTTATACATGCATTCAAACTTGTTTTTGGACGAATTAAAAAAATATTAGTGATAAATGACAAAACACGTGATTAACTTAGAGACAGTTTATTTTTGATTTCCTATGATCAATTGATCGCGGTTATAATTCGAAATCTCGCTCGAAAATCAAAACACACCAAAATAAAGGCGACCTAAATAAGAAATTAGTGTTATTTGAATGTGTACTACTCGTGAAATTTAAGGAATCGTTATGTTGATGAGAAGCAAACTATTTTTATGCCATAATAACTACAGTGTGGGGGTAAAGATCAGAATTTTTATGGTCTCTCATCTGAATATGAAAATCGGTATCGACGTTTATAAATGACAGTCGAAATTATTCGGCGCGGACGCAACGCGTTCTAAATTTCAAATTAGTAACGGCCGTGTTACATTTTATCGTACTATTTTCTTGCAAAAATATGACGTAATTCTGTATGCGAAAAAAGTAAAAAAATGTAGTTACTAGAACAATAAATATAAAAAAAATCACTTTCAAAACAAAACAATGTATTAAATATAAAATTGTACAGAGACATTGGCGCTAAAAATAATCTGGGGACTTATACAGGAAATGCTTGGCATAACGTTTGGTGTTCTAATATTTAAATTTTAAAAAAGACATTACAAATGCGATGCGCAAGTCGTCAAGCCTCAAGGTCAATTGCCCCACGCCCTAACTTCCTTGTTGCCAACCCGCTTGAGCAATCCCTCTCACCTGAATTAACCTTACGACAGACACATCTGTGATATGTATCTAATAACAGGCTTTTTGTATTTTTTAATTGTATAAAATAACGAATGATGAAAATATACGAGACTTATTTCCAAGTAGCATTCCTTTTAAATATGTACTTGCTTTTACTCGTTTGAAACTAATAACTTCTTACAGAAAATTTTCAATTGAATAATTAAAAAGATAATACTTAGGCCATAAGCGAAGCTCTAAACAATTAAACATTATTAAAATTAAATTATTAAACTATACATACACACTCATATATATACACTATGGATCGCATGTTTTTAAAGTACTCGTACCTACCTATACTTTATATATTATCTTTCCCTAAAAAACTACTATCTATACAACTTTGTTTTTGTATCATAAACAATATTGATTAAACAATTTGAAGAAATATCTCCTTTTCATAATAAAATAATACAATTTCCTCATTGCATAAGAAATATGTTGACATTCTTGCGCATAAAGTGAGCATTCTCCGCAAAGTAGGAAAACTCATACAGAAATGACTTTAAACGACCATTCGCTTACAATTATCCATTATTTCATTAAGTCTTAATAGTAAATTGAACTAATTAAAATACTAGGATTCTAGTCTAGTATATAATTTGCAGCCATTTCAAGGCTAGAACTTGGATAGTACTCAAGTAAAACTAATATAAGTTTTTGATTTTATTAGGGTAGGTACATCGTAAAATTATGTTGTCACTTTCAATATTAAAATAGAAACATTAAAATATGCAATTACTTTATGTAAGATATACGTATCGTAATATATATTTGTTTATATTTCTGTTACAAAACGAAACGAATATTGTTAAAATAAGAAAATAATTATATCTATAGACATTTTATTAAATTTATGTGTCCAAAACCAAGCGCAAAAGAAATAAAGGACGTCCACTGACTTTTTATTAATAGAGCTCACGTTTCTGTTTTTCCTGTGTGTCTGTGTTATTTTCATTTAAATGACATTGGTTTAATTCCGCGATACTATTCTGAAATCGAATGTAAATACACTTTATATAATACGGACATTGTGATTAGGTACATATAAAATATAATTTCTAGATTACATAAATTAATGCTGACATCAAAAGAGGTTTAGGTGCGAAAAGTTTTGTATAGAAAAAAATAAATCATATACAGTACAGTCAAGAACATTTATCATAGCGTAATAAGTTCTCTGTAACAAACTTGTTAGTGAAACTAGTTCATAAAGAGATTGTCGATGACGTCATACAAGCCTGTTCCTGATGTAGCAGGAAGTGTGTGCTATCGAACCACTGCTCTTTGAGTATTTAAAAAATCGACTTTAAATTTAATTATATTATAATAGTGAACACATTACGATTACTATTAAATTCATTTTAACTTTTGAACGTTAATTAAAGCATTCAACGTTTTATTATTTAAAAATAGTATCATTATTTTTTATTTTTTGTTATAGAACGCCTTGTTTTAGACAAACCATTACCACCACAGGCAATGTTCATTTATAGCAGTTAATGCTAAAAATAGAAGATTATCATGAATATGTATAATGGGTATGTATACATCATTTTTAATACCGAGGTATTTTGTAGGTAATGATGCAGTTTTTTATTAAGGAAAATGCGTAGAACGCTACTAAGGGTACCAGAAGATTTATTTTCGAGGATTAAAGGGTATTGTTGCTTATTTTATATTCATTTAGTGCGAGTAAACTGGACGTAAGCCAATCGGATAATCTATAACGTCCAAGCTAAGCGATATTCTTGAATTGGTCCCGAGAATTGACGTTGAATATTAAGACATTATTCTTGGTTACGTCAAGGGATAAAGTAAATAATTTCTTTCTAAGCAGGACTAAGTATAGAAGCTTGCAGAAATATTAGCCAAAAGGGGGTAGTTTACTTTTAGTTGCATTGTTCTTTTATTACCTATACCTAGTTCTTTACTAGGAATTCATGCGGTAAGGTTCAAATAAAATATTTCTAAATATTTATTTACGAGCAAATGAATAAAGGTTATGTTCATATATAAAATAAAAGAATTTTCTAATCATTTATAACCTACACCTATATTTTTTATTACTTCTATTAAATCTAACAAGGGATCTTTCAAACAAACAGTCTTCGTTCCTTTTATAATATAAAAGGCTTTCAAGGAATACACTAAGGGATTACATTTGATACTAGGAAGTTCGGTTAAAGAGGCCATTTAAAGTGTACTCTTTAAAGACAGAAGCAAATTTACGGAATTTAATGGGGTAATTAGTTAAGCATTGATAGTATTATAACATAGGCATAATTAGGAAGAAGAACAAAAGTAAATACTTACTACAAGGGGCAGATCATTAAAGGAACATCCTTATTCTTTAGCATAAAAGAATTAAGGCTAGGATAATATGAAATGTATTTTGCCGATGATGCAAGTCATGTTTGGTTTTATTTATACGACCTTCATTCGAGAAAAAAAATACGAAAAAGATTCGAGAAGACATCTATGAGGAAGGATTTCATTCTATAAGATATAGAGGTGACTGGTATCTAAGGCTTTGGTAATTTTATTTCATAATAATTATACAGACTAGAAGTTAAATTGATTGTTTTAGAGTTTTAATTCGTTTCTTTTTAATTGCCGTGAAAATTGTTAGGCTAGATGGAAATTGTTAGCACTTATGCTACGCATCTCAAGAGATATGTGACCGGTAGGACGGAAGAGCAAAATTCATGTCATTCCAACTAATATTGCATCAACCACCAAGATATAACCATAAGATATAAATATCCGAAGATAGGTCCGACAATATCACGTAAAATAAAAAATATTATGGAAATTATATGGAACATACATGATATGAAATAAAAAAAAAGTGATGTAAGTATAGCTTTAACACTTTTTTCACTTTTAAATTTGTATTCTGTATCTAATTTTGTTTAGCGAGAAGTTTCTACTGAAATTAAATTACTGCAATTCCATTAACATTATTAGTGAATAATAAATATTCTCATTAGGAAACCAAATATTGTTGTGGCCTGTCTTGCATTATACGATATACGATGATCAGAACACTTTTGCCCCTATAAAAGGCAATTGAATGAAAAAGTATGCAATTCATAATTATCACAGTATTGTTTTTGTAGAATAAGTCCCACTTGGCAGCTAACATTATATATTGATATTTGTAATTTTTCGAAGTAAAAACTACAGATTTTTTCTTTAATGACCACGTCACATATATTCCAAAAAAATTTTATAACTATAACACGGTGCTGTCGAAGTTTCTAGAGTAGTTTAGAAAAGATTACTATTTGATTACCGAAAATGAGATCTGAGTCTTTCGCGAGTTTTATTCATTTAAATGAAACTAATATATATTTATCAAACACCTGGGAACCCCTTCTTAAAAATATAAAATCCCATGTCCATGACACCGGGACACCGTAAACGCATTCTGCTAGCACCCAGAGCGGTACGCCAGAAAATTAAAAAATCGATGGCGGTAGATGATAAATAACAGGACCAACTGACAGACATTCACATCTCGTTTGCCCGTGATCACATTTGCTGAAAAGTAGCCGAAACGTGGGGAGTATGTAGTTTTAACCAAAAATAAAGCCCGCGTAGTATATCCGAAAAATGTTAGTTTCATTTAAATGATTACGAATAGTTAGTAACGCCATACCATATGTGAACGTAGGCTTAAGAATAAAAAACTCAAAACGCTCCGTATGCAGTGTGACCACGCAAACTTGGGATAAGCAATAGCTTCTGAACTCTGAATACATTTAACCACTATATTTACTTCTATCTGCTATCTTACAAACATTTTATGTTACATATTTTGCTTCTGATACGCTATTTCTATACAAGATTATAAACAATTTAGATAAAAACAGGTTTTTTGTTTTGTTAATATTCTGATTACCATGCATTTCTGACATTTAAAGTTCTGGTATCTTTGAGATAGTGAGTAATATCGTTTTGACATCATGTAGCCATTTTTTGTTTTGTTTTTGAATAACATGTTGAGTGAATTAGTCTTTGAAGATTTGCTCTGAATTTTTAAAATTATAACCGATGTGTGAATAAAAATTTGCAATCCCATATATGTATAATAACAATATTTTACAAGATAAAATTTATATTGAAGTTTTAAAATTACCATTAACTCGTATGAAACATTGTTTCCACAGCCTTACCACGATTCTGTATTAAGAAACTACATACGGAACGTTTCTAGTTTTTGCATTCATAAATCTAAGTTAATGCGTGCCAACTTGTGGTACAGAACTCATAGTAAAATTAACAATAACTAATAAATATATTCTATAAGTTTGATCGATGTTTGTGAGTGCAGTAATACGAAACATTAAATATTTTGCATTAATAATGAAACTGATACTAAGGCTACATAGCTGCCAGCCTGCTTTAAACCGCTGCTCCTAACAGGGCAATCTGATAGTTGTCTATGCTTTTATATTTGCATTTACGGATCGAGTTAATGTTGAAAGAACTTAAGATAATAATAGTAATCCATAAAGTTTTGTAAATACACAACCGGTTATCTTAAAACAACTGGCAGGTGACAACCAGTAGAACTGTTTACCTCATAAGGATTAAGAAAAAAAAAATGTTTTTAACAGTATGTAAACAAAGCCATTCATATAACGGACAATAATAACAAAGAGATCTTTGGAATAAGTTTTAATTGAAATTGATACAATTAGATATATCACTTTATTTGTTCCTAATTGCATAAAATAGTTATAATTTGAAAATAGAACCATGGTAGTGTTAATTATTAAGTACCAAAAAGGACTTAATTAAATCCTTTTTGGTTGTCAGTTAATAGGAATTTCATTAATATTTTCACTTAATTTACCACTCAAGTTACTTAACTGATAGTTAATCACTATTTGTATGGTTGAAAAAATCATACAGAAATGTTTGATGAAAGAATTTCAAATGAACAAGGTCTTACGAGGATATCGTATTGACGATCGAGATTGTCCGTTTTTCTCGTATGTGTATTTTTTTACCTTAACTATGAAATATCTATTATACGGCAATTTATCCCTTCCATAGTATTCGCACTGCATTAGTCACACGTAATGTATTTACGTCATTTAAATTGTGCAAGTCAGAGCCCAGTCGCAGCCAGCACTCAAACAATACAAATCATATTATGAGAGAAAGTGAAAGACTATTTGTTGTTATTTTTTTTTTAATTAAGAACATTGTTTACTTCTATCATATAAAAAAGTTTTGATAACTTGATTTTATAGATATTATACTATAATTAAGAGTGAAAATATGTCATTAGGTAAAAAAACTTCTAAGTCAAATCTAATAACGTTTGTAAATGTACTTTATCTTTTGTAACTTTTTCTCATTTAGTATTATTTTTAACTAAATTAACTAATTTAAACATGCTGTATACGTGCTCAGACGACGTGATCATTACTGAATACTAAAATAAAGTGTCAATATCCTCAGACACCATGCAAGAGGGTTTTTCCTTGCTTTAAATAATAAATACATTAGAATATATAATTAAATTCACTGAATCATGCTAAATTATAATAGTAATTATATTATATAGGATGTTTTTTTCTTTAAAAGTGACTATCGACAAGTATATTGGTGGATATTAATTCTAACCATTTCGATTTGGAATAAGGTTTTGGCTTCAACAATTTTTTTTCATTTTTAAGTATCTCAGCACTATATAGGGAATTTTATGATATATTTTTTATTAAATCTATCTCTAAGTGTTTAATATTACATGACATTTTTGAGTACAATAAATTTTACGAGAAATATAATGATTACGTCTTATTCTTAATACTTGTAATACGATCTCCGAAGAGACATTTATTGGAAATATCTTGTTGATGAAAACAAAAAATACTTTAAAGAAATTTTTGATATGATTTATACAATTTGGAAATTGTATGGTAAATTGGAAAACTATTCAGAAAAACCGAAAGCCCTAAATAATTTTTACACCACCAATATAATTACTTTCTTAATTTTTTAATAAAATCTAAACAGGATATCATTTGACAAACTGTTTGAAGTTTCAATTCTTATTGTTTATATATTTAATTACGGGAAAACACACAGCTTATGTTACGATAAATTAATTCGTAAGGTTAAAAACAATTTGCGAGGACAGTTTCCACAATTATTTTAACATGGGGTGTATTATTAGAAATAACTTATATTGGAAAAAAATATTAATATAGCAAGAACTTTAATATCAAGTAGAGTTAAACATACATTTGACTACAATAGTCTCTTATAAAGAAAGTTAATAGAAAATCAAAGAACATATGTTTGCTACATATGAACATGAGTGAAGGCTCCACCGACTTACATGACAGGCGTCTGGTTTTAGTTAAGTACGACGGACAATTAGGGAAGAATAATTGAATTGGGGTTTGAAACTGTTCTCCAGCTTTACGAGCTCAGTTAAAGAAAGAAACGAAATTCCAGAAGTTGATTTGCAGATTATTTGCAGGTATGAAGATTGCTTAATAGAACCAGATCACAAATAAAATTTCTGTTCATAGAAATAGGTTGATTTTTAACTACAGAAATCATGCACTCTTTCATACTATTCATGAGACAAAAAACATATTTTTCTAAAGACACACATTCGGCATAACAAAAAAATTGTTTTAAAGCAAAAAGTAATTTTATCAAGTTTGTTATTAGCCATATTTTTAAATTAACATCATATTGAAAGTGACATCATTTATCATATTTATATAAACACTACTTTATGCCCGCTACTTCGATCGCGTGGATTTCGGAATTAGGCTCACACAGAATATATAATGTTTTCGTTAGGACAGTAGATATAATAACCAAGAAGCAGGTATATCTGAATCGTCTGCGTCACATGACGTCATAGAATAAATTCTCATGCCCTGATCCTACGGCAACTATATGGTATTGTGGAATAACTTACTCTTATTCTGATGTCTAAGCTAAATTACAATAAAATTTCATCACAATCTATTTAGTAATTGTTACGTTAAATTTTGCATTTATTACCAGAAGGACAATTGTAATGGCGCCTGAAAAAATAACCCTACGAAGTAGTATAAAATAGTTTTTATGATAAATAACGTCCGTATTGTTTGGTTTAACAGAATGATGTTCAGACCTATGAACTGTTACAAAACGGTCATGCAGTGTAGAAGCGATGCATAACTAATATATTTCACATACTGCATATAAATTAACATACATATAATCGCTAGGCCACGATTATGCCATGTTTTTTCTAAGCAAGCATTAAAATTATGGTATCACAGAGCATAATCGTTTTCTCGGAATAATATATCGTATTTAATAAGAGCAATTTTGCAACAACTCCTCTTTAATTTATCGCATAAAGCAGAACTCTTTAGCGTGCCTATTAAAATACTTGCAATTCTATTCAATATGATGAACCATTTTATAGTTTTAAAGAATATATTTTTTAATTAAACTATCTATTTTGGTATACGATAAAATGAGTTGAAATCTTCAAGACGTAAACACGCGAACTCATTGCAGTTTAAAAAAGAATATAATCTTGTGTATCTTAGCTGAAGGCGGCAAAACTTGGTTGATTCCTTTATAAACTGGTTTGCGGTTCGCAACGCCCGCTAGTCTGCCTCGCCCAATCTGTAAAAAAGTAAAACCACTACAAAAAGTGTATCGATCACGAGAGAACTTCTCGTTTCGCTTGCAAGGGTTCCGTTAAAATTTACTAACTTCGACATATGTAATTCTAAAAACCATTAATTAACGATCAAACCAAATTTAAATAAAAATATCAATGTCACGAATTATTGTTATAAATTGTTAGAAATAATTTTATACGGTTTTACAAACTTTAAACGGAACCCTTACATTATATTGAATCACTAATGACTGTATGTACTTAAGAAAATGTCAACAGAGCAAAAAAAATACGTTCGTATTATACCTACCGAAGAGGCGAAATGAAAAATGAAACAAGGAGCGAACGATTGTAAAACATATTTATGCATCTATTTTAAGTACAGAAGGAAAAATTTATAATCTACTTATCGAATAATGTTCGGTTCAAAGTTTATCAAAAACGTAAGTTTTAATTGCAACTTATTTTAAATTTAACTTTAGCCCTTTGCATTATTTGGTTGAATATTTATATAAATACATATATCAATAAAAAAATGCAAGCAACTCCAAATTTAAATGCACTAATAAATCGAGATAGGTCAAGCGAAATAAATATAGTATGTATAAATATAATTAATAATTTAATACTAGTTATCGTGCTGTTTGAACAAATTAAACAATAACATTTTTAATTTTTGTATTCTTTGGAGACAAGATCACTCTTATACAGCCAAACTGGTCTCACTTATTTATCTTTAACAATTACTCACTAAATTGCTCTCGCAATACAGGGAACCAGTATAGCGACATTGTTTATGCCGAATAATAGTATAGATACATTTTAAGTTTTAATTGACTATATTATTTCTGCCTAACAAAGTACCGTTATCTCGCTATTGGATACCAGAGATAAAGCATTTCTATTAGTCTATGGTCCACATTCTACAAAGGAACGAGCTATTTTGTGAATTTAAAAAATATATACCTAACAAAAAGTTATTTATATTTTGTGTGATCATTTGAAATATCGACTTCTTTGTGAGACAACATCCTAACCGGTCCAATAAAAAGAGGATATGGACACCAATAACTTATAATACGTGACGTTGATCTAATCTTTAAAAAACCAAAAACTACTACACATAATATATAACTTTTGGTAGTTAAATACATCATTTAACTTTGTCATTTCCTTGTTATGATACATCATTTTTAATCTTTTTTACTTATTAACATATATTATGTATTTATTGTCTCAATTACGTGATATATATACGTTACGTAAATATATAATATAATATAGATAATATATATACATTATATCGCAAGAAACGTCTAGTAACGTCTAGACACTACTACAAACGTAAAATAAATCACATCCAAATAATAATATACCGTGAATTCAATATAAAAGAACTCATAGCATTTTATAAGTACAATAAACCGGATGGATTATCAAAAAGCGATTTGAGTTATTCTCAAATTAATAATCTAAGATCTATTTAACATAAGCTCTTTATGACCCATCCGATACTAAAATTACGTAACTAAACATTGTGCTTTATTCTCTTTAATAAAATGCTTATTAAAATTTACAATTTAATCAAAAAAGTCAAATGAAGTTAAAAGGTATTGTTCCGATCAGGTTCAGATGTGATAATGTGCATGTTTGCATCTAGCTGTAAAAGTTTTACGTAACAAATTCTCATCTACAGTCAAATATAATTTTGTATAATACTAGGTTTTGCCCGCGACCCGTCATCGGAGTTGTTCTCTGCCACTACGACCACTGAATCAGAACTGCACTTCGTGGTTTCAACTGTGTAGTTTTTACATCAGGATCGGGATAAAGGTTAAAAAAAATAATAATAACACAACGGCCACTGAATCCAAACTGCTCTTCATGCTTCCACTCTTGTAGTCATGGGGTCGGGGTCGTGGTCCGAGATTCGGGATTCGGGATTCAGGATCGGGATAAAAGGCAGCATATGTCTTCCTCCACGGTTCCATATATGATGTATAGCTATACCAAAATTTATCAAAACCTGTTCAGCGATTTAGGCGGTAAAACGTCACAGACAGACAGATTTAATTTCGCATTTTTAATATTAGTAGGAATACTATTCTAAGATCTTAGTTGAAATTAAGTTATTTGTTTATTTCTATGACAATTTTGTTCACAATGAAATACTTAAGTTTAATATTAGGTATATTATGTTGAAAAAAGTTTTTGCCAATTAATTAATCAGGTTAAAATTAAACGTCTAATACTCGTGATAACTTTTAAACGGAATGTCCGATTGGGATGAAACAAAAAGTATTTTACTTTTAAATAAATGCCCTCGATAAGATAATGCTTGATTTGGATGAGGATTAATATTACGATACACATTTAAAGTAGTCTCTTACTTCAGACGATTAAATTTATTTTTTTTAGCAGAAAAGCGCATATTGTCACTAAACTATTATACTCAGATACTTACTCTCGGGAGATTTTTCTAGTTTTTAATGGAACCTACAAACCCGTGGTACATTATTTAATTGTATTGTCCATAGATTTATGGCGCACGCATATATAGGTTTTCGATTTTACGTTGGGTTACAAAGTAGGAATTTTCTTACGGATCTCTGAATTTTTTTTAATAAAATATAGGCTATAGCTCAGATATTTATAAGATTTACAATTAATATGAACATTTTATGGTTCTATTTTTTATAGTTTAGGCGGTGTACGCAAAATAAATAACTTTTCTGCTTTTTTTACACCTTGTGTGCGAAAAACCCAAATATGTTACGGAACCCTATTTTTAACAGAATAAAGTTTAGCCTATGTTACTTGTAGATTATGTAGCTTTCGAATGGTGAATGAGTTTTTAAAATCAGTCCAGTAGTTTTTGAGCCTATTCATAACAAACAAACAAACAAACAAACAAACAAACAAACAAACATACAAACAAAGTTTTCCTCTTTATAATATTATTAGTATAGATATAGATGTATAATTTTATAATAGTTTGTTTTATTATTCAGCTGCGGTATTTCTTCATCCTTCAAAGAAAAAAAAATTTAGAATATATTCAAAAAAAGACAAAGATAAACGATTTCTTAATTGTGTTTATATTCATTTAAATGAAACTAATATTTTTTCGGATATACTACGCGTGCTGATGAGATGTCGTCTCATCTCGTCTGCCCGTGATCACGGTTGCTGAAAAGTAACCGAAACGTCGGGAGTGGGTAGTTTTTTTTACAAAAGAAAAGCACGCATAGTACATCCGAAAAATATTAGTTTCATTTAAATGAACATAACTCTCGAAAGTCTTAGATCTTATTATGTGTTAATATTATTAATCTTTATATAATATGCATTAAACCTTCCTCGTCAAGGCTCTAAGTCACGAACATGCCAAAGGTTTGACAGCACGTACTATAACGTCATCCAATTATATATTAGCGATAATTTTATTATAATTATAATCGCAGTTTACAAAAGAAAAACACATAACAAGGAAATATAGTTTCATTGTAACATAATAACAATGTACATTATATTTATTTTATAGCTTGAACACCATAATATCGGCGGCAGCAATTCATTTTAATGGTGATAATTAATACTGATTGAAGTTTACGTCTGTTCTAACGAAACATCCGCGTCAAAAAACCGGTTTAAAATGGCGGTGTGCCTCTAGGGATCCCTCGATATAGCCGGTTCCTTTGTTATTAGCGCGGCGTTTAATAGTTTAAATAAAATATACGCTTGGTATTTGAGTCATATCATTTCCACGAACACACGGATTGTTTTAAAATTACTATATCTAGGTGTCAAATAATATTACATAGAAATAACAAACGATTGCGGTAATCAGCGTGTTAGTTTTATTGCCTTTTGTTTAGCGATTTAAACAAGCATAGTTTGCAAAGAAATTAGTTGTAATATTTCTGAAAAGTGATTTTTCTCAATACAATTTGAGATGTGTTACAAGTTAGAAGCTTATTTTTTCGTTTTATACCGAACCATTCAGTAACTACGTGTTGTACTCGGTTTTTCGAGCAAATTCTTCGCCTTATTTAGACGTCACCGGTTTTGCTGCTGTTACTTTTTGTTTTCACTTATATATAGCGGCTGGTATTTTATTATCATTGGTGTATCTTGTTGTATATCATTTACACCGGTGACGGCGATGGCTCTATTGTTACATGCTATCATCCAATAACTTTAGGAGATTTATGATATGGACTTGTTTATGCGACGTACGTGACATCAATTATGCTGTCGTTTTAATTTCATTACTATAAGTTATGTAAAATCTATGTCATCTAGATTTGATCCAAAGTTGTGGATAAAATGAATTTAATACAAACGTAATGACGTATCGATAAATATTTGACAGCACGCTTCCATCGATAGTTTCCCAACACTGAGTGAAATTTCTCGGACCTTGACTTTGTCCCCATTTCCCCATGACATTACGTCAACTACGTAACACCAACGACACGTACTACAGCCTTACAAAACCGTCCGACATGAATCCATACGTGACTCGCTTACCGATGAGGCCTTTATGTTTTCTCTGTGATATTCATTACGAGTTCCTTATATTGCTCAAATCTGTTGAAATGTAAACCTCGCAATACGTCTTTAATTATTCTGGGTTTTTCTTTTTCTAGAGAATCGTTAACTAGCACTGACATCGAAAAATCAATACCATTGAGATGATTGCAAAAACTTAATTATTACAAAGACTTGTCCAACCGGATTTTTGTATTTTTTGTACTGTCCCCAGATATGTTCCAATAGTTTGATTAAGGACATTTTATTAATATGAAACCATTTTGAAAAGTGAAATAATTTTATCACATCTCAACGACTCGTAATCAACATACGGTTCCATTTCCTGATACACCAGAAGTAAATAACTAGCAAATATCTCATTCTGTATTTTTGTGCGAATTTCGTTCTTCCTTATTTATGTTTCCGCAAACGATTACCAGTTTCACAACGACTGAATCCTTGTCGTACGAACCACACCCACAATATTGAAATAGCAATAGGCGATTTAAATAATCAAATAAAATCAATGTTTCATGTTTGTTTTTTCAAAACGGTCAATTTCAAATCAATTTGTCATTATTGGATAATAATAATGTGATCAAGTTTGTTAATTTTTTTTATTATAAAACTAATAACAATTTAAATAGTCGAGGAATAAAATCGTGTTTTGAAAAAAAATTCTGCTCCAAGACCCGATATCGAAAACCTCTCAATCTGAAACTTGTCTCTTTAATATATAGATTTATTTGTTTAGACCACGTGTTTTCAGATAAATATTCATACGTGGTTACTTTTGAAAACAAACAAGAAAATGACATACGTCATAAAATAATTTTTTAGACGAGTATCGATTCAAACAATAATTGTTTATAGAGATTAGGACACGAGAGAAAACTATTCATTATACATTAATAAAGTTATTCTGATTCTCATAGTTTTACACTAAAACTTTATAGAGTCGAAACAATTTTTATTTAGTTCGTAAATTATTTCGCACATCAAAAGGTTAGTGATAAAAATAATTAAAATAATCATATCGTTCATAGCTCGTTGAGTCGTTGCCATGTTATGATAAACAGCTGATTACATGAACAGGGAATATTATTATCTTAATATATTTATAATCACACTAAGAACTGTGTCAATGAACGAATTTTATAAAATAAATGATTGTTATAGAGATAGCCGTTATTCGGATTGCTTTCTTAAATAAATGTATTTTATAGAAGCGAAGAAGTTTTGACGTCCCAATGCATCAACATTTGTTTCAGTGATAATGATTTGTCATATAATTCAATGGATATTTCGCACATTTTACTTTTAAAATTCAATATTTTAACAATATTTCTAGTTCAGTAATCTATTGTGCCACAAAAAAACAATTCGAAATTATAGATAAACGTCAAAATAAGCATAAAAACTCCTTGACGCTGTAAAAAAAGATGTTTTAAAGAATCAGATAGAAAGGCCTGAATCCTCTTTTTATCAAATTTTAACACGATATTTAGCAAGATTTTTGAACAATATTCTTTTAATACGTTTCCTTTAACTGACACATATAGTCCTACAAAAAAATAAAATGAAAAATAGCAGAGCAAAAAACTTTGTATGCAAGGTTTAAAGATTAAATTGTTATTAAAGTTTTTAACAGTAGCCAGTTAATAAGCTTGTCAATACTTAATATAAATTACAAAACACATATTAATGACGCTTTTCTATTACATTCTTCAACATTTCCTTTGTTAGTTTAAATATACAATTGGTACTCGTAAACGTCAATTACTGTAAAGAACACGTATTTTTGGTTAAAGGCTAAAAAGGAATCCTAATTATGTATTTCTCTATGAATGCTCAATACTTTATAAAGGAATCGCATTAGACCGCTTATCGCGTTCTACGTTCTACGTTCTACGTTCTACGTTCTAGTCTTTTTAGACTGAGCGCTCTATAACAACAAGGATATGTCAATTTACTAAGACTATTCTACAAACCAACGTGTCAAACAATAATGCCATTTTCAGTACAGTAAAACGGAATTAATAACTGCCTTTGAAAGCTACATTCAAGCGAACAATGACGCGGTCAGCAGCTTGTATAAAATTTAAATAAATTTCGGTTAAATATATCAAAGTTTAATATCACAAACGATAACCGACTTAATGATAAAGGCACAGAGTTCATTTTCCAATTGTCGATATGAAATAATTAAAACAAAGTTGTCAACATATTTATTTTTCAAAGAACGAGCTTATCGCTTCCTCTTTTTTTGTTACCAAACGTTACTGATAAATTATCATTGAATTGACCTATGACGGATTAAATATATATGAACTACTTTTATATCTTAACGATTTGACATAACCTCGTATTTATTATACTAGCTAGAAGGAAAAAGCAATAAGGTACTTAGGCCAATAAGTTAGGCGAATTCATAAAAAAATATATTATGTATTATACTTATGTTGAAGAGTTTTTGATTGCGCAATCTAGTAATAAATTCAATGTTAGAAGTCCACTCATCGAGGAATATTCTGGATTACAAATCATCACTTATAACCAACAGGAGCAGGGTTTCTATGGAGTAATAAAGTATTAAAAAAAACGGACTACCTTAAAATATTATTATCCTAGTATTTCTGTATACCAAAACTACTTAATTATAGTTACCTTTACATTTTATATTTATACATTAACATTGTATGACCCAGTATTTTTGTCTAACGTTCGGAAATTCTCTTCTTACTGACAAAACGGTGATGTACCTTAAAGAGACCTTTAATTTATTTGGAATTTACAAATGTTTCCTCTA
The DNA here is from genome assembly GCF_018135715.1 of Danaus plexippus. NCBI lineage: Eukaryota > Metazoa > Arthropoda > Insecta > Lepidoptera > Nymphalidae > Danaus > Danaus plexippus. The sequence continues at coordinate 4,096,547 of NC_083541.1, forward strand.
CCCAAATGTAATGAGAGCACAAATATCTCGTGTCAAACGTATGGTAATAACCAGTGAAATAAGTTTAATTAAAAGTAAAGTGACCGTAAAATTCATATCAAGTTATTTTCCAGAAAGCAATCTTCCTGAGAAAGGCGACGCATCTGCAAAACGTCCTCATGCTGCGGATGTGACTGCAACCACTCACCATCCGGACCTTATGCTCGTTTGATGCAAAAAAAAACATGTCATTCCAACGAATTACTTGCTTAATTGCACACTATAACAGTACTGTACGCTATTTACAGCAATTGCACAGCTGATATATTTACGCAAGCTTTGCGTTTGTCTTTATGTGGGACGCATTAAGGGTCAATCTATTAAACACAGTTGCATATATTGTATATCAAATCAAATGTATTATAAACAATATTATACATGTTCATATATGTATGTACACCGGCTACATTAAGTCAAAACAGGTTCCGCATATGCATACATATAGATATAATAAGGAAAGGAATTTTAATATGTTTGCATAGAATTACAAATGGTATCGCAAATAAACGTATATCTAGACGCATTTAATGAGACGAGTGAATCTCTTGGTAATCTGTTATAGGGAAATTGAAACCCAATAGTCATCATGAAATGGAGTAATGTATAGCTTTATATATTCATAATATAATGTAAAAGTTCCAATTACGTATCTGTCTGAAGTCCGCACCTGGGGACCGGTAACACTAGTTTTGCGAGCCCACGCAAGCTTCACCTCGTACCACGACACATAACACAGCGACGCTAAATTACTTCCTCCCTCACCGCGTAATCAATAAATCAGCATACATTGAATATTATAAAGGTTATATCTTAAACAGACATGAAACCAACCAGCTATGTACTTCTAAGTAAATATTATTATATTAATAATAGAGCAGCTGTAAAAAACAGCCTGGAAGCTTCATAGCCACGAGCTACCAAACTATTTACGTCCAGTATTTTTCCAAACCTAACTGTGGTTAGAAACGTATGTAAAAAAAAGTTTCATGTTCTTCAATTACCAGTTTCGGCAAAACAAACTCACGCCGTAAGGTAATAATCTACTTACATATTATTAATAATTTAATTTCACAAATATACCAACAGATTTTGTGTCTCACTCGTCATATAAAAAATACTCATAAGTTTTTATACGCTGAAAATGAGGATACAGAGGAAAAAGGGCAAAATGGACAGGCAACCAATAAAGCTTGTACAATCGAATCCATAAAATGAAATCAAATGTTGAAAGAGTAAATTATATTTATTTTTTTCCAATAAATGAAAATCGTTTCAGATCCGAGCGCTATAGGAAATAGGAAGTGCCTCTGTCTTCCGTATTACTTGTTATATGAAATTAAACTGTAAAATTTGTTAACGATCTATTTAAATACATAGTATGAAATAATGATATGAAAACGGCAGATTTGCGAAACTTTACACTCACCTAACATTTGCATAATAATGTGTTATAGACTTTTTATTTATAACTACCGGGTTTTTATGCAACAGTTTAGTTTTTAAAATAGAAACTTATCGAATATTAGAAATATTACATTTTTTTTTACTGTGGAAGAAATTTCATCTTATAATTATTTATAAAAAAACAAAATCGAAAGTTGAACACACTGTAGTCAACCGATAAGTTTGGACTTATGAGCTCGGGGTCGTGACGTAGATTTCCGTCATCTTTTCCGGTCGGAAGCAGCTTCCTGTAGGCTGGAGGTCACGTGAACTGAACGTCTCACATTCAGACCTGTCTTGACGTCATACAGGAAGTATTCGTTCTTTAACAAAGTATAATTCAATTCGTAGTAATGATCAAATTTATTTCACCTGTTCCAAAATTATCGTTGATTCGGGTATATTGTAATTTGGTAATCATTTTTTTTCGCTCGATTGACGCTAACTCAGTCACATAAACGATAAAAATTTAAAACTACCAGACCATTAAAATTTGTGAATCATCGACGTTTTCGTTAAAATAAAATGCGTTATATATATATTTTTGACCATTTATAATTAGTAGGAAAATAGCGATCGCAATATTATCTGATCGTTTTATCAGCATTTTTTTTTTATTAACATTATAGTAATATAAATTCAAAAAACATAATATTGAAGTATTACTTTCCGAAGAGAAAAATATAAGATTTTCTACATTTTCTGATAGTATGTCGCGGGCTACTTGTTTTATTCCATCAAAGCCTAGGACGCTTTGTCAGAAATTATGTAATTTTGACAAAACCAAGTAAAAGAAGCACAAGTTAGAAAGAAAATCAAATAAAGTAAAACATTACTTTTATAATAGCAACACACAAAATACATTTTTATGTAATTGCTATATTGATACACACTCGGCAAAAGTATTTTTTTAAATATCAAGTATCTAAAAACAAAGGCAATAAAAATTATTTACTTGTATCTCGATGCGCTAATGTGACTGGCACTTGAGTCATTCTTCTATGACACTTACACATTTTAAAAAGCAAGTGTGTATGTGTGTGTATGTTAGTGTGTGTAACGCATTTGTAGGAGTGTTTAAGCTTTTTATTATAATATCGAGTTCTTAGAAATAAAAAAATCGATTTAATAAACTTAATTTTAAATTTCGAATGTACATATTTTTGTGTACTTCCAAAGACCGTTACTGATGTGTACAACACTATGAATTCACATTATAATACTTGATGTATACAAAAATGACACCGCATCAACGGCATCGCATTTGCATATATCGAGTACATGAGTCATATAAATTCAGGAATTACGAGAAATGTGCCAGACACATGGCATTCATTGCGTTAGCCATTATTGTCAACGTAAAGGAAATGAGATAAGTAATTTATGAATTAACACACCAGTTAACTTACTTTTATTATTGTTGATACTTTTTCCCTTTTCATTGAAATAAAAATTAATTAAAAAATCCGCAGATGCTTTATCCGCAATATCATTCACACGATATTCTCTTGAAGCGTAATACAATCGTTACAGTATTAGAAATTGACTTTTGAAACAAAACGGGGTCATAATTTGACTTCATAATGGACAACATCATTAAAATTAAAATATGACGTATTTTTTTCCCAATATGGCGTAATTCTGATTCATTGATATACTCACATATGAAATGAAGCAATATTAAACATCATTCGATATTTGTGAAATATAAAAAAGCGTCTGTCACGACCGCATTACATAAACACATTTCAATACTCATATAACTACACACTACCATTACGAATGCTCTTGCGTAACTAATTCTTTAAAGGCTATAATTGACAATACTGAAGTAAAGGCATAGATTATTCAGCCATACGTGACATATTTTGACAAGTTATTTAAAATATTGTTTTATGAATTGATTAATGGAATGGATCAGATTTTAAAGCGTCCAAAAAAAATATATCAAGACGCCAGTTGTCCCAAAATTTTTATTTTAAGCAATGAAAATTCAATTCACAATAATAATAAAAAAAAAATCGAACAAGAAACAAAATTAATTACCTCTAATTTATGTTAATATCGTTGAAATATAAATGTTTGATGTATAATAAATGGTTTATATTTATTCCTCTCCAATTATAACATTCCATATCAGCTGTTCTGATAAGCACATAAATATTCAAGGTCCGTACGAAATATTCAAAACGGCCATGCTCCCAATTCAGTCCATTTATTCCTGATATGATAGACCGATGGACTTGATTTAGACTATAAACTTTTAATGTTTTTCTTACTTACATAGTTTATTATTCATGTATTATAAAAAAAAAACAACAGATTCCTTGTTCTCGGCTTAATGGAAATGAAATAAAATTAATTGTCACGACTAAAAAATGTAATTAGTTCCCTAATTAATTATTATATTAGCTTATAATATAGAGAACTGTTTCAAATTAATATGTATGTCGTGAAAAAAAGCTAACATTATTCCGAAATACGTAACGATATGACCGAAAATAGCTAAAACGTGCCAAATTTTAGTCAAAAACAAAGAAGCGCTGTTACTCTTCGGCATCCTCCTAAAGTTAATTGGTGTCGACATTCTCAGAAGCTGCACAAAGAACGTCTCATCGTTAATTGGCTCAAGTGTTGTAAATTTGGATAAACTTGGATCTCTAATATCTGTAGTACCTACCTATATCCAAGATTAGAATGTAAATGGCCGTTAATGAGTGAGTTATTTCTTGATTTACATTACAAATAAACCGTTTAAATCTATTCCATTATTAAATGATTATATTGTGTTAACAAAATTTTGAAAAAAATTTAAAAGCCAGCAAATTTGAGTAATTTAATGGAAGTTGAAGACACTTAGTGGTTTTTTTTAGATAATAGATGGACTTTCAGCAGAACAATACTTCAAGAAACTGAAAGATGGAAAGTGGAAAGGAAGACTACGAAGTGTGTCCCACTTTCTCCAGAAAGTCAAATCTGCAAAGCAATTGAAATCCTTTGAGAAACTCTCCATGGTTCTTAGAATATCTTTGAAAACGACAAATATCGTAATTTTTTTTTCAACATTATACTTGTAAACGATTTATCTGTAATATTTTACGATCTCGTCCGCTTAATTTTAATACCATTTAACAATATAATTTGATCGCAGCACTAGAATTCTTTAATGCATTCAAGCGATGATATTACAAGTGACTAAGAGTTAGTAATACATAAGAGTAATGTGCTGGGAATAAAGAACCTTGTCTCATTTGAAGGCCGACTTGTCCCGCGTACATTTCTCTGAGTTCATGGCTACTCTCATTTCAAGATAAACTCTTTGAGACGGCCAAGGCTTTATTTTTGGCGTAACGCGTAAGTCCACTGGTCGGCTGCCAACATTATCATTTCTTTGTAAGGTCCAATCAGCCAATTCATTGATAGATTATAAAAAATAAATAGTCTTACTAAATATGACGACCTCATTTGTGAAATGTTGTTGAATGTCTAGATTTTTATTATCCTATTTATATTCGAAATATATAAAAACGAATGTTTACGAGGATGTGTTTATGAATGACTCATTTAAATAGGTCTAATGTTTGAATATATTAAAACAAAAAATATAGCGTATATGTCAAATAATGTAATGATAACAATAAAACAAAGACTTTATTGGTGAATATTCCTATTAAGCCGTAATTATTCATTAGCCGTAATGAAAGAGCGAGCAAGCAAAGATGCAGAAAGTAAAAATTCCTTTAAACGTAATATGAATATGATAAAAATAAATGAATTTTTATTATTCAACTAATAAAATGATTTGTTATTTTGATTCTCATTGTGTTATGTATGAAAATATACAAGCAGTTTCTGAGTTAACATAAAGCATTCAGTGTGTGTTTGAATTAGCATTCGACAGTCCATAAAATGTCCTTGGAATAAGGATATTATACGTATTGCGCTTTGATTCAATCAGCGTAACATTGTTCGACTTCAAATGATTTCCTTCGATGAAATAAATGTTGCCATAATAACATAATTTAAAACAATATTTTCTAACATACGGCCGACATCAATAAAAATATTCATATATCGAATAAATCATAATAAAGTTATGGAAATTAAACATTAAGTAACTTATTATTTTATTAACACCAATGATTAATTTTCAAATATTTGTTATAATATATGTATAAAATATACACTGAACTAAATGTCATGGACGTTCGCCTCTGTATCCGTTTTGCAAATATATACTCTGCAAATACATTAACTGTGTAAAGTACGAAATAATATTTTAAGTAACACAGATTTAACCATTCATAATATTATAATAAAGAAATAAATTATTTTATTTTAATTTTATGTTTTTGACTTGTTCACAGATCACCTTTGACGTTTGATCGATTTGACATAATGATATATCGTGGTATAGGTAATTACGGTTCAGAAATGTCTAACCTTCAAGGATCTACTAACCTATCAGATGTTTGAAGGTATCCAAATTATTATAAATAGAAATTTACTAAAACTCCTTACTTCATTCCGTTTTACAATGTTGCTAAGTCCCATTTTTAAATTGACGTAGAGACTATAAAATTTAGATACATATCTATCCTAACCTATCTAGGCAATAACAACGGCAAGTCGCTCAAGTATTAAATGCAACGTTACTGAGATGATTTAAATTGTTTATTTGTAAAAATAATCTTGTTATTAAGAAATTAATAATGACATTTCATACATTAACAACGCAACCCGGAAATTAAACGACCTTGACCAAAACGCACAAGGAAGGTAACAAAAATCATATAAATGTAACATGTGTTAGTTTATTTCTAATAACAATCGAGAATTATAATGTATCGTTTATATTAAATGTATTCCATTCTATTAGTGGACAGTCACGTGTCGATCTTTTAAACAATTTCCGTGTTTTGGCATTAAGGTTATTCAGCCACATGAAATTAATTATATCTTTATGAATTATTTAATCAATATTTTTAACCTTTGTTTCAAAACATATTTATTTATTTTTTTATGAACTTAGTATTGTCACTAAAGAGAATAGTCTTTACAAATATAATAGAATCCAATTTTTTGAATGTCTCACAAAATTCTATTCGCTGTACTGTCAACTGTGTATTATTATATGTGTGTATTGTTATCTGTTGTATAGATACGTGGCTCATTCGATAATTAAATGACAACTAATAAAATCCTCTAATTACTAAAGTCTTTGGTTCAAAATATTAAATATATATTTTCATGGATGCCAAATAAAGAAAACTTCGTTTTATTAATTCCATGTTATTTAAATAAACTTCTGATCTGTCACATAAATAAAATTATTATATATCAAATTTAATTCCGCAAGTTTTGTTTTTTTAACCATTTACTACACGCAACATCCGGGTTCTCTTTAATAAATAAAAAAAAAATAAGTTTATTTTTGATTCTGAATAAAAATTCATTTATATAATTATCTTACATTAAAATTTTAAACATTAACAGTCACTGAAGACTTTTGAACTGTATGCAGATAATATTATTATTGAGACTTGAGACTAATTTAGGGAATTGCGTGATCGTCTTTATAATTTGCGGTCGCAGGGTTACCATATTTTAAATTAAAATCGATTTCATCGATATTCCGATGGACTTTTTAATGTTTTTATTCATGACGATTAAGGTTATACGCGTTAATGGAGTAAGCTTAGGTTATTTTTGTATATCAACTTCGCTTTACAATTTTTGGTTTAAAGCTTGTTGAAAGAGTACGGTTTGTGTCGCCTTACCATTGTGAACCTGACGCCTCGGCTGGAGTATAAATGTGCATTGTACCTCTTTAAAACGTCATACAACACATTCGCATACAACGATAGCTAGCTATAGCCAAGTATTTATTACAAGACGTGCCTCAACTGACAATGCCTATTTATGTAGATGTGTTTGTACATCACACAGAAATCATAAGATACACATGTCGCTAGTCTTCCCCGAGAGGTGTACGAAAATAAACATTTGAGACAAATAGTAAGAGGACACGTTTAGAATGTAATAAGTTTACAAAGAATCGAAAACAATGAATAGCGAACATTTGTGTTCGTAAAACGTTGGGATCGCCTTGACAAAAACACAGCGCCCATTTTACATGCCGCGCTCGACCTCTGACGTTTCTTCGAAATAAAACAAAGGAATCCTTGCGACTTCAAATATATTAATGAAGAATAATATACATATATATATATATATATATATATATATATTCAGTGTTTATAATGAATAAATAATGTTAGCCATACTTTATTAATACCAAAAGCCATGTGATAAGTACAATGGTATCATATAGTTTTTAGTATCGTATTTTTAATTTGTAGCTAATTATAATATATATATAATTTGATTACTATTAGTATGTATTATTACAAAAAACTGGACAATAACATTAAATCCAAAAATCGAAAATAACGAAACGTAAGTTTAGAAAAAAAAAAACAATTTTAAAAGAGAAAAGTTTCATGGATTCTATTTACATAATTTTACTTATTGCATAAATGTTACAAAAGCTATAATTGTTTACGATTCATTTCATTCGATTTTCAAAAAGCCAAGCCACGTAGGGATGTAATCAAAAAGATCCGCTTGCAAATACGTGATCGCATTTCACAAAATAAAATGTTAAATATTACCGTTCCAACAAAATATAGCTCGGTACCTATGTCTGTTAGTACATAGAAATGTTTGTATTACGATTTTTATCGGTATCCATTAATAGTAATGTAGAAAACTACCGCATGAACCGGAGCGAAGATAAAAATTGTATATTTTATGTATTGCCAGGATGCAAACCAGTATTGGGATTAAAAATTTAATGTCTCTCACCAGCATTGAAAATGTTTGTTTTATGTATGCAATGTAATACTCTTTATGGAAACCATAACAATAACTATAGATCCTAAAACTTTAGATTGCTAATTTGTTGCCAGGTTTCAAATTAGGAAAAAAAAAATTGGTAAATTTTACTCGTACATATTCTTTGTTTCAGAATACAATTTTTTTTGTTACCCAAAGAATACTGGATAAAACATCAGCAAATATTATTCTTATGTGACTTGAATCTTTCGCATTCCGTATTATTTGCAGTATTAACGTAGGTTACGGATATAAAAACGGGCAACGCTTCGTAAGTAGTGTGACGATGCAAACTAGGATTAAGGTTACTAACCTTATACTTTCATTCACTTCACTTCATGAATAATAGAGGGAGTCCGCATAAAACACATATATTCTACGTCTTTCTTTATCCTTTCTTCCCGCCTCACACCTCAATCACCACTTTTCTGGATAAAAATGCATGTCTCCAAATAGTCTATTATTGACAATATGTTCTTACCGTCATACTAGCTACCTATACCCACAATGTTGACTGAAATAAAAAGCAATTACTTTCAGCCAATTTCAATTCCATGCTATGGGGCATGTAGAAATAGAAATAAAGCAAAATGATTCAACTTAAATATGCAAACAAATCTAACAATTTATTGTAGGCCTGATATCAAGGAATAATATAAGTCCATTAAGAGCGAGCATCTCAAAACATAAATATCTTTTTAAATCTACATTTAAAACATTACAGATCTATAATTAGGATTTTCTAGGAGATTTAATTAATTTTTTGTTTGCGAAACACAAAAACTTAGGTTGTGTTATAACTTTTAACTGTCAATTAGTTATTTATAGTAGAACCGAACCAAGTTTATGGCCCATTAGAAGGTCCTCCGTCGAGAAATTCAATAACATAAAAATCTGTTCATAAGGGCCCCCAAATTTTTCCGTTGTCACCATAGTAAAGTAGTTTTTTGTTCAACCTGTCAACCCCACTCAGTTAGAAAACAAAATAACTTAGTGACGTACCACAGTAACATCACTAGTATTTAAATAATTTTGTAGATAAATATAGTATTTATATTTTCATAAATATTTAACGAAATGTTTACTATAATTATTATATGAAGTAGGCACACGGGTAAGTTATAATAAAATTTAATTATAATATACCTTTTCCTTTGACCCACATTACTTTAACTGTAATAGCCTTTTGAAATATATGATTGAAACCACTTAATAAAAAAACCAGGTGTATTTAAAATGGCAGGTGAAGTGTAACAGTGACAAATACAAAACCGTTTACTTTATACCTACATAAGTTAAGTATAATGGCTTCATATTTGTTACAAAACCTAATTAAAAAAAGAAATAAATTGAATTAATAATGTTTGATAAGTATCAATTCTCTATTTATCGATATTGAAGTGTATCGATAAGTGTGCATCACTATAGCTGCACAAGTGCAAGTTGGGTTAGGTCAGGTCACTCTTGACTGCACATGTATACTATTACGAAGAGTTCTAGTACCATCACATAAACAATACGACAAACCTGTTACGTGTTTTTTTTTTAATTCTCTTCAAAAAGAAACCGCAAGATTTTAAGTCTATGCCTCATTTGTCGGTAAAGTCGAATATTCATGGCCGATAATTACATTGTAGGTATGATAGAATCTCTTTCTACATGTTACAGCAATTTTAATTATCAAATTCATCGATTAATTCAAATTAAAAAAAAACATTTGAAAACAAATCGGTGTGTTTGACATAGAATATATGTACTTAAAAGTGTCAAACGCATAATCATTTATATATTGGTTTTATGAAAAAATTACGATGTTGATATTATTATAGTACATAATTTATACGCAAAAGATGTACATTTAACCGATTTCACGTAATCATATATATTCACAAAATATTTAAATAACATATAAAAATTCAAACCATTGAATGACAATAGCATTCTTACGTGAAACTAAATCAGGCATTAACTTTATTACGGTCATAAAAACTGTGACTACCGACTCGGTTTTACTACGAACACGTTAAATTAAACTTGTTGATTGCATTATCTTCACTCAAAAGAAAACGCAGGGTGTAGACACGGAATGGGCTAGATTTATATAGTCAATTTAACATTACAGTAAATTTATCGCAATCATAATTGTCAAATCTTAAATCTAACTTATTTATTAGGTTGCATTCCTGTCCCAGTTTTACACGCCTACAACAACCCAGCAACCTATCTAGAAGTTAAAATAAGACAATCTAGCTGTTGTTGCAATGCCCTTGTTATTGCACTTGCGCAATTAACAACGACTGTTTATACAAAATATTCCAATTAAAATATATTAATGGGTACAATAGTGAAGTTACTGTTGAAATTGTTATCGGTGTTTCGTTACTACGAAAAATTGCACGTAACACGATCATGGCGTGCGTAAATCTGTATGAAGCCGTACACTACATTGGGCACCAAATTTTTTTTAGGTCCAAAGATGCGTTCGCCATATGTAAAATCTACCGGAGGGATACATGCTTCGATTGTTTGTGAAATTCGTTCATCACATGAGTTCAGTGAACGAAATATAAACAAGCTTTTATCGCGGTATCATATGTGTAAATTGTGTTCCATCAACGACTTGTCGGCCACGGAAATTTCAATAGATTACTTCCAAATACATAAAATTTGTAAAGTTATTACAAGCATCTGAGTAATCCCGAGTCATTCGCCGGACAAGCTATCGCCTTAATTCATTAATCAATTACTCATCTATCATTTAACTTTGAAACCGTCATTCCTGAAGCCCTAGGCGTTAAAATGCGATATGAAGACCCAGGAGGTAAAAATGAACCAACATAAAAAGATCTCTGCTTCTTTGAGCTGTCCACCGTCTTGTTAAAACCGTGTGTATTGTGACGGGGTTGAAAGGGTCTTTGTATAATGGTCGGTGCCACATGGTATTGCGGGATTGCGGGGGGAGAGAGTATCGTGGGAACAACTAAGGAACACATATGGAGCGCAGCTTTATCTTCCACCATGCATATTACTCGAGGGATAATAATAATCATATTTGGTTAACACAATCTACAAAGTCCTAATGACGATCTTTAATATTGAGATTATGTTTTATTTTATATTGGGATCTTGTGTTTACAAACTGTGTGATAACTGTATAGCGTTCCTGTGCCGACAGGCGGTTGAGACAATAACATGGCACGCTATTTGACTCGCATAAATTAATTTCAATGAGCGTAATAACAAAGTAGGTACACAATGTATATTTATACAGAATGTAGGTAGTGCATTTGCATATATGCTTGTGGTTCATTGTTTTCCAACGCTTAGTGAGACGTACGATAATAAAAAAAAAAAACATTGTGTTAATATGTCAAGCAAATTTCAAGTTTGTCATTCATGCTAATACAAAGTGCGCCTGTAAGTTACATATTGAAAGCTGTAAAACAAACGTATTTGAATATTCATCTGGCGGACGTCCAAGCACGAATTTAACATTGTTTCCCTTTCCCAGGTCTCTTACCTATGAAATGTTCACACTGCGACTGAAACAGATTTTGTTCTCGGTCACGGCGTTTTAAATAACATTGAATTTATCGTAGAATACGTTTAATATAACCCCCACCAAGAAACTAGCTCGATCATTATCTCATAGTTTATTTGTATTAGATAAATGTTAATCTAAACGTGTGCAAGTCACAAGTGCACTCAATGCGACTCACACACGTGTCCGGTGAACGAACTCAGCCTATGCCAATGCCAACAATCCCTCAATTAATTACCCATTACAGTACGGATAATGATTTGGAAACCGTTTGATCGTCACACAAACAAAGTCGTTGCGGTAATCCAGAATAGACATACGCAAGACTTAAATAGAAACGGATATGTTTTGATTTTAATTACGGTTAGTGAGAAAAATCATGATAGTGACTAATTTCACGTATATAAAAATGAGTATACGTTCAAGGCTACTATTAATCAAAGGGTAATCAAAGCTTACGTCGGTTGTAAAACTGTTGGAACGATGCGGAAGGTTGTGATCACTGGCGGGTTGCCCGAGCCCAGAAATGTTGTGGCATTGGTCCAGCCAGGGTCAGGAGCGGCCAATGCACTCGTCACAGTCGATCACACGCCAATTATAAATAACATTTAACTCGAAAACAATGGACAGGACTCAATGCCGTCATCGGCCGCACTATCAATACTACCAATGTTTATTTACACAACTTTTCTGAACGCAACCGACGAATAAGAATAGAATAATAAGTAAGTTTTAAAAAAAAGTGTAATGATAAATTAATGTATATAATCAGAACTAAATATATACCCTTAATATCCTAATCGGCTAAATAAATAATAATTTTAAACTGAGAATTAAAACGTTACTCCATAATCTGAGGCCGAGTCCTGACTTCTAGGATAAGATAAGTTATCTTAAGCCCAAGTGACGATGATAGTTGAGAACTGGGGACAAAAAACTGACAAAAACTTTATTTAGAATAGGATAGGCGTATTAGTTGAGTGTTATAAAAAATACTCGTGTAAGATATACTGAATTTTATTAAAAAGGACGATGTTTGAACATTCGCTAATATTAGTGACCAAACATGTGCGAGATAATGTTTGTTTAGGCAAACTTGTTAAATGTTGACGGGATGTGCTTTGAACCTTCAAGGTTGCTGAAGTTATTTAAAGTACTATAATATTTTTGCTCAACACTTAATTAACTAAAAATATAAAATATACATCTCTAGACGAGTTGAGTGTTGAAAATGCAAATCAAATTGAACACATTATTTCATAACATTTCCCGTCACCAACAAAAAAAAATCGATTAAAAAATAACATCATTACTCTGTAATATATTACAAATTCATAATTTTTTACAACACATACAACGTAGTCATTGTGCCGAATTAGATCGGAACATCAACAAGATGACCTTGACATCTTAGAATTGAGATCTTAGCTTCTTTCAGTGACATCTGTTTTGGAAATTCGCCGGCCACAATCCAACTCCGGCTTGCGTTTTTTTTTTTACAACGCCCGTCTTTGGCTTTGCTCCAAAACGCTAAAATAGCACCTCCGTACATGTCATTGTACTGAGGAAGCTTGCAACATCAGCAGTTTCAGAACACATTAAAACTTTATACTGTAAATGCTACTTTGTATGAAGCATAAATAAGTGTAAGCACAAAAAGTATCCTACGAAGTTGGGCGACTGTTTATTAGACTTCACGAGTGACCAGCTGTCGAGATTACTTTCATCTTAATGTATCATCCGTATCGAATAAACGTTTTTTAATCGTAATATTTCAAGGATGCGGAACAATCTCCTTTATCTAACCCGACGCTTCATCAAAGTAGAAAATGGTCGACGGACAAAAACTGGGGCTGTTCGTTTGGACGAACCCTTTTATTTTGTTTCGCTCCATTCTTTTTACCTTTATTCTAAAAATATCGCATTCACAAGCCCATTTCGAAAGGAAACGTGATTCTGTCCAAGGTCAAGTGAATTAGTATTCGTATGGTGTACATAGTTCGGCCGGACGCAAAAACTTGTTAATGTAGGTATGTGCTTGTTGATTTTTTTTTTAGACAATAATTAGAATCACCCGCGGCGGAATCTCGTGAGCTGCTCCTCGAGTTATGTAATTGAATGGAGATGAAACGTGGACAAAAACTGAGTTTATAAGTGTTTACGAGTTTAGAACTTGTTAACTTTATGAGAGCTATTAGTACAAATTTAATTTTAATATCGTGATTTGGGCGATTGTTTAAATGGAATCACGTATTTATTTTATTCTCAACTAATAGTTTTTAGATCGCTTTGTAGTACCGGATGATAAATTCAGCTATTAATGGTAAAAACTTTAATCATTGATGACGTAGTTTATGAGAAATACGTTTCTTAATTATGAGTAATAGCGTACTTTACTCTAGCATTATTAAATTTTTCTTAAAATATGATTTAAAAAATAATACCTTATAATAGGAAATTTATTATTTATGATTCATTGATTACAACTATTCGAAAAATATACAATGTTTTAGAAAAAAAAAAAATTAAATTCTCTACTTGAAAAATATTGCAATCAAGAATATTAATGGTGTCAAAAAATAGATGTGGCCCTAAAATAATATAATAAATCTTTACGACTACAACAATGTTATATCACAATAAACCCTCTGTATAGTGTTTGCGACGACGCTAAACGACCAATCAATCTCTACACGGACCGCTGAGTTAATTAACTGTCAATATTTAAATGTATATTATGTTCCTCGTAAGCACCTAGCCTGCGTCAGTCAGATGCGCTGCGAACCCCAAATTTATCAGACATATTCATTATAAAGGTAAATTGCTGGAAATCTGAGTCATAGAAACAAGAAGACCTGAAAGACGCAACAACTTTCAAGTGAAATCTGATTCACCGGCTTCTTTATCATCCATTTATATAGTTGAGAACTTTTTTTTTTTTTTGCAATTTGCAAAGCATTTATTACCTGCCATTATACATAAATTTAATGAATATTATATTAAAACAGATATACATTAACATAATTATATACTTTTGGATATAACATCCTTTAATAAAGTTAATTTTTCACCTAGTCACATATGAGGAACGAATAATGCTTAAAAATTTATTATAAAATATGAAAAGACCTAGATGCGTTAGACGGTACAGTGCCATCACGTCTCTAATGAGGCGAGCTGTCTGCCTTGTTATTGTTATTGTCAGAAATGTGATGTACAATTTATAGAAGCCGGCATAGGAGTTATAACCTAAAAGTCGGGGCCGTTGAGCCGCAAGACGATAAGACCCCGCGCAGCCGCTCGATGTTGCTACGCATGCGCCCTGTTAAGTGAAAAAGCAAAGAACCATCAAAGCTTCACAAAGCGAGAATAGATTCCATGACTCGCAGCAAACGAGCACAACATTCGCGACAGACCAATAGTACATTTCAGTGCCATTTTTTATTATCGAGTATGTGATAAGAATTGACGGGAACATAATCGGTTAGTGCTTCTGTTGTGACTATCTACTAACATGTACAAAACAGTGAGACATGGTGAAAATAGCCTTCAGTACACCATATTACCGCAAACCGAAGAAGTCCTAAGCAATAGTGGTTTGAAAGGAAAAGGCCGTGATTATAGTCCCTCGATTCACGTGCGGCGATCCCGTAGAAAGTCAGCGTTGAAGTATATATTGTTAATAATTATCGGTATAATTGTGGCTTTAGCGTTTGCTTCTGTTCCGCTCTACGTTCTTAATGGTGCTCTGTATGCTAGAAGATTACATCATGAACAACACGAGACGATAACAGCGGCGCCATTGACGCCAGCTGGTCGAGAACTGGTAAAATCACGCAAAAAAGAACTGAAAGTAGCTGCTGAGTTGACAACTCTGATATCTAGACTAGAGTCAAGTACCACTTCTACTACATCATCTAAGGTAACGTCAACACCGCTTCCAACCACATTAGCTAGTGAAAAGGCCACTACTCCACCGTGGACGCTACCTGCACTAAGATCCTGGAAGTTTTCGTCGTCTTCGACCACTATCAAACCTATTCCTACAGAAGATAATAACGAAATTCCATTCGCTGGGACACCACCTGGTGGTGTCCGGTTATTGGACCATTACATGTCCATGTCGATGAAACCATGGGAAAAGGACATTATAATAAGAGCAACAGTTACTCCAGATCCGCTAACTATCCGCAACGTATTTCAATACTACACCCGAACCATGAACCCGTCGGAAAAACCAACCACAACAAATTCAAAGTCCTTCGACGATGTTTTAATAACAACAAAACCGACCACAGCACACGCGGCGATCACCACTGAGTTGAACGAAATCAATGACAAGGCAAAAATGAAAGATTTGAAAGACGCCATACTATCGGTGGACGATGATGACGAGTTCAAAGAATCTTTGGAGGTGGATGAGGTTTTCTCACTGCCACCTCTAAAACCGGAAACTTCAGTCCAAGCTACCGATTCAGACGAAGTGACAGTTTCGAAAGCGACTGAACCAGGCTGGTACGGAGCTCGCTGGCCATTCGTTGATACGTCATCGTACTTTCAATGGACGGTAAGCACGATCGTGAGTTAGATAACTTGTGTAATGTTTATATTTACGTGAGCATGGATTGCGTGCTCAGTAATCTCGTAACCAATTCTTAAGGTAAGAACTGGGTGATGCCAATTATGAAACGTCTGATATAATTTGCTCCAAGATCCGCTCTGTTGGGTGTAATTTCTTATATATTTATATATTTTTTTTTGTTTTTAGAATTCTGTTTTTAGTTATTTTTCTACACGCCCATAACATTTTCGGTATACAGAAAAAAAATATTAAAATGATCAACAGAGATTTTAAACATTCCATTTATAGTATTTCATATTAAAATTTTTATATTGATATAAACTTTGAAATTAGTAAAAGTATTTAGGTAGTTAGTGACTAAATGTGCTATCGAAATTTATTGCAATTTTGACTGCTATTAAGTTATTAACCTACTATCTCGTATAACTACATAAATAACAATATCTAATAGTAACAATTTATCTCAAAAAGTAATCCATTGAAATCTTTAATGTTTGAAATATAAAAAAATTTAATTCTAAAAGTAAGTATAACTCGCCAGTCTCCGGCGTTCCTCATAAATTAATACAATTCGTGTAGGTTAGGTGTTAATTTAAATGAAAAATGTTATTCTCAAACCGTCACCTCTTAATAAGAGACGGCAATTAAAATTTGTTTTGTGCCTACGGCTCCCTTTTATTTATTTTTAACAAAAGTGCCGCTAATGAGATCTTGTTAGGTCTATATTGTTCTTAAAAAATACAATTAAAATTCTTTTCAGCGTGCTAAAATGATACGACCATTGGAATTAATCTATTTCTTACATTTGATAACGCTGTTTGTCAACCGCTCGCTTTAAATAGGAATGGAATGATGTGAATGATATTGAAATTTAAATAGACATGATACTATAATCTATACATATAAATAAAATTGAAGTGTCCGTTTGTAATATTGAAATAACCGTTTTTTACTACATGCATATGAATGTATACGGTACATACACCATAATATTATTTTTTTTACAATTTTTGTCTGTCTGTATGTTCCGGCTAATCTCTGAAATGGCTGGACCGATTTTTACGGGACTTTTATTGGTAGGTAGCTGATGTAATAAGGAGTAACTTTTATCAAGATCCCGAATCCCCGTCTCGAAATTATAAAACGCGAGTGGGTGGCAGGGCGCATACGGAGGTTAGCTTTTTCATTGTTTCTTATTGTTTTTCTTACGCAGACGGAGTCGTAGGTAACAGCTAGTATAATATTAACAGATAAATAAAATTTATTTAATAATATAGTATCCAATACATCGTTTGTTAGGTTCCTTCGCGTTATTCTACATCATAGTCATGGCGATAAATGAATATGAAATGAAATAAAAAATAAGACATTCCACAGGGTTATTCTCCGGGAGATAATCTTCTGCTGCCGCTGTTAATAGCAGCACTGTCCTCCATTGCCCTGGTTCTATTGCTGGCGTTAGCTGTCAAACGCCGCAAAAGAACGACAAACGCTTCAGCACAAATAGGGGTAAGAAATTTTATCACGTGACATCAATGTATATTTATACCGGCAATACTTTGTCACTAACTATAGTTACGTAATCGGATGCGATTGTTCCAGAAGTTGACCGCCGATTTGCAAGCAGACGACAACACTAACTTACTCACAGCCGATAATCAAGAAGAAACCGAAGAGTGATGCTTCCCATGAGCATTTTTTATCTCCTCACGTACTAGCAACGGGTGTGATGGATTCTGCTAGAAGATTACTTTCTTGGATGGCTTTGCAATTCACGCGTATATATTGAGTTGATTGTAACTAACGCAAATTAGGTGTGACAATCATTCGGGTCGTTATTAGACTGATGTATTGATCTTGCTCCTGACATGTTGTTTTAGGCTTATATATTTAAGGGCACATTTATAAAACCCTGATACATTTTTTGGATATTAAAATAATAATTGATAAAAATGGAATTGATACGTTAGGTAACTTTGTCGGTTTTTTAAAACAATTTGTATTCGTGCGGATCGTTGTTCGTTCAGATTTAAATAATTTTGAGTGCCTATCAGTATAATGGAGTGTAGGGCTTCGCGCGAGGGCCTTTAGAAAGCATATTCAGAGATACGATATAATTCTGCTTAACGAGTGATATTAACTTAGATTTTGACTAATTAATTAAGATTATTAAATGCCAAAGCAGTTAAAATTATTTTTGTTAAATATCTACAAAATAATCGGTACACTGTGAATAAAAGGCTGAAAATTAGCTTCGTTTACATTTGAAAAAAAAAAAAAAAAAAACAAAACCCAAATACTAGTTTTCGAGATTTCAATAAAAAAAAAATTGCAATAAAGTATATCATATCTCTGAAAGTTCCGACATCTCGTCAGTATTAACAAAACCCTGTGGTATATAATAAGCGTATTATTTTTGGTGTAGTTATAGTGTAAGGCAAAATATAATATCAAATTAAAAAAAAAATGTATCATTCTTCATCGTTGGACACTATTATTGTATAATTTGAAAATAGAAATAAGACTGAATAGGATTGCGTTTCAGTGAGTTTATTTTAGACAGAGATTTTTGTTCGTTTCGTCGATGTTAGGTTAAGAAAAAAAAAATAATTAATTATAAATTTGAAAATGGAATGGCTTTTATACGCAACGCCATTGGATCGAATTACACCAATCACGAAGCTTTTACGTCAAAGCGACATCTAGCGGATAAGGATTAAAGCCGTACGCTACAATCGAGACCACAGATATCACGCTAGCGATATTTTAACGATAATAATACCGCACATTTTATATGTAAGTTAGCTTTTGTGTTAGAATAGTTTTGGGCAGTGTGATTATTTTCTACGCTGGATAACACCGTGTACATAAATACTCGAATAAATTATGTTTTCCCACCTATAAAACATTCTTTTAATGAACTTTCGTGTAAATAAAAAAAAAAAAAACTACAAATATTAATTGACTTATATTGTACAAAAAAATCCGAAATATTGCAACCAATTATCATTCAGATGAAGACTTTAACCTAAACTTATCTAAATCACTAAAAACTAAATCTTACAATTTATCATACAATAAATAAGAAATTAAACTTTTTATTATTATAAGAAATAAAAGCAAAATATAATATCTACATAAGAGTAAATAAATATATAATGAATCATTAAAATATAGCTCTACATACTTTTTACAGGTTACCGACCTTAGTACAGTTAAAATGTTGTAACACTAAAAAATAACTTGACTTACAAAGTAATTAAATTTTAATATATGTTAAGTTAAATTTAAAAGAAACAAAAGCAATTTATAATGAATAAAACTTCCTGACGACTACTCGAATAGATCTTTGAGATCGTTTAAAAAAAATTTCCGAACTGAATTTAGACACCATACAATAAGCAAACTACTTTTATTTATACATTCGCATAAAAAAATCGAAAAACCCAATAATAGGAATATTTGATAATGCAGCTATAAATATAAGCACATTTCTGAGAAAATAAGAATAATATCTCTCTTTTCTGTTAATTTTTTTTAAATTCTAAAATAAAAAAAAATTAATTTGTATCATAATAAAAAATAAATAAATAAATGGAAAATTTTGGGGTCCTTATAATGTAAGAATGGAAACACAAAAAAATTGTCATTTGTATGAAAACAAAATTTTATATATTATACATTAATTTTCTTCGTTTGTTTACTTGGAGACTTCAAATGAACGGTATAAAGTATAAGTAAAAGGTTTCTCGACTTTTCTATGAAAAATGTATATAATAAAATTGTTTCAGAACACATTTTTGGTCTGTATGTACATGTACGAGTAATTAAATGTACACATTAATCCCTTAATCTCATAATTTATTGTAAATGACACGAAAATTTAAATTTTCCGATACTTTAAATATATTATTGCGGCTCAAAAACAGACGAAACAAAAAGTACACATTAACATTATGTATATAATATTTACACAACGAATTTAAACTTGTGTATAATGGGGGCTCAGCAAAATTAATTTTCTACGACGCTTTACGTGAACATGGAATTTTACGTAATGTGGATTTACATGACATTTCCATGAAAAATTTTTTTTTTTAAGCATTAGTAAAAAATCAACTCCCCTAAGCGCACGACACCCTTAACACATGTTCTCGTACTCACGCTGCTAAAAGTTTAGATTCATTCATAAACCTGAATCGATATAATCATGTTAGGAGGTTTACAAACAACAGGAAACTGTAGGTACTTAGTTGGTCCATGTTGACACGTGTTAAAGGTATCGTATATTTTAATACTAAGTTAATGTATAAAGTGTATAATTGTATAATTAGGGGGGTGCCTGTTTTAGGAGGCGGGCGAGCACGTGTCTTCCTCCAACCAACTTCAATTGCTGGCCGTCCATCAGGACACTCCTCACACCGCTAGATGTCGCTGTGGTCGTAGTCACAGCCTGAAATAATATTAATATAATAAATATTATATAAAATACCATACACTTATAATACATCTCAAAAATTCCTTGACCGACTTAAAAAAAATTGTGTTCCATGTTTGCGTGTGTGTGTTTGTGTGTGTGTTGTCAATTTTCTCATAAACTAATCTCATATAGTGAAATTCTCATTCAAAACCAAACTCTAAGAGGAAATTTAGTGTGTAAGATATAGTGAAAAT
The DNA here is from genome assembly GCF_018135715.1 of Danaus plexippus. Taxonomy (NCBI): domain Eukaryota; kingdom Metazoa; phylum Arthropoda; class Insecta; order Lepidoptera; family Nymphalidae; genus Danaus; species Danaus plexippus. The sequence continues at coordinate 4,117,723 of NC_083541.1, forward strand.
ATACAGTAGGTGAGCAAACATCTCAGTGAATAGATTAATTATAATTAGGTCTCAGAATCATACGTATTACTTATGACAAATATTTAAACAATCGCATACAATTTCTCGGACATATTTTTTATGAAATTTTAACTATAATCATAATTAAATTATACATACATAATATTATTTCTAATTCATATGTCATTATATGCATAAAACCGTGCAACATCACCCTCATCAGTACTCATATCATACCAAACGTGTGTGCAATAATGTTCATACAATTGAAAATGTTAAATGTTAATCTACAATGTTAAAGTTTATGTTATATTTTATAATCCTATAACCCCTGGTCCATGCCAATCCCATGCTTCTAATGTAACATGCATATCACCTGTTGAATTTTAATTCCCTGTGGAAGTTTAACCTGATGTATCGGATTCACCTGTGATGATAATATTTATGATAATATTTCTGTTATGATACATCACTGTGATATGATAATGATATGATACGATATTTATACCTGCTGCAGTTTCAACACCGGTGCTGTGGTTGTAGGCGTGGTGACGGTTTGAGAGCCTGTTGATGAATTACAAATATTTAATCTATATATAAATGCATATTATTTCATGCCGTTGTACTATAAACCTTTGAAATAACAAAAAAATCAATACTAATTAGTACATAAGTTAATTCCTGTGACTCAAAATCACCTTCTTATGCTATTCCTTGCTAATCTCTTACCAACCACATATATTATGACACACATACCTATATTACTTAAAACTATTGTCTGTGATGTTGAAGTCCCTCCCGATGACGTCACTCGTATGGTGCCGTCCGATTGCTATGGAATTAAAATTGCGTTATTACACGATAAACAAATTATTAATTATTAAAGCAAAAATATATTATATCTAGCGTTAAAGACCTTTCCCGAGAATAGTATATATTTCGAAAATCAATTAATGTTTGTTGGTGAGCTTGTGAATTGTGATAAAACTAGTAAATTATCTAAGACGCCCTTTAGGATTTTGCCTTTCACATATATATAAACTATGTTTTTCTTGTGTGTAATCACTTTGTGTTAAGATTCATTAAAATTTAGACGTCTACTGCCGAAAGTCTTAATATACATACATACTATAGAGTACCTGTAATATAATGTTATGGAGAGGTTTAGCTGATGTCAATAAGAGGGGTCTAGCTAGCCTGGACGCCGGCGCTAGGACTCGTACGCCGCGCCCACCCCGGCCTCCTCTGCCGCGAGACCCCACGACACCCTCCAGTGAGATCATCTGGGTCTAAAGTATAATGCATTAATGAGTATATATATATATATACTCATAAAATACGTTTTATAACTAGAAAGCTACATTAAAAACAGTTGAATTAACATTCGTACAGTAAATATAGAATGAAAAAAATATTAACTAACTAAACTCGAACCTAAAGAACCTATAATGAAACTAATATCGGAGTACTGCGCGTCATTTTATTATTTTTAAAACTACATACTCCCGACTTTTCGCTTACTATGCAGCAAACCTGTTCACGGCCAGACGAGATGAGAGATTCTCAAACGCGTAGTAATCCGAAAGAAAATATTAGTTTTTCTCGCGAAAGTCTTAGGTCACATAATGTGAATTGAGTTATTTATTTACGCGATATATCACCACAGAGTCGAGATAGGACACGATGGCTAAATTATTTAATTAACAGCAAACAGATATTCTGCGGGTCGCAGGTTCGAATCCGCTCGTGTTGATGATTTTTTCATTTTATGTTTCCTATTTGTATTTTAAATGAAACACATTTCGGTCTTCATGGATTAAATAAGGTTCAGATTGATTATCTCTAAGCAATCACGAAAATACTTACAGGGTACCAAAAATATTCTTGAGACAGAAAGTGTAAGACTAACTTATAGTTTTTTGGACAAAATGTATATGTAACAACAATTAAAAAAATATTTATTAATTTTTTTTTATATCGTTCATTTTAAGATGTACAGTCTACTGTCTTATAGTGAAGTTGAAAGTACTGCTATGTATACGTATATATATTTTTCGGTTTGTATTGAAAATAGAAAGAGAGAAAAAAAGAAAGAAAAAATGTAATTATATCAAACCTGAGCATTAGTTAGCAACTTGGCGACAATTGGTTGAGATGTTTTATCACCGGTAGGCTGGGTTCTAACCACTTGCGCTATGGATTTCGGGGTTTGTTGATTAGCCAGTTGTAACGTCTGGCCACTCGCCAACTGTAACGTCTGGCCACTAGACAACTGTACAGTCTGACCACTGGACAACTGTACGGTCTGGCCACTGGACAACTGTACGGTTTGGCCACCAGACAACTGTAGAGTCTGTCCACTCGGCAACTGTACCGTCTGACCGCCGCCCAACTGAACAGTCTGACCTCCGATCTGCACAGTCTGAGATCCCAACTGAACACTCTGACTAGGCATTTGCACTGTCTGTCCACTTAACTGAACGTTTTGGCCTAACTGTACAGTCTGCATACCACTTGCCAACTGTACAGTCTGACCGCTAGGTAATTGCACGCTCTGTGATGGCAGCACATTCTGACTGGCGACTTGTACGCTTTGGCCGCTCGGTAATTTGACTGTATGTCCAGTCAACTGTACACTCTGTCCAGCCAATTGCACCGTCTGGCCAGCTATTTGGACAGTCTGGCCTAATTGCACCGTTGATACTGGAATTTGTACTGATTGGTTCATAGCTTTGATATTCGGTGACGATGTCTGTGCTTTCGGACTTGGGTTTTTCACTTGTGTTGTAGATACAGCCCTTACTTGTGGCGACGCCAGTTGAACAGTTTGTCCACTGGGCAGTCTGACGCTGTGTGTTGGTAACTGAAGAGAAGAAAGTTGAAGCGTGTGTCCTGAAGTTAATTGTACAGCTTGGCCACTCGGTAAATGTACAGTTTGATTGGCAGCCAACTGAACTGTTCGACCGCCAGCCAACTGTACAGTTCTCGTTGTAACTGAAGACGTTACAGCTGTAGGTATACTAGATACGACGTTGGTCGGACTCGATGTGCTCTGAAATATAAATAATATATATGAGATAATATATATGAAAAAAATATTTACTTATACTTACATTATATATATTCACATATACCTGTGCTATGGTAGTAACTGATGTAGTCCCGGGTATGATTGAGCGCTTTTTCGTCGTGGGTATACCTACAAATTACCAAACAAAATTATAAGTATGAATATTTACATATACTTAACATTTTTGTACTAAATCTTTGTTATAAACTATTTAAATATACTCTTACTCTGATGCATGAGTGCCCTTGGAGATATTAATGATTTCCCCGAGGAAGGCGTCGCCGGACTCAGGACTCTCACTATACCACGTCTGGCGCTCGGTGTCACCTAGGATTTATGTACAAAAATAAAAAATATCTAAAAAACTATCAAATATTTCTACTGGTGTCAGTTAATATAATTGAAAACTTAAAAATGTATTATTCCTTTAAGGTTATTATTATGTAAATTTTTTAATATTACTTCCGTTTAATATTTTATTATATATTTTTAAAGATGTCGACGTTTCATTCCTTTCAGTCATTAAAGTATGAATTAAAATCTTAATTTGGACTAAAACAAAGCAAACAAATTTTATATAAAAAAATAATAATCTTAGAGTCGTATACTAAACAAAATTATGCGTTAAAATAAAACTAATATTTTTCGGATATACTACGTGAATTTGATTGTTTTAAAAACTACATAATCCCGACGTTTCGTTTACTTTTCAGTAACCATGATCGCGGGCAGACGAGATTACGGTTGAAATAATAAAATTCGCGTAGTAAATCCGAAACACATTTGTTTTATTTTAATGAATACTCGCGAAAGTCTTAGATCTCATTAAAATTATGCGTTATAAGTGTTTTTATATGTTTTTTATTTCAATAACACAGTTAGTTACCTGTGTCGTCGGTGTACAAACTACGGCAGAGGTTGTTGAAGTCTGCACCGTGGAGGGTCTTATTAACAACGAGCGAGTTACTTGAGCTAACTGGAATGATAAACATTATATATGACAGAATACGTTTAAATAAATACTGACCTTAACGGTCATTATTTTAGAGATCAAAATTGAACACATTAACATGTTAACAATAAAAGAAATTAACCAAAGAGTTAAATTAAGGTCAGTAATATTAGATTTTATTTAATAATTGACTTGCCTTTGCCGACTGACTGGCGCTATTCTGATGTATAGATGGCGCCACGTTGCTTTGGATAGCGGTTGACGAGGGTTGTACGGAAATATTTAATGAAACCTGAAAATATATACATATACAGTATATACTTAAAGAAATAAAAAAATATAGACTGTATATATGTAGGACAACTATTTAGTCATATATAAGTTAGTTGCATGTTAAATAATTTCTACAAACAGAAGGACATAATATTATTTAGAAACCTGATTCAAAGGGCACTGAAAGTCACTGAAAGATATTATGAAAATGATAAATTACCGGGACTTGTGATGTTTCTATCGCGGACTTTTGCTTCATGAGTGGCGACCTCTGCGGAGCTACGACTATGGACGGAAGGCTGACTTGAGTCAACATAGTGTCGCTGTTCTGCTTCGTTAACGGCGGCACGTTCTGTTTGACCGTCTGAACTATCACACCTTGCTTCCCGCTCTGCTTGGGCGAGGGCAAACTCTGCTTCACCTTAGTATTAACCTGCTTAGCCTGAGTCTTCACAGCTGGTTTGTTTGTCAATAGACTAGTTTTTGAATTAGCTTGGATCACCGGCTTCGGCACTGTTTTTGGCGTATTCGTAGTCATTTGTTTGACAGCCGGCTTCATTTGTACTAGTGATGGTACTTTCGGTTGCTTGGGAACCGCTCGAGGCTTCTGCGGTGTCGCTACGAGTTTGCCTTTCGGTTTATTTATCTGTATGTGTTTCTTCGTGGCTTGTGTGGCTTGCATTAACAATTGGGCGGATGATAAATGTGGCATTGCGCTGGGAGAGGTGTCGTCTACGTCGACATCACTATCAGAGGCATTATCCCCGACCTCCTCAACGTTAGCCACGTCGAGGTCCATCTGTAATGGAAAATAATAGAACTGGGTTAGTACTGTATAGACTCATTATATAGAATAGATATATAGATTTAGATATTTCCTCATAGACAAGTGTCAATACGTTGCTAGGAATGTTATACTTTTAGTTTCTGATTTACATAATATTAAAAAAGTTAATGTGGTTATCGTAATTATAAGTTATTCTTATATTTTAATAACACCATGTTTCACAAACAAAAAACTTGAAGTCAATAAAAATAAATTCAGTACATTTCATTTCAGCGTTAGTTCTGAGTTGTAGGAGGTTTTAATCGTGCAATCAACGCTTTATACTTTGATGGAATCTTAAAGACCCCACTTCACATGACGATAGACAGAGATACGGACGATAGAGAGAGATAGAATTAATTTTTCTGAAAACCAGATCACATCTTATAAATTCTTACGGGTGTTTGAGGCGAAGTAACCTGATGTGAGGAAACGTTGGCCTTGCTGGCGCGACTGCGTACACTCTTATTCCAATCCTCTTCGCTCCTAAAAATAATATCGTTTATTACAAACAATATTCATGGGACAGTAATAAAAAAAGATGTTACTGAAAAATTAAAAAACACAAGAAGCGGTATAACCGCTTGAGAGCGAGACCTTCTAGACAAACTAATTTTAATAGGAGAAAAAAGTATGAATTGAAAATCGTGAATACCAACATATAAATACATACAACAAGACTATACATACACGTCCGTAACAATGACGGATTTTATAAAGCGTAAAATACACGATCATTAAAATATATTTTTTTTATAAAATACGTATACGAAATATTCACTTGTGTCTGTGCAGGTACGTCCACACCGCCGTTCTTTGGTCGTATTTGACTATGGGATCCCTTTTGACGGCCAACAGTCTCTCGAGTGCAGTGGCAACGGCGCTTGATAGGGCTTGCTCACTGCAGGGCACGATCCATTGAGACATTCTAGAATAGGAAGAATATTATCAACATCGATATAAACATAAAAATAAACTTTGACTATTTATTAGTATCGTGACTTGCCTTATATTTAACAAGCAAAAAAAAATATGAAAATGTTACCATTTACGTGTTACTATATTATTTTGTATTGTACTATTATTTTTGGGTGAAAATAAATCTAACGATACACTTGAGATATTCGGATTCTAAATAAGAATATAATAATTCTGATTTATGTAAAGCTTAATTAAGATAACACATAGTTGTAAGGGTTCTTTTTTTTGTAACTAACAAATAAACTGTAAATTGTCTGAAATAAACAAAATTATTATTATTATTATTACGCTACAAAATTTGGTTAAACATTGATCGCAATAACGTAGATGTCTTATTTTCAAGTTTCACATTTACGCCTCAAAATCGTATCATATAACCCATCCCCGCTATGTATTGAGATAACTGTCATAGAATATTATAGTTAATTATAATAATCATTATATTAGATCTCTATCTATGATCTTCACCTGAGTAGTATGACGATATCTCTCCTCGACCCCTCTCCGTTAGGCAGTCGTGCTAGAGCGTCCCTTAGTAACGGCAAAAACGCGGCGGCGCGAGGTCTAGAGGGCGCTAGTAGCGCGGACCCCGCTGACCCAGCGCGTTGACCCGTCGCAGGACCCACGACCGACCTATAACTGAAAATAACACCAGTTCAAATTTATAATCGTGTTTAAAGACATACTCTCCACGTTTCGATTACTATACAGCATATTATGTACTTTCATTTCAATGAAAATAAAAATCTTAGATCTCATTATACCACTATTCGTGGCAGTGTTGACAGCTAGCACACCGTTGCGCGTAAATTTCACTTAAGAAATATCAACATAGAAATACAATAGTTATGAAGCTGGAGTCACACTGTTGGACTTAAAATCTACATAACATGCAATACAAACATATTGTATATAAAGCTATATACACACTATTTCCGAAATATCCTCCATGACTGACACATTCTTATAGGAATAGGTAAATAATAAATATTCCATTAAAATTGCTTTTTTTGGGTAGTATAAATTATATAAGTATATGTAGTTCATATATATGTTTCTCAAAGCTATAACTGAAACAACGGATATGAGTAAATTGTCCTCGTATTTTTTATTCTATATTATATATTCTATTTATTGTCATTAATTTCCTTCAGACATCTGGTTATATCATTATATGTAACTATATTATATAAACATACTCATATTGTACGTATGTGAATGGTTTAGACGCGGAAGCGAATCTCCTCCGCTCTTGTGACCGGAAGTCTGCTATCTCCATGGTCGTCGGTTGTCGAACTACCCACGAACTCGGATACCTAAAAAAATATACATTATTTGTTCATGACATATCACATTAAAGATCAGAAGATAGATTACTTCAAACTTCTATTAATAACTTGATGTCCGTCCATATAAAAATGCAAAAATATATTTTACTGTTTCTGTGAGAACATATTGATGTTTATGACTTATAAAATTATATGAAGATTTAACAAAAAAATTATATGTTAATAATTTAACACATAAATATGTATATATAAATCAATATAAACATACATATGTAGAGGTATTTTGAATTGGCTTATAATTCTTATAAGTACGTAACATATTGACATAATCGATGTATAACATTATTTTTTAAACCGAGAAAATTGTCGCGGTCACTAGAAATTCACTACTTTAACATGTTCTTGAAGTCCTCGTGTGTTAATGACGTCATCGAGTCGTCGTGCGTGTAAGACGTCAGCGAGTGTTCGTGTTACAGTGACGTCATCCAATCATCATATAGTAGTCACGTCATAGATGCCGTACCTTGGCGGCGGTGCGGGCGGTGCTCTCGGCGGCTCGGCTCGCCTCCACCTCTCACAGAGTCGACCCAGCAAGGCGTCGCAGTCTCGACCGGCGCCGATCCATTGATACATCTGAGGTTGCATTATTATTATTACATTAGATCAGTGTTTCCCAAAGTGGGCAATAACGAAACTTGTCGACGCTGCAGGCCTAACGTGGAGCGGTTAGAGAAACCAAAAAAAATGGGGGTGTTGTGTATAGTGATTTTTAATTTAATTTTGCTAGAATAAGTTAGTGGATTTTCAGTAGGTGAAGAAATGAGAGGTTCACTATTAACATAAAATATAGAGTATTGTACTTGTAAGATTATTATTTACCAAAATCCATTTAATAATAGAGCATTGAGGTCTTAAAGATTACAAATATGAATGTAAACTCACTTCCGTTTCAGGTATATATTGTAAATATGGTACAAAATCTTCTGGATGGGGTCCCCTCTCCCCGGCGAGGAAATCCAGTGCTGAATCTAATTCAGCACACCAGTCATCCGACACTGAAATTATGATCGGTAAAAATATTACAATCAAATTAATTAATCTCTTCAGAATAACCAATACCAAATAACAAGAACATTTAAACTACATTAAACTAAATATTTAAATCAAAAGAGTAACAGCTTTATTACTTAACCGACAAAGTAAATAAGAATATATATCACAGGTTCATGTAATACTTGTAAATTTTTTTTTTTCATACTATACTCTTTTGTTTCAAATTTAATTCCAAAAATGCTTCCGTTACTGTCATAATACATTTAACTAACATTTGTAATATTAAAATACTAATAAATAATTTAAAACCTGCATGTTTTAGATGCCATTCTATACATAAACACTTACAATTATACCAAGTATTCAGTGGAGCGATTGGAGATCTCATGACAGCTGCGCATCTAGCATGTAACTGTTGCTTGGATGCCCTATGGGCTGCCTTCGCCGGAAATAAGGCTCGCACCAGAGAAAGGAAGTTAGCGTGAGTTATCTCTGTCAGAGCCTCGCCTCCCTCTAGAAGGCTTTCATCGTTCTCTCCTGATGTATCTTGGAGTACTTCGCCAGAATCGTCTGCTAACTCCACCGGTAAGGCCATCATATCTGTCATTAAGATTTTTATATATGTCAGATAGTTTTTTTGATATGACATTCCATAAGGGATAGTACAAATCCGAGTCACTAGCATTTAATAATTCTACGTATCTGCATTAGAAGACTAACAGAGCAAGGCTAAAACTTAATAATTTTCTAATTACAGTCATTAAGACTGTTAAGGTCATTTTTTCACAATGAGAAAAAATTACCTTGAAAATTATTAAATTTTAAAAAATATCAAGTTTTAACGTTGTTCCTTTGGAGATACAGGGAATTATCTAATGCTAGCTATTCGAATTTGTACTATCCCCGACTATTTGGAGACTAAGATCCTAAATTTAAAAAAAATATCGATTGTGATAGTATTATATATGCCAGACTCAATATTACTTGAATGATATAATTTCTGAATCTATGCTTAATAAAATATAGATAAAGCGGAACACAGTAACGAATGATAGAAACCAAATTAATCTAAATGTGTTGTTGAGTAAAAATTATAATATTTTATATTAATATCTTTAAAATCAACCAAATAAAGATTACAATTGCATTAGAAAGTAATTGATAAAACCTGGTTATGCATATATAAGAAGTTATGTATGCTTAAGTTTGTTTCCGTTATAGCAATCAGCATTATCTCATAAACACACCTATTCCATCCAAATCTTCCAATTTTATAGGCACGGGTTGAACAACTCTGGATTGATTCTGCATCGAGAGTAGAGTATCTTGAGGCTCCTGTTTTATTGTCCTTTCAATGTCACCATCGTGACAATTTGCACTGTAAATAGATACACATAAAAATAAATACTAGGCAGAATATAATTTTCATTACTTATAATATTAAAGTAGACATTTGGATGTGTGTAGTGATATGTAAAATAAATTACCTTGTAATCATTTGATAGTGAACATTTTTAATATGATGTTGTATTTATGTCCTAAATACATATTAAAGTACAAATATTAAAATTAAATTCATTAACATTAAAAAAATCATCTAATTTAACTTTACAGAAAACTTATTAGTTTCTATAAAAACTTTCCATTGGTTTGCAAATCTAATAGTATTAATATGTTAAGTCAAAAACTGATTTTTAAATGTATTTGTAACTTAACTATTAAGAAGGCGTGTGAATTTATAACTTTATATGTGATATTCTTGAGGTATCATGTTTCAACCTCAATTGTTCTTGTATCAATGAATTAGAATATTTATTAAGTAACAAAAAAACAAAGCACATTAATAGCTTACTTGTGATATCTCATATCTGGAACCTCTTGTTTTATATCCACATGTTCTGACAGTCTCTTAGTAAGTTTCGGACTCGTCACTGGATCTAAGAATGACGAACTCTCGGAGTCCGATTCCTCTCTTTCGCATTTAATTTTAATGTTTGGTAACAGAGGTTTATTTTCGATACTATCAATATCTTCTTTGATTTTCTTTGCACCTTTGCCATCTTGCTTCTGTTTATTGGCATCTTTTTTAGCACCTTTCTTTATTTTTTGTATGGGAGCATCTGTCTTTTGACCACCAAACATAAGTTTCTTTGTACCATTCATCAAAGCTACCCTTTGCTTTATGTCATTCAAGGTAATGCCGGTTGTATTAAGTTCCGGATGATTCTAAAATACAAAATGGCATTTTTAAATATTATTTTAATGTATTAATAAGTTAATATAGTTGTTAACATACTTCTCTGAACTGTCGTCTAGCTCTGTGAGTTGCGAGGACATTTTTAAGACAATCCAAAGACGCTGGATGTGAGGGGTCGGTTATACCAAGCGTTCCCGATACATTTGTATCACCACTCTGAAATCGCCGTATGTTTATAATATGCTTATTAATTCTATTTGATCTTCTTTTTTCACAATATGATAACATTTTGACATAATTATTCTTATAGGAAATATCAAATTATATACAACAATGAAGGGATATAATAGAAAGTTGCAAAACAATACACCATAGTCCATACAATATGAATTCTAAGACCTATATGTTTACATTTATTTTTGCATCACAATAGATTTCTACAATGGCATTGCATGAACCATTTGAATTGTAAATTGCAAAATGATTCTTGAAGCTTACTCTTGAGTTAGAAAATAAAAGTAACATATCCATGTAACAATATGTATGAGCTTTGGAAAATAAGACTTTAGAGATAAATTGAATTGTTTACAATATACCTGACTGGATTGCATTGTTTTTCTCTTTTTAAATGTATTTTCAGATGGGCCTTCAGGATAATTATCATCTTCAGATTCCTCTCCGCCTACCTCACTCCAGATAGCAGCTAGCTCTTCAAAATACCTTTGTCTCGCTCTCACATATAGAGGTTTATAACTGTTTTTAGCTGATGGTTTTGGTGGAAGCAATGGAAGAAAAGGAATAGGACCAGGAGGACCTCCTTTTGCTGTAGCAAGCAATCGCTCCCGAGCAATTAATACTTCCGGCAACATTTTTGCATAGTAAGATTTGGTCTACAACAATTTAATTTGCACATACTTGAAACTAATCAAATATTAAAAAGCTTTCTTAAGTCTGTTTATAATGGAAAAACATTAGTATTATTTTGTTTACATAACAAGTACAAAACAGATTACCTTGTGTTTTTGTTGTTTAGTTCTGGCTTTCATCAAGAACTTTCTCATTCTAGCAATATCTGGTCTGTAATTACCTTGTCTAAGATTACTAAAAAAGTTATTCAAAGGTGACTTGAAATGAAATGGCTCAAAGTTAAATAACATTTTAAGTGTTGTATCTTTTTCTTCTTCGTCATTTTCTGGGAACTTTGGAAGATATTCTTTGAGATACTCCTTGTGTTTATCTTCTAGACTTTCCCAAGTTTTCATTGAAAAGAACTCTTTAAAAATGGAATAGTCCTCACATAACTCCTGAGGTAGCTCTAGGGTGTGCCCAAGAATTCGTACTGGTTCAGTGACTTCCTCATCGCAGTCGGAACTACCGCTGGAACTATCGGAAGAACTGCTACTATCATCACTGTAACTGTTTTCACTGTCTGCTTTTTCCTCCATGACCAAACCACAACAGTAGGTATAAAATTCCTAAGCCTTAGTGTTGGTCATTCACCGCGTATCACGCTTTAAAGTGTATTCCATCCACTTCATTGATATTTCAATTTGTTTTGTTACCGATGTTTACGAAAAACCGAATAAGTGATAAGTATTATCCAACAGATAGCCATGGACTTTTTTATTTAGTCGTCAAGTCTTGTCTAAAATAAAATACAACGCACACGCCAATCTGTAGAGTTTCATACATACTATGCGCCAGAACGGCACATTGCGATGAGAAAATAGCTTGACAACCCCGAACAGCGACATTTTGCCTTTTCAAAATAGAATTTTAAAACAAAATACCAGTTGTCTATGCGCCTTTTCAAATATACGCTGTGAACTTGCAACAGATTATCCTGTAAATTATAATAATGAACAATTGAAGTTCGTAAGGGTTTACCTGTATTTCTGAGTTACACAATCTAATTCATATTAAATTATAATTTCATCTAAGAAACATTAACAAATAATGAGTTCGAAAACAAATATAGTTTTCCCACTATAAAAATGTTAAAATATTTTGTAATAATTTTTGTGTCTGTAAGCTTTGATAGGCATGTATTTAAAACAAAATGTGTTTTTTCGATATTTACAGATATTATACTTCTTAGCCTATTATCGTAAAAGTCTCCTTTCAATCCGAAATTATTTTTGAAGAGTTCCTGAAGATTTAAAAGTTTTTTTCACATATTTAATCTGTATTAATCACCTTCACAACTTGCCGCTAGGCTGAAATACTATAGGGGATTTGACTTTTTTGACATAAAATAAATCGTGGTGTAGTAAATATGGCTGACGAACTCAATGTTGACAGTCTTATTCATAGGCTTTTAGAAGGTAAAGTACCAATAATTATGTTTTATTGTTAATATTCAAACTCTGCACCTCCTAAACAATAGTGATAATAAATATTTCAATCTATAATCTGCTTATAGTTGCGTAATTATCGCTGAGTGTATAGGTATAGAAACGTCTAACTCATAAATAAATCGATTATCCTCAATTCTTATCTGAAACTACTATGAATGTTCATGCTCAAATGCCTTTTAGACGGCTATTTTTGTCTTATTCGTAAAGTGTAATGCGAATTGTACGAATATAGAAGTACAAGTTACGTATGTATTTCTAGCACTGTGGATGACAGATTCCATGGCATCGAAGAATTTCATGGGCTTATTGTTATGCTTTGTTCGCATTGTATGTTACTTTACTTGTTAATTTCATTTTATCATGCTGCTTTTTATGGGTTACATCAGTATACAGGCTGCAACAGGAAACGGCACGGCGAAAGGGAAAATTCAAAGACATCTTTTCAGGAGAATGTATGGTTACCTCCAAAATTCTATTTTCAGTATTGAGCTAGATATTAATTCGTTTTATTTTTACTTGGTTCTAAATGGACTGTTCCTTGTTTGCTTCCATTACATCCCAATTTGAATTTATATTTACTGCTGAGTTAAATTGGGAAATATACAATATATATTCAAGGCTTTCTTCTTTTACCCAAAAATTGCCAAGTCCAATATCTACCTCTTATGCAAATTGCATAGTCATATCCATTGTATGTAGCACTTCATAGTAAGTTAGTTGTGTTACTGATAACTTATATTGTTGCTTTAAATTATTAAACAGAACTGTTTAATCCATGTCCATTTTTGGTTTATGAGATGTTTTTACTGTCACTGAATGCGAGCATGTCTTATGGAAACTGTTATTCATTACATTATATTATCATGTGCTACAAACAGCTATACATAGAGGCCGGACTTATTGATGAGTCATAATTTTGATATAGCTTTTATTTTTATAGTACACTACAAAATAAGCATTTTTTAATTACTAAAAAGACTTAGTAACTTACAGACTATAACTCTCATTGGATTAAAAAGGGATGGATTAAGGCGGCCTCTCTGTATTTAAGTGTAATGTTATTACCAACCACAGTGATGTCATAATCATTGCCTATCCTTGCTTAAATAATGATTTTTAGGTTGTAAATGCTATATATATTATATTTTGTCTTAGTTCGAGGATGCCGTCCTGGAAAGACAGTTCAGATGTCAGAGTCGGAAGTGAGGGGGCTCTGCACCAAGTCCCGGGAGATATTCCTACAGCAGCCCATATTACTGGAATTAGAAGCACCACTCAAAATTTGTGGTAAATATATACCAATTATTTTCATACAATATACTGTTTCTTTTATCATTATTGTCATTTGTTATGAGTAATTTAAAATAGTGTAATTTCGAATAGGCCGTGACATAATCATGTGCTAATATCATATACAATTTATTGAAAATTATTTATTGGATATTTTACAATTAAATTATAATTATGCTTTAGATGTAATTGGTATTCATAACAAATACTGAAAAGTTTGACTATGTTTTAACTAAATATATGTATACATTGAAATAAATAAAGTATTTATTTACTTTATACTTGAAAAGTAACAATAATACATATGATGACTTTTAGTTAATATTACTGATTCCAATAAGGAAATATTTTTACCATAAAATGTTAAAATGAGGTTTTATCTACAGAAAGTTTCCTGTCTTTGTTTATCAACGGTATATTTGTATTGTAAAATATCTGTAATTTAGAATGCAAATTTGAAACGAAGTAATTGTAAGTATTATTGGTTTTAGGTTTAATAAAAATATTGTTTTCAATAGGCCAAACTGACCAATGGATAAACGGACAGTTTGTATTTAATACCAAATGTTTCTAAAAATCAACTCAATTGGTTATAAAAAAATTATATCGTTTGTTTTATAAAGTTTTCCTGTAACAAATTGGATCTCCTCGAAGAGAAAATTTTCACATTCATATAAAATTATCTATATATTATTTTTTATTTAATATCCTGTTGAATGCATTCTATAACAGTTGAAATTCTCTAAACAAATGACTGTGACACATGCAACATGTAGATTAAAATACAGTACCCGCTGTATATTAATGAGTTATGACAATATATATTAAACTATGCCAAATGCCAATTCTGTTACAGCTGTCAGCATAGATAACGTAACTTTCTAGAACATTTAAGTAAAATCATATTTCAAATAATGTGAACAAATATATGTATATATAATTATATAATATAAACAATATATTTGTTCTTATTATAGAATTGCTAACTCGGACGTGGATATGTGGAAAATAATATTTTTAATAATTTTTATTTAATCATTGTAATTATTAATGCAAAATAACACGGAATTTCAGAACATTATTAAGTTAATTTTATTTCTATTTGTATAAATATTGAATTAATGTTATATGTGTGAAATTGATTGAAAAATTTGTTTTCAGGTGATATACACGGCCAGTACACAGACCTGTTACGTCTATTTGAATATGGCGGCTTCCCGCCAGAAGCTAACTATCTATTTTTGGGTGATTACGTTGATCGCGGCAAACAGTCTCTCGAAACCATATGCCTCTTGCTGGCTTATAAAATAAAGTATCCAGAGAATTTCTTTCTGCTTCGAGGCAATCACGAATGCGCGAGCATAAATCGTATTTATGGTAATTTTATGTTTCAAACTTTTGTAAGAATCTATTAGCTGTGTTTACTTACTAATTCTGTATTAAATCTCATGATAACGAAAAACACATGCTGGCTTTCATGTTTTTTCTTCGCGAAAATACTTCGTATATTAACAAATTGTTAATGAATAGTTCAACAAGTATACAAGAATGTTAAAACCATTTTCTTTTGTTTGTTTTTTCAAAGTATAATATTGGCTAAATTACAAATTAATGTTTTCAGGTTTCTATGATGAATGCAAACGCAGGTATAACATAAAGTTGTGGAAGACATTCACAGACTGTTTCAATTGTTTGCCGATAGCTGCTATCATTGATGAGAAGATATTCTGTTGTCATGGAGGTCTCTCGCCTGACCTTCAGGGTATGGAACAGATCAGAAGGATAATGAGACCCACTGATGTACCCGATACAGGTATTTATTTCTAGGAATTATAACAATTTATTCCTTATAAAGTCTTTTTACTGTTGTTATATTATAGAGAATTATTTAGTATCTACATATATACAAATGATATAATTTATAAAGGTGTTATTAAATTAGAAAAAAATATAAATTACTTTGTAGGTGTTTTAGTTAGCAATATCTTAAATAATCCCACATAAAAAATTATTAGTCCTTTAACATTCAGAGAACATATTTTATCTGTGAAACATTGAAAATTCATTACTTATTGTATAATGTATGTCTGGATATTTTCGTTAATCTTATCAGACATTATATGTCATAGTCTATCTTATTATGATTGAAATTTTTATCTTTATCTCACAGTAAATGACCTCCTGAACTTGGTATCACCTGCAATATGAATCAGATGCCAAAAATAATAAGATTACATTCAGCTTCCTCCGACTATACATTTTTAATAATTTATAGATAACAAAATCAATAAACATTCACATGGATATATATAGAATTAGTGAATGACCTTATGCT
This sequence comes from Danaus plexippus, assembly GCF_018135715.1. NCBI lineage: Eukaryota > Metazoa > Arthropoda > Insecta > Lepidoptera > Nymphalidae > Danaus > Danaus plexippus. Next base: position 4,134,346 of record NC_083541.1, read on the forward strand.
CTATAGAAAATACATTATATTGATTAGACATTAAACAACCACAATCCCATTGTTACATACGCATTACATAGGTATATTTGTGAATATTCCTAATGTGTTTATTGTCACTAAATGTCAAACAAAATGATATTTCTATTACACACAGTTGAAATTATAATCAAATAAAGATGCTTTCATTGTATATTATATCTAATATAATGTGCTATTTCCCAGGTTTGCTCTGTGATCTTCTATGGTCTGATCCCGATAAGGATGTACAAGGTTGGGGAGAGAATGATCGTGGTGTTTCCTTCACTTTTGGACCAGATGTAGTCAACAAGTTCCTGAACAGACACGATCTAGATTTGATATGTAGAGCCCATCAGGTACGCTTATTGTGATGAATATTGAATGAGGTCATAACAGAGCATTACGTCATACATATTGTCTTATGTATTGAACCAAGGTTGAAAATTTAATTCAAGTATTGCTAGTGTACAAGTAAATGTTATTGTAAGCGGAATATGTTATATGTGTTTTATTGTTATTATGTATTAATTCTCGGAAGTTATAATATGTAGGCATACTAAAAGCATTATTTCGTTAATAAAAACAATGCTATTACTGGTATTTATAATTTAATGAGGAGTTAATTTTAATATGGGTATTTTTTTTAAATAGGTTGTTGAAGATGGTTATGAGTTCTTTGCCAAGCGTCAGCTGGTCACACTATTCTCGGCCCCAAACTATTGCGGGGAGTTTGATAATGCTGGTGGCATGATGTCCGTTGATGAAACGCTAATGTGCTCCTTCCAGGTGACTAACATTATTATTAAAAATGATTGTGTCCTATAATTTTTGTAATAATATATTATAACTAATTTAAAGATTTCGAACTAATTGATTGTTGCCTTATTTAGTTGTTGAAGGTATTTTACTGAATAAGGTCCAACTATTGAATGAGGTCTTAGTAAAATAAAAATTAATTTAATCATACAATTTTTTATAGAAGACAATAATCAATAAAATTGCATGAACTATAATAAATAAGTTGTATATTCTCTTGGCCGGTTTGTTAATCACATTAAAATTTATTATAGATATTAAAGCCATCTGAGAAAAAGGCAAAGTATCAGTACAATGGAATCAACAGCGGCAGACCGGCGACGCCTCAGAGATCGCCACCAAAAAAGAAATAACTGATGCTTGGCAACCATTGTACAGCACAGTGAGACGGATGTTACAAATAATTAATTTATATCGAGTATTATAATAACTGTTTCATGTCGGACATAGCCGAATAAGAATGTGTACTGTCGGAAATATATATATATATATATATATAATTATCTATCAATTTGTGCCTTCCTATGTTTAATTTTACTTTATATGTGAGTGATATTAATTTATTTGTTTAGTTTACAGGAGTTTTTGAGCTGGTTTTGATTTTTATTCGGCGATGTCGCGTGATTGGCTTTTTAGATCCGACGTTAGCAGCTATTCATCCGATTGCCTCGTGTTATGGACATTGATATTATATTTAGAAAAATTGTTTTTTTTTTTTTGTTATGTAATGAAGTTGATTGATGGAATCTTTATGATGGCGGGCATCGGGGCAAATCACTAACAATTGTGTTGTAGTGGATCGGAAGCACCGTTGCTTTGTTTATTCTATAACTAAATGTGCCTATAAATTTAAATTTATATATAGGTATTGGATGTAAGTGACGAGAATTGGTTAATTTGAAAAATTATTGTTGTTCACTCGGTCAATTGGCGATGTCGTTTTAAAAAAACTAAATTCGTCTGTAACGTTGATATCTTGGGTTTTTTGTTTTAGCTTACATTATTTATTGCGACCCGCTTAAATCTGGCCTAAGACATGCTAAGATATACCGGGTGGCACTGGCATGTGCTTTCAGTATAAGTACTGGACCCATTGAAAATATAAGGGAGTGAATCAGAAGTCCCAGTGAAATTATTATTTTTTTTATTTTGCACACAGTATTAAAGTAATGAATAAGTAGATGTTTTCAAAATTTTGGCAGATTGCATGATCTCCCTATTGAGGCTTTAACTTCACAAATTATGTTAAGTCTCGTTTGTAATAACTTTAATGGCGGTAGAATCAGTGTAGTCCTCGCAACAATAGTGCAATTGCTTTAATATAATTATATAAAATATTAAAAAATTATATGCAGATATTGCATTGTACAATTTTATTTTTTAGCTATGTTAACAATGTCAAATAATATTCATTAATAAATATTACTATATAAAATTAAGAGGTTTATTTTACTTTCATATTAATATGAGGTCACGGATGTTTTTTTTTATTATTTGCAGGTAAATACAATTTTCTGTAATTGATTTAAATATATATTATATCTAACAATACATAATTTTTTTTTCATATCACTTTCAGATTTTAGAATAGTTTTCACTTTATCATTGTAATTGATACTTTGTACTGCTTGTTTGATTAAATATTTTGCTAGTTCATTGACATTGCGAGATAGATTGTGATCACTTTATGTCTTACTATATTCTTCTCTATTTTCATATGTAAAACATAGTTTCAGAGTAAATTGAGTTTTTTTTTTAGATTATAGTTTTGTTGTACTTTCTCTGATGTGTACAATTTTCTGAAATATAAATTTTATTCAATATTCAAGTGTATTATCAGTTTATTAATTTAATTCCGATACTTTTTCCGACCAGTTAATTTCATCGACCCTGATCATATTTGGAAGCATTATTTCAGCAAGCTTTCCATGATTTGAGATTTTATTATGTATGTTAGCTACAATATCTTCATTTTTCTTTTGATATTTTTGAATATCCATTTGTAAAGCTTTGAGGTAGCCTCTTTTGGCCGTCACAGATTTTTTAAGTCTTGCAGCTCTTGTTTCATATTCTTTGGCTAAAGTTTCTAACAGAGTTTTCTGTTTTCGTAAATTTGCAACATCAGAAGCCCTCAGCTGACTTTTAACATCATTATGTTGTGGTCGCCTAAAATGATACCATATTAAATGCTATACAACCTTATGAATAAAACGAAAATAAATTATTAAAAAATTAAGTACCAAACATTATTTTCAGTATTTATCTCTGAAAATTTCTCCTTTTGTTTTTCTAGTATTTCTAATTTCTCTGGCATATTTTCAAATTCCCACATACTACTTATTTCTTGCACCATCTCGTCAAGAATGCCCTGTTTTAAGCAATTAAACATGGGCACCCATTTAACTCTTCTTAATTTAGCTTTAGGTACTGTTTCTAAAAAATCTTCATTTCTAAAACAATTACAAGTGGTTAAAAAATTTATAACATGATTATTTATGAATTCTTTTGTACCAGAAATAAATCAAATTAAAATTAATGGTGTCATAGTTACAATTTTGTCATATTAATAATGGAAAACATTACATTTGAGGATTTCGTATCAATATCAGATAGATTGCGTGCACTTAATATGAACATTTACATCAATTAGTTACTTTACTATAGTAAAGATACAATAAGTCAAGTGGCATACAATTGGGCTATAATATTACAGAAATTGCAATATTAAAGTGAATCCAAATGAAGGGCATTAAGTTATTTATCAATAATTTTAACTAAAATCATTAAATCAAAGTTTTTTAATTAATTTGCGATGTAGCTATATAATGCAAATCTAGCTAAAACATAATAAGTTATAAAGTGCTAAATATTATCAAACTTACTTGACGAGATTAGCTATATTGCTAAACTCTTTGAGAATCGTAAAATTGTCAAATGTCGCTTCGGAATTATTCATATCGGCTTCATTCATTTGCTCTTCTATTTGTTCTCCCATTTTGTATAGTTAATAAATCCTGGCCAATGAATCTAATGAATTTTAATAACTTTCACTTAAGTTATTAATTTCGTAATAGATACAAATGACAATATAGTTGTACCTATCCAATAATTTGTTTGTTATTCTTATTTTAACGTCTTTCTGTTTAAAATAATGTCATTAGTTTGAAATATCAGATGCGCAGAACATTCTATCATGCTTTGAATTCTATATTATTAATCCAGAGTAATTCATAGCTGAGTGAAACAAAGCATGTTAGAAAATGAAGAGTAAAAACTTGTCTGTTTACTATTAAAGCTACTCTATTACAAAAATAGATTCTTTTTCATATCTGACATGGTATTACAAGCAGAACACATAATACATATTTTTTATAAGTGTCAAAATTATATTTGACAATGGTTTGACAGCTGAAAGCAGTTGTTTGAAAGTTTCTTTTTTAATTTTAATTACCCAATTCAAGAAGGCATAATTTAAACCCAATTGTATTGCAATCCTGCTACTTAGACTTGGCGTTTCTAACAAGTAACAATTAGTTATAGCTACTGCATAAATATTAAATAACATTAATACTAGATAGCAATGTTGTTTACTTCGTTCATTGCGCATATTTTTTTTATTGATTTTGCTAGGAATCATATTTCAAAAATAATTTCGATTATTTTTTTATTTAACATTTAAATAAATACTCTCGAAAGTCTTTGATATCATTTTATTTAAAACTGACTGATGTCACGACACCTATTTTCTTTAGTTTTAATTGAGCGTTTCTTTATGATACGCCGTACTAAATACTTAGTTTATTATATAATATAAATTTATAACGTTTTAGTTCTTAATATACAGACAGACAGTTTTGACTTTGCAAAAATATTAGATTACAATTGGCTCGTTATTTTAACTCATCACTAAAAAACGCAGACATAGTTAATATTAAATATAAATTATAATCTTGAAACAGTGCAGTGGCGGGTTTTGATTTTACAAATAAAAACTAAAGTGTAACGTTTCCTGTTATTAGGCATAATTTTTTTTTAACTCATCACACGTTAATGACTTGAATAAATAGTATTTAAAGGTTTTACTGTAAATTATAATTATTATAGGTAAATTCCAATTGTATTGTCACTGTCACATCAGAAACACAAACTCCTAAGTTGCCATTATGATTATGATTAGTTTTTCGCCGAATATTATATTAAAATAAAAGTAGTTTTCTTTGGCAGGAACGGCTTGAATAGGGGCCTGCCAACTGCGGCACAGGATTCATATACCAAAAAATCTGTCTATACCACCCTTTAATTATAAAGTTAGAGTAATAAGAAAAGCGCACTTTATAAAAACAACATTGATTTTTATATATTTTATTATATATTTTTTTAATATTTTAAAGTACATAAAAATAAAATAATTATAGTATAAACAATTTTATTGTAACAAAGTTCATTTCCGTGGCAGTGACTATGTCGATTATTGCAGTCTTTGAGATCTTAAATAAATTATGTACTGAATAGAGTTCTTTTATAAAATTTCGTAACATAGTCAAAATGTAGACAGGAAGAAAATAGAAAATAAATGTTATAGTAGGCATTATAACTTATCAAGTAACGTCGATGACAGGCCGTTTAGAAAGCAGCAGCTGAAAAATAAAAATTATATATTAATCAATGAATTAAATCTATAAGAATTATTTCTTCTAAAAGCTATGTATTCATTTAAATAGTAAATAATGTTTAGTACGCCAAGTACTTTTAATTAGTCTATAAATTGTTTAAATTTAGTTACTATACTTCATAATACTATTGAAAACGACAAATCATGACTATTACGTATGACAGGTGATGACCTCAACCTACTCAATAATGATTTTGACGATATTTAAGCGTTTTTCACATATTTTTCAATTAACAACTTTATTAATACATTTTTCATTGTTTTGTAATCCAGAAAACGTAATGTAAATTATACTACAATACCATACGAAAACGATTTCTTAAATTTTGTATTAGTTTAATATAAATTTTATTTTTTATATAAAATGTAAAAAGATATTAATACCTTCATAAGATGCTATTGATTATCTATGAAATTATTTAATCAATGATAACAATTTTTATGTAATAATAAAAATCGAGAGACCACATTAGGAATACTAAAAAAACAAATGACATGGGAATTCAAGTGTAAAAAAATAATGTGAGGCTAAGAGCTCTAGGAACAAATAAGAGAAGTATCAACTGGGGTCTAGGTTAGTCAACAAGATGCATAATAAAATATCAAACTTTTTTGTTTACTACACCAATATAATGTAACATTCACAACAATGTCTTTTTTGTGTAATCATAATCTTGCAAAATACGTTATAGAGGAGTAACATGTGCAAACATATAGGTAGGTAGGTACCACAAAAAGTATATAAACTATCTACCGTACACAAAGACATCCTAGTTACCCATCGAAGTAATATCTGTAGCTCGTTTATAGGCTACGTATGAACGGAAAAGTCTTGCTTAAATCATCCACAGTGAATCTGTCTTCCACCATAAGATCTGCCGTGATCAGAGATTCGCATTAAGCATCGTTTTGTTAGATATAGTGATACAGAGCTGTCGAGTCGTCGAGAAGAGGCCAATTTTACAGCTCAAATGAAGCTTGTATGTACAGCAAGCCACTAACCTAAAGGCCTGATCGGATGTTTGTCCCAGAGGAAGGTGCGTTTGACCGGCGAGAGGTACGAGTCACGGATGTAGGAGGGGCTGCGGTCCCAACGAGCCATGGGCCTCAGCTCCGGCCAGTCGTACCAGAAGGGGTCCCGGGTGATCGCCGAGATGGGCAAGGAAGGGCTAGGGTTGAAAATGTCAGCCCAGGGCCTACGCCTCAGTCCGCCAGCGTTGAATAGTGGAGCACCTACACGTCACAATGATTAATGGCCGGACAACAGACAACACATTACGTCATCGCTCCTGCACTGCTGTTAGTGTTATAGCAAAGCTATGTTACATTCAAGCTGCAATTAGTACTACAGGAAACATAAAAACAAACTGATGTTACAATTGTCTTTTATATTGTTATGGAAGTGTCCGATCAAAAGTCGATGTCAATTTGCTGATTCTTCGGATATTGTCACAATCGATTAACGACAAAGGCTTCGCAATCCAACAAAATTTTACTCCGATGTAGCTTACAATGTAATCAATTTTTTTTTTATCTTTAACATTTATTCTTATGGTTTTTGGTTAATATTTAGAAATAATGTAGCTATAAGTCACCTTGCCATTTTTTTATCAAAAAATAATTTTGAAGAAATTTGTTTCATGTGGGCCGAAGAGCGATCGGACATTAGTAGCGGGTGAATATTTTTAGTGCAATATATTATTTATTAAATACTAATATTAGTGCTTAAACAATAGTAGTTGAAAAATTAGTATAAACCGATTAATTATAACACTACAATTTTACATAACTAATGATGTATTATTTATATTAATGGTTAAATGTTCGGTGTTCGTTATCAGTCGTGTACAGCTAGTTAGGCAACACTACATAGAAGAATTTCGTGAATAAAACGTCTCGTAGTTCATTCATTGACACCATAATTATAATGTAGTAATCGTAACTACTTCACAAAAAGAGTGCTGGAGAGAAGACGCTTGCAATTTCAAGTGACATCTAGAGATCTTGAAACATTTACAACAATAAGGGGATTGACGTAAACAGGATGTCTGTTGTCCTTACCGTCAGCATCAAATGCAACTTCACAATCTCGGGGTTGACTTATCCTTGGCTTCACGGGTGTAGGGGATCTCCCTCGGAGCGATCGGTCAAAATCAGCCCATTTTTCGGCATCAGCAAAAAATGGATCCTTATTGAACACGTCCGATAGTCTGGCCGGCAACGCTCCTTGCGGTAATTCTCATAGTAAATACCACGTCAAATAATCCAATATTTAAAACGTGGCTTCATTTAATGCACCCATTCACAAATCATTAATTCACTGTAGTGTTCACCCAACGTTATTAATGTGGACATTCCGATGGTAATCTTGCTATTTACAATGCCATCATGCACATGTCCTACGTTATGTTATATATGATACATATTTTTCTGATAAACTCGTGAGAAGCGTCTCTTACGTCAATGACGATGTCAGACACGATATACCAAATGAGAGGAAGGTACTAAACTACTAAATCAAAACACGAATAGGTCTTTTATATTTTAATAAAAAAAAAAATATGAATGGGTTAGTCAGTGCTATTAATTTTGTACTATTTATATAGTAATAGAATACAATATAATTACATTAAACGAATCTACTCTATGTGTTCTCTTGATTAACAATGACACGTATAACATTATAACGATTGATACAAATTTTTATATACAGAATTTTGGCAACAATGATGAACAATATTTTAAGATAGCAGAGGGTATTAACATAATAAATTTTGAAAACATAGTATAACATTTCTTAGATGTCTTAAAATAGAGGTCATATTTTAATGTTGCGATTTATAAATTAAAACGCAATTTTTAAAATATTTCACTATTCACATTTTCGTTATTATTGTTCTCATCTGATTAGATTCAACGAATTGTATTGAATCTAACAGGGAGTGAGGTTTTTGTTACAATACCCTATCCATGTAAAAAACTTGAAATATAATGCTTTTATAATAAAATGATGTACAAAACATTAAATATCAAATTTTTACACGGATTAATACACGCCGAGATTAAGCCACTCGTAATTTACAGAACAATCAGTCTTTTCGAGACACTAAAAAAGACGTAATAAACAATCTATCCGTCGTCAAAAGCGACGATCAGATAAATCTGCCCCAAACAAGAGTATTAACGCAAAAATCCGAATGGAGAAATCTTGGCAGCTCTTAGACTAGCTTTCAATATCGTGCAAAAATATTTAGTATTTACCTGATCCCCAGTGAGGCTTGTTGTCGGGTTCATATTCGATGCCTTTGAGGCTCTTGGGCGAGAGTGGGTCGATGATGGGTGCGGTCAGGTCGGTGATGGGATAGGCTCGGTCCTTCAAGTACAGTCCGTAACGGGATGGGTAAAGGCGGTCGATGGCGGCCATCCTGTCCAAATGATCCTGCCACGCCTTGTGAGCGTCGAAGGGGTCGACGCCTCTTCGCACACGTCTTGGGACATGGTAAACTGTGATCGAGTGGAGCCATTAAATACTGTTGCAGCGAGAACGAGGACTAAAGTTAAGATATATCCGACAACGTGGACTTTTGTTTGGAAAACTGATAAGTATAAACAGGAAATCTGTTTAATGTTAAGTTCAATCGAAGTATGAAAATATACATGGAAAAACAGAAGATAGTGCAGTTATTAGAATATTAAGAAGAATGTCAATCAAAGCTTGTATTGCCGTCAGTAGAGTTAGTAAGTATAGAAGCTTTTGTAGGACTCACCTTTGTTTTTTGAGGAACTTAAAAGTAGATTTTTTTTTATATCATATTTATACAAGTCAAGGGGCTTTTATTTATAAAGAAAATGTGGTCACCTGAGAAATGCTCGAAGATTTAATAATGATGTAAGCGTTACGTAGATGTTATGAGTTCTAATACACTACATGCTTTAATGATTCATGATTTGGAAACAAACATTGCAATGTTATATTATACAAGATAAGTGAGCAACTACATAACGAATTTCTTAAACAATATGCCACTATTTTTACTGCTGTGTCCAATACATCAAGATCTATACGCTAATGTTAATGTATTTCATGTAAAATCTTGTTGAGTGTTTTTAAAATGGTCGATTCATCATCAATTAAATCTTCCAACCTTGTCAGGTCCACCTCTTAATTCAAATGCTCAAGCTTTATTTAAAAAATGCATACAACAACGTCATAATGTGATTATACTCAAAGTATTCATAGATATTTTATACATGACAGTTACTTTACAGTTTTAATATAATTCCCTTTCTCAACATTAAGGAATGGATTTAACTAAGAAATCTTCCTCGAAAATACTAGAAAAAAAAAGTAGGAAAGAATGTCCGTGTTAACTAAAATAAAGTTTAATTCATTTTAGACTCTGCCGGCATTCGCTGAAACAATTAAATAAAAATCCCAATATATACATTATAATGTCCCATGAGTGAGGTCTTTTTGTCAGTTATAATTCATGAATACATGTACATAATAAAAACTAATTTTAGAAGCAAATAGCTGTAATGCTTGTTACAGAAAAAAGACATGTGAGATATAAACAATGAGCAAATTAATAACACGTGTATTGACAGATCAAAAGTGTTATGTTGTGTAAGCTGTCAAGGTATGTGAAATTTGTTAGCGTTGGGTACTAACTTGGCCTGTAGTGATCGAGGGATCGAGGGTAGTTGTGGGCGTAGATTGGACGCGGTGAGTATCCGTAGACCTCACGGTGGACGGGGAGGTAGCGGTAGCCGGGGACGGTTATCCTCTCAGCGGCGCCGATGGGATCGTCATAGATGGATTTGCTGTATGGGTAAGTTGACAGCAACTCAGGGAACACGCTACGACGTGTCGGCCGGTATCTTTCCTCGGCCCTGATGTCTTCCGATCCTGATATTGAATTATTGTTAGTGAGATAGTATTTCTAATATTGTGATATCGATAATATATTTGTTATAAAGTATAATTACCTTTTAGAGACCGAACGAAGGATTGCCAAAATCTGGCTTTCTTCGACGGCGTCTCATTTCTGCCGATCATTTCTAAATGACTTTTAAACATTTTGGCGTTTTATGTCGTGCTCGTTTTCTGCAACAAAATATTATATTCAATTAAATCATGAACCGAAGCGAGTGAGGTCGTTACAAAACTTATCTCTAACTCTTATGACATAACGGCTACAATAGCGCCAGTCGATCTTAAATAGACTAATGACGTACACAAGCTAGATGCTAGTCCGCAAATAGCCGTCTCGGTGGCTGCTCCGATTCGAATGGCCCATGACTTGGCTGAACGCCAACCTGATGATGAGGGCTTGGAAATGACCGTTTTTACGAATGTTCGATCATCGTCAACTATTTTAGAATTCGTGACGACCTTGTTGCTAGCAACGTCTTCAATAAGTCACCGCCCTGTCGCAATTCTAATTATATAATGGTGATATGTTTTCCAACTTGCACTTAGCGATCGAAATGAGACGCATATAAATTTTGATTTTATAAATTTTAATTAATTTAATACTAAATAATTTGACAGTATTAGTAGGTATCTCGAATTTAATTAAATAAATTGATTGTTACGATGCCAAAATAGAAGCTGTTATGTTTGAAGCTAATAAGTAGTCAGAACCAAAAATATTTAGCGCAGCTATGACCATATTTCTCGTTCCTCTATAAGCTAAACGTAATTGTAATTCATTTACGTCATTATAATCGAAATCAAGAGCAACAGATGGCGACTTATATCAAAACTTCAATGTAAAATTCCGACACACTCGTAGACTCAGTAATGTAAACTTAATTCTCATTTTAAATTGTAAATATAGCTAGATTTAATATTGCGGTTTTGATAAAGAAGAGTCTGGGTTCAATTAGTTTATATATGATTTCACTATCACGATCGTAATTACTGCTAACCGAATTATTATATCCTGGGAGATTATCGACAGAAATCCAGATATGGGTCAAGTTCGAAGGCCAATGGCGACAGATATATTTAGTGAAACACCAATGTCGGCTGGAAGCTCACCTGTGATAAAATAACGCGTGAAAATATTATGAAACGGATACATAAATACTTGAAGCTCTAAATGATTGCAAATTTGGCTCGGATGTGAGCCGCCGAAAATAGCTCGTACCACTGGTATCGAATTTACAGCATTCTGGACGCAGCGCTTTGTGACGCTCACAGGTGGTACATCATTAACAACTTTCTAGCATCTTCTAGCATGTCATCGATTATAAAATACTGGCCATTTTCTTTTTTTTTTAGACTTTAAAATATAAATAGAATTTTTTAAAATAATATTAATTAATTAAGTTCGGTTACACGAAATAAATTAGTTTCAGAATAAAAGAGATGTTTATACGGTAACTTATTTCTTTAAAAAATAAATAGTTTTCTTAGGCTTCAAGTAGGAGGAAACACCCTTGTTGTAACTTAAATATGATGTGAAACCTTTGGATTTAATAAAATTATAATAATCTTTCTATAATACATACTTTTTAATATTAAACTTCGTTAACTTTGTCTTCATAATATTTAGCAAGTAGAAAAGGGTAATTTTATATCACCGTATTTTGTGCACATAAATATTCTTTCTATGTATTATGTTAATTTACTTACGTTCTGCTGCAAAACCTACGTTTTAAACCCTGACTGAACTACTTACTGGCGAGACCAAAAATAAAATCAAATACCTACAATAACGACTAACCAGATAAAACACATTGATCACAGATAAAATATACACTTCCCGATTAATAATGCACTTAATTCTTACCGATTAAAATAATTTTCGTATAATAGCGATGTGTTGTGTCGCTGACGAGCCGACGTTGAGTGTCGGACCAGAGCGGGCGCGCACTGGCGCGTTTCGTGTTCCCGCCCAGAACCTTCCCCATTCCCCCCTTGTAATCCCCAAACCCCCACAACCCCTTCCTCCTCTGAACTCCCAGTAAACATTGTCCACGTTTTACAGCCTCATACATTGGCTGAATATTTTTTACCGAATATTATATTTGATTTAAACGCGTAGTATAATTGTAATAACATCGTTTTTATATCCTAACATGGATATTGATGTTAAATCCTTGTCACTACGTTCAATTTTTTGTTAAGGCATCGTCGTAACCTAAAATGTTCTGAAAAATGGTTCATAATATGAGTGCATTTTCCATAAGTCAGAATAGTTTGAAAATCACTGTTGTATATACAAATACACATAACCATTTAAAATTTTACAGCCTTGACACGAAAATGTCTGACTTTAAAAGATTATAGAAGGAATATTCAAAATTTTGAAAAATATAAAAACATTAGACAGTTATGCCTATATTACATACATACATTTTGTCGTTATTTTTATTAAGTTTTCAGAAAATAATACACGATTTATTAAATGAATTCAATTATATTTTTCATATTAATAAATAAACAGCTACGACCTCTACACTTTCGTAGAACCTCTACATCAACTTTAAGGTTCTGAGGTCTGCTTGAATACAAATGATAGAAATTATAATGAAACTGGCCTTATATATTTTTAACAAACTTTTTGATTATTTTTTTTGTTTTAATAAATAAAAATTATTGAATTCTCATAAACCTAATACTTCTACTTGATTTTTGCTATTTAAACAGTAAATATTGTTTATATTTTTTTTCATTCTTATTATTAAAATTAATATATTGTCCTCATATTATTTCCTTGAATACTATAAGTAACTAATTAAAATCGTCTTAAGGATATCAAAGATTTATCAAATACGTGACATATGGAACCTTATTATTATTTTATATTAAAATTGATAACAAAAGGTAGTTTAGTTTAGTATAACAACAATAAAAATAGTTTGTATACATTTGAATGTTGTATTAATTAAAGGAAAACAGTATAACTTTTCCATATGAAACAAAAAAGGTTTGAAGCACTCCCGAAGTAACCAAATTAGTTACAGATAAAAAATTCAAACGCTTTTATATTAAAAGCCTCCTTTTATGAAGATGTTATAGGACGATAACACGTAATATAGCCGGATGCAATCATTTCTAAAACATTAAAAGCATCTCGTTTGATGCAAACATTTTTATTTCTATCCCAGACGTGGCAAGGTCGGTGTATGCGGAACGTCCTCCATATATCGGTGTTATTTTAAGACATATTGTATTTCGGTTGATATACTGTAGATAAAATTTACTGTTGTGTATAACTGAAACCATAACAACAATAAAACATGGCCTTGAAAATGTACACGAATAAAAGAAATTTCAAAGACGCTGATTTCTTTAGCTTTTTTTATTAGTTTAAAATGTTCATAAAATTTTTCAATAATATGATCACATTAATTGTTTTCATTAAATATCACTTAAAACAGACGAGTAAAGAATCTCCAAGAATAAGAAAAAATGTCTAGCATTATTTTTAAACGCTTTTTCGATCAAGAAGTGTTATTCTATCCGTCTTTTACGACAAAATACTACCGTTTTTTTAACACTACAAAAACAAATTCTATCCAAAAATAACAATATATATTTCATTATGTTCATCATCTAATATCTCATCGTTAAAAATTTCTAAAATGTATCAAAGGTTTGTTATTCTCTTGAGTATTTTGTCGTATTAAGTAATCCTCGAAGATTTTATCTCTACAACGATGACCCATTATCATTATTTATCGGAACTCCTAATATTTTAATGTTGACAAGTGTCAACATGTTTAATTTATAGTCTGTGTATATACAAACTTCTGCCAATAAGTAACTTGTGATTGATGTTTAGGAAGCGTTTATTGTGGTATAAATCATTACTATATTTGTACACTGTTCAATTAAAAACATATTATTATCAGTGACGTATGTTTGACGTCATCACCGCCCACGGCCCTGTGCAATTTTTTTATTGAATTCTTGCTCATAATCATATATAAAAATAAGCACAAACGACAAAAAACGAATACTCAATACATTTGTAGAGGAACATCATCCGCTTTACTTAATCGATGCGTTTCCAATATCGAAGATTTTCACATTTCTAAAATAGCTCTTGGTCTAAAAAGTTTGATCAATAAATAAGTGAGTAAGTTTTCTATTAAATATATTATTATTCATTAATTCATATATCCTGAATTAAGCGTCCATATCTATTTTTAATTTAATGAACACAAGTTGTCAACCAGTTAAGACTTAGTCTTTTTAGTTTGCGAGATTTACTTCATATAATTAACCCCGTGGCGAGTGCAGTTATTTCAGAATTCATTTGGCATCTTGAGATTGTTCTGGTATGGTGCATCTGTTGAGTGTTTATTCATATATTATCTGTGGCTTCCCACTAATATCATGATTAAATTAGTGATGTTATAATTAATTTTATTAATACAAGAAAATTTTCTCCCAAAAATAATCATTATTTTTTTTAATTAATAATATAAATTCTCAAATTTTATGAATCTCCATGAAAGCTTGATACCTACGCAAAAAAAAAATATTTCCTCACCTTTTATTCTCTTATTTGTAATAAAATCGTGTTTAGCAAAAGTTTAAATAATTTTCCTGTCAAATTAATTTTGTATGTTAAACTAGTCGCGTTTTGAGTAAAAACCACGTTCAATCTATCTGTATAATATAAGCGAAACCAGTGTGTCACAGTAGTAGCTTCTATACACATCGCAAAAAGACAAAAATTGCTGCAAATTGTTAATGTGCACTTTTATTGCTAATTATCCTGGTGTATTTGTTGAGATATTAAAGCCAACAACTATAGTTTTCTTCATAGATTCTCTAAAAACTGAATTCTGGTACTGAACATGTGTTTGAACTCAGTCTATATTTGTAAATACATACAAACTTTACATATATACACAGTCCAAGTTTATCGTCACACTACATACGACCCGTTTTCCGTTTCTTATACAATTAGCTACTTTAATACTATAATGTGCCAATATTTATGAATGAAAAACTTTTAACGCTCCGTACGTAGCGCGTCCATGCAAACTCAGACTAAGCGTACAGATACGTGGATTGTTGCACTTTTAATCACCTGGCAAAACAATGACTTAAAGACGTAAGAGATAATATATATTCAAAGTTATTAATGTTCAAGCATAAATAATAATATTTTATGTATTTCCTACATTTTTTATTGTTTTCTATGCTACAATAATAAAATCTACGAATATGCAATTACCATTTCTGTTAATGTCAAACTGTAAATGGTGATTTGATACATCCTGTTTTCTCGGATTAATTTAATCTGTCGCGAAGTTGTCAAGCTCGTTGGCTGTTTACTAAATTTCATTCACTACGAAGTAATAACGTCATCAGTCTCAATTTCATCCTCTATTTTAGGATCCTTTATTGATTCACGTGTATACAGCGTCATGTACCAAGGCAAAAATTATCTTGACTTCACGCAATAAAGTTGCTAACACACGATTCACTTATCAATATAGCTTCTATTTTGGTTTTCAAAACCATTTATATCTATTTAATTATTAAAAAAAAACGGTAATTCTCTGTTAACTTATAAATTGTGTAGGCACTGACAATTATTTTGATTTCAATATGTTTAGTTGTCAGACTATAATTTAATTTTCTGGTTGACAAAGAAAATGCAACAAATAACAAAAAATAAGAAGCTTCCTTTAGACAATTGTTAGGATACTTTATTATTCTTGCTTGTCCTAATTGGGTTTGGTTTAAAGTTTATCCGTGTAAAGCTTGTGTTACCTTAAGATAAAATAATAATTTTACTGCGACTTTTCTTCATCTCTATGGTTTGTAACACTGAAAATTTCGTGTTCAATCAATAATCTGTGGTTTTTACTCTAAACACGACTACTTTAACATCCAAAATTAATTTGAATGGAAAATAATTTAAGCTTTTGCTAAACATGATTTTTATACAAATAAGAAAATAAAAGGTGAGGAAATATTTTTTTTTATATAGGTGTCAAGTTTTCATGAAGATTAATAAAATGGGAGAATTAAAACTTATATATGTATTTATTGTTTTGATATTATTTCAGAACGTTCTTCGTAAGAAGCGATTTATATACAGAGAAGGTTTTGAAACATTTTTGAAAACAAATTTCCATATAAATAATGTACTTTATTTCGCACATTCTCATAAAACAATGCAACATTTCTGTTCTTGTTCTATTCTTGCAGTTTAAACGCAAGACGTAATCACGATTTAATGTCCAATAAAGTTAAATACATATAAACCACAGTATTCAAGTTTTCATTCGAAGAATACAGTAGAAATTAAGGAGTGTGTTATCTTAGGATGTGTTTAAAACGTTGCTAAATAACGATGTTTTCATAACATACAAATTTTAAGTATGTAAATTCGAGAACCATCGTTCTAAAACAAAATTTAAACAACCACTACACCCGACCAACATCATATTATTATAGAGACAATCTACAAAGAAATAAGAAAGAGTTGGTGGTTAACGAATAAAATCACTTAACTTATATAAAATTCCAACTCATCTTTCTGAAATATCTGTTGCGTAAAGTTATCGAACTTCGTGGGACTTTAAGTTAAAACCATTTTAACATTGAATTTTTATTTGATTCTGTACTTTTGGAAATCTTAGACATTATTAAGATGTTACGTATTTTATTTAGTCACTCTTTCGCCATCCTCGGAACGATGCTTCAAATCTTAGTCAACAATTCGGCACTTAATCAGTTATTTCTAGGAAACGTGGGTGAAACCCTTGACATGTTTATAAATATTCAACTAAAATGTATTTATTAATAGTTTCTAGAATTTTGACTTCTCAATGAAACTCACAATATCATGCTTTGTTTATATCCGTGACTGGAGTGTAACGTAAAATATAATCCGTTGTTTTACATCAAGATTATAATGATTTTGTAATTACTTCCTCAACGTAATGTGTTCAGGGTAATTAATAGTACAAAAAATATACATGGTAAATGAATTAAAGAGCTATTTGTAACCAAGCTGGAATTTTATTTGCTTTTTCTTATAAAATGTTTTGAAATAGAACCCAGACTTCGCTTGTAGCTTACAATTTGAAAGGCATCTTCGTTGATGTGAGGCTAAAGTTTTAAAATAGCGTCTTTCTCCTTTAAAAGTGTAAAATACTCTCAAAATATTTAGAACTTTCAAGTATAAAAGTATTAAGTTATATAAGATTTAGATAGAGTTTCTAATAAGAAATTATTTCGCCAGCAATGTTTACTGTATTAGTATATAGAAGGCAAACATAGAATATTTATATATTGTATATGGCAATATTTACATATGATTTTTGAAATCTGGGTACCCTACGGTTTAAAATAGCGATGATGATTCTATCCGGAATACAAGACGTAGTTATCATCCATAAATTCAGCTTTCCAAACAGTTCACTGTGTGGTTTATGTCGGAAAATTATGTTTCACAACAATTATTCCTTTAAAAGAGCATATACAAATTTAACCATAAGAAAAATAATAAAAATCTTTTATATCTACTTAATTATTGACAACATATAATTTAGTACGAGATACATATTTGTTGTAAGAATTATAATAGAACGATCTGTTCGTACAAACGTTCTAGTTGATCTGGCAACAAGACTTAGTCGATACGCGTAGGAAGACAAAACACAACGAAAGTAATCATCGATTCACCAATCTAACAAGACCCCATACGTGAACGCCATTAGTAATGGTAAAAGGTCAAGTAAGATTAGATAGTCTCACTGTAATACTATATCGTGTGGCCTTGCTACGAATAGTGCCCGCCCACGGAGCGCAGAAAACGAAGCTACACTTATTTTTCATATGCGTGTTGATTTTTACTTCAACATCTTTTTCAACGTTGGCCTGTTTTTAAATCGTATTTATTTTTAGGTATATCCATTAATTATGAAGATAGATTAATTAGATGATACTTTTATTTTCTATATTTCCGCTACTTGCTTCGATGTTGTATAAAACATTAAAGATGAACATGTAATTATGAAGTATCGAATGCTTGATACTGTGGTTTCAAGAATTGAATTACAAAATTTTCTGTTGATTTGCAATACTTGTCGAATTCAAATAAATCTCCCGTTGAATTGAATGAATAAAAAGACCCTCGAGGAAACTCTAAGACATCCGCTCACGACCTGTCAGATGAAGACTTTTTGAAGATGGCCGGAAACACGTCAATGTATCGGACAGCTGTAGATGGCGCCACAATAGCCGAGTTGCGCGATTCCCTCGCAATCGCCCCCCACAGCTTCCGGCCAGGAGTTTTTCGCATAGAAATGGCAACATTACACATTGTTACACAAAACTTTCGCCGTAATGCTCTCCTGTGAATACTCCACTCCGTATTTTCGTGGCACTTCCTCTCGGACAAGTTGTACGATAAACAGAAAACTTTACTATCAATTTTGTTTTTGTCATAGAAACTTAAAAATAGAGGGGATGGAAGTTCCTTTCGAGAATCTTTTATACTATTACGAATATCTTAAAATTTAATAAATCTGATTTTAATAGAAAAATTTAATAATATGCATTCCTGCTTTTCAAACTAGTTTTCTGATACCAATAGTGATAAATAATTCTTATAAGGATATTGTTACCAATTGTATACGTAACGTAACATCTTAATGGAATAAAACTTAGACACCAAGAAATTAAAAAAAAACATTTTACATTGATATTTTTTTTTATTTTACAAACCTTCAAGAGGACATAATTAATTAAAATTATCTTCTGTCATGTAACAAGACACCATTTAATTCAGCAAGTAATGTTGTCGTGTCGCAAACAGTATTGAGTGCAGCCGCGCCAATACAAATGTTTGTCATATACCGCCTCTGTTCAAATGCATTCACACGTACTGTACTATTAGTAACGGTAATGGTCGATTTAATTACATATCTGAAGGTCAAATGCTGTTTATTTAAGACCCTCGTCAGTTTGCCTAAGGACGGCACTGAATGACGTTTAAAATAATTAAAGGGCTGTAGATTTTAATTTATTGTCTCGCATAAAGGCGATTAACAATTCCTGTTAATATCTTTTAGTTATTGCACAAATATTTATTAACAATTAACGGAATTTTATTGCAAACTGGCGTTTAGTAATAATGTTACATTATAATACTCCAGATGTCCAGATTTTTCGGGAAAGAAAATTGAAATATACTACTATACTGGTATTTTTTTTTAAATTATTGTTTTCCTAAAACTTATTCGGAAATTGGAATAGATGGAAATTACAAATAATATAAAGCTTTTTCTTTAAGTTCTTTAGTAATTATTTTTATAATAATAAAGGTAACTTATTTTACGTTACACCCATCCTTCAAGTGACCGTCGTTAATACGCTCACAGCACGACATGATGTTCCAGATAATTATTAAACAACATTAACGTGATAGACAAAACAATCACAAATATTTGGCAATACATTCAAACGTCATATCTAACATTTTCTAATAACAGTATTATAAACTTTATTTCTAATGAAATACAGTTTATATTTAAATAATTATTTCCATTAAACTGTAAATGTTTTTCTTACTGGCAACAAACGTCAATTGTTGCAGGGTATAATTCAAAGATGGCGGCACGCGTCGCGCTCGTGTCGGAAGCTATGCCCGGAAGCGCGGGAACGCCGCCCTCACCCGACGAAACAATACAATTGTGTAAATTGAAATAAATTGATGCACTTACATTGTTTTGCTTTCAATGTACATCTTTTGGGTGTTTTAAATGTATATTTTAACCATGATGATAATGACTTGTTATTTTCTAATCGATAAGCTGTAGCACGCAAGAGGCTGAATAACAATAAACATTAGACAGATATTAAAAAAACTATCTCTAAACAAACATTTAAAGCAAACACAGTAATTAATGACTCCCACGGCTGGTACGGGAAACATTTAGGGTATCCAATTCCCGTGCCCCCGTGACTTGTCGCGCTAATTACGCAATCAGTTCACACAATTATTTGACGCTATAATATTACGATTTTATTCATCAACAATATTTTTTCTGTCGGTTTTTTGTTTGAACGCAATTAGCGATATTGTATCCCCTTCTTAACATGCAAGGATGATATGAATCTAAAAGCTATTGGAAATTTGATGTTCATATTGACTAATGTATGTGTTAAAAATATAATATTAACCGTATATTTTTTTACGCACTGGAGTCGTGTAATATTTTGACAATGTCAACGTTTTTATTTGATGGAAGAATTTTAAATTTGAGTACTGTCTGGAGAAAACACGAAGGAGTTTATCGAATGGAATAAAGGCGTTTATTTTTTATTTTATTTTAAATAAGACTATTATTTTTTATCAGCACCGACCGTATATTATTCTTATAAATATATTATTTTAATTGACAGATAACGAAATCATTTATAAAATTATAATGTTACTTTAAGAATGTGGTTTAGCTTAAAATAATAAAAATGACTATTTAGGATCATAATAAGTTAACTGATTAACTAAAAATTTAAGATTGTTCATCTTAAATTAATATTTCCAAAATGGGAATGACCGTGGAATAAGGACACCTTTTCAAGATATAAATTTCAAGTACAAACTGCGTAACAGATACGAAATATATTACACATACAACAAGTCTAATATACAAGCACGTTAAATATTAAGCTGAGTATTCATCTTTATTTTTAACGTTTTATTTCCATTCATTTAACTATGTACATAAAATTAGAAAAAAATTAAAACATGTATCGCTTTATATCCCTAGTCCATACCTACCTATATACTTACACAATTAGCGTGTAGTCGTCAAGTCATTCTCAATTTAAAACTGAAATATAAAATTAATAATAATAATAATATAGCCTTTTATTCAGATCTCTAACTTACATAAATGTTATATCAAATAGAAAATTACATGACACTTAATAATTCCACATTTGTTTTTTAGAAGAGGATATTTAATAATAACAGATAGGTATTATTTTATTATATATAATTAATTAGGAAGATTTAAAAAAAAATAACATTACCATGATTATTGTGATGTTTAAATATAAGATAAAGCATATTGTTTTATCCACAGCTCATTAGGTATATGATAAGCGACTGTGAGGGAGTGGCCCTTCTTCCCGATAGTTAACGGCTTGTTTGTTACCAGCAAACGGATTACCAAAACGGATTCTGGCTGAATCAAGAAAAACCTTGACTCGATTATAATTTTCTCTTCATATTTAAAAAAAAGTTTTATAAGCGATGTAATTTTTGGAATAATATTATTTTATCACTAAATTTAATTTCAATATAATTTTTCACTTAATAATTTCAAGTATTAAAGCTTTTATTTGTTACTACGAAAATAAACAAGTTGAATGTTAACTGATATTTATAAAACGTAAGCCAGAACAACTGCGAAATATTATTTAGATGTGTTTCAAATTTAAACGCTCAAAAGGTTAAATAAAAAAGAATTATAATATTTTTTTCTGATTATTCTCATCCGACTCCATTGTTCTCTATGATTTCAGATGACAAATAAGTATAGGAAGTGATCCATTTCGGCGGGAAACGGGCTCAGGAAGTGGATCCGACGACCGCGAATGTTGCCGGCGCCGTACTGAGGGTTGATATTTTTGAAATTGTTTTATTCCATTTATTGCTTGCAACCAATTAAGAAAAACTAACAGTATAGTATTCCAGTAAAATTAATAATTATAATAGACGTCCTGAGTTACGACTAACCTTAATTTTTTTTTATGAGGTTAAGCAATATATTAAACAAAAGGTATCAAATATTTTAGTGTACTTATAAAAAATTAAAACTACGTAATAATATAATTAATAATCACGATATAATTTACCGTCAACAAAAAAGTAATTAATAACAAGATATATAAACGTCAAATGAAGATCGGAATCCCCAGCTGCATCACACCTACCCGCCTGTGTAAATGAAACTCAAATAGAGTCAGGAGATCACATAAAATAAATTAAACAATCATATTGACAAAACTCGCAGCGTTTCAAATCCGGTCAAAGGAAGATGGAAGCGTTTAAGGGGCCGAAGACCAGGTGCTTACTATGACAAATTATCATTGTGTTTTTTAAAGTACACGATTCTGGGCCACAAAGGCTTTAGCGATAATTATGACTATCGAATGATACATAGTATGTGATTTATGGGATTTTTATAAAAGGATTTAAAAAGGCAGGCGCTTTTTAGTAATTTTTTTTTTAATATTCCATTGTTTCACTGTCAGTGTATCATGAAATTAGTTTAGTAACAATGTGTTAACAAAATCATATTTTTATAAGTTGATACTAACATCGTCTTGTAAAAAAAGTGGTAAAATAGTTTTTTAATTACATTTACCGAAGTTGATTAAACTACAAACTACAATTGAAATATTTTTTGATCGAAGTTGAAACGTATCCAGTCTTAATAATAATTATTTAAGTTGGTAACATTCAAACGGGAAACAGTTCTATGTTATAAAGTTTTAATATATTATACTTAAAAAACATACTCAAAATAATAAAGAAAGCAAGCATGAAACCTCAGAAATCCAAGCCGACGGCCCTTAATACTTCCAACAAAGTGATTTCTACTTCAATTTAGTCAAATTTAAACGCTCCATGTCTATTACTTGCCGTAATGAATCGGTGTGACGGGCGCTAGTTAACTTGTTACTTACATTCAATTAGCTGCACTAAACGATGCAGATTAGACATGCATATGTAAAGATCCCATTAATATAAAACCTTTTTTTATAATATAAAACCTTCTTAATACAAGAAGCAAAAAGTTTAACACAGATAAAAACATTTAAATAGATTCCTGCGATCACTGTCACAGATAACACTAATTATGTCAGAAGTTATGAAATTTAAACTACAAATATGATACTTTCTCATTTGTTAGTTTGTAAAGTATGTATGTGTATTTATCTATTCCTGTCTCCGTCAGTTAAAGTAAATTAGATTCAGTTTAGCGACAAACCAAGCTCGACCAAGTGTTGACAATAATCTTATAAAACCTTTGAAGTGACAGTGAACATTAAACACATAAGCGTGATAGTAGTGCCAACATTACAGATTGCAATCGAAATAGTTCAACGGAGATATAAAGATAAGTCCAACTAACCAACGATTTAAATCTACCGTATAAGTTCATTATACAAAATAGTTATACGTTAAATAATACATCCTAAATCGTAATTTTGTTTTATCTATAGTCTGTATTATTAATGGCGGAAAGAGCTAAAAATTCAAATTTCTCTTTCGGTTTATGATAATTCTTTCATTTTAATAGCATCAAAAATTATTAGTTTAGCTATTATTGTTTACAAAAGCAAAATAAACATCTCAATTATTATTATTTTATAAGCATAAATTTAAAATTATATCTCGATCGAACATTATTCATCCTTTAGAAGCGGGTATTCAATAAGAGAGAGCATTTACTTGTTTGTTTACTATATAATATACTGACTGTAATATTTTAAAAAGTTTGATCATATGAGAATGGAAGTAAAAGTATTCACATAAATGTTTTGCTCAACTCAAAACTCAGCCACTTATAAACAAGTGTAGGAATATCGTCTTTACTAACTTTAAGTTACTTTTTTAAAATAATCTGTATTATATAAATATATATAGGACTAGGAGTTGAAGTTACTCTTTATCATAACAGTTATCTCACAATGGAAGTCCCGTAACAATTGGTTCAGCCGTTTCAAAGATTACACGAAACAAACAAACGGCCAGACAAACGTGTACTGATTTTGGTGAACGTACCGTATATAAATCCATATGTCTTTAGTAAAGCTGTTAGTTTAGTAATACAAACAGATACTAGATTCATTTATTTTTAGTTATATCTAAACAAATGTTTATACAAGTATATACTAAACCTTAAACTAAAAACGAAATTTGCTTCTTAATAGTAAATAATATGTGTGTTTATATTAAAAGGTCCATTTTAACGTAGAAATCAAAGCCAGTTTCTCATAATTACCGGCACGGCCAGTGGTATACGATACGTGATAACACTAAAACTGACATAATGGCGGCAATGACGCCGTATGTGACAACAGTCGTAGATTTAATGGCCCTTTACATTAATTTTCAGTTCAATTAAGTTTCCTATATTGATCCACGCCGAATTTTAGTATAAAATCGTTCCAATTTATTGTTATGGGAATGAATAGCAAATTGCACAAGTATGGATATCAAAAGACGTGCTCAACACCTGAGCAAAGACGTGAATTAATGATTTTAGGACCGAAGTACAAGTGCTTGGATATCCGATAGTCCGTGAAGTCGTTTCCGATTGTTAGTAATGAGCGATGACCCAAGATGAATTGGGGGTGGAAACATCCTTGCAACAAACGTAGAATAGTTATTGTTATGAAGAAAAAAACACCGCATTGCGTTTGTAGTCGGCGACTCGACGCGAATTGCATCCGCTGTTCCGACTTTTGGCGGCTCGTCCTTCTATTGTATGTCCGATATTTTTGATAAAATTACGTCACACAATAGGAAGATGGTTGTAAGGCTTGTTGTTCAATTGTATCTTATTGAGTGAATGATGAATGGTAGACTACAGTTCCTTCCGACATCATTTTCTTGCACAACGTTCTGTGATTCGACGATCCTGAACTCGGTGGTATTTGAAGTATTTTTTGTATTAAAAATCGTTATGATACAAAAAGAAATAACTATGGAAAAACAATTCAATTGTTAGAAACCAAATTGTTCCTAATTTTAAGAAACACAATTATACCTAAAATTGTTCCTACATGACATAATAACTAAAAAAAGATTTGATGAAAAAGTATATTCTGGTTGTTTATTGATATAAAACAACATTTACTTTCCCGTTTTTCATGTTATAGTGAAAATCGAACACAATTTACCAACCAACAGTAAATTCTATATACAAAAAATATGAATTAATTGATTTATCCTCAAAGGGTAGTTTTAATCGTCATACCAAAAAACCGATATTGAGAATATTTCTTATTGGGATTCGTTAAAAAATTAACGTTCCAAAAGAAATGCTATTATTAAAATTATGCATACAAACGTCATAACACATACCGCGCTCAGATGAACCCTTCTGGTGCTTTGTCAGAATTAATAGTCCGAAAACATCGTCGGCTTTCACCGCTGTCGCTACTTTCCTGATTTTCGGATTGTTTTACGCATTATTAAACCGGCAATCCAATTTCATAAGTAAGATTGAAATGTTGATACAGCTATCATAATATTTTCATGGAATTAGATGGATTATGCTCAATTATAGTCCAAGATATGAGACTGTTAAGAAAAAAATACATTTCAACCGAGTTAATTAATGTATTTTCGTTTAACTCATTTCATAACTAAAATCGAATTTATATAGTAAGCGCTTTAGATGACCGTGTAACAACGTTGAATGGGGAATCAATCTTTGGGTATATGGGCATGAATGTTAAAACAACTGTTAGTAGGGTGTGAAGGGAATGATTAGGCAATATCCGCACCCTCGGCGCGCCCTTCGACCCCAAAGACTTACTTAACTCCGGTTGAACATCTGATATTAGGCTATCGCATTTAAGGTGATCTTATTTGTTAAACTTTAACTACGATATAAAAGATAAAAATGTCGTCTATTTTTAATAAGGATTTCTTTTATTATAATAGTTTTAATCTAAATTAACCTATGAGATCTAAGATTTTCGCGAGTATTCATTTAAATGAAACTAGTATTATTCGGATTTACTACGCGGATTTTATTATTTAAAAACTACATAATCACGACGTTTCGGTTACTTTGCAGCAACCGTGATCACGGGCAGACGAGGTGTAGTTTTTAAATAATAAAATCCGCGTAGTAAATCTGAATAATACTAGTTTCATTTAAATTAACCTCACAAAGGTTCTAAATAAAATATTTTATATTTTCAATGTAAAACTGGGTTCGTATTTTTACAAATATTTAAATGTTTGGTCGGAATTACTTAATACGTTAATAGATTTAGACAAACATGTACTGTAATGGATACGTTACAAATGCGGCTTTGTTTGAAATTTTGAGAGATTAATATATAATTAATAATTATCAAATAAATAAAATAAAAAAACTGAAGACATGCTAGGTGAAAATTAAATTGTAAAGAATTACAAATCGAAGGAATGCGAACGTAAGTTCACAGAAAATTTATCGTTTCATACATATGTACTCTATTTTTATTTTTAAAATCGCTCATGCGTTTATAAATCAGATGTTTTTTTTTTGCCCGGAGCATTAATTAAGTTTTAAATTTGAATTCCAATATCAGCTAGTTACTGAACGTATAGCGTTATTAAATAGATCCATCACATCAGATTTGCGGTGTCACCCTTTCTGGGTTTAATTAGATCCTCATTGTCACAAGCTGTGTCTACTGTTTACTTTTTTAATATAGCACTCCCCGCAACTGTCAACGTTTTAAGATAAAAGAGCTAAACATTAAATTAATCGAATCAAACGAAAAGTATAATTACGATTTACATCTACTATTAACTATATTATCTTAATTATTTTATGATCTTGAAGTTCTAAACTAATGAGATAAAAATAATTTACCATATAAGACTGTTTTTTTATAACGTATGCAAAGTTGCTTAACAACGCTAGTCAGAAGAAAAAATACCACGTAACGACTTCTGAATAAAACTTTAATGAAAAAACTAAACTATCTGCTTATTTGTTACGAATGTGATTTAAGCAGCTTCCGTATAAATAATAGGCATGAAATTTTAATAAAGTTAGCACGTAATACAGAGCTCAATATAAACGCTAGGAGGGCGCTCGACATAGATTCGGATTAAGTGTAAATCCGCGCATGGATACGCATACTAGGGTACTAGCTGATGCTGATGGTACAAGTCATAAACGAAAGGTACAGTGCTCATATACTAGTATGATAAATACTCACGAATTGGTATACAAACATAAAGCCAACATACATTTTAGAATTAAAAGTTAATTGATTATTTCCCTATCTAATTTATTTACATTAAAATTTATATATACCTATGTACTGTTTATCATCACAATTCGTTTGGATCTTTTTAAATATTATATTAATAATGTCCTGCATTGTTGCCGCCAATATCTTGACATGACTTTAGCCCATAGTCCTCTTGACATTGACAGCGTCAAAGTGTCCCGCCAAAACTCTTGGTTTGTACCACACAAAATATATACAGGGGCGTCTGGGACACGACTATCAAAATGTAATAGCGGTTTTAATATTGTCAACGATTTATAAGGATAAGTCAGTGAGAGTAAATATTAAATTTGTTAGCGATACTATCAGAGTAAGTGGGAGGGACCTGTTATGTTTATTTGATCCAGGGGATATGTTAGAATTTATTAAATCATTCATTATTTATGTTTATAAGTCCTATAGAATAACATGTAACACTATTTCAATGACAAACAGAGATATTAAATGACTAAATTTTTTTTGTTCGTAGGTAAATGAAATAAATATAATAGAAATTCAGTAATAAATAAGACATATTTGTAATATATTTACTTACTTTTAAGTACATATAATTTTTTTTTCAGAAGACGAGAATCTAAATTCGACACATAGTATTATATCGAAGAACGCAAACATGCATAATTGACACTTTCTTGTAACATAATGTTGGAATCACTTTAAGTTATAGCATAAATAAAATTAAATCAATATATAAAACAATTCATATTATTTTAAACGAGAAAAACTTTAAACATTTAATAGTTAATATGTAAATAAATCGACTTTAATTATCTTAATATAATATAACACTGAACTAACTAAATAAATAACAAAATAAAATATACGCAGTTGAATAGAAAACAGTAATTTCCCGGCAATCGTAAGAATTCAGAGCTTTAGATTATAATTTCAACAACAATCGCTGTCATAGCAGAACCGCTACCAACGTTAATACAATTTTATTAAACACTATTCCTACAACAGCCATATAAATCATTGCCTAATGTTATAATGTAAAATGAGTAATATTTCAAATTTATACTGATAAACAAATTATATCATACGTGCTGTTATTTTTGATTAATGTCACATAATAACGGGATACGTTATACGTGGAATTGAAATAAGTTGCATCGTAAGACGTAGGAGTACATAGAGAGGTAAATAAATCTCTACATATTGCCTTAGCGGAGTATCAGAGTAATATCTAACCCTTGGCTGCCTCGTTATTGACCTCTCACACCCTGTTTTCCATCTTTTTCGCTCCCATCAGCTAGTTGATAACGAGGAACAGTCTGTCTCTGTCCGATTTCAATTTACTCGAGACAGATTTTCAGGGCTTTGTAACATCAACGTACAGTATATGGAAAACATTGAGATGTCACTAAAATTAGTAAGCAATGAATAAATTGGCTATTTTGGATTAATTTGGTTCAGCCATAGAATTGAAGATATTGAACGAAATAAAATATTTGTGTAAACATGCAACTTTAGTATTTTTCCGCTCGTCTCTATTTAGGTTTCTTTTACCACATTTGTTTCATTGGACGCCATTAGGTTTTATTTATTAATATATGTACATTATCATTGAATTTTAATAATCTGTTTTTTTGTAATATACAATTTTTCGGGTGATCTGCTAAGTAATAGCGACGACAGTCTTTTGTTTCAGCGGAGGGTGAAGCTTACGATATGATAAAATACAGCCTTCTCTTTCATCGGACGTAATCATTATTCAGAAGAAAAAAAACATTGACCGTTCATAAATATACAATAATAAATGAGATTTTGGCTGTTTGACACGATTGCGCAAAAGAATAAATGTCTATTTCAACAAAAGTCAGATATTTTGGGCGGGAGCGACACCATTTATAAGTGGGTGTGATCATCTTTATGGTTAACCGCATCTGCTAAAGGTTATATTTTGTTATTATACCTCATTTATTATTATTTTTTATTTTCATTTTAAATATAACGTCAACTAAATTTTCAGTTTTCTCAAAAAAAAAAAAGAATTAGCTTATAGTTTTATATAAAATGCCAATGTCTAGTACTACAACAATTTGTTAAGGTTATCATATATTGTAGGATGAAATAGATTTCAATAATAAATATAAAGATAATATTCGCACCGTAATTAGGTTGAGGCTGAATCGTGAAATGCAACTAGCTTATTGAGGAGCTAGCCGGAGTGTGAGGTCGCCATTCATAGAACATTTCTCATTGTGCTATTGTCATACTGTCAGTGGCATCCCAAACAAGTATTCTCTCAGGGCAGTTGAAAAAATCAATGTTTACTTTTATACTCGAGCACATATTTTTATACAAAGTAAAGCTTTATAATAAGCACCGTTTACAGAATAACGCTTGTCCACAATGGCATAATGTGGGCTGGAATTAAAGGTGTGATAAATGGAAGCTACTCTATGGTTAATGAGAGAATGGAGTCAAGGAAGTATTGCACGTATCACAGTTGATATTTAAAATTCGAATAATAGACAAAAAAATATTTCACGTGTAAGTTCGACATAGATAATGTTTAAAAATAAATTGACCGTCAATAAACGAGCACAGTGTATTAAGGCGAAGGTCGGCTGAATGTTGGCACACGGTTCGCTATTGAGCATTCTTGATACAATTATTCTGACATATTACCGCTTAATTATTTTAATTTTACAGCCCTTACAATTAAACTTTTTAAAGCAATAATTTCAAATTCATGCAATACTTTCTCGGTGTCCAAAGTTATTAGACATTATATCACATTGGGTGGTCAGTCATTGATGCGCGGCCATTTTAAACCACCACAGACTATAGTTTAACCGGACGTTTCCGTTCGGATATCGGAACAATCAAAACTAATTCTGAATAGATTGAAGCCATACGCTGAAATCACTTTCGTTTTCTAAGAATAAATAAAATTAAAATTAATATTTATGTAAAGATAAATAAAAAGAGATATGTATTATCTATTAAAATAATTTTATAATGATTTTTATATTGCGCATGAAAAGCTTATTTAATGAAAAGATTCTAAGATATCATAGAATTAGATTTCAACCAAGCCCGTGAACTAAAATATACATATATTGTTTGCGACTCAAAACATAATAAGTTATTTGGTCTGATATTATTTATCACAATTTTAATGGTATTAATATATTAATTATGGAGTATAATAATTAGGCAATTTTTTCCATATATTATGTCGACATTTATATTGAGTATCTTTTTTTTTATAATAGCAACTTAAAATCATTTAAACTGGTAACATCTGTTGTTAAAAGGCTGTATTATTAAAATATAAAGTATTGTTCATCGAGTCCTCATAGAACAATGGTTAGGAGTGGTGATTTTGTCACTTCATAAAATTCGTAACTGTCCACCGTGGGAAACAAGACTACGTGGCATTCGCATCCGGAAATTACCTGACTAAGATTTTTTGAGTTGTAAAACACTTGTAGCTAAATACGTGTCCATTCAAATGTTCTGGCTTTCCGCTTTTGATGTCATTGAATAGAGAAGAAATTATTTATGTCGGACGTTGAAAGCTTACTTCATAAAAACAAAACAAAATTAAGAATGAAGTGTTTTTTTTATTTCTGGGTACGTAAAAAAGATCAAGGTATATCGATTCAGCTTCGCGGCAAAGTAATGTTATATGAAAATTTATATTTAAAACATAAAATAAATGATAATTTGTGAGATTATGCTTTATCTGAAAATATATAATATTATATATATATATACATATTCTTGTTAAACTACAATACCAAATGGAGTAATATTACAAATTAATTGTTTGGTTATATGGATGTATATTCTTCTTTCATATAAAAACTACTTAACCGGTTTTGATGAAATTTTGTCGTAATGTTACTTCAATATAAGACAAACTATAATTTGTCACGGAGTTCCTTGTTTCTCCGCGAGATCACAGGGTATCATTGGTATTTTGCATAAAGTCACTTATCTTTTGTTTTAATACATTTTATATTTGTTCCTCTGTAGCCGAATTCGAAATCCACGTAACGACGTAATCGCGGACTACGGTTAGTATAAAATGATCAGAATATTGTTCATTGACTTTAAAATATATATAGACATTTATCATTATTCAAGAAAATGCTTTTTTGCATTGCATGAAATTTAATGACAATTTGGTCTAATATATATTTTTATCTTTTATCATTCCTTTTTTTTTATTTCAACTGTTCCTATATACATCAGGAATTAAAATTGATTTAATTTCCTAGTAACTACTACATGTCTTACAATTTTAATGAAAGAAAAAAATATATACTTGTAGAAATGAGGCTGATTTTAAACACATACTAATCCGTGGATTAATTTGTAACCCTTACCACGTAACTGAATGAATGAGTTAAATAAAAAAAAGTTGTACATAGTAAACGAAAAAATTACCTGCAAGTGGCCCTAGTAGTAGAATATCGTGAATGAAAAACATGAATGAACTACTACTATGGGTTGCAACTTCCGTTCCTTAAACTGGGTGGAATCAATTTTACGCATCACGCGGTTGCATAAAATTACAGCTAACTTCGCAAATGCTTCAATTGGAAGATCCGTGAATGGTAAATACCGAGACGATTTGTGTAAAAACAAATTATCCGATCGAACGCCTTTACTGAATACATTTTATACGAATACTATTCGTTCCTTGAAAAAGCGACACAAAATATATATATTGGAATAACATAAGATTAATAGCTACATTGAAATTTGAGACTTAGTTCAACTAGATCCGAATACAAAAAAAAAAAAAATTGTTTGTTGTTGAACTTTTTTAAAATTTAAAATAAGAGAAATTTTAAAAAGATGTTTTTAAAAAAAATAATCTTAGATTTTACCATTGAAACGTATCACTTTGTTTGCATATTGTGAACACTTAAAATAATTGAATGTATTTTTAATTTATATTCTTATTATAAATTATTTATAGTATTTATCATTATTACATAAAATTAAGGAAACTTTACATTAATTTAGTATAATATATAATCTGTCAGTTCAGTTAAACGGCTTATATTTTTTGTTTTTTTTGACTTAGAAAAAATATTAATAGTACAAGAAAATTCTCATAAATAAATTTAATTTTAATTCTTTATTAACCTTGTTTAATATTATGATTATATAGTTTACTTAGAAACATGGGTATTAAAGGTGTTAGGCGATTTAATCGCTTCTTTCTAGAACAGTGTTCTTGGTAGTAGGTAAGTAGCAGCGAAATAACTTCGCTGTAATCAATATTAATACAAATTAGATATCAATCATAGGGTACTCACAATTTTATCAAACAATACCAATAGATATACATTAAATCAGTCTTATCAATATTGTTTATTATCTTTAAATATTATAAAAGTACTTCACAGTATAGATTAAATCGGTACCTACATGTATTTAGACATGCGTTCGAAGGTTTTACTTACATTAAAAACACAATTAATCGTTATCAAATGTATTATTTTGTAATTGAATTAAAATCCTAAATAAAATATTATATTTTTTTATCTTCAGTCGTAATTTTTTTAATCTATCTACAGACAATTTGCCAAAAAGATATGATGGAGACAGACAGTCTGGGCAACTATAAAGGGAACGCGTTAATATTCCCTTATATTGGCATTACAAATCCTTTTAAGGCGCGATGCCTTGACGTGGGTCCTCTTTCCGGTGGTATAAAAGAGCCAATTATAAGCATTGCCTACGAATACGCATCAATAGACCCTCCACTTCGGCTTCCGAATTTCAAAGAAACAGCGACATATAATGGTTTAAGGGATTAACATAATTAAGTTTATTTATTTATTTTTCTGTGTATCAAGAAAAAAAAAATGGGCAGAATGATTAATCCTTTGCAGTTTTTTTTTATCGAGGTCGAAAAAACTGTGTATTGTTTTGAAGTTTCATCGCTCGTTGAGCCGGACCCCTGGTGTTAAGTAATTTATTTTGGTGGACAATATAAAATGTTTATTTTATAAACACTTGGTTATTGATGTGAAACCCTTCGTTTGAGTTTAATTTTATTTAGTTTAAATAAACAAAATGATATCTTTTGTTTCCCAATAACTTATGTCTACGTCTGTATATTGAAGACTAACAATATTCACCATATTTAATAGTAACAAAAAAAACGTACCTTCTATCTCAAACAATTGTTCTATAAATTATACGTCTACGGCATACCCTTCCTGCTTTATAGATGGTCTATAGAAACGAAAGCACCAACTCTCATCATTGAGCCATCAGCTGGCCTAAATCGTTTGAGTTTGATAAAGATAATTAATCATGTTTAACAAACCAAATGACCATTAGCGGCTGCTGAATCACGCGCCTAGCATGGTGGCCGACCGGACGCTACCTACAGCGCACTTATAATCTAATACTTTAAAATATAAAAAAAGTAATTGAGACATCATTCAGCTGCCATTTGTAAAATTTTAGCGGTCAACAGATAGTAATAAATTAGTTAGGGCACGTGGTGTTCGCAATTATAATCTGTGGTCTCATTAATTGACGTTTGACAGCTCTTTCACAACAATCAGCGGGACGCAATTATATGGCGACCGGAAATAAGTCAACATTGACGTCTCAATTCCGTTCTTCTTCACTGAACGGGGGAAATGTGCTACTTATTATAGATCTATAATAATAGTAGAGCCAAATAAAAAGTAGTCAGATAATATTCTAAAGACATTCGTTATTTCCCAAAAATTAATTTTACTAGTTTTCGATTTACGCTTAAGTTGAAAATTGTAAACTTAAGAGCTTGAATCTTTCACAAGAAGATAAACAAACCTTCAGAAAAGTTTTGTGTAAGTAAAAACTATTAAAGTTATCCGTGCACGAGGACGGCGGAAACTTTTAAATGGAACGGACAAGCGACTCGTAATAAACGCTCGCTTCATATTGATTTTCTGATTTAACCTCCCCTTGCTGATAACAGGCGACAGGTTATAT
This sequence comes from Danaus plexippus, assembly GCF_018135715.1. Classification (NCBI taxonomy): domain Eukaryota; kingdom Metazoa; phylum Arthropoda; class Insecta; order Lepidoptera; family Nymphalidae; genus Danaus; species Danaus plexippus. Next base: position 4,168,839 of record NC_083541.1, read on the forward strand.
ATAATCAGTATAGTAGATGTGTATATAACTCAACATTTATATCCCATTCCATATCTTTTGTTTCATTTCTAAGGCCGACGGTAAAGTACGTTATAAGCACACATAAAATTATCCTATACTATAATGGGGCTGATAAAAAGTCTAATAAAATAAAGTATAGCATTAATAAAGATATACGAGGATGTAGCGCGGAATTTCTTTTGATTGGGCGGCGATTTATCGTGCGGAAATGCCGTTACTACGTAATATTTCCGCCCCGGACTGTTCATTTTCCCTTTTTAAGCTAAAAAAAGGGCGCGAGACATCTTAATCGAAAATCCTCGTTCGAACATTCGGAACCCTCCGATGACACAGAGTAAAATTAATGCGTCCATCCTTGTGTCGTATAGACAGTATGTCCACTGTTTTGTCAGGGGTTTTATTTAACAAGTGTAGTATTTTTTAAGGCAACAGATAAGGATAAATGTCATCACCATGGGAGGCTAACTGAATAGTTCAGTTGTTACAAACAGGGTATTGTGTTCTAATCCTCAATAAAATTGAGTACAGAAGGTTTTGTTGCCGTCCTTAGAACGATATTTTTTGTGCTTAAATATCTACACATAATGTAGCAAATAATTTTGACAATGTAGATATGTTATCATAGTATAAATAACAAACCTACAATATGTACAAATAATTAATGAATGGGACATAAGCATCGATGAAAAAGAAAATGAGTAGACACAATTGATAAGACAAATGGCGAGTCAACTGGCCCGGGCCCCACGAGTTAGACGTAACCCCAAAACGCTGTGATGATCTATGCGAGGGTATTTCCTGACACCGGCCAGTAGCTACTTGATTTAGCGGAAAGTCAGATAAAACCTAATGCGAACAACAAAAAAATATATCACAATACCAGCGTCATAAATATGACGGCCTGTCGTAAACCTTTATGTCTGTGCGTTGTTGCTGGCACGTGAAAAATGGGCCTCGCGATACAAGCAGAAAAACTAAAACATATATTGTGTGTGTCAGATAGTAACGGTATTTTTCCATCATGGCGGAGATTTGCTTTATAACATTTACAATATGATCTCAACTAACTGCTAAACTACCGTCTGATACAACGAGTAGAATGTGAACGGCGCGCTATATGATAACATCAGACTTTTGGCTCTTTTTTAAAACAACATTTACCCGTCAATAATCAACGGGTAGAGGATGAAGATATTAAAATTACGACAGTATAAATCTTCATTGGACACATTTATAAATTACAAATATCTTAAAAACTTAATCTATAAGACTGGTTATTGAAAATTAAATCAAAGCATTTTGATTAATATGACACTGTTGCTATCATTCGTGATTTTGAGAAAGAAAATAGTGAAATTCGATTAGTTAGCAATTTTCGTAAATTTTATGATGCAGTTGGTTATTATACGTGGATAAATTTATTTAAACTCATTGAGAAATGCAACATATACCTAAGTACACTACACATAAGTACACATCACGAATGTTACATCCTGTATTTTAAACCTATATATCTAGGTTCGTTTCAAATGTCACGGCTAAATATAATAAGTACCTATACAAAAGGTAGGTAAATTGCCAAAATATAATCGCTAAGATGCCGACAGTATATAGATTACATAATATTATTACCATCTCATTACAAAATACTAACGCAAAAAGCTAATGGTAGCCAATTTAAAACGTGAATATCATCATGCGTTATTAATATTCATTAGGCAGCAGCAAGCAGCATAACGTGTTTATTAGAGAAGCAATAAATCGGGTGAAGGCGGGTTAGCCGCAAAATGGTTGCCGCGTGACAACTAAGCTCTCACAACGTTCTTCAGAACTACACGATATCACTTTCATATGCTTATAGGATTAGCTTTAACATTAACATTTCAATCGAAGCATATTCGACACAAAGAAACCGATAAAAATTACGTTATTAAGAAAGTAACAAACTTTATATATTTATTAGTTATATATAAGACTATGGTTGGGTTTGTTTGTTTGTCACGTTAATGCATCCAACATATGATTGTCATCATAACAAGGTGTAGTGCTCTTATCAGGTTTCGAGTCGATTGAGCGCTGACCGTACGCTCGTCCATCATAACGATATTCCGCTTACATCTACAATACATTCACATTGACGACACGCGACTTTATACCATATTATAAATATATATAAAGCGCTGATTCTAATTTCACGGCTACAAAACAACCCTCTACTACAACTCTGACCGACGATTTTTAACTGTTTCAAAAAAAGATGACTCACTGTTCAATGTTATGTACATTTAAAGTCAATTCTCTTATTCTTTTGCTAAAGTACACTTAGTTTTAGATCATTTATATTTTTGAAGACATTATTATAAACATAAAAAAAATATTGAAGTGTATGTACATATATCTGTTTGGTTTTTTTTTAACGAATGTTCTTATTACATTTAACAATTGGACATCACAGAGAGAATAATATATTATGTATCTGAATATACTTTTTCAATTAAAATGGTAACAACGATGTACATTTAATTCTTATAATAAAGCAACATATGTGTCAAAATCAGTGGGAATCTGGAAGGTTCTACTTGTTGTGTTCAGCGTTAATCGGCTTAACTACTACACCTCCATTGGATGGCTTGAAGCTTGAATCGAAAGCATTTTGAGAATTCATCGGAATTAATTTTCAGTTTGTTTGCCCATTGTCGACTACCGACGCCGTTTCCTTTGTGATAGTGTTATTATTTATTTAATAAACGCTTACATTTCTTTGTTGAACGCCTCCTCAATCAAAGCCAGTAGGCGTTTTCGCTTTTTCAAAACTCCGTTTATATTCGACAAAGCGTCATATTAAACCGTCTGCCATGTTTGGTTTGAGGATTAATTGTAAGATTTTACACAAGTTTGAATGTCAACTATTTTGTTTTTACAATTGACGTAACACTTTTTGTATTCTTTTTATTTTATGTTGTTTACGGTGTATCGACGTTTTAAAAATATATACGCAATAGGTAAAAAAAAAACTGTTAAAAATTTTATATTAAACTTAGTGAAATTGTACAAACTTTTTCATATTAATTTGTGGTGTAAATTCTGGAATTGGAGATTGTACAAGTATAGTTTTTGAATTTAGAACAGTATTATATGTGAAAGAAATCACTTATATAAATTATAATGTCGTCAGTTTTCCGAGGTATGGCGCTGACGTAAAGAAAACTTAGTAACAAGTATGTCAGTAATCGGGTCGCGGGCTATCAGCAGCAGTGATTAGATAAATGACAATACAGCAAATATTGAAGTCAAACAATGATCGTGCAGCGTGATGAAAACAGATAGTTATAGGAAAAATATTTGTATGAAATACATTAGTACATGAGACTTTAATACGAATGACACTTTCGTTTATTTCATTTGACTAGATTCTAAGAAATTGAGTTCATTTTCTGTTATTTTATTTTTATTTGTTGCATTGAGACTTCTTTGATTTGTGATGTCTTTGTTTAGTTTAAGTTATATACTTATTATTTGCACGGAAAAAAAACATAAGGAATAACTAAAATTATAGTTTCATAAAACTAATATTATCATTATTATTTTATTAATTATTTAATATAATTATTAATAAAGACACATATGTCTGTGAAAGGTTTGAAAATACACTTACGCATTAACTCTTTTAGTTTATATGTTATCTTTCAGACTTCGTTTAATTAAATTGTGAAATGTATGAAAAAAAAAAAATTATATGTATTTATCTTAACATCTTGAAATTTTAACTAAGAAAAGTACTTGAAAATAGTTTTCAGCTTTTTTTTACTATTTTTTTTTAAAGGTAAACTTAAACAAATATGTAAATATATAAAAAATTTGGAATAAAACAGTTAGATTCATTAAATCGTTTTAATATTCACATAATAATTTATATAATAAAACATTTTTTTTACAAATATTATTACATAGAAATAAAAACCGAAAATCGTTAGTTGGAATGTATAAGTCAGCGATCATCATAGACAAACGCCACGTGACAGCGGCGGCACACTTGAAGATAACGAATGTAATTCAACCGAAATTATTTACAAAATATACAACAACTATTCTAAACTAAATTCGCTACTTCTTTTATAAATATACGTTCTCGGATATACATAAATAACTATGGCTACACACATTCAACTATTAATACTGTTACTTACGACTAAATATTGCAATCTGATAAAATCTGGTCATTTCTCATAATTATATTTAAATTTGTTATATTTTTTTTTTACATTAATTTACAAATAAGAAACTAAAATGGAATGTCTAGGTATATAAACTTAAAATGTATGAAAAGTACGCTTCCATAACTAAAAATTTCTGAGATGTTTGGATGTACTTGTGATTGAAAACACACGAAAATATAATGAATTTAAATGACATTACAAGTTACTTTATAAATTTAAACTATAGGAACAAGTACCTTAGAAATTTAAAATCATTAAATCATATAATACTTCTTATTATTCGAACTGAATATTAAAATTATAAAAAAAAAATTACTGTCTCCCGACAACCGCGTTATATTGTTGAAATAAATAAAACCTCCAGTTAATTTGCATGTGATTTGACAAGGCCGATGCTAATATCCTGTTAACGTTATGTAATCAGATATAAGCACTGTTGGCACAACTGTTCGCTCTGATCCCTTCTGTCGGCGACGTTAACAAAATAACCGTTGACCGTAAATATTGCAAGCTTCTGTACTGCTACGACTAGTAATCACTTGGTAATAATACTTATTTTCACCACCAACAACCTGGTTGAGGTCCGTGACCCGTGACGGGGGGCTGGTGATGCATCGGCTGGTATGGTGGCAGCGTCATCCCCAACGGTGGTAGGCCGTCGGGCTTTCCGATACACGGCCTACCGTCCTTCACCAACACCGGCACCGCCACACGGCGCGGTGAATTAAGACCGCCCACGTTCAAATCATGGGCGCCTTTCTCTTGAACGGCACGTTTTGTCTTGTATCTGTGGTTCTGAAACCAGATTTTTACTTGCGTCGGCGTTAGGCGTATTAAACTAGCCAAGTGTTCCCGCTCAGGCGCTGAGAGGTATCTCTGTTGTCTGAAACGTCGTTCCAACTCGTATGTTTGGGCTTTGGAGAAGAGTACTCTGCGTTTGCGTTTCTTGTGCGATAGATTTGACTCGGAGGCTGTGTTAGGTTGATCGTTGTCGTTATCGTCGTCTAGCTCCAGACTGTGATCGTGGATGTCATGATCATGTTCCTGTTCCAGGTCGTGGTCGTGGCGCGGGTCAGTCACTGTGGGAGAAGCTGCTGACGGACCAACGTATGACAATTCAGATGCTCTGGAAGTACTGTCAGGACTCGCCTGCTGTCCAAGCATACCTACGACAAAAGAAAAGATCATAAACATTTTATTTCATTTAATCCTATTTTTTGTTAACTCTACGATACTATAAAGCTTAAGTTATCTTACAGTAACTAAAACAAAACCACGGAGTACATAGGTACAATACTCAAACCTCCTAAATATGTAAGGGTAGATCTATTTAACAGAAAAAACCGTTCGAAAGCAAAACAAGAAAGGACAGGAAAAAATCACCGCAAATATTCCCAACTCATTGTTCTCATCTCCCCCAGGGATTGGATTCAGTTTCACACGGATATAAGGAGTAGCGGGGACTTGGGCGTGTTGGTAGGGACTTTGGGAGGGAGGTGGCACTCCCACTACAAGGCAGCTGCTCTATTGTTCAGCTATTGTATCACAATTTAATAAAACTTGGTTAACATTTAACATTTTAATATTTACGAGTATATACTTACAGTATACGACGTTAAATCATTAATGAAATTCACGTATATCAAAAGAAATTCAAATAAGATAACGTATATTATAATTAAATAATACCTATTCTTAATAGAACATTACATCAAAGAATTAAAGTATACTTAGAAATGAGTTGCAAAAAAAAAAGTTTGATCGAATGTTCCAGCTATTATATCAAACCCCAAACATCGTCTATTAGGACTAACAAAGGATGGTATAACTGTCATCAAATAAAGAACGAATGGCATTCCTAACAGCCGCAAACAGTGTAATTGATCTGCAGCTGCAGGCCTTCCATTGGTGACAAATTCGTTCTACGTCGCACCCTTCGCAACTTAAACAATCGGTTAGCCCCCGTTACGAGGGCGTGACATTACGCACCCCATTTACGGATTCACTGACATCAACTGATTTCATTAGATATTACTTTTGTCTCAAACACATTAATGTCTACATAGATCATACGTTTTTTTTATAGTATCATAAATCAAAAAAAAGTCACAATCATGACAACAAAACAATCGTTATCTTAATTAACAATAAAGCTTTATCTTATAAAAAGTAATCAAAGCGCGGATTAAGGTTTTTAAACGGGCAATCGAATGTGGGAACGAGTGCCGAAATATTAGATAAGCGATAAACGTAATTAATGACAACAACAGATTACCGCTGACGGCACTCCATTGGAGCAGCATTTCAAAAAATAATCTCGGCCTCTCGAAGCCGACTACCGAACAACCATTATTTTCGAGTGGGTCAATATATTTGTGTATGATAATTTGAAAAGTACTCGTCTTGATTCAGTCAAAAGAAATTTGAAATAGTCACATTTGGACAATACATTTTTAATAAACAAACATGGTATAAAGTAAGACCGTATATGATTGACATAGCGTTGGTGTTTGAAACTTTCAGTCTGCAAAGGTTTTAAGTAATACTCGCCTAAAATAATACAACGTGTGCCGATAAATGAATTATCTAGTTGCATTATTATATTACACAATAGTGTATTGCCGAAATACGTTACAAATTGTTTTAATATGGTACATAATCTATCATCTTATCGACAGATAAAAACGTCAATTCATAAAGACGTGTTAGAATCTTCATGTTTCACCGCAGTGAGATATCAACAAAACAAACGTTAGCATTTACGAAATGTGATAAAAAATAGGACATTTAAACGGTTTAGACGTGGATAAATATTTTGTAAAACTTATAAAAGAATCGGCCGTGTGACTAATGTTCATCAGCTTTGAAAAATTTGTACGTATCTAATAAACTCAATCTATTTATTGATCGTCCAGACAAGAGCTCATACTTGTATTACTATATCTACGTTACAACTCCTCTACCAACATACTTGTTAAGTCAAAAGCTATCGTAAAATTTTATTCAATGTAAGACACAATAATGAATGAGGCGCTGATATATGGTTAGGATGAATGACGTTAGAGGCAAATGTAAAGAAAAATCCTAACTCTAAAATCAAGAATATGGACTAGAAGTTGTTTGAATACTGTTCTGATGTTTCTGGCAAAAACTATTTTAGGATATATATAAAAAAAGGTATATACCTGTGCCATCGTGCTGATCTAATGATAACCAAGGCTGATGATGTCGGAGCAGTTCATGGGGGTAGTTGTGATGCGGAGGAGCATACGGAGGTAACTCCAGGCCGCTTAGTCCTCCTTGAGGGGGTGGTTCCAATCCTTTAGCCTCATTTAAGCCGAGAATATCGGATATTTGGAAACCGGGGCGCTGACCGGGCATTTTCATGCTGTCAAGCAATCTGAAACAAGGAAACAGAGTTTAAAATACGTTTTATGTGCAGTTTACAATTCTTTCCATAACAAAAAACACAATAATAAATTACTTAAAAGGTTTTTCTTATTTTCTTTAAATACATTTCTACATTCAAATAATAAAGTATGCTTTCAAATTATCTTATTATGTGAATGAAAGTTAAACGTGCAAGGTCCGATTAATAAAAACATTCAAATTCAAATCAGGTAAGGTTGAGATCGTAACTAAAAAGAAACGTACACAAAATCTATCAATTCAAATACTCGATTGTTAAGTGAGAACCTCTCAAGAAAACGTGACCCATATAATAGGAAACAGAATATACAAGATTCGAATGTCTATTAAAATATTAGAATTACATGTAGCTGTGAAATATGTCCGGGTGTTAGTACGTGACTTGATGAAAGGGCGGCGTTACAAGAGCCTTTAGCAGGTTGTAAACACCGACATTAACAAGCTCTCACTAAGAAGTAAGAATACTGACATATGTCACGATGAGATGAACGATTGTGAAGGATCGTTTGAAAAACTAGCAATGCCTGTCTTAAAAAAACATACGAAATCTCCAACCTTAGGACCAGTTACAAAAAAGAGTCAAAAAGAAAAAAAAGAGTCAAAAAGAAAATACTTTTTTCATTTTAGAAATGTAAAAAGACATTTTATCACCTGAGTATATAATTTCAAATTAAAACTATCAATCAATAATAATTTTCTACTTTAGTCTATATTAACACGGAATATGCACTTTGCAATCCATCGTCACTGGCGTCGCTTACCCTGGGAAGGCGGACCGAAAAGCCGCCGGGTAAAGGGCCGGTAAAAAAGCCGGTCCCCATGGTGGTAAAAGAATAGGGCTCCAAGCCAGCAAGGATGCCGGCGGCAGCAGGGGCGGCGGAGACCGCGCGCTCTCAGCCTCCTCGCACTTCATCTCCCGTCCGGGAGAACTCGCCTTCGGAATAATTTTGGTAAAAGACACAACACACCCGTCGGAACACGTGCTGCGCCTCGCGACGCTGCGCCTACACTAAACAACCCTCGAGTGGTGCTCGGGGTGAAGCACACCCCTCCGCCCTCGACAGCCTACTCAGCTCCGTTTGAGGGTGCTCCGGGAGCTCCGCCAATCGCAGCCTCATCCGCACTGGGCGGGACGACGTCCGTCCAATAGAACCGCAACATCAGCCTTCCCAACAAAAAAACTTAAGTATACTTTTGAATAGAGGAGCTTTCGACGTAGCACGTTACGTTATGTTGCTTTTGTAATGAGTGCGGCGTTAAGCCCATTGTTGAAGCCCGGTTCGTTATGGACGCCGCTCTAAATGCCCGGATAACGATTTTCATTTAGAGTGTTTTTAATAAGTCCGCGTAAGCTCATGTTATGTTTTTTTTTTATGTATTTTTTTCTATTCGTATTATGAGAACGCTCGATACCCACGTCACAATTTATTGTACCCAAATATTGGCACTAAATAATAATAGTTTTGTATTTTATTATTGTGGTATTAACAATTTGTAGCTGTTTAATATACAAAACGAAACTTCTCGAACAAACGCGTCTCTATCATAGAGACAAATAGCAAAGAAAACCTCGTTTCTAATATTTGAGAACTTGACGCTACAGGTCTAGGGACTTGCACATGTGCAAATACTTAAATTATTATGATTGTGTAAACAATGAGACATACTCCATAGTTCCTTGAACAGGTACCAACAAAAATCCCAGTTATCAGTTTATGACTTGCACGTGTGCGCCTGCGCATTGTTTCACTCCTTGTCTTATTTATTCGTCACTCTTTGTATTAGGTTATTTGTAAATATAGATAGTTTTAGAACTATTTAAAATAGAAATAAGGGTTCATCGATTTACTTATCAAAATAAGTACAACGCCGTTTTTTTATTATATACTTATACAGGATGTTTTACATAATACTGTACTTTGCTAATTGAACCTGAACTCAACTTAAAATGTGTTTGTCCATAGTATATGGTATGTATACAATTAAAAGACTCATATTTCCGTTAAGATTTAAATTGTATATTGAGATAATTAATTGCTAGATTGCAAAAAAATTATGAATGGTAGTGAAAAATACGAATGTGATTATGATAAAAGCAGTCATTAAGTTTTTTATTTAATTAAATATATATATATATATATATATATATATATATATATATATATATATATATATATATATATATATATATATATATATATTAGGAGGTAAATAAGTTTCTTATATTTCGAATTAAATGAAATATATTTAATACTTTTTATATATTGACTGTACATTGAATCCTGAATATATTATATTCAATTTCCAATTTCTTGCCATTTTAAGTAAAAATATTCTAATTATTTAAAACAATAAGTGTTAAACAACAAGTTGAACATCTGTTTTTAACAAGCTCAATGGGATCGGATTCTGTCGCAGGTGTTGCAAAATTAAATTGTTTGGAACAATACACTATTGTTACTAACGTGTATCGTTTGAGGACATCTTGAACCGCTTAGCGTTATAAGTGTTTCGTGTTTTTCTAAGTTGTTCCTAACTAAGTTTATTTCGCGCTTTTCATTGATATAATATTTTGTGGATGTTTACCATGACGTTTTTAATTCTTAACACAAATAAAAATTCAACTAAGTTAAATCATTTTACATATAAATATATGCTAGGTACCAGCCCCTGCTTCGCATGGGCTTTTTACAAAAAATATAAAATAACCTATTTAATTTTTAGAATCATTAAACTTATACTATGATAACTTTCAAATGGTACGCCCGATTTAAACGATTTAAAAAATAATTTACAGATACTGATGTAGGCTTGAAAACGAAATAATTTATAATTTATGTTGATAAGACTTAATTCCGTATTTATGTAAATAGCTTTCCAATAAACGCTTTAGAATGACAATTTTTAAAAGTTGTAAAATGGATATGGCAACATTTTGCGGTAAAAGTATTTAAGGTTAATATTTGTTTAATAATTCTGGATGGGAGGGAGAATTGTAACTCGTATTCAGCTACAACGAAACCATTAAAAAGACTTCTGGTTTTTTAACCCGACTATGTATGTATGTATGTTTGTTTGTATATATGTTCAAGCCTAACTACAAAATTTTATAACAGATCTGGTAAAATATTTTTAGATTTTTGTGACACGAAAAAAGTTTAGTAATCGCTTTAAAGTGTACAACGTGAATTTAAATTATAATAATAATTTGAGTTATAAATGGTCATAAAAGAATAAAAATTTACATATTTATTAAAAAAATAATTAATAGATGGAACAAGCTAACACTATACCTTAATAATAGAAAAATGTCTCAGGAACAAAAGGTCTATAAAAAAAATAACGTTATAAATTATTATTTTATATTATATTTTGTATAAATAATATATATTATATTGTATTTTTCGAGGCTTATAATGATATCCAGACATCCAGACACACAGTAAAATAATATATGTACCTTAAATATTAAAAGCATTTTTCGAGTGACTTAAGCAAACAATGGCTATCATTCAATTTGAAAGATTTTCATATGGGCTTTTGTAAACGATTTAAGATCTAGATATTTCTTGTGTGTGTATTGACCGCTGCAGATATTACTCGTACAAAAGTAATCTCAAACGCAGAAACTCGATCATTATTGAATTCCAAACGAGTCGAATAAATATTCTCTATGTACTATTATTTTGCCATCATGATATAATTCAATTAATTATGATTGAATATACTTATAATTAAAACTTAATCTATATTTATGATTTATATTTAGTAGGTTTAACGGAAATAAACCTAATATTAACTTAACAATGAATCGACAGAATCAATGATATTATGAAACACGCGACTTATATTGTTCTAATAAACCCGACGTCTCGATTACTCTACAGCGAAATATGATCACTCCTAGATTAGACGAAAATCGAGACGTTTCAAATCAAATTCAATTAAAATTTTTTATGTATACCATATTTTATATTTGCAAAAAAAAATATTTTTCATAAATAAACGTATAAATAAATCACAAATCAAAATACCGTGAATCAATTACAAACGAAAGCCAACATTTAAATAAAACGCTCCGAGTTAGCTGTAAAATTATTGTAAGTGATAACATCTATAATTTTAAAATCGATGTGCTTTACCGGTACGAGTGAAAGGGCACAACAAAGGGCAATAATTTATAACGGGTACCATCCCCTAAGTGGCGTGCGTAGTACTGACGTGAAATATTTAATTGACTTATTGAGAATGAGTTTTTAAAACATCTACCCGACGTGATCGCTGATCGAAACTGTTCAGTATATGATAAATATGCAGAGAAATATGGCGCAAATAATATCAGATTAGTTTAAGATTCTATTAGGAATCTAATGTAAGTAATTGGGATAGTCATAGCCAAAGAACGCTTAATATAAGTCTGAGATATAAATAAAAGTATTTATTGTATTGTTGATTCTAGTTGGATTCCATTTAATATTAAAAAGTCTAGTTGATTTCCAAGTAGGTTTTTAGTTGTCTTCAAAGAGAGCGGCAAGAATATAAAAAAAAAATGTAATTTAAATGACAAAATAAGGCTGTTGTTTCATAAAAACATATCACTAACTTCATTGCATCTATCGCAAAAACCGACATATTTTATTTTAAATCAACTATCCCTAGTTATGATTATGTGGACTATTGTATTGGAATATGTAAAATTATAACATATTCTATATCTGTAAAGGTAAGCTGCAACCAGATTTGTGAGGGGTCTGCGCAGGTGTCCGAGCCCCAATACAACTCTATGATCACTCACTGATTACATTAACTTATTTTTTTATCATTTGCTTGTTGAAAAAATCGCTTTGTCTTAACATATACAATTTAAACTGGCACATAGTTTTCGTTATGACAAATCAAATGTTTCTTTAAAAACTATAAAGATATATTTCACTTAAACCGATTTCCACGGTTTAATTAATTTTATTTTTATCAATAAACAAATCTTCTTCACTATATTTTAAGCGGTTTTAATCTCACTAATGGAAAAACTAAGAAAGGTTTAGATATTTATTATAAAAGAAAAATGAATACTAAATAAAAATGCCAACACGACATTTTCATTCATGTTAAAGCCAGACATAAAAAGAATTGAAGTAATAACGTAATAGTGAGTGTCCAAATTGTTTCCATGCATTAGTCTTCAACCGCTCCGACCGAATTGACTCACGAAAACGCTGAACTAGACTAATAGAAAGAAATACATATCAATAAAGCCGTTTTTTTATAATATCACATAAATTAAGTCGTTTCTTATTGGAAATTTAATCTATTGGAGTTATTAATTTTCAGTAGACGTTTTTTTTTTGCTTCTCATTTGAATTTAAAGTATTTATACTCTTAGTAGTTATTCTATAAGAAGCTATGTCACATTTGTTTGTGAATTTTTATTTTCTTCTTGTATTCGTCCTCTATTTCCGAATCACCTAAATCCATGTCCATGATTCAATACAGAACAAATGATTTAACATAAACTTGTTTGTAAATTACTTAAATTATACGTTTTCTATACGAAACATTGTCATAAATAGATACTAAATTAGAGACATTACAGTCGCTTCATATTCGCTACCGTAATGATAAAATAATAGGGACTGATCGTCGACACGATAGGAAAGTAATTTGTGTAAAAGTTTAGTGGATGTATTATTATATTGTGTTATGGAGTCGAGCCATCCGTGCCATGCTCCGTTTATAGCGAGAAAAAACTACCCCATGACCAGAGTTAAACGCGGCCATAACGTCTTGTTGGTAAAGCCCGGTACAAACAAATTACAACACAGTTTTAACATAATGGCTCAATTACTATACGAACCGCGAACGTCACTTATTGTCCCGAAAAGAACAAGATTTATAGAACAAATGAGAATTATTACAAATTCGTGACGGAGCAGGCAGTAGCGTACATAATATCCGTCAGTCAGCACCTAAGAGTACCGTACTTAAAATGAATTTACGAGCAAAAGTTTACCAATATCTAAAACTTGGGAAGGCGAGTGTAGTCGATGACTTTCACGAATATTTTGTTATTCCAATCTGGTTAGGCGCTCTAAGCATAAATGGTTTGAAGCACGAAGCCGCGAAGAGGGCTTCCGAACCAATTAAGGGTTTCCACGAAGGCATGGGAGAAGAAACAGCTGACGAATTACGAGCTCGATGGTACTCGTGACTCCCAACGATGGTTCAACGACACGCAACCGACTCCAACCAACCAAAAAGATATTACATGTTTCCGATTTCGCATTTTATTAACACGTTGGAACATGTTCTCGAATTGATGCCCTTATAAAATAATAATGCCAAATGAGTTGATCTACACGACAATGCGTCTCTTTATCAATGCAATAGAAAAGCTGACTAATAATAGGTATATCCTATATTGACGTCATCACTTAGTTACTGACAGCCAGCCAGCAACATATATTATAAAATAGTTTGTATTTTTCTGGAACTTTTTTCCCACATGGCATCATTAAGTACAAGTTATAACCGATTTTTTTTTATGTTTTCTTAAATGATTTATTTACACATTTTATAATAAAAAGTAGTTGTTGCGGCTGAAATCTTAACTTATTGTGTAATTCCAGGAATGATAGTGTAATTAATATACTTATATATATTTATACAAAATATGTATTAAACTTATAACATTTTTATTACTCTTACTCTTAAAAGTCTCATATTATTAATTATAAACGTAAATTCGTGTATTTCTTAGCATACGAAATACTTTCAATCGGTTGGTCGAAGTTTTCTTAATACATTGTCATATATTTTAAATTATAATTTCACATCTGTATCCCTTGAGGGCAGCTTAGTAGCGTATAATGAATTGTTCTTGATAACTTACGCGTAAGTTCCATATCGGTAGTCGTCTTCGACTTGTGGCTGTCTGTACTGACACGATTCAGCCCCATAATCCGTTGGCACCACCGACCAGTTATTTTCATAATTATAATAGTCCCCATAACCCATTTCACCGTCGCCAATCATTTTCATTATACACCACCGAACACAAGTTCCTATAAATTATTGATATAATAATAAAAAAACAGCTCAACTTTATATTGGTACAGTTCCGTAGATGGCGAACACATCGACTGATCGATGCCTCATCGGGTGTTATCAATAAAATTGTATCCTTATCATATCTATCAGCTTTCCCCCGAGATATCGGACTTTTATAAACGTCGACTAACGCCAATATGTTGTTAGTGAAACAAGCCATTGGCAATGCTTTCCTTAACACCTAAATGCCAAATCTTGTTGAGATATATTTAATGAATAGCGAATATTTTAACGTTACATAGTATAATATTGTCACAATAAAAATATTTATCTGATATAATAGTTACATCACGTTTTTTAAGATAGAAGAGCGTTGCTATAATCAAGCACTTAAAATTCTGCCTTTCGTAATGTTGAATGACATCGAAGCTCCCAAGGAGGTTTTACTTGAATTAATCATCAAACTGGCCTTTAAAGACTGTTGCAAAAATCTAGATGATAATTTCAGGAAATTTCCTCTCACCTTCACAGAATGAGACTTTATTACAAAAAAAGTAAAACTGCGAATTTCATACAAGTTTCGAAGTATGGACCTGAATGGAACACATACTCTGAATTTTCAGTACCGTAAGCCTGCCAATAAAAAATGGCATTTACCTCTGGTGGGACTCGAACCCACAATCCTCGGCTTAGGAGGCCGATGCCTTATCCATTGGGCCACAGAGGCGCATGTCCGACCGGCGCGCGAGTGTGCCCACACTGTAATGTCGTTGCGTCATAGTATATTTCACGCGTCATAGCCGCTCACTCCATAATTAACACTGATTATCTACTTTGCTTCCATCGAAGAGCTCGGTTATAAATCATCATTTCCACCCAATTACCGAAATTTTATGATCAACAATTCTCACTCCAATATCATCTGTCAATATACTTTTAAACTTTTTTTTTCTTTTTTTTTTCAATAAAAACATACAATGTTCAGAAAAATATAAAAAAACAAAATAACAGTGCCTGTTATTTAAACTAAACATTTTAAAAATTCAACAAAATTTCTATAAAATAAAGGAATAAAGTTCCAAACTATAGACAATAACGATAGTACGTACTTTTTATCGTTGCTTCTTAATTGTGACCATGAAATAAATAGTTTTAAAATGCTTATGGTATTTGTATTACTATCGCTAAAGAGGTTATAAGGTTAATAATACTTTCACTATGGATTTTTTTGACTGTTTGTTCTATTTTTTAGACTTCTGTCGCTTAGAAGAAACAAAGCATGATTGTAGGTTGTTTTTTCTTTACTATTAATTATTTGTTGAAATAGTGAAACTCTTATTCAATATCAGACTGCTAGGCGTGTATTTAATATAGTGGGACCAGTTCTTTAAAAAAGGAAAAAAAATATTAAATGCATACCTACCCTAAAAAAAGCGCTTTTCACAAAATTTAACAATTACTTATAAAAATTGATGTTAAGTAATTTTAAAACAATAATTTATAGGATTAGGAATTGTAAGGTAGGAAGATAAATTTATTGTATGTAAAATTATTTTTCATGTTCCAACTAAATACGAACGTCATCGAAATATTCAAGATAATTCCAGTTTCGTTATGTATATTTATATAGTTTTTATAAAATTTGTTAATCTATGTACCTTTTTGTGTTACTCCTCGTGAGCCCAATCTAGACTTCTGTTACAACTTCATCTCTACAAGCGTCTACATCACCGCCATCATGGGAGCCAGCGGAATAACTCTAAGTCAGTGTATATACGCGATGCTCATACTATTATTTTTTTTAAAAAGACTATTTATTTTAACTAACGTGTAATTTCTGTTGAATTTAAATTGTCTTGATGATCAGCGAAATTAAATAGGAGGAAAGTACATATATGATTTTTAACAATGGTTTCAGTATAAACTTTTTAAACCACTTGATTTCTTGTATTGGTGAAGTCGTTAAAAAAAACATTAATGCGAATTTTTTTTTATAAGGTTGTTGTTATTTTTAACACATTTGCTATTTTTTTGTACGAAGCCCACGCAAACAGTATTGTATGAACATGCAAAATTGTGACCGTATAATAGTTTTTTTCTATAATATTTAAATATATATAGCTAACACATGATATATTCAGACATGTAAATACACGATTGTCATGAGAAAAATAACTATTCGTGAGAACCGTTCGTCACAGAACGCAACATATTCATCTATGATGAGATATTGTCTTTTAAAATATGTTTTTATTTTTAGGTTGGTAAGTTATACGTGATTTCTATCTAGCGAATATATATATATATATATATATATATATATATATATATATATATATATATATATATATATGCATTAAACTTTAAATCTTAAGCAGTAATTCAGAACCAGTATAATTTTTAACACTTTATCCCAAACTAGTTCTAATAAATGCATTTTGTTTAAGCAGAGCCTTTTATAAAACCTATTTCCTCTGAAACCATGTTTTATTTCATCACGACTAGTGTTTTTTACAAACAATTTAAAATAATTCAATGGGCTATGAACTAAGTGTAAAATAAATACGAGAAAATATTTACTAAAAATCATTATATTACAACATTAAATACATTGTTACATAAGTTAAATATAAATAGCGAATAATAAATACAATAAAAACAAATATAACGTCTGTACATTGACTCTTAAGTTAATGGCATAAGTTTGAAAATTAAATAAACTAAATTATATATCAGTCCTATAACGGGTTAAAAATAATCGACCCGAATCAAATGCCAATACAAAGAAGCTACGTGTTATACTTGATGATGGATCAAGGGAATTTTTTTTATTTGGACACTTAAATATGAAGAAATAAGAGCCAAAGTTTTAATATTTTTTTTAATCTATAATATTTAATTATGCAAATTAAATAAACATAAGCGTATATGACTATTAGAGAATGATTATCTGTGGTGCATTTTTTTTTAATTGACTTTTTTTTGACGGGTACTGACTTTTTTGTAATATCTTCTATTATGCCAAAACTCATTCCTTTGTATGAGATCAAAGGTAATGAGAGATTTAATTAACATAATGTATAAATATAAACTCAAATAAATGTAGAAACTACGATTTCCCCCCGAAAAAATCACAAAATTTTTAGAGTTTGATAAAATTTTGTACCAAAAAAAAATCTTAAAAAAATCAGAACAAGCATAATGATTATGCTTTAGAGAGACCAACAAAAACCTCTCCAATAAATATCAAACTGTTGTTAAGATATAAAAAAAAATTACTGTTACATATCCCATAGGTCTCGTTGTGAACGTCCAACGAAACGATATAAATATTGTAAACAAATTAATTTAAAGTTCTTACAATATCTATGCTTTAAACGATTTTTAATTTAATAATTTGATCACTAGAACGTATCCATAAATAACAGCTGTAACTCATAGAAGAGGAATTTATATTTTGGGGGGAAAATATGATTGTTAGTTTCATCGAACAAGATATTATCCTATAGGTGACCTTGCAATTTATTTTTATATCAAGTTACCTATTAAGGTGCTGGTTTTCCATGATTCACGTTTAATTTACGTTATTTATCTACGTTAAACATCTATCGGTTATCAGTTCTACATGAATAATGTACTATGTCCCCATTAGGGTATCTCACGAATGCGCTCTGATTGCCAAACCTCTTCTTACACACGGGACAGACTTTGTAGTCGTTTATCTCTATCTTCTTGGATTCGTGGAACTGTTTCAACTCTTGTACCTGTTACGAGGAAATTATTAACATCAATGACATCGTATAAAATATATACATTTACCGTTTCCGTATATATATAAATAATTAAATTAAATTTTATTAAATAAAAACTATTCAGTAAGAATACAGCGTAGATCCTTTTGTGATTCACTCTAATTCTACTCATAGTTGATAAATATTTTTCATTATAGTTGATAAATATTTTTCATTATATTGATAATTTATAAACATTTGCTTATCACAGTGAAACCTTTTATGCAACCTCCGACAAGGTCGCGTTAAACCTTCCATGCTGAGGGAGAGAGAAAGAAAGACACAAATGTTGAGAGTAGGAGAGAGGAAGTGCGAGTCCGTAGATTCCAAACGCATGCACATAGTATTCTTGCTATGCAGCGAAGTAAACAGTATGAGCGTCGGGAAATTGATTCTATATTAATTAATTTATAATATTCATACTTTTTTAATATGGCAGTATTATTTTTATACTTACTATATATACTTTTGAAAAAAGCTTGTTTTTCTATACTACATGATACCTGTAAATGTTCAGCATATAACAATCCCTTCAACACTTGCGTCCGTCTCTTCAAACTTAACTGACTTTCCAGAGCGCTCTCCAGGAACACCTTAAGTCGACTCAACGGTACAGAGCTCGGCAGCACTGCCAACGCCTGGAAACAAATTTATATTAAGACAAAGGATCTTCAAAATATACGTTTTATAGAAAACATTAAATAATAACAATATTCGAGTGACAGAATTGTTTACCATGTACATAGATGTCTAATTTTTATTATTAAATTTGTAATATAATGAAATCTAAGAATTTCGAGATTATTCATTAAAAAAAAACCTATTATTTTCGGATTGACTACAAAAATTTCACCTCGTCTGCCCGCGATCACGGTTGCTGCATAGTAACCGAAACGTCGGGGGTATGTAGTTTTGAAAACAATAAAAAACGCATAATAAATGCGAAAATACTATTTTATATCAAAATTTGTAATATGAAATGCAAGCCAAACATTAATTTCTTTCCAGAGAACATTTATCTGGAGAGAATTCATTTGTATTATAGGCATGTATTACCTTGATTGGTGATATCTTGTCCGCGTGTTTCTCCAGCACGCTTAGAGCCGTCTCCACGTCGGGAACAGTGGCGTTCGGGTGTCTCGGTACGTTGGACAGTGGTCCAGTCAATGAAGTATTTTGTTCCGGGTTCATGAGTATTCTTATCAATATCACATAGACGTCTGCGTTTTTATCAGCGACGTTCTCACAATACCTGATGGCTCTATCCACGTCACCTGAAATTATACTAACATTACTTAGCCAATAGACCTTTGGGAATTTAATTTGGCACTGTGGGACTAACTCTGTTTATGTAATTTTCGGGTTTTCAGGAAGATTTCAGAATTGAGCTAGACAGGATTACAAAATTGAGCTAGACTAGACCTATTTACGTAGAAACCAGGTATACGACAACAGTACATCTAATAAAAATCTGTATTTTGAGGCTCTCGTAGTAATTAAGCTTGAAAAATGAGAATTCTAATACAAAAAATTCATACCAAGAACCTGTACATATATCGATAGAGCCTGCTCATGTCTTCCAAGCTTTCCTAAAATAATGGCTCTCTCTTCGAACAAACTGTCGTTCGGAAAGTGCAATATAACTCTCTCTGGAGTGTAGTGGGAGGATTTCTCTAAAAACGACACCAGTTTGGACTTAATGTGCTGCAGTTCCTCCTCCGTCGCGTTGGACTTCTTATCAGTGATCCTCTCTCTATACATTCTTATTAAGGCGTCGTGGAACAACGAGTGCGTGTCATTCCACGTGTGGATCACGTGCTCCAGGTACGGTATGACCAGGGGCTCGTGTTCTCTGAGCAGGAAGTCCAATACTTTGGGCCGTGGCAGGTTTTCCACCTCGACTATATCCTCTGTGAAGATCTTCAAACCCTCTTCGGGATGTTCCTCTAGTATCCAATCGGAGAATTTAAATATCAGATTCAAATGTTCAGCACCTGCAATGTATGAATATTTTTTTTCGATAATTCTCACACTGATAAAAGTTATGTCAGAAGTAAATATGAACATTCTATAATTTTGTCACCTGTAATACAATCATTTACAAAGAATAGAAATGTACAATATATAATATAAAAAAAAACCATTACGTAATAATAAAATAAAAGTTACGCTAATAACATTTATATGAGTATATCATACCGAGGTGTTGTAGGTAATTCTTGGTCATATGGAACCCTCTGAGGCTGGAGTCCTGCTGGGTGGCTTGCGCCCTCAGCAGCTGAAGCGCTTGCGTGTGCTGGCCCTTCGTCTGGTACAGGATGATCAGCTCGCTGTGCTTGCCGTGCGCTTGAAGCGTACTCTCAGATTCCTCCAGACGGCAGTTATTGAGACGCAGCAAGGACGCCACTAGAGCGTCGTTTGTCTATAATAAGATTTATATGAGTGGTAACATTTTAATGTATTTTTAAAAAGATTTTTGTTGTAATATAATATTATATATAATGTTGTATATAATATACGAACACGTAGAGAGCTTTATAAAATTTATTATTTCGTGTTGCTTTCTTTCATCTAATCTTTATAAAGGAGTTGTGATAAGTTTCAAATATTTGTTACTATAAATCCTTTTAAATATAAATCTTAAAAATTTTATAAATACCTGTAAATAGCACTTCAATAACGTAGTATCGATCAGCTCTAACTGCTGTTGTATGGTCTTCTGATTAAGCTCGTCCTTGCCAGCCGACTCCTGAGCATTCTTACCGATCTTCGATCTATACTCCAACAGATATTCTATCAACGCGTTAAGAGGGTTCTCAGAATCTTTCCCCTTCGCTTTCTTAACCTCGGCACCGGGTTTGTTGTCTATTTCGGGGAACAACTTTATAACGAACTCCAGATCTGTGTTAAGTTTCATGAATTCCCTCATGGACTGCGAGTATAATTTGCTCTCGAACAACTCGATGGCGTATAACTTTTGTATCGAGCGTATTGACTGCTGCTTCTCGTCAGGCGAGCAGTCCGAAAGATTCTGTTGATGTACAGGTTATTTCTATATAGAAGAAGTTCCATATACATTTTTGGTATAGAACTGGATTAATATATAAATGAGGCCTTGTCTTGTAACAATACTGTTATAATGTTACCAAAATTTTTCGCATATGCACACTTCAATGAAACCCAGTTTCTTTAGGATACTATGAGTTTTTTATCATTTTATGACTAGGCATATGTTCCCTACGTTTCGATTATTTTCCAGCAACCGTTCATCTCGTCTGCCCGTCATAATGGTTGCTGTAAAGGAACCGAAACTTCGAGATAATGCAATATTAAATTAATAGAAAACGCGTTGTTAGTGAAAACTGGTTTTCATTTAAATAATGTCATAGTTATAAATTTGCGATATTTTGTGGAAGAAAAGACGAGTTATATCTCTGAAAATTTCATGTCTTTAAATGGCTTTCCTAGAACTTTAGAATTCAAAATGGCCAAGTGCTGACACGGAATAAATTTATTAACTTTTAACAAAAGATCCGTGCCATCTCGCCTCCTCTATTTCTCACGATAACGTTGAAAACTCTCCATCATATTTTATAATTTCAATGGAATGTAGTACTTATATGATAATGTATTTAAAGCTCAAATTTATTTACTGACGATACTCACGTTGATGAGCCTTATAATCTTTGCCTGTCTCCTTTTGCCTTTGAAATGAAACATCTTTGTGCGTAAGGAATTATATTTTTAAATGTTTTTAAACGTTTGCTTCTAACAATGAACAAATTTATGCTGCAAATATATATTAAATTTTTTCCTCATGAGTTTAATTAGTTTCATTTCAATCATTGATATTTCGTTTACATCAATCACTGCCAATTTAAAATAATAGAAATTATACACTAGCCACTGCCTGCGGTTTCGTATGTTATTTTTAGGGAGGGGAATAAACGCAGTTTTAATTATCGACAGACGATAGATATCAAGACTTTCTTGATGAACAAAACAATTTCTACCAAGGACAGACAGACATGCAAACTAATTTCTAAGAATGTTGGTAGTATCGCTGTTATACGTGTATATATTTTGTAGTGTGTGTCCTGTCTGTTACGGTTTCGCGATTGAATTACAAAATAAATTTTAATGCAATAAAGCATAGCTATCATTAAAACTTCGAATTGTATACTAGCTGACGTTATAGTCGCTATCCGCGTAAACAGAGACGCGGTTGAACTTTGTTTCAATATTTGACGTAATAATGAACATATAGTGATTTACGAAACTATAGTACTCGTGTGACCGTTATAATTAAATGCATTTAAAAGATAATAAAAAAAGAATAGTATAATCTAATTAATTACTAATAATATATAGGATGTCACTAATATTGTTATAGAGTATATATGAAAATAATATATAAATTGAAGCTGATAAAAAAAATATTTGAATTCTAAGCACGGACTACATTGTATATGCGATTATATTTAATGTTATTTACGCTCTGAATATTACATTTTTATATGATAACATGTTTTCACTAGAACGATATCCATAACATAATAATACAAATAATTAATAAATTACATACTAACCGTTCTGTAAAATTATCACACTGAAGATATATAAGAAACTATTAATGGATGACATATTTTTTTGGCCATGTACTTTTGATATATAATAATATATTTTAAACATAATGCTTGTATATGTTTAAAATATATTATTATATATCAAAAGTACATGGCCAAAAAAAAATATATATATATATATATATATATATACATATATATGATAACGCGTGTCACCAAAAAGGCTGTATGAAGACAGAGACGCGGACGAGATTTGTAAATGATGACAAAATATATTACCGTTAAATCTATGGCTATCTGGAAATGTTTGTCCTTCAACAGCTGCTGCCTCTGCTTGGTGATGTCCACCGAGCTGAGACACCACACTTGACCCACTGACGACACGAATATAAGGCCACGCTTACATCTGTAATAAGGACCTCGTGAATTCCTCTATAGACCGTGTGACCTTAATAGTAAGCTATTAGGGTCACACGGTCTAGAATAGCATAGAGATGTTTTAATGCATGGCGTGTGAGTTGTGATGCAAAATATATTAATAAAAAAACTATACATTATATATAAATAAAATTGATATTAATATTGTTATTCTTATTAAAAATAATAAGTTCGTTGCTGTTCTGAAAATATGTTTTTGCATTCCCTATAGTACATATATATTTAAAAAAAAAAGTGATGACTTAAGTGAAAATTTCAAATATTTACACCAGTTGTACTTATATGTCTATTAAAATAATTCTTTTTAAAAATATAAATGTTATCTAATTATTATCTAGTCGAATTTTATTTTACATAAGACTATATACATATATACATTACTAATTTTTGCCCGCGACTTCGCCTGTGTACATCGAAGTTGCGTTCAGAGTTACTAGTATCGAGTGTGTTCAAACAATAGATTTGGTGACCAACTGCCAGCGACATATTGTCTGTCACGTGACATACACCATACAACTATTTTACCTCATCCCCAAGAACTACATGGAATGATTGGATAAATCATAACCAATGTGTTATTCTCATATGTAGACTATATCATTGTGAAGTTTCATCCAAATCGTTTCAGTAGTTTTTGCGTGAACGAGCAACAAACATACACACATCCTCACAGACAAGCATTTATGATAGTAGCATATTATAATGACAGCTGTTAGCTGACAAACTGCAAACAACTATTGAAGTACAAAGAAATATAATTTTCATTATTTTGTATACAATGGATAATAGTGTCAATTACAACATTGTTATAAATGACATACAACAAAACTTAATAGAAAAGACGGGAGTGTTTATATTAAATAAATGTCTTGAATGGAATGTTTAATAAACCTATGATAACTTTAAATAAAGGCATTTCAGACTGACATTGTATACACGAGACCTTTCAGACGGATACCAATAATAATGTTTGTAATAGGCTTGCAATATTACAAGGTTCATTTAAAATCCTATTTATGACTTATAATTTATTTATTACAGATGTTTTTACAGTAGTACATATTATCAGAATACAATTTTAATTGTTTTGGATTGTAATTAACCAAGTAATATTTAGATAAAAAAAAACTGAACAAAATTTATAATAAAGTATTCAGTATGAGTGTAATGCTAGATGTACATACCTATACATAAGTCTTGCTTTGTTTAAATCCGGCAAAGTCTGTATGAACAAGGCCGGCTCCACTGTCTGTATTACAACTTGATCCTGTTGGAGACCAAGGATAAATGGTTCATCCCAAACTGAAATTAATTAATAATAATTACTTACATGATAAAAATATTTTTTTTTATTAATATCCGAGTGTTTTATATTTGATTATAATAGTGATGGATTTTGGTTGTAATTCCGGCATTATTAGTTATAAGGTGATAACAAATATTTACATCTATTTTATTTGTTCCATTTTCAAATTTTGAATTAAAAATAGCGATGTTATGTTTTTACATTATGGCCAGTTAGGTAATGACTTTATATATGTATTTACAGTATAATACTAAAACTCAAATTTTAAATATTACACTATAGAAAAATCACTTACCCACAGCTATAGGTGCCTCTTTCCACTTAATGGTGTTCTTAACTTCAATATCTTGAGCTTCTTCCACTAGTACTGATGTATTATTACGGCCAAGGAGAAAAGATGTTGCAGAATATTTGGCGATGGTTGGCTCTTGGGATTTGGAGCTGCTTGTCGGAAAGAGTTCTTTAGGATCTCCCGAAGACAGCTATTGAAGAAATATAAATTTAATGAACAATTTATGCTCCTATTATATTTGACTTTACTTCATCTTAAATTGTCTTTTGTGTTTTTACTTATAATGAAATCAATAAAGGAGGATTATACATATATCTAAATTAATAATATACTTACATCAAATAGGGTGTATTCCCCTTTAAAACCAACACACAAATATTGTTGCCCCCATGCCATAACTTTAGGCACATCGGGAATTGTGAAATCAAAGAGATGTTTCTGGAACTTTCCATTTTTACCGTAATATAGTTGCAACTTCCTCCTAACAGCAACACATAAGTGTACTATTGAGTTAGATTCACCTGTCATTGAGGTAGCTGACTGAAAAGTATATTTACAATAATACATACTATTTATGAAAGCCTTAGAGTATTTGAATAGTAATGATTTTAAACATACCTTGTTATCTAATGCAAAAAGGGAAGCACCTTTGCTTTCAGAGAATGTTTTAACTAGCGGAAAATTAACTCCATTTATGTCATATGAAGATAGGACATTATCAGTTAGACATAGTAATAAGTTGTCCTCTGAGGATAAATTGTATATGATAAGTAAAAAAGTTCAATAAGGCATTATTGAAATAATGCAACAAATAATCCTAGTTTATTTACAAATACAGTAACACACACATAAAAATCATATTTGAATGACTGTGTAATAACAAAATTTAAAGAACGGGAAAGGCAAAAGATACTTATTTTAGGATACAAAGGTTCACAGCTATTGTTTTTGTTAATTAATATTCCTTATTGCTAGAAACTGTAGTAAATTATATTTTGAAAAAATATTTTCAAGTACATTTTAAACATAAACCTTATCAGCAATGGCTACCTGGAATAACTTCAATTTGTTGTATAGGTTTTTTGCTAAAGTTTTTACAGTATCGAAGCAACTGGAGTTCATACTTTTGATTGCCATTATTAGTTGCCAATGAGTACATAAGCAAGTGACCCTGCCTCGTCCCTAAAAATAAGTTTTCATCTGCAAAATTTAAAACAAAGATATTAGCCCTTTTCGAATCCTATTAATATTTTACCCATCTTTGTATATTACCATAAGCAGCGATTGCTTCAATCTGTACCGTTGCGTTGAGAAGATGCGAAACCTCGTACGCCTCATGCATGATTACAGAAGCCACCAACAAACTATTTGAAAGTTATCTACTTATTTAAATGGACACCAATAGATAATTGCGTGATATAATAACGGTCACAAGATGTAATTATTTGTAGCCCTTCAATTTATTCACATTTTAGAAATATGAGGCATTTTAGGAATAAATAAATATTAAATATACCAAAAATTTTACAAAACTGTCTAAATTGTTTTTTGACTTTGACAATTGTGAATTGTGTATAATTACATTATCAGTGACACTGACAATCTTCTAGTGATACCTAGTCCCAATTAATATGTTTAAAGCAATCTCCGATTTCAATAAAACACTACACTCAGAATGTTCCAATTCTACTTCACTGATATAACTTACTTATGACTTAAATTAATCTATGTACATAGAAATCCCACATTAGTATTGAAACATTTTTAACAGTGTCATATCGTCACAGGACCCTTTCATCGTATGATTCATTATAAACCTCAATTAAGAAAAAAAAAATCAAAGAAAAACATTTTTAAAAAGTAACCTATAAGGCATCGCATAGGTTTATCAACAACTACTGCTTTATTGCTCATTTACAAACCTATATTTTATTTCATTTAAGTAATAAGGAAAATAAATAAATAACTTAAAATTACATAAAAATATAGAATATTTTTTTATAGTATAGTAGTATATTTTTTTATAGTATATTGTGGTTATGGTTAAAATACGGCCAAAGCAGTTAACCAAATTTACATTATTCTATTATTAAACTATCTTCATGTTTAAAAAATGTGCTATATATTTGTAGTAATATTTAAAACATTTAGTATTTTTTTATTCTTAAGCTTCTGTTCATGTTCAACGGATTTTTATTGAATTCATTAAGTTTACTGATGAGAAATATGCAGGCATTGATATTAAAAAGCCTGCGCGATTAAGTAATACTTACTATTATTGTCACCAATGCATCTGCAACAGGATTCAGTCACTTCTGGTATCATGTGTTTTCCACTTATTCATTTTTTTTTTGACTCATAAGGTAGTTTTATTTTTTAAGTTTCCATTTTATTTCATACTAAAGTTAACATTACTGTCTTTGAAACTAATTAATTTTGTCCAGATTTATCAGGAAGACTATTTTGACAAAGAGGATAGGACGTAATTTGTAGAAAAATATTAAAAAGATACTTTAAATGTTAACGACGTAGTCAATTCATCCAGAATTATTTACGATTATCAAATATTAATCAAATTAATTTATTTATGCTGACACATATATGAATTTCTGCACACAATTTTATACTTCTTAATCTTCTGAGGATAATAGAGGAAAGAGAAATAAAAAGCAATAGCACCTTGGATGTTGGAAAAATAATTTGAAATTTTTATAATCACGAAAAGCATCAGTATTATTATTATAGTATCAAATATTCAATATTCAGGCAATATCCAAGCTTTATAATTATTTTATTTAACACTAACATTGTTGTTTGAGAGATGTTTTATGATGAGGTATTATGTTCGTTCAAAAAGTAGTAATAAATGAACATGAAAAATAGCTATCTGGCGGAGACGACCATCAAGATATTCATAAATTGGCAATTTTTTATAGGTAATTTATATATAGAACATTATCCATAGCAAGCATTAAATATTTTTTTCAGTGCAACTTCAGATTATTAAAGTGAGTAAGTATCAAATTACTATGAAATAAAAAACCATGCTTACTATTCATTTAATATTTACTTTTATAATTATGTTATTTTCATTCATAACTAACAACGATATGGGTGTTACGATGTATTCAAATTCAGTAAAACAAATTAAAACAAAATACAAATTTCACTCACTATTAAATTTAATATTACAGTACTAGCAATAAGAAAAACTCTTTTACTTTAAATAATTTATATAAGTCAACCCCATTTCGAAGTATTGTAATAAAGGGTACCTCTCCTGTAGTAAACGTGCACTCAAATAGTCAAAGTGAGAATTCAGTGGGATTAAGACGTTCCAATAACATCGCTTCAATTCAGGTCACTAGTATGTCTTAACTTTTTACACAGAGGGTCTTTAGAAGCAACGTCGGTTACAAAATTCATATAAGATAAGACTTAATAAAATATGCATATCTAAACTATAGTAATACCTTACGAATCCTTAACGTCTCACATACAATAATTATCTGCACGAAGCGACAGAGACCTCGGGATTTGTAAGCGAGCGATTTAACGCCCTCTACCGATAAACTTTATCAGAGTCATACCGTAAAGATAATAATTATAATATATTTACACGAATCATGAAGGCCAGCAAAAGAATATCCGCGGGGGAAAACTAAGCTCATCTATGTGTGATCTATGTGTCTGATACAGGACGCCCGACGCCGGACGCGGGCGCCCTCTATCACTTAACGTACTAAAAAATTTATTTTTACTACATACAAATATGTAATAATAGGAGCGTATATTATATACGTGGTGTAGGGCACGTTGATAACGACCAACTAAAGAGTTCTCTCACAATCCCCGATACACACCATATACAGGCAATGGTATTAAAAATTATGTGATTGTGACGTCATCGACCGCTTTCGAGCTGCCAAATCTGTGTAGGTGATAAGATCTGGTGCACACCATTACGCATAAGGCTATATCTATATCATGAATAAAAGGTTGCGTTATTCTAAATATACAGGCTTTTAATACCTTTACCTAATAACTGTGTGCAAAATGAAATTGCTCAAATACTTAAAGCTATGACAATGAATTTAATTATTATTATTATTTTTATATATATTTTTTTAAACATATCATTTAATAAATGACTACTATGTGTATATAAGTGTTCTCAATGACAATTTTATTTTTACATAGCAGAAATATTATTTATTGAATATAGAATACAATATTATCGAAAAAACTATGATTTTACATTAGTATAACGACAGTGCTAGTACGATACCTTACATTTATTCAGCGTTCGATAAAAAGGTACACCGCAATCAAAAAGGTTCTAATGTAAATTTGCCCGAATAAACGAATATTTATAATGCTGTAAATCTAAAAAAAATATATATAATTTGAATTGTTTTATACAAATACATAATATTCTGAAATATCATTAAATATTAAAATTATCTTGAGAGATCAGTTTACGCTAGTTATAAAAATTTACAAGTATGCTTTTTTTATGCAAAAAAAAATGCTCAATCTGAGGATCGATGTTAGCACAACACACGCGGTCGGGCAGTCCACAGATTATATACTAATGCGCTACTGAAACTTCTCTACTGATTACACGGCCAAGCGACGTCACCGTCCACGCTACGCTATGTCGTTATACCTTAATAGGTGTGTGTGACCGACCATGTGATTACCATAGAGACACCATGACGACGAACCGGCCATTACAAACGGAGCTCCGGGACACGACTAACATAGGATACTGGCCAGGCGTAATAATGACGAACGCATCGATGTACACGACCGGACAATTTGAGCTTACAAAAAAAAATTATACAAAGCGATCACATAGCTACGGTTCATATAAACTACGGCGGATTTACCCCTGTCACCGACGAACACGGCACAAGCTTTCTATAGACAATAACACTACAGTATCACACGATTAATCGCCGAAAACACCTATTATGCATAAAATTTCCCGATGGCCAATAAGAAAATTACTATCACTAAATAGCATGGGCGGCCGTTGGCGCGAGCGCGGCGCCTTCTGGCCGAGGGGGAGACGCGCACGGTACAGGGGGAGGGGTGAGGGTCAGGGGGAGTGGCGCGGGGCGTGGCAAGGGAGGAGTCTCTACGACGCTCCCGGGGAACCGCTGGGGCCGCTCGCCGCCGTCTCTCCTGGAATAAGAAATGTAAATTGTTAGTATTATAAATATATTTTCCGATCATCAAATTTTAATTGGAATCGAAATTCCTGAGTCTCCGTTGTGTGTGGAATGGAGTTACAACATAGTATTCCGTTCAATAGTCCGGGAACAAAGATACAGAAACATTATAACAATATAACTATCTGGTTAGAGGCAACTTTTAGGTCAATGTAGTCTGAGAGCATCACATAGAACGATACATTTTGTACGTTATATATTAGTTTATACACTGACCCTGCGCGTCGTGTTGTTCGGAGGAGGCGGCGGTCTGGGCCGGGGCGGCGTCAGCGACGGCGGCACGAGGCTTGAGGAAGTCGTTGAGGCTCGGCTGTATGGCCAGCTCGTATTCCGTGAAGTTGAACAGCGGCGGCAGAGCGCGACCGTTGGGGAGGCGTGCGGCGGGTTCACGGAGCTCGTCGAAGAAGGAATGCGCGCACGCCTGGAGAGGGGATAGACGAGCGCCCGGGGTGTACTCCAGCAGGCGGGACACCAGGGATATGGCGTCCGGAGGAGTGCAAGCGCGGAACACCTGGAGTAATTACAATACTATTAGGAAAAATCATCACACATGGAACACAATGTATAAATGTTTTGGACTGCTTATCAGATTTTTTTCATACTATATTTTATGTTCTATTAAATAGGTCTGACATCACTACTAAAAGTGAAATCAGAATTTCTTGTTTGAAATTGGAATTTTTAAAAAAAGAACATAGTTTGCCAAACTCTTATAAGACTAACAAAAAACAAAACTTATCACGAAAATCCAATTGAAGCTTAACTTTTTATAGTTTATAAACTGAACAATGTTTGTCACCTTATTATATATATCTTTATATATTTTTACAATTAAATTCCTTGAATGTTGATATGATAATTCAATATTCTTTAAATGAGTCAAATTCTCAAACTTTTGAATATTAATCAAATACATTTGGTGGTCTGTGTCATAGAATAATGTCATAAATAGAGTCTTATAATACAATATCATAAATAAATGTAAGTAAAAAACCAACATGAACAGAACCTGTTCACAATACCGAGGATACTAAAAACATATCATATGAATTTTTTAATTAACAATCTATATTTACATGAAATAATGATAATATCTTATGCATGACATAATGATATGATAATGATATGTGTTAATTGTTAGCAATTAGATTGTATAAATGTATGAAGAATATTTTCCTGTTCTTTATATGAATCTTATGAATAAAATAACTGAAAAATGTTCATACACTTCACTCGTAGCACACTGAACACCAACAAACGTTACATTATGAGTTCTCAATAAACCAATTAGTGGTAACCCTGAATCCAGAGACTAACTTATCCGCATCACACCCACGTGGCATCTGTATGACATGTACATAATGCGAATAAGTAACTAAATGCCTTCATTTATGATACAGATAATTATAAATAAAAAGGAAAAAATTTAAAAGGAAATTGATAAAAACAACATTAACATAGTATTGCTTACATATTATGAAAATTTAATAAGATTTGTACATTTCAAAAGCGTTAGAGATAAAATTGCTGTGAACTGAACAATAATATTTTACATTATACTGTGTGATTTGTATCTTATATACACGGTATGTACAATTTATTTGAAGTAAAAAGTGTTTGGTATATAAAGGCATTTAGTATGTCTCTGATATATCTTACTCGTATGCGGTGATCAGTGGTGCGGGCGGGTGGTATTCTCTCCAACATGTACTGCAACCATGGGTATATATATACATATATATAAATAAAATATCTACATCATCTATATCTGTATCTAGTCATCTATGTGTCTAACCTAATCTATGATATGTGCAGTGAAATTCCGATTATATCAATGATGATGGAGATGATTTTCTTTACAATAACGATCGTCTAACGACGTTATTATAATTTAAAAAAATAAAATCTATTAAATAATACATATATATAAACAAAGTTGTGTTAACAGTATTTAATATTCCCTTTACATGTAACATATTTAATTTTAATTATATCTGATAATGTATAAACAGACAAAACTCCTGTATTCATAGTGAACAGTGACAGTGTGTGTATATATATGTGTAGTACATTATATTACATCACTTACCTTCGCCCATGGATGACTCTTGATCTGCGGGAACTTGAATTCTGTGTAGTTTGGATTCATTTCACGTATCTGTTCTCGTGTGGGAGTTCCTAACACCTGAACAAAGGAAACATATGTAATAAAACAATTATTACTTATATGTATATATAACCTATATATGGACGTATGTATTACCTTGATGATTTCAACGAGCTGATCGACACCAGAATCCCCGGGGAAGATCGGCTGGCCCAAGAGAAGTTCAGCCACAACGCAACCCGCGCTCCATACGTCTACAAAAACAATATTATAAAATTAAAACTATGCAGTTATATAGCTCTTTCAATGTAACATATAGTGTAATTTTTTCTAAGCAATTTTTTTAAGTTTCTCCATCACTGTGATATAATTTGTATTTTTTTATGTAAAACATATATTGATAGCTTATTATAAATAGCATATAAAATATCAAATAACTAGACTTAAAAGAGGTTATATGGATCAAATGAAATAAACTTCCATGGCCATAAATAATAATGTAGGGTCTGAACCCAACACTGTAAAGTGTGTGTGTGTGTGTGTATATATATGTAAATATCATACAATATATATTGCCCTTCAGAAGTTGTTAAGTGACTTTTTAAAATTATCAATTTACATAATAGTTCAAACATTTTATATAATGTAAGTAAAAAATAAAGTATAACATTGAAGCTTATTTAATTAATATTTTAATATTTATAATGAATGTTTTGTAAAGACAAAAGATCTCTCTTATATGGTAATCACAACAATCTTATCCAACATATTGCTCTACATTTAATTGCTCTACATTAGAGTCAACTAATTTAAAACTCATTACTGCTCTGTTATGTGTAAAGACTGCTTTTGTGTTTTAGGCGTTTTCTGAATGTTTTGTTCTAATTGATGGTTAAATGTAATCTGCACACGTACATTTCCACGGTGTACTCTATGTCAATTTACGAGCATTTTTATAATCTACATAAATCTGTGTCCTTTATACTCTATATATATTTATATACTCTGTGATATTATAGCTCACCGATTTTAGTTGTATAATCTGTGGCCCCGAATATCAGCTCAGGGGCTCGGTAATACCGCGAGCAGATGTAAGAAACATTCGGTTCGCTGCGGACGAGGTGTTTCGCTGAACCGAAGTCGCACAGCTTTAGCACCCCTGACTTGGGGTCCAGCAGCAGGTTCTGAGGTTTGATGTCCCGGTGACAGATGCCAAGCGAATGGATGTATGCGAGGCTTCTGAACAGCTGGTACATGTAGAGCTGGAATGAGATAGAGAATCAGAATTAGTATTGAAAGAAAGAGATGGAACATTTTGTGTTGTATTTAAAATTATTATAGACTAAAGATAGCATTTATTATAAATAATCATATTGAATTATTTGCTATTTTCAACTTTTGTTTTTTATAGTGTTTATATTTTGCCATTAAAATTGTTCAAGCCATATCATAGCAAAATTGAAAAAAAATTGATATTTCAGCACATCCATATGTATTAAGAGTTGAGCGTTTATTTTTTTTATGACTTGAGATATTCTATATATTATTTTTGTTGATGAGTGTTTATTACAATACCTTTATAAAACTAATGGGTATTGTTTGTTCATCTTTGGAGTAGTGACGGGCGACTTTGTATACTGTCTCAGGTATGTATTCCAGCACCAAATTCAGGTACACTTCGTCCTTCTGCAACGAAACAAACTTTAAGGATAAATGTCAATGACCTTTGATATTTCACAGAATCCTTTACATGTTTTGAGATAGAGAGTTCTATATTGTATAGCAACATGATAGAAAATAAATGAAATTATACTATGGATTAAATCATATATGTTAAATACTGTTTATTAAAAATAATATTTTATTATTATTATTTTTTTTTTCATATAAAAAAATCAACAAATATATGTACATATTTTTACTTCTCATACGGATCCGTATGTACATAGATTATAGTATTCGTTTTTGGTGTGAGCCTAAGATTATTCGATAATAACAAATGTATGGAAAGTGCATTATTATCTATGTGAACTATTTACAAAATTCATCTACGTATACAATAGATAATAATTTTTTTTAAGATAAAATTAATCCTTTCCGTTACTTGCCTCACAGTTACACATACATATATATTATACATATAAAAATAAATTAAGTACATTTGCGGTTTTGTATTAGCACTCGCGACTCACGTGCTTATGATCTTAATAGACGCAAATGAATGCATCCGATCTTTTACATGTGGTATAAAATATAAAAAAATATATATATATATACATAATTTGTATTTCCCGCTCATTCCGTAGAACTTTGAAGTATAAATTTAAAAAACATTAAAATAGTCTCTGTTAATAATTTTTTCACTTTACATATATATATTAATCATAATTAATTAAAAGGAAGTGTTATTGTTTAATTCCATTGATTGTATACAAGTAACTATTGTCGAGTTGTTGACAGTTTTTTTTTTAATACGTAGGTAGTTAGTGAGTAGATAGCAAATTGGCTCGCGGCCAAAGGTTTACGGCATACAGCTTTAAAGAATTCACAGCGATAGTGCCTCACCTTGAACCTTAAATATAAACAAGTATTTTTTTTAAATTTTAATACTATTTACGTTACTATAAATTTTACTCATAAATAAACATTTTAGACCTGTATTTTTTCATCACAAGTAAATTCTAATTGATTAAAACTTCCCAATAATACGTCGCAAAATGGAACTTGTACGTTACATTACCAGTTATATTCGGTTGAAATTTATTTTGGTATGTAATAAATGAAATTGTAAACACGACAAAATATAAAATCACGACAAACGGCTGAATGACGTTTATGTGTTAATATCAATATTAATTATAATGTGTCCCTTACCACGAGTGTGCATCGTCAAAACTATACTGAAAGTTTTGTTGTTTAATCATCTATTCATCTTGGTACATTGCGCCAAGATTTAATAATGAGAAACTAGATTTTATTATTCATGGTAAGGGAACTGGAATTATTTTGAATAAAATATAATCTCTGTAATTTTTAATTTATAAACAGACACTTAAATTTATTAACGTGATGCAAAACATAAGTAGAATATCTTTTAATGTATTGAGTTATTTAGAGCCAAATATTATGTTCAACACCTTAGAAAACATCTGTCAAATCTGTGATGTTTTTTTTTTTGTGAAATTAGATAAACCGACCCAAGGTATGGCACTATAGTTCAATTGGAAAAGCAATAAGTACTCGAAATGCCGGAAGGTTACGGGTTTGAACCATTATCGTGTCTTTCTTTTCTAATTAAATTTAAATTCTAATACGAAAACTCAACTTCTCCTTAACTTTGATATACGACCATTAATTGTAATTATACCAGTATCGATGGCTGATACCACAAAAACTGTATCCTTAACACAAGTTTGCATCGCAACACTGCATACAATACATTAATACTGTACCAAGGTTTATGTATGAAAAGCTATTAGCGCTCCGTATGTAATAACGCAAACTCGGGGTAAGCATACTGACAGATGATCGTAAAACTTTCACAAAAAACGGGTAGTAAGAATTGTTAGCAATTACGTATTATTTCACATTCAACATAAACACAGTATATATTAGTCAAAAATACCAAGCCGTTAGTTCACGACGATAAGACATTCCGAATGACTTTTATTAATATAAATTTTAACAAACGTTAAATATATTATTACATATATTTATCAATAAACAGCTGATAATGAAACATAATAAAATAATATAGCAAAGATATAAATGTTATAATGCATGTAAATTGTTTAATCTAGAATTTTATTCGTAACGATAGTTCAAACTAGATAATTGTTGTCAACGACAACAGTTGATCATTATAGAAGAGATAGAAACTTCTAGAATCTAGATTAATTGATATTTTCTGTGATTTATCTCGTTGTGGCTAGAAGTTATTAGATCTTTTTAAATTATTATATCACAACGTTAAGTAGTTTGTTTTAATATTAGCATATATAGGATTTTTAATAGATATTAATAAAGACGGCAAAATCAACAATCAAATTAGTGTATTATAAGTGACATATTATCTTAGCCTCATTAAAATTCAGCCTACATAGAACAATCTTAAGCAATTATTTATAAATGTTCAACGATTAAATTAACTAAATCCACGGACGTTATCACGTGTTCGTCCACTGCCAATATAGTCAAGAAAAAAATCCACATATAGGGGGAACTAAATTACGACGTCATAGCCCCGAATTAAACTATACAGTATTAAAAATTGCGACAAAATTTCGACATTAGCAAGAGCTCCTCTCCTGGTCGACCACGCGCCTATAACGTGCTGTATCACGTGGCATTAAACCATCGTATATTTAATATCAAAGTGGATGGTAATGTATCGATAAAGCCAAGTGCGAGTATGAGATGTAAGTAAACGTATAAAAAACACGATAAAAT
Source organism: Danaus plexippus (assembly GCF_018135715.1). NCBI lineage: Eukaryota > Metazoa > Arthropoda > Insecta > Lepidoptera > Nymphalidae > Danaus > Danaus plexippus. The sequence goes on from NC_083541.1 coordinate 4,205,759, forward strand.
AATTAAACAAAACAAAAATAAAAACAAGCATTTCCACCGTCCATACAGACGAACAGTTGTAATGGAATATTCTGGATAAAGTCTTTCAAAAGCTATGTCCGGTGATGTGATTGGTAACGCTCGCAAAGTTGCAAACACCACTGCAGGGCTTTGAAGGTCGCCGATCGATATTTTAAACATTTTGTCAATACTTATACAAAAAAAAAAAAAATATCCAACAAAACATAAATCGGCAACCCTAGCCCGGTTTTTATTAAAGACCTATATGTGCGTTAGCACGCTAGCTTAATAATCTTATATTCTGTTCATAGGACATACTGCGACTTCTAGAGACTGCATTGCGTTTAGTAGAGAGCTAACCGCGACGGGCACAGCAACCTTTCCCCCAGATAAAACACAAATAACATACTAACTATTAGTACACGGTATCACATACATAATATTAACTTATAATAATAATAATAATAATAAAACATATAAGTATAGTTATTGTGTTATCATTATGTAAGAATAACTATTTACCTTTTCACCGCTGGAGTAAAAGAAGTATTTCAATTTGACAATATTACAATGTTCCAGCCGTCTCATGATTTGCAGCTCCCTGTTCTGTAATTATATTAAACGGAAATCGTCTACTGAAGACATTATTATAAATAACATTTAGAAATTTTATAAAGTAAACAATTAAATAAAACACGCAAAAATATAACACAATGATGACAGCAATGAGTTGCTTAACGGTGACAGACCGTCTATATAATACTCGGCCGAGTACTGATGGGTGATTTAATTTAATCATCACTTATTTAAAATGAAACTATTAAAAAATTATCTATAAATAATAAAATTATTGAACCCACACACTACGCCCAAGCATTGAGCTCAATTAAAGGTATTGTGGTTTATTCTTAAGAAAAATCCTTATACAAATCTTGTATGTATATATGTTATAAATTAAACTAACCTTAAACCGCTTGTCCTGAAGCACTTTCTTGATGGCGATCAGCTCGCCCGTGTCGCATAATTTGGCCTGGTACACGACGCCGAAGCTTCCATTACCTATCAGCTTCATATCAGCATAGCTGACTTCCTGGGGTCTATCGGGGCCCTGCCCCGGCGTCGCTACCACGGTTGTCACTTTGGATCCGTCCTTGCCTAAAAATATTCATATAAAAAATATTCATTAAAACTTAATTTAATTCAATTAATCTTTATGATAAACGCGACAATCCAGGAGGCAATTCCGAATAATTCAGTATATTTTAACCCTTCTTTGTTAAGCCTTTTATAATGTTACATAAAATCATCATCAAATTTTATGACACTAGTAGTAGTAATTCTAATAAAAGTTATAGCTGTAATTAAAATTGTATTAAGAGGAGAAATCTTAGTTGCTTTATATGAACTAACTATAAAAACTCATGACACACGTAACATGTAATAGGAAATCGGAAAAACCTGACTCAGGTATAATATAGGAGATTTTTTTCCAATAGAAAGAAATATATATATATATATATATATATATATATATATACTATATATAGATAGGGTGAATATTAAGAAGATTTTATGATAAATGTTGAAATATAATCAAAGACAATAAGACCTACTTACATTTACGTAAATAAAATTAACCCTGATGGAATTTCCTCGCAGGAAATCACAACATGCATCAATAGAAAATAATTTAATGATAACAAAAGTTTAGCGAGAAATTTTAATAGCCATAAAAAAATTATGAATTACTATTATTCTACTATGAATTAAAAGAAATTATTGTTTTTTTTGTCAATGTACCGAACCACAATTTTAAGTGTGATGAAGTGAAAAAAAAAGTGTAAAAACTATTTGGGTGGGTAATTTGTTTAATTGTAACATATTTAAGTTTAATATTTTTTCTTCTAGTCACTTTTCATAACAAACTGAAATAAACGTATATTGTAGACATAATCTTCATCGAGCAGAAGATATCGGGCGTGTTTTATACATTTTATTTGAAATCAAATCAAGCAACATAGTAATGATAAAGATATGAAATTTGAGAAATTATAACAAACGATATAAAGGCCGAAGATCAGTCGGGACGCAGAATTGAACCAGTCTGGAATATTTAAGGAGTTATACAACCGTGCAATTGTCCTATTTAGATATAAAAGCAAATTTACGAGTTTAACTCGACTGAGATAATATTGTGGACTTTTGATACACTTCAAACATGTAAAAATTTTCTATAACAGTACTTAATCGAATAATATAAAAAGCGTGCAATAAGATTTATATACTGTTTAGTAGCAGGAATATAATAATATATGAGAAAACTGTTTATATAAATATTGACTTTTGCATCAAAATATATTTTTGCGAATATTAATTTACATGTAAAATACATTTAAATGAAACTAATATATTTCGGATATACTACGCCAATTTTATTATTTAAAACTACATAATCCCGACGTTTCGGCCACATCTCGTCTGCCCGTGATCACGGTTGCTGAAAAGTAAACGAAACGTCGGGATTATGTAGTTTTAAATAATAAAATTCGCGTAGTATATCCGAAATATATTAGGTTTCATTTAAATGAATAAAACTCGCGAAAGTCTTAGATCTCATTATGTAAAATACAGTCAAGTTAATGTAATTAATGTGTTTTCTATATGTCTAAACCATGTTTTATTACATTGAAGATTATTAAATGTAAACGTTTATTAAGAAACAGACTCACTCCGGCGGGACACCGTTGACTTTTGGAATTTTTTTGGTTTTTGAATTTCTCATGAAATGTTTAGACATATATTAATTGGTTGGTCTTTACCACGGCTATATCAATTCAAGTTCAAAATGTACCTACTCTGTTGCGTTGTTCTAATATCTAAAGTAACGTTTAATAAATAACGACAGCCTAATAGGTAATTGCAAGACTTGCGAGACTCTTGCTGCAAGAACAAGACCAAGACTGGCCGAGTCTCGTCTTGCTCTTGCATTTAGGCAACACTGATATGGAGGCACAGATGTGTGTATTCAATTCTTTTCAAACTATATTATTCTTCAGAATTCTTTGTATTAATACAGAATTTATTGTATTCTTCTCATAATACAAACTCATTTCCTCTCCTCAGAATGATAAAGTGAATGGTTACATGTTGTCTAATTATGATGTTACTGCACTAGAGTCTACATTATTTTATACACTTCAATATACAATATATTACTTATACTTGTATTAATTACTTATTTTTAAAACCGTAACATGGTTTTTATTAGTTTAACGTCTACGTCTGTCTGTTTGTCTGTGGCATCGTAACTCTCAAAGGGACCGACCGATTTCGAGGCGACTGTTTTCATTTGAAAGCGAGTTTCCTTGCGGAGATTCTGAAGCTGTATGTTGATTATGAGGTTATGACATTATGAGGCTGATATGTATGTAGTTAATATAGGCCCAGCAGTATTAGTTTCATCGCTTTTCAAAAATGTGTAGTGTTTTTGGCGTATTATTACTCATTACTCGATTAAGTGACAGTGAAAGCAATGGGCAATTTAAAAATTTAATAAATTCATGTTATTTTACATACGGCATTGTTTAAAAAAATCGACTATAAAAAAAGCTAAAATGTACCATATTATATACACAATGCTAGTTGAAACCACGCGTATTTAACTAAACCGTCTAATCAGATTATACTGATGTTAGGAAGCCCTAATAACTATCACATCTAAAATTATGCGTAAATTCAAGTTACCACTTATTCAGAACTATATATATATATTCATACCTTACATATAAATATCTGCTCCATTAGTTTCATTTATTAATTACATATAAATACAAATTCATAACTTTTATTTCTATTAATCATGTTTATATATTTCTGAACGAAACTGTTTAAAGTTTTTAGACGATTACTCGAGTTCCAACGCTTAGTAGGCATCTTATTACTTTGAAGTATTAAAAAATATATATATCGCAACCCATCTTAATGAATGTAAAACTCTTCGTTACCTTCAAAGGTAAATGTATTTCTCGCGTCATCATCCTGTAGATACAAATTTTTATCCATGATCATTGATTATATTGAAAATATCGATAAAAATTATGTCAATATAGTCAATATAATTAATATGAAACTAAAAATTTTTTGGATATAAATAAATATAATAAACCAACTTGAATTATATGACTCGTCGTCAGTGTTTACATAGTAAATATTATTTTCATTGCAATATCAAAAACAAAAATAAATATTAAGAATATATTATATATTTTATTAGTTTAGAATTAAATTATTAAAAATATTACACCTAAAAAAAATACACAAATTGAAAAACGTATCAGGTTAAAGATAATTTTAATTACAGCAACACTATTTGAAGTATTGAGTTCCGTATTGGTTAAAATGCACAAAAAGCACGTTTGCATTTAACAACGTTAGGAAGAGATAAGAAAAAAGTTTTAATCAATCGATTAATAATATAAATCAATATTTTTATAATGAAACAGTATTTTAATTAAGGAGAGTCGATTTGTTATGTTCTATGACAATTAAATGTATATTTTTAAAGCGCGTTAATTAATTGTATGTTTTTTTTTTAATTTTTTGTTCCCTTGCGAATGAATATACGGAAATTAATATTTCGATCGTCCAACAATTTCCGTAACTTTGAAACGGTTTTTGATTAATAGTGAAATAATAGTATTTTAATTTAATTAATATTCCGCGTTTTTTTCGGGACCATTCGATTTTCAACATCACTTCTAAGGTTTACTCGAGTTTAAATTTATTTTACGACGGAATCGTAACTATTCAGAAAATCCACACAACATGCTGATTATACACTTATAAAGTTTTTCGAAAACATTTTTTCTTTCAAACAAATAAGTACTCGGACCTTTTTGAATGATATTCTATGTATAGATCAGAAATTGAATCTCAAAAAAAACAATCATCAAATTAAACGATGTGAAAGTAAGCAATACTTTAAAATATATTATTATATATTAATACCCATAGATGTCACAATAGCATGGTGTCAAGGGCATACCAACAATAATAAAAATTTGGCTGTTGAGAAATGATAAAAAAAAAAAACATTGAGAGAACGAAAATATTTTAATGTAAGCCGAGAAATGTGTGTATGTAATTTTGACATGACTCGAATAAAGATTAAGACCATCAGAGCTATAAATAACCCAGAGTAAATTATATAAACAAGGGTAGGAACGTTTGGTTTCAGGTCAATAAATGTATGGGGTGTGGCTGAGCCTTCCTTTAGCTTTCGGTTTGACTTTGATGGATACTAACTCGCTAATAAGATTTAATGGTACGAGAAACAATTCTATTTAATTACTTCTATATTTATTATATCTATAACGAGTAAATACAAAAACTTAACAAATTATATACTAAAACCTTCCACGAGAATCACGCCATCGAGTGGTGATAATTGTTTGATAATCGGTGCAGTAATTTTTTCGTTTGTCGCAAACAGACAGACAGACAGACGCGGCGATCGACTTTATGTTGATGTTAAATTGAATAATTTTATCTTTTGCTACTTATCATATGTATGAGAGAACTTTAAAAATTATCATTTGCAAGTAAAACAATCAAATCTGTGTAAATAATATCATATTTAACTTTAACTAAAATTAACTAATCTTGAGGCTGATATTTATGTAACCGATGAGATTCCTCTCTATATATTATAATCAAATTTTATCGAAACTGAAATTTCAGTATGAAAATCTGTTTAGTGTGAAGAAATAAATAAGATAATTATAACTCTATGAGCATACATCAACAAATCGACTTATTAATTAGAACCATATATGTATATATTTAGAATTTAGACATAATATCAAAACGTGTTTGTATATAAATTATTACTGTTGTGCTAGTTTTTCTTTTGGTCATTATTATCATAAAGTCAAAATATTCTAAGGACAAAGGAGTTTAAACCATTTTACATGATATTAAAGATTTATATAATATTAACGAGAAACAAAACCAAATTATACTGGACTTGTATGAAAGACGAATATACATATAACATTTAGATATAAGAAATCGAAAGATAAATTACAGGTATGATTGATCTAATGATGTACTAATTGCGATTTATCTCGATAATGAAACTACTACGTCACAGACACATACACATTACACACACACTACGATAGTAAAAAAAAATAGCAACAATCCTCAGCATACAGCATTTATAACTCCATTTAATAATAAGCCAGAAGATTGTTACTCTCATGTGTAATAAAAAAATGAATCCCATGATAAATGTGAAAATGTTAATGCTACAACCGAGCTAACAACTTGTGCGCCACATCTAGCACTTACGGTGCGAGGAGACGGGTTTCTTTTCCGAAGCCAGGTCGTTCTTTTTAGGTGTATCCACGTCGCCTGTATACCGCAGCAAAATACAAAAGCAACATTAGAATATTGAAATGGACATACATGTGTGATCATGGATGTATTGTGAGATGAACGGCATGTACTTTAATTGTAACAGTCAAAACAAACTCACTAATAGTGCGTCGTAATTTCTTACAAAATGTAGAAAGGCGATCGCGAGCCCGACTCAATTGGCCGGTCTTATCGTTGTCAAGCAATCGTTGTATCGAGGGCTCCGAGCGAGCGGTGACTTCGCCTACGGGCCGCAGTACCATCGCCGGACCTTCGGTCACTCGCATACTGTCTAAACATACCGGACCCCGCGGACGATCCAGCTTGGCGGTGTAACGAACGCGACCGCGCTTCGCAACAAACTGCCAGTTTGTAACACCCCACCCCACGGTTTAGCTTGCCTCGCCAGTCAGCAGTCAGCGGTCGGACCTCATTACACTCATACGACAATGAGCTATTCAACCTTCGCGAGTCACGACCATTATGCGATTATGTCTCCTACTTTCTATCACTTATTCAATATATATAATACGTCTCATAAGTTTAACATCAATTCATTACGGCAACGCTAAGAACGTACTTCACCCTTTCTAATTTTGTTAAAACCAATTGTTGCTATAAATACATTTGGGTTGTGTCACTGAAAACACGACTGATTTCCATGATGGATCAATGCCACAAAGCATGTGAGCGTGTCCATCTCTTTATGATGTCGCTAACAATTTACAGGTATGACGTCATTTTAAAATAAAATATAAATGGCGTTAAAAACTTTGTACACAAACCCGACACGAGATCAACAAACCGGTGCAGTTCGAGACTAAATGTTATAAATATATCCTTCGTAAGGCGACCGTTTAAAGTGAATATCGTTGGTTATACGGTAAGGGAATATATTTTCTTTATGTCATTAAATATTGTTCGTATTAAATAAAAAACAATATACAAAATGCGTTTCATTCAAACTATTTGCATTGCGAAAGATGTGTCATTTCCATGTTTCGTTCAGTGGATGAGTTGCCGACACAGCGACAATTATTCTATAATGTTTAAATGATATGTTGCGTCATTTGTGACTTTTAATAGGAGTTCATTAGAAGAACAGTATCGAATAATAAACATGTCTGAAAACGTACATTGTCCATCTAAATTAAACAAGTATTTAAAAGAGACGTGATGTATATATATATATTTTTAATATATATTAAAGCTATACCCAATGTTTAAAATAAAGACATCCAGTTAAATTAATTGCGCTTCTAAAATCTGACGATATTAAACTTGCGTTTAATAAGAATTACTATTCCAAAACATGTAGTGGTTTGTCATACTGATTTACTGTTACGGAACCTAGTTAGAGTACTGAATAAACGAGCATAAGATTTGAACAATGAAAATTAACGTCTACGCTCTAACAATTACTTCGTAATAAATAAAAAAGCAGACGATTTACGACTGTCCAACAGTTGTAAATGAATGTAGCCTTTTTCATACAAAATTACATTTCATTTTAAATATTGAATATTTTTTTTTATTATTCTTGCAAATGTAAAATAATCACTTCGACTGTAATACAAAATTAAGAGTTCAAAATAAAAAATAAATCCGCATATAACTTTTATTGATTCCGCAATTACTTCACATACTAATAAGGACTGAGTTCTGAATAATCAAGTAAATATTAGTTGGTTTAGCCTGGCCCACTCGTAGAGCCAGATGGTAAGCCAATTTAAAGAATTACATGTACATTTTAGCCTTCGATGTGAGTGATGAAATAATCTACATAGCTGTGATATTTCAAAGAGCTTCATTTTTGTATTTAGTAATTGTAAGAAGCAACCATACATCATTCTAAAGCCTTTTCTTTATAATATTTGCATAGTTAATATTTTCTTCCACTTTCTAATTGGGACAGAATATGTCCTATCTCAATGTAAATGACAATGTTTTTTTAGCATCTTAGATTGGCTTGTTTTTACACACATTATAAGAATTATTGAGAACTAATATAGGCGACATCGTCCACGTCGAGTGATATCCTGACAAAGTTAACGTATTTATTTGCTAGAAAACAAATGACTAAATACATGTTTATAGAAACTATTCCTTCATAAAACTTAACCTTATACTCAACAAATTCATAAACCAGAACTTAGAAAATTAATTGATCAAATAAGCTGTATTTTTGTCGCGATTTAAAAATAACTACGGGCCTTTATCATCTTATTTATATAAATTGAATTCACATGTATATATGTACCTATAAGTACTCAAAGTGTTTTGGACTAAGTGGCATATTTATACTACAATTTTTAATCTATAGTCGTGAATAATTACAAAGGTAAAACCAAATAAACTCTTAATTGAATCCATACGATTAAAGTATGGCTTATCAATAGTTTATGAACACCATGAAAAGTCTAAATCAGTTAGAATTTACAACCAATATGAAAAATCGGAATGCGAGATTCGAGCCGAAATAATATCTCCGAACAATTTACGCATAATGAGAACGCGAATTATTTAGATTATTTTATTGAATTGGACTGATAAGACTTCTTTGTATGAGATCTGATAAATTTTATTATATGTAAGTACATATAAAATGATGTATTTTGTGAAATAGTTTTTTCTTTTTGGATTTTTGCAAAATAACTAATTTTATTTCATTAATTTAATTATAATTTATTTAGTTAAGCGAGCAGAAAAAAATGTTTTATCATGATACATATATAGCAAAGGACGACAAAAACACAATAAGTAACATTACAAATGTAGGTGTAATATTGATGACATTGATAAAAATATTTAAATATTTTGGATTTCGGTCAAAATTTAATCTAAGTTACCAGACAAAATAAACGAATAAATGAATAAACAAATAAACGAGCATGTTGAATTATAAAAAAAAAAATCTCCAACGCCACATACGTTGGGTAAATTGGATTAGAACTTTCGGTATACTTACTTGGTTTCTCAGCACGTAAAAAGACATTAACAACTCCAATGTCAAACGCTATATACTCTCTCACATTTCAGCCATGTATCGATTTACATAAGAATGTGATTTATTTATAGAAAAACTTACCGCTGTTTAATATTATCTCATTAGTGCAACCTTAACGTTACTTAGTCAGTTACAAGTGCTTTGTTAACATAAGCGATGTAACCTCTTACTAATTTCAATTTTAATTAAAAAAAAAAACAAAATTGCATTTCCGTATTAAAAAGTATGTAGTTTTTTCATTGATATAATATGTTCCAAATCTATTCCAGCACATGGGAGTGCCCTTTGTAAGCGTAAGCCAACATCCAATGAGCTTTGTGTTACGGTATATGAATACCTGGCGACTTTGTGTAGCGTGGACACAAAACCAGCGTAATAAAGACCAGCCGACCATCAGCTACCTCTGACGCATGCACGCTTCAAAATAAGATGTGTTCGTTGCTACGCGCCAAACTTCTACAAACGCAGGTTTAGGCATTGTTTTTTATTAGGACTGACAGCCGTGATGTAAAAACAAAGGGAATCATTTATAATTTTTGTATAATTAATTTATTCTTAGTATTTAATGCATAAATCTTTTTTATACAAAATATTTAGCAGCAGTGACACATTGAACATTTCTCAATACCAAAACACGCATATCCTTCTTTGGCAATGTACATTCTCATTGTCTTAATAATAAACATTCATCATCAACAGATGACAACAACATATTTTTTGGCATTTATTCCGGATATTTATATCGTAACGCAATCTCAAGACAATGTTTCAAAATTTTGGTGCGCAAAATTTTTTTATAAATATCATAAAAAAAATATATATATGTTTTATTTGATAGCAAGATAGTTTCACGATAATCATTTATTCCTATAGTCATATGATGTGATAAAAACGACAAGTGCATGTATAAACAATTTTTTTTAGAGCATAATGAAATCATGTTTAAAGAAATTATGAGAATAATAGTGACTCATCTATTAGATTTCGGTACAAGAAATATTCTACCTTCAAGGTCATATAACAAAAAAGAGAATAATAAGTATATTATATCTGTTTAGTTTGTCTCAAAGTGAGGCTTATAGGTACGTGTAAAGAAAAACGAGTGATTTTCACCTACCTACCTTCGTGTCTTCAGGGTCGGTTAATAATATCAACGGCATATATTGAAATAAATTCCGAAAGATTTTTATGAATAAGCAAGGTTGTATCAGAGGAAATTGCATAGAAAAATAAACGTCACGTTAACCGACGATTAAAAGTTAATGAGCGACCGAGACAAAATATAAGGAAATGCTCAGGAAGGTAAGAAATAATTTACGAGCCTGGCCACTTCTTTCTTACGCAAGATGCATTTTAAAATAGGATGTCACTTTCAGGTTACGTAGATAGAACCCTTACAGAAAAATTTTAATAAAAAAACTTTTAGCGTCAAGAGCCGTAATGTATGCTTAAAAAAAACATTCAGGCAAGTGTCCAAATATTTGGATGCTGTTTATTAAATGAGAAATCGTGTCGTTATACTAATTTGATATTAAAATTACAAATTGTCAGGAAACTAAAATGGCCCGTACGAAAACAATATTTAAGATGAAGTCGAGTTCTCGTCAGTGCTTTAACCTCTCTTAGCATCTTCGAGACTCTTTAGAATCGATTAGTTCTTGAACTTGTCACTTTGATACGAGCGATACTTAAATACATTTCAATACAAAGGAATTTAGCTTCGCGTGAAACAGAATTTAAAAAAAAAACAACAAGGCTTGCGTTGTATCAAAATGGGTTAACATTATAATATAATGCGCAGTTAGGAGTTTCTATTTATAAACCTAACGTTACAACAGGAGGGCGCTTAATTATGTCAACCGTTTTGTTTGAATGCGTGCTGGACTATATATTTAATATAAGGCCTTTATCTCACTCCCTATTCACTATATATCTGATCTTATCTCATGTCAAAGTACATAACGTATAATTTCGAATAACAGTCATAAACGACTATGACGATGTTTTTATCTTCAAGCGATCTCATATTGGAATGGTTGATTCCGACATGCTTAAATTTTATATATATTTTTTTATTATTGGTATAGTAATATATTTTTTGTTTACCGATTTTTTTCGTTATAATCACTGCAAGGTCCGATGTTTTAGTTTGACTGCGGTTGACGACGGAATCACTGTTCACTGTGTAAGTACCACGACGTCGAAGCATTATAAATTACTAAGCACATTCACTTAAAATAAAAACACCAACAGAATCATTATCTAACCATAATCAATCACGACACGAAACCACCAAAAGTTCTAATGAAACTATGGTATGCTACTTGATTTGGAGCAATGAATTCGTTACTCGTGTGAGTTGATATGGAACCATAATTTTAATTTCATAATTTTTCACTGCCGTCTCGACTGGTTTTGGGAACTGATTGCATCTACAGCCGACCAACGACCACGGCTATGACGTAAAAATCGGATGCTTGGCGAAAGTCAAAACCCGAGAGTACGTTGGCACGATTATGACGCGAATGGCAGGATGGACGATGGCGTGCTCTTGCCTCGACCGCAAGATAGCGAGATCCCCGACACTCGCTGATAACGCAATCAATAATGTGAACGAGCAGTTTCACCTAATGCTTATAGAAACAATAGATGTCGCTACCCTTGGCCTACCAGAATCTATGACCAGACAAATTTGCTAGTTTTAACAACGTTAAATGATTTCAATACACAAGTATAAGTGGACATTTAGAATACATTCACATTAATGGTCCAAAAAAAGTTTAATAGCGACCTCATTATTAAGCAACGATTCATGGAAGTAAAGTTGTGTTGTATCTTTATCAAAAATTCAAACATGGCGCCCTAGAGCGGGAGGTGTTTAATGATTCAAGGAAAAAGTTCGTTTCTTTTTTTTTTACATTTACAATTAGAAATCGTTGCAGCAATATTTTCCATATTAAGTATCGATAAAATTTCCGAACGAATAAAACATATAAGGTGAATAATGACAAATATATCAAGACATCATAATGCAAGTGAATGAGTGGAGTTTCGATTACGTATACATAATTATTTTGTAATTAGAAAGTTGATATGTTGAAATTATATGCACATTTCTGAACAGTTGAAAAATATATCATTAATACTAAAACATTGTGTCGGTGAGTAAAGAAAGTGAAACTGATACTTTAAAATGACAAAATATGAATTTTGTAATCACACATAACTGTAATGAGGTTATAGGGATATTATTGTAATAGCATGAAAGAAAAGTTATGGAAAACTAGGATAATAATTTTACTTATAATAAATAGGTGTTATAATACATGCCAGTATTATTTAATACTACCGGCATCAATGTTATATATTCGGATAATAGATTTACGTTTTCTAGTGCTAATTAAGGTAATTAACAGATTTTTAAACATTTTCAAATCCATATGATAAAAATCTTATATAAGTTGGACATATTCAACATTTCCATTTCATGGAATGTAAATTGTGTTAAAATAAAGAGACTGTTTTACCGAAACTTAATAACGTGTCTTGTATTTGGTTATCAAATAATATATAAATGGAATTTAATTATGGACGTATGGAAAAAAAATATTCTGGAAAGATCTATGAAACTTGAATATGGCTAGGTGTATGTGTATGAAATTTAATTTTTAGTCAAATCATTAGGAAAAGTATTTGTTTAATAAAGAAACTCTGTGTTAAAATTAAGTCTTTTCATTCTAAACTGTTATATAAAAACTATCCATTAACCAGTTTTACTTTCCTTTTTCTTAATTAGTTTTTTTTAATGTATATTACTTTTCCATCGTTGTGGCTGTTGCTTGTCACTAATATGTATCTAGAAACAAATTTTAAACACAATGATTTCATCGATTACTATGTAATTAAAAATATATTTGAAAAATACTTTACCAGAAACAAAAAGTGACGCTGCAATATAAATTTTTATGATATACAAAATATATTATAATAAATGCTACTATTTATTGAAGATATATAAATGTAACTAATTACACGATAGCAGTAGCCTTTTAAGAAGATATTTTGACAATTTGTTGGTTATAAGAAATTAAAACACTAAATAGGATAGCATACTTTAAACCTCAATTATTATTCTTCACTTTTATACACTAGGTACAAAATTTTAAATAATTTAATAACTCTTAATAGTAGATAAAATTATCCCTTTAATACCGCAAATAAAATGACTTCATTGTGTAGAATATATCAAAGGGTCAATATATCATTAGTCATAAATGATTTAACCTATCCAAGTTATTAAACATTGTAAATTCTTTATTCTAATTTGATTAAATGTGTAAAGCATACATTCATTTCCTTTGAGATAATTTATCAATGGGAGAAAAAACTTTATTGAAAATATTACATTTAAATCATATCAATGAGGTAGAGTTGATTTTGTATCAGCAGAACAATAAGGATGTGACTTTTAGACTTTAAGAATAAAATATTGTATGCATTCAACTCAAGTTTATTTTCAGTATTAAGGAATTTTTTTATATGGTAATGTTATAAGACGTATTTAAACATATGGCTAAAGCTATGACTATAGATTATTCAACAAAGACATTCAAAATTTGTAAGAAATTTCCCACATTAAGCAAATACATTATGATCATGTAATAAATAAATTTAGGATGTATGTAATTTTAAAACTAGAATACATAGCATAATCATAACATATGGAGTTTAAAAGCCATGTATGTGGATTATAAAAAGTTAATAATAGCATCACCAAGTGGTAAAACTTAGTTGAAAACAATTCTAGAATAAAACCTAATAGTACAGAGATATTTTAAAACTAATTCACAAGCCCAACTACCAATAAATATTTTTACAATAAACTAAAAATATTTCTGTTGCTAATTGAGGTAATGCCTATACGTGTATATCATCTATTGTTAAAAGAACTGTCAATTTAAATAATGTAATAATTAATACCAGCTATAGGGCCTATCATTAATTACGTCATTGAAAAATAACCTCAAATATATACATATATATATTTTTTCTAATGAATTTGTTTCAGTATATTATGAGGTAAATGCTGATACGGATCACTGCTTTAATAAGTATGACGAGCTTCTGAGGTAATAGGAATATTAAATGCCCAATTATTGTTTTTTGACATGATATAGCTGTCATACATCGGCCAAGGCTTATGTGGCAAACCCATTTCAAAGGTTGAAGCCATTTTTTTCACAATTAAACAGTATCAGTATTTCGAAATCGATATCGATTTCATCAAACTTGCCTAGGTTACATGGAATATGCGTAGATTTTAATTTTTCGAGAATACCAAAGTGTCAGTATAGGGAAACGTCACAGTGTAAGAAATCACGATGGCCGACAAAGAATGGTTAGGTGGTACTCACTGCTAATTTTTACGCCTCCTAGAGGTGGTTTCGGTGGTTGATTTTCAAATGTCTTACGAACGGATTTGCTGCCCTCGGCGAATGACGTGGTCCTAGGGCGTCCGCTCATTATTATAGGTATAAAATAAACGGCCGATTCCTGAACTTCATAGATACTACTTCACATTTCTCGTTACCACCCTTGCTTGCACTCGCACTGAACTCTCTCACTTTGCCGAGGAAATACAAAGTTAGGAATTCAAATAGTCAAAACTAAATCACTACAATAGAGTTAAAATGAGAATAAGATTATCTTAAAATGATTTTATAAGATCATTTTGCTAGATTTTTAAAATTTACATCAATAATGTGACCGACAAATTTTTAGTTTCTTTGGACTTCACAGACTTTATGCTCGCTTCCTCGTTCGGCCAATTTCGGCTTTCGCTCGGATCATGTTCGGACCTTCGATCAGTGACGTAGTACAAAACGTCCCGTTTGACGCAGCAATGGACGGACAATAGTCAAAAAGATAAATTTAAAATATCATGATATAAAAATATTATACATAAAATCATCAAAAAATATATTAATATGTTACTAAAAAGATATATTATTAAATATTACACAAAATTTAATATTAATAGCCCCGCCACAAAAATGTTGCTTTATCTTTGAGATGCTTACAATAAAACTTATTCGTAATAAAAATAATCCTCAACTTTGATTTAAACGCCATCTATTAATGAAATAGGTAATGAGTATTAAGAAGGAACTTGAAATATAATGATTGTAACTGGTAACAAAGATAAAAAGATAATAAAATATTAAAAATGTGAAGCAGATATAGCCATAGCTAATAAATAATAAAGGTTAATCTTTTCTTTTTATTTTTAAACTTTTTAAAATACCCCTATATATAGAACGCTTTAGGAACTCAGTTAACTACGCAGTTTATTTCATCCAAAATATCTTATCAGTTGCGCGTGCCCTCGTCTTGTATTAATGGAAATAGAGGCAACAAAAAAACATAGGCTTGGTCAAGCCTGATATACTAGTCAGTCAGGCACATCAGTTGCGCGTGCGCCGCGAGCGGGGCGAGTAGTTCGTAAGTGTAGCTTGAAATACCTTTCAATAATGTAAATACCTTTTAAAAAATATTTATAGTGGCGAGTGTCAATCTATAATGGAGTGCTACACATCAGATAGCTGCGACAGTGACAGCAGAGAACAAAAAACACTTGACCTATCTAATAGGTCGTTGGATAGTGTCACAATAACATCGGAACTGGAAAGCATAATCGACGAAAAGGATTGTGCGGAAAATTACGAGATTTTTTTATTATATGGAAATCGCATAAAGTCATTACCGGAATCAATAAATCAATTTTGTAACTTGAAAATACTTGATGTAAGCAATAACAGGCTGACCTCGCTCCCAGATATTCTCGACACCTGTCCACTATCATCACTAATAGCTAAACACAACCATCTCACTAATGAATCCCTACCAAAGAGTTTTTTAAAGACAAGAAATACGCTCAGAGAACTTAATTTAAGCGGCAACAGAATCAATTTCTTCCCGGAACAATTACTGCAATTAACGACACTAAAATATCTTTATTTGGGAGGTAATGTGATTATAAACATTCCAAAGGATATCTGGAAGTTGAACAGGTTTGTATATTAAATCGATTGAGATATGATATCTATATCGTCATTTCTACACGACACGTTATATAGATAGAAGGTACCTATATAATATAAAACATATTCTTGTACCAACTAGCAGCAATCGATCAAAAAACAAACAATGATCTATAAATTCTATATATATATTAATATAATGCTATATTATCATATATACCTATAGTAGCGTTTTAAATGCGCTCTTTATAATTATTATCTTATTACAAATGTCTACGACCAAGGAAATTACATTATCATCTTAAACATAAGCGTTAGTGTAAACATCTTTTGTATTCTTGTATTTATAAAATATTGATGTCAATAGTCGTAATTACCCATAGCCGTTTAGATATAATTTACAAGCAAATTTTTATACATTGAATTTACAGCAGATCAATTGTGTTGCAATCACTTATATTGTATTTGACAAGTCATGGCGATTATTACCTACTCATATATTAGCGTTATCACTATACAAAGAAAGAATTTAAAACTCAGTTTTAATTGAATCTAGTTTTTGTATTAGATTTTATATTAACTTATATATAGGTTAAATGTCTGCTAATATGTAATTTGTTAACGACATAAATGATAAATGTGCTACGAAACCTTAAGTTTTTAAATTCATCTAAATATAAACATATCAAAATAACTTTATTATGTACATCCACAAAAAAACTATGCATTGGTAAATTAAACTCCACGACGTTGTTAACATTACAATATTTCTATTCCTTCTTATTGTAAGACGAAATTGTTTTCATAATATTAGCCGTAGGTCTTTCACAGTACATACTTCACTATTGTTTTTATATTATATAAATTTCGTTAAATCCCACGGATTATTTTCTTTAACAGAAAATCATAGCAAAGATACATTCTTTAAGGCACAATGAACTTGTAATGTATGCATAGAAATTATTATTGCATTAAATGTCAGTGGTTTTTTTTTTACATGGCAAACTTAAATCATCATATGACAATATAAAATACATATAATTTTTTTGTAAAATTATTTTGAAGTTTAATGAATCTTTTGCGATAGACAACAAAGTCTCATTACACCGATTTTTCATTAAATAGTCTAATTGTTCTGTTTTCTTTTAGTTTAACTTTCAGATAAATTATTATTTCAAGTTAACTTTATGCGATTACGTGAAAATTTACGGCATTCTTTAGACATCTTTTTAGGTACTAATATAGATATAGATACAGATTCAGGTATAGATACCTCCTGCTTATAAGATAGGATGATAGTTGGTACCTACTAGAATAGATTAGAGAACTCTAAAATGTTTATGTTTAAAAAGGTAATTCGAATTTTAAAAAGATTATTTGAAACCCAAATATGCAATCGACATTATTCAGCATTTTTAAATTAAATAATTTTAAAATTAATGATAACTAAAGAAATACTTGACGTCTTTGAACCAAAACAAAGGATTTCAATATAAACGACAATAGTACATAGAGTGAAAAAGGCGGGTAACCTAATCGAAAGAGAAATTATTTTTGAACATAAAGAACAAACGTTATCACATTTACTGAGTATCTAAATTTTATAAAAATTAATTATATGATAATATAATCATATCACAATGTGGCCTGGTGTGAGATTAATATAAAGTAGTCGAGAGTTAACAAAGTATTAAACAATATAATAATGTTTTAAAACAACTATATATGTATACACTTCAATAAATATGACACATTATATAACTTATTGTCAATACCTATTTTAAAGACAGTTATAAATACAATACCGCCAAATAAGCTGCTAACTAATCTAATTATTAGTTATTTAAGTTAAAAAATTAAATTTTTTATGATCTCCAATCGCATATTAGAAAATGGCCGACGTATACCTACAACCTAATAGCTAGACAACGCTTATTTAAAAAAAAACCCTGCGCATTCACTGTGATTCAAAAATTATACACGTTCACGTGAAGCACTTAGAGGATCTTCATAATTCAAAAGATGTAAATAATCTGATACTTTTACACTGCTAAAGGGATATTTATCAAAGATAGTTAAGAACTCCTGCAAGAGAATTGGCTTTCTAATGAGAAAAACCGCATCCAAATCGCTCGATCCCTCAGAGTTACGATGAAACCGAAAAATACACACAGACATCGACGTCAAACCTATAACACCTTAATTTAATTAATATTCTCAATAACAAAACATACACTTTGATCTTATTAGTATTACTACTAATTTAAAATTTTTGAACATCTCTATATATTTATTCGAAATTTAGTTTGCAGATATTATCTATAGGGGGTAATCAAATCACAGAGGTCCCTGAATCTGTCGGAGCTTTAACGTCACTTCAAGCGTTGGTTCTAAGTGACAATCAAATAGAACAACTTCCATCAAGCATAGCCAATTTGAAGCAACTCAGATCACTGAAGATTGATAAAAACAGACTTAAAACACTACCAACTCAGATAATCAAATTGAGATGCCTGACTGAGGTAAGTTTTAGACGAAGTGCTCATCCAAAAAGATAAGTCAATGGGTTAAGACTTTTCAGATTATTTCTTAACGTTCAAAGAATAAAAAACCACAGTGCTATCTTCATTCTTTTCTTTTCCGTATAATTACTGATTTAATTTTGAAGAAGTCGAAAAAAGCAAAACGACAGTATTTTCAGTTTAAATTAGTACATTACTAATTGTTAATATATTTTATTAGTTTATTTATAATCATAATAAATACGGATGTCTTTATTTAAATAAAACTTAAAGAAACATGATATCATTATGGAAATCTTTATTTTGTGGCCATAGATAATGTTTGGTTTAAATGCCAAAAAAGAAACCTCATTAAGGCCTCTTTGTCTTTAGTAAAGGTTACTTAGTCCGTATTTCACAATAGTCTTGAATCTAAAAAAATAAAAGATCGTGCAAAGGACACAGGTCAAGGGCGTTTCAGTTGAATTGCCAATAATGAAATAAAATGAAAATGATACAGAATATTAATAAGTATCTTGTAATACATACATTGGCTCTATTTTCGGTTAATCATACAAAAATGTAGATTATACTATTTAACATTAAAAATTATTATTATTCTTGTACCGGGTAGTATAATTTATAAATAGTAATAAATTATTTCAAACTTTTTTTATTTGGAATATAATAGAAACATAATTTAATTCTATAAATTTACTGAAACCTTAATGGGAATTCGCATTATGATTTTAAACGAAACGTGTTTCATGTTTTCCAATTTTAAATTCTACAATAAATTTATACAAACTGTTACCAATTAAGTGTATAATGCATATCACAGACTTTGTCTACCTTCTGACACATGTATGTATGTGGGAGCCATTTATGATCTATTTATAGCTTTTGCGGCGAGCGAACACACTTATTGTTAGGTCTTAGACCGAAATCAGGAAGCTTTCAATTCACAATACACAAACCCTTTAATTTCGTTACACATCATAGACCGTTTGTTCAAATGTTGAAGCTATTACTTTAATTTTTTTTAATATAATGCTTTTGATTTAGCAATAACAAAAATAAATTATTTGAGTTTCCAGTAAAGTATTTATAATATAATTCATTACAAGTGAATTTCACAACTATTGAATGTTAGTAATATGTACCTACTTCCTGAAAATTATTCCTCACTGACGCTGTCATAGCTACAGTTCAACAACACTTATTCATATAAAGAAAGAGAAAGTAGTAACGTAACTTAATTATACATTGATTTGTATATAATTTTCAGCTGAGCCTACGTGATAACCCTCTCGTTGTGAGATTCGTTCGTGACATGACATTGCAGCCACCATCTTTACTTGAACTGGCTGGTCGAACTATCAAGCTGCATCAGATAGCAATCAAACCTGGCGATGTACCTGCTACGCTTATCAAATATTTAACATCAGCCCAATGTTGCGTTAATCCAAAATGCAAAGGTCACTTTAGCAGTTACGCTACAATTATTTATATCCTCTATTTTGTACACTACAATTCAGAAAATTAATTAAAAAAAATTAAAAAGCTATCTTACTGACCATAGACAATCTTCTAGAATGTTGTAAAGTATAAATTATTTTTATATGATCATCTTTATACAACACACCTCAATCTTTTACTAATCTATCATTTAAATTCATTAAGATGTGGTGTAATTATTTATAATTAATAAAAACGTCATACCATATACTTTATTTCCTATAATGTTATATAATATAATTTCTGGTATTTAGAACAATTTAATCGTATTCCAGGTGTATTCTTCAACAACAGAGTAGAACATATAAAATTTGTTGACTTTTGTGGAAGATATCGCATACCACTGCTGCAATATCTTTGCAGCTCAAGATGCATCACCGGCAGTTGGGAAAGCCGTGAAGTCGACAACATCACACCATCACACATGATGAGAAAAGTTTTATTGGGCTAAATACAGTTTAAAAAACATTTATAGCCTTAGTTATAGAAAAAGCATTTAAACTTCATTTTTTTTTAAATATAATAAAGATTTTTTATAATATTGCTGTTATATCTGTATATTTTAATAATAATATGAATAGAGAATAAAAAGATGTAGTCTTGATTACGTATATTCTATTGTTTATGTTTACAAAACAGTTACTCAAACTAATTGTTATATTAAACTATATAAATGTTTTTTAAAAACTTAAATCACTAGTTGTTTTCTTGTAGAAACTTCATCCTTGCATCTTTTCCTCTCTTAATTGCTTCTTTAAAGAGCTTACAATACATTTCTATAGCCCGAGGTGTATCATCATTACCTGGTACGGGATATGTTATTAAGTTGGGACTGCAATTTGAGTCTACAATGCCAATGGTTGGTATTAACATTTTTGCACTGTCTCGTACTGCTGTGTGTTGGTTCAATATATTGTTTTGTGTATTCATGAAAATGCACAAATCTGGTAACCTGGTGACAGCCCCAAATTGATGATTAGCATTTGTGAAAATCCCACCTCTCCAAAACCTTGTGTGTGCGTATTCCCCACATTCTTGTGCAGTTTTTTCAACTAAATGTGCATTAAGTGCATTCCTATTGAAAAAACATATAATACCACCTCTATATGCAATATGGGCAGCAAAATTAAGGGCCTTTCGCAAATGTTCTGCTGTTATATCTAAATCAAAAATTAAATGGCCCTGTCTGGATCCATAAATATAGGGTAACATATATTCATTCAATGACCCCTCTTTGTGTCCATAATGTACACCAGCTTCAAATAAGTCTTTGACTGTAAATAAATTGTGGACTTGAAAAAAATCTGGATGATCTAGTGGACTAGTTTTGACGGATTCATCTGAAAACAACAAAGAATTTTGATGTTGAGGTTTTTCATTAATCGAACATTCATAAAGTTATGTACCATCCACATGACGTTTAACTTACCAACTAGAACCTGTGCTGGCTCTGGCTGCGGAACATTAGAATAATATCGGGTTAGTGTAATACCATTTTTCACATGACGGTCTGAAACAAAAAGAATTGATCACTTAAAATTCAATTTTTTCATATTAGGCATAGCTATTGTCTAATATGTATTCAAACTTACGTAAACATCTGGGCAACATTATAACAAATTAAACGATAACCTTTATTTTATAAAAGATTATAAGGACTACACACAACAGCACTCATAGCAAACGTCAAAATGATATGTATTATGTACTATGTAGGTACACACTAGCTATGTAGATATCTATGACGTTATCGACTAATACTTCACATGTTTTCAATTTAAATCGGTATGATTGTACTTTGGTCTTTATTTTTAAACCAAGTTAAAGAAACAACATCACAGTTATTTTAATTCATTCTCTTAGAAAATTAAGAATCCTAAAGCATGAAGTGGCAAAAAACTTTTCGAACACAATAACATATTATATATTAGTGATATGTTTCAATAATGAGCCATTAAAAACTAAATAAACCTTTAGAAACTAAATTTTATAATTACTTACTTAACTACTCCAATAACTGTATAATGTATACAATGTAATAATTACTGAAATTTGTCAACACATGACTTAATTGCCTTTTGTTTATTACAGTTCTCTAAAGTAAATTAAAATTAAGGTCAGAATTATATGTCGTATAATTCAAGTTTTAATTTAAATATCACCTTCTGATTGCCCTAAGGTTATAAAAATTATTACACGTGCTCTATGATACTTGAATCTAAAGCAAAATATATTCCATAGAAATACAGTTCAGTCTTGACATTTGACATGACGTTGTTTTCACTTTTTGGTCCTACCTACTTATTGCTTTGTTGTGGTGAATTTAAAAGACGCCAATATTAGAGAACAGAGCTATACTACATCAAATATAATTTTTATAAACTAATTTCTAAAATGGCCAAGTCTAAAATCGAAGATGTCGATTTGTATGCCATTCTCGACATTCAAATTACAGCTACTGATTCAGAGGTATGGTTTAATTATATTCTTAATAAAAATTTGTTTGTATAAACTGCTTACAACTTCCAAAACATATAATATGACTTTAAGAATCTATTTAACTTATTAAATGATTTATTTAACAGATCAAAAAGGCATACCGTAAGAAAGCTCTGCAGTGTCATCCAGATAAAAACCCTGATAATCCTAAAGCTGCAGAAACTTTTCACGAACTATCACATGCTTTAGAAATATTGACAGATAAAGCAGCACGTGCTGCTTATGATAAAGTTTTAAGAGCTAAAGCAGCAGCAAAATTAAGGCACCAAGAACTAGACAGTAAAAGGCAGAAACTTAAAGAAGATTTAGAAAGGAGAGAGCGGGAAGCCGCTTTAGGGGGGTCAAAAGATAATTTGACTGATGAGCAAAAGCTTGCTGAGGAAATTAAAAGATTACAGAGGGAAGGGAGTCGACTTTTACAAGAAGAACAACAGAGGATGAAAGAAGAGATACAAAAGAGTATGAAAAATCTCAGTGAACCGGTATGGGATTCCAGTTTAAATAGAATAAAAATAAGTTGGAAAGCTGAGAAAAGTGATCCTGGTAATGGAGGTTACAATGAAACCAATTTAAGGACATTCCTAAAGAAATATGGACCTATCACAGCATTGATTATGTCACCGGCTAAAAAGGGCAGTGCTTTAGTTGAATTTGGAACAAAGGAAGCATCAGAAATGGCAGTTGAGTTTGAAAAAGGTTGTGTATTGTTTTATCCCAGCTTGTTCTCTATTTGAATAATTATCTAAGATTTTCTTTCATAATTCCTTTTCAGATTTGAAGTTTTTTTTTTAACAAGAAGTATATTACAGTTCTTGAATATTAGTAAATATGCTTTTTAAATACTAGTGTATTACCCTTAGTGTTAAATGTTTTTTATAAAAATTTAACTGGTGATATTTGTGTAGGTCTTCAAGAAAATCCTCTCACATTGAAATGGCTACACAAAAAGCCAATATTAACAACCAAGAAAGACTTACAATATACAAATTCTCTTGTCACTGACAGGGACTATGAATCTCTTGTGTTGACTAAAATGAGACAAGCTGCAGAACGACAGAGATTAATAGAGGAAATGTTGAAAGAAGATGAAGTAAATAAATAAAAACTTTTTAATTATACATTTTTTCTTTTTAAGTCATTGTTATTTTAACTATTATGCTAGAAAACACTAATAAAATAAAAGTTGTTCTTAAATTCATAATTTTTTAAGATGATATGTAATCTATTCTTAACTGTTATCTTTAAAATTTTGTTCAAAAGGTTTCCATTTGTTTACAAATTCTATAACCTTCTTTCTTTGAATATCTCCATATTCCTTTTTGGGATTCTTCCAAAGGGTGTGATCCAGATCTAACATGCCACCAATAATTTCCTGAAACAAATGTTTTTTTTAAAATAAAAAAAAAATGTAGAAATGTAACTATATATGTATATATATTTTACCTCAGCAAAGGATTTGGGAAATAATTGTTGGTCTTCTATTACATGGGCAAAACCAGGATCCATGCCAAAGTCAACCCAAAAATAAGGCAATCCTTTAGGAACTCCTCTTCGTATATTCTTTCCCTTTAGTTCCACAACCTTTTTATTCATAGACCATTCTGCTTCACATTCTAAAAGTGCTTTTTTGAAATATATGGATGCTGTGTCTCCAACGTCTCGCGGCATCGGCACACAATTAATTACTAAATGTGGAAATCTATGTAATCTTGTTGCAGTTTCATAGAATACTACGTCCTGATCTTGAGAATTATAGTATTGGGTAATCATTTTTCTGTAATACTGAAATAACAAGTATCCTGGATTAGGTTTTTCAATCCATGCTTTTAGTAAGGCGGTAAAAAAAAAGACCAATGAAGATTTTAAATAAAGAACCACTAAATACTATCTATAATTTATCTAATACTATAATAAGCCCTCACAATGTTTGAAGTGCTGTATTTGTACTATACTTTTAAATTAATTAATAATTATTAAAATACACTAACACTTAATAGTAACCATTCCAACAAATATGAAACTTGTTGTTGTGAGTAGAAATAAATTACTTACTAATATTTCATCCCATACATCTTCATCAACATTGGTCACACAAGTTGAATGTTGTATTGTACTTAAAATACAATGGCCCTTGACAAGTGACGTCCTTGATGGTAATGCCATGTATATCTTGTTTCCGCAACTGACTATTAGATGCTTCAACATGTTTTTAGAATCGAAACAATATTCACAACCTTCTAAAGATCTTTCGAGCTTAACATTCTGGTTTATGGCCTGTTGCTTTTCTATTTCACTATTCCTTGTTGGGTTTTTATTCTTTGTGATATTATCTAAGAAAATATCAGCTAAATCATCATTTGGATTTTTACTTTTGTTAGCAGCTCTGACCAACTCTGCATCTTCATTGTAATTATTACCATACTTTTCTTGTTCAAACTGAAATATGAAAAAGGTGATATAAAAATGAACACACAACCTATTTTCTTTACAATGTTTGTAGAATAGTTTAAAACATGGTTGCAATTTTAAATACTGTCATCAAAAGGTGAAATAGAAATTTAAATCAGTCACAATACAGAATTTATCATTAAAGCTTTGTTAGACAGCTTTCACCGAGTTGAGTGAACAGAAATCTTTATAATAGATCAAAATACTTACCATTTGTTTTAAGTTATATTTATCATCATCTCCAAAGTATTTCAGTCGTCCTTCAGAATCATGTGTTTGGGCCTTTCGTTTGTTGCCCTTGCCTTTAGTATCAACAGGATTGTTAGTCAAAGGTCTACTATTTCCAGTGCTGGTAGTAGACATTAATAAAACTCTATCGTCTTCCAAGTTTTCAACATTGGGATTGTTTTTCCTATACTGTCTTGCGGCCTCCAATTTCGACTTAAGTTCTTCTACTTGTTTCAAGTCTCCCATTATTTCAGCTTTCACAATTTTAGCTGCTAGTTTATTCATCTTTTCATCGGAAAGATACAAATCTTTTCTTTCTCTTGTTGAAGAATCGGGTTTTTTTGTTTCAATGCTTGTCTTTAATTTGTCATGTATATCATTATCTTTTTGCAACTTTTTATCTTTATGATCACTTTCTAAATTTAAATTATCTTTTTTATCATCACGTAAATTGTAATTTTTCCTTTCTTCTTCCCTTTTATCCATTGTTTCTTTTCTCCAGTTGGAAGATCTTTCATAATCTCTATTCTGCTTGTATTGCCTACCACTTGTATTTTTGCTAGATGAACTAGATGTGTTATAATAATCATCATTATATGATGGTTTCATAAATTTTCTGCTTTTTGATAGGCTTTCTGATGACTGTGGTACACCGGAACCTCCATCCTTCCAGTATGGGTTTAATTCTCTACTGCTTGTGGCGGGGTTGTATGAATCAATGTGCATTTTCTCAGTTTTGTCTTGTTTTGGTTTTATGTCATCCTTGGTATATGTTTTCAGCATTCCAGTCATAGCCATCCATTCATCTCTACCAGCAGACTCACTTTTCACTCTTTCCTGCTCAACCCACTCATCTGACTCAGAATTTGATGAGGAATCTGAAGACTAAACAAATCAATGAGCAAAAGTTAGCACATAAACAGTTACAAGCATTAACATTAACTTACATGTCTTTTTTGTTTATTTTTCTTTGATTCACTAGATCGTTTTTCCTTAGAGCTTTTCTTATGTTTTTTAGAACGCTTTTCTTTCATTTTTACTATGTTGAGTATCAAATACTTTATTTTTTTATTGGAATGTGTTGAATATTATTTGCGTATAAATATAAAATGCCTTACAAAACCATGACGTTTTGATTTGTTGTTTGATGAAGCTACTGGATAAAGATATATCCCAGAGTTGAATTATAATATGCGAGAGGCACAAAAAAACTGTTCGTATTCTTCGGTTGTCACAATAATTAGTAGAGAATGTCAAAAGAGAGGCCGTAACTAGTAAGTACTTCAGTTCAATATATTATTTGCATAATTTTAGTGTCCTTAAGAGTATTTATTACTTAACTTCGGTGTTTAGTTTTGACTGTGTAATGTGATGGTAAGTGATTAAGGACCTACGTATCCACAGAGTACCACTACAAATTAAAATTTTAATGTCAATTGTCAACTTAAAAACAAAATCTGTCAATTAAAACTATTTTTGCTATCTCTACGTGTAATAGAGAAATGGATAAAACATTGTTATAACTTCCAATAATTAAATCTTTACAAAATATATATCTATATACAAATTTTTTTAATGTAAAGATAATTGGATTTTATAAGTACCATAAATAAATAATCAAGTGAAGGAATGGGAAAATACTCAAATCTTTTCTTGTGAAAAATGAATTTGCGTCTTAATATAAAACAATTAAATGATATTATAATTAATTCCAAAACAGTCAAAGTAAACAATGTGCGTACATTTAACAATATATGTTTCATCAATATCGCTTGTCCTTTTTTATGACAGCAAAAACCAAACATGTTAGTAAAGGAATTTCGACATAAGCTGTTCTTGAACGCATACCGAATACTGATTACCGATGAGCTAAAACTTATAGTTTTATAATTGTATAGAGCTCTTTGATCAGTAGGGTGAGGTGATTTATGCAGTTATAGTATACTTAACAGAATTTATTTGTTATTAAACAATTAAGATTTACTGATTCTATGTGTTAAATGTTATTAATGTTTGGATGCGTTTAAAATAGTAAAGTTGGTTGGCATGGCTCGAGAGTATATCATGGAAGTGAAATTAAATTAGGTGTGTTTGGATCCGTAAAATACTCCATACAGCTAATATATTAGTAAGTATTGCATTTTTTTGCCTTTCCGCATAGAACTTTCGTTTAATGAGGCATGAAATCCGCGTAAAATTGAAAACAAATAATTATTTCAGGTATTTAGTTTCGAATACACTTTCTATTGCTTCCTGTACTTGTTGACATTATACAGTAATTATTCAGACAGTTCCTTTACTTTCTTAGTAGTTAACAAGTTTTTCAAGTATGTAGTAGTTTTTTAAGGTACTAGTTGCATCTTGTATTGATACATATATTGTTTTAATTTCCACAGCATAACTCACCAAAATGTTTTCTAAAAAAAAGAAGAAGCCTCTGATTTCACCACCAAGTAACTTTGAACACAGAGTCCACACCGGCTTTGATAAGAGTGAGGGAAAATTTGTGGGTCTGCCTCTTCAATGGGCTTCTCTTGTTGGCAATAACCAGGTAGAGTAAAATAATGCGTAAAATACACCAAATTCTCCTATAAATGTTGTTTTCGATTGTTGCATTTTTTATGGCAGTGATTAAAACATTAGAGTTTTGGATGATAAGTTACAGTCCATATACAGATTTATTTTTTTATATTTTAAAATTTTGTTTGACTGCAATAAAATATTTTTCTTCTAGATACTGAAGTCAACAAATCGCCCTTTACCTTTAGTCGATCCCTCAGAAATAACACCTACCGAAATATTAGATTTAAAAACTATAGTGCGCGGAGACCATAGAGCCTCTTCAGTGGCCACTGTTTCTAGACCAATATCAACTAATCCTATGACCCAGCCCATACAAAATGGCGTAGTTCTTCCGAAAACATCAAATGTCGCCAGATCAAATTCGCTAAGAAGCACAAGTCCGCCTAGAATAAGGCGAGATTTTCGCAACCACCCAAATATACCACCGTCTGTACCTGAAGAGTCCCCACAAGTTCCCGCACCCCCACAATACCCAAGTTTGAGACGGGAACAAAGCAACTTCTCCATAAATAAACCCATATCAGATTCACCCGTTGAATGGTCGCACTCACACGAAGCGACTGTAAGGAATCTTAGTGAAGTCAATGACAATCAACAGGCGGCGATGACATATCAGAATATTCAGAATGCTAATGTGCCTTACCAACATAATCACCCACCACTACCTATTCCAGGACCTCACACAGTTAATGGAAACAATAATCTAGGTAGGTCGAAAATTTAAAACAAAATCTTCGATTTTAATTGTACATATTGCAGTTTTATAAAATATGTTATTTATGGCAGAATTCATCAGCTTAGAAATTAAATGGCCATCAATATAACCATGAAATTGTCTTTAAATAAAATGATGGCGAGAATTATGTTTATAAAAAACCATTAAAGACAAGATTATAACTTTAAATTTTTCATATCTGTTTAGAGGTGGTCCACATGTGTAGTTAATTGAAATACATAGAATTACTAGTTTTTCAAATATAAATCTGTACAATGATAGTATTATATATGTGAACAGAAAACTGTTGTCTGTTTAGTTCAAAGCTGCAAAATCACAGTAAGGATTACAGCGTTAAATATTTGGTACCACACAAACCATTATTATGTGAATGTAATGTCTTTTTAAATATGTTCTTTCAGGGGACGGCTATCCACAATCACTTCGACCACAGCAACCTGGCCCTCCACATATACCATTAGGAGAATCAAAGCATGAACTGAGATTGACTCATGAACAGGTATATATCATATATATGTAATTACTAAAAAATCATTAATATATATGAACTAAAAAGATAATTCTTACATAACATATTGATAATACAGTCTACATAAAAGAACTGGGTCACAAACATGTAGGTATTATCAGAGTTACATGTTTTAACTGTGTGTCAGTGTTAATTCTATTACGAAACAGTTTAACTTCTTTATAAAATTAAACGGAGTATTAAAATATATATTTTAATGTATGTATGAATAACTAACAGCTTCTTTCAGTATTGCCTGACTGATATGTAATAAATTCGACTTTAGATAAAATACTCCGAAATGGCATACAAAATTAAGTTTTATGAGAAAATAAAATATACGTGCACATTTTTACATATACTACTATATTAGTAGAAAGTTGGTATACGATACGTGCCATCATTATACAGTGACTTGTCCTGGAAACCCTCTTTAGAAGTTCGCCCTGGGCTATAGTTCGTGACCTGAATCCTTAAAGCTTTGACGTGAATTTCAAGTGTCAAACACTTGAGCTTGGCTTGTTTATGACCGTACCCATTAATTTGAACAAACCAATAGATAAAAATCGTATACATAATATACAAAAAAAGCAATTTCATATTAAACCTATATTATAAAATTGTTGCCATATTATGAATGCATGATACAAATTTGTTGCCATGCAAAAAAAAATGCAAGTTTTTATTAATTTTAAATACCTCTATTAAATCACTTAGAAATAAAACAGGGGGTGTATTGTAATAAAGGTTTATTATTATGAGTATCAATGGTTTTACGTATTAAATGCTTTTTGTTCAATCGGATGAATGTTAGTCGAGAGTTTTTGCGAAAGCAACTAAGTCGATATTCGGGTGTTGCCGATTCGAATACGTGTCAATGAATTTATCATTAAAAATTTATATTGTTGTAAAAGATATACATTAAATTATAATTTTTCGGACCTACATATCGATTTATAAATCGCGTATTGTACTAAAAAAATCATTCTTAATTTAAATGCACATAATGTACTCATTAAATATAATCACAAGTAAATGAAACTAATATTTTCGGATGTATTTAATATATATATAAATTCTAGTTCCGAGCTGCTCTTCGCCTGGTGGTGAGTGAGGGTGATCCTCGTGAGACGCTGACGGGTTTCACTAAGATCGGTGAGGGCAGCACCGGGGTGGTGTGCGCCGCTACCGACACTCGCACCAGGAGACGGGTCGCTGTCAAGATGATGAACCTGCTCAAACAACACCGCAGGGAACTGTTGTTTAATGAAGTGGTCAGTCATTTGTTATTATGTAACATTTATATATATAATTCATAAAAAATAAGGCGTCCAATATTAAGCTGCTTTGGATTGATACTATTTTTTTTACTGCCATAATTTTATTTTTACAATTAACAAAGGTAATTCAAGTTGTTCCATCTTCATTGTACCTTATAAAATGTTCCTACATTTTTTATTATATTATTAAATACTATTTATCAGGTAATAATGCGCGACTACCCTCACCCTAACATAGTAGAGATGCATGCTTCTTACCTGGTGGGTGACGTGCTATGGGTCGTCATGGAATACATGGCGGGCGCGTCTCTAACACAGATAGTTACACGCTCTAGAATGGATCCAGAACAGATTGCAACTGTGTGCAAACAGTGTCTTAAGGTATGATAGATAATATGTATAATACAAACTACCTCATTGGAAGCGTTTAATAAACTCTTTTCTGTATAAAAGTGAACTTAAAAAAAAAATCCTTATAATTAAAAGGTTAATAACCTTTGCAGTAATAGTAGTCTTGTTTTTATTGGCTACAATCCTATTCTATTTTCAAATTACATATAAAATATCCAACAGGTTGGTAATATAAAATTTTATTGAATTTTATTATTTTTCTTACTAATTATGTAACTCACTTCCAGGCACTAGCGTTTCTACACAGCCAAGGCGTTATACACCGAGATATTAAATCAGATTCAATACTGCTGACATCGGACGGTAGAGTTAAACTATCCGATTTCGGTTTCTGTGCTCAAGTATCTCAGGTAATTAGTCAATCAATATATAATCTGTTAAAAGCTACATCAGCTCTACCTTCAAAATGGCCGAAATTTTTTGGTTTATTTTTTTAATAAAATGTTTGAGAAACTTCATCATTTTATGTGGTTCGGGTGTTAAGAATAAGAAGTCAAATCCGTAAAAAAAATCGTGTATTATATATGAGAATTCTAAACTATTCCTCAGTATTGCCATTAAATAGAATACAGTTTAATGGCATTACTGGTAAAAAGATTTAATTTTTCTTATTATTTCTATATATCAATATAAATCTATGGGCATGTAATATGGCATAATAATAAAAATAAAAAATACTAATTATATAAATTATTTCAGGAATTACCGAAACGAAAATCTCTAGTGGGGACGCCATATTGGATGTCCCCAGAAGTGGTATCCAGACTTCCGTATGGACCGGAAGTTGATATTTGGTCTTTGGGTATCATGATCATAGAGATGGTTGATGGCGAACCGCCTTTCTTCAACGAACCACCACTACAGGTAAGTAAAAGTGGCCCATTAGTTTGTTCGAGGTATAACTTCTCTGAATTAACACATTTGTATGGCCACTGAATAAATATTAGTCACTTACTTTTGAACTTAGTTTTAAATAGATTTAAAATGATAAAATGTATAGTTTATTTTTACCATCAAAAGGTTGTGTGGTAGAAATCTTCTTCTGGCTATAATAATGTTTCATGTGTCTATACATAGCTTGTTTCTTGTATTATAGTATACAGTAAAAAGTGAAACTAATATTGGAGTACTGCCCGTTATGTTATTATTTTTAAAACTACATACTCCCGACGTGTCGGTTACTATGCAGCAACCGTGATCACGGCCAGACGAGATGAGAATCCCAAAATATTATGTATGAATATCTTAGGCTATGCGTCGTATCCGCGACATGCCGCCTCCTCGGCCCCGCGGTCTGTCGCGCTGCCCGGCCGACCTGACATCTCTCATAGAGTCAGCGTTAGTGCGTGACCCGTCCGCCCGCCACTCCGCTGCACATCTCCTGCATCACCCGTTCCTGCGACGAGCGGGACCACCCGCCATCCTCGTGCCGCTAATGCCGCACGGCAACTGATCGCCTCCACGCCTAACTCTTATATATATTGGTAATTATTGTTTACTAATTTATTTAAGATATTTTTTTATTTACAAGTAATGTGCCACCCAGTATGAATTTTTTTTTTTTTTACTGGGACATCCTTTTTTGAGCTGACATAATTAGTGAATGCTACCTTAGTATTAATTTTTATTTAACTTAAAGAAACTTAATAGTTATATTGTTTCCAGATGATTCTAATTGATTATGTAGACTAACCGGACATGTGACCTTGCCGCTCTTCATACCAGTGAAAAATGAAAAATTTTACTCAGAATATGAATATTGTACACCAAAATTAAGTGTTAAGTTTTGCCAATATTTGAATGCTCATGTTATTATAGAAGTGGTAAAAAATTTAGAAGATAATGAGATTTTTAATGCTAGTTTATTATGAAACATTTTATTTTAAACCATTCCACGTTCAAAGCTTTCATTCCTTTTGTATTTATGACTTCAAACATTTTAAGTCTATTGCTAGTTGTATTTAATGTACAGGTATGTTGTATGTACCTTTTGATATTTATTGTCGGTTAAAGATAGTCTTCACCCCGTCCATACAATAATATTGTTAAATGAAAAATAAAAATTCTATGTAGTGATCGGAAATGTATCGGATCTTATTGTCTTTCTATGTGCCAGGTGTGTGTGCCTCATTAAATTAATCAGTATTATAGAATTGGCTAAATTTGTACTTATATTGATTAAAATTGTTTAATATGTTATATGGCGGTTATCAAGTTCTATTAACGAGTAGTGTAGTGCAAATGTTTAACACTTACTTATAAGTTTTTTTTTTTACCAATTTTTGTGTTTACATTCCAAAATTATATTACTTTTATATCTATATTTTTTCTATCTTGGTGTTACAGTTAATTAAAAAATCATGACTGATCGTGAGCTAGAATGGAAGTTGTAAAAGAAAAATTATTATAACTCTTATATGGCAATGTATATAAATGTTGCCATTGTTATTTATTTTTGTGTGAACCAATTGGTGTAAATAATTAAATATCTTTGTTGTATTCCAAATATATATTAATATTTGTATCGGACCATAAATCATCAAAATACGTAACACACTGTCATTAATTTTTCTGAGAATATTATTTATTGTTTTCATTATTTATTTTGTTTTATGTGAAACAACTGTTTAGAAAAATATTCAAATCATTCCATATATTCTTGGACCCAAATGTAAAGGCATAAAAATAGTATCAAATGATAGATTTATTAGGCTTTTCCAAAAAAAAAAAATAAGTTTTGAAGAACTCAGAACTGAGAAATAAGTGGTTAATTAAATGTGAGGTTGTCAGAATTTTTATAAAACAGCTGATCTTGTTTTGTTAATCTATAATATTCAAGTATATTGAATATAGCTACTGACAATGCATATAAATACTCTAGACTTATTTATTAAGCCTAAGGCTTTGTTTTTGTAATTCTGTAATCAAGTGATAAAATCGATTAAGACAAGATTTTTTTTTTTCAGTTACAAAAATATTATAATGTTTAAGATCATATCTCGACTTTTACATTTGGGCTCACAACTACAGTCTCCTTAATAATGCTCTTATTGTAACAAGAAAATCTATTAACGTCAAATCTGTTACGTGAATTTTATTCCACGTTTTGTACCTCAGTCGAATTATGTATTTATTTGCCTTGGATAGATAAGTGCCTTAATACGCGCCTTAGTTAGATGTAAGCACATATTGCACTGTTTGTTGTTTGCCTTATACAAGTTTTAGTGTAATAATCTAAGAGCCACAACAAAATTTACATTTTATTCCGATGAGAAAAATTATGTACAACAAATATAATGTTTAGTGTAAAATCTAATAGGATATCATTGTTGAAATTTTTACACAATACTGTTCTATGTTTTTCATTTAGCGATTATTTATTATTTTAATATTACTGAAATCATATTAAAATGACTGACATATGTTCGAAAATTGTAATAACGTATGACTTTTTTGTACGGATGTCACTGTATTTGTATTACTTGGATATAAAAATCATATTTTCATCACAATTATATTTGAATCATGTGACAATACACGTAATATTAAGTTCTGCATCAGCTCTTATAAGATCATATGCCAAATATATTGTAATATTATCACATTGTTAATAGGACCTGTTATGAAATACATTTAGAAACAAACAAAATGGTTTTAATTCAAGACACGAAGCGAATAAGTTCTCAGACACAAATAACTTTATTTGAATTACATGTGGTTATATAAAAACACTTATTTATAGAATTCATATTCACATTCATCCTTCTTGATGTTGTTCTTGTAACCTTTTTCGAAGTCCTTAGGAAGGACGATGTATCTAGAAAGGAAAATGTATATTTTTAGATACGGAAGAGAATATTTTTCATATACATTTTCTAAGTGCATGAGGGAATATACAAATATATATTTCTTAATATTAAAAAAAGAATTCTCTATACAGATGTTATAGTACATAATATACAAGCAAAATTTGTAGAGAAAATTCCTAATTGGTTATATACAGTATTACAATAGTATTTTCTAAGTTGTTCTCTCATGTTTACGAAATGTATATGTATATTCATTTATACCTATTTTCTCTAACGGCGTGCATTCCGGCTTCCTGACAGATGGCGTTAATATCAGCACCGGATACACGTTCAGGTCGAGCTACGAATTCCTCAAGATCCACTTCCTCGGATAAGTTCATCTTGGCCGTGATAGTCGAGAAGATCAAACGCTTCTGACGTCTGAATACAGATTTACATTATTTGTAGAGTTTAAAAAATATTATCAAATCATACTCGATACTTTAAAATCATAATATTGAATTATTTTATGAGAAAAATCGTACGAATATGATTTATTTTTGGAATATACACGATTTGAATTTAAACTTTTTAAGTGCTATTTCCTTTATCTTAATACATTGAAATTTTAATTACTTCCTGTTGGAGTTATAGTGAGTGAGATTACCTGTCAGGGAGTGGGAATTCAATTTTTCTATCAAGACGACCAGGTCTCAGTAGAGCAGGATCCAAGGTGTCGGCTCGATTTGTTGCCATAATTACCTGAAATATAGATTTCCCATTATTATAAACTAATAACAAAAAAATAAAGTGACCATTAAAGATAGAGGTGTATTAATAGATACATACTTTAACATTAGTGGTTTGGTCGAACCCATCCATCTGGTTGAGCAGCTCAAGCAAAATTCTTTGAACTTCTCTGTCAGCACCGGTTTGGGCATCAAATCTAAAAATACATTTCATTTGTGTAAACTATACTTTATAATACACTACAGTAATATAAAATCTTTTCATATTATTAAGAAAGATAAATCTGGAATATTTATATCAATTTAGCTTTCTTCGTCTTTAGGTACTCCAACCGGCGTATTTTGTCGGCGATATCCAGTCCGTACTGGTTCACATAATGAGATCTAAGATTTTCGCGAGTTTTATTCATTTAAATGAAATGAAAATCCGTGTAGTATATCCGAAATATATTAGTTTAACCTAAATGAATAAAACTCGCGAAAGTCTTAGATCTTATTATGTTTATATCAATTCATATTCATGTTAAAAAATATAAAAAACATTGTGACATTTTCATTAAAGTAAAATAAAAATATATATTTACAATAGTGGTGCTCCAAATTAAAAGTGTACCTTTTGGTGGCGATAGCGTCAATCTCATCTATAAATATGATAGCTGGACTATTTTCTTTGGCGAGACGGAACACATCACGAACCATCCGTGGACCTTCGCCGAGGTACTTCTGCACGAACTCGGACCCCACAACACGAATGAAAGCAGCTAGAAATTAAGAAACACTTGGTGTATAGTTTACTCTGAAGATTCTGGTAATTATTAACATTTCAATGTCAGTTTAAATCATCACATAATTTTTTAAAAGTGTGAAACATGAAAACTTTTGTGTGCTATCACTAAATGCAAAGTCATTTTATGTGAACATTTTAAGTTGGTTTAAACTTTGTTAAGTACATAGTTTTACATAAAAATACATATCTATGTCTATAGCTATTGCACATTTAATATACCAGTTGTATGATGAGCAACAGCTTTGGCCAACATAGTTTTGCCGCAACCCGGAGGTCCGTACATGAGTACACCACGAGGGGGTTCAATACCGATCTGTCGGTAAAGTTCCACATGTGTCAAAGGCAGTTCAACAGCCTCTCTGATTTCCTGTTTCTGTGTATCCATTCCTCCGATATCTGAGTACTGAACATCTGGCTTTTCGTCTGAAATTTAAATAATATAATACTAAATAACTTTTTGTTGACTTCATTCATTATTGAAACATAATAAATTATAGTATTCAGAAATATAGTTATACAATAAGTATAATATAGGACTTAAGCCATACTCACCAGCTTGTAACATAGATATGGAACTATCAGCTTCTGGTGGAAGCACATCTACAAGAGCATTGGAGTGCTTATGTAGAGCAACGGAGGCAGATGGCTTTAGAAGCTCTCGGTCTATTGTAGATAGGATTCGCACATAATAATTTGATCCTGTTGTGCTACCAACTGAAAATAAAGACAATCATTTAGTGTCTAGTTTTTACTTCTTGTTTTAGCTATTGTAAATTTTTTTAGCAATAATTAAAAAATGTTTTTGTTACATGCAACATCTCTTTTTTGAAACAAAAGGTTATTGTTCTTTTGACAAATTTGTTAACAAACAGATGATTATATTGACATCAAGATGTTCTTAAGTAAGTATTTAATATAAAATATGGTTTTCGGATTAAATTTTTAAGAATTAATTGTTTGACATTGTACATTACATTATAATTACTCTGCATTGAAAGTGATCTTGGGCACATGAGATGAGAGTGCTCAATTGAATCAGTCTTATTTTATCTAAGTAAATAACTATATATTTTCACCTATTTGTTAGGCATACGAAATACTTTCTATATATATGTCTTATGCAGTAAATTATAATAAGAGTGATCAATATTAAAATACTCAAAAAAAAGATATTAGCAAAAACAGCAATATGATATATTAGTTGCTTTGTTTAATTTATCTCTTTCATGGTATAAAAGCAATGATTGCAATGAATTTACCAATTCCAGTATTTTGATCAACTGCTTCGAGGAACTGTCCTATGACCAGAGGTACAGACTGAATCCTTTTTACCTCTTCTTGGGCATGCAAATATTCCTTCTTTAAATTTCTTTGTTCATCTTTTATGTAATCTTCTTGTACTTCGAGAAACTCTAACATTCGTTGTAGTTTCTGTAAAACAAATCAGTACATCATATTTTAGTCTGTTTGGAAATAAAGATAATATAAATATTTTTTGATTAAAATCATTTCGACATTAATAGCATATATATCGACATCTAAATATACCTTGTATTTTGTGTACAGATCTTCAGATTCCAATTCGTCAAAAGATTGTGGACCTGCAAATGATAGGCCTTTTGTGTCGGTGACTTGGTCATCCTGCAAATAAACGGAATATTAGAATAAAACTGAAATATAACGTAATAAATATACTTCTATTTTAGTTTTACCTTTTCTGGGAGAATAATACCAATTTCTTCCATTATTCAATGTTATTAAGAGTATTTAACGAATTAACTGCACTAAATGTTTGTAACACAGATTATATTGTATTGTCAAAATATTACTCGTCATGCTGTCACTTTCTAGTTTGTCTAAATTTACGTTTCGTTACAAGTAGAATCGTGACATGCTATATTTTGTTTCAAGTTTATTATAAATACTTCAATTAATATAATTTATATATTACAATATTTTATTTTTCATAAAATATTCATTAATTCGCTCTGGAAATTCTGAATCAATAACAATCTGAAAATTTGATTTTATTTGTTCAAACAGTGTCACTACAGAGAACTCAAAGGATTAAATATTGAAATAAATTTTATTCAGAAAGAGTTTGAAGTGTTTAAAATTCAAATCTGTTTTGAATGAGAAGTTATGATATATTATAAAAGACAGTTTTTAGTCGAACAATATATGTCCTTTAAAGTATTAGAAAGGCAATATATCGCAGTATAGAACTAAAGAATCACAGGTGAAGCATATCATAAACCCAGCTTGGTTTATGATATGCTTCACCTGTTATTCTCAAGTAGCAGGGTGTTCCGAAATTAGATTGAGTATCGCTGATTTTATAATCTTATATATTCAAACTTTGCAGAAAAACGTATGTGTAAGAAACAATTAGCCTGATTACTCAATATCCTCAAGTTTAGACCGCTTATAGGGAAAGGTTTACCTCCTACTCTGCAAATGTTTGGGATGACAAATGTGGCTTTTCTGAGGACTCCTTCAGGACAGGTATAAAGTGCCCTTGCATACCTCAATATTAAAACTTTCACAACACATCAAGTGAAAAATCTTATTCACAAGAATACATAAGACGTTTTTGTCTATGAATATTGTTTCATCAATGAATAGTACGTCACTAGTAGGTTGCGATATGTTAAAAATTATTACACCATATATTACATTATCACAAAACTATGATGAATGAGTTTAATGATAAAATACATCTATCTATTAAAACGTGATTCCAATTCCGAAATCTAACACAGATTATGATGATAACTTATTTTGGGTATTTCCCAACATAAATAATAATATTGAATTATAGCTAACCTGTTACCTACAGCTGAAATTATATTTATATCAGATAATATAAGAACTTTATAAGAATCAGTCTCGATGTGATTTAAGAAGGAAGCTATATTTAATTCGCACATTTAAATTTTAAAAACAACTATGATTATTTTCACCACTATTGTACGTCATTTGTACATATTTATCCAGCTCTATTTTTAAGAAGTTTGTCAGAAATATTTACTATTTCACTATACAATGAATACATTGAGGAGATTGGTAGGTTTTTAGTTAAATCTGGAAAATATTTTTATTAGAATTTTCAGCCATTACACGGGCCTACGCGAGGTCGGTACTGGTTAAGACTAGTAAATATAACTTTTCAGGTCGATCTGATCATACCGAAAGACATAATTGCTAAGGTAGCAGGAAGGGGCGAGTTAGCATCAATAGATATAATATCTTGTCCGAATGTCAAATATTTAATTAATCTTTATACCAATTCATACATGTTTTAACCAAATGGAATGCAG
This sequence comes from Danaus plexippus, assembly GCF_018135715.1. Classification (NCBI taxonomy): domain Eukaryota; kingdom Metazoa; phylum Arthropoda; class Insecta; order Lepidoptera; family Nymphalidae; genus Danaus; species Danaus plexippus. Next base: position 4,245,579 of record NC_083541.1, read on the forward strand.
TCTTAACTACTCCTGCACACAAAAATGGAATACGAAGTACAATGAATAATAATCAAACAATCTATATGTTTTTCATTCTTATGTAGGTACAATATATACTACATACTTAGTTACGTAGTTAATGAACAAAAAAACTACAAATTATAAGCTGTCACCGATTGTGATCTAATTTAAACGAATCTAAACGACCTCAGTTTATTTCAAAAATGATATAAATATTTATTATGATACAGAGCAAAAAGGGCACTTTTTTTTGGAAAATAATAAAAATTCTATTGACGTATTAGAGTAACGACACATTGTTGACTACTGTATGTTTACCTCAAGTTTACATTGCCCTCAACATACGGAGCATGAACAGTCTCTCATTCGTAAATCTTCACACATAATATTTCTAACACAGGTTTTTGTACAAGAAATAGGAAACATTTCGAATGAACTGTGACCTTGGAAACTTGTGCCACTGTTGTATTTTTTCAGGGACGTAGTTATACAAGTGGATATACTCAGCTAAAGCAGACTGAACATAATAATTAAAAAGACTTATAAAAACTAGGCTTCGGCTTCATAAAAGGTACACATCAATTTAAGAAATATTGAATGTATAAAAACATTATATTCTCCTTTTGTACAATGTATTATAAGATACGCTAGCAGTATCTAGCTTCTGAGTAAAAATCATTTATTGAAACCACTCAATAAAAGTACATAAGTACATATATTTGAACAAATATGTACACAGACAATATATGTACAGTTGGATTAACAAGAATGCAAATAAATAAGTATATGTTCTTCCCCGTAATGAATTTTCTAGAATTCTAGATATTAATTTTTTGTTATTGATCTTTAAGAGTTCTTAATTTGTTTTTTACATTAATAGAAATATTTTAATCTTGTTATTTTATTAACGTGTGTGTGAAACTTTAATTAATGAGTACGTTATTTGTTAGTTACATTAAAAATCAAAGGTTCTCGTATATGAATTTGAGAAACGACGTTATTCTGACAAAAGCAGCGGGCCAACCAACTTCACATCCAAATAAAGATCCAAACGATGTAACACCAATCTAGAAAAAAATATAATTAATACTTGTTATTGTTTACCTATGTTATTGTTAAGTCGTAACTATAATAATATAAAATGAATTAGTCTTACAATATAAGTCATGCCATTTTTGTTAATGACAAGGGGTCCGCCTGAGTCACCGTGACATGTACTTCCTTCTACGGTGTTAGTGCAGATGTTTGATGAACGAATTCCACCAGCATAAAAGACGTTGCAAACTGCGTTAGAAATTACCGTCATATTGACGTAATTTAAGGACTGATTTTCAGTAACGTTAGCGCCTGGAGAAAAACATATTCTTTAACAAACGGCATCACAATAGAGTTAATATGTTAAGCTACTCACCATCGCTCGTATAGCCGAAACCAGAGGCTGTAGCGATTTCACCAGTCAAGTCGTTAAAAACTTCCAATCCTACTGGCAAAGAAACGGTTCCAATACTATCTATAAAAAATATCATGAGTATTTATAAAATTTCTGTCTAGATAGGACAGGTAAATAAATCTAGATCTTTTAATGTATCCATACACTAAGTATTGCTTCTGTTTTCTTTACCTGACAGAATAACTGGTTCGGGTAACCGAATAATGGCAATGTCGTTCACATTAAACGATGGAAACCAGTAAATGTGGGTTGTAACATCACTGGTTAGAATTCTAGTTCCACCGAAAAACAGAAGTTGTGATCCGAGCACAACAGTGAATCTCCAAGCTTGGTTTTCTCCATCATACCAGCAATGAGCAGCTGTTAGTACGCGGTTGATAGTGAGCAGTGAGCCACCACATATACCTTTATTATTAATGTCAACGATGTCACTGATGAGACCAGCCTGTAAATGAAGTTCTGATTATAATGTTTCTGTAACTTTTTTTATTTTATAACTAGCAAATCTTAACATAAAGTGTCGAGATAGCGGAGCCTTTAACTTAACATTAAACATATTACCTGATATTTAAATTGCCCAGATAATGCAGGCAGTCCACCAGTAATTCTGGTCATTGAGGTTATCTTGCGCAAATATTCTTTTTCTGCTTCTCTAATGCGTTCTGCTGCTGGTATGGCATATTTTCTTAAATATCCGTAAGTAGAATAAGAACGAGGAACAGAGTTGTTCAATGTTCCGGCGGAGGTGTAAAGCGCAAAAGATATCAGACATAAGGCTATCTTCATTTTACTATGGGTTGATTTAGAAAAAAAAACAAGTTCATTTGTTGGCAAACTAAGATATTGTTTAATGTTTCTGGCGAATGTTATTTGAGAAATTTTGAGGGTATGACGTCGTTTGTATTTTTGTCATACTTTCGAAAACTTCATACTTTTCCTGAAGAATAAAATGTTGTATATTAAGATACACATACTCGTATTTTTGTCTGATGATAATCTACTACTATAACCGAGCTACTTACGTAAATTTTACATGTACAGTAATTTTTTAACTATATAATTAACTGGTTTAGTAGCCACATAAACAACAAAAATTTTGATTTTAATATTGAATATCTGTATCAATTGGCACAGAGCATAGAATTTACTTTATCTAATGAACTGAGACGCTGGAAACTAAGAAGTGTTGCCGTCGATTTTTATCTCAGATATCATTGAGATACCAATATGTATTTCAGATAAATAAAGTTTTGTTAGGTTAGTCATAGCATAAGATATATAAAATTTATTGTATTCTTTTCTTTTCTACGATATAATTTGTGCCATGATAAACATCCTCTGTAATATCGAGAAATAATCATATATATAGCATAGCATAATGACATCATAACTTTTTATACTGACATCCACATTAGTAGCAGGATGCAGTATGCTTAATATAAGTTGACATCGTTACACTACACGGAGCTTTTACAGTTTTTCATTATTGAAGTTCGCACATTATAGAGTTAACGTAGTTATTGAATGAGAAACGAGTAACGCTTTGTATGTTGTTTCAGAATTCAGAGTTCGAGTACAAAGATCGCCTTCATGGCTAATATACATCTACCATTAACGTATATGTATATTTAATACTAATATTGCAGTTACCTTTATAATGACTTGATTTTTAATTCATTATCATTAGTTGAAACGAAACGAAAATACTTGAACAAATTCTTATCTACGATACGGCGTATTGAATGTTTAGAGGACACCTGAAGACGGAAAAAATAAAAAAGCAGAAATTGAATACAAGCTGAACTGATAGAGGCACTGTTTTCTTTGTTGCACCAAAAAAAAAAAACACAAGTCATATAGAACAATTTATTCGTTAATAAAAAAACATTTTATTAGTAGCTGAAATATGTAAAATAAAAAAAATCTTAGACAAAGTAGTAGAACTAGTAGTTATGCGTGTTGACCATGATTAGAGAAAACGTAATTTGCGGTTATGTTTATTGCTGAAATGGTAATAGTAGAGAAGCCTTGTAATTTAACCTTTGTTTTGGGTTTCAGACGTTTTTCACTTGTTGTTCGAGATTCATTAGTAACGACCTGTTCACACTTGTACTGTGGTTTAACTGAACATGTCTTTATGCTCTTATAAAATCATTGGTGAAAAAAATACAATAACTTTATTTGATGCTTAAAAGAAATAATGTATAAGTTCTCATTAAATATGTTGCTGTTTTTATACCCAGTTATTGAAAGTTAAACTGTAGTAGAAAAAAACCGCCGGAAGTACGGTTTTATTTAAAATTTGGTCACAAATATATCAAAATAAAAATACAAGTAAAATTAACCACTAAATAGTTTAAAGGTATAGATTTAGTTATTGGCGGTTTTTTGGTTAAGATCGACACAGCTGACGCAAAACATCTTTTACACAATGAACAAATAGTTGATGAAGAAAGTGTTACTAAAAGTGGCTCCAAACATCGTAAAAAATATTTCATTAATATTAAAAATATTAGCATACAAACAAATAACGGAACATTTTGCAGTAGTTAATAATGATCAAAATCAAAACTTGCATAGATTAAAAATATGTGGACATATGTAACAAGGCTGACATTTGATATAACTCTGTAATTGCTTTGATAGCTAATATAAAGTAGGTATTGTGGGAATATTTATCGAGTAGTTATTCATACTTATCAATATTTTTGTTAAAATATTTAGAGGAACGTGATGTTTTATCAGTGTTAATATATTTACGATAAGAGGGTAGGGTAATAAAGATCGTTTTTTTTTTAAATAATAATATACGCATAGCATAATGCGAAAAATATTAGTTTTATTTAAATTAATAATAGTGTAGAACGTGTGAAATTTTTACGACTGATGAATCTAAAATCTAAATTATTAATCTTTTGTCTACATTTATGATACGATTAATCGGTTGACTTGGATTAATATTTTTAGTTTTTATAATAAAAATGTATGAGTTGAAATCATATTTATAAAAGTTTTGTTATATAGAGGTAAAGAAAAACAATTTTCATACAAAAATATTTTTATAAAGCCGAAGAAAAAATCTCGTTATTTGTGCTGTTTTTTTTTGGCAATAAATATTGGATATTCTGAAAAATAGTAAAACCAGGTGATACACTTTTTACTGACCAAGATTTTTATTAAAACCTAACACCGAATGAACATACTATTCAAGAAAGAGAAAGGATTTGCAAGGTGACATAGTTATCAGTAGCTGCATAAGATTTATATTCAGTTCAGGGTGTAAAGGGAGGTTGACCTGATCAATAGTTGATGTTTTTACTGAAAAAAGGATAAAAGCACATAATTCACTAGATTTTTTAAATGATAAAATCCGCGTAGTAAATCCGAATAACACTAGTTTCATTTAAATGAATACTCGCGAAAATCTTAGATCTCATCACTAGATTGTTATTAGGATATAAGTAAGTTCCATAATTCTATATTTAAATGTGTTATCTATAGGAAGGCTCAAAGCAGCCAGTTTTTGAATAAAATCCGATATATATAGCACACTTATATATTACAATAATAAATTTGTATTATTGGGCATTAAACATATTTTTTTACATTCATGCTATTATTTATTTATTTATAAATTGTCATTAATAAATCCAAGGAATGATGTAATTCTTGAAAAGGCTGCTGGCCATCCGATTTCGCATCCAAAAGCAATTCCAAACGAGGTAACGCCAACCTGAAGTTAAAGTATTAAATTGCTGTTGCATCATTTTCCCAAAAATTTTCATAGAATAGTTGAGATCATTAAATTTGTTGAGTTTACAATGTTGAACATGATATCTTACCAGAACAGTTCTGTCACGTCTTTGGACAACAAGTGGACCACCAGAGTCACCACGGCAAGTGCTCTTACCACCTTGGGTGCTGGTGCAAATGTTCGAAGGCCGAATGTTACCGAAGAAAGCGATGTTGCAAACTTCATTTGTAATGACTGACATATTGACGTAACTTAAGAATTGGCTGTTGCTGATACTGCCGCCTGTTATTTAGAATTATATTAAAATTGGGTTTGGAAATAAAATATTTTAATAAGTAGAAATATACGTACCGTCTTGTGTAAGTCCATAGCCAGAGGCAATAGCGACTTGACCGTTGAAGTCGTCAAAGATTTCTAATCCAGTGGGCAAAGAAACGGTTCCGATGGTATCTGAAAACGGAACAGGTTTGGAATTCTAAAATAAATAAATTATTGCGAATATTGAAATTGTAAAACAAATATACTTTCGAGAATTGGTATTATTCACTACTATTATATTGAATAAATTGGTTCCAATACGAGTTACATGTTTGTTTAGCCCTTATACTACGAGTATTAACCGTTTACGTATTTACGGTTTCATATAAAATTTGTAATAATTTACTTACCGGACAAAGCGACAGGTTCTGGCAAACGGATGACAGCGATGTCATTGAGGATCAGTATTGGGATCCACAGTGGGTGCATCACGACGTCACTGGTAAGGATTCTAGTACCGCCTGTGAAAAGCGTTTCCGATCCAAGAACAACAGTGAATCTCCAGGCTTTGTTTCTACCATCGTCCCAGCAATGAGCAGCTGTAATTACCCGGTTAGACGAGACGAGAGATCCTCCGCAAACACCTCTTCCTTCTATTCCCGTTATTTCACTGATGAGACCAGCCTGCAATTTTAATCATCATGATATCGACTTTGATTAATAAATGTTAGAGTAAATATGCGTACAATTATCCACTCATCGTAAGCTGAAGTAATCCGATGTAATAAAATAATATTCTATTAACAATAAATTGATATGTGTCCCAGATTTTCGTGGGTACACATTTAAAAAAATATTCTCTTTCGATAACTACGTGATTTTTATTATTTTGTTTTAAATATTTTCCTGACGTTTCGATTACTTTTCAGCAATCGTGATTATGGTCAGACAACGAGAGTATCCACCGTAATCACGGTTGCTAAAAAGTAATCGAAACGTCGGGAAAATATAAAAATAGCGGAGTTGTTCAAAAAGCTCAGTTTAATAATAAACTGACATATTTACCTGGTATTTGAATTGTCCTGCTGCAGCTGGAGAGCCGCCAGTAATTCTGCTTATAAAAGGTTTGTTTCTCAGATATTCCTCTTCAGCTTTTTGGATCCTTTCAGCTTCAGGTATACCATATTTAGTCAAGTATCCATAAGCGGTATTGTAACTAAGGATATTGTTCAATAAATCCGCGGACCCAAAGGCCGCTAGGGATAAAAGTATAATGGCTAGCTTCATGATGTAGAAATGGATTAACATTTGCTGATGTGGCGTCCATGCTTTATATAGACTGATTAATCTATAAGGGTTTAAGAAAATACATAGATAACGTTTGATAATACCATTTATTTGTAAAGTTATCAATGAAAGCTAATTTATTATATATAATTTGATAAATGATAATTTACTAACTGTTTGTGAATTCAGGGTTCGATACAATTTTATTGGTCATAAAATCAAATACACGTATTTCAGATTTAATGATACCTTTAGATCAAATGTTGACTGTAAATTTAAAACAATAATACTATATTTTAAGGTAATGTATAAAAAAATATTAAAGTTATTTATCGGATTATTATAATCCCGTCCCACAAGTGTTAATAAGAATTTGTCACTGATTATTCTTATCAGATGATTTACCTTTATGTGATCCTCTAATACTAAATGTAATTATAATAATCACGTTTATATTTAATGGGGAGACTTTTTGTAATACAACTAGTTTGAGTAATTGTTTCTTTCATTGTATCTCAATTAATATTTATTTGCACACTTAAGTCCACACAAAACGTTCTTTAGGATACATTGCACTAATACAAGTTTTATGTGCAAATAATTTTATCACCTCGATTTCTTTTAAGTGTTCCAACATTGAATTGTTATAAAAACGAATGAATTCAGCTAATCTGTACGGGTGATTGAAAGTGGTCATTTTTTTATGTGAAGGGTGGCAAACGAGAAAATAGCCTACTTGATGGGCAGTAGTGACCGTCGCCCATGGACATCCGCAATGTAGATGTTGCGGTTGCATTGCCAAATTGGATTGTTCAGGAAAAGGCAGGTGTGGGAATAAGGAAATGGCAGGAAAGTGTGGCAATAGGGAAAGGGCAAACAGCTCTCTCACTCATCGGACGAAAGGCAGCCTTTTAAAGCTACTGCACGCCAATCTTCTGTGAGAGGATGGTACGTCCCCGTTCGAGTCGGCCCATGTTCGAGCTGTAGCAACTTGACCACGGCTAGGCTCTACCACTTTAAATTCCTTTTTTACAAACAAATTCCTAATGAGACTTTATTAAAAAAGATTTTGAGAATGTTTATTTTTTATAAAATTGAGATATTTATTAAGAAAATACAAACAGACAGCGTATGACTAATTATTATAATATAGATTTCCTGAAGTAATAAATTATACTTCTATTAAATGATTACACCAATAATTATTGTTAGCTAGATAAATATTTAAAAACAACATCAAATATTGCCAGCCATCACGAACCGTTTTGCGCTATTCAATACTGTTTAGTGTCGAGTGTCTGCGTTTTCATAAAGCGGTACATACAAATGTTTTGGTTCAAATTATTCACACAAGGGAGTGTCAATCAAACAACCGTTTAGAACTCGATCCTCCCCGTCTTCATAAGCGTGGCCTCTCAAATATTCTGATAGTCTAATAATTAACTTAGCTCTTTGTACTTTAGGGGTCTACATAAATTGGTTTTCCTTTACGACTTCGCTGTTTTTAATCTAATTTTGATTGTTTTATTTGTTATACAATTACGATGTTGTCAAATACAATCGTATTTTAACATAACAATAACATTCTTTAAAGAATGTTTGAATCAATAAAATGAATTAATAATAGAAGGCCGAGTTATAGATCAGCATTTTCATATAAATATATCAAAGTAAATTAATTAATTGTCAATACAAGTCTGTGTTCGGAGGCCGGTCGATATCGGTTCAATAACGCACATACAATGAGACTTGATTGGCTTGTTCGTTGACAGATATTGATGCGATCTTGACAGACGTGCATACAGGGCAGCTCTTGAGGCTATATCTACATAACTCTGTATACAGGCTGCTTGCTATTAGTTTAGTATATTTGAGTACGAATAAAATTGCCTTTTAATCGACGTCAGAAGTGTTTAGAAGAGACTCTCCCAGATAATCCAGGAGTTTAAAAATAATTAAAGACACATATGAGAGCGTATTTATGAGTACTCCATGCATTACAATGCGATATTTCAGGGTTCGAACAGTCTAGAGTCATTGTAACATACTTTAAATATAACATTTATTTATTTTTTCAAAAATATAATTAAATATTAAAAAAAAACCTTCCATTTATATTTTAATGATATTTTTTTCATTTTATATTACCTATGTTTAAAGTGTGTGCTAAATCGAGGACTGAAAACTTTGAGCATATATACAAAGTTTAAAGCTTTTAATTCAGTCACTTTCATCATCACAAGGATCTATATAAAAATAATTTAAAATATGTATTACTGTTAGTTTATGAGTGTAAAATAAAAATATATTTGGTGGATTGAATCTGCTAATCACATTTTATTTTATTTACAATGTTCACACAAATTTTATTTACAATGTTCCTAGTTTTTTCCTTGAACCACCGTCTCACAAAAAGAGTATTGAACTCACACATACATAATATAATTATTATAAGGAAACTCTTTTATAATAAAAAAAATATTGTTACGTCTTTCAACATATAATTCTGATCTAAGTACCATGGACTTTATGCTGACTGAGATAAAAACAATTCCCAATAATATAAGTTTTCATCGGATGATAAAATTTAAATGAACATATGATTGAATTTCCCCACAAACACATCAAAAGTGTAACGACTACGTATAAAAAAAAATTAAACCGAGATATGAGATTTGATAACGTGATAAACGAGGTGATAGCAAACCTCGGAAATGAGTCAGATTCTAAGGAGGACATGGTATTGGAAGTGCTGTCTGGATATGAAGAAGAAGGTACACATCATTTTGTACTATAATATACCGCGGAAATAATATTTTCATTTAGTTTGTGTCTGTTTTTGTGTGTCCCAAAAAAGACTAATGATAAACGAATGATATAACGATTTAAATATCACAGTAATGACGATATCCGGAGATTTATTTGTTTACAAATATCTCTTGTACGTCTTGTAAATCGCTTCCATCCCCGTCTCATAGCTGAAACACCGCAGGAGGTGAGTAAAGCTAGCATGAATTAAGAATATTGTAGCTGTACAAGTATGTGTCATAGTCCAATATTTTAATCGGTATGCTTAGTCTAAGTTGACATCGACATCCTTGTTGCTTATTCATAGATCATCACACATTATTTAACGTTTTATTAAATGAGAAACAGGAAACCCTTCGTATGTAGTAAGAAGTTGCACACCTGGACTAAGCATACTATTTTCCGAGAGCATACGATGACAGTGCAAGCGAAAAGTATTTTTATTATCAAATAATAATGCTTAAAACACAATATAGTACATAACACTTAATTACAAACGTATATAAGGTTTTGCAACTAATTCATGGCTTACTTCGATGCACGTCTATTTTTAGTATCCTAGATATCTTTATGTGCACGAACTACTTCATTTGTTATTAAATTGAATATAACCAAACTTTAACTAGGATTCAAATAGGATCTCCTTTCAAAAATTATTTACAAATGCGTCCATCAAAGATAAAATAATCAGTCGCGCAGTTAATTGTAAGGCGTGTATGGTTTAAAATTTTCCAAAAATATTTACATTTACTCTTTCTTACCACTTTTTTATATAAGGTATATACGTAATAGTCATGTTTTCATAAGATCGCAAATACCGAGGATTTAAAATGGGAGTATAAAAATATAAACTTTTGTATGAGTAAAAGTATTATCTTGAGCCAGTCAGTATTAGTTTGAGTGTGACTGCCTGAAACCTTACTAGGCACTTAATTCAAACTAAATTCAAATTTTCTATTTGAACAATTCAAGATCTTCATCAATAGTCCTTGAGCTAGTACTAGCCACCTCTTGAGCTATGTGAATGCAATGCAAGGATGTGGGAGGTAAATACACGTTAGGCTGACTCAGTTGGCCGTCGATTATAGCGACACTGCCATGATTCAATTGTTAGGGCCAGATTCTTTCTAACGCACATTATAAAAATGTTTCAAGTGAGCTCTAATAATACCACGTCAAATAAAAAAAAATGTTATATACAAAATACTATTTTTTTCTTAGAAGGCAATACAAGAATGGAATACATACATGACGTGAAAAAATAAATATTTCATAAAAGTATTAAGATGTTTGGATTGTGTTTATTTAGATCATAAAAATTTTGGATATATATTCATAACTTTGATATAAAAAAAATCTTTACTTCAAATCCTGACTTGGTGACAAAGAAACTGCCTGAGGATAATGCCATTTTAAATTAAAAATAATTTAAAAAGTCACCGCTCTTTTAATTGAAGAAGTAATAGCGTAACAAACATAAAGTCGGATTGAGAACTTATTCTTTTTTGAACTCGTTTAAAAAGTAGTTACATGACCCTCCTTACCTATGAGTGGAAATCCTATCAAAAATCGGCCCGGTCGATCTAAAAATGAGCCATAAGATAGGTCGACAAAAGTATAAAAGTTTTAAAAATTGCAGTTTTATATATAGTTTCGTAACTTTTATTACAAAGCTGTTAAATTAAAATAACAAGATAGACAGACAGAAATAAAAACAACTTGATAATCTCAGTCAAGGGAAAATCTGGATTAAGCCAATATAATTTTTACGACAGAAGTGCTTTTGCCGATATAGGAGTAGATAATGATCACTCTAGATCAAACAAGGCATTCTTATCTCAATCAAAGACAGTGGAATTGTGGATAAATAAAAGTATATAAATTATTGGGTGTATCGATTTTAAATCTAAATCTTAATTTCAAATTATGTTGCCTAGATAATAATAATTATAGTTTAAATACTTAATCGTATAAGAATTTAGTATTACATTTGTAGATGTTGAAAGTGGTTTAATTTTTGAATGGAATGTTCATTTTTGCGCTTTATTTGCAGCTTTGCTAAAGAATATTTTTTACAGTTTTCAACAATAAATTAAAATTTTCTGTAAGAATATAGTCAGCATAATAGTTATAATGCTGAGCGTACAGCACACAAGAGACTACAGAAAATAATATACTTTATAATTATAACCATAGAGTCAATAATTTAATGTGCATCAGTGTAAGCTTCTGGAAGTGTTTATGTTTTTAGCAAAACCACCTTAGGTAAAGTCAATGTAAGGTTTTTAAATGAAAAAACAAAAATATTACAGTGATTCAAAGCTGGTTGGTGTTGAAAGTTTTTCCAATTAATGATTAGCTGTTCCATTACTCATAAGATCGATTAAGTTTACTAGACTTATATGTGGATGTTTCAAATAGCTCTTCAGGTAACCTAAGAGTCTCGCTATATACAATATCTGATAAGGACGCTTGAATGGCTTCATCAATATTGTTTTGAGCTATAAGTAGTATCAGATGGACAATTTTTTTTATTCGAGTTTTCATAACAAACATAAATGACCAGAACTTTTCAAAAGTATTTTTATTTTCAAAACATTGTCATGTCCGATATGTGCTTCAAAGATGACTAATATAAATTGCCCTTCTAAATCTATGAATATAGTTAGGGAAAGACAATTTACAGAGATTTAGAGACTATTTAAAGAACAATCAAAAGTAAGATGGAAGTAAGTCACTTGTTCGTCTTTAAACTTGTCCACGTCTCTGTGACCTGGTGAGAAATCAATACACTATGGTCGTCATTTTTTTTTCTCAAAAATTAATCTGGGGCAATGATGAGAAGGTTTGAATATGCAGAATCTCCTTTTACCCGAGGTCGGTAGCAGTTTTTTATTTTGCAACGAGTTTAAGTGAGGCAAACGAATTTATTTCTCTTTTTTATTTGCTTCATTTCACATAATTGTCCTTTTTTAAATGTTTATAACATCAGAATGAATAAAAATAGAATAAAACTTTAACTCTACGGTTCTATTTATTTATGTTAATAAGATATTTACTTTTTAAATATGCATGTTACTTATGGGTTTATAGGAAATGTATTTGAACATATTGTTAATTCCATAATAAAGCAATTACTAGATCTAAATCAGAAAATTCGAAAACCCTCAGTTAGGAATACTAGGTTTGTATTAATTACTTTAACTCTGAATTTATAAGCTAATTCAAATAAGCGTTGAATATGGTTTCTTTATAATGATTTAAGTTGTTAAAAAGGATATAAGTAAAAAGTAAATTATATTTCTGTCTCGTGTCATTTCGATGTGTGATAGAAACAGATTATATCACAAATGGAAGATCTACCTATATTAGTTATAGAGCGTAAAATATATATAGAAATAGAATACTATTTAGAGTACTAATTAATTTAGTTTTAATTACATTCATTCATACCAATATAATCAAATAATATTTTATGAATGAAATGTTATTTAAGTTTTTAAAATACGTGATACTATTTGATTTAATTGGCCAGTAAGAAAATTAACCAAATATTTATAAACATTTTATAATGTTATTCGTTATAACACATCAGAAGGTAGAAAGACTCAGGTTATGAAAAGGAGTTACGATATTTATGAATCATATGGTGTGCCCGCAAAAGTAATACTGTGTTGTTTTTACCCTAAACATTCCTATAACACAGACGCACCTAAATTGGCCAAAGTCATTTTGTTGAAGAAGAACATTAGCAGTTATTTAAAAATCCCACGATTTTCACAGCAATAGAATTATGCCATTACTTACAAACAAGAATAAAATAAGCATTTAAATATAATAAATTTATTTGATAGGAGAGACCTGTGAATTAAAAGGCATTCAAAATTATTAAAAGAAAAAAGGCGCGTCTTATAGCACCTACGTGATTTTATTGGTATCTAAAACAATAATATTTTTCATTAATTCTTATAATAAAAGTAATCGAAATGTAAGGTTACAGACAGTTAACTAATTTTTAACAAAAATCACATGCATATTTATTTTCGATATTACTTTTATAATTTACAAATTGCTGATAACAAATCAAAGGAACGATGTTACTCTCGAAAACAATACCGGCCAGCCAAATTCGCATCCCAGAAAATTGAACAATGAGGTAACACCAACCTGAAAATTACAGTAATAATTTGATCCTTAGTCTCGTAAACGTTATAAAACGGATGGGCGTTGAGAATTAAAGGAGGAACTTTGAGAAAAATAGCTCACCAGAACAGTCCTGACACGTCTTTGGACAACAAGTGGGCCACCAGAGTCACCACGGCAAGTGCTCTTACCACCGAGGGTGTTCGTGCAAATGTTTGAAGATTGAATGTCACCGAAGACAGCGACGTTGCATATTTCATTAGTGATGACAGCCATATTGACAAAATTTAATAATTGATTTTTATTGATACTGTCAACTGAAAAAAGGTACATTTGTTTCTTTTAGACATTACATTGAATTTGAAGTTAGAAGTAAATTCAAAATATTTTCCTACCGTCGTGTGTAAGTCCATACCCAGCAGTTGTAACGACTTGACTGGTAAAGTCCTCAAAAACTTATAATCCACTGGGCAAGGAGACAGTTCCGATAGTATCTGAAAATCAAATGCGTCATTATTTTACAATCGGTTTTTTTGAATCACACAAGTTGTTTTTTAACCAATGTGATCAATACGAGTTATAGGTTTGACGAACGTTTTTATATTGGTCTTTAGATATGTTTATTTTTCTTTTAATCTAAAGTTTATTTACCGGATAGAACAACATGTTCGGGTAAACGAATCATGGCAACGTCATTATGGACAAATGCAGGATTCCACAGTGGATGGGTGACCACATAGCTGGTAAGAATTCTAGTATCGCCTGTGAAAAGCGTTTCCGATCCAAGAACAACAGTGAATCTCCAAGCTTTGCTTCTACCATCGTCCCAGCAATGAGCAGCCATTAACACTCGGTTTGTGCTAAGTAGAGAACCTCCGCATACCTCTTGTCCTGAGCTACCAGGAATATCACTTATGAGACCAGCCTGCAAATATAATGTGGTAAAAATAACACACCAGATGGATGTATAGGAACTGTAACCGATATTCGGGGTATGATAAAATCAATAAAATACTTAAAAATGACAAGGGCAATTAATCATATGATTTAGATATGAAATCATTAGTCAGAGATCTTAATTTGAGGATGATTCATAATCTATATGTTTAATTAATGATTTTATATTGCACTTATTTCCTTTGTTATTGCCATTTTTCATTCTTTGTTAATTTGTGATAATTATTATTTGTATTTATATTCCTTAAATCATGATTGTACGTATTGCAAGTTTTGTACAATTATTAAGTTATTTAATTTATTTATTTTTGAACTTTCTTCATATGAACAATGAAAGTCTATTATACTTTGATACAAAATTCTTTATATAAATATTTACGTTTAAAAACAATTATATGTACACAAAAGCAAATTAATAAGTTTATAAATACATACGTTTTTAGGTTCTAGTCTACAGTAAAACAGTTCGGAAGTGCAGAATCGTGTTCTAATGATTTTTTAAATAGAGACCAGTTTTGTTGATTCTTTGATTAATGTCGTAAGGAACGGTCAGTGTAATAAATCCTTAAAAAACAAAATAATTACCATCAAAACGAGCTTTGATAAAAATATGGCTTTTTCTTAAACTTTTTAAATATATTATGTATTTAAACATAAGGAAAGTTTATTACAACAGTTAAGGTTTTAATTGAAATATCTTGATGCATCCCTTTCATATCAAATACTTCTAGGATTCATTGGATATGGGGCATTTACTGAATGAATCCTCAAGTTGATTGATGAAGTCCAAGTACTGTCACAATTAGCTTTGTTATATTTTACTCTTGATTCGTTTACTCCTTCCAATGATCATTTGTGTTTATACTTATTAGCGTTTCTTTGACTTTAAGTATTGTTCAAATAAAACACTAAATTCAATAGGAGTCCCACAAGGTGACTTATTGTACACTTCTCTTTTAATAATGTACAGTATTCATTGATACTTTTTTAAAACATTCCTTTTGAAACTAAGCGTATATAGGGTAAACTCAAACATTAGTATTCTGACATATAAATGGTGCTACTAGTATAAAAAGCGTTTTGTTAAAGTGTGCGCAGCGAGCTTACAATCAATCAAAGCAATAACGAAATAAATATTATGAGCAGTGTGAAAAAAGTGAAAAACAGGAAAATCGACTGGCAAATTCAGAGAACCTATGGCATAATTCTTTGGATTCGCATAGTATAATTCAATCCATAAATGGCGACTGTTACGCGTCGATATTGAAGCGTTACAGAGATTTTAAGAAGAAAATAATGCTGACGAGATAATGCATCCCGTCCTCGAACTTCTGTATCCACAATTTCCTCCAGATCTGGTCTCTAGCGAATGTTTACTGGCTTAGTATTAGTATCGCTGTGATAAAGAAGTTATAGCCAAACTGAAGCCTATTTTGAGGGTAAGGACAAATCATACTACAAAAATAGTATTGAAAAAATATATGACCTCTGTAATAAACAAAAAAAGTTTTATTTTTTGCTAGCCCACGAACTTTTCAGCTCACCTGATATACAAAAAAATTGCTGATATACCTATTAAGTCTTCTGTTGCAATTCGTTTGGTAATTTAAAATCTTTAAAGTCAACAAGATTCGAAACTAAAATTTCTCGGGTGTTGCAAATTAAAATAATATTATTTTTTTGTTGTCAGTTACGTGTTCTTCATAATAACTTTATCCTTTCTAATTCATACATTGATATTACATAAAAGCGGTTTCCACTAAGTAAATTTTTATCAAACTTTATGTGATCTGTATATTATGTCAGGCTTGCTTTTGTATAAAATCTAAATAAAACATTATTTATTGTGTAAATATATCTGAATTTGAGAGTACAGTAGAGTATTATTATTTATTTTTATAACTTTTGTAAATTTTTTTAACTGACAATTAATAAATAGTACGAGTGCTTACGTATTTGAAAAACCGTTGTTACGAACATATGACCCCTTAAATTCTATTGTTTCCATGTTGTATATACGAACAGCGAAAAATATATGTAAAATATGTTAAAATCGTAATATTTAATCGTCTTTAATTGAGATCAGGAATACATGTCAATAAATATTTTTAAATTTATAGACTTATGTGATGAATATCAGTGTAATACGTGCTTATATTAGTTTATATTTGTCTAACTGTCTTGAAACATTCAACTGTTTACATGTAAGATGAAGAAAAATACAGACTCATTCAATACATATGCGTAAGTCTCATCTAGAAGTTATTATGATAATTTTATTTTTATTTTTTTAATTAGGTTATTATGTAATATATCTCTCTAACGAAATTATTCTGCTTACGAGCTCTGTTTCACACATATTTACTTTACTTACTTTTAAAATTTCTTGTTACTTTTTCGAACTGTTTCTTATTTATAGAATTTATTAAAATCCAACTATTATAGAAGTTAGGTATTATCTACTCGATTAATCATAAAATCAAATTACTCCACTTTAAGTTATCGAAGTTTTAAATACGCAAAATCTTTACATAAAAAAATTATAATGTTGAAAAAATATCTAGAATTAGCAGATTAATGAATGTCCGATTCGCATTTGATAAAAGGTGTTATCGAAATCATTTGCAGGTAGTTACTCATCTCTATGAGGGTAACGACCTCTACATTATACTAGAGGAATATATACTACGAATATTTTACTTTATTAATGGAGTAGTTTTTTTTAGTCCAGTCCATTTATTGTATGAAGCGTCTCTTCCATTTTCAGGTATAAATCATAAATGTCATAGAGTGTTATACTCTAAAATATAAATTATATACGACATTAACAAAGATATTGAATTAATGCACATTTTTTCCAATAATTATAAAAAAAATATTAGTGAAATTTTTAAACATAGTCTAAGTAATATATGCAGATATTATATTTTTTCAGAATATGTGAATTTTATATGAAGTTTCTTAATTTATAGATCAGCATTTTCATATAAATATATTAAAGTAAAGTTATTAATTGTCAATACAAGTCTGTGTTCGGGGCCGGTCGATATCGGTTCAATAACGCACATACAATGAGACTTGATTGGCTTGTTCGTTGACAGATATTGATGCGATCTTGACAGACGTGCATACAGCGCAGCTCCTGAAGCTATATCTACATTACTCTGTATACAGGCTGCTGGCTAGTTTAAAAGATACCATCATCTCAAACAGAGGGATAGAAAAATAATGATTATAACACTGTATGTCCCGCTTCAAATCTTTCAGAGATTTGCAACGATTTCAATTTAGTTTGTTGTTTTTTTTTTTAATTATAGAATTCAATATGATGAAATGAAGGAACTTTGAGGAATAAACGTTGCATAGATAATCATTTTAATATTAATTTGAGCAATAATATTAGATTTGAAATATTTATAGTTATATATAAATCTGAATTTATAACTATGTTTGTCTTTATGTTACTAGTTCATGGGTAGTGCAGTGTGTAAGTGCAGAAACGTGTACCAATGATTTTTTAAACAGCGACCAGTTTTGTTCATTCCTCGGTTTATGTCCGGATTGAACAGCCAATGTAATGTATCCTTAAAATGTTAAATTTAATTCCATCAAATAGACCTGCTTTTGGTAATATTACACTAGTTTTTTTAATGTTTCTGGTTAATGACTACATAATTTTTGTATTAAATAGCAAATTATATAAATAGCTAAAGATAATTTATGTGTTACCTATATTTTTCGTGCTGTATTTAAATTTCTGAATTGCTGATGTTAAGGATCGGGTTATACAATTATCAGTTTAATCATTTACAGTGTTTTATGTAAAATCGTTATATTAAATATATATTTTTTTAATTTTATCAATTATTGACATGTTAGAAATTAAATGATCTTCAGCAGTACCATTCTAAGGCAAAATGTTTTTTGTTATGGGTACTTTGCTTTAGTTGGTGATTTTAACGAGGCCCGAACGGCATTAATCGCGCTAATTAAATTTACGCTCTGCTATGACTAATTTATTCGATAAAAAATTTACCTCTCGACTGGACTGAAGCCGCTAAAATGTTATTGCGTATATAAAAGAATAGTTATGGCTTTATTGATTGAATAAAATTGAATGTTCACCTAACCTAGGCTTTTTTTAAAACAGCCCAAAAGTTAGTGACAAAACTCAAGTAAATTCAATATTAACATTGATTCATAAAAAAATCATATTGTCATTTTAATCACACCAATGGTGTAGGTGTATTGGATGCTAGCCAGATAAAAATAATCAGTTTACTGCCAGTCACTAGATTTTTTAAAACAATTTTAATGTTTGTAAAAAAAAATAAACTTGGATAATATAATGAATTTTTTCGTGAACAAAAAATAAAATTTTAGCGGCCATTGCGGATAATATAGCAGTGATGACGCCAGGTTACGTGCTGATTCTAATTGGCGTCGGTGTTCGCTGGCGTCGGCCCGTGGCTCTCGCGAGTCGATTACGACCCCATTGCTCCTTCTAGCTTTTTGTTTATGAACATAGTAAGGAATATCCGCAAAAAAATAAAACGATTTTAAATTGTTTTTAATTTTAAGTAAACGCATCCCTTACTTTTTAATATATTAGCTATTTACCTTATTTATCGACTTTAATCTCTTTAAAATAATGCGCACAAAGATATGTACATCACATTTCCTTATAATTTTTTTCATTTAAAATATTCTTTAGCATTCTTGTTGCGTCACAGGAAATTTTATAGCTATGGATCAAAAAGCTAGGAAAATGTGAATTATTTTCGCATATATTGCCGACAAGTAAAAACATTCCACAAAATTAATCTACTTCTCATTAGTATGATAATACAATAAGTAGACAATTTAAATATAATAACAGAAATTTTTTTAGTTACTAACTCAAGTTTGACAAAAGTAATTTTCATAATCTGATTATTTTGCGCTTTATTTAAAGCTAAATGGTGCTTCAGCGATAATATTGTCTGGTTTCCTATATAAAAAAATTGACAAAATTTTATTAGTTAAAAAAAAAACAGCCGACTTTACGTGAATTTAAATATTTTTCCTGATTAATGAGTAACATTTATCAAAATATTTTTATATCTTATGCTTTATAGAAGACTAAGAAGATCTGGTTTTATAAACATATTTATCGAGTTATCACTTTGTCTTTCTTTTATATTGTGTTTTTGTAAAAACAATAGTACTTGATGTGAAGTATCATAAATTTGAAATTCTCATAATAATTAAATTAATCGACAAATTTAATGACATTTTCATCAGTAGAGACGAAGTTCTAAATTTCATCTTAAGTAAGACAGGATTTCGGGGTGTAATACGATTAAATAACATCTTGGAATGGAGGGAATAGCTTAAGGCTTAAACATTAATCGAATTTAGGTCTCCGAAAACAGTTCAGCATCACATTACGGTTGGTTCAAGATTCACTTGATACTTGCAACTAGATTACTCAGCTCTTGACAGTGAATCCAGATGCCTTCGATTGTAGATGTCAAGAGGCAGTGAGGAGCAGCGAATGCGATACCGTTGTGTATTGCATAAAACACTTCAATGGTTGGACGCATTGGTAGGTTATGTGGCTAGTATTAATGGCTTATACTCGAAATTCCGAAACTCGAAACTCGAAAAACCCAAAACTAGAAAATTCCAAATAGACCTTATTTATCTTGGGTAATGTTTAACTCGTAGTAAATGAAAAAAAAAATTGTTTATGAATATGTAATTTTGTATTATAACTATGTTTTACCCAAATACATTAATTGGTTTTTGCTTAACGTCACGTATACTATAATATATTGGTAAAAGACGATTTGGTTTATTAATGTATTTTAAGTGGTGATATCAAATACAAAAAAAAAAAAAACATCACACTAGCATCTCCGTCATGATATAATACGTTATAAGTCTTGTAGCTTGCCTCCTTCAACTATTTAAATCTTAATTAATGTTTTATAAAAGAAAACATGATAAAAATATCTGGTTTGCATGCAAAAAAATGATGATAAAATATATTGGTAAACTATTTTCCATAGACAAACTTTTATTTTATACTCAAAAAAAATTCTACAAATGGTCACACAGACTTTAAATCGAATTCGCATTGCTTTTTTCAAGGGGTTTGATATTTTTTGAATCTGCCGCATTCCCCACCACTTTGGGATTTTAAACGTGTTAATGTGTTAAAAGGATGTCCATTAGGGGCGGTAAATTCTTTTACCTCTTCCATTATGGCTCTGTAAGGTGCATGTATTTGAAAGCCTTTCCTCGTTATAATAATGAAACATACTTTGACATTTATATGAAATTTATTAGTATCATTACAGGTTTTTTGTACGTCAAACTAAAATATGTAAATTGATATCAAAGGTCAACGCTTTTTGGATTGTTAAATGCAAACGGATTGAATTTTTATCTATCTATTATTCCTGTACATAACATCGTGTAATTTGTTTGTAATATGAAAGTGAATAAAATATAAAAAGTTGCCAGTTTTTAAATTTCATGTGTCATAGAATATGTTACACGGAAAGGTTAATACAAAATGGCATTCAAAAAATTTAAACAGCGATATGATAAAAAGTACATGAGTGTGTGTAACACAATCGTGCCGGCGTTGTTGTTTGCAAGATTATCTCGACGTAAACCTGGCTTACCCATAGTTTACACATAACTATCGATCGAATATGTGAATGACAGTATGAGGGATAATTGATCCGGACGGCGACATCGCTCGATTTTGACACAACCGATGGCAGCAAAATATATCCTTTAATAGGATACTATAAAATATTCGTGTATTGTTTTATATTAGAGTTTTTTTTGCATTTTTCTAAAATTATTATTCATATAAATATGATTATATATTAGCCGTGTCTCAGATTAAGTGTGTGGCGATCAAACATAGTCCCCAATGAACATCAGATTATTTGTTATACTGATATATAATCTAAATTACTGTTAAGCTTTACTAACATCGACTCAATGTATGTGGCGTGAAAAATAACGAACATCCATCAAACGACTTTATATTGCTTTCAAAAGACATAAATTATAAAAGAAATATTAAATATAATAAACATAGGAGTACATTTTCTGTTGAAATTGTTTGTTTTGATTTTCATTTACGATGTTATAAACGCAAGATCTTCAGGTAACACTGATAAAATATTCAGGAGAGTACATTTCTTGTTCGTGTATTGTTAGACGTCATTCACTTACAGGTATCGATTCCGGTGTTTGACGGCTCATGTATAATTAAGTTGAACGATATTTCTGATGATTCTGAAACATCCCGACATTGATATACGTATTAATAATTCAATTGACATTTAGAATGTGTTTATAGATCTGGCACTTTAAGTACACCTCTATGGACAGATTAGGTTTCTGAATTAATTAAAAAAAGTAAATTTTAATAAACAAAATCAACTATTTAATATGAAAAAGCAACTTTTATTTCTTTAATTTGAGATCATGTTTTTGTCGTTACTATTTTTTGTTCGAAACATAAAAATTGTTGAATAGATCATAATTAAAGTCATGTTTGTTTCGTTGAATTTTTTATGTATGAAGTAAAAAAATCTCTTATATTTTTTAGTATTCGGTATTTGTTATATTTGAAATTTCTATGCTAAAAGCTAATTAATTACAAGCAGGCCGAACTGGCCGTCACTGAGCCACTCGAGACTGCGTAATCTATTGAAAACTCATAATTAAATATATTTAAGGTCAACACGACTGCTGACATGAATGTCATCGTGCCGAATAACGTTGGAGTACCCTTGTTACTGCAATTACGCAGTTAAAATGTCCGGTTGACTGAAAGTTTTTACCGCGAATTTGTCATGTAAAGTGACAGTTTATAACATAATTTACATCCACACCCTTTTCAAATCATACCAATAAACGTATAGGATTATATTATATTTTAATATCTAATTACGAATTTGAAGAGCCGCCATCAGTGACGTCAAAATAAATAGCTAATGCTACCCCAATAAAGCTGGTTAAAATGTCCACTCGGATGAAAGTTTTCATACAATAACGCGGCCGGTTAAAATGTTCATTCGGACTTAATGACATTACGTGACATTTAAATCATCAATCAAATTAAAGTCCTCACTCTCTGCTTGTACTTTTTGAAATAAAATGAATCATTTTAAGCTCCACGGATATAAAGTTGGCATTTTATATTATCTAGAAATTTTTCATAAACTTATAAAAATATTTAAAAATTTATCTGATCCTGTTTCAATAGAATCTCTGGCGGTATAAAATAAATAATGTAATGTTAAAATAAATCTCATTTCATCTTAATGTCGTCAACGTATGCGGAGTGTTTAATAATTTTATTACAAGTATAGATAAATAGAAGTAAGTGGTGAAACTGTGTCTTCATCGTCGTGAGTGCTTCCACTTGTCGCGCCAACTTAGTTCGGATGGCAACTGAATTAAATAGTTTCCACTTTCCTATGGAAACTGGGTTGTTGTAAATAATTTGCGTCATATACTATGAATTTGACGTTATGAATTACTTTCAAAGTTACCGAGACACGTGTTATATGTATGTAGTTAATATTGTATTAATTAAATACGTTTCTAGCTTTAAAATTTATATTGAAATCTCGAAAGTATAACTACTTATCAACATAGATTTTTTTTTATTTTTTTTTTGTTTTTCGTTTATCGGTTTCAACAGAAACAAAGGACCTTAATATGGAGTTTTATTTTATTTCAATCATCTTACTATTGACCTATATTATTAAAAAAAATGAGGTATAAACAAATGCGCTATAGGATATCGAAAGATAAAGAATTAGATAGACAAGTGATATAACATTTTTTTTTGTAACGACAAATTAATATTTACCATTTAAATGAAACTAATATATTTCGGATCACGGTTATGTATAACCGTGATCATGATTGCTGAAGAGTAATCGAAACGTCGGGATTATGTCGTTTTTAAAATAATAAAATCCGAAATATATTAGTTTCATTTAAATTAATAAAACTCGCGAAAATCTTAGATCTCATTAATATTTACCATGTTCAATATAAACCTATCAAAATTGGAAGTTAACTCTTTAACTTGTTCGTACTTCTGTATATGTCCATGCAAAGATAGGTAGCATAATGTATGATCACTATCTTTTAGGCTTCTAAAATGTTATTTAAAAACATATCATAATATCATATTAAAATAGTTTACAGTGAGTTCGCAATACATTTTATTAAGTATTCTAACTTTTTCGAGAGTACACTGTCATTAAGTATTCACTTAGCATTTACATATAGGTTGTTATTTTTTTTTGGTAATATGACAAGGAGTTTAAAAATTATATATACGTTACAATTACTAGGGTATAATATGTGGAATTTACAATCTGAAGACTATGCCCACAACATCGCTTCCCCGTCCCAAAGGAATATCGCTCTTTGCCGATATAATATGATAGCTTAAGACTGCGCCATTAGCGGAGTTTAACTTTCCGCTACAATTTAATTTTTGCTGCTTTATTATATTTCAACTTATATTATATATATTAAAATAAAAAAAAACGTCTCAAATGTTCTGTTTATTGTAAAGAACATTCCGGCTACATTTGACTTATGTTGGAATATTCAACCGCTGGGACAGCTGTTATAATATATTGTCTATAATAAACAGGCATATTTTCTTTCTTTCTAAAATAGGCTATTTATGATTACATAAATTAAATTTTATTTTCACACTTATTCAGCATTTGAAGGCAACAAAAAGGATATTATCACATCAATTCTGTCAAGGAACAATGTGAAGGTAGAAGTCGCTGCACGTTTTGTACAAAGGCATTAGAATGTTAAATATAATTTTGTTCTATACGTCAATTCAGTCTCTAGAGACAACAGTTTGATACATCGCCAACTAATTAATGATGATAAATTATATAGACGTGCCGTCACTCGTTCCAACTGTCAGGAGTTCGTGCCAATCTGAGATAGGGTTAGTTAGAAACTTATTACTTGTCTTAGACCCGCAAGGGACGAGGCATGTTACATTTTAAATATATATTTTTTGGGAAGATTAGATTTTATATCTATTAAAAAGCCTATTAACTGATTCCAGAGTTAGTAATAATATTGTTTGCTTCATGAAATTCTAACATGTGATAACTGTTATCTATCTACCAGTGTCACTTCAATATATTCTTATTTTTACTACGTCAAAGTTCTTTTCAACTTCTTCCGATAATTTTATGATGATATCAGAACAATCTTAAGTAATATTTTTCGGCTACTGTGATTTTATATATTCAATATTGATATAAAATAAAAAATAAGAACGTCTTTGTAACTTAACTGCATTGAGAATGTGACAGAAATATAATAATATTGTTTTACAATACATAGATAGATAACTCAAAAATTCTTGTATATGCATAAGAGAAACATCTACAAACATCTCACGCATATAGTAAACATGAGATATTGATATTATTTTTTTATTATCATAGATGTGGATGTGGGTACACGTACACGTACATGCACACGCATACAAATCAACCTACCTATACATTGATTTTCTAAAACATAACTAATGTTACCGTACTTCGTTGGGTGAATACTATTAAAAGTTGAAAACAAATTTGTGCAATATCCGATTGAAAGTTGACCTGAAATGAGTTTAAACCAGAAATTTCAATTATAACTGTTTATTACTTGGTTATAAACAAATACATTTGTCATAAAACTGTTCGGTAGTTAGTTGAACATTAAAAAAGATTTATTTTTAATTTCTTTCGTTAGTCGTATAGAGTAAGATTAACTAAAATGTGTTGGCTGTTTAACGAGCACTGAAGTTTAAATGTTAAAAAAATATTAAAATTATACTCGGAATTTAGTTTTAAAAATAAATTTATGTGAGATATAAGACAGTGAAAAAAATTGCTTTGTATTAAATTAAAAACTTAAACAACTTCATTTAACTTTTTATAGCTAAAAATTTAGAGCATGCATGTGAAGTGAACTTAATTTAACTCTATTATAAATGTAATAAAATTTCAACTCGTTAATAGTTATGAAAAATATAGTCACGACGTTCTGCTCCTAAATCACAACTGGTGTTGACAGATGACAGGTATTTGACATGTTGTGTGTTATGTTGCTGTTATCATTTACAACTAGTACTTTTAAATATTTGCTAATTTATTATTATGATATAATATGTACATACTTCTCACAATGATGTTATTTATGCATAAATACCATTCACAGATAGCATTCTCAACGTACTGAATTAAGTAACCGTAAAATAATTTTCACTAATTTATTCTGTATATATTTCTTTGTAAGATATGAATTTAAATAAATATGTTTATAATTTTGATAAACTATGCATAATTGAAATAAAAATTTAGTTATTTATTTTTGGGTAAAAATGTATGACAGAAAAAATGTCCCTCGCGTGGCGACATCATTAATAGATCGTATGAACAGCGTGACTTAGCGAATTGTTTTAAAGTTACATAAAATATATCAAAGCATCGAATGCATCGGATCCCTTCTTGTTGTGGGGTGGATGTTGAGCTCGCATGACTGGGTACAACCAGTATAACCACTTAGCGGAGTATAATTTTCAATGAGTAATGGCGACTAGGCCAACCTAGGTCAGTGCATTGTAGCGGAAGAAATCTCTGTGTATGATATATTTAGGAAAAATTTTGTGGTGAAATAAGTTGTATGAATCGAACAAAAACAAGTTATTTTTTTATAATTAAATTATAAAAGAAGCGAGGTGTATGTAGTCTTTTTAATCACCATTTTCATGCCACAACAGACAAAGATACTTGTACCAATATTGAAACTGGTAAGAATAAAATTGATTACAAATTCCGAATAAAAAAAATATCCGAGAATATAGTTAAAGAAGATTCATTCCGAGTCGTTAAACACTTCAATGTAATTGAGAGCTATAATTTATTTACTTTAGATATTAAGATAAGACATCCTCACTTCCGCGAGGGGCTGGCTGGTCATATTTATCTCCTGTATCGGGATGACAGGACGTTCTAAGTTCACAAGATAACAAGGATAGGAAATGACATTTCTGATTTAGAGCTGACATTTGGTTGTTTAATTATTTGATGGCATTATTGTATCATGAATAAAAGTTATATTATATCAATAAATTTACGAGTTACTTTTGTTGCTGTTTATTGAGATCTATGTTTAATAAAATTCATTGACGAACAACCTGTGACCTTCGGAATATTGCGTTCTAGTTACTTCACCAATTAAACTATCGCGTCCTAACTCGAGTCGGAGATTTAATCATTCTATATATTTAACCGTTATAGCCACAGAGTTGAAATGTTTTTGGTTTTCTTAAAAAAATCCTAATGAATAATTTCCTAACTTTGCAATATAAAACAAACATTGTACCGATATTAAATTCGTGTAATTATGTTTTTAATGTTAAAGCAATGTTGAGCTAATAGGATTATTGCGTTCCAGTCCCTTTAGCAATTGATCTATCATTCCGAAGGTGGCAGTGTAGATGAATTTGTTATTCCATACTTTTTATTTAATTTTAAATATTAGCTCACCATTGTTTATCTCTTAACAAAATAAATGCACGATCGATGATTGATTGACGTCAGTTTTGGGTTACGAAAAAATACGAGAATCAAATGATATTAAGGCTTAAACATAAATAATAAACTATAAATCAATTAAAATTTCTTTAAATTATCTATACCCTGATACGAACTCAATTTTAAAATTATATAGTCTTGAAACAGATCTCGAAATTTTCATTCAAATTAACTGAATATTAAAAACTTTTATGAAAACTATGTAACATACATGCCGTACTCGAAGGACTTAAGCAACAATGTTTAATAGTTTTAAACAAAAAGTTTAGATTTAGTTTAGACGCTTTTATAATTCTAGTTAAGTTTTATTGTAGCATTGGCTTTATGTGCACTTAGACGAAAACTCGCCGGCGCTAGGAGTGTTTGTGTTCAAACGGTATACTAGGGAAAGGAATAAAATAAAAGACGCCGTCTTTAAATGCAGGTGTATAGAGGAAGTTAATAATGGACAAAGCTGTTGTGGAAAGCCTGGCTCATGTTTGTACATACTAGTCTCTTTCCCCTAATCTCCTCAGTTTTCACGATATGGTCCAAGTTATGAAATATTTTTATAAAATCAATGAGGTCAAAATTCTACTAATAGTCCAATTTTTTTTTCTTAACTGTATTAGGTCATGTATCATTTGTCTCTTTAGGTCGTTTTAAGTTATTTTGTTAGTTGACGACGGACTGCAAATATCTATTAGTTAGATATATTTAATATAAAATTAAGTCAATATTATAGTATTTATAGAAGAAATATTGTGACATAGGTATAAATGAATTTTAAGCTTATATATTTTTTTTCATATATTAATTACTGAGTGTTGCACGAGTAAGAAGAAAAGGAAAAATCAACAAGTTCTCATAACTTAAGCAGTGCTATAACAGTAATGCAGAACACATAGCCAGCACTCACGAGCCGCGATTGTTCTTTTCTAGCAGAGAATTAACAAACATGTATGATTTTAATACCGCACTCAAAATGTAGGGAAAATAAGAAGCTTTTAATCTAAGTATACGTATCAATTTTTCTCGCTTCTTTCTGCGATTGTACGCATATTTAGCTTAAGACCATAAAACACGTATGTTTTTCATAATACGTGATTCATGAATTTATATGCGACGTCTAATTTATGTTATACATTTAAAATGATTTTTTTAAAAGCCTCCTGTTATATCGGCTAGCAAATTGTTATAAAATAGTCTTTATCAATATGTAGTAGATATATATTCTATTATTAAATATATGTTTGATAAATAGAGTATAGATAGTCATTTTAATTATTTGAGTGTACAAAACGAAAGAGTTATTCTGTCTTAGACATTTATATTCTCTTTTTAAATTTCTCATGTATTTATTCAGATATAGAAATAAACTTTAGTTTTTCATAAAGAATTTAAAATGTCACGTCTATTCGCCAGAGTGTGTATAAAATTTATTTATATTTTAATGTACGTATGTTATATGCAATGAGAAGATATGTATATTATAAAAATCTTTTTCGATTAATAGTTTATTTTGGAAGAAGTAAATTAAATAATACGTATGAATGTACATTGTACATATATCACTACATTTCTCGATCTCAAAAGTCATGAGATTTCATTCAGTATTTGTGGTAATTACTGTAATACGAGCAAACGGGTTCTATTCTAGGACTAATGTTGTGTGAATTGCCTAATGGCATTGATTCAGAGTACGTCCAGATCGTTCGCTTCAAAACTAGTTACATTACACATATAATTTTGATTAATTGTCTTCTATTATTAAAGTATTCTAAACCACATTTAGTTAAAATTAATAATAACTGAACAAATACATTATTCATATTTTGTATATAACATTACATTATCTATGTAATACCTTTATAATCTCGAACTTTATGTCATAGAATCTCGAACTAAGTAAAGATAAATATATATATATGTCATAAAAAATAATTTGTGAGAATTGTTTATTAGATTATGTGTGTATATGCATGTAAGGCGTTGCGGCTAAGTTGGCGGACGAGACATCGCTCAGCTACCGCAATCGTAACCGCTTGTCCAGTACGCTGCATGCCTGTGTCTAACGTTATTATGGAACGTGTCACCGCAATATGTACGTGGTACGATGAATTAAAAATACCTCCTGGGAATATTGTGGTGATCAAAAATATTGGATTTACAAAGGAATGTTACTCCCTTCCTTGCATTCTTGATATATTGTGTTCATTTGAAACCTTAATGTCGATACTTGAACAAAAACTTTGAAATTATTTTATATAAAAATGCTCTAAAAGAAGTAAGGCTTAGAATACAATAAGGTTAAAAATTTAAATAATTTTAGCCCGAACAATTAATTGTTAAAGTTTCTACAGTCTACAGAGGACGGGTAATGTTTATAATTTTACACTTATAAGTCTATGATGAAGATCCATTTGAAAATCCGACAAGCTCTTTGTTCCTCGTACGTATTTATATAACTTCCCCTTAAGATATCATTTCAAGACTCTTGGGAATTGATATGAGCACTCGGTAGATTTATTTGCCTTGTAACTAAGCTGTTTTAATTATTACAGTTCATTATAGAACATTATAAAATATTGTTGGCTGTAAATTTAGTTTTGAATGAGAAATTATTTCATATGTTTACTTGATATATTTCTAACCTTTATATATCACCGAAATATTTGTTGTATATTAAAGATATATTTATTACGAAGATTTTATTGCTAATTTTGATTTGAGAAGGTTTTTAATTGAAAAAATAATCGATATTTATGCGTTAATTTTAGTTTTACAATAGTCATTGTATACAATCATTTAAGTATAAATAATTTTAAATGATATCCAACAGTACTGTGTAAACGCTATAATCCTACCCCATTTATACACCGTTGGGCACAATTCAGCTGTGACGACGCACTAAGAATCTGTAATTCACTTTGCTATTAGAAAAACTTCTGATATTCATAGCTAATCAAATATTATATTACGATTTAATAATAATTGTAGGTTTTTTAAAATTATTTATCAGTATCATTAATATATAAACTTCCGTCAGTAAGCAAAAGTATATAAAATCATTTTTGTATAATTTAATCGGCGCTTGTGCTCTTTATCCGACTGAAGATGGAATGGATCCAGTGTGGGCACTTTCATATATCTTCTTATCTCACTAAACTATCACTTGGTATAAAGTTGTAGTCGGGATGTAGTCTCTGGTCTTAAAGTGATTTAAAATGAGATTTCCATAGAAAATATTTTCACAAGCATTTTAGACGTCTTTCCGTGGCTTATGCACAGCAACAAACAGTATCAATATTGTTTATATATATGAATATATGAGTATGGATTTGAATATATACGTATATTATGTTTCGTTCACGTTATTATAATGAAAGGCTGTTGGAAAATAAAGAGAGAAAAATAAGCTAAAACATATTGTTTAATATTAAATCGTAAATTGTTAATTGAGAAATAAAAATGTATATTCAAGCAAAGCCTTTATCAAAAGGCGTTTTGAATTAATCCTATTTAATTTTGTTATCTTGTTTCCTGTGTATATTGTTTTACTTCAGAATATCACACGAGTTTTTTATCTTTGAACTTGTGTTATTTAAAATAAAAACCTCCCTAAGGATTTCAATCTTGATTGACACTAAGCCGATTAAATACTCCGGTAATCAATGTATTAAAAATTTACAATATATTATAAAGACCCATTATTTTTGAGTAGATTTAAATGTTTGAATTATTGAATATTATTCATTCTTTTTATGTATACAAAAATTTAAAGTGTTAGTATGTATATGTTAGATACATAGAAGTTTTACCCCGTCGGAGCCGCTGGTCCCAATCGGTGCATTGAAATAAACAAAATGTAACCCTCTCACTGATTAACGAACTTCATACAAGACTTACAATGTACGATAATCGAATTACGTGCACCAATCCGTTCCTTGTTTTTATTGGATTTGCCCTTTCGCTGTGAATATTTTAGGGTTCTGTGAAGTTTAAATTAAAATGAGTGAAATCATTGTATTGAATTACACTACTATGCTATATACCGATTATATTTTGATAAAAATTATCCTGTTTCCATACAAAATAAAGTTATAATTTTTGTAGTAATTACCATATATTAAAGATTTACACAATAAATACTCATTAATTAGTACATAAAGAAAGAATGCTAATATTTACAAATGTTTTCATCTCATGTTTAAAGAAAAAAACGCTACAATTTCATTTTCCTTTGTAAAATTTGACGGTGTACAAGACGGCGCATACTATATTCATGAAAATTCATCTTATGATTTGACGTAAGAAGGAAGTTAAGGTTTCCATTTGAATAATCTATAAAAAGCGGGATGCCCTCGTTGGATGAGATGAGCTTTAGAGACTGCTTTGGAATTTTTTTAGGATTAGACTCGGTTCACACATTTTTACTTATATACAATATCATTTTAAGAATAACTCGACTTAATATTTTCAATAATAATGTAACGTTATTTTATATATTAGTTCTTATAACTTTGATAATGAATAGCTTATAAGATATGTCCATACAAGTTCATTATCTTCAGTATGCAAGGATAGATTCTTATTGATTGAATCTACCCTCGATGATAGAGACCTTTACAGTTTCAATTGAAGTAGATAATAAATTGAAATACTTTTAAACTTGTTCTGTAATGTAGAATAAGCATCTAATATAATTTGTGTAATTTATGAAGTATTATTCAAAGAGAATGAATAAACGAGATCATTCTCTATCCTGGTAAAGAAGATTTTATGGGTTTCCTTTGTATTCTGTATTTAAAAAGAATTCATTATTATATCAAAATGTAAGATATAAATTTTCTATAAAATAATGTATTTTAAAAGATAAAATTATTTGTTAATAACTTTATTGCTGAAGATTCAATAAAAAAATTCTAACTTTAAATACAAGTATAAAAAATACATTGTTAAACTTTATATATTAACATGTTGAACAAAATTGTCTTCATTTAGATAAACACCATAACGAAACATCACATCAAAATATAGTATTTAATCAATAAGTCTGAAACGTGTATTTAATTAAAGACCAGCCAGTTTTGATGTACGATGAAATTATGACCGTAACATTTGTGTTCTCGTAGCCGACACGATTCTCGTAGCCGACGCGGTTCTCGTAGCCGACGCGATTCATCATTAGCCGTGACGCAGCCGGCTCACTCGTCCGACCCCGTCGCCGCAGAGCGTGACTGTTTATGGTCCGTGACTTCACCCCTTCTAAACACAGACACGTGTAGGATTAATAGTGATTTTTCTACATTTATCCCCAGTCGACATCACCGAATGTTCAGTTTTGATTGAATTTTAGATGCAATTATAACGATTATTGATACAGACAGCATAGAGGATATTCATTTTATATTATTCATGTTTATAAAGCGGCAAAGAATAAGAATAAAAATTAATATTTTTTTTAGGTATTTTACACCAATTCCTAACTTAATTACAGGCAAGAAAAATTTTTGTTTGGCTTTTGGCTTCCTCAACTAATTAACTATGATTCAGAAAACACCTTAGTAAAAACGTAAAATATTTATTAAGTACTTCTTGTGAAGAAGCTAACATAAAAGCAACTTTTATAATTTAAAACTGCTAAACACCGTATGAGTAAACGAAACGACCGTAGTTACTAAAGTCCGTGATTCATAATTACAGAGTACGACGAATTTCACTCCGTCCGAGCCGAGAATTACTTGTTGTAGCATTTTGACGAGTTCTCATCCTTCATTACTTTGCTGGCGGAGGCTTTATTACCAACAATACATGTTTATAAAATTTGCATTCTTCATTCTCACTCTTCCGTGGCCATTACCTTTCCATTTGGTAAATAATTTAGATGCCCTCTAGGATGCCGGCCAAATATTAAAAGTGATGGGTCCCCGAGGTTTAATATTAGACTCCCCCCGTATTAAATTCTCTGTCACGCGAAATTCCCAAATGCATACCCGAGATATTTTTTGCACATGTTCATATTTGCACTTTTGTATCCCATTTGATACAGAATGTCACTCTTGTCGCTTCTCTGATTTGTTTGCAACATTTCAATTTCAATACTGTTAAACGCTATGTTTAAATTGTGTTTTGTTAAAGTAAGTAAAGTGTTCGTGCTGTAGATAAACAAATTTGTATCAAAATCGAACGAATTAAGGGCACGTGTTAGAGTAAAACACTTATTATATTACAAAATGTTCACTACATGAAAAAAATAAATTGCTTAAACATGTAAGAAATATAAATAAAAAATTGATTCTATTATGATTGTCTTAACAATATTTTTTTCCGGCAACGCACTCTGGAACCTTCAGGTTCCGCGAGTGTTCATGGGCGGCGATGACCACTTACCATCAGGTGGCTAGCCTGCTCGTTTGCCCCTTATCATATAAAAAAAAAAAATAAGAATTTTCGTTCCTATTTTGCGCATTATCAATATAGATTTCTACGAGATCACACAAGAATATAGGTATTTGATTCAGTCACGAACGGATTGTTGGAGGCAGCAGGTTCTATACATTATATAGACGTTTCCGTGGATCAAACAATAAAAATGCTAAACAAGACACGCATGAAAGCAAACGTAATATGATATTTTAAATTTATATAACAATATGAAGCAAGTTGCACGGGGCGTTGAGTAATTTGGCTCATTTTAAATGCATCAAATTCACAGAACAAAACTCATCTAGAGCTTGGGGGCAATAAAAATGTCCCACTTCCAGCCGCTGCATTAAAAATTGATGAGATCAAGGTGTAATCCCGCCGATCTTTATTATAAAATCTTGTATCTTAAATATTTCACATTTTTCACCATTTAGCTCGACGCCTGGAATAATGTTGCGATCATTTTACAAAAGCGCTGTCAAATTTTATGAACCGTTCATAATTATTCCTCAAATTGACTGTCGAAATGTATTACATACGTTTATTTCAATAAGAATTTACTAAGAACTAACTTTTCAATAAGAATAAAAATTTATAACCTAACATTTGATAATTACCCGAAACTTACTTATAAATAATAGAGTTGAGAAGTAGTAGAATAATATAAAAATGCATATATATATTATTCGAAATTCAAAAAATACAAACGACCTATATAAGTGAAATCAAGTGTTATGTATACAAAATATTTTACATATGTGACACACTGACAAACATTTTCGTGCATATACACAAATCTACGTAATATTCGAAATAAAGGGTATATATACATCTTACAAACAATAAGTGTTGATTTATCAAAATGAAATCTCTTTGTCACGAGAATAATCTAATTTATCAGTGATTTGAATCTCCACTTTATTTCAAAGGGTCTTTAAAATGGTTCCATCTACTTTTACATTCAGAATTTAAGTTGAAATGTAATTTTTTTTTTATCAATTAATATTTTTAATTAAAAACGGCGATGGTTGAAGCAACTTAGGCAACAGTCATAAAATAATAATTTTAGTACTAAATTACTTTTAATTTTGACAATTCTTATTCAAAATCTCCTCCAGCAAAAAATCACAAGATTATAGTTAGCTTTTAGAAGGGGCACAAAGTTTTATAATTCACGGGAATCTTCCGTTCCCTCTATAAACATTTGTTTAAATTTTCAAGGCAAATGGTATTGTCACTGTCTTACCTTTGGTACGATTCTTAAAAATAAATTTTAAGGGTCCCCTTTGATGCATAGCTACCGGATAAATACGGTCCTACTTCCCCTATCTTGAGATGCAGGGAACATTATTTGTTCTACGTATTTTTATAAAACCCAGCAATAAAACGTTTGCTTTTTACATTTTTTAGGGATCATAAATAAAAGTGTTCCTGTAACATTGCATTTTAAGCATTTCCCAACGTACACTGTCACCTTCTGGCCGTACTATTGAATATTTTGCATGATGTAAAAGTTTTCTCATTTTGTGGCAACAATTTCGTAACATTTGGAATTTATGGTTTTTAATGAAATTATATCAGTAGTATTGCCGAAAGGTTGCTCAAGTGCTTTTTATTATATCTCATTATAACTTTTGGTTTATGTAAAGGAGTTATAAAGACATATTATTAATTTAATAAAATTTTATACCACAATTCAAAGTTTTCATGTTGTGACTACATTACGGTAAGTAAAATCTATTGATAAAGGATCCGGTCTACAACTAATTAACAACTAGTTAAGACACTAACTGTTAACTGGTTTTCTGGTCATTTTAATATAAACTGTCGATAAATTATATAAACAGATTACTAAGGCCCATGTCCGGTGCGGAGTTGAAACTTGCTAGTGGGGTTCCGAAGAAATTAAATTATGAGATGACAAAATGAGTAACGCCCTTTTTGAAGATTAACAAACAAAACCTATGCTGTGAGGGTCACGACGTTAACTCTGTTACTGCAAATGACTCTATTCTTCCATAATCGTTGGGAACAATGTTAAAATTTATGCATTGTTCTCATTCATTTGGTTTAGATTTAGTTTTACACGTTCATCACTATCCATTTGAATGGTGGACCAAGTTTTCGTGTATGATCTACGTTGTGGAAGTATTTTGAATAAAATACAAATATACAGTTGTTAGCGGCTAAACGCACGTTCCATTATGCATGCAGTTTGTGTTGGTGCTTTATAGTGGTGATTTCTATGCTATTAATGTTGCAGTAACCGTGGAAAATTTGCTACGCTTTTTGTGAAACGTTGTTGTATGGAAAACTTTATTAATAATATCCGAGTGAATTAACTGTTGCTGTTGCTGTAACATTGTATTTTTTTTAAAAGCGATAATAATATTTTTATTTCGTTTAAAATATGGCTGTACATGTCCGTTTTAAATATCATACTATATTTTACATGATCTGTATTTCGAAAAACAATAATATATTTGAATAACGTCCGTATTGGGAATACCGAATAAATGTTTGTATAAATAAAGTTAAATTTCATTACGGCAATTTCTACCTGTGTTGTATGAAAAATAAAGATAATTTGTTATGTTTTCCGCGATTTCACGAAATGGCTATTTTCCCGCGTTCCACACTGACCACAAAATTATGGAGTACGGCAAGGGGAATACAAATTTCGAATGGTTCGCAATCCAATTAATTTTAAAAATCGCCATAACGAAAGGGCTTTGTTGTTATGTAAATCTGTGTAAAGTTTGCCAGACGTAGGCATGACTAATTGTTAATTCGGGTAATGCGCTTACGAGAGTGGGACACCGCGGTACATCCCGTTGTAATAAAGGATTACACGGTTCACGCCCGACCTAAAACGGAGACGACACTGCATTGCCTTAAGTTGGGGCTTTGGCGGTAGTTAAAAGGAAGCCACGTCTAAAAATTCTACCCCCCTCTATTTGAAATTCTTCAATTTGGTATATTATGCTGTCATAAAAGAATTTTAATATTGTATAATATGTATTGGTATATCTTTTTAGCGTAACAATAACACAGAACGGTTAATTTTTTTTTTTCAATGAAAATATAAAAAGGTATATTGAGTAATGCTTGCACGATATATTCGGTCGTATAATTCCTTGTTAAGTTCTTCATCATGTCCAATGTGTCTTTGCGACATGGACCCTTGTCTGCCGACATATTGGCCGGAAGTAATTTCCAATAAAGATCTTTAGATCCTCGGCCGTAATATGATCGAACGAATTTCGACTTTCTATTTTTATACGCTAGCTGGATTCCATAAATGTTTATTTTAAAACAGTATTTTTATGGTTTTATTTCATTTTTATTTCATAAAACCGGACTATTGAAAACATTTTTTTGATGGAACTTTAAAAATATGTTATTTTTCGTGACATACTAGGAAAAATAAGAATCGCAAATAATTTGCTCGTGGTTTCGAATTTCCTTTATCCCTCGCCCTAGTTTTAAAAGCAAACAGCGTAAAATCACTAGCCTATAATCTGACGGCGTGGTTTTGGTTCACGTTATTATTTAATGGTGATGAAGTCTGCAGCGTGAAATAGAATAATATAGAATGTTATAGAATATGGTCCTGTGAATGAATACTTGGGAGCGTGGTGTGACAAATATAAGATACTCGTAATCTCTCACTAGAATAACCTAATTGATTACACAACATTAATCCAGGTATTTGGGGTGTATAAGCTAAGTGAATTGTTTTAACGAAGCTCATAATTCAGAACTCATGTAGGGTTTAAAATTTAAAGTTTTATATAGCCTTACGCATTGAATGTCCGAGTTAAAATTTTAATATTTTAATGGTTCCAAAGACATATAAACTTCGAAATGCTGGATCTCTCTATCTTTAATATAGACATTAAGTTACAATTGCAATCCAAGCATATTAAACTAGAACAAACATCTGAAGGATTTCAACGTCAAGTACTTACATATGTTAATATAAGTTATTAGATCGTAACAGCGCAATATGATGTTTGTTATACTCATATGTTAGTTAAAGTTGTGTTTGACAAATTCGCTAACTTTCCGGCTATGATGCGATATGCAATCTAATCTTCGGACCGCATCCTGAGACAAACTAGCTAACTTCGCTAGTTCGTGCATTGTATTGCAAAGCTTACTCACGTGAGATCAGCAATAAGTTAGACTACCTTGTGTGTTAAATGCAGTGATGCTGGAATATGGTCTGCAAATATTATAATGTAGCTAAGTGTATTTATAAAGATTAAGTTAAGTTAATTAAGTTATTGATAACAATGTTACATT
Source organism: Danaus plexippus (assembly GCF_018135715.1). Lineage (NCBI taxonomy): Eukaryota > Metazoa > Arthropoda > Insecta > Lepidoptera > Nymphalidae > Danaus > Danaus plexippus. The sequence goes on from NC_083541.1 coordinate 4,283,611, forward strand.
TATAATTTTAAAACTCAAATGTAAAAAAAAAGAAAACTGAAAAAGAGATCACAAGATTTAATAGAATTAACGGTTGAAGACATTTTTATTTGTCCATTGTATAAAATTTATTACTACTTTTTAGGTTTATAGTACCAGTTTTAAAGTGTATGTATACCTTTAATGTAATGTATATATATGGTATATAATATGGTTTGTTTGAAGAAAATTGACAAAATCCGTTAAAAAAAACCTTTTTTTATTACGTTTATATTGGATAGAAGTATACATGCAATTAAGGAGTTACGTCCTGTCTTTTAAATTGAGTTTTTATTATTTTATAAAAATATTTAGGTGTCTATAAACTTAGTGGTTTAATTGATTGTTGCTTTACTTAAAACTAAATTTCCATTAATTGTGATGAAAAATTCCTTTTGTTAAATTAATTAATTAATTTATGTAAGTAGATATTTTAAATAAAGATTGGCAAAGTGTACGTACGTAAAGCTCTACGTCTACAGTTTTACAAAAGAGGAAGTACCTAGTAATAAATTCTACAAAATTACCTTTAGCACCTTTAGTAATTTTATTATTATATAAAGCATACGCAATTTCAGAACGTAATTATGGGCAACGGTTTCGGGGGCAATTTGCGTAAACATAGTGGGATATTAGCAATTCATACGAAATAGCATATAACAATAGTAATCAGAGACCGGCTAGAAATCACATTTCGTCGTCGGGCGAGGCGGTGCCAAGCACAGATTTCGTAGGCAATGTATCGTGAAATTAGTTTAGTGGCACTATATAATTATGTGCCCTCACTTTTTATGAACCCCAGCTTTCGCTCCCCAATGTTATGACGAAAATGTCAACCCGGTATGCGACTTGATGAATCGACACTATTTTAAACCCCTCTCGGACTTTCCTATATTAACAGTTTTGACATCTTATAAGGTTCGCGAAAAATGTTTTGCTTAAAAATACCATTCATCTCAACTAGGTGTATATTATTGAACAATTAAATATAATTTTTTACCGACCTTTATAAAACAAATTTCGTATTATTTGTGTAGGTGAGAAATTAAAGACATACTGCAAGATACATTTCATAGATTTATTATATAAAATCTTATTCTACTTCTGAAATTTAACTTACATAGTATAGTAACATGTGAAATGTACAGAGCAATTACCAATAGTATAGGCAATAGTATTTAGCTATAATTATTGCGTAGGATCATCCCCAGGCCGGGATGTCCGTTTATTTAATAACTATGATACTTAAGTACTTAGGTACACATAATTTAATAAACGACGAAGCTCAGATATTAAATCCTATTTATATCTATTTCGATTCATGTATTTACATCATGATATGAAAGAAGTTACACATAGCATAACGTTAGCGAAATCATTAAGCACATATAACAATATGTTACCGCTACCTAGCTGAATAAATATAATGGAATTGATTTAAATTGAGCTTCTAATATAAAGATGAATTAAATATTTATATTTAGTATAAAATGGCCGGTTCAGTTATCATTTTGCTATTTTTTGAATTCCAGTTATACTAACACAAAGTAAAATCGATTGCGATATAATGAAAGTCGCTGAATATTTTCATTTATAAATAATTAGAAAATATATTTGTTTTTTGTATAATGAAATTCGTTTGTAAACGTCGACTGCTAAATATAAATAGTATGACGTAAGTACAATATGATACAAGCTCTTACTTAGTAATATGATATGAAAACGAGTGGATTCATTAACACCTTTGCGAGCTTTCCATCAAGTCTTATAATGATCCACTTGCAATAAAATATTGGATAAAATTGTATGTAACTCTCCTTTTATGCCATTATTACATTTCATATTATATTTTTGTTGTTATTCGGCAAGTGAACATTTTTGTAATTACCTCATATTTTGATGATCGGAAAAAATATATGATTTTATTATAGATCATCGTTGAATGGATCTGATATTTAAAAATTCATAAAAATTTTGTTATAGGTTTACGTCCTCAAAAACAACAAAATCTCCTGAGTATTACCTTATAACAGTTTCGTGTAAATTAAGGCCGACGACAACGATACGATTCTTAAACATTAAAATTTCTATTGAATCCGATATCTGATATTGTAAATGAGAACGTGAGCCTACTAATTACTATAAAATATTTATGAATGAGAACAATACGGGAAACTTTACTTACTCGCTAATTCTAAACATTTAGATTAAATTTTTTTGTACAAAAATATGCAGAGTATTTCCTAAACACTGGCTACGATACACTAATATTTCGTTTTATATGAAATTATATTTTATATATATTATTTAGAGTAAATATACGCAGAGACAACGATAATACAGAAAGCAGTTTTATTATTCGTTTGTCTATGCATATAAAACTAGAATGAGCAAGCTTTGCTGAAGTTTTAGTAAACATTATTATTGCTGTTTAGTCGACTCAGGTTGCACCATGTATTAAATTTTATTTATGGTTTATTAAGTACATTAGTTATCAGATGTTATTAATAATCTCAATATGATTTAGATTTTAATATAATAATTTTAAAAACCCGTCAATGTATCTTAAACATAATGGCAGTGGCAAAGGAATGTGTTGACTATGAACTACTCTACTTCATATTTGAAAAACGTTTGTCCTCTGTGAACTAAAAACTATTGTTGTAAAATTTCTTACGGCTATGGATTTGTTTTTTTTTTTCGAGAAATGCGCCCTGAATTCGAAGCTGTAGTGCCTCGTAAAATATGATTGCTATAATTTTTTTATGATCTCCTCCAGGTATCTTAACTATAATCGTTATCAATAAAAACAATTATTTTGCACGGGGCACCACTGTTCCCCAAAGGATCACTTCCTTCTTGATTTTCATATTATCAAACGAATACATGCAAAGAATGAACTCTTAAATATCCCCTAAACGAACTTCTTATATATCACAGGCTTAAATTATATATTTTTATGTTTAGGGACGTGCATACATACACTTATATAAGAAATGAATAAGGTGACTATTTACACGAACAGGGGAAAAATAATGAGTCTAACCTTTCCACAACCCTCGGAGATTTGAATTAGAAAGCTGCGATACCCATTAGTCGAGTAACCAATCTTGATCATTTAGTTACTAACAAACTTAATTACAACAGATCAAGATACATGGGCTTCATTAGTTCAAAAATGTATTTATTTCATAATACAATTATTTGGTTGGGTTAAGGTATATAAATACATTCATTATCTAGTTTTGAGATTGATATTATCAGACCTTACAATATGAAAAAATGTTAGAATTAAATTGAGAAATAATTATGAACAAATTAAATTTAACACGAACTAGATATTATATGAATAAATACAATAATTAATATCGCTTTAACATACATTTAAAAGGCGTAAATGCACAATCAAAATTTTTTCATCACTAACAAACTACTTACAAAGCGTAAGTACTTACATAGAGTTTAAAACCATTTTTACATCCAACAAAGCAACGCACAACGCTAGGAAATCCTTAACATTAAGAGGTCCATCACCCACCCATGTTTCCGCTGTATTGTTGGACGATATATGACTGTCACTGTCACATCTGTCACTGTTACAGGTAAAGCTGTCACTGTCACTATTACAGCTGTCACTGTCACTGGTAAAGTTAAAGGATCACTAGATTCACTATATTGAGCTTCGTGTTACACTTTTTTTTATAATATCTGAAAGTATTGAAGGCCATTACGAACGTACGGTATCGGTATGACCCCTATGAAGTAGTTGACGGACTGGAACATGAGGTAGGCGACGTTCAGAAGCTATCACACGATCTCGTTGGGATGCGTGTTCTGATTGGATTCATTTTGACGTGCACATTGCTGCAAGATTTACATTTGTGAGTGACATAAAAATGTATTCAAACGTTATAATAAAATAGTTATTACTTTCGTTTTAGAGTATTGTGATAAAAAACTTGTCATATTTTAGTTAAGTCCATGATAGATTATATTTAAATTTTTGCTAAGTATCGGATATTTCCATAAATTTACCTCTTGCTTTCTTTCCCATGTTTTCATAGCCGTCTTATATTTTTCAAATTCGTGACACCAGTTTGAGTATATCTTCTGGTACTCATTGCTCTTCTCGGGTGGAGAACATCTGTAAGTATAGGGTTTTAAAATATCTATTTTATACATTATTGTCTATTTTTATAACCAACAGCGATATTCTGCAAAGAAAAGCCACAAAACATGTATTCTCTGTTCAGTTACAAATAATGGTTGAATCACCACAGTAATGTTACATGAGTTCAGCACTGCTGTGCCATCAGTCGTACCAACGTGAACTCGTTTATATGAAATACCAGCGCAGTAAACGGCTTATCTATTTGTTAGGCGTACATTGATACATATATTGATGTATATTAGTTTTATTTAACTTGGGTGCAATAACGTTTAAATAAGAGGATACTAATATCTCGGTTAAGGCACATAATTTCCCTTTTATTTGTTCACGAAGATGTATCAGTCAACTGATAACAGACAAAATGTACCTAAAGTTATGATAATCAATTAGCTATGTATACGCATGATGATGGTTAGATTATTAAAAATAGTTAAGTAAGTAAAAGAATAGAAAATATTCATCTAATCATCTTGAAAAAAACATTTTACCGACACAGCGTTTGATTTAAACATAGGTATTTCGATCAACGCTGCTCTTAATATGTAAGTATTAATTATTATTAACTTGGGTTGCGAAGATAGTTTTTGTTCGTCGACCGTTTATAGTCACGACTGATAGAATTCAGTCTAAAAAAATTATATTCTTTTTCTATACTTAAAAAGGAATTTCAGCAATTTCTCTTATTTCAATTTATGGAAGATCAAGTCTCGTGTACACAGATTGTGTGAAGAAAAGCAAGGTTTTAGTAACAGTATCAACATACCGATGTGTGTCGACCGTGACGTTGTATGAACATAGCAGCGATCCTCCCAGCCAGCAGTCATACCGGCCAGCGTCGGTCTCGCTCACAGATATGATCAGCAGACCGTGTTCAGATGTCTCTATGTATTTCTCCGGTTTGCTGTTGGTGACATTTGAATAAGTTAACTTGTCTGGCAGATTGGAGGAAACATTCACACCTATGTTGTAAATACTTTTGTCTAAGAAAATCATCACATTTATATTCGTTTCTTATTATTTATATTATTTATTAAGAAAAATAAGTTAAATGACTACTATTTTACAAAAATCCGCTAAGAGGACGGATTATTACGTAATTATGAACGATAGCCAGCAATAAACAAATTTAAATTGCGTGTAAAAATATCATTTCAAGTAATTTAGTACCTCATTTAAAATAACTTGGTATCCCCATTTAGCTTCGTTGAATTTGATACCCTATTTGTATTAAAAGAAATTACAGAACAGAATAAACCCCGTTTAAAGTAAAGGATGGAGTAGATGAATAGAGCGGAATCTCGAGTTCCCTTTGCATTTTAATTACACCAACGGAAGTGCGATAATGGGGAATTTGGAAACACTTTAATTAATGTTATTACATGCGTGTTCTCTTCGTGTGTACATTGAATTATTGTTCTTTGTTACTCTTTATCTTTTGTTAAGAAAGATAAAAAAAATTAAGGGACTATTACGGTAATATTTTTTTTTTATGAAAATCTTTATTGTTTTATAACAATCATCTCTAAAAACTGTATGTATATAGTCAAAAATAAACAGACTTAGTTAGGTAATACACTCGTATATATTCATTTAATTTAATGTTTATATATTTTTTCGAATGGATAAACTTACTTGAAACTAACAGCATGTCTTCCATCTCTTGTGTAATGATACCACGAGATGGCTCGCGGGTGTAGAACCTCTGGCATCTTAACGAAGCTGCCCAGATGCAAGCTCTGTCCCCACGTCGCTGATACCACTTTCCTTGAGATCGAAGTATCACAAATGTCTGCTGTTTCGTTCGCGACATCTTGTATCAAGCTGTGAAACAATCACCAAATTTTTATAACCTGTAATAACTGACTATGGACAAAAAAATCAAATGACAAAACGTTTTCTTTCATTTGGTTAAAATTGAAACAAGGTGAGATCGATTTGGTGGTTCTTGTTTAAAAAATCACCGCACATCGTAACATTGAAAATAGCAAGTGAAAAAATATCAGGGTACTTATCAAATCGATAAGAATTGTCCAGAGAAGTCAGATATACTTTTGAAAAATAAAATATGCGAGAGCTTATGAATAAAGATAATGCGTTTGGTAAACCCAAAGTCTATATGTTTATATTTTCAGCGCATACAAAGCATACAAAGCAGATGTTGCAAAGCTTAGCCACAGCGTTAGAATTGTTTATATCAGGTTTGCATTACTCGCATAGTGTTATTAAATTTCACGGATAAAGTTAAAATCAATTAAAGTTCGATTATTGTATGCGCATATTAAGTAGCCTTTAGTGCTCGAGTTCTTTTTCGGTATATGATAAAGTGTTTTGGAAAGGAGTCTATGAATATCTCAATTAATACTTACGTAAAAACTCTATTTAATTATAATAATCGTATTACAAAGAATGTTTTTTAAATTAATCTTTGAATATATATTTTGATAGGCTTTAATTAAGTAAACACTTTTTCTTACCCGGGCATGTATTCCCTGCATACTCCCGCTTCTCTATCCCAACCGCAGTACGGATCTCTAGCGCAGCGAACACAAGCGTCGTAACGTCGCGCACATAGAGCAAGTCGTAGTTGAAGCACGCGCCGATCTGACGCCGCGTATAATGATCCATGTATACGCGAAAGTGCCATAGCCTGTTGTATTTTAATAAATTACCAATATATATACAACATTTTCGAATAATTATATAACAATAAATAGCATCATATTTTTAAAAACTTTAAACTTAAAATGAAGCAACCGATTGCGGAGCACTCGAAAGTGCTCTCGTCATCAATGTTAAAATTTCAACAACAATTTTTATCACGTTCATGTGTAAAGCGAGTGTTAAAATGCAATTTACTCTCCACATACCTGAATTGGTTCGCCGGGAGTCACATCGAAGATGTCAAGTAAAGCTGACTGACTGTCCCCGTTCCGAGACCATTGAACGATTTTATGAATTTTACCTTCATCTGTGACAAATAAAATACATACTATAAGTTATAGACACTGATAGTACTACATACTCTCATAAATCACTACCCGTTTCGATGTCATGAACATTATTGACTACATTTCATCCTGTAAATTAATGTTTGAAAAAATTCAAACAATTAATTAAAAACAAATTTATCCATCCAAATAAGTTGAAAGGTTGTTTTGCTTAATAAATACGTATATTTAATATTCCCTTAACGTATCCTTTTTGAATGTTCATTTTCTTGCTTGTAATTAGGTGTTCTCTTATTTTAGAGCAACGTCTAGCCATGAGAGAAATTACTATGGTTCGTTACATCAGGGATCAATTAGTGAGGACCGAAAGGCTGTTTATTGTATGTACACCCTTCGCCCTCCTTCGTTTGCTAAGTACGTTTTTGGAACGACTTTGCTGATAGGCCCGGAGTTCTTTGTTCACAAAGTTTTCCAAGCTTAAAACAAAGCGTTTTATTTTAAATAACGGTGAAATGGTTAAAGGACGGTAAATTTTCATTTAAAATGATGAATGTCTTTATATTTATAATTGTCATACTACTGAATGGAAAATAAATTATTATTATACGGGGAAATAAACTAAATTATACTATCTTAATGCCAAAATGTGAACACAGTACTATTAAGATTTGTAAGACATCAAACAACTACAACTACAAATAATCGCATAAATTATTCTTATCTTAATAAGTTAACGTAAACATTAATAAAAGATTTCATTTCTTTGTTTAAAATATTAATATAAAAGCGGCTAGACAGCCCAAACGGGCGCGCCGCATAGCGTGCTCGAATATCGCTATAAACCGAGTTTTCGATTACTTAGAATCAGTCATTGAAGCATTTAACAAACCGCAACCTATTAAACCAGGCATGCAACGAACCAATCGTAATTCTGGTTGGCTCACTAAACATTGGTTAAAACCCGCGACCACGATTCGTGTACAATATTTGTTAAAATAATCGCCATCTGCTGTGGCGAAATACCAGCGTTGTATCAGGTGTGTTTTATATACAATGCATACACAAAAGTAATAATAGTGTTCATTTAGTAGAATGAATTGAGTTCGCTTATTTAATAGTCTTTATTCCTTTTGATAAATAAACTTAATGCAATATATCCGCATAAAATGCAGTACATGAATTACAAAGCGGACGTGATCGGAATGATTTGACCAGTGTCAATAACATAAGGCCAGCACCAAATGTAGACTCCTTGGAAAACGGCCTCCAAATTAATATTCGGACCACGAATCATAATAGCTAATTGGATTAGACATGTACCGAAATTACCAAACTGAGTTACGCACAATAGTGTAGAGAGTACGTGGTTGAGTTAGGGTTGCTCGTTGGTGGAAATTTATTTATATAGTTTATTTCACATAAAACATGGTCAGCTTTTATTCTCAAGTCTATGGCGTGGGAGAAACAAAAGGTTATATTATACAGAGGAATTTTGTGTATGCAAAATCTAGATAGTAAATCGAGTTTCATAATACATTTTTGTGTAGACAGTAAGGATATTGGAATATAAAATAAAAAGTGTCTCAAACAGCCCTAACAAATCGTGTAGATCGTACCGAGTGGCAAAGACTATTGCCACTCATTATTTTTATATATTATAAAGAAACGTTGATAAATAATTATTTTCTAATCGATGTGAAGTCTTGCAAACAATGTACATATAAAGTTATGTTCAGTAGTTTAATGGAAATATTTTTACAAACACTTATAAGTTACTAAAATGAATCTTGATGTCTGTTTATGAAACCAAAACTAAGGACCAAGAAAATATTGGAGAGAATTAATTAATAACACAAAAATATAATCGTATTAAAAATAATCCGCACCTATGTTTATTTACAGATTGTCCAGAGAAATTCTGTTTCTGGATATAAAAAAAAACTTGTACAACACTTTATTACTGTAGGGAATATTTCAGAGGAACCTTTTATTAAAAGTCTTTTTAGAACTCTATTTTGTAGTTTTATAAACAAAACCAAATAACACATTTCAAATCTGAAACTCATTTTTCTGTTCGTATAACAAACTGAAACTTTGATTTATCTATACATTACTAGCTTTTTTATTTACTGTTGATAAAGGAGGTTTTTTAAATTAATATTTGTAATATATATATATTTTATTAAAACAAGAAACGTGTGAATGAATCTTAAAAAAATCTTTAATTTCTAAGAATTAGCCGGCAAAAGTTAATACAGGCAGTATACATACATTGAGTATAGTTTTGACTAATCCTCAGTTAAATCATCTGAAAACGGTGTCACGATCTAATGAGACTTATTCAATTAGTCAATCTCATTTATATTAAAGCAGTAAATGTTTGACGGAGCACATTAGTTTTCCAAACGACGCTGCGTGATTGACGTGAACAGGCACCAGTAATTATGTTCCTTGAATACCTTATGAACTAACTTCGTTATATATAGAAATTCTACGTATAGATCTTTGTTGACAGAATTGCTACCGAATTTGCTGAGCCATTCGGGTAACACGTTTTCAAATTATAATTAAATCTAAACACAATTCTTCATGGATAAATAACAAGGTGTTATATTCGCTTCAATTCTTGACTTTGAATGCATGTAAAACGATGTTTAACATGTATTTAACAATAGAGTTTAGAGCTATGTACGTACAAATACATTGACATAAAGATTTTCATATAGAAGATATAATCAAATCTCGGATTATGATGGCATAGCTCTGTCTGGCATACGGTAAATCAGTTTATAGAGGGAATATTTAATCAAGCGTCGTCCGGTCATAACGGCCAAGTGCTCTTAAACCTACATTGTACGGAGTTAATAATGTTCCTAACTTGTTATTAAATTTACAAAACGGGAAAAGTAAATATTTTCATTTAGCAACACGATAAATATAGTGAAAAAATTATGTATAAAATGTTTAGAAAAATAATTAAATTTAAATATTTATTTAAATGAAACTAGTATTATTCGGATTTACTACGCGGATTTTATTATTTAAAAACTACATAATCCCGACGTTTCGGTTACTTTGCAGCAACCGTGATCACGGTTTTTAAATAATAAAATCCGCGTAGTAAATCCGAATAATACTAGTTTTAGAAAATCTTAGATCTCATTAAAATATTTATGTCATTTTTTCATTAAAATATTTATGTCATTTTTTCATTAAAATATTTATGTCATTTTTTCATAGTGAATAATATATATAAAGTGAAATTTGAGCAATAATATTATAAAACTGTCTTCTAAAGTATATCACAGATCTCATGTCATATTTTAAAAATGAGCACATTATCCTGTTAAATGTTATATAGCACATAATCACATAATAGACGCGGACCCAAAATCATGAAGCGGCCCCCATTTAAAATGTAAGTCTTTAAACAATGCTTAAATATTTGTTTCGACTCAATTGTTAAAAATTATTAAAGAATCAATCATACTTAGACGTTGAAACCAAAAAAAAAATTATATAATAACAATGTTTATATAAAAATATCTAGAAAAAATACAAAATTTAGATCATGCTTTTGATATATGACATGTTTTAATATATATAAATATTATTATTGCTAAAGTTTGGAACAGTAAATCGACCATTAAAGCCTTTTTTAAATGCTGTCTTTCATCACGAATGTTATTTAAAGGCAAACTTTTGAAAATATCATCAATCATTTGCGAACATAAGGTATAATTTTTTACGGTCGACAGAAGTCAAACCACGTACGCATTTCAATTACAGTCATTTCAGATACAATTGAAGCAGCGTGATTACCTTGGAAGGTATAATAAAGGATAATGAGATACATATTTAGGGCAATAGTGCCAACATAAATGTGCCATAGAAAGTAATTGCCCAATACCTTAATATTTGGCCTTGCTGTTGTAAAGATATAATCGTAGTATGACCTTAATTGCAGCTATAAATGCGGAATAATGCTGAAATTAATATTAAATAGGATCGTTTTAATGTTATTTAAATAAGGTTTACACAAAATAGTTGTATAAAATTGCTGTTTATTGCTTCAATTACTGTAAGCTTACAGTTTAATGATCTTTATACTAAATTTTCTTTAGAGGTATTGTAGCAGTTAGACAAAAAAGACAGCATAATTCAAAATAATTGCTTACAAAAGTAAACACACGTATTAAACGACAGTAAAATTATGTATTTCAATACTATACATTGTGTAAGTACATATATATATGGTAATTTAATGTAGTATATGTCTGAAATACATTATTTCATATGAGATCAATTTGATGCGATAATAGAACACGAGAAATCGTTCAGAGTATTTCACGTGACTTGAACTTATCTCGAATCTGCTTATAGCAAGCCTGTTACATGTTAAGACGTAAGAGATGTTAGCACTATATAATATAATGCGGCTATATATGGTCGTTCTATTCGCGTAATGAAGATTAAAACAAACATTTTGTTTCATTTATTTTCCTATTTATATTTTTCATTTTAATTCCCTCGAATTTAATGATAAACGTGCCTGTAAGTATTAACCACCCTTGTTAGATAAATTCGTGAAATGTATATATATCAGTACTTATATAACATGTACTAAATTAAGTATAACATTAATTCCGATAACAGTGGGTCTAGCAAAATAATTAAACAATACCACATTGCTTGCGATCGGGGAATTCCCGACGGAATCCCCGTCTTTAATAACAAATTAGATCTACAAGGTAAGCTCGCTGGCACGTCTGACCGTAAACTCTTAAGGGCGCGGAGGAAAATGCCAAAATCACCAAAATAAGGAAGGCCATTTATTTGATTATACGTAAACTTTCTACTAAGAAAAACGGCTTTCGTAATAGAAGCAATCTGTATAGCATCCCGTAATAAAAATAATATTAAGAACATACTATTTTCTCCAGAGTTTATGTTTTATAAAAGATCATTGAATTCATTTCATTACAGCGGTATCAAAGCTAAGGGTTAGCGCAGGTCGTAATTATGTTTCCATATTTTCCTAGCCAATGATCAGGGAACCTTCAATAAAGGTTCAAAGAAATAATCCTGCCAATCCAATAAAGATTTCGCCTCGACAGGCCTTAAGTGAAAACTTTTTTGCGATCCCTAACAATATAAGTTTTATTCCTCGAAGTGGTATAAATTTCCAAACACAAAGTAGCTCTAACATCTTTATTGGTTTTCATAAAAAAGACCCCGCTTAACCTATAGATATCCATGGAGCCAATTTGATGGCCTCCTTTTAAAATCTACCTTTCGCGCCAACATGTTTGCATTTAGCGGTGTTATATTTTATCCCTATCCCACCATTTTTAATGTTTATCATGAGCTAAAAATACAAATTTATTAAAAACAATGGTAAATTATATTGATCAAACATATATAATTATGAAGTAAACAAAAGCGCGATTTTTGAAGTAATCCGTTTTATAAATTCCCATTGAATATAATTGATAGTTTAAAGCTCACTTTACAGCACGATTTATTTTCGGATATCGTTTACTTTAATCGTATTACGAATTAAACACTTTGTAACAGTACGTGATCCACATTTAAGTAGTAAATGCGGATTCTGCGATTAATATCAACAAATTTGTGAGGACTTTTATCATGAATCGCAATATGTATTTTATAGGAGCCGTAAATCGAAAAACGCGGCTTCTAACGTTTGCCTACGAGCTCTCCGACTTTTATGAGATTTGTCGTTAGAAATTTTATGTGATCGACTGAACCTTTTGACCGATTCAGTGCTGTTTACATTTAAAATCCACAGTGGTCATATATATTTATAAACTGGCATACACCTAACATTTTCAAAGTTTAACAAACAGTTTAAAAGTTGTCAAGTGTATGTGGAATAAGACAAAAGTATCTCCTCAATACCTTTGTGTTTATTATAAAACACGGCTTTGATGTGAATATTACACTAATATATTCGGAAAACAGGGTGTATTTTTGAATATTAAATTCAATAAATATTAAAGAAGGAGACCCGTACTTGTTTTTATATATTTTTATAATAAGCAAACAGTTATTCCAAACACGTTCCAAAGGTGTATTTTTGAAGACGGCTTTTGGCCAGCATTTGGGATGCCGTGGACGCGCCACCCTAAACTCTCGTATACCTTTTGATATTCAATATACTATGGGTCCTAAGCAATCCTTTGATGAGATGGTTTATGCAAAAAACGTTGAGCGATTTTGGCGGGGCGCGAATAAGCGTTCAAAAGTGAACGCATTAGTATTCCTGATCCCGACCACAACGGTCTCCCCTACAGATTCGAAAAAATCAATGTTTATTCTAACGGCACGCGATTTGAATACTAATTATGAAATTTAGCTAATTGTTTATGTTTCTTCGCACATTTTGAACAGTGTTTGGTAATTTATACAAATTTCAGTCGTGTAAATTTTGTTACTTTAAAACAATTTTTTTTATAAAACTTAAATTCGTTTTGGTATTCCTTTATTGAAGTAAAGAATGCTATATTTGTATTTTAACTTCATGTCAACCTAAAATCTTTGATGCTGGATAGTTATGTGTCCTCTTTGTACTTCCGTCTAAAATTATGCTAGATTTTTTTCAAAATATTTTTATATTTTGTTATATTGGATAATACGTAGAGGAATTGTTATAAAACTTTTAATTAAATAAAAGTATGTAAATGAAAGATAATAGATTGATTCCTTTTAAATTCTGTAATTTAATTAAGTAATTCATTATGAGATCACAAAGTACATATAACTAAATGCTCTAATAATAACTAGTAAAGGCATTTGCAGACAAAGTACAATTGCATATCAATGCAAAATAAAGTACAGTACTCCGCCATGGAAACTATAAATTACTTTGAAACTTGCGATTCTATATATCACTGCTATAAATATTGCTCATTTTCGTCCTGTGGGCAATGCAAGTCGATGGACCCCGGAGCGATACTACGTCAGAGAAACTTCGAGAGGCACTGGGAAGAATATTTCATCGATTATAGGGAGGCTTGCAATATATTGCTACAGAGAATACGATAATTTAACCACCTTCACATATCATTTTGTAGGAATCGCATTTCATGTTTATGGCGAAACTTAGACTTCATGCTCTTAGCGAAATGGGTTTCCGATACTTATAAAAGCAATATCGTACCGTATCACTAAATATAAAGTACTTAGATACTCATGTTATACACGGAATTTTTAAATGACTGACCTACTCTTGTAACGAATATTATTTTATAATCAAACCCACGGTAAAAACTACAGTATTCGTTAACGGAAACATCTTTGAAATACGAAAATTGTGCGTAACCGAATTCCGTGTTATCAAAGGACCCAACGTTTTGCGACTTCGAGTGTACGTAATGATGTTATCAAATAGCTATCATATTTCCAGTGGTGACTCGACCGTTAAGCCGACTGTGAATTTTAAATCGTTTTTAAAAGCCTCGTATCGAACATATGACGTCAAAGCTAGCTCAGGCTGATCTGTCTACTATTTAAATTCCAACTCTTTGCTAGCCCAACCATTCTCTGTGACATACATTGTGAAGCGGTTTCTTTATGTTTTGAACGTTGTAATTAATTTAAGACACATTGTTAACATGGTAAACTGTCTGCGTGCGATATGCTAACATAAATATTGTGTTTCCCATATACAAAGGCGCCCTTGATGCTAAGACTCTCGACGTTGACATCAACTCCTGGAATTTAATTAACTTTGTTAACTTCTAAAAACTCTTAACGTCTTTGATACCTCGGTTCTCTTCCATTGACAAACAGGGGCCCGTGTACATGACAGAGACTGCCAAACTTTCATTAGGCCTCGCGGAGTGTCTCAAAGTTGTGTGGCAACAGTGATTTAGGGGTGATAAAACAAATGGGACGAAGCGAGACATGGTTGGAGCCCGCATTGCGGGGCATCATACTCTCATTTCTCATTGTCTCGGGGCTCCTACAGCAAGATACAACTTGGTAGCGGCATCGCTATAATGTCGGTGCAGTTTAATGCATATTATAACGTAGCAAGCACTCGAAATGGGTTAAACGGGAAAGTAATATTGCTGCAGACACCGAGGCATAAGTTTACTCTTTATTGAAAGAGTAAACTGTCCTTTTTTACGAGACGACTCGGGCTCTTTGTGATACTACAATTTTTCCCAACTTATTCGGTGCTTCAAACTAAATAATAGCGAGCTAAGCGGTATACGGATTTATACACATATATTTTTCGTCTCTTCTATGGATTGAATGCACCCGACCATTAATAGTAAACTTCTTTCTAGAACGTGGAAGTGGCTGCAACGTTTACGCTCTTTATTGCGACCTAGTTGTTGTATCAACTAACTTATACAGTGTGTTAATGTTTGGAAGAGGGTTTTGCTCCACTATCGAATATGGAAATAAAGTTACATTATGCAGATTAAGTTAGAGTAATTATTACGGTACGTGGCTAAAGCAGGAAAGGGAACGTCAAAGGTAACGCTTAAACGATTTAATATTCCACACAAGCATTTGAAACGCCAACTCAAACGTAGCTTTCCTTTCGTGAAAGTTGTTCCGTAAACGAACTCCCCCTTCATTAGATATCTACGTGAGTTTAATTCATTTTGTATTCTCACAGTAAAGTTCTCTGCTTGTTCCGATACGATTTTATACGAAAATTGATGAAAATTGCAACAGTATACGTGAAAATTACCAGTCGCAGACGTTGTTTAGGCCGTTGGTTCGGATTTATATGTCACTGAAAATGTGACGTGAGGTCTTTGCGGTGTACACGATCTACGAGCGAGTTGCATCGCACCAAACAACTACGAAAATGCGGTTTTCACTGAAACGTGTACTGCCGATGAAATCGGATCTGTAACTTGCGTCATGCAAACCTGTCATAAAAGATATCTTTTGTAGTAGGTTTTGCTATCACTCTAACCGATGTTATCCTTTATTCGGTAGTAAATAATATAGGGAACTAAACATTTTTAATTTTTTCACATTCTTAGTGAGTAAAAGTGATCACTCTAAGGTGAAAGTAACTGGAATTTTCAGACTACAGCAGGCTTTTTAAAAGGCTCAAAGTAAATTTCTCTTACCTACGTCAGGAAAATAACCAAACGGAATGCTTTTCGGGTACACAGCTTAAAAGCTTTAGTGCAACCTTTTAAAAGTTAATAAATTGAGAGTTGACAAAAGCGTTAAAGAGTAGGTGTTTCACATGCTATTTGATTACAAACAATGATAGTATAATCGGTTTTTCGTGTTTTGAACTCAATCTCTTGTTTCGTTAGTGAATGTGAACGAGAAGTATTTGGGTAAGCGATGGCATTCGACTAAATGTCCAACCGTCGCAACGTGACGAATTATGGCCTTTGTGTCACTTTTGCTCGCCGCTACTTTTTAATTTCCCAGTACGCAGGCATTTTTAATTCGTGCGCTTTTATGAAATTTTATGTCCTCCCGTGATTGTTCCCAGTGTCACCCTATTTGAACCGTTCTAATTGTTCAGAATTGGATAGCTATTCTTTTCAAAATGGATTCTTAAATTTTAGTAGGTATTATTATTTAAATTAATTTTTATCGCTTTTGTTATGATGATTAATAGGTGATTAAAAATGGTATTATTTTGAGATTCTATAATAAAACTAAATACTCACTCGTCCCCGCATAGTATACGGTGTATTCAAGAGGGTGTCCCATCATGTCCACTTTTACTCGATCCACAACCAGACGAGTGAAGAAAAGATCTCTTTTATAGTAAATAGGCTTTTCGTGTTCATGAGATACCGCGCTGTCCATTAGTGGATGTGACCTGATGTTAGAATTAATTATGTTACAAAGGTTCAATCTTTTATGGATAACAAATCCACACACGTTAATAAATTTTTAAGTTAGTTATCATAGTTTTATTTATTCCGTAATCGTTGTTAATTAGAGTAATGAAATTTATTGTACAAGAGTTACAACTTAATAAAATATCGTTATTGAAGTAGATCGCGTGTTAACAATGCGACAGTTAATATAGTAATGTGCCGATAGCAAATAAAAGCTGTTACTTGAACGCCAACAGCAAAATCCTTCACTTAATTAAAATTTTCAATTTCATGTTTTAAAAAATAATGTATTATTTTTACGCGACTGGTTCAAGTGAAGTGCTAAAATCTCAACGTTTCCACGTGAGGATTGTGAAAAAAGTGGGAAAAAAATAATTGAACACTCTCTAGCGAGTGTCGGATAATTAACAGGACGTGTCTAGATAAAAGTGGTTGGCCTCAATGAGGCGGGCTCTGGGTTGTAGTTTTAGAGCTTGAGTTTGTAAGGTTAATTTTGTTTACAAGTTTCATTCAATGAATTAACAATTTTTTTGCGAACATCTTGACAATGCCAAAAGTGATATCAACAGTCATTAAAGTTATATGAATACTGTTGGAAATATTGAAATACACGTGGATGAGACATAATTTATCGTTTTATTAAGATGAGAATTTTCGAACTAAATGGCGACATACACTTTTTAGTTATAAAATGCTGTTATTGTTAGAAAATATTACCTTATAAAATTGAGCACTGTATCTGGCAATGAAGAAGTATCATTCACGCATTTGCCAGGTCTGGGTTCAGGTACTCGGCTGCTGATGACTGGAAGCCAGGCGGAGCTTGAAGTTGCTTGTTCTTTAAATTTTCCTTCAAATGCTTCTGAATGTCAGCGATGGTGAATGTGCAAATTGCTGAACCCATCAATCCTGTTGAAGCAGTTGTGAATACACCGTAGAAACGGCTGTCATCCCCAGGAACTTTGTAGATGCTCTCTGTCAATAAATAAACATAATGAACTAAATGGCATTAAATCCTAACAATATTAATATATTAACACAGTCTAATGACTACTTTCACATTATTTATAAATGTGAATAGCAATTGAATTTTACAAATATGCAAGTATTGTAAAAAAATAATTGTATTAGCAGTACTAATTATAGATTATTCCAGTCATTTATGAATATTAATACTTCTATTCCAAATATTCAATTCTCCATTACACTTCAAGTTTTTGACTTTAGTCAAATAAAAGACACAATTTTTTTAGTATGAATTAAAAAAAAATCATTACAATAATATTTAAATCACTATTAAACAGTGAAATACAAACATGATCCCCAAATCTGTACATAGTTGTCAGAACTTCGCGAGCTCGGTATTAAATTTCTGTAATTGTGGTTTCAAACTTTATATCTTCATGTCACCAGACGTTTCCGCGAATTTAAACTATGTCATACAATAACTCTAATATAAGAGAGTCCATTAAAACACACGTTTATAATAATAATATGAACGCTGCTTATAATATCAGGGTTTTATTTCAACAGGAAAGCATTAAACAAAGGCGCTAAGACGTGGGTTTAGCAAGATCATAAATATAGCTTGTATTAAATTTGAGAAAGGCGTAAACGATGGTTGGGGAAAAAGCAAGCACATAATTTACAAACAAAACACGAAACAGTTGTCAAACGAAAACTTGACGCGTGCTTAATATAAATACATTAATCCTGGCCTTTTTATTTAAAAAATACAAAATAAAAAACACATGTTAGACATTGGGTTTTACGATTATTTAATAAATAATAGATTTTTTATGAATGTTTATACTTTTGATGTCTTCTTTTTTGTAGCCGGTGAATGCTAAATAGGAATGCACGAAGTAATGAGCGAGTTCCTCAAGTTTTGTGAGGGTCTAATCGTCCTTAAACACAAATGCAAACACTGAATGCTGGAAGGTACGTACCTATTACGTGCTCATGAGTTATGCAGGGAAGCGATGGGGCGCGTGAAAAATCGTGGTAGAGACCGAACGGTAACGTTAATATTATATGAGCACAGTCGAAACTCCGTACGGGAGGAATTGGCTAGACTTTTGTCGTTTAAATCTTCCTATGCACTATTGAATTTAGAAGTGAAATATTTGCTTGAGATTGACAGTCAATGTTTGGATGTTTGGGATTAGGGTGAGCTATAGAGTTAGTTGTTGAAGTTTAAAGTTGGAAAAGTCTGGATACACAGAACTGTACTTTAAAAGGCTATGGAAAATCACTACAATATTTAACGTTTATATGAAAGTTTGTAGATTGCGAACGAATGATTTCTCTTTGTGCTTTACGAGAACAAAGTAAATTTGGGAACTTTTCGGTTCTATAAAGTTTTATTTAATAAAACCTTTTGGATATTACATGTAAGATTTGTGCTAGAGTTGGTTTTACAATTTGTTGATTTTAGTTCAAATATATGCAAAATATTGATGTTTTGAACGAGTTCACTAAGTTTTTATGTTCCAACTGTAAAGACTAATTCTATTACATTTCCTCCTTTACTTAAACATATTCATTATTTATGTACGGTTTAATTAAAGAATTGCAAAAATTTTCTTTCTAAGTTGTAATCTAATTTTTATTTTAAAAACTCAAAGGGAGTCCTTTTTGCATTCCTTACCAACACCAATATAGTGATAATACATAACATCTATAGATAAATTGTTGGTATAAAAATAATTAAATAAAATCATTTGGAAAGCGTCTGTTGTATTGATATATTAATCTAAGAGCACAGTTATTCTTAGAATGAGGAGAGAAATACTTACGGATCTCGTTAAAGTAGAATGGGAATTCCCCGGGTATACTACAGTTTAGGCGCGCCTTCAAGTAAGTAGCCCAGTTTTGACTTAAGATGTTTTTGCCGCCAGTGTCTTTCTTGCAAATTCTCGCTACTCTAGAGTACACTGCTTTTCCACAATTAATATATTCCACAGCTGTTTCGCGGAAGAAGAACAGCACATATTCCCCAACGTCGAAAGATCCAACGAAGTTAGGCTCTAAAAAAAAAACATAGCATTAATTCAATGAGATACAACATTAAAACCCGTAAAAAAACATTTGTTAGCGCCATAATAACTGCTAACATTATATTACGGTTCCATTAGTCGCATAAATTTTATATATTCCAGCGTGTGAACGAGTTCCCATGTTAATACCATAGAATCAAATTGCTGTTATTCTGTGATATGCAATAAATATTAGATGAAGCCGTGTGTCAATTATGTCACGGGGTGGTTAGAGCTCGCAATAGTACGTACTCATTTGTTGCCTACTGAAATGAAATGACCACGTGTTATGGATTACG
Source organism: Danaus plexippus (assembly GCF_018135715.1). Taxonomy (NCBI): domain Eukaryota; kingdom Metazoa; phylum Arthropoda; class Insecta; order Lepidoptera; family Nymphalidae; genus Danaus; species Danaus plexippus. The sequence continues at coordinate 4,303,945 of NC_083541.1, forward strand.
AACACACGACACTGGTATGATCAGTATAGATTACACACAATAGGTAGTAATATTCATATCACAAAATGTTAAGCCTATACAATTTATATCACAATTAATAAAGCAATCAAGAAAGGGAGCGAACATTTTAATTATTAAAAACGAATCTAGTATTGGGATACAAGATATTTTAATACAATTGGTATTGGTACTTTAAAGTACACTGCATCAGTAATTATGAGTTCATACTATACGCTTGATCAGATCGTAACGATGGAAATACCTGTAATATACAATGGTGTGTGCTACCACAAATAGGAGGGACTAAAATTGGTTATATACATTATTAATTTTTACGATTATTAGTGTTTCCCACATTATAGTGAAAAGGATGTTTGTTCAAATTTGTTCAATGAAAACCGGGTACTAAAACAGCCATTATATAATTAGATATGAGAAAAGCAACAAACTAAACTGACAAACATTGTTGTAAATTCAAGTTTAAATTTGTACTGAGATAACAAAGGAATCACATTGAAGATATACGAATTTATCGAACAACTTCTGTTCCGGTTACTGTGCCACCAAAATTAACGGGCAAAGATTGGGGGCACATTACAGCTCGTTAGAGCGAAAACGGTTTAATTTTCATTGTTTAGTCGCAAGCATCGATAATATGTTACAATTGTTCTAATCATTATCAGCCTTCAGCTGATTGCAAATCAATGTAGCGATTCGCTGATTTATGAATTCATTCATCGGAATTTCTAGAACATTGATTGATTCTATCATATGTTAGTCGAATTATTAGCATAATATAAGCGGACATGATATTAGTTGCTATGATTGTATCACTAATATGACTAATGAGATTTGTTCCCGTTTAATTATGTACTTTCTATGTGATTTTATTTGAATCTAATTGATATACTACTTTGTATACAAAAAAATGAAGTGAACTTACTGTCAAGCCATTTAGAGTCGTATTTCAAAGTACGTTTAAAAGAAAACTCCAGTCGTCCCGTTGTCAAGTTGTGCAAGTCGGTTCTAAAGATCACAGTGTCCGCTTTAGTAAACTCTGCGTTGGTTCCGGAGTACAGAGCAGGAAGAGAACCAGGGTTGCCTTTTTCCACCCACAAGGCGGTTGAGTTGTCAGCAGGATCGTAAGGACATTTTGCAACACCCATGCCGATGCCCGGCACGTACTCGTAGCGTGGCAGGTGTGTCAGGTTAGACTGCAAAAATAAAACATTGCTTTACTACGGTTTTTTATAAAAATCCGTAAACTTGTCAGTAGCTGTAATCTTTAAATTTAGAGATAACCTTAATCTCAGGACTAAAGAATATAAGTATGGCTTTTTGGAAATTTTATACTTTAAAAATTAGAGTACTGTACAACACAAATAGTCCAAACGACGAGAGGATTTATGTGTCTAGCCTACTGTCCACCCCCGTTGGTCCCACTCAAAAACACATCTGCGACTAATTTTTTTTTTTCAAAATAACGTCCGTTTCACATCCAGAGCGATTTATTGACCGAAGCTTATTATTTCATAGAAGCTCGAATATTTTTGGCATAGTACGGGCGTTCTCCTCTATTAGTATAATGCGATGGGTGGCGGTACGGTTTTCGGAATTATCATAAAATTACTAAATGTAGCATAAACGTGGGGTGGGCAGCGAGGCCCGTCGCGGTGGATTGAGACTTTATGTAAATTTTAACGACGCTGCGACCATCGGCGGCACCTGTGACCCTCCCCAGCCCCCGTCTCTCGCTTAGCCCGCGGCACCTGTCGAAAACCTATGTCGTTTTTATTTCAATAAGCTAAGGATTAAATTAGGCGTGCAAGGACGTGCCCGCGACGGTCGCCTCGGGCCAGGAAGGGTCGTTTCCTCGTCTTTACTTTTGTAAATCGAGTCTTCTTCAAGTTGTACACCATCTTCAGACACATGTATCTTTTTTGTAAATAACTTTATCTAACCTACATATGTTGTAATTATAGCAGAAAAAGATAATGACTATAGTCGCAACGTATATGAACAAAATGATCATTTCCGTTTATAGCTCCTCGTTCGTAATAAAATACTTATGTCACTTTGTAAAAAGGTATAATTTGATTATAAATAAATTCTATTTCTGTGCACAAACATGGAGTCTAAACAGAATCGTGTCTTCGCATTTGTATTCCGTCTGAAACGTTTGCTGAATCATTATTTCTATATCTAAGTGAGCGTAAGCCCAGAGCAAACAACTCAATGAATCGGACGGAAGAGCTCGGGGACTTCCTTCGTAGAATAAGAAAGTTGCTGGCAAACCGAACCTTCATTAGGCCTTTGCTTTGTTTGTATACAAAATTAGCATCTCCAAGCTTTTTAGAGAGGATTGTCCGCGCGGCAATTATTACACATTGAGCGAAAGTTGGTTGTAGGGATTTGCATCTTTTTAGGGGCCCAAAATTAAATGTTGGACAAATTTCAACTCGCTTTTTGTACGCACTGAATAACAAAATAAGAGACCTCAAATTTATTCAACATCATTAGGTGATACAAAAATATTTTTTCAAATATACCTAATTGTGAGAAGTTAATATGTTTGGGGATTTTTAGATTTAACCCTAATACAAGTAATGACCTTAATGTATGATCACAACCTATCCAAATGATATCTGTATTTTATCTCTTTTTAAACACAATTATGTCAAAGCCTTTTAAATCTTATCTAAAGACAATAGAACAAAGTTTAAAGATAACATAACATGCTATAACAGTATCATCCAAGACGGAGAGGTTGTAAAGAAAAACGGGGAACTATAAAATTTTACAGGAATAAAGTTTAGAACGACATAAAGTAAGACAAGGACTCAGGTGTAGTTATCCTACATTCGATCCTCCTTCGCATCTAAAGGCGTACGTATTTACAATATATTGTGGTCCTCGAGCTCTGAGAATGTGTTTTAAAGAAAATTTACTTTGATATAAAATAGATTGCTCTTAATACAATAAGAACAACTATGATATTGTTCAAAAATTAATTTTTGTTTTGTTACTTAAATATTCCTAGTTAGAATTAGCAACTACTAAGGCTATTTGTACATATATCGAACAAATCTAGCACAAAGTGTAATAATAATCACATATATAAATATATATGTGAAAGTTAACAATTATGTTGTCTTATGCCCACGTTATTCCCATTAAATACTTAAAATATATTGTCATAAATTCTTTGTAGATAAAATTCACACACATTAATACTTGTGTCACTTTTCAGAATGTCATTTATTAATTGGTAAAATAACAAGTAATATCACATAATACAACTCTATTTTTTTTTCTTGAACTGTTTTGTTACTGTCTCTTTAAGATGAATTTAGCAAAATAAATAAAAGTGAATATACATGTTTTACTGTGGTACTGTATTTTTATATCTTTTGGTCATTTTTGTATGTATATTTCTTTTTTAAATTAATTGATGTACGTAAAATAGTTACAGGCCAGCTTTTGGTAATTTAAGACACTCCATTAGCCTACAGTTTGCGGAGATTGCAAAGTAAGTACCCATCTCTGCTACGCTCTACCCTTAACATTTTACCTTAATATTTTACCTTGAATTTTGCAGTTTAGAATAGAAGTATTAGATATTAGTTATGTGATTTTATTATAATACTTGTATTCATCTATAATTTACTTCATCTTACAATTAAATTCTTATTGGAATTTAGTTTTAACAACGCATTGAATTAAACAAAGAAAGGTCTAGTAGAAAAAGTTCAAACAAATGCAACCGTAATGGATAATTGCTCGATAAATTCTGTCCAGGAAACGTTTACAACATAACATCACAAAACATTGCAATGACTCCGCTAGACGATATTGGTTCCTAATTCTGAATGGGATTGCTTTTGCACCTGAGTCGTGTCCTGAAATATGATGTTCGTGTTGTTTGCTAACCGAAATATAGCTAAAACATTGATGGTTAGACACGTTGCAGTTTTATAGAACTGATAACTTAAAAAGGTGAAATACATAGTCGTAAAAAATAACTTTAAACTATCTCTAGCAAAACTAGAATTTGCTCCTACAAACTTTATTTCGTGTCTCACATATTAACGTTTCTTCTTGAGAGAAGTATTTCCAGTAAGAAAACAACTGCAAGATCTCTAAGCAAGTTTCAAACATAAACTCATGTTTGTTCCTTTTTGAATTCTAATGAGTTTTAAAAATGTTGAAGTAATGTGCGGTATTCGTTTTAACTATGACTGTAAAGTCGGATACAAAATGTTTATAGGCGAGCATCTGCGTGCGGACTCCACACACTATAAAGCGTATAAAGTGATTGCGCTAAGTGCTCTCGAGTCTTTGGCGGTGTTGCTAACGCACTAGCCATAATTGTGGCAATGTCTAAATAGGAAACATTTTAAGAACAGCTACTTAAATTAGCCGTTTAATAATTTCGCATTTCAGTTTTAAGTTAATTCATTTCGTTATAAGTATACACAGTGTGTTTTTAAATACAAGTATTCAATAATTGTTATAAGTGAGCGTACTCGGCGGTATTGTTTCCCTTTTGTGTATTATCAATCAATTTAATATTTGCCCGTGTATCGGCCCACCTTCATTACCTTTGTTTCGTTCGTGTGACGAGATTTAATGTTTTCAATTTAAATGGGAACAATCAATAAGCGGGGCTTATCGCATTTTATTCGAACAAGATGAATACGATGTGTTTTAAATCTGCTAGCAATACAAATTGTCCTATTGTTATGCAGGGGCTGGGTGCGTTTATATACATTGAATCTTTTTTGTAACATAGGCCCTGTATCGAATGATGTTATGTCAACATCCAATAGAGTAAAAAAATTTTTTTACAAGACATTATTTCTGAAAATTTTATTATGTTCAAAAATAATATTTAAATTAAATATATTACATTTCTCTAACAATTTGGTTTTTCAATTATTCGTCACCATTGAATTCATTACATACCATTTTAATAAAAATAAAATATTGACTACCAAAATTTTTTGTTAAAAACCATAATGTATTTAAAAACTAGCTGAAGTAAATGTGCGTACGGAATTTAAGCGGAATGGAAAAACGATGTACAAAAAATATTCGTCTAATGTGAACAAGCTTTACCTGTAACAAATGATACCTTTGTTTGTGAATCATTTTCGTTTTATTGCCCCCATTGACTAATCTTTTCTGGATGATTATTGCATTCACTGTTTTAATCTCCTTTACAAAGCAACGCTATTTGTATTTTGATTTAACGTAATTAATAATTTGTGACTTCATGCTTATTCTTTTCTGTATTCATATTGTTACTTTTTATTGTAACATTATTAATTTAATAAAATTTATTTTATACGTATATTAGTGAGATAATCTGTAATAATTTAATTGCTACTGTCACTTATAACAAGTCAAATACAACCATAAACAAGAAAAACAATAAAAATCAAGCGTTCGGAATGCAATCGCATCCGTCATTAGTTTCGTATGCCCCAATAGGAAACCATTTCACATTTGTAACAGAAAAGATATAAATTGATAGTTGCAGTTAGGGCACGCACAAGCTGCTCAAGACAATCTTAAGATATACAGCCGAAACAAACGGTCTGGAAATTTACAAATGATTTGTATCTGATTTGGGAAATAAAAATTACTTGTTCTAAGTTGATGAGTTAAGTGAACTAGGTAGAAATTATTTTAATTGAGACATGAAAAACATATGAAATAATATCTGAAGAGATAAAAAAATGATATGAAAATAAAATTTCAATTCTGTTAATTGCCATTTTGACCAATTCAATTTTAAACTACGTCCCTATTGGAAAGGGCATTGTTACGAATGCGTCACTGCAAGTGCCCTATCAATTGCGTACATGTGATTTCACTCAATTTTTGAAACTGACGCGCCCCTCCGTGGGGAGTAAAAGCATTACTCAAACCACAGATTATACTGCAATATTTTTGCTTTACTGTTTCTATTACGTCAACTGGAAATAAATTAGATAAATCAGAACATTTTCAGCATGAATAAATTTTGTTTAGAATGTTTAGTGATTGTTTATAAATATATAATTAAAACCTCTTGTTATAGTATGTGGCATTGAAGTATCAGTAAACGATATCTGTGTTTTGGCAGTGTGCTCTGCACAAAGGACCGCCGGCAAGTATCAACGCTCAATGGTTACTTCCCGCAAACCTAATATATTTTCAATTTCCAGCCTCCCCTGCGTAGGGTTTTCGACTTTTAATAGGATTTATCGTTTTAGACGATTTCGTTTGGTCAGTAAATCACTTTTATATTATTTCGATATAACAAATTATAAAGGGATACAGTTTTTGAAAGTATCAGGTAAATTATATAATTATGAAACATAAACTCAAATTTTAAGATAAGTTTGGAATATTTTTATGTACTTAAGCGTATATAAAAAATCTTGTTATGTATAAAAACTATTGGGGATGTTAAACACTAACGCTAACACTAACGCTGTCACCCAACACATAGCTAATAATAACTTACACTTTAGTATAATTAGAGCAACTATTTTGAAATACAACGGTAGTAGAAAATCTTCGAGTAAGTATTTTTTAGCTCATACCCCTTAATAACACCCTTTTCGTATTCATATACTAAAACGTAAATTTGCAAAATGGTCATAAAACCTCCATACATTGAGCCTGGAACGCGATAAACTCGTGAAGGGTCAAAACGACCCCCGATACATCATAAAATTATATGAAAGTCAAAAGCAGAGAAAGTGAAAGGTGAACATAGCACCGCAAAATTTATTGCAGCCTGCTTTCGATACCTATTGTGAAAAACGTTTTTACGACTTAAAAAAAACGTTTTAAAAAAATAACCATAGCTCGGCTAGCGGTCAAGTGGCTCTATATTTCAAACGTCAGCGTAAATATAACATGAAATTTAAATTTTATATTTCAAAATGTTTATGTCGAATATTCATACTTTTGTAGGTAAAATCGTCATTGGGAACTGGCGTTATGGAATCGTTCGGATAGAAACTCTGAGAAAAATCTGCTCTCATCTTACGGCGTCATTTGAAATCAGTGTCCGTGAAATTTGCCGTGGTTGCCGGCGCTACGTTATGTGTTCGCGAATGCATTTGCAAGCTGAATGGAGGTTTAAAAGCAATTCGTGTAAAAACTACAATAAAAGGAAATGTAGTGCTGTGTTATTTATAGAAAAACATGTCTGGCTCTTTGAAACTGTTGCGTCTTTGGCTTGCGGCCAAGCCGTATTTAGGAATAACTTGAAGTTCTCTACATAATAATAGCGCTTGTTAGATTGTTTTCCAATATGGGAAGATTATGTAACGATCTAATGTTAATTGTTCTATATTTATTATTTAACTACAGCAGAATTGTTAATTTATAAAAAGAACACCTTTTTAAATATTCTATTTTAATAAATATGTACTTACATATAATACCCAGTCTTTAGGGCTATGGGCGTTGGTTCCGCACACGTAGAGGCGACTACCATCACCCATAGGTTGTATCACTCTCACGTGGTTGCGGCAGTCGAAGTGCTGAAATGAAACCATTCAATTAAAATTAACCAAGCCAAACTAAGCAGAGCTTTAATAACACTCGAAGCACTTCAATCAGTAATGATCATTCAAATTTTGTATCGATAGAATGTTAATACGTTTTAAACACATAATCCATTTGGTTAAAGAGTCGTCGAAGCTGTCTATAAATCAGAATAGCGGCTAATTACTGCAGTTAATTCACCCATTCTCTTACGTTTCAATCAAAATTGGCGCAATACGGATAATTGGTTAGCCGATACGATAAATAAATGAACTGAATTGAAGGAATACATATTGGGTGCATCGAAAATTTTATCGAAATAATAGTAATTCGCTGAAGTGTGGGTGAATATGCGCTGGCTGTGATTATGCAAATTTGCGTTCAACATAAATATTGAACGAGGCATTAATATTCCGTACGACAGGAATATGCGATGACCGCTTTAGTAAATAAAACATAGCTCAAAATGAGCTATTGCTATTGAGCTATTGCCCAGCTATATTTACAAGTCTTGGCTTTTATTAATTAAATATTAAGCTAATCAACGTATCAACATGGGGGTTGTTGATTAAATTGCTGTACCTGTTACGCAGAATATAATAAATGTTGATAATATGATAGGTTTAAATAAATTTTATCTCAACATAATTTACTTCGCATTTAAAATAGGTGTTTATTATTCAGTAGGAATTCGTGGAACAGAAATACAATTTGCGAATGTTAGTTCGTTATAATCGGGGGCAATACAGCTTGTATATAAAGCTGCGGTAACTGTGGCGAGTGCAGAGATTGAAACTAATTTTCTCTACGTCACGACGAGAGCTGGCCAGGCACGACTATTGTATGGATATGTCAGATTTTGAAATTTACGAAATACAGGACGAAAAGGAAATATCGCAAACGGTTTTTGTAGCGAGCGCACTGTCACGTAGTTTGATTTAAGTGTTATCGTAAACGTAGTGAGCATTTTTGTATTTGACTAAAATACATGGCAGTTCTGTTATACATCTGATCGATGTCGTAATAAGACTGTCATACAGTTTTTTTTTGGTAATCCGCTTAGTATTCCAGTTAATATATTTTTTTTTGATATATGAATACAATGAAATTTTTCTTTGAATAATATTTGTTTTTTTACCTTTAAGAGAATGACAACTTCAGTCATTTATTCTTTAAATAGCAAAATTAATTATTGAATTTGTTTATTTAAGACAGTATTCTAAAGATATATTATTTGAAATATGATGTTTGTGTCAAAAATTTTGGTAGCTATATTTCTGCTATTCATTTTCTATGATGCAATGATATCGAAAACAAATTGATTGAGTTTATAAATAATGGATGTAGAAACAAAGTTATTTTCTTAGCACGTTTTTGACACTCGCACGGCTTCGCTAAGGTAACTTTCTTAGAGAATGTTCTTAAGTAATTATCGGATTAATATACTTAGACTGTTTAACCGTTGTACTGACATGAACAAAAGTGTTTTGCGCTCAGAAACAATCAGAATTAAGCAAGAGAACAATCAGGCCCACGTCTAAGTTACTTTTAACGGCACTTAGCCGGCTTCGCATAACTTCGCTCGGAACTAATGCTTTCGATTGGTCCATTTCGTTAATTATTCGCCACTTTGTACGTAAGTAGATTTACGACCGGCTCTACGTTTCCCTGCGTTTTTTCAACGAATGGTCTTTTGAAAAGAATTGTACTTATTCCTTAAAAACCAATAGCTTCTTGGTACTGATATAGGAACCCATTTGCAATTCTAACGATTGCGCTTATTTCTTTAAGACACACCATTAGAATTTCCATTTGGAAGTTAATTGTTATTTTAACAGGTTTTGTTGGAAAAGAAATGGTTGAGCACTTGTCGTCCAAGCTACCCTCCTTAAATTCAGGTCCGGAAATGGTTCACCTTATCTGAAAATCTAAATTTCAGTAATTTAGCTAGCAATTTTTCTTATATAACATCGCGGAGAATACGAGCAATGATCTTAGAACAGAAAGTCGAAAGGACCTATGGCTGCCTTACAGAATTCTGCTGTCGGCACTTTTCCAGCCTTTTTCGTGTTACGACATCATGTTTAGAGAAAGAAAAACTCGTCCAGAGCGACAAACTTTGATTATGGCTTCTACGGAAAACCCTTGTTTCCGCGATCAGGGCGATAGACTGCAGAATATTTCTTTTTTATATCCCTTTTATAGTAATAAAACAAATTTACTTTTTCTTTCATAGCTGAAGTTGCATATTGGTTTCATAGTAGGGAAGCATATTTTGTTACTTTTTTTTCTATTGCTAGAATAATATTTTAATAGCGTGCATTGTAATATTTTTATCGAATTATTTTAAAAGACTAATTTGTTTATATATTCCCGTTTTTTATTCATCTTACTATTTTTAAAGCTTATCCCCTTACATATAATATAGAATGTAAATGACATTATACAACCAAAATAAAGAAAATATTCGTCTGTGGCATTATTGAATTAGCACAGCAATCGCACGATCTTCAGAGGCGGTGTAACCGACAAATAAAACAAATATTGCTTTTACGCGGCGATTGTAAATCAAAATTAACGACCTTAATATAGCTGGCACAACGGAGCTTCAAGCTTCCCCGCTATGAAATATGCCCGCCCGCCGTTCACTGTTAAAAATGGGATTAACCCTTGATGGAAATAGTGCTAGTTGTGTGCAATTTAGCGTTGAACAAAGGAGTTTCAATTGATTTAATGAGGCAATAATGGCTGCATCTCTCAACTTTAGTGGCTCCATTTATCATGTAACTGGATCTTTGATGTCTTCTTAGTTTATAAAAATTTTAGTTTTAAGGTATATGAGTGTAAAATATGGATGCTTTAAAAGGTTTGTCTTATAATATTAATGTCATATTCTCATGAGCGTGTTGTGTCATATTTTGCGTTAACATCGCGCTAAATACGATGGGGCGCTAAGCCATAAAGATTAGCGTGTGCAGACGTCAATCACAATTTGAGAGTCTACAGCGTGTGAATTTTAGGGTTATAATGTATTGCAAAGACGGTATTATGAAATAAAAAATATAATATATTTATTATTATTGTTAAATTTATATTAAAAGTACAATTGTTATTGCCTACTTACTTCTGATTTCCCTTTAGAGACACATTGAGCTACGTTGCTTGGTTCCAAATTAATAGAATCTCTCTGAAAGAGAAGAAAAGTTATTAAGTGTTAATGTTTCCTAATATTAAATTATATAAATTAATTTAGTAATACTTACATCGCAATGCGAAGCGCTTATATTGTTCATGTTAAGTCTGTAGAGTCGATCCCTGTTGAGAAAAAGGGACAATTTGTAACATTCAAAATAAACAAGTATTTATGTTTGTTATCATAATAAAAAAAGCTGATAAAATAACACGCCTTATAAAGATACGTAAAATCAAAATAAAAAGTAAAAACATTGCCGCATGTAATAGAAAATTAGAAACTTTATCATACAAATGGCTGTTTCTACAAAGTTGTTAGTTTGTTGCGTGCAAAGGCAATCGCGTTCATCAAGTATAATATGGTTAGAAATGTGATATGTATAATGTTACTTGTTCCGTGACTCAAATTATTAGATATTGACATATTATATTATTATGAAAAGCTTCATTGATTACTTAGACTTGTTGCAATGGGTCTGAAAAATTACAATAAAAGAAAAATCTATCATTATATGTATATAATGATAGTATCGGTTTAGTACATACATTATATATGTATTTTAGAGCATTTAGTATGAATTATGTGTATATCCTTATGTAGACAAACAAAAATGAAATATGGAAATAAGGCGATAAAGTAGATAAATATGTATCCAAGGATTTTATTTCTATTTATATAGTGAAATATAAAACTTACATAGCGCCGACGTAGAGAGCGTCGCGTTTGGAATCCACAAAGAAGGTTCTGTAGTATAGAGTGCCACAAGAGAATTCCCGTACATGATCTGTAAAGAATAAAATGCAATGAATTTAAAATAAATATTATATATAAATAAATATTATGATAATAATGTCTGGATGGTCAAAAGTTAAATCAGGTACATATATCTAGAATACTGCTGTATGGTTTCGTGCTAGCCATGTAAATCCAATTTGTTAAAGTTATATTAAGTTTCGTTTTTTCTTTGTAATAAAATCAATGGACCATAAATTGGATGAAATATTTCCGATTTCGAAGCATTAACCATATTTTAGCAATTATGTTATGCTTATCTGATATTTGGGTGGGATACCAGATACTACACGTGGGGACATAGGTAAACGGGGTCGAGTCACGCACTGTAGTTTTACAGCCGGAGTCATTGATGTCCAAATGAATATCGTTGGAACAGCAAGCGAATAAACTACATATCGTAAAATGTACGTGATCTGTACGAAGTTGGAAAGTAATCGCATGTTTATGTCGCTTTGTTGGGAATTGTGTCTACTTTTGCTTTATTTTATTGCATTTTGATTTTGACCAAAAGTTATGTTCGGATCTGTTATGGGATTGTAGTCACATTATTTTATATTCTTTACAGGTTTTGGTGGTAGGTTAGCCAGATTTCCATTTACCGCAATTTTTATTAATTCCCATATTTTTCAATGGTAGGTATTTTTTCTTCAGATGAAATTGTTCTTCTGACGGTAATACACCACAAAACGGAATAAGAAACGTATAGAACATTAACGAAGACTATTTACATTTCACCAAGAGAAAACATTACATAAATATTCTTGTGTTCATTTTTGACAACTACGTTAACTTTGTACATGTGCTTTGGAGCGTTAAGTTTAAAAAACTCACGGCGAAGACGAGTTCGCGCGGAAGTCTTTTCAATGCACACCTTCGCAGACAGGAATATATTTTTACGAAGCCTTCATATTCCTTTTATACGAGACTGTTGAATAATGAAATTAAAGTCATGTAATATTTTATATTTTTATTGCTCTCTGATATTTATTCTGTATAAATAGTTCGATACGGATCTATTTAATAATAGCGCTTCAATACGCGTGTTTCAATTTTCCAATGACCAAATTGTTTCCATCGTAAAATCACAAAATATTGATATCAACAGCAATGAATTTAAACTAACCAACAAATTTTATGATGAAAGATAAACTAGGCTCACACTTCGATTAAAGTCCTATAAGCCTTCATGATGGTGACAATGTATCAGAATAAATTAAGTTTGAATAGAGAATGCTGTAGCGGGGAATAGCAGGTGCAAATCAGAAGTCGCTGCGGCGACGCCGTTGGGACCTTACCTTGTATCAACAATCTGCATGTAAGATTTGAGTAACGTAATAATATTTACATTTTGTATTGTTTAAACATGTAGTAGGAAAATATTGTGAGTACAAAGCCTTGTATATATTGGTTGTGACCGCATCCCTGTGGCTGTTATAACATATGTGTTACAAGTTATGGTTTATTGTAACCAAATCATAAGCTCATTAAATAATTTTGTTGCGGAAATTCAATAAATTATATTAGCTTCGAAAATAGCTTCGAAAATATTTTAATTCATTTCCTGTCTGTACATTTGATGTTTCTAGAATAAATAAGAGGTTAAAGTATGTTTAAAAATAACAACCAGAACCCTTTCAGTTAAGGAAGAATATCTTTCTAGTTAATTCGTAAAAATAAATATAAAAAATTCAAACAACTTCGACCCAGCTCCTAAGTCCGCAATAAAACCTTTTGCATATTTCACTCGCACTGTCGCGTCTTCGAGCATCACAATAATGTATTCAGTGGCAATACATTTTTCATCATTCAATCTTACATACAGGTATCTAACGTAGTTTTATAACAATGTGTTAATGTAGTTTCGTATCTCGAGACGTTACGGCTATGGCTTTTTCACATTTTATCATTAAATTCAAATAGTTTTCTTTAAAATTTCGAAATATTATAAATAATTTACAAAGCTTTCCATTGTCCATTGTTTGAATCATAAATATTGTGTTTAACATAGATAACCATCTTTCTAATCTGTGTCATCTAATGTTTGAATATTTTGGGTTAATATATTTTATTTATTAAATATTCTGACAAAGGTTCAGGTTTCAGCGACTATAATTAGTTAGACCGCGTTGTATCAAGATTCCTATGAGCCTTGTCGACACGCAAATCTTTCAACTACCACTAGAAAACAGCAATTACCTAATATTAGCCAATTTTTAAGCTGAATTTAGATAACCTAGATATTTTTACAGAATTAGCACGATTGAAAAATTACTAGAAGCTTATTAAATATTAAATTAATTTGAAACCGGTTCATTAAAATTTCAATAAAGCTATTAACTAGTACTGATAATTTTATAAATTAAGTAGATGTTATCTAAAATTAACAAGGTACCGTTTTAATTAAATCTTTTTATATAATTTTGGCCTTCCGATTTGTGAAATTTCGTGTAACGGACTACGTCGTGGTAATTGTTTTATCGCATGAGCTCGGTCACTCCGGTCAGAGGGTAAAGGCAGAGGGAAGGGAGGTTAAAATCACAGCTGGAGTTCAAGAAAGTTAGGAAGCACGTTTTGTGATACTATCTCACCCAAAATGTTGATCAGTAACGGTTACTGCTTCTGTTCGCAACTATGTTAGTCTTATCATCAATTGAGCATTTCGGATTCAAATAAAATAAATAAATAAATAATCAAGATAAGCAAAATACGGAATAATTTTTGATTGATTAGAAGGTTACTCGCAACAAAAATCGCGTATTATTCATCTGGCAACTGTTACAGCAGCGTACACGGTAGCGATTAGATTAACAGCATACAATTGGCTTACATGAGAACTTTAGCCCATTAGCTCTCTAATACTTGGTGGATTGGATTAATTTAGAATGTTGCCTACGGCTGTTTATGTTTCGTGTTATCGCTGTCTTTAACAATAACACGCCAAACTCCAAATTAAATATGGGTGCGTAGTTTTATGGCTTTGCGAGGTTTTGTTTTGGACGGTCTTTGACGGTTAATGGTAATTGAAAAGGGGGTTAATTATTACTGTAATTGTTGTTCCTAATGTTTGTTTTAAATAACACGGAACAAAAAACGAACGTTATATACCAACATTGTTAACATAATATTTTGAATAAAATGAATCCATTGAGTCTTAAAGTGCGTCTTAACCACAACTAATGATTCTTAGCGTCTCTAGGAGCGAACCGCAAAACTAAATTAGCTTGCTTATAATATGATATTTCAGTCACGATCGCCTTGAATACACTGTTACTTGGGAGAAGGCAAGTCGAAGTGAGTTAAGCGAGTTAATCGCAACACGTGTCTACATAATGTACTGCTGCATAAATGTTTCAGCTTCGATTTTATGCTCGTAAATTGAATGTAACTTTGACTTAGATAACAACTTTAAAGGAGAGGCAGACTTTAAAGCATTTATAAGATAAAGTTTGCTATATTATCTAAAGCAATATGTCATATAGATGGTTTAGAATATTTTACACAAAAATTTCTGTTGTACAAATTTTGAAGCATTAAATTCCAACTTAAGACCGTTATCTTTTTAGTTTGTAAGCTTTGTAAAGTGTCCAGTTCTCGAAAGACAAACATCTTCTATCACTGCTATGGCGAACAATTGTCGAAATAAGTGTCGCATTGTACTTTAAAAACAATTCCGTGCAAGAGACGTTCAACAAAGGATAAACTGTTGGCATTTTATAAACTTATATAATAAACAGTATTAATTAAAATTGTTAAAATGACCAATTAAAATTAAGTTTATAAGTAAAGAAGCCTATCGCGTGCTTCGATTTTTCAGCACAAAAATATTCTTCTAATTATACGATGTGAAGGTCATTGATTAATTATACTATGATTTATTTGTCAGGGGGATTCCCCTATTTTTTAAATGATGATATGTATAAACAAAATTTATGCCTAATTTCTTAGCTTTTTTATTAAAACTACTATGAATAAGTAAGTAGAATTTGAGACCTTGTAGAAATTCGATGGTTTCCTTATACGAAGCCTATTATATGAAAATTAAATTTGGTGAATTGTGGTTATGTTCAACTTTACGTGAATGTAACTTAGCAGCGATTAAAAGTGTCGTAAAATGGAAGCAAGTAATCTCATATGAACCGCGTAATAAAGCAGTTACTGAGACTTAAAAGAGGTCCATCTCCGGTAATGTTCGAAATATTATGAACAAAGTAATGAAGTGTTGAGTTATAAGTGCATTAAACAATTTTATTTCGTTGTATATTACTATACTTTTTTTATTAAGAAGTGTAATATCTTTAAATTTTCTTCAAACTTTTAATTAAATCGTCGGACTCGAATGGTGGAAAACTTAAAATATTTTTCGTCTCATGCATTAAATTAAATTGAATATAACCAGGACGGTAGAAAATATATACAAAATAAAAGGTAAACTTAATAAAAACAGTCTCCTTTACGTTATTAAGACTTCAAACAAAAATCAAGATCCATTTTTGCTCGGCCTTGTCTGTTTCATATATTAATTAATAAAAGCTCTTAATGAACACAGAACAGACAAGTATCTGTGGAATCGTTGATTTAATATGTCGCAAACGTTTTACAAGCGCTTTGAAACTGAAAGATTGCTTGAATTCCACGCTTTACTGTTTATTAACTTTACTTTATTATGCTGTTATGAACAAAGGTGTTGCTTACAATAGCTCTATTAAAAATATTAAAACAAATACTTAATGTTATAAGCAGTAACAATCAAGTCTTATGCAGCATATATGTAAAGGTGATAAAGTATTAGAGAACATCAGTTTTTTAATAATTTTAAGCATAACGATGAAATTCGTTCCGTTAGCTATTGTAATCGTTTTGATACTCATCTCCGCAGACATGAAAAGGCTTTTCCGTTTACGCGGACTAATTCCGAATGCACCTTCAATCGTAAAAGCTGTCGTAAAGAATCGACTCCCCTAGAACCAATGCACGGGAATCAGGGAACAAATAGTTGATTTCTTATTGGCTTCCACCCAGACTCAGATTGAAAATTCGCCATAAGACATTGGAACACGCCCGGTCGGATTAAAGGGGAAAACTAATAAAGAAAACTTTTGCGACACCGTATTTTTAGCGAACGCGCTCTTAAAACTTTAGATCCTTTATAAGGGTCCAAATGGTAATAGTTTAGAAAATCGTTGCGGTGTTTGGAGTGTTTCCTCTCAGCTTCAGATATAAAACAGATTTCGTACTCCTGATATTGCTTTGTATAGTTGATTAAGTTTTTCAATTCGATAACTTTATGTCAAACTTTATAAACATATTTTTTTTATGTCATAACGTTAATGAATTTACTTTATATGTATTAATATGTTGCAAGGAATGCGTTATTGTGTAAGATTACGCAACTTTTAATAGAAAACAATATTTATTATATTATAAACATGTCAATAAAAAGTCTTTCAGTGCTTCTGCTCAGCAAAAAATGCACTGGCGTGCCAGACTGAAGTAGTGACAGCTACAAGATAATAAAGACAAAACACGGCAATAAACGTGCTATGAAAACACGTCAGAACGAGTATACGGCTCCGAATAGGAAACAGGGTAATGTGAATTTCATTTACATGAAATTATCTTGGAAAAACGGAGTCTCGGTGAGTCTCGCCTTCGGGACGCTTGTTTACACAACACGCGGGAACTCGTCCGTAGGGATTAATTTCTCCGTAGTCCTCGCCGCTTAAATTTTTACCTACTCATTGCATATTGAATAATACGATTCTAATACTCAGTATCTGGTTACTATGTTCCTATATTAAAATTATAAACCAAAACTTATTAAATTAAGGATGAATTCAAATATAATTTAAAGCTAGACAGTCTGCACAGAATGGTTTATTTGTTGTGCTCGTTGGTACGGGGAAAGTTTTTATCGTAAACAAAGTCCTTACATCGGAATACACTACGTTTCCACACCTCAGGGAGAAGCTGTAAATTTTGGTACCAAGCTAAGGCAACATAATATGCCACACACCTCAACTCATCGTACTGTAAAATATTAAGGCGTATAAAATTTTATTACTGAACATTACCCCCTTACCCTATTCTTTGTATAAATATTTTGTTTCGTTTTTTCTTATTCGTTTTCAGCCGTCACATGCTTTTCACCTTATTTTATCTCCCTCCAATGCCACATTTGTAACTTAGTAACACTCTAAGATGTTTCTAGTGTACTTATTGTTTGATTTTCGATGGACCAGAGTTCTTTTAAATATCCGTTGTAAAAGAGATGCAATTTGTTCATTTTAATTAAACTTGAGGTAATATATGTACGTTCCAATGAATTACCTACATAATGCGCAAAATTGAAGAGCGGATTGAAAAAAGCGATTTTGCATTATAAAGTCAAATGAGGTGTTTATTTTACCTGCACTCGACGTTGAGCATCCGCAAAATCCAATGAACTCCGACACATATTTGCTTAATACTTTTTAATGTTGTGTACACAACTTATGTTTTAAGTGAACATTTTAGAACTGCTGGCGATTTAAATGATACGTGGACTTTAATATGACTTTTTTTTTCATGTTTATGCTTCTACAGGAGTAGTTATTCTTAATAACGATTGAAAAAGTTTGTGTGTTTGTTAAAATATACATATATATGTGTCTTTGTTTTTCAAAAATGAAGAATTACTTAGTACTTTTTATTTAATTATATTATAGAGCCTTATTTTTGCCTACAGGATTCCACGGTTACTTAAAGGCCAGTCCAAACATAAAATAAACGAATATTCAGTGATGATGTCGATAAAATGTCGTAAACATTTTGGTATTGTGGATGCTTATTGCTTGTTCTATACAACGGGCGTGATACCGATTGAGCGGTAATCGTGGACAATCTCGGGTAAGCACGCTCCCTTATCTCGGCGTGTCATGCTTATTGATATCCTGATATTTTCAATATTGATACCTGTTTGCCTCTCACGCGTCTGTTATATTGAAAACACGTTTCTGGTTTTGCGATATATCCTGGCTAGGAATATATTTTATATTCTAGATTATCTTGGTGGTAAAAGATACAATGACAAATCGTATTGTTTAATTTAAACAATGACTTAATGGAAGGAACACACTAATTGATCATGTCTTTAAATGGAACAGCGATAGGGCCAATCCGTAGGAGATATTTTGGCAACATTTATTTTATAATCAAAAGCAAGCCATTTTGTTATAAAAAAGATACAATTAACACAGGTTAATGTAATTTAACTCCAGACTTTAATGTTATTATACGTGAATTTAAATGATTTATTACACAAATTAATTCTAAAATTTTGTGTTATTTTTACTGAAAGCTTTAACGCTTCAAAATAATTTACACAAATTCTTAAGCAAACTCAGTCAATTGAGTAAACTTCAATCACAGGATCGTCTTCCAGTCTAGTAGACACCATGCCTGTATTTTTTTACTCGAATCACGATGTACTTTAACTAAGTGGAAAATAAATTATCAAGACAAATTCACTTTAAATTAATTCGAAATGCTTCTGTGAGAATTTATCTAACACACCTTTAGGTCCTTGACATTAGCTGTTCTATGTGAAAAAGATAGTCACTATCGAGAATTAGATTCTAAGAAAATGTAACAAACTTGTGAGAACACCTAGGACAATTTCTTTTTTAGGTGACACGGCCGGTTTAAAGAAAATTTGGAGGCAATCCACTGTAAGGAATCCTATTGCAATTTACGCTCATTGAACCGTTAAAAGTATATGGGGAAGCTAAGGTCGCATCGATTCTTTTATTGCTGTGAAATCAATAAGACCCGTGACACAGCAAATGCTTTCTGGGACGTCTCTTTTAATAACCGACCTCCGTAAATGTTGAGTAAAATTTACTAATCAATATTAACTTTTTGTACATCATTCACGATTTATTTGCTTTGGAAATCTAAACATGTTAGTTGTTAGTTATTTCCATATCTACATATACATATATTGCATAAAAATTCATGAATAAATTAAAAGCGTTCGATATGAAAGGATAATAGATTCATCTGAATAAATCATTTATTTTCAGGGCGAGTTGTATGGGAAATTATTTTGATTCATGACGAATCGCTGAAATTGTCAGGCAATAACTTACTGCTTCCTCGAGGGATGAACGGACAGTTATACTTGGAAATTGAAATTTGTTTAGGACTGCGTCGGGCTTCTAATTCTATTATGGTAACGCTTCTCGCGCCATCTGAGTGTAATAACAATAAATATAATCAGTGGATTTGAATCCGTATGCTGTTTTTACTTCGATATACTGATTTAATTGCTTTGTAATTTTTACTCTACTTTCCTACGTGTCATGAATTCTACATTTTTTTGAGGGTTGATTAGAACTTTAATGTTTTGTTTTTGTTTTGAAAATATGTATTGTCAAATAAAAAAGTTTAGAGTTGGAATAAGAGGAATTAGATTACAGTTGCTTCAGTTTAGTAAAGCGATTGAACCCTAATTGTAATTTAAGTATTGACAGTCTGAATTAAATTTATGAGAGTACTGTATTGACATTGTTACTCTACCGTAACTAAATAGAAAACCTTGAGTAATGGCTTTGAAATGTGAAATCGATAAAATACTTATTAAATAAAACATAACACAATGCTAAGCTATATTATTGTATACTTCCTTTTGAATGTTTACCATTTCAAACAACGAGTTGTTTTTAAATGAAAGATTATAAAATTTTTATACTTTAACGAAATAATAAAATTTGTTAGTTTCCCATGGGTTCGGGTTTTTTAGAAGTTAAATTAAACTTAAAAAAAGAAATTATTGTTAATAATTATTAATTATCCAACAAATAGAGTGTAAACTAAACAAAACACGTATGAAGCCTCTATATACTGAGATAATATCATATTATTGGCTACAATATGACAATGTAAATATTGAATTAAGGATATCCCTCAATAAAGACAATATTATTAGACGCAGTCGTGTGAATAGCACATTGACAGAAACAAAAGTAGGCACAAGTGAACACCCTATATTGGCAATATCCAAGAAATTCTGCCGATACAATGGAGAGAGACACGTTCCGTTATTAGCTGGGGGTACCTTAGTTCCTTTGCCCCCTCGCTATCACTCACCTAGCCGTATCACGTCCCCCCACCGACTAATCACAGAGGATGTGGCATAGACGCGCTATGCATATTTATTATTGCCTCCTTCGAATTCTCACTGTTCGAACCGAATGGGACGTGGGTGTTTTTCATTTGCCCATGTTATTTATTTAGTACAGCCCCAGGTAAGGGCTTAATGTTTAATGTGGACAGATTCGACCTCCTTAATTTCTATATAGAATCTCTTTCATGCTTTTATTTAATTTTAATTTTCTAACGTTCATTTCATGACAATATGCTTAAAATGACCTATTATCATAAACTAATTGTTATTCTACAAACACACAGGATTTTATATAGTCAATGATGAATTATGTGATCGATAAATTTACATGTCAATGAGTGAATATGAGGTATATTATGACCGCAACAAACAATTTGCGTTGTAGCGAGATTGCGAGAGTTGAGGTACGGCTTTATAAAACAGTGTTACACGTACCCGCGCCGCAGTAATTAAAACTTTTGTAGCGAAAAGAAAATTCAATAAAAATTTATTGCTTTCCTTTTCGTACACAAATGCATTCACATGTGAAAGGGAGAACTGAATAAACGAATAAAAAAGTGTGAATAAACATTTTCAGTTTCGTTCGCATTAAATTCCTGACGAATGCTAATGTTGTTTAACCGGGGAATTCTTGTGCACTTTAGGGGAGGCTTAGTTAATTAAATACACCCCGTTTCATTTTCGCGAAAATTATTTGATCTGGCCCAATGCGAGACCAGTCCCGCTTAATTCGTTCGCAAAGATCTCACGATTAATTTAATATTATTTTCACTACATGATATTTTTATCTTTAAGAGCCAGCGAGTTTGCCTTCAAAGTTTATTTTCAGAAGAACTACGTAAACATGTAAGTGAACTTTATTGTCAACGTTCTAAACTCCTACACCAATTTCATTTGGAGAACAGCTAAAGTGCCGATTCATGTCAAAGAAACTAAGTTGTTTCAGGAATACATTTATTTATATAGATATAATATATAAAATTTCTGTAGTTAATGTAGTTATGAAATTATCCCTAAGAATTTTGTTTAGCATACTTTTTATATTAATTTTTTTTTAATTTTTGATTTAATACTATACAGATCTTAAGTACGTTTATTTTACCTTATGAAAATTTATGGAAGTCTGAACCAGTTTATTTAAAATTAAACCAATTATTTATGCTTAACATACATTCAACTAAACTTATAAGAGACATTAAGTGTTAATATCTTGCCTAATAATTTTTCTTTTAATTTATGAATCTGATAGAAAGTTTCGTAAATAAAATTGTTTGATATTTATGTGAGCTCTGCATATTACTTCACAACAATGCACCAACCAAAAGCTATTTAGCTAACCGTATTATAAGACATTAGCTACACCATCTGGGTGTTACAGAGCGCAGCTATAATTTTATTAGAGTTCCTAGCTGAATTACGACTACAAGGTATTACCTAAACAAACGCAGAAGATTTATTTTCCTTGAGTGCATATGACAGTCTGCATAAATTAATAATTTTCCACACGCCCTTGATTAAAATTACGCTAACACATTGGTAAGATGCCGAAGGGCGTAGGGCAGGGAAATTAAACGGTCCATAATAATTTTGTAACGCCAGTATCATGATTAAAATTCTACGATTAATTAGGAAAACTTTTGGTAGGGCATAGGGATGTTTTTGAACATTAAGTGCAACTTGCTTAGTATAATCAACATGCCCCCCACCCACAACATGACTCTCTGTAATTTATAATTCTTCCCCTTGTTACGAATTTTTATGTTTTTCAAAGCATGAGAATTAAAATCAGACTATTGCTGACATCTGTATTATATTTGTCTGAGATTGGGAGGGAATATTCAGTGTTATTACATTATATTTATGAATAATTTAATAACAACATATTAAATAAGTAAGCTATATCAGACTTGCATTACGGTAGACGAATTTTGTAATTTTATTCCTTAGTTTAAAGCTATGGCAGATAAAAGTTTCAATTGGCATCCAATGCGTGGTTAACTTATCCGATAATGACTTAAACTTCAATTCAGACGTTGAAAACTTCTCCGCCGATAATTATTGAAGTGTGAACGGGTGCCAATACTGAGAGCGTGCTATAGCTCAATTAAGCAATTACTGATTGCCTTGATTCTATTCTAGGTCGTAATTATCGAGGCGAATAACATAGTGACCGTTCTGGAGCTGATGAAAGGAGTACCATGTGATATGATGATTGCCTTTCATGTGATAGATAAATGTATTTAACTTCATACTTTAAATGTGAATATTTTCATATACATAACATATATTTATATTATTTCTGGTTGGAACAATTGAATTGAGGATCTCAATGTTATTGTGAAAATAGATCAACCTCTAACTCCCGTCGCTTTGAATTATAAATGCGCGGGTCAGGACGCGTTATTCTGTCACTCGCGTGATTTTGAGACAATCTGATTTCGTCTTTCTCCGTTTTGCTCTCTGAATCTTTTATAACGTCTAATGAATCGGGGTGCGTCTAATGGGTCTGTGGTTATGCCTTTGTTTACATTTATGCTGTGAGAGTAAATTTATATACTTGAGTTGAATTTCCTATGAATACAATGTTCTTTGTTTTTATTGAGGTTGTTTATAAGTCATGAGATACGTAATAAATTTTACTACATATAGGCTTAGGCATATAGATTACATAAAGAGAAAGCATATTTCCAATTGATTTGTACATTTATATTACAGTTATTAGTCTTTTGTGCTTTGTAAACTACACAGAAGACCTTTAAATACTAAGTAATATATTTTTTAATCAATCACTTATAGAGTATTCTATTGTGTCCTCACCCCGATTACCGAACCTGAAAACTGTAAATGTTCCAAGTACGTTCAGCCCTCGAAGAAAGGGATAACGGGATTTAGTTCAATCAAGTATGAGAAGGGGCTTGAAGTTCACAGTGCCTGTTTATTTATGTACCTATCGTTTGATCACTTACTGAATCCTTTCATTTAATACCCTCGCAACAGGTCATGTACTCCAAACAATAATAAGTCGTTCGAGATTTACAATAAAACGTCCAGTTGTATTATTTATTCCGGTAATTCGCATTCCTCTGAAAGTGATTTAAGTGCAGCAAATTTCGGTAATAAAGGACGACTTTAATGACCGTAGGTAGCGAAATCGAATCGCACTTACATTTCCCAGGAGTCGCGGACATTTATTGGCGTGCGGATAAAACAATAAAGAACGGTTAACTGCGTTTTAATGTGAACAAGAACATGGCCATTGTCCGGCTTGCGATTGGGGCCCAGTGGTCATTGCAAACTTACCGCGTTATTCGCTAGGCATGTTGGTGACCTATGATTTTTCTGTATCGATATTATGACTCCATTTTTAAGATTTTTTAAGTATTATGTAATATAAATGTTTTATTTTAATATATTTTCAATGCGATAATTTTTTTTGATAAATTTACGTGTATAAATAGATATAGTTTTTGGTAAAGGTGTTAATATTTTTGCTTTTATTCATAATATTTAAATGAGAAAAGATTTATTGTTATATTGTACGTTTCTGATACATTACTATCAAATATATAAAAACAAACACAAAGAGAAAAACTTTTTAGTACTTAGTTTTCAATTATTGTGATTATAATATTGCGCTCTTATATTTTATCGATAAAAAGCGATACCCATCACATTCGTATGTGTAGGTAAGTAATAAACGTGCCCGCATAAACCGTTGAATTGCTGACCAGCATCGAACTATGTGCCCTTTGTCTGTGTCCGGCCGCAAATTGTTTAAGAAATAAAATAAAATCTAATTTACCGCTTTGTTACTTTTATAGGAAACTGTTTTATAAGAACTGACTTCGGATCTGCAGTGCTTCTATTTTATCGGCTTCGAAATATATCATTTTCTCGTCACTTGACAGTTTTATAATGGGGATGCGGTCAAAAACTTCTAATACGTTTTTGAACTCTGAATGTTTCTATTTTCTTGCATTTTTCTTTTATTTCGGTAATAAGAATTTATCGGCAGCCATTATTGTTATATTGAATTCATTATTAATATATAAAAAGCATGTTTTATAGCTAATAAATCGTAGAAAATGTTTATTAGGTTAGATTTCCTGCATTACTGGACAATGGAAATTGGAAACATATTCATTGATAATAACGTTACGCAGAATAAGGGGAAACAAGGAAATGCATTGGGTTCGTAAAAACAGAAAAATGGCCCTGGGCTAACTGCAGAATGTCCAAAAATACATTAAGAGCATTAGAGACACCGTTACGACCCCATAACAATTAGGGTGTATCGGGTTTGAGGGGTTTTATAAGCGACGAATATTGGCACTGGTTTAAAAAGCACTAAATGAGTGAATTTATCTGGCGTGAAAATAAAATGAATCTTTAAAATAGTATTACATTATACGAAAATTTCGCTCGGGTTTGCGGCATGATAAAAAATGTTAACAACCCCATCAGTTGTGACAAAATTCATTCATAATAAAGACAGCGCAGAGATAAAAGGTATGAAAAATGAGACATCAACGCCGAAAAGACGTTGAATAAAGGCAAGTCAAAATTCTTCTTACCAACGCCGCCGAAGAGTCTTACAATATGCATAACTTGTTGAGAGAGTAATCAAAAGACGATATAAAGTGGAGAGGAGGACACGGCGAAAGGCTAAAAATGTAAACCATCTCTTAGATTTCCTTGAGTCAAGAATCGCGACCCCTCAGGGCGAAACTTGCTATAAGATGGAAAAAATTACAGCTCCCGAGAAAGTTTTTTCGATTTGAATTATGAATCCTTATTTTACGCTACGTCCGAGGGAAGTTTGCTTTACATCGGCCCGGACTCATTCTTTGATGCTATGCGAATGGTAATCTTGTACATTATATGAAAAATATACAATTTTAGAGCTAGGGACAGTATTTGAATAAAATTTAAGAGAATTTAAAAGTTAGATTAAAATATAGGGCTTGCTCAAAAAAATCTGTATGAATTTAGTTTAAAGAAAATTTAATATTAAGTTACAATCCTAATGCGAGTTCATAAAAATGTTTGTTGCTGTTTCACAAAAAACTTTTTAACGGATTTCGATAAGACTTTACCGTAATGTTGCTCAGATATAAGAACAAGACGGAAGCTATAATTTATTCTGTATTTTTGTGTTATATTATATCAGGAAGAATTATAGCCTTTGTGTGACTGATTATCTATAGATGTCGCTACCGTTTGTGATTACCATATTTATTGCTTAACACATTATAGGGATTTCTAAAAAATTGTATATATAATAGATCAAATTTAATGTATTTAATTGTTACTTTGAAAATATTACACTTATCGTTTCTCATTCGAGGCATAACAACTGAAAGAGCTGTCAGGCAAAACTGTGAGATACAGCGAGTATTAACAAACTCACCATATTGTAATGCCTTTATATACGAAACATATGACGTTGTAGATCAAAAAGGCAGTCTTTAAGTTTTTGTTTCAGTAGTAAAACATTAAACCGGAAACATTTACTCATTATGCCTAACTTATAATTGCTCATTTGAAACTTAACCGTATATTTCCAACTTTAAGATAATATGTATATAAGCGTACACTTAGTAACAGCTACTTAAAACAGAATGTATTCACTAGAATTAAGTTTGAAATGAACAAGGATGCTATAACATACTTTAGCTTATTCCTGTTTGCGCATATTTAAATTAAAATAGCGTAAGTTTATAATGCATAAAGCGAGGGTAGGCGCGTTCTTGATATCACTGAAAGTGTATGCTAACTTTTTAAAATTATATTTGCATTTCATATGTGAGAAAAAATTCAGGCGCTGGTTAGTAATAAGGTTTGATTGGTTCTTGTGATATTAAAAATATTTTTGTGCCTTATATTATAATATATATTAAAACTATTTAATGGTGAATTTTGATAATATCAGATTGTGTACCATGAAAACAAATTTAATTATCATTAAATCAAGTGAAGTATCATGTTAATTGTTGATATGTTTTCATAATAAATGAAACTGTGCATTTAAATTTTATTCTGACTTTAGAAATTTCGTTTAAAACAATGTCCTTCGGAATTATTACATTACGTCACGTTTGATTACGTTACTGAAAGCGTGATCATCAGCTGATAACATTCAGTATTCAAAGTTAATCAAATTCAAATGCACGCTCGCAAAAATCTTAGATATGTTTATTAAAATTTATTATATTCATGTTGTAGTTAGTGGACGTACGACGTTGTTTTGGAATATTCTATACGTGTTTCACCATATCGAGGTGATTCTCATTTAAACATCAAAAAGGAGACTACCAAAATACCTTTCCTCAAATATTAATTGCTATAAGATTACCTTTTGGGCACCAATAAGTTTTCACCTTTGTTTGTGACCTTTTGGTGACCATTCCGTTAAAGAACAATGAACGGGTAGGATTGACCCCAGCACATTTTACCAAGTTCTTACCCTGGGTTGCCCTTACTGCCCAGGAACCCTCTGTCAAAGGCTAGCGTCTCCCGAGGGAAATTATTGTAGGGCTTTAAAGGGCATTGCTTACGTGAAAGTATAAAAAAACAGTGTAGTTATAATCGGATTCACAAAATACTATCGAGTATTGGTCACGTGACTGCATTGCTAATCTTGACATTGAAATGAGTACAATGCATAGCATAAAATACATAACAAAAACAAACTTATAATAAGTATTAATATTGGTCGAAAAAATTCGATTTTTTTTTATTGTGCCGTATTATTTTCCAAATTTTATAAATTGATTATACTTAAATTCCAATTATAAACCACATGTGTAGGTATCACTATATAATACAATTCATGTTTTATAATAAATATCCCTAAAACATTAAATATGCGTCAATTATTTCCATAGCTAAGTGCATTCACGTGTTTTATATATTTTATAAGTTGCTATCGACTTAATCGATTCACCCTTCTTTTAGTGCATTTGCTCAGAGACTTAAATATCTCAAGGCAAACATCGGAGTATTATTTACTTAGACGGGACAAAATTTGTCAATCAGGATCAAACACCGCACCCTCCGCGAAAACTTCAGAATAATGCTTGCATCGAAAGCTTTGAGAGAAAAGTTTTCTCAAATCAATGTCGATTCCAATAAAATGGTCAAAATTAAATAAACAACCCTCAGTGAGAAAAAAGGTACTAGGTTTGGTGGCATAGACCGCACTTTGTTGGTGTTGTATATTAAAAAGTAGGGGAAAGTTGACACTTAGAGGAATTTAACATTCCATAGTATTAATTATTCAGGGCGGTGCTTTCGTGTTTTAAGGTGTGCTCGAAGAGGGTAATTTGTTTTGGAAAAAATATTGAGGAAAGAATTCGAACTAGGGAGTTGCATCGAATCTCGTCTCAACAATAGCCAAGGCGGGAGAAAAGTTTAATAAAATTGTTTTGGAATGCAGCGTGGAACGAGATAAGTTTTTAGTTGAATATCCTATCGATTTTAAGGGTTTTCCAAACTTTCTTGTGTTGAACATATTTTCCTTAGAGTCGTTTAATTTTCAAAATTCTACAGAAACCTTATAATGTGAAATCGTGTTTCGATATTTCGACACAAAAGAATGAACCACATATGTACTTATATAAATATATTTTAAGTTTGAAAATATAGTAACTAAAAAAATTACTCTACATCACATGTATGCAGTTTATTCCATAAATTTTAAAAAGATAATTAAGATAGTAAATAAGAATAGTATTCTATAATGATGGTAGTTGTATATACAAAAGAATATTTTTATAGCAATGTAATTTGTAGAGATACTGAGGGGGGCTTAGCGTCCCACCCGGAATACTTTAACTTTTCAATTGTAACTTTTGATGGGTTTCCGAACGAAATAATAATCGCTTGTATCGCTATGGGGTGCGTGAATCAACAAATGTTACAAAGGAATGCCGTTTTTTATGCAGAAAATTAAGTTACGTCTCGAGAGTATTATTCACTGCTGAGAGGAAGGCAGTGTATGCATTTATGATGAGCTTATAATTCTAGTTTTAAATTCATAAAACTATTTTATATTTTAATAAAAACTATAAATCATGTTTATGTTTTTGCATATTAAAACAATGCTAAAAAATTCGTCCATATAAATTTGAATAAGGCTATGTATTATACAAAAGGTATTAGCGTGAACGGCCATTAATTTTGAGTCTCAGACACACCGCTAACTTTCAATAAATTCACAAGCTCACATTTCATGGCAGATAAAACTCATGAATCAGTACTGCATATGTGAAAAACGAAAGTAGGTGGATTCGTTTCCTTAAAAATTCTCAGTGTTGGCGGGACGCGAGTCGAATTTCCTGCATGATATGAATCTTCCCTACTCACTTTAAGGTGATGTATTTTCCTATTTCTACCCTCGGTTACTAAGAGGTCTGTTTCTTGACGTCGCCTATATCACGAAGAGCCCTTGTTAAATTGATTTTCAATTTGTATGAAATGTGGTCCGCGATGCAGCAATAAGGAGGCGGCATAGCGGAAAATGATTTTACAGAACTTGCGTTTGATGAGATTTAAACTGAATTAAAGGATTTCGAATAGATAGAGCTAATCAATTTTTACATGTATATTGTAAAATTTATAGCAGATAAATATTATTATGCAAAAATTTCTAATGATTATAAAAATATTGCAAGGTATGAAGTGAAGTTAAAATGATTTGAAATTAATAATTGATATCATTACTAACAACGACGTTTAATTAATGCATTGGAAAAGATATGTATGTATATTTTGTAAGAATATATTTCCTAGCGTGTACAACGAAACGGTTGTTCTTGTCGCGACAAATGAAATATTCATGATGCTAGACTATTGTCTATTGGCTAAAAGCTTTTTATTTTATTCTAAGAGGGTAAAAAAAATATCAGAAATTTATAAAAATGCAAGTGTTTGGGGAAAATTTGGTTTACTAACGAGAAAAAAAATGTGAAACGAGAGAAAAATTGTGAAAAGTGATAGCAACATGGACCAAAACACGTTAGTGAATATCAATAAAATGTATAAATCGCTACAAGAGAAACAGTTACAATAACAAAAATATTATAACGATACCAGTATCCGTATTTGACATAAAAATTCTGATCCCTTGACAATAATAAATTTCTATTAACTCCTTGAGTTGTTACTTCCATTTTATTGTTAAGTGATAGGAATTAATTCGGCTGACTTATAACTGTCATATATCAGTGAGTTCGGGGAGTATAAAATAAAGCTTTGCGATGATATTAATACTTGGGGGGTGCAGAAGAGAGTAATCCGAGATCGTAAGTCGGCTAAGTGGCCGGCCGTTGGCTTGGAGGCCATGTTTTATCTCATAAAAAATAAGTGAACAATTCGAGGTGAATTATTTAAGCGATTTATATATCTATATATGTATATCTATCTACACATATATGTATAAACCGCTGTGTTTTTATTCCTCATCTTAATAAATTTTAACTCTTTGATTTAAAACATTTGATATTGATTTTATTATGATGAATATAAAAAAAAATCCTGTCATTAGAAGTGTACGCGAAAGTCCTAAGGAAATCAAAGTCAGTATATTAATTTTGAATGATATCTGATATGTTACTCCGATAAGGTTGGATTATAGGGGAGATGAGATAAATGAAAGGTTTTCGTGTAGCCAGTTTTTTGAGGGGTTATTAAATGATTCCTATAAATCCAAAATATTCAATATAACAATGTGAGTTATTTAAAAGAGAGTGAGAAAATTATTTCCTTTTATATTTACCTTAAAATTTTATGCAATAAATTGTTTTCAAGTACATTAAATATAAAAGGATTCTGAAAAGAAAATTTTAAACAAATTACAACATATTTTTAAAACTCCTAGATTGACATTGATTTTCAGGTAAAGATAATTTTATT
This sequence comes from Danaus plexippus, assembly GCF_018135715.1. Taxonomy (NCBI): domain Eukaryota; kingdom Metazoa; phylum Arthropoda; class Insecta; order Lepidoptera; family Nymphalidae; genus Danaus; species Danaus plexippus. Next base: position 4,334,559 of record NC_083541.1, read on the forward strand.
TATTGTATGCTTTTACTATTATTAATACAGATTTTGTAACACACCAGTTTAGTCTGACTTCAGGCCGTCTCTTGCTTTTGTGATCCTTAAACAACTTTATGAATATCTTATTAAAAACTCAAATTAAGAAGGACCTTTCCTATTCTTTATTTGCGTTGTCACAATTTTTGCTCCGTTTACTCTGCCATTCGCAAACAGATTTTAATTGGGTTTTTCATGTTTCGTTAACCTGCCGTTAAAGTCAATGTGATATTTTATAACCTTAAAGAATTTCCATTCATTTTTTGTGAGATTTAATGTAACAACATTTTAATATTTTATATATTTATATGCCTTCTTATATTGATTTGTCATTATCATTAAATATTAGTAATTGATAATATTGTTACAAATTTTAAGGTTTAATTTAACATTTTTGTAAAGATACATGTGTTTTATCGCTGTATAAAAATAAAAGAATTGTAAATAAGTTTTTTGTGAATATGTAATAAAGCTCAACGTTACGTATCATAAAAGGTAAGAAATATATTTTTCAAAGAGTACTCATTATCATTTGCAAATCTCGTTTCAGTGAGCACCGTGTAGTCATGGTGACTTTTGTTACGACATGTTACCAAGAAATGATGCTATTACAGTGAGAGGCGTATATTACGTCATTATTCGCAAGATGCTTGCAACTCCGGCAATCTGAGATGTTACTAATAAGCCCACATGAGTTTTAATAATACCTCCACGTCTCGGCTTTAAAAAGCGCGAGTGTACGTTATGTAGGATTGAGTGGAAATGAGACGTTTAGATACCGTCTGAGGGATATATATTTTTTAAGAAAAATAATAACAAGAAAATTTTAATACATATTTTTTACAGTAATGGTTTTAAGAAATAGAAATAAAATACAGAATTATTAAGGAATTGAGACGTTAACACAAGTGAAATAAAGAAAACTAATGTCAAACAGTTCGTTTAAATGTTGTGAAATTATATGTACTGCAATGTCATGATCTCAATATGTCCAAAAGAAGAGTTTGTCTACAATATTTAATATTACCATGCATCCGAGTAAAAAGTATAACGTTTTGGTAGCGGGTGCAACTGCAATATTTGGTGTGCTATAACGCCCCATGTTTCCCTCAGGGAATTCCTCCCCACTCATTATCCCTGTAGTTATTACTGTCATTTTTCAACTCGTTATTTACTCTGAGAAGCGCTGATATCACGACATCTTCTAGGGCCAACTTTAAGATTAGGGATGAAGAATTTTTGGGATCAAGTGAGATTTTCGCGGATTTGGTTAATAATTGAAAACAGACTTATGTAGGCTTCGAGATTTTTTTTTGTTTTTTAGTTATTGAGTCACGTTTATTACTTTCTAAATAAGTATCTGTGTTTTTTTTAAGAAAGAACATAAATATATTTTGGAAAATAATAATGGTGTTCTATTTATTATTTACCAAATTTCATAACGTAAAAAGTTTTTAAGGTATATTTCTCATAAATGAAAAACGATTCAAATCCAGTGTCACAATGTTAAATCATAATGTCAGTAGATGATAAGGAAAATGTCAACTTGACAACCGAAAGAAAAATAAGTTTCTTCCTAACTTATATAAGCATATTTCAAACATCATCAAAATGAACAATATCCTGGAGACTGCGTCGTTTAGACAAATGACTCGAATTAATGTCACTTTCAAACGCAATCATAATTAATTTTGTTTATTCGATTGAAAGTTAGGTTTTGTTTTCAAATATTTTTATTATTTTTAAACATTATAATAATACTTTTTAAAATGAATTTTAAACTTCACTTATAGATATAAAATTTATTAACCAATAATATAGTTCCATTATTTTGTTAAATCAACTCCTGTGAGATTATTTTCTTTTAAGACTAGAAGATTGTACCTAGCTAAGCTCTTACTCATGTTAGATAATTTTATCTAGTCCTTTAGTACTCTTATAGGCTAGTCATTCTAGCCGATGGCCGAGTTCCCTATTCAACTTCAATATGAAATTATTACCATCCGATTTTATAATATTTCTTTCTATATATAGAGTAATAGTTATTATAGTTTTAAAAGTTATCTGGTTTTAGTGATATCGAGTACGTGTTTTCTGTTGAAATGATTGTTTTACATTATTTCTATTATAATAAAAAAAAAAAAATGTAATTTTTTTTAAATCTATTTAATATGGCACTGATTGTGGATTTTTCTGCTTTTGATATTATACCTTCTTTTAAAGTATTACAATATTAATATTTGTAGTTTATTATTGGTGTGGCTTAAGAATTTAAATTTTTGTAATAAAGAAAATTGTCTGTCAATATTAATGATTAATAACAGCTGCAAAATTATATCTTTAAAGTTCATTGGTACATTAATTATTCTTAAAAGCTCCACTGGTTACTCAAATAAGCGGAGACAACACTTTGTCAAACATCAATTACTTTCTGACAATGATCAATGATGAAGAGGTCCCGCGGTTTCTCGCTTATGGGGGTCTTGATTTCGATTATGACATTGCGTTTTGGTTTGCGAATTTAATTTTTTTTTTAGTTTGAACTTTTATTAAACATGGCTCCAGTTTCAAAGTTCAAATGTAATAAGCATATCTTTTGATTTTTAATAGGAATATGATTGGCGTTTCGAATCCAATATTGTAGTAATTGGATACGTAATATTTAATACTTTCGTGTTAGTAAATACGCTGAAAAAGTCAAAGCGGCCAGACCGCCTCTAGTGAATAAATGATTAGATGAATTAGACATCGTTAGGTCAATAGCCGACCATATATCACTAGATATTTATCGTGTACAATAGGTTTTTATATAATATTCTAGAAAAAAACTAATAATAAGCAAGAAGTATAATATCAGTATTACTTACGAGTAACGTAAAAGTAATAACTAATTGCAATAATGTTGCCATTGACTGAAAACCATACAAAACAGGACCTTGCCATGGCCTTTAAATCACCCTACCGCAATATGATAGGGCGAACATTTATAAAAGGGCCACATAATGGATTCGCGGCCACTCGGAATACGGGTTGTAAATATTTTATCTATTTGATTGACGGACGAGCGCGAGCGCTCCCTGGCGTGTGCATTGGGAAAATGACTCTACGTTGCCATTTGCTGATGCATTTGTTCAACTCTGACAGCTCTTATTGGATGTTAGATCTAATATACTTCAGAGAATAAACTGAAATGTGTTTTATATACAAAATCTCAATTTAATTTGAGTCATTATTTATTTAATATTAATTGATAATAATTCAATTTCAATGATAAAATGTCCCATGTTATTTATATATGACTGCAGTAATATGGTATAATCATATATGATCCCGACAATTAATTATCCAGGATCCATAAAGTCGTATACTATTTAATTTATGATATGTTTCCCTCTACAGCCCAGCTGGGACTGGCACGGTTAGTTCAACTACTTAGTAGTTGCAAAGCTCTAAACTGAACACCTGTATTTACCTTTTAAATGAAATTAATAAACATTTAATTTCATACTGCTGAGGTAAAGAAGGATAGAAGTGTCCTGGGATTTCTGGAAAATTAACCCGCCGAAACTCGACCCATGTTGCAAAATATGCAAATGAAGAGGCGACTCATTTGACGAATTTTAATGGATATTTAACTGTGTTAATTATAAAGTTTCAACTCTACTCGATTTGGTACGCTCGTGCTGCAAACTAATACTACTAATAATGTATATGTGAAATGATTTTCTATATTTATGAACGACTACGAGAACTAAAAACTCATGATATTTTTCTCGTCAAGCTAATATTGAAACCGTGAATGTTAATGAGGGCGGAAAAATTTTATTTTTAGACGAAAAGTATTGAGTGTTCATTTATGTTACTTATAACATGGTATATATTTAATAATATAGTGAAGTAGTTTTTGTCAGTGTTTAAATGTGAGCGTTTCAGCATTATTTATAATCAGATAATTGTGATTTCAAAGGTGTGGTGGGAAATAATCCTACGTCACAATGGCATATGCTAATTAGAAACCTGGAAGACATTTGGAATCACAGTCGTAGACCAAGGAGTTTAATTAAACTATTTTGTACTTAGAACATTGAAGCGGATTCTTCTTGCACCGTATTTATTACCTGAAACAAAGAATACATATATAATTGATATGTGATAGGTTAATTTAAAATTTGTATTTTATATAAAGCTTTTGCCTAAACGGTTTATCTGTTGCTTTATAGCAAATGTATTTTGATACTTTATTGTGTACGAATTTTTTTTATCAAATATCAGCTTCACTATAAAATCGAATAACGTTTTTAAGAAAATTGTCTGATGTAATTTCTCTCCGTTTTTATACATTAAATTGGATTTGAAGCACACTTCTCGTTTAATTTGTGGTGGTTAGTTAATTTATATCCTGGCGTATCTACTAGAAGGCAAGGAAGAGGTTCACATCGAAACTCCCTTAAGATTAATTTACCGAGGTCCTCTTTAACTTTAACTCGTTTGCTTCTGACCAAATTCCCAGCCGGCCCTTGGAGTTTAGAATTAAATTTAATGAAATAAATTTAGGGGATCAGTAGTCGGAACTTGCGCCTAGAGACCGGCTAGCCGTGGCCCAAGTGTGGCCGTAATATGTCTTCGTAGTGTTGAAAGTTAAAACGATATAAATGAGTATTGGTCGAAATGATTACCTGCCTCTTAGTTTGTAAAAATGAAAAGTAAGGATTCATTCAATTTCAATGTTTGAGTTGATACAGAATACAAATAAATGAGTTTTTATTACCATAAAATTGGGAATCATTAATAAATGTTTTGCTATAACTTAAATTATTATCATTCAGGAACACACGCTGACGTTTTGTAACAGGACAGTGAAGTTTGTAATTACATTTGTTATTTTGTAATTTAATCAATATTATTGTTAACATAAATTGTTTATTAAATACAAACAAACGGACATGTTGGAAGAAGACCTATAAAATCTTTTAAAGGTATTTAGGGGGTTTGTATAAAGAAGTCGTACAACTACCCTGTGTCGAATTGTAGTGACGAATCACAAAATAAGTCGACATATATCGCCATGTCGTTGGTACAAGCTGTGAGGTAATATAGTGAATTTTTTATTCACTAAACATGAACCAAATTATTTAAAAATTGCAAGTCTCAACACAGAGTAATGGGACGGAATGAGTTACAACTTAAGTGTCAATTCTGGCTATTTGTTGAGTGTTGCTGTTGTGGAGTAAGAGGGAAATTAAAAATTGAAAAACGCCGCCATGATGCCCGTGGCGTTAATGGCTGTACATAATAAATAAAGCGGGCCGCGTAGGCTTATGTGGGACTCGAGTGGGGGGAGTGGTCGGGATCGCGAATGGCCTCTCTTAGTGACATCTGAGACGGGCCCTTTGGAGAGCGACTTTCGTCTCTGCCTGTTTCATATTGCCCAGCCCGTTGCTTGAGAGATCCTTCACTTTGATTTAACAGAAAAAGGCCGGTTTGATGTCAGCAATGCCTTTTGTGCTTAAAGGTCGAGAGTCAAGAATGAGTACGATTAGACATACTTATGTGATATTAAATTCAAACAGATTAAATAATGGCTAATAGTGTCATTAAATATTTGGGCAATAATATAAAAAAAAATGAAAAAATTATTTATCAGTTCAAGGTGCCGAATCAACCGTTCTGATATCTTTAACCCCTTCGCGAAACACAAATTAACCCTTTAGTACGAAAACGGCCATCTTGTTTTTATTGTTACGCGCGTCAGTCTGACATCTGACAGGCAGCCATTTTGAAAAAAGCTCGAGAGCGGCTTTCTTCCGCATCGGTGGGCCGTCATGAGAGCTATCGTGGCGACACCCCTTTCATTTTACATACACTGCACTCATTGTTTTTAAGGAGTTGTACATACGTGTAGCCTTTGTATTTAACGCTTCCTGATGATCTATCTATCCAAGAAGCCAACGAAACAGTTTTAAGTAGTTCATATTAGTTTTCGTAGATATCCCTGTATTTCTTTAGTCTGTGGCACCGAACCTCACTTACAGACACGCTAGCGTCTGTTTGTTTAGTAATAGAAGAATAGGAAGTGAATTTTTGTTTGTGCTTTTATTAGACTCTGTGATATTACAATAGGTTACTATAAGGACGAATATGTATGCGTATACAAAAGGGTGCTGTTGCATAAAGGGCACCTAACGACTAAGTATAAGGTAAGGATAGCCTCAATGACTTTAACGATCTACTTAATGAGCGGAGGCACTATTTTAACTCACACATCCTTATGGAGACTCATTAATCTCGAGACTCTTATTCATGTTTTTAATCAAAAGGAAATGTATCGTTTTGTCACTACAAAATGAATCATTTAATTACTGTGGAGTTATTTTTAACTAAAAATAATGTAACATAAATAAAAAAACCAAATCCAAACGTAAGCGTTTTGATTCACTTTGCTGTATACATCGAAACTTCGTTCTAATTTTTATTTGAAGAGACGTGCCGATACATAATTTACCTACCCAAAGCCTTTTTTCTGCGAATTACGGAAACGGTACGAGGGCCGTCATTTGCACTCAGTAGTTACTTTGTACGTTCAACAACATAACAAAATATTTGGCGAGAATTTTAAACCTTATGTATTACGTTTTAAGAACTCAGTGCCAAACGTGAGTTCTGCTCCCTTACCACTTATTGTTTTAATTGCTGCCCCCGAGAGGTGGGAGGATCTAAACTCTTAGGATTTGTATATATCGAGTTCTAGTGGTACTTTCTCATTTGGTCCATATACAAAACGTAATATGTACACATATGAAAATCTCAACGACTGTTAACTTTTCTTCAGATTTATAAAAACGGAGTAAGGATGTAAGGGTATTTCAACAAAGATGGTCATATTACAGATAGCATATCAAAATATATATTTGGTAAAATATTATCCGGATATAAAAGAAATGTATGAAGTAAATTAATTGGCGAAAATATTTTTATGCTATAAATAAATTATCTATATTTGAATATAAAGCAAAACAATATCGCCGTTGGCATTTTAATATAAATGTTAAAAAGCCAATCAGTATCCCAAATGTTTTTTTATTCAGCTATCGAATAAACATTGTACTCTAAATAAAATGTAATTATAGCACTACAATGGGCCTGACATGTAGCGAAATAGCCCGGCGGGTAGAAAAACATGGGGTTGGTCTTGTGAAAACAATCCGACTAACATTATCCAGATTTATTAAGACATAGCCCTTATTTAGAAACATCAGTTTGATATATTGTTAAAAGACATTAATGTAGCTAACGTGACATTCTAAAAATAATTATCTTCATTTCTTTGTTGTTCACAATGCAAAATATATTTCGAATTTGTACAGATATTAAGAATTTAAATACTAAAAGGCTCTAAGTGTGCATCTTCAGTCTGGTTGTAAATCAAAGGGTGGTCTAGTGCCAAAGGCCCTTGAATGTTACTTCGAATTGAGAGGGTTTTATCCTGTATATTACATCTGGATGTACATATATACCAGCCGATGAACACCCATTTATGTGTATTTACGTATTAATGAATAATCTTTTCTCTAATAAACTACATCACCTTAAATGCGACGTACATTTAGATAAATTTATTAAATGTTCTTGTTTTTCCAATATCTATTTCTTTGGTGTCTAAGGTGGCGTATAAAAGGAAAAGGTGAAAAATAAACAGCCTTAAGGCAACAACGGTGTCCACTCAAACAATTTGTTTGGTTCCTTTTGGAACGGATTGTTTGTCCAATTGTCAATACAAGTGACAAATAAACTTAAACGAGAACGAAGATTTTATAAATTTTTGCTATCCTACGATAGACATAATTTTGATTGCTTTATTTTGAAAAAAAAAATCGTTTATTTGTCGCCTTATTTAAATTATTAGACTGCATAAGTTCAAGATCACCTTGTATAGAAAGCAAAAACCTTATATTAAAAAACCTCTGTTAACTATTTTCGTGCGTGTGTTTTCATTAGTTGATTTTTTTATTTTAATTCCACTTGGAACGCTTCAGACATATTAAAGACTTTTTTCTAAAAAAAAGATAATTAAACATACAATTTTACAATATTCATTTTGGTGGTGATTATTTTTCGTAATGTCATCCTATTGATTTTCATAAATTTAAGAACCAATCGTCAATATTAAATTACAAATGAAAATATTGATTTAGAATCCGAAAACTTATTGTACATAAGAAACTTACAACTAAACCTTTCTAACCCTACCTCTATAAATAAAACGGTGGTTTTGCCAGGACCTTCGATCACTAATTAAGCCGAACTGTAAAGTCACATAAATAACAGTTCAACTGTAAAAAAAACAAGTAGAAACTACTTAGCAGCTTGACTAATCGCTATCAATGACAGCTGCGAAGTGTTTGGCATAGCTTCCTTACCGCAAAACCGATATAGAACTAGTACTTTAGTTAAAACGTAAAATAGTTTTGATTTACGCAAATGTGTTTTTAGATTTACAACAGCATGCACATATGCACTTTAGAAGATAGCTCGTTTAGTAAAGTTGTCTCTGTAAAATTATAAGTAACTTAACATATAACGTCAGCAGTAAACTGTGGTGAGTAACAAGAGTAATGATATATAAGATATTCACAACTACATATTTAAATGAAACAATGGTTTTCGGATATACCACGAGATTTATTACATAAATTTACATTTTACCCGACGTTTCGATTATTTTACAGCGACCGTGATAAGCAGACCAGATAAATTTCCATAAAAAAAATTATAATTGCGTAGTATATCCTAAAATCATAGTTTAATTTAACAAATATATTCATATATATACTGCTCAAGACGGGTTGGCGATTTCTATCTTATAATTTGAAGTTATAAGACCAGGTTTTCTCACGATGTTTTCCTTCACTGTCCGTCAGAATGAAAATAGAATAGAATTAATAGAATTTACAACAATCTAAAACCAACATAATTTTTTAATTACCTTAACAAAAAATGTACTATTGCATGTACTTGAAATTTTATTTGATAAATAATGTGGGATAATCAGGACGTTAAGAACATCTCAAGAACAAGTAAATAATGTTTAAGTCGATGTAACATTAGCAATCCTAGAATTCCTGGAGCCCCCAGTTTAAACATAAACTCGTATATCTTAGACAAGGCAGTTCATTTGCTTCACGCCTCATAGCCGCAAATAAATCACCAGCCCCACAGATCGAGTTGAGTGAAAATTGTAATAGCATTTTGTAATGTGGATTTGCTAGCATCACGAACGTCTTACGTCTTACATACAACTTATTAGCTACATCAACTGTTAGCTTGCATCCAACCTGCATTACATAGTCAGCAATTTACTACCCGCGTAATATAAATTACCCATATTACATTGATGTTATTATTCTAGAAAGAAATACTTTAATAGAATATTTTTACTCATTACATAAAATTTTAAAGAAATTGCAGATACTTGGCTAATTTAAACTTGATAAACATTGTTTAACTACAAAGATAATCCTGTCGAAGTGCAAAGCAAAACGGACGAATCCCGTTCCACACACGGTCCAGCTGCAGACTAACTTTCTTTGTTCCTTCAACTATTGTTTGGAGTTAAACTTACTGGATGCCGAATGGACCGCGCTGACTACAAGAAATTGTTTCGCGAGTTTCCTAGAGGAAAACATTTCGCAAAACAGCATAAGCAATTTGCTTAGCGCCTCAGCTTACTCTGACCGATTCATATTTTATGGGCTAATGTGAGTTTAATTGCCGTTTCTGTTAATCCTTGAACATTTCAACATTCTTTGTTTACTTGGAGCTTACGCAGATGTTGACAAATATGATTTTAAACTTAGTTTCTGTTTATTGTTGTCTTTATTGATTTCCGAGTAGTTTTAGTTGGAGAAGTTTTACTTAAAGATTAAAATGTATTTATTTAATAAATTTTGCTTCATCAACGAATGTACAATTTCAATACGAGTGTTTAAGTGTTATATTTCAAAAACTGAAACATTTTGTTTAGTTGCAAGGAGAATTATATCCTGGACAAAAATAATTGACAGTCTAAAACACCATTTTTCTTTTGGTTTTGAAGGGAAATTCCTTTTTTTAATTGGAAGCATTGCAGTTTATTCTGTATAAGTAGATTTAATAATGGCATGAACTCAATAATATCCTAATATGACACACATGCAAAGAAACCGAATTGAATGTTTCGATGATCCATAAGACATTAGGCTATTTATCCCCTAAGTGGATGTCACAAATTCGTCACAGATTACATAATAACATTATCGGTAAGTGATGTATGAGTTTCTTTTGTCGTTGCGTTATCGTTTTTGTAAGACTGTGGTACACTAATAGAAACATTAACGTGACTTGCGGGAGAGTTGTGGGGGAGGAATACCCACTTATAAAACTATAAAGATGTTCTCAGTGGATAAACAATTGTTACCGAATATGTTGAAAAAAAATAATAGTTATATGTATAAACATTGCATGGATAAATTGTAGGAAGGATAATGTTAGAAACTTGGGATTCAGTATAGTATATATATACTTCATTAAAAATATATATTAAAATGCATAGTGTCATGCTAATATTCCTATAGTTTTTGCTAAAGTCAATATCAAGTGATATAGGAATACTTGTCTTTTGTACACATAAGCAGTTCTGCGTATTATTAAAGATTCTGGTTACAAATATAGAAATACTATAGGTCATGTTGGTAAGATAAACACACAAATTATCGTTTTAGACGACTTCGAAGTCAGATGATAAAATTCTGTCCAAGGATGAACATTTATTACGAAAATAATTTTAAAATAAGCTACATTGGAACAAGCAATATATTGCGCTTGGATTAGAAGGAAATTAAAACTTTGTTTGTTAATAACAGCAATATATTATGAACAGCTTCAGACACAGCTGAGACCGTTGCACACAACTTTTTATATTGTTCCCAGATTTCGGTAATGCGGTCTCGTTAAATATAATTATTTATCGCTTATAAATTTCTTATATTTGTCGAGAGTGAAGTTTCGTTTTATAATCATTAAATATAATAATCGCATTCATAATTAATAATGTTGAAATTAATTTCGTTCAAAGTAATAAAAATCATTAAAATATCCCTTAAAATTTTCCTTTTGCAAATTAAGATATTATGACGGATTATCCTTTTGTCAATAGAAAAGCCTGCAAAATGGTATAATGTCTTAAAACACAAATAAAACTCAGGACTACAAGACGTTTTGTTTATGTAAATTAAGGATGACGAAGCTACAAAATCGGGTAAGAATTTGTTACTCGACATAAGGCGGCCGTATAAAAATGTTTTGTTTTTCCTAATTGCTTTGAGTGGCTGCTTAGCTCCAGCAAGTCATTGTTTTCGACGTGCAAACGGTAAAGGGAACATTTTGGGCAACCTTGCGAAAAACAGTTACAACCAATATAAAAATAATAGATTGAACGAGCGTTTGTTGTTTGCTGACTTTGAAGATTTAAGTGGATAATGGAACTTCAATTATTAAAAATATAATTTTGTTATGAATTTCCCTCATATTTTTAGAGATTGATTAGAAACGTAAATGGTAGAATAAATATTTCTTGGGATAAAAGCGATCTTTCATTACATTAACGGAAATCAGTTTGATAGAACCAATATTAATCCAAAGTTTAAAATTAATATTTTATTACAATTGAAACGCTTATTTCTCCTATTGGAAAGTGCCGAGGAACAAAGCCGATCTCGATCTGTATAGCTGCCTACAGAAACAATCACTCAAATAGGCTGTTCTTATTGAATATTAATCGCTATTTTCACTGAAGAATGGGTATAATCTAAACGGAGAGACTTTAAACGGAGGAAATAAATTTGTAATGCAAAGTAAGAAATTTCACTCCAATGTTACTGATAAGAAAACGCTTTTATTTAGAAAGACCCTTAAAGCAAAAGAGTCTATCATTTTGGTTTTCGATGACGTCTATATGAGGAAGAATCGGAGAGTCTAGACGAATATAATCCAGTGACGCTCGAACAGTTTCCCGTCGAGCCCGTAAGGCGTAGGTATGCCGCAATTTATTAGCCTTGCAAATTCGACGCACCCTCTATGAAATATAGCGATGGTCGCATCAACCTTGTGACGGCCGACGGTACCAGGATTACACCCTATTTTAGCTCTAATTAAAAAGCCATCAAAGACTTTTCAGTCATTAATCATGAACTGTTAACGTCGAATGCCGACTACCCCGGCTCTGAGAACTGAGCTAAAAAGAAGTATTTGGGATATTAACAAAATACCTAAATATTCCGGCTTAGAAGGGTGGATCAAGTTTTACAAAAAAAAAAAAAAAAAGAGATTTAGCGGGGTTTTGCGGCGGTATCTTGAGTTGTTTTTAGCCGTTTAAAGGATTGGAAATCTTTCTTTTTAAACACGAATAATAATGCCGGAGATATTTTAAGCTTTATAATTGACTCCAGTTTCCATCTCCCGTTTTTATTTCAAACAGCTGAGAGTTAAAATTATATTTCCATTAAGACATCGGAAGAAACAAAATGATGGTAAATTAAAATCAATTATTTGTTATATTTTATTTTGGAAGTAAAAATATTTTCAAATACATTTCATGACGTTTGTTCTATTTAAGTTCTAAAAGGCAACAATTTTGTGCTCTAAATCCGTGATAACCCTACTGTCGATGGACTGTCAATTGCTACCGCTTTAATACGAAGGATAACGGGATGTGGAACGATTATCTAAACAATCAGAGTGACCGCTGCTACCAATCACCGTCTGTTTACCACTTTCAATCAAATCTACGTAATTTGTATTCTAAACTAGGTCAATCTGAATTTATAATAGAATATTTAGCTCTGTTTTTTTAATATACAATTATTACTACCGTAATTTCCTTTTACAGTAAGATTTAAATACTACATTATTAAATAAAGAAAATATAAACTATATTGAACTAGGAGGATATTAAATAAAATTGAGTTTTATAAGCGAACGAAATTGAAATTCGTGCTAAGTCTTTCGCAGGTCGTTTGTTCTACTCGACTTTATCATGAACTGGGTTTTTAATAACTCAAAAGAGCTTATTTAAGCCTACTAAGTTATTTCAGGTTCTTTTGAAGATTTCAAAGTTTTTATAAGCCTTAAAGTTTTTGTTTTATATACATTTATAAATAAAAACATTAATTTATGATATTAATCATTATCATTACACCTATTATGTTGTACATTGTTCATAAGTTTACACGGGATTCAAGAGACACTCGATTAAATTAAGCTCAAATAGGATTTTGGCAGGTGTTAGAGTAAATCGCATCTCCACTAATACGGAATCCGACAACGTGATAAAGGGGTCATTGTTTATGTAGTGCCATAACCGATATCAATCGTGATTTCGATTCGTATCGAGTGCTATCAGAGTATTCTCGATCGGTCTGCATGTACGCACGTCCTCTCAGTACGTGATATTGGCATCAAAAACAGATGTCTGGTGTACAGAAATCACTAGACTTTATATACATACAATGTAAAAAAACAAATGTCACTAGATAAAATGCTTTATTCGCAATTGTTCTAAGGGAATTATATTAAAATAAACTAAAAACAAATGTCATTACTATCCTAGAAGTGTAAGTTCTACTTTTTTATGAATGTATTATACTTTTTTATGAATGTATTATATAGTATCAATTACTATCTACGCTATGTTTAAATATCCATTTGTAAGTATGTACATATAATAAAAATTAAGTACACAGCATTAGTATTATGTGTTAAAAACAATTTTAATATATTGTTGAATAGAGCAAAGGAAGTAATTTTTTTTATTGTTGTTTTGTGTTTCATGTTAGGTATAAAATTACGAAGCTGCTTCTATGAAATATATATTTTGAAAATAATAACATATTTTAAAGTCATTGAGTAGTGTGTCCTGGTATGTTACAGCACATTATTTTTTCTTAAACATGAAAAAAGTTTGGATCCTTTACTAGATAAGTAAAATTGTTTTAAACTTAAAACGATAAAAGTATATATGTACATAAATATTGTCTAGTTGACCTACCCATTTATGTTATCGAGTGGATCGCATTCAAAAATAAATGAAATAGTTATGTTGGGATGGACTATTTTATTTTATTAGTATTTAGTATTCAATAAAAATTACACATATAAATAAAAAAAACGAAACATGTATTCAGTGTCATCTCGGAAGCAGATATTAAAATCTGATAGACTTTAATCATAATTATTAAATACGCTTTAAAATACATTTGTAGATCAATTGTATAATTTGCTGTGTAAAATATATGTACTAGTGTACATATTTGTGTATATGTGTATGTACATTTTGGAGGTTATAACATTTATTTTATTTCATAAAATTTCCGATGATTTTAAATCTCGAATGTCTTTCCAATTTCATGTATGAAAGCCGTACATTCCTAAAGAGCTTCATTATAAATATTTCTCTGATACATATAACGCGGAACTTAAAAAAAAACTGAAATACTAGACTTCAATTAAACATTCGATGAATAAAATTTCACCAACGAGTTGCCTTTTATGACACATAAATATATTCAGCTAGCGAAAAGAGGACGACTTTTCTGACGAAATATTCGAAAATATATGTAAGCTATAAGAATATTCAGATTTATGCTTACTGTTACAAGTTAATTTTGGGTATTCATCAAAAAGTGTTCACTCCATCCAGATTATATCTGTAGTGTTAATAAAGAATAATTATTATATTATTTGTAATTAATTCTATAATTCTAGAAGATTTAGATTAGAACTAGATTAAGCCTCATCATAATAACTGTTTACTGCACACTGTTAGCACTAAAGATGTTTATTTTATTATGTAACATTAATGCAATAACTGGCCCAATTAAGTTAGTACATAGGATCGTATGTGGTTATGACAGTACATTGTTCTTGGAAATTGATATGGAATATAATGTTATTGGACAAAATTTTCTTATAAGTGACACATAGTTCTAATATTAATGAGTTAATATTATACATATTATATATATGACAATTTCTTGTCGAATACCTATGACTGTAACTCGAATCAACTAATTTCCGTGTAATTATGATTATAAATTTATGAGTAATGTTACTCGAAATAAATAAATATATGACCAAAAAATCTGCACTATTAAGAAGCTGAACTGTAATATTTATACAGAGGCTACATTTATATTTATATACATATAGAAAAAATACTGAAGGGTCTATTTGTTATGTAGAAATTTAATGAACACACTATGACTAGTGTGCAGTAGGTACTGTATCCGATACTTTGTGACTTTTAAAATATTACGATTGACTGTATGATGGGTTATTTATAAATTTTTATAATATCATTGTATATCGTATACCATAGGTTAATTTCTGAACAACAAAATATTTTTTAACAAAAGTAACATATGGCTGAATCGATTAAAAAAATACATGTTTTATAACAAAACATTATCAATGTAATTGCTTTAGCACATGTCGTTAAACTTTCGGATGGAGTTAATAGCAGCAAATAAAACCCTAAAACTCACAATAGGAAATAGCCTTACAAAGCCAAACCAATAACGCAGTTGATAGTTATAGTAGCGTGATCCCAAGCCAATTACGTTACTTCGAGGGAACAAAGTAAAAAAAAAATATACAACAATAAACTAATATAATTTAGAGGCAGCGACGAGTGAAGTCGTTACCTATTTGTTTCGGGGGACGGCTCTAATTTAATGAAGGATTCGGATTCATTTCCATCATTACCGAATTGAATATACAGTATTATTATAAAAGCCCTTGCTGAGAAAACAATGAATTATTGAATGTACTGTTGTAACTATACCTTAATGTTTGGAAGTTCCCCTGTAACTATAATTGAATCTGTCATCATCACGCTTGATTCATATTATTGTAAAATTTATGTAATGAATTTTAAAATACATTACAAATATATAGGAATGACTCTCAAAAGCCTCGAAGCGAATCTGATAGTGACGTTTTTTAATTAATTTTAAGACAACCTTCAGGTGAGGCTTTAACTAATCTCATTAACACATTTTCCTGTTACATAGATGTTTGAAATATATCAACCTCACTCTTATATCATAGAATGTCGTGAATGAAAATTAGTTGTAAGCGGTTCAAATGTGACTATTATTTGTCATGTATTTTCTAAGTTTTAATAAAATCTCTTTTTTGTTTTCAAATATGAGTTTCCATTTCCATCCATTGGACTAATGGAAACTCTACCAGCTTTTAAAAAAACATATATAATAAAATTGCAGACAATCGAATCTAATATTCATGACTACTTTTAAAAGAAACGTAAATATTTCTAGCTTTTCAACATTATCGTCATGATATCTGTGTAAGGATTTTTTTGGTTAAGTTTGCTTCCTGTATGTTATTACCTTTTGCATTATGTTTAAAACTGCCTGACCAGTTGGCTTTGTTTGTTTGTCCAGGTAAAGAAATTTTTTTAAAAACCTTATCTTCATTACACCCATCTGCTCCAAGATTGCATAAAATTCTTTGAAGCTATTCTTTTCAATATTACAGTTCTTAAGTTACTTTACATCTAAAAATTGTAATGTTGCTGTCAAATAAGGTATTTCATGAAGAGATAGGATTTAAAAAGTTTTTCTGTTACATACTAATATAAATCTTTGTGTATTTTGTAAAAACATTTGCAGATTGAAATAAAAAAAAAATGTAGATTTTATAAGGTTTTTGAAAGTCGAATTCATTCAATATTAATATTTTTTTATCTGTCCAGGGGTTTATATATATGTAAAGTCATTGTAGTGAAGCAATTTTACACTTTTTTAAACCCTTCAGTTAATAAACTATATATAGCTATGTATTTATGTATAAAATATTTTACATTAAAAGTTAGAAAGGAAAGGACCCAGATTATAGAAATGATATTATTATCTATAAAACTTTGTTATAGCTCCGTAAGGACGTTTTAGGAATTATAAAATAAAGATATTATGACTCAGTTCTGTTAAATTAGTTTCCAATAGTGTGTGGGAGTCCCATGTATTGACAAAACCCTAAGCAGTACAATATATGCTGTACACTAAATATAAATCGTAACTTTCCTTTTACAAGGTCATTAGGGAAATTGGGATCGTTAATTTATAAAGGCCCCCTTTAACTGCTTTGCTATCGACGAATTTAAATCAGTAATCCAGCGGTTTGTTTTATAACAGTGATATAAATTTATATGATAGTAAAGAATAATGTCGTGAAACGATTCTGTATCACAAATTATATGAAACCTTTCTAATGATATGATTGTAAATTTAAATGACCTATAAATAGGTTATTTAATGATTCATCCATTTTGAAGTAGAATTCGGGTGACATTTATTTTATTACTTAAAGTTATAACCATGATCTGAATACGTATATACATATATAAATAATAAATATTGAATTGTAAGTTTTTTTGTTCTTTAAGGTCGAATTAAAGACAACTATAACTTGATTATGTACTTTTAACTCTATGTTTTTATATATCATGTAAATTTTTCATACGCTTGTCATATATACATAGTCTATCTTATTAGCCCAGTACATAGTAAAAGGGTAGTGGGATATTGAACTGGGTCGGGGATGGAAACACATCTTCAATAACCAGTTAACGTCAACGTTTTGTGAGAATATTATGATACTTCCTATAAAAGAACCTAGATACTGGCTCACATAATGATATTTAAGATTTTCGCGTGTATTCATGTAAATAAAACGAAGGTTTTCGGATATTACTACGCGTTTTTCCTCCCGTCTGCCTGTGAAAATTTCAACTCGTCTGTGCGTGATCACGGTTGTTGCAAAGGAACCGAAACGTCGGGATTATGTAGTTATAAAATAATAAAAAAAAACGCGTAGTAATATCCGGAAGCTTTAGTTTTATTTTATAGATACTAGCTAATAGGATGCAGAAAATTTATTACTTAAGTGTAAAGAAATTCCACATTAAATTAAAACTGAGCAGAGTACTTTACTTACGTCAAATATTTGCTAATCAAACATTCTTGTAACAAACAAAAAATAATTACAAATATTTTTCATCTCTCTTATGTTTTGGTTCGAAGTGTCAATAGTAACACGAACGGTTGGTATTGAGTTACGTATAAAAAAATAAATAAAGGCGTATAAGTGCCAAAACAAAAGGACGCCGATTCAGTTAGATCGAATTACTTTTGATGAAATGCATTCGTATGGACCCTGTGCGTGTATTGATTGAACCAACGCCTTTTCTTTGAATTTGAGACAAGCTAGTATTGTAAAGGATTATGATTATTATTATATGAGTGACAGCTGTGGTTGAAATGGTACTTTTAAAGGGAAGTCCATAAAGCATCCCACAAGCGTTTTGAAGATCAAAAAAATTCATATACAAATGTGGCAAAAATTTATTTAATAGCAGTATCTAGGAAATTTAATTCAAATATCGAACTAATTTCATCTATCGCAAACATTTTTATTTTTTTTAATTTAAAGCACATTACAAAATTTAAACCTACAAATTCGAAAAGGCTTAATAGAAAGTAGTAAATAAATATGAATTGCGGCTAAATAATTTATAATTCTGACGTATTTCTGGAATGTTTGTTGTCCAATCAGTTTGTTTCTAACTGCCGTTATACACATTTCGTAGAAGCATAGTATAAATATCGGGTATCACGAACAAATAGAATCGTCTACATTGAATCCAAAGCTTAATTAAGACTAGGAACCGACAACGGACTCTAATTAAACTTATTTCATTATTTCCACGAGAGAAATTGTAAAGTTAAAAAGTATGATGTAGATACTTCTACTTTATTTTTCTGACAGCAAGTAATCAAAATTTTTATAACCCAGACTTATCGTATCTGATTCTAAACATTACAATTATCTTAGAAAAGAGAGCTTATTAACGTTTTTTTTTTTTAAATTAAATACTAAATAGTAGTATTCCATTCTGAAATAATATTTTTAACTGTATTTCCGTCTAACGCCCAGGTGTTGAAGGCTACACTGAGAGATTATACTGCGATAATTTAACTTAAGCTAAGTGCTAAATATTAAATGTTCTCTTTACTAGTTATTTTAAAAACGTTACCGCACTGAAATGGAATAAAATTAACATTGCAAATGCTACTTAGGCAACGTTGTGTAAGCCCTGAGTACATTGTTCATTTTCACAAGATCTCCATAAACTTTATTCTTTTGGTAAATTTTTGACTAAGAATAAATTAAACATTGAAATTAAGCATCTGCTGCGTCACAAAATATACTGAAAAAGTTAATATGTCTATTTTTAAAGTTGGAAGTTAGATAAATGTAGTGTTTTAATAATTTATAGAATATGAAATATTATCATGCGTGTGTTTGACGCTCAATTGTGCAAAAATTAATTAAAAAAAATAGATTTTTTTTTTGTTAGGTAGAGAGTTGAAATAATGATACATACCTTACATTCAAATTTATAAGCGGAATTAACACGTGAAGTTATGAGACTACATCTGATATACCACGTTTTTTTTTGTCTCACAAATCATAATTCCTTCAAAATTGAAAACTCTGGAGTGTAATCTTTATTTAATATCCTTCGAATTGAATATCCTACGACGCCTTAAGAGGGATAAAGGATTCGACAATAGTCCAAGATTAGGCACCTAAAGGCATACGGGTAACTTACGTTGGCAAAACGCTATGGTTCAATTTTAGGAAGTATTGACGAATGGGACATGAAAGGGTTTGAGCAGAGATTAGGTAACTTATTCGGCTTCTGCTTTCGAACGTTCTGAGTACAAAGGCTAAAATTTTCCAGACGGGAAGATTTTGGACGCTTATACGAACAATGCTTATAGGCAACATCAACGTAGTGATGACTGTTTTACGACTGGAATTCGCGGATCTCTTTGCAACCGCAATTGTTTTAAAGCGAACAAAGCAGGGCGTTATAAAGTTAATGTGGACGGCTCAAGGTCTGAAGGGGATAGAGTGCTGAACAAAATTTAATTTATATACCGCGGCGATGTAACTAAGGATGCACGGATTAATTTCATAAAAGACGACTTTAATCTAATACTTAAGAGCCTATTTGTGTTCAAGTTTATAAGTGCTTGAACAGAAATTAGTTTTGGTTTTTAAAACATTTTATAGTACCAGATTATAAAAGATTATATTGACAAAAAATATTTTTATAGAGATCGCTTTATTTTTAAGACTTTTGTTATTAAAGAGGTCTTTTTGTTATATTTTATAGTAGAGAATTAAATAATTAACTCAATCTAGAGTCATCAAGATTCCCCACTGCGATTGTTGGTTTTTGCAATAAATCAAATTAAGCTAGCAATCAACAAATCATTTACGCTTACTTTGCAAATGAATTTTGATGTCGATAAAATGAAAACAATTAACAGAACAGGTTTAAATAGTGCATAACTTTATATAGGGCCTTAATTGACTTTTGATATAAATATTTTGTATTAAATAAATATACATTTTTAGAATTATCTGCTAAGCATATATATGATATATGAATGTTTTAAGGAGACATTGCTTTGCTTTTTAAAATATTTATATAAAGTCGTTTAAAAACTGGTAATAGATAAAAAATTCAAGTTTGAATTTTCTAGTGATTCAAAATAGGTACATGAAAGAACTATGAGATATTTCCAGTTACATGAAAACTATATTTTGTAAATACATACTTTATATTGCATTTGTTCGGTCCATTCAAAGTCACGTCTTAGGTTGAAACGCTGAAGAATTTGAACGTCACTAATATTTACAACATTCAGAATGATTTGCGGAATCACCGAAACGTGAAAGCAGCTGAGATAAAATGGGTTGATCAGCCACGAATACCTGAACGTTTGATTCCAAAAAGCGGTTTGACGAAGGTAAGTTTCCTCCCGGCGTCCTTAACCCTTTGTCTCGCGAGAATACAATGGACAATCGCAATACCTACAAGATACGATATGGGACACATTTCTTATATATACGTGACCAAATTTCGTACAAAATGTTTTGTGCCGCGAATGTCTAAAATAAGTAATGTCATCTCCCTTCGGACTTATCCGTCGTGTCTTCTTCTATACGATTTGGGTCG
The DNA here is from genome assembly GCF_018135715.1 of Danaus plexippus. NCBI lineage: Eukaryota > Metazoa > Arthropoda > Insecta > Lepidoptera > Nymphalidae > Danaus > Danaus plexippus. Next base: position 4,355,725 of record NC_083541.1, read on the forward strand.
GGTAAAGGTTGTTGATTTTGAGATTTCTTTCTCATCTGACAATATAATACATTCATTTCCAAAACGTTTTATTATTCAATCGACTATTTACTGAGTAAAAACAACGGTCTTTTGAAGTTGAGAGCTAAAAAAGGTCATTTCCATATAGAACATTCGACATTTAGAACTGAGATGTGGTCAGTGGTCAAAGCAACTCGAACTCCGAGTTGTGACTACGCCGGACGTTGGCAGTCGTTCCTTAGTTTATTGTGTGTTTTTTCCCATTCCACTTTGCCTGGCTGAGTGCGTTCTTTCTTTTAAATGCTGCTGATTTAGCTCATTCAGGCTGCCTAGGCTTTCAAGTGGCCATTGATATAAAATATTAAATTCTGCAGATATATGTATATATAATATCGGGTCTGAATGTAAACAAGTATGATGGCATATATTTAAGATCAAAAGTATTTAATAATATATGAAATTTATATAAACAAATAAAAAAATCAATATATGAATGAAAATAAAATATAAATTTCGATTTTCTTTGAACGACTGAACTTTATAGATAAATGCAAAACATTTGTCAATGTAATGACAAGCGTCGTCCATTATTTGACCAACCGCTGAAGAAGCGACCTAAACTTATTCGTCCCTTTCAACGGGCCATCATTCAAGTTTTCAACCCCTGTAATTATCAACATCGCACTAACCCCGTCTTCACCAAAATTGTATGAACGTGCAGTTCAAACGAGACTATTATCATACAGAAGTTTCACTACTTCAAAGACGTAGATTAATAGAGAATTATGTTTGAAAAATGTCGTATATGCATGATATGTGTGCAGCTGACGCCAAAACATGGCATTATGAGGTCCCTAATCTACTTTACGGTCGGTTGGACGGAGCTGTCGATAACAATAACTGACTTAATATGCCCGATAATCGGTTTTGCTATTCGAAAACCTACGTGATTGACACAGATGACGTTTGAGCTAAATAGCTTCAGCACCATTCAAATAGTTTTCCCATTAAGTTTTGAATGCAGAGATGTTTTTGCCATTTATTTTTTTTTCAATATTGATGTGCTGTCGAAAAAATATTATATTTGCCTATACTATATACGCTTTTACCCCTGTGGGCATAAATAGCGTCTATACTTCAGTCGACTGGTTAAGAAACAAGAAGAGGTAATGCTTTTAACATGCTCAATATATATTATTTGTGCTAGGTATGTTGAAACATATATATGTCCCTTCACGTGTCAATCGATCTAGATAAATTTTAGTTACATTGTTAGATTTTTGTAGGTAACACAACCCAATCACTGGGTATATAAACAAATTAATAATTGATAACATTAAGTCTTTTAATACAGTAAACAAAACTTTTGGATCCAAATTTTTCAATATATTAATATGTTTTATGATAGAGACAATATTGTATTAGAACTCATTTCTATTATAAAATATTTTTGTTCTTTTTAAAATATGTTAATATTAAGAAATTAATCTTCTCGTTATTATTATAGACCAACACTCTGAAATATGAATGGTTGCTTAATAAAAACTTTAATTTATTTTTGATTACCAAAATTATTGTAATGAACAGTAAAGTATGTATCTAGGAGATAGCCGTGAATTGTTTTTGGATTACATGAATAAATAAGCATGTAAAATTTTTATTTTAGAACATTTTACAACTTTTACGAATAAACTTTTTACCGATTTTTGATATACACTCTTAATGATCTAAGTTCCACTCATTAACTCCTCGGTGAGCTGTTTTGAGTCACTGTTTAATGAATGTAGTAAAAGTAATAAAATTGTACCTACATTATACGAAGAAGTATTTTGTTACGCGCGATTTTAATTATTTTCTTTCTAATTAAATCTATGTATCATTCATGGTGTATTCTTAAAAATAAACCGAAAGAGTGTATACAAAATACAGCTAACAAAATATGAACCAATCATCTAAAAGAAATTACGGAGTTCTAGGAAATAAACTTTCATAGAGTAACAATAACTACAACTGTATTAAAATCTCCCGACATCAGGGAGGGCAGAGAAACAAAAGGAATGTTTTGTCTCACTTTACCTATTTATAAACATATCCTTGTCTCGCTCTCACATTACGTACCCTTGAAAGCGTCGCGGGCGTGCATGTGTGTGTTGTATACATACAAATGCATACGTAAAAAACATGTTTGTTGCTTACTGCAACATCATGAATCATGGTTCGGTATCTTCTGGGAATTGTGCAAAATTCCTTATTGTATGTGTCATATGAAACACACATTGCTTAACGGTAACATAGCCCTAATTAGTATAGCTTAAACTAATAAACAAATATATAAATTGTATATAACTTACCTCGCTTGTGTCTCACGTTGTATTTGTTTTTTATAACAGGTCCAGTACAGCAAGGTTGTTCATAGTAAAAATTATAAGAACTGTCTATTCCAGTTTGTACTGACTGGGATTGAACCTGCCACTCTACACCGACAAGCACTAAAGCTACCCGCACCAAAGATGTCACGCTCATAGTCCGCATCTTTACACAATCACTCAATGTACGAACAAAACACAGATAGTACGGAATATGTTATTTAGTAGGAATTTAACATTATCGTTCCCTGCAAACTAAATTATAAATGATGATAATCACAAAAAAAAATACAGTCGGTCTTTGAAAATGTTGTAACAAAACTCCAGCAATAAAATTAATAAAGAATTATAGTATTATGTAATTATTATAATGGTCTAGAATTTATATTGTTAATTTTTAGGCCTAAACTTAACTCTTCAGTGCTCCAGCGACGGGATCTGACACAGGTCATTACGACTCGGATGATAAAACACATGACTTCACCTCCAATATTATGCGAACCAATTTTTCATTCAATATTTATTGGTTATTGTGATTGAAACGAAATGATTTATTAGACTGTTCTCAATGGCAAACATTAACTTCAATATTCAACAATGCAACCAATAATGACACAATGCCATGAATGTGCAACACTATACGCCCATCATGGGAGATATTATAATTTTATTATTAAGTTTTTATCTATATCTTTTTGGGGTTAGAAAGCAGTCATGATCTATAAATCAATATAGCATTTATTTATTTTCGCTTGTTAAAAAAACTACGGCTGTTGACCTAAAGGTCGTAGCCATAAATGGCTACAATATAAATTGACGCATCAAAAAGAATCTAATTATTTACATATAAAATAATAATAAAATTTTATAATAAATTAGTTCTATTATCTGTTATAATTTCGTCACATCATCCATATTAAAATATAATCATTCATCTTAAGTCCAAAGAGATGATAATCGCGGGTATCAGTGAATAAATAAATGTCTTCTGGTAAATTTAACCCGAATCCCTTCATCATGTGGCAGATATCGTGAATGCGGTCAGACCCTGGAAGAGTCCTGATGAATTAAATTGATAAACCTCAAAAAGAATTCCAAAAGGGCCGAAAAGGGGATATCTGTGAAAGTTTTGCATGAATATAGTTTATATTTTGTAACAGCTTCATGTAAAAGGTGTAGAGAATAAATTGTAAACTCCCTAAGCTTGTTCTTTAAGCTTGTTTGACTTTTGTTCTTTGGTGAGTGTTTTAAGTTGACTTGATTTTAAGCTTCGACTTTGTCATTATTTTGTAAAATTTGTGATCTCAGCGTGGTAGTAAATATTATATTATTATATCATTAATTTTAATATTTGATATATCATTTAATCAGTTGAGACGTTACTTGTTTATCGTGATCTTTGATTTTGATAATAATTTAAGGATAATACAATCTTCAAGGACTATTACTTTTATAACGTTTAATAAAAACATTATTATATTATGGCAGAAGTAGACGTAGATTCCAAGGGATTTAAAAGTATATAAAAAATCTTTAATTTAAACTCATTGGCATTGTGGGCCCTTAAAATTGATACGAAATGATTAATGATGTAGGTTTAACTTGTGAATGATTTCTTAGACAGATATTTGAGTGTATATAAAATTTTCAATCTCCCCTTTCAAAGCAAATGGGGTTGAATTACTTTTATAAGTTATGTTTATATACATAACCGCGTTGAATCAAGAAGTATGGAACCTATTTATTTATTTAACGATTAGTTTTGATGGTGGTAATAATTTTCATTATATAAAAATATGATTAAGGATGTAAGACTGAGACATTTTAACATTACTTAGTCATTATTAAAGTTTCTGTTCATATAAAGGTCTATCATTACAACATGACCGTGATGTTTGCTCGTTTTTATATCACACGGTAACGAGAATCTCTCTCGTCCAGTCCAACACAAACCTCTCAAGTGAGAACCGGTTTGGTAACGACGTCTTCATTACGAATTCCCTCAACACCAAAAGAATACTTAGATATGCCGCCCGAAAGAATATGTATTATCTTTGATCGTCACATCTTTCGGATATTGAAATCATATTAAAATTCCTCTTTAAAAGAAACAAATTTTGGTTAGATAATTAATTTCGTTAAAACAGTGGACTTTGATATAATCGAATTAAAACAATGGAAATAATGCAGATGGCTTAATTCATCTCAAATTTAATGAGTAATTAAAAAATTAAAAACTCCTAACTGGATATCAGGGACGGCAAGGATTTCTACAGCATTATTTTGTATGAGTCCATTAAGGGGATCAAATCTGCTTTTGTATCAGATCTCATTTTCTTCCACAATTAAACCGTTACTACTGCCTATTGCACGACAGGCTTCGTTTATAATAAGGTACGATCTTAAGAAATTTCATTCGACATCCTATTGAAGGAACCCTTCAATTGTGCGAAGGTGTTCAATTGAATGATAGGGAACAGGGGTATGAGTATAATAAAATTTTGTCTCGATTAAGACCACGGAGCTTGTAATACAATACTCGATGTTCTCTCTACATCTCGTATCAATGTCAAGCCAAAAAAATATCTACCGACAAGTCTTTATTCGGTACTTATGCTTTTAATTGATGAATTGTTTTGATCTAAACTTACAGATAAGGAAATATTGAGGAATATTCTTTAACATAATTTAGAGCCTGTTTGCTACAAACAAGATACAAGCTAATAAAAATTTTGAAAACAAAAAAAAAACTAATTTTCTATTCTTATGATATAATGAACAAATAATGTTTATTTTTCGTTTGTATACAAAAGACCTACAATTGTGCATTCATTTTAAATAGAATGAATAAGGAATACGACAATCTTGTAGAATGAACAACCGTATACTTTGTTGGCGTTTCTAAAACCGCTTCATACCACAAATAGCTTGCTTTCTGCATATTGCCTTTGTAAGCGAAGCTTGAAATCGTAATGCAATTGCCTTGCAGATACCTTGAATATTTGACTTGGATGGGCTATTTTAATTTTTTCATCGAATTCTTGCCATAAAATATATACATACCCACAAAGAGTAAATAACTTATGAATTTCATTTTCTAATCACCTTCTAAAATATTCAATAAATCCAGCTTCGCTTAAGCAATATTTCGCGATTAGTATCTGACGGTAATTAAAATTTTGTAGTCATGAATATAATTTTAATAATATTTAGGAACAATAAAATCCGGACGAGCTAATTGGCTGGCCAGAAGAGATACGGTCCGACGGATGTTTTGAATTATTAATACAATACTAGAGCGGTGAATTCTAAGCTTCTTAGTGGCCAACTGAATAAATATCGGAACGATAGCAAGGGCCACCGACTACTTCAACGGTAATACAAGTATTATGTAAATGTGTTTGCTTTAGTTTTACCTTATATTGATTGATGTCATATTAATAATCAAAATTATAATACATTTTTTGATACCCGTTTGTGATAAGGATATTTTATTTCTTATTTACGTATTTCTTAAATGTTGATAATCTGTTTAAATAATTATAACTCACGTCTTCACTCCAGTAATTGGTAATTGGTGCTTTATATAAATGTTTTAGTACAACCATCGCAGCATAACTCTACGAATGCTATATGATATTGCCAATGAGTTATTTGTTACTGAAGTTTACATTAGTAAAAATATGTTTATATATTTGACCCCTCTAATTATTAAAACAAAATTTTAATTCAAAATTCAGCTCTACGGTAGATAGCGCTGTACAAATAGAGATGTATTTTTTAATGTCTGTATATTATGTCAATAGCTGAATCCAATAGAGAAACCATTTCAGATTCATAAAGGACATCTATGCACATTTTACTTACATTTATATACTAGGTTTGACTTTCAACTTTAACATTAAATCGTCGTAACTTGACAAGATTTCAGGCTAGTTTATAAGTTATTAATACTGTTCGGTTACAGAAACCTCGATTCTAATTAGTTTCCGGATACAAAATCAATTAAATGCTAACAACGCCGGGCCCGAAACCGCATCTCCAAGAAATTTTGATACATAACCCTAACACATAATAATAATATTAATAATTTTCAACCTAATACCTGCTATTTTATTACTTACAATGTCCCCATTAGATAGACAATGAGCATTGACGAATGTTAATCGAATCTTAAAGTGTATTTTAGTTGGAATGTTTATAAGTGTGATTTAATTTTTTAACAATATCGAAATTTGTGTAAAGTTCTCGAGTTATTGATGTTTTTAGTCCTATCAGAATGTTTTTAGCATCTGAATGTACTTCCTACTTAAAATTTCTATAGAACGTTCATAGTTCATTTAATGAGTACGAGAATTATATCGCTCAAGTATGCTCATTTTCATACGTCTTCATGTTGATTAAGAGCCTATTTAAATTATCGGCGATAAAGTTTTTGGTCTGCAAAAGCCTTTAAGCTATTTAGTGTTTGTTTTTTTTTTAATTTTTAATAGGAGTTTAAAAATGTCTAGAACCTAGTTCGTGGTTCGAGTCTATATGAGGTATTAAATATTTTTTCATGTTATGATATCAAACTTTTAAATGAAGTCCAGTTTTTAAAGTTTTTAGCAATAGAATTATAATAACTGATTAAGAGGAATATTGGCTTGTGTCTTACATTTATATTTCATCTCTTTTCAACAATATTCTATCAAGCGTTGAGTAATCTCCCTTATTGAAGTAGTATTTCTTCCTAACCGATTTATAATATTTGGTACGTAATAATTCTTTGTGAATTAAAACCATATTTCTTTAAAACATATTTTTTTCTTCTTTTCCCATATAAAGTTTCATGAGCAAAATTAATATAAAAACAACAATGTGATAGTAAAATTAATGTCAAAAATAATTATATTAATAATATACTTGTAAAAATTTCAAAATTAAAAATAGAACCATATTTAAATGCAAATGAGCGTTCGCTTTGTATGATAACTTATAAAAATTAAATTTACAACCAAATCAATTACACATAATATTAACCTGAAAAATAGAAAGGTAAGGGATATTCGTAAATTGATCTAGAGGTAACATAAGCAATTGTTATGTTACATCTGTTAGGGGACCACTGGATTCAAACCACGTACGTAAACGTCTGCCTCGCATTATTGATACAAATATTTATATCAATTGTTCCGAACAAGGATACAGTTGTAATGGAATAATTTCGGGACTGTTCGCTAAGGTTGGTCAGCTTAGAATATTTTTACATCTAAAATAATTTCAAGCATCCATGTGGAAATCTTGACGAATCATATGAGTTAGATACGTAAATTAGAGTTTTGAAATCACGAGTATATTCCATAGATGACATTTATTGTTTGTAAACGTTAATCATGAAAGTAATACACAATGACCTCATAGCGAAAACTGCCGACTCATTGATTACTTAGAATTTTTATTCATCATTATTTGGCTGTTTTATTTTTTTAAATTTAAATAACACTAAGTGAGATTACTCAATCCACTTTTGTTGCTCCACAAAAGTAGAGTCAAAATAACAATTGTTTCCCGTTTTCAGCAAATTGCTTTCTGCCATTGTGATGGGAACAAGAGAATTATTTCTATGGATAACTTTTTGTACATCTATTTTTGTCATTGATTATTAGTTAGTTTAATGTAAGGTGAGCTTTCTGAGTGAATATTACAAGTAAGGTAATTATCAAGTTTGTATCTATATCAAAGTATTTGAAGGTAGCTTATTTGAAGGGGAACACGTGTTTACCCTCTTTTCGGTGAACTGTCTATTTATACTGCTATGAGGTTGTTCAACCCGACGGTCAAAAAATTAAATTAAATGATAATAACGAAGAAAACACTTGAAATAATTTAAAACATAAAAAATTATGGGGCTTATATTCTCAGCAATGTTTTGGTTATTAATTTTATTTTTATAGCTTTAATTACAGATACCTCTATTTACATTTTTTTTTCTATTAATATGATTAAAGAATGGTAACGAGCAAAATTATATTTGCCTTTACTTTAGGTAACTCAAGTAACTATTTTCATATTTAATTTAAGTGCTTATCAAATAAATATACATATATGTCAATGAAGATGGTCACTTTAAAAATAAAATTATTTTAATCGATACAAAAAAAAATATACAATTGTATTTATTCCGTACAAATTTTTTGGGACTTTTGTATAAGGTAAGATGCTGGAGTTTTGTTTGTCTCTATACAAGAAATTCGTGACGACCAACCTCTTCAGTCCGTTGAACCAAACACGTTGCAGTTACACAAAAAAATAAACATCACTCTGCTCTTAAACCGAGAAGTCACTTTATTTAGAATTAAATACAATGTTATCACAACATTATATCATTAATCTATCATACCAGTAAACATTTCAATTTATAAGTTTATAATATCGGGAGTTACGAAGAAGTTTGGCGCAAATACGTAACACTCGTCCGTCGAGAGTGCCGGTCGGCGCACAACTAGCTCTCTGGTTTCATTCCGTACAAAACTTTTAAGTCATGGAGACGGCAAAGCTATGTCGCGCCTCTACAATCCACGCACACAGCCGCAATCGACACCCTATTCACAAACACAAGCCCGAGCTTCCAAGTTCACTAAATAAACGGACACCAACACAAATGCGTGCGAACACCGTCTACCCCCTGTTCATGAAACTGGAGAGAGAGAGCAATATCAACAATCCATTACAGTTTGCGGGTGCGAGGGAGACTTCGATATCGAACAGATGTATATCATTTCACGCAGGTAAGTATTGAAAATGTTGGTGTGTACGAGTGAGTAGGCGAATAAATTTAGCCCAGGCGATGCCGGTTGCGCGCGAATGAGACAGGAACTGTTCAAGTCACCCACTATACATTCCTTCCTGATACCGGCGCGCCGTCGTACCTTTCGATCGTTCAAGTGGCAGATGAAGTTAGGGCTGTCACGTATTCCTTGCGCTAATTAATATAGTCATTATATGCATCAATACTAGATATATCTAAACTATTATTGTAGCACAAATATTTCAAGTGTTTATCTTAAACTCAGTAACTAGCAGGTATTTTATAATCAGAATTAATTTATTTTAATAAAATAACTTAGAGAAAAAGTATGTTACTATTATTAAAATAAATAAACTTATGAGCAAGACCAAGTTTAAAAAGAAAGCTTTTATATCTTTGGAATGAGTATTAAGAATAATGAATGCTGTGTGCCTATTTAAGTAACGAAAGGTGAAGTAAAAAATGGTGTAAGCGGTAGCCCTGTTAAGAGATAATAAAGTAGCAGGTAGCAGTGCAAGTCCCACTACACTCCGTGCCAAATTTTGGAGTCTTACAATCCACGTGTGCACTTGTTGTAGTTTCTAACTACTTTTTCGAGTACTTCTTACACACTTCGGTTTCTTCTAGCTCTGTAATTATAACTAACGCTACTTAATTTTAGTTACACTTCTTCCAAATAGTAATTAAGTTCAACTTTGTGATATAACAAAACCTTAACTTCAATGTATCAAAAAGCAAGACATCAGAATGTTAAAAAAGTGTGTAGCGAAAATAATACCTCACCCAGCATGATTCTTTTGTGTAAAATAATTTTCGATCAAAAAAACTCGGTATCAGAGAGCGTTAAGCGAAACACTTCTGAGAAATCGGAGCCTCGGCGGTCTGTTGTTAACGCATCAAGACACCGTATCACAACATACAATATGTTTCCACGTAACGAAACCATGAGTTAGTATTATGTTTACACCTCCTTGTAACATTTTATTTGTAATGAAAAGTGACAGTTGAAAATATGGGTTCACGCGTAGATATTCGACTAGCACAAGCTCATCAACTTGCCGTAGACTTATCGAAACTGACGAAGCGTTTAAAGTACAAAAATACACATGTGAAATATGACGTGTTTTTGACAGTTTGACACGGGTAAAGTGTTCGCGGTATACTTCATTAACTTTCCGGGTCCCGGTAATATAACAAGACCTCTGATTTGTATTAACTCCAGGAGTAGTTTAACATAATAAAATTGGTCCTAACTATATAAAATGTATGCAAATTATATGGTTTGAGTGTGAAACAAATTTCAATAATAGTGATTTTACTATACCAAATAAACTTTGAGAAATGTTGTTTTGTTTTAGAATGAAAAAAATATAATAGACACATTTTTTTTTGTCAATGATGATTTATTTATAGCCCATTGAAGTCATTCTTCTCCGTCCTAAGTAAGTTATTATTTTATTTTTTTGAATTCGTAAATAGTCCCTCGTGGCTTTCTTGTCTATTGAAAAAAGTAACCCTTTTTTTGAAGCTGCAGTTGAGATGTGCTTAGGATGACGTAATTGACAACCTGTCTTATTTATGTATTTTACAGTTTTTTTTCCCCAAATTTTTTATAAATGTGAAATTTTGTTTTCATATTTATCTTATAAGACGTATATTAAAAATGCCAAAATAAGTTCAAGTGTCTATTACTTTTTGTTGCTTTATCTAGACATACATGAGCATTTACATAGATAAAATAAAAATAAAAATAGATCAACTCAAAGAAAACAAAAGAATAAAAAGTATGCGAAAGGAAATATCATTATAACATAGTACAAATTGCGTTTAAAATATAGTTCGTTTTTATTTTATATTTTTATATGTATTGTAATAATATCTTAAACTTAAAGAACATTTATAATTTTAAATATAAAATTTTAATAAGTTATTAGGTGTTTTAATGATTATTATAATAAGGAACTGTAATAATATTCTCAACAATATAGCGTAAATTATTCACATATAATGTGTGATTTTTTATGTGCCAACCCCTAGCGACTGCGAACTGGTTTCTGTGTGGTCAGAATACCGCGCCAACTGCGTCCAAAACCTAATGGTAGCTATAACAAAGGTGAGTGGAGCTTACCATTGATTTAGATTTTATGTCTGTCAACAAAAAGACTCCCTTTGTGTTTTATTCACAAAAATATGGCTGTACCAAGAGCACGTCCTATCACTATGTAAAGCGCGTTGGAATTATTACGTCCACAGGTACGAATACTAAAAGATATTTCTATTGTTGTGATGGCTTGTCTGTTCGTTAACAGCATTGTTCTTCACGTTATACATATAAGTTAAAAATTTGTTTAATTAGAAAAATATCGGGATATACTTTTTGAGAGCTAACAATACTACTGATTGATGTTTCGATTAATACAACTTTTACCTATTGTACATTATGGTTACTGGTAACGTTCGTATTTCCTACTTAATAAACGTCAAAATGGCATCGTAGTCCGGTCGTGGTGTGACGCTAACTCGACGTTTACCTGACGGCAGTGCTTAGGGCTAAAAATTATTGAGTTGCTTCACTTGTTAGCCTTGAACAAAATGTGAATGTCATATCATTCTAACTTTTACCGAGAATTATTGGCACGTGTAAGGACGGTCGAATATGTTGTGAAAGCACGTAATAGAGTAATATATCGTATATCTAACTTTACATAAAAGTATATTTTTATGTTAACTACTAAGTTTACGTAAAAGTATATTTTTATATTATTTAAATAACATTTGAGAAGGCTTAAATTAAATTCGGATAGACACTAGGGTCAAAATTCATACTCATATGTACCTTTTGTTTGAAAGTAAAATGGTTTCATGGAAGATGTTATTGACATCTATATCTGCTCATGAAATTACAATTGATAATGACTACTATTAATTTTATATAAAAAAATACTAAATCTAATATCGAAGAAGTAAACAAAATAGTATATTAATTCGGTTGTTAAGTTTTAAGACAGATTAAAATGGGCGAATTAAGAATATACATGGGAGACATAATTTACACTTGTTTTCGAACACTTTGGTCTCAAAAAAAATAAAAGTCAGTTGTAACGGGCGAAGGTGTAATCAATCAGTCATCATTGTTATTGTTGTGGCTCGATTGCACGGCCCTCCAGCGGCCATTAGTTTGATTAGCTCGTCCGCTCCACGCACGCTGATTGTGCGAACGTTGGGCTCTGATTGATTCCTCAAATGGCATCATTCTATGCTCACTTTATTTCTATTGATACATTGATATCCTATCCACTACATTATACAAATAAATGCTAGGTCCCTATTTGTAACATCGAAAGGATTTAAATGTTTATACAGTCCGACTGGAATAGAACGTGTGATAATCAGGACAGAAGAAGTGTGTTAAACTCAAAAAGAAAATATGTTCTTTTGGGTCGACATTCTTAACAAATGTAGGCTAGGGTGAATGGAGGAGTGACAAAAACTTGACGAATAAAGGAAAGGTCGAGACGACAGACCTTAGACCCTCGTGCGGTGTCCATTTGAATGACGATGTCATGTTTATTTGAGCTAAAGGGAGGCACTACTTTAACAATATGACATGTTTTTGTCCTAAAAGTAATCTTAGAGTACTTTTTAGATCTGATAATGAAAGAACTTAGTATGTCATGATATTTTCTCAATGACAATTATACCAACTACATATTTGCCTGAATTTTAAACATTCATTCTGTTTTATTATATCGACGATTAGAAAAGAAGCAACAAAAAAAGTTCCTTAAAAACAAAAGACTGTGATTATTTTATGAAAATTCCTTTATAAATTTCAAGTGATAATTTTTTTTAGCTCATCTAATACTTATAAGTAATCTTTGTTTTCAAGACAAGATAGAGTTGCGTAGCATTCTGATTGTGAAAGTTTCGTTAAATCGAAGACGAACCACAACTCACGAAGTGGACCATCAAACTGTAAAGAAAAGGACAAAACAAAATGTATAAAGAAAATTGCTTCCACAAATCCACTCGTATCTTGGACAATAAACGTGGGACGGCTCGGACAACCTAATAGCAATGAAATCACGAAACCAAAACTGTCGTATGTTGGATTTCGGTCGATAGCTGAGGCTTAAGATGTTACGGATGATCTGTCTCGTCGGCCAGAAGATTACGTCATATTCAACAAAACAAAACTATTAACTAATACAGTGAAAATGATTTTTGTAGTTATTAAATGAGTTGAAACCAGAAAAAGAAATTAAGAAAATCCTTGTTAATGCTTTAAAAAAGTTTTTACTTTTTTTTTGTTTGCACTATAATTTTTTTAAGACATATTTAAAAGAACATAAATTTTTTGATTAAAAGTTTATAAAAAAGATACTTTCTTTTAAGTTAATTTCCAGTAGACATATATTTTATAGCTGTTAAAACAATATTCATTAAGAAAAAGCTTCATAAAAACTTTTCATATTTAATGTTATGGTTTCCAAAGAAAGTAAGAGAGGGCTTTCAATTTATACGCTCCTTTTTGTATCTTTTTTTATTATTATAGCATTAAAGAATATAATGGTATATTAAAAAATAAATGCTTATATACAAACAATTAAATTTATTACTCAAATTTAATAATTACTTTATAGACTTAAGCAAAGAAGTTTTGTCAGAAAGTTCCTATATAATTCTTTGACTTTGATACGGGGGCAGTAACTGGATTTGATAATGGATAGGGATGCATATAAGGGCTTGAAGGTCTTACTTTTTTTGACATAAAATACTAAAGTCTAGTTTTCTGCCGGCTCACGCACAAATCTATTATGTTATTTGTAGAAATAATTTTACTTTTGTTCAATATTGTTTTTTTCATAGGTGGAGTGGTTTGGATATAGTCAGTGTCTCCCATAAAATTGTATACTACATTACTTAAAGCAAAGTATTTGATAATAGGATAAGGGCAGGGTTCTTTATATTGATAAATACATATCACGTCATATATATTAAAGGACATACATACATAGGAAAATTACTGAATATTCTTGAAATCTGATAGAATTTTGAAATAAATATGTATCTACGAACATTTATTAATTACTTTATATATTGACTTTGATATATTTTATACTATTTCATTCAGTTTTTCACGGAATAATAATTGAGTTCATTTCTATTAATGCTAAGATTGTTCACGTGCGGTACCATTCATCCGTATAAGACTATTTTTGAGCTTTAATATGACAAGCGTGGGTTGTTTTTAACTTTATTATAGCCCCGTTTTTTTTCTTATAATATAATGAATGTGGTATAATATAACTGCCTACAGTAAATTCATTTATATTTGTGACATTTTTTGTATCATGCTATTTATATAACTATATATGAAAAATATTTATCGTTAGTTTTGTTATGTATTTCATTGATTTATGCAAAATATATTTTATAAAATCTGAGATCCAAGGATATTTGGAAGTTTTTGTAAATTAGGGTTATTTTTACTTTTATTTTATTTTAAGTCAAATTCAGTTTGATTGTTTCTTTTATTTATTAATCAAAGCACTCAGAAAGCTTGAAAACGTGTTTCCTTCACTAGACATAATCGGTGATTATATAGCATAATTATTATAGGACTACAATAAATTGTCTTCAATTTATAATACTAAAATAATATGTATATATATTTATATTGTATTTATGTGTAATTATTAATTACACATCATTATTTTTTTTACTTTCACTCACTGTCTGAGTACAGTTAAGCCGTTAGAGCTGTCTACTGTTAGCCATTAACAAAAATATTTTTTTCTACAAAGTGATATTTAATTTTCTATGAAATTTGTATTAATAATTTTCTATAATCATCATATTAGTCTTACTCTTATACAGTTAATGATCGATTATTATAAACCGTATAATCTTAAGTAGGTGATACATTTAATTTTACTTATTTAAACTACGGTTTAGTTACAGTATTTTTATACGAGCTTTTTAGTACTAACTGAATAGTGTAAGAGCTAAGTGAATTATTTCTATCGCAGCTTCGTTTAAGGTAAGAGCATTTAACTTGACCTTCATTTTATACATTCGTAATTTTTCTCGGTTTCAAAATATACACCTACTTCTTATAAGAAACATATGTTCAACACATATTTTGAATATGAATAACTGCAGTCTGTAAGAGGTATCTCGAGTTATGATATAGCGTTTAGTAGTGTTCCTTGAAAAACTACCGTTTAATTGTTAAGTTGTAACAAGACTAAATTTAGGAAAGCTATATTTTGGGGTACCACTTTTTAGTTCTAAATCTGTAAATTATATTTAGGAATCGCTTCAATCAATGTGATTTTATTCAGTTTTGCACTTAAACTGTCTAGTTGGAACGCCAGCACGATCTGATAAGTTTAGACTGAAATAATTTAATTACATATTTATTATTATAAATAATACTTTAATTCTATGTTTCCGAATAGTTTGTGTAAATGTCTTATATTGGTGATTTTTATTTAAATTTATTTATTTTTCTTCTTGCCCCAAGTTATACTACTCTTTTCTTAAAATCGCCCGAGCTTTATATTGAATAAAGCTAGTTAAATTCTTATCGGTCGAGCTGATTTATTTTATACCAAACTATTTATTTTTATGTAAAATACGATAAATATGTATACCAAATTTTTCTATTCCACTCTCTTTAAATGGACATAAACCAAATCGTGATACTAAAAGCATGAAAAATTATCTTTGAAGAAAAATAAGTAACAACTCATAAAGTCTTTAAAAATGTTTTATTTATTTCATAGACCTTTATATACAATATTATATAGAAAATTGCCTGTCAGAAGCACTAAGCTCGGTCAAAGGGTAGGAAGAGGTTAAAAATAAACAGTTCTTTTACGTGCTCAGTTAATTTCAGCGCTGTATCAAAAGTGTACCATACGATTTCTAACTATAATTTAAATGAAACAGAAATTTTTCATGAGATTTGATGACTTACTTTTTCTTTAGTAAAAAGAATTATTTGAATATTACATTTGATGATAATTTTTTATAATTTTATTTTTCAGTATTAATCAAATGCAACTTTTCTTTGCCACTTACTTCACTAATATATGTACATTTGGTTACATTAAGCACATTTGTAATAAGATTTAAAACATTAAAAAATAATATATTTTTTTAAACGAAATGTAAATTAAATTATGTAACCTTAAACTGAATATCCCGATCGAGTGTCAGGAATCTACCAAGATATTTGTTAGCAATTATAATGTTTATATGAGTTAACACCTTACACAACATTTTGGAAACAATGTTACGACTACAAAAACCAAGCTACAGATTAATACAATATTTGTCTGTTACGCAAAAGTGGTTTTCAATTTATGTCCATAGTTAACTTGTTAAAATGGCTTAATAAAATTTTTGAAGATAAAAACAAGAACGCAGGGTTGATGAGTTATAAGCTATGAATTTTATACAGTTACGTTCAAGTTAATAGTGTTATTCGTATTTACTATTACACAGTTTGCCTCGCAAAATATTTAATATCATATTTTTGTTCAGAATGAATCTCCAATGCATAGTATTTATAAGTAAAAGTAGATTTTAATTATTATAACCTTTATGTTTTAAAAGTAAAAAAATAACACATTAATATTAGTGTATTATAAGGTATATATATATCAAATCAAATATCAAATTGTACACGTACTTATATATATACGTACGTATACAATTTGAAACCAACTTCATCATATTTGTGAATAAATTATCATAAATAAAGAGTGTCTAATTTAATGACTTAAAATGACAGTTGAAGAAAAACACAGAGAATAAAGCTTACAAAGAAAAAAAGCGTTTCTGAATCTAAGAAGATTTTAGAGATATATTTTGATAATTCTGTTGTCAAGTTCTGTTGTCAAGTATTTATATATTCTCAAACAAAACTATTGAACAATAAATTAAATGAAGTTTCTTCTGTTTTTGACGTCTAACGTATAATTATGTTGAAAAGATACAGCAACTTCGAAATAACTCAAAGGCATAATACAACAATTCCATTAGAACATTGTTGAGGGTTCGACGTGCTCAGAAATCGGTTACAATATTCCTTTAAATTCAAAGGCTGTCTAAGGACTTGTTACACTTTACGAATTGCTAGTTAAGAGTTGGTTAGGCGTCTGCATAAGTTTATGATTATTCTTAGACTTACTTACATGCGTGTGAGAATATATAATTGATTAATGTACCGCACATATTCGTGACTGGTTAATATATATTCTTGTTACTGGAAGTTTTTATAATATAGAATATACACGAATTAAATTAAGATGTACAGCTATTGGATTTATATTGAAAGCTAGCTTCGAAACAAACAGGAACATATGATTTCTTAAAAAATAGTTTGTAAATAATACATGATATAATATGGAAATTGATCTTTAATGTTAAAAGCAGAAATTGCTGATATTTAAAGTTAAATATATAAAACGCAAGTAATCAATCTATTTCAAGGAGATAGTTTTGAGAAATCTTAATAATTTGTCAATATAATTTTAAACATTTTTTAAGCGTAGTCATCACGCGTACTATCCGGCCAATTCGTTTTGTGTAATATTATTTTAATGTTTAATATATAAATTTATCTTATTACAATTCCTCTCACAATTGATTTTATGAACTACTACAGTTTTATTCAACCCAAGTCCGGTTCAAACAAAAAGAATTCGACTCCATTACGAAAAAATGTCATTTATAATTCCTAACATTAAAAGTTGGCAGAGGTTTTGTTGGATGGGCGAAGTGTCAAAGTTAAATTGAATATTAGAGAGAAATGATATCGTTGACGGAGTTCGGTAGCTTCGCACTGAGTAGTTAATCCTATACCACAATTGAATTGAAGTTGAATGTACAAGAACAATTGTTAGTTACATCGCTTATTTATTGCGGCGTGGTCTGTCTGAGATTTCTAATAGTATTTTATACCTCGAAACTGATTTTCATATATTTATTTTCTATGATTTATGTGTGAATTATTTCAATTAGCACCTATTTATATATCAGATCATAATTATAACTTTTTGTTTTATTTTGTTATCCTACTTTACATTAATTTCATAAAAAGTTATATTTAAGATGAACAACATAACTATCCATGCATCGTATACTTCAAATGCATTTTAATTACATTTCCTAATGACGGAGTTATGTGACCAATTATTTTGATTTTTTCTAAACATGATTTCTTTTAACGTGAGATTTTTTTAAGTTATCGCCGGTACGTATAACATATAAACACACAATCAAACATTATTAAACTTGTTACGTACGCGCTACATATTATAAAATAAATAAATATCGCCGGGGCAACATTGTTGTATGGATAAAATATCATATAACTGGTGACGCCGCTGACTCCGCGGAACGAACACCCAGCCGTGTGAACCAGAAGTTTCCTGGTACCACACAAGCAATGGAATGGTATTGCTATCCTAACATCGGGGCAATCATGTAGTCTTAGGTATAGGTTATAAGTTTTAATATGTAATTTTTGTTATAATATATAAGTATGTTTCGTAGTTTTCCTGGAATCTCCGGTTGCCACCTCATATAATTAACTCATCTAATAGAAGTAGACAATAATATTTTTTTTCATTTCAAAATCTTCTTATATAGAATTAGAAAAAGGTTTTGTGTTCATAATTTCTTAATGAAACGACCATTATTATGAGACTAAAATTGTTAAGTTACGTAAGCTTAATGTAGTCCTCTAATGCAAGCTGTGAGAAGAATTCAGAAAATATCAAAAATTTAAATGTCTTATGCAGACTATTGTAAAAAAAGTTCTTCATTCCAGAGCCATATTTGCCTCATATGAAAAATTTTAACGTAATGGATTAATAGAGGAATATAAGTATTAAAAACTTTATGTATCGCATTCATTCATAATATATGTTCTTCTCCTTAATAAGATATAATTGAATGTTTGAATACATTTAGATTTCTTTAAAAAGGACAAGAAAATTAACGAGTCATTATAATATAGCCGCAGGATTTACTCGTTTTTATTTAGCTAAATATTAAAATACTAGATTGTCGCTGTATTAAAATAAAGTTGAAATTTTATGAAGTTTAAAATATATATATTGTATAATAATGTCCAGACGTATACACATTAATATACTGAGAAATTTTTTTTGACGACACAAATATATTTAATCATCAATAGCCTACCAGAAATAACAGATTCCATTGTTACCAAAGGGTGGCTTTAACCATGAGGATGGTTTAATACAGTGTTAGTAGGACAGATATGAAACTCATTTGTCTTGGACAATTGACTAGGACAGACGACTGACGGGAGGCTAATAGTAGATTCAAGATTAGCTCCCCACAAACAAATTGTCGTCTATTGTTTACATTCTACGACGGCGGCGGAAGGAAATATGTGAAGCTTTACATATGTTTTCTTGTACAAATACGGTCTGTTATTATTTTGGACGAAGCAGGCATACGCTCATAGATACAGTCCAACATTTACTCATTTTGTTTCTTAATATTAAAACGTGAAAAGTTTCAGAAAAAGAATCACAAAGAAATCTATGGAAAAGCAAAGCTCTTAACCTTGCATTATTATACGTACCCTACTTTCTTTTGTTATGTAAAGTTTAAAAAGGGGTCAGTAAACTTAAAAATAAGACATGAAATGTTTTCAAAGCACTGCTTTCAAAAGGAAAAGATGAGCGCTTACCGACACCTTGGCTGTTTACATTTCTTCGAAATAAAGACGTACGAGTGTCTTAGTTTATGGCACGTATTAATGTTTGAAATGGAATGGTTTCTTCAGTCCAATTCATATTATAATGAAGATTTAAAGTAACGCTACAATTTTTAAAAGTCGGTTTAACTTTTAACTAATATTTAAACTTAAAGTTGATAATTAAAAAAAAAACTTAAGACAAAAAACCACTATTAATTTTATTAAGTTTCTATTGAATTGACGACTTTTTTTATTAATTTCATTTTTTTTATTAAATAAAACTATACGTTTTATAAAAATTTAAACAATTAAATATTCAACAAAACCGTTCTTGATCTTTTTATTAACTTGATGATTCACACAAAGGTTATTTGATTAACATCTTAATATAATTAAAAAGGAAAGTATGAAAAATTTTCATATTTCTAATAACTCACCAAGGTATAGCGGAGAACGTAAAATGTAAGACACCGGTATTAAAGATTAAATAATCGACGGGCGATTCTAAGGCAGCCCACGTCCAATTAGGGTCTCGATCCCCTGAGACTTAGGATCATATCAGACCGCGACCACTGCTGAAACGTGTTTCTGTCCGAGCACATTATTTTAATACATTTTGTTTTCAGTATACTCTACTCAATCAAGATGTTAATACATCATGAGAGTTTTTAAACACAACAAAACAAGTTATTTGTCATGTTTGACAATGTGCGATCTTGCTTACTAATATTAAAAAGGAATTGAATATTTGTTTTGTTATTTTCATATTAGTCTTAAAATAAATCATATCTATATGAAGAAACTTCATTAAATTGAGATAGATGGAAATAAAGTAATTAATTTATAGAGAATAACAAGATGTGTGTAGCTAATAGAAGGGGTTTGCCATGTTCTAACACATAAAGTTTTCACTTTATTTCATGGACACAGGAAATAAAAACATTTTTCGAGAAAGGTTTCTTTTGGTTTTAACGTAACCCGTAAACTAACAACAACATTGCTTACCTAAAAGAAGGTTACTCGGGTACGTACAGCAAACTCGAAGTGACAACACAACGATTCTTCCAAAACTATTACCTCTTGTTTCTTTGTTCAAAATAATTAATACCTTGGTGAGTCATCTCATTTTGTGTTATACCAGTTTTATTGATCGGAAACCATAGTAAATACAAATCACTAATGCTTTTTATATTTTTCCTGTCACGTTCATAGACTCAATTACTCCTAATTGAGGATACCAGTTTGCCTTGACAGCGTATAAGAAATGGAATATAAAAATATACAACCGTAAATGACATATATGAAATAATTAATGAAATAGAAAAATAGTAATATATTTTGACATTAAATTAAGAACATTTTGCTAACACGTAAATTATTTTGATTTAAATGTATGATATATCGTTTACTACCTAACAATCATCTATGGCTGTGTTACCCTTTAAAGATTTAAAAACCTTTTTTGATTTAAGAACCCTTTACGAATTAATTGTAATTTAAAGGTTGAAGAAACACATGGCCGTCTTGACTAATCGTATGTCAAAAATGTCTTAATCTTTTTAGAATATAGCTGGTACTCGTACACTGCTGGAGCGACAGTAACCTAATATTAATTAAGCTTAGAATCATACATGGAAACTGGCTTTCAAATGAAAATTTTGGAAGCGATAATGCTACGGACACACAGGCATCGATGTCAGACTTATAACTACCCTCTTTTTAGGTCAAAATTAAAAATTCAAGTTATTTTGTTATTTCAAAATAACAATATTTTGTCTAATATTTTAAAGTTATTTCTGAGAATTAAAGAAGCTCTTTAAAAAACAGTGTCGGTAAATATTGACAATTTTTTTTAAAAATCGATGTAAACCAGTTTTATTTTAAATTTATTAAATACTTTCGGGACTATTACTCTATGATAAGGTAAAAAAAACAAATAATTTAAATAATACAACATGAATATTTGATATACCATCAAAAAATATTTTATATAATAAAACAAAAATAGAATTTGAGTTATTCTCATTGAAAAATGATCATATGTAAATATGAGCATATATAATGACTAACAATTTTTATATTTATATGGTTTTGCAGTAAATAATAGCAATGCCAACGTGGAAATACAATAAATATAGTTCTAAAATAATGAACCATTTGCAAGGGTGAAGTCACATGCACAAAGAAGAAGGTTGTTTCATATAAAGTTCATATATCTGAAAAAAAGCCTGCTAGGGTTTTAATAAAACTAATATTTTCGGATATGTTATCGCGTTTTTCGTTTAAGTTAAACTACATATTCCTTACGTTTCGGTTACTTTGTAGCAACCGTGATCAAAAACAGGATTTTTCATCTCACCTGCTCGTGATCACGATTTCTGCAAGGTAACCGCAACATTCATAGTATGTTGTTTAAAATAATAAAAAACGCTATAGTACATCCGAAAATATTAATTTTATTTAAATTACTACTCACGAAAGTCATATCATTTAAGGTTTTTTTAAAGCTATGCTATCAATAATAACTAATGTTTCTGAAAATATATTTCTTGTTGGTGGATACAATATGGAAACCTGCTTTTACAAAGAAAACATTTTTCGACATAAAATTTT
The DNA here is from genome assembly GCF_018135715.1 of Danaus plexippus. NCBI lineage: Eukaryota > Metazoa > Arthropoda > Insecta > Lepidoptera > Nymphalidae > Danaus > Danaus plexippus. Next base: position 4,378,244 of record NC_083541.1, read on the forward strand.
TGCAATTTACGCTGAAACCAACCAGACGAAAATATAACATGGTTAAGGATTGCATAAAAACGATGAATATGTATGTCATATTTAATATATATAAAACCAGTATTACTTTCTTGTAAAATGACGACCATAACTGAATCACAACACAAAGCATATACAAAGTTTAATCTATTCATATTACTCTTGATAGTCAATTTGTGATGTATTTTAAAACATATGCTGGAACGCTTTCTTTCGATTACCTTTAACGGCAAAAATCACATTTTCTATAACATTAACAACATCAACGTTTCGAATCGCACGTTAACTTCAAAGCGCTGCAAGACCCCTCTCGCTACAAAACTCATTACAACACGCCAAATAAGAAGTAAGCAACCTTCCTTCAGAGCCCATTAGGCTATGCCAAATGATATTTTGGTGCTGGTACTTCGGATCGTTTACATGGGGCCTTAATGCAAACAAAACCCGAATTTAATCTCTGTCTTGCTTTATCTCAGCCAATGAGGAGAAAACTTTATTTGGTGCGTAAACAAGGGTAATCGACTTTTTATCCGCAGCGATGATTCCAGTTGGAATGATGTTGAAAGGTCAGGATGTTCTGACTAGAATACGTTAATAGTTGAGGGCTTATTCACTTTACTTTACTATTTCTGATTATTGCTGACTTTACCGAAACATTTCTATCCAGAGCTAGAAAACATTTTGTTACAAAATTATTTATTTCCAACGGTTTTGTGTTTATTCGTGTCTGTAAAGTGATTTGTGGTTACCTTCTAAAACAATGTTGTAAATTTTAAGTTTGTCTCTTTAACAATGTGGTAAGGTGCTATTTAAAATAAACTTGTCTGAGTTATTTTTACTGCTAATGTTTGCTGAGCAGGGAAAAAATATACTGTTCAGGCCTCATTGTAAACTTTGTTTTCATTCTATTTATTGTTGATTTAAAATACCATTTAGCAGTAAGTTAAAACTACCCATATGTTGTTGGAAATCTATAAAAAAGTAAAATACATTTACAAGTTGAATTGTAAATGTAATGAATTTCCATAATCTATATACTAATTTTATTTCTACCTTCAGCTATTTTTTGACCTGCCATGGAATGAATTAGAATTAATTATTTCTTAAATTTTTATGAGTAATAATATTTTACAAGCAATAAGCCGAACTAGAATTTTAAAACAAGCATATTTAATTGAAATGATAAAAACACAATTTTTGTTATACCAATGAAGTTTAATTCATAACGCAATATCGGATTTCCGTCCTTAATCAGATATTTAAACAAGTTCTTAGGAAGTAGGTATGTTTCGCAAGTCTTCTCTACAACTGATAATATTTCAGGTAGGAACCAAAATATCAAATTTCCGAAAACGCCCACATTTCGTCAGCCGGTACATATGTAAAGCTTCTTTTAAGTATATTATATTAAGGTATACATCGACGAACAAAATAAATGTTACTTATTCATAAATGGCTGAAGAAGTTTTTGAGCTCTTTAAGGAGAAAAATTAGTTACTTTAATTATAATAATTTTCGTGTTTGCCAATTTAACTTCTTCTGTGGACAAAACAATTTCACTATAAAAAAAATATTAAAGAATAACTGAAATTGTATCCACCAACAATTACAACATAACACGTAAGTTAAAAATAAATTTCTTGGATTCTTACGTTATCACAATTTGATTTAGATTGCCAATAATTATTTTTCACAATAAATAAAGTTATAGTAGTTGTAATATCAACAAATTCACTTTTTCATATATTGTTAAAGCTATATGCTCTTTTACTTACAATATTACGGTCTATATTGATATGAGTTTCATGTGATCCTGTTTGAAGCGTGTTATTGAATATCGAAAACGTATTTGGGGTTGAAATGAGATCTCTTCCTATTGTTTTCGGGACTCTACTTGATCTCTCGCGTTAGAAGTTTGAAAGCTAATTTCCTTTCTTTTATGTAAATGAGATTCTTGTTTTGTTTTTTTTTGTTATGTTTTTATCGATTTGATTTTTTAAAAAAAAACTTCATGAACGTAGACAGTTGTAGTTCTGGGAGTCATATTTATGTAATGGAAAGCAATTTTTCTCGTCGACACAACTTTTATACGACACCTATTAGTTGATGCCGCAAAATAAATAATAGTCATGTCACGTCATTTTCGTGTATTGTTCTGACGGTGAGTAACTGTTATTTATGTAGACGACGTTAATCATGCCGCTTATGGCATCCCGTGGGATACGACTTTCTACCACAAAGTGGATTTTTCCCTCATTTCCTAGAGGACATTTTTGTTATACTCTTGAATATAAGTAAAATGTTATCAAGCAAAGCAATTCCGCAGAAATAGCCTAAGTCGTTGCAAGCATTTTTATCCTTGGTATTAGCGTGCATTCTTTTTAAAAATTTTGCGTTGCTTGTTATCGTTATAGAGGCTAATATAATAAAAAAATGTCTTTAATAAAAACAATAATATTGTGTAGCAACATTGTGTTGAGACTGCCCGTGTTATATGTGTATGCCAGTCAATCGGACGGCCATTTATTTCTGCGACACAAATCGCTCGCTCGGGGCGATCGTGAAAACAAACAGGGTGCTTACAAACTTACAAACCAACATTTTAAAAAACGGAAAAGAAATCTGTTCAGATATTTTCAAATTAAAAGGGGATACGATTTTTGTGAGTTTGAACTTTTTCTATTTTTCAAACAATTACACACGTTGTAGATAGGTACTATTTTTATTTTTCACGTATATTCAAATAGGACCTTATTGTAAGGAATTAAACAATTAGATTCTATTGTGTAACAGAAATAAAAGTAACATTCCATTCTCAATGTCAGCTTTATAGGGATCGCAATTTTGTTGCTAGAATACAATTCTGGATGAGAACTTTGTAATTTCCGTCTTTGCGGGAAAATTAATTTGGGCAAAAGTCAAGTGGCTGTATCTTTTATGAGAGGACCCAATATAAATTTTGAACAATGTAACCCAAATGTTAGCACAAGTATTCAGAACTGTGATGTACAATTGTGTGATTTAAATGAATACTTTTTTATATAATATAAATGGAACCAAAACAAGATCGTATGAAGTAGTTGCTTATTATATCTTTGGCATTATATCTCTGGTGTTGTATACATACTAATTTATAGTAAAATAGCAAACAATTTCATCTCACAGCAAGACAAAGGCTTCTTATAACGAGAGTATTCATCGTATCACGTCCCTATGCGGTGTTATGCAAAAATCACATTTTTTTTTTATAAATTCTATTTATTTATTAATCTATTGTTTTAGTACTTGATTATATGCATTGAATATCAAAAAGAGCATAAGTATGTTTATGCAATTATTTGATAGTGTTTATTAGGTAATAGAAATGTTTTGCTTGAACGACCATACTATATTCTGCCTTCTAGATATTGGGTTTTTCATTTAATTCCTATCATTTTTAGCAATTTATAAAACACAACAAACCAATAATTTGAGAACTACAACCTGTACCTACCTTCAAATAAAATTATTTGTTTCTGTGTATGTTTGTTACTCAGTCACTAAAATTTGTATTTATAATAATGATAGAAAGTTTGTATTTTTAGAAAAGAGGAACACCCTGTACCTATGGTAAACTTTGTTTAGTAGTACAAAGCCAGTGTTAGTGGTATGAGTCCACCATTTGTTATAGACATGTTACCATCCATACTTTTAATTGGCAGCCGTAGATCTACTGGCCTATTCATCCGACATGTTGATGTGTAGAGCAAGTCATGTTCCGATTTGTACAATTTGTATTGTATGTTGTACAATTTGTAATCTCACCATAACAATTATAGTTTTATTATATTATACATAATATCGAATATCCATATAATTTTCATCGTCAGATGATGTTTTTCCTAACAAAGATTTTAAATTGTTTAAAACGCCAAGTAAATTAAAGGACAGTTGGCAGACTTAATTTCCAGACTGGAGTCTGGTAAAAAAGGAATGAAGCAGTAGTTACGATAAAGACTGCGAGTTGTCAAATGTATACTTTTAAACACAAAATATTTTCGTATAAATAGTCTGAGTGAAATTATATTGTCATTTGGTAAATATATTGACTTTGATTTAAGGATAGCCTAAAAATAGAAAAAAATAAAAACAGCCTTTATAAAAGTTATAGAACTTTTATGTACAGTTGTAAACTTTATTCTTTTGGAAACTTAATTTACTGCTTTAAGAAACCGTAATAATGATTATATAATCAAAATGGTTTGGCTGCTATTTTAATAGTTATAATTTAAATTTAATTATGAATTAATAGGTTAATTAATAATTACATATTACTAAACCTGTGTTTATGGACTTAAGCTGGCCTAAACTGTTAATCCTGAAACATATATGTTGTTTAAGTATGTAATTGGTAAGGCGATTACTATCGGCTCGTTATAACACCACCACGTGAAATGAAGCCATAAATCAAGCATTAATATAAAGGCCACGACCAGTATACATGGATTTTTGGACGTCAGCTCCGCCTATTATAAATTTAAGTAGAATACTCATATTTTATAAGAATACTATTCGATTTATAGAAGTTAAAAATACGATGTTGTGTTCACTCAGTTGTTTGTACATATATTAATATGTTCCGGTATACAATAAGTAAAATATGAGTCATAATTTTCTGGAGATTTTTTTTTAAACAATAAAAGAATATGTTCATTAGTATGTCGACGGCAAGCTCTTAATTGCATCTGTTTTAAGTTCGTGACTTGCATTGCGAGTTTTGTTAATATCCTTCTTTTATTTTTATTGTTAATATATTATATTAGCTGTATACTCGTAGTTCGTCTGAACCAAAGTTGACAAAAACATGTATAATAAAGATGATTTATAATGGACTTGAACCCATTTTCCTCTCAAGTTTTAATTATTGCCGACTTACTTCCAGAGAAACCTAACAACGGGAACAATTCCGAATCCATTCAATTATTCAAACTTTTAATTAATATTAATAGGAACCCTCACTTCCAAAAGAAAGAACACTGGAGGCAGATAAAAACTCCTTAGAAATCACCGTTACTTGCAGCTGCGGAATGAAAATTTATGTGAATACAATAAAGCATCCCAAAATAGATGGAGAAACGCGAATAAAAATTATTTCGGTGCGATTATTAGTGGCGATCCAACAAAAGCAGGTTGGTGTGGGTGCGCCCGTCGGTATAAACGTGACGACAAGAGAGATAGGAAATTAAACGAAACTAAAACGAAGTCTTGCATCTAGGGGAGGAAGTTTGGGGGGCGCACACCGGACTCTAACTGAAAAAAGTAAATTAAGAGAGGACGCTTGATTTTGTTTATCTTACTGTGAACGACAGAGACAGGTCAAAAAGTCTTGCCGAAGTTAGTTGCTACTAACTTTTCTTTATACATTTAAAATAGAAATTCTTTGTAACTTTAATTAGAGCTATAATTACATTTATTTAAACTTTTTTATATATATTAAATGAAAATTATATTTTTAAAGTTACCTTTGGGAAGAGGTTCTATGACGACCTTCACGGCATCCACAGCGACTAGTCCAGAGAAGATCCAGAGCAAAGCCATCCTCCGTGTGGTCTGAATCACTTTATCCATCTTAAATAACTATCCACGTTTCTGACATCGCAAGATCTGAAACAATACAACATTAAATCACTAAAAGTCTATACTTGGATAGAAATAAAAGGATTTTATAACACAATTCGTAAATTGAATATTTTTTTTCATTAATATGATCACCATCTTTATAACTCAAAATCAACTTTAAATAAAATCGTCGGATTAGCATTTATGAATAATAACCGAAAAAGTTCAACTTGGTAAATCCGTTCGTTCCTTTTCAATTTTATAAAATTTGGTACTTATAGAGTCAAAAAATCTCCGAATTTTATTTCTCCTTTGAAAAAGTTTTGGAGGTCAGGATTTGCATTTAAATTTGTCGGTTTTCTTTATACTTTGATTTTATCATTATATTTATTATTCCATTTCATTAAATAAAATCGTGGCTAGTTGAAGATTATATTGATGTGCTTTCTTAGTAATGTAATTAACTGTTTTATGATCCTTTTGAAAACGCTATAATAAAAGAGAGCTCTTTCCACCATAAAATTAAAGAATAATAAAAAAAATCTAATCAACTAAAACGTCAGTATGAAAAAAAATGTAATAAGATAAATGTATAAAAATAAACTAGCTGAAAGTGAAGGAACAATTCCAAAGTACTCTAACATTTTATTAAAGTGTACTGCGCATTGTGCTACAGTTTAGGTGCTAATGATTCCGCCCAAACCTTTGAGCCTCTTCTCGCAACCGATGCGATTGAATCTGCATTGTAAGTCCTTAAAAACAAAAAGTAAGCCCCTGTTGTAAGGCTCATATGTTTGAAGGTCCTATTTTACGTAATCATTTTAACCTTATTGCTCTGTCTGTAACTTCCTATGATTTTCGTACATATATTAATGCGAAAAATACATGCATAAATTACTTTTCTGTTAACACGAATAAATGTTTTCAAATTGAAAATTTATATGTTATAGTTATAATAAAAAATAAAAAATACGAAAAGAATCTGTTACTATTATGTACAGAACTGCAATATTTTAATTGATTTTCCACTAAACCATCTATTGACAGTATAAATGATTCATGTAGCCAACTAGCTTAATAGTCTCCTACTTGAAATGCAGTACTAATCAAAATTAATTAAAAGTCGGTGAATACTAGAGATCCGCTCGAGGTAGTCGGTTTCATCGTTCGCCGCACTTTCGTTTCGAATTCGGTGTAATAATGAGACAAGCATTGACTCTCTTTGAAGGAAATTTTTAATGAAAAGCTCTAAAAATATTATTATGGAAGGACTGACGTCTTATAAAAACGTAATTGATCCTAGCCAAGCTTCTTTATTTAAGTTTTACTATTTGTTGGCTCGCTTTAATAGACGCGACTGGCCTGAGGCCTATATTTTTATATTTTTTGACATTTTCTATAAGCTTTTGATGTCGCCCGTGAAATGAATATTCTCTTTCCCGTTTTGATGTATTTTTAAAATAAACTTTGTTGAATCTAGAGGGAATATAGTTCTATTTAGGAAAAGTTAAAAGCGTACATTTTTCTACGACGACATTGTCATTCAAAGGGAAAATGTGTATAATGCTAATGGCGCTACCACTCGCATAATAAAAATAGATATCACTTTAAAACAGTATGATAGTATTTTTGAATCTACTAAAAAATGTCTATGCCGTTCTTTAAAACATTTAAACTAAAATATAAAATTGAAAATTAAAGTGAGCCACTATAAATGTGCGCCACCCTTTCTAACTTTTCTCTGTAGTTTATTCACAAAGCCGTTTCACTCATATTTTATTCGAAGTTATTTATTTGCCTAGTAGCCTCTTCTGAAAGTTGGTGAAGATTAGTTTGGACTTCAAACACAAAAGTTGCCTTTTGCTGTTTTGGACTATGGCAATAGACATAGAACAGTTTTTATTTGTATGTTTATAGAGAAAGTTACTTCAATAGACACTATTGGGTGTAAGAGAGGCATATATTTGAAAAGCTTTTACAACTTGAAAATATTTTACATTAACTTTACACGTTTCAAGAAATACTTTCTATTTTATCTAAATAAATTATAGTTTCCCTTTATTTAAAATTTCTCTGAAAAAAAATAATTAAAATAATATGTTATAAAGCCTTATATATTTTTTGGTTCCGCTTTCCTATTATGAAATACAATATGAAGCTTCTCAAGCTTAAATTTTTTTGGGATCTAAATATATTTTATATTTAATACTAGGGATATTGCTACCTATGTAGGTAACTTACACTAATCATAATGAGATCTAAGACTTTCGTGAAATTATTCATTTGAATGAAACTAATATTTTTCGGATACCATCATATATTGGACAGACAAAGAGGAGCATCGGTACAAGGGTGAAGAAACACATCTCAGACATCAAAAATAGGCGCGCGTCGAAGACAGCAGTGTGTAAACACACAATGGACAAACCAGGCCACTATATTCGGTTTGATAAACCACAGATCCTCGCTTGTGAAGACAGGTACATACCGAGGTTAATCCGCGAGGAGATTGAAATTAAAAAAAAAAACCAATTTTAATAAAGAAGATAGCTGGAATCTATCCAACACCTGGGGCCCCCTCCTTAAAAATATAAAATCCCATGTCCGTGACCACACCGCAGGACCTCGCGACACCGTAAACGCATTTTGCCGGCATCCAGATCGGTACGCCAGAAAATTAAGAAATCGATGGCGGTAGATGATAAATAACAGGACCAACTGACAGACATTCACATCTCGTCTGCCCGTGATCACGGTTGCTGAAAAGTAATTGAAACGTCGGAAGTATGTAGTTTTAACAAAAAATAAAGCACGCGTAGTACATCCAAAAATGTTAGTTTCATTTAAATATACACAAATCAGTTTGTTCGTGTATGTTACCACATACACTAACAAACTGAGCGAGTAGGTAGCGAGCGGTAGCGAGTAACCATTAAACATATAAGCAAACAAAAATGAAAACTCCAACTAACTGCAAAATATTGCTACTCCGAAAAATATTAGTTTCATTTAATTGAATACTCAAGAAAGTCTTAGAGCTCATTACTGCTAATCAAGTTTATGATAAATAATTTGAATAAAAAAAACACATTAGGTCTGAAAACTTGTACAAGCATTATTTAATTTAAAATTAAAACTTTCCAGCCGTAACCCGCGGAATTAGTGAAATAGCTGTTAGTGGGGTGTGAAAAAATGCAATTATACCCTCGTACAGTCATTAACAATAGTTAGAGAGAATGGTTGGGCCGCACACTGAACCGCGTAACTACCTGCAAAATAATTGTTAAAAACCTAATGCAATTTTCTCGAGGACAAATTAAACCTAATTATAGATATCCGAATGTAATAAGAGATAAATTGCAATTTCAGACCTAACGACTCATTATATACACACCAAAATCCGTTTAATTATTGCAATTAGAAGACTAAGAGATCCAGTAACAGCAAACAAAGCTGAATTCATGGAAAATATTGAACAACGTACAACAGATAGTCCGCTTAAGACAAAGGAATATTTTCTAGTCTATTATCAAAATTATAGGCAGTCGAGAATAAGGTGAGAGACAATACTGGTTCCTTCGGCTATGTCTTGTTTTAATTGCTCCGTCCCAAGAGCCTATATAGTATTTTATGTACAGTATATTGTCTTAGACGGTGTATTGTTGAGATGAATAAGAAGATAATAATCATGGTGGTACTTAAATTCTGTCGTTCCGAACAGGACGATCATGATACGATGATTCAGGTACGGTGAACGAAAATTGTCATTTATAACAAGATTATTATCACAATACTTCATTATGAAAAAGTTTGATTGATAAATCACAAGCGTTTATAATTTCTCTGAAGATGAAATGAAAATTATAATTATGTTTTATAAATAAAAAAACTCTTTGATTTTCTCTTTTGATTTTCTAGGAAATTTCATATTTACAACACAGTACAGAAACTTAACTGTTGTGGACGTGGTCCCTTTGTAAAAAGAAACCCGACCGGCATGAAGTTGGCATCAAAGTGACTATTAAACGTTGCAAATACTGACTGGGATTAAAAAATCTTTTAAAACGCTATGCTTGTAAGAAAATAACTCACGTCGGATAACGAATGTATAAGTAAATATTTCGTTTGATCAGTTTCACATTTTATCTTCAAATGTACATTTTAATGGCACTTTACGTCTATCACTACATTATTAGAACATTATTATTTTACAAACAATGACATATTATAAATTAATTACGTAACTATAAAAATAACCCTATCTTATTTTTTAAATATAAATTGCGTATTAGACTATATATGAGACTGTTCTCATAACTTCTGTGATCCAAAAGTTGTAGTGTAGCTGAGGCAAGAGTTTTCATTTTATACTATAGCTATGCTGACATATGCCTACATGTTAAGGGAAAGTAAGCAGCAAATTTGTCCCCTTCTCTTTAATGAGCTGGTTATAAAGTAGAAGTACAGACAGAAATAAGTTTTAAGACTAACTCGTCGTCTATTTGATACACTGTAAATGTGAATACTGAAATATAGTAATGTTATAACTATGATATTTTTTATAATTACATATAGGTATGTATGTTTATTATTATATATTTTTATCACAAACTAGCTTATTGTTATGATGTAGGAAGTAATCAATAAATATTTAAAATGAACAGACGGCATATATTATATAAAAAAGGCATGTCTTATTAGATGTTATGTTAAATGATCAATCTTTATTTGAAAAATCATAACGTGCAGCTTACCAGGGAAGTTTCTATAGTGCTAAAATGGATTTTTCTGTGTAAAATTGTTTATTAAATTTATATCAGCGTCACTATCATCACTTTACTTATCGTTAGTATGATCGAATGTTAAGTTTCGAATCTCAAAAGCAATATAATCGGATTTTACTCTTGCTGATGTAAGTTTAAACATATTTATTTTTCAAAATTTATTACTAAAATTACTATATATGACAAATAATAAAATTCTGTAAATTATGGAAGTAGCCGCAGAATATATTTTAGCCAAAGATCTTTCTTTCTAGATATTTATCTTTATGTGATAGTTACTTCCATTATACACTAGATTTACACTACTCCGATTTTTTTATTAAAATTAAAAATATTAATTCACAAAGACCCAAACAATAAAACGACTGAATACTTTTAAATTTTAACAATCTTATGACTATTACGTCAGCAGTACGTAACGTTAGCGTATTCCCCTCAGGCCCTACAACCCACAAAGTAGCGAAAGTGGCGTAAATTGCTCATAGCCTCAAAATCATCCTATTGTCTTTAATTAAGCGCACACTGAAATGGAGTCACCGTATTTCTGAATAAATGTGCCTGTATTTTTATAGGGTAAAAAGACTATCTGAACCAAACGATTTTAAGGGATTATCAGCTCTTATAGGCTGTGGTTGGTATGGGTATAAAACCGGATTTGTTATGTTATGTTGGAAGCTTAAAAAGGAGCGACAGGTTTGTACAAGAAAGGTTTGAAAGAAGAATTACAGTCTATTGTTCTTGCACCGTCCATTGAAAAACAATTATACTAAATAGTTCACATTAACTTTCTGTAACACAAAGACCCAATTTTTTTTTAACTTTGCTATTAACTGTAATCGATTGACTACAGAGATTGAAGCGGATATATTAATTAAAATATTGGAGGCATTTTTTATTATTATCTTCTGTTAACTTTATGTCACACCAGTAGTGTTTTGGTCCACATTCACGTGTTTCTATGATTGCCTTTGTTACGCTACACAATACAGCATGAACATCGTTAACCAATTTCTTGATAATGCCCTCATCTCAAACTAATGCATAATTTTCAGATATCATATTTGTTAGGTTACGATTTTTTTTTATACAATTATATGGGAAAAATTAAAAATAAAGAAGAATATATGCAATTGTTTATATTTTATTACAATTGTCCTATTTCATTGCTGGAATTTGATTTCTATATGTTATAAAAGTATTGCAATGGAGGAGATAATAATAAAAATTGCTTAAATGATATACTAATGTTTTTTATATTCCTCTTAGTTGCCCCACAGTTATAATTATGGAATGTTATTCAGCATGCAGCTTAAATGTTAGTTAGTAGAACAAACAAAACAACAATTTTGAATTGAACTATGGAATAAAGATTTTTCATACAACGCTAATATTTTAAAAATGTTAGACATAAGTTGGCGGAAATCACTCAAGATCATTATATGAAATATTTGAGATGAAAAACCCCAGCTGGTTTCCATTTCATAACGTCGTTCATATTAACTTAGAGAGGTAAATATGCACGCAATTTTCATCCATTCCATTCTTAATGACTTTCACTGACACGGCGCAAAACCCCTCATTTTACACTTTGACGCGTTCACTTACGCCTATTCCTGTAGCGATGACATTTTCCAATGGAAATGTCAACGGAATGAATTTATAACATCAATCTTATTTCATTCTAAATAAAGTTTAATATTAAAGGAATCCTCGACCTCGGGAGGGTGACTTTGTCTATTCTCAGTCTTCAAGGATAAGGATTATCCGAATATAAAATGAAGTATAAAAAAAAATTGCGCAGCAATATTAAACCTTGTTACCATGCCGTAACGTTTAAAGTTATTTGATCTCATACGCTATCATACAAAAATCATTTTGTGGACGTTTTTTCTGTCGGGCCGCTTTGTCTATTGGTAATATGAGACTCGGTTAGCACCTCTGAACAAGGCTGCTTTCTTTTTTCCCACTATTGAAAACTGACAACAGGAGCCTACGTGTGAATATTAATTGTAGGTTTATGATTAAATAAAACAATACTTCACCTTATGTCTGGATTTATACGGTAATTCCTTTGGTTCGAATTTTAAATAAATTAGTTAAGTTACTTGTAATACATTTTCAACGTGAAGCAAATGTTGAGCTCACCATTGAATTTAAATTCATACAGAAAATATATAATGGAAAATTCATCAACACGAGTAGGTTTATATCAGCAAACTCCGGGATGTCAGTTTTTAGTTGCTGCCAATACCCATGTTGATGTATTTCCATTCCTTTAATCTCCTGTTAATAATCTAATTAAACTCCTGTTAAGAAGACGAGTTGTTTTGTATAATAACCGTTGTTTTTATACGTTCAGGTGTGTGTGTTATAAAATAATAATGTGTGGGCAGAAATGCCATACGTTGACCAATACTTAGCGAGCAACCGTCGGCATGCCAGACATGCCAGAACAAAGTATGAAATATGGAGACACCGGCAATATGCCCCCAACTCAGACTACCAGTTTATTACGGAGCGTTCTAAAACTATAAGCTGTACTTGAAAGAAGAATTTTAATTGTGAATAATGTTCGAGGAAATTATGCACTATTTAAATTTTTAATCGTCAAAGTGAAGAGAAATGGTGAAGGAAATTGCCTTAATAACTAAAATTGGACAAGAAAATTTAAATGTATAATTCCGATTAAATTGAATTTACCTTTCTATCCACTATATTATTTTCAATCTATTTAATCGAATATACTTTTATTTGTTTATTTAAGAGGTTGCAAAATAATATTGTTAGTTGCTAAATCTTGTTCCCTGTGGTATAATTTTATCCTCCTATTGTGAGGTTAACAGGTTAGAGCAAGCGACACGTCAGATTTTCCCTGTAGTAGCCCTACTTTTTTACAAGTTTTCGCACTGCAGAATAACCACATTGTGAACGTTGGGCGAATAAAAAAAACTTTGCCTGAAAACACTCGTTTAAACTTCTCAATATATTCTTCGAAAAGTTTGAGTGTAATAGAATCTCTTATCATACGATAACTTCTTTTGTCGTTTCAAAATACGGAAGAGATTAAGTTATTATAAGAGATAGAAGATTATTTTTCTTATGTTTGCTATTATCATTTTCAGCATCAAAAATTTGTATTAATTATTATTTGAATAGTAAAGAGATTTACATATGAACATCAAATACTATACAATGGGATTGAAAACTTAATCCAGTTTTAAAATCTGCTTGTCAAATAATATAACATTGAAACATCTTTATAGCGCTCGAAAACGAAATTATATTAAAAAGTTAACAGATAATGTAAAATTTATAAACATGTTTTAGTTGTCTGTTGTAAGCGTATGTGATCGCGTCGTACACATTTGTACGTTTACGTGTAAAAAGTAAATACATTTCTGTTTTGAAAATGATATTCGCTTTAAGCCTATTATTTGCGAGAACATTTTCTGCCACCCTTTCAAGAAATGTGAAGAGATGTACGCGTACACTGTGAAATAAGGTCGGGAAAGAAAATGTTAAATTATTTTGATATATTATGTTTCGTTAATATGAATATACGACTTATTAATAATATCACATGTTCAATTCTATGTATAAAATTATATAATCATATCAACATATGTATTTACATGTATATTTAATGATCAGTAGCAACCTTATACGATATAGCCAATGTTATTTCGCGAACAATAATTGCATCTAACTTAAAACAACCGAGCCCTAACTGGCTTAAGCAATCGATAGAATGGCATACCAACAGTCTGCATATTCAGATGGCCATCGTTATGCCAATAATTCCTGTGTCTATAGAAATTGAAACACCATAAAATCACTGGAATCCGGGTAATGGCGGCATTCGTGTCAATGTATTGAATTTCAAAGATGATTAATGAGATTACTCGGATTTTCGAGTTCGCTTTGCTATTTGTATAGTAACAATAGGTGTAATAAATCTTAAATATTGTAATAGTATTCAAGTGCGTTCGTTCCGTATCCAGAGTTGGCTCTAAGTGGCTATAAGTTCGATATATATATATATATATATAATGAATTCTATTTAAATCAAATGATGAATGAGTTATGGAAGGTCAAGGAACTGTTTTCTAAGTTTTTTTTTTGTACTAATAAAAAACGTATAAAAAATTTAAGTAAATAAACAATGAGTATTTAATCCATTATTATTTTTAGACATTATAGCTTGTGTAAGCTCAGATGTCCCTGTAGACTTGAACTACGGTAATCAGTTCTATGTGCCGGTGTTATCATACTAATGGGTTTGCGGCTCCCATACATTTAGAATTCATCCATTCCTTTTGGCCCTTTAGGGATTTTCATTTTTTTCATTTCACAATTTAAAAAAATGTTCACAATAACGGTAATTGTAGAAAAAATAAAACCGAAAACTTGTATCATAATGTACTTTACGTTTTCAAATTTTAAAAGATATTTCACTGTTGGTCTATTAAGACATTCTTTTGCCAGTAATTTAATGTGATGCTGTTCTGATTCTGGCGAGTCTGTTCTTGCACTTTTTCTTTTCTTTAGAACTATACAATTTTATAAATAATATTTTATTTATAAAAAAATCATTAAACTGTTTAAACATAGACCTATTTACCTAAATAGCCTTACAAAAATCATCAAAAAAAACCGCTACAAATTTTATTACTTTATCACGATATGTGGAAATAGAGGGCATAAAGAACAAACATACTAACTTAGAAAGTTTTTATAAGAACTGTCGGGGCAAACACTGGTAAAATTACCATAAGCTAGTTTATGAATTTGAGAGTCCTGGCCGTTGCATCTTTTTTGGTAGCAATTATAAATATATAATCAGATATAACAATTAGGTCATAATTGTTTCGTTTATAATAAAGATGTAGATTATTAGTATACATGGACATATATTTGTTAATACGCACTTATATATTCTGTATTTCAAATATCTATGCAGACAAAAAAAAAAGCATTCAAGTATTACGGCTCATTTCATAAAATGAAGTTATATTTATGAAAAAATCTGTTTAGTTATTCTTAACCTTCTTTAAATTGTGCAGCACATTGAGAGTGCATTACGATCAATCCAATTAAATTTTAAATATGGCAGTGATCTTTTCAAACATTTTTATTATTAAAACTCTACAAAAAAATTAAGATGTTTACAGCTTTATTGAATTGAAAAGGCTACTTAGAAGCTTCCTCACGAAGATGATGCAATTGAAAGTATTTTAATGTTTCTTCTAATGTTGATTTCAATTTCATCTTTAATTTTTTGTTTAAGATTCTAAAACGTTTAAGTGGCATCGTTGAGCGTGATCTTTTAGTTGATATGTTTTGAAGTGGTTTAAATGTGAAAGTGAATTAATGTTTTTTTTCATGATTTTTAAATTGAGATGTTCCAAAGAGAAAATTATGTTGTGAAAGCAAAATTAATATTTACTTTTATATAAAGTCTCTTAACTTAGCAAAGAAATGTATAATATTATAGTAAATACACTACGCATTAGTAGGGTAAAGAAACAACTCCGACAAACGGAATGTGAATTCTATTAAAATCAAGTTGATTTTTTTTATTGTAATTTTGAAGTGACTGATGTTGTCTTTAACTATTAATGTTAGTTTTAAAAGTAGTACAGATTATAGTTTCAAAGGAGTAGTAAAAATGTTTGTATACAACGCCAACGCTAATAGCTTGCCTGAGTTGTTGTAAGCCCCTATAGATAGTTGTCATTATTTGCTATGAGCCCGTGGTTGGTTACTACAGAAAATGAAACAATATCTTTAGTAACTTTAAACGTTTTAGGATATTTGCAGATAACTGCCTGCAAACATCATCCATCAACTAAACTGTATTCTCTTCGGACGATTTAAATAAAAATGAAAATGGAAAAAACAAAATCTATGAATATTGGAAAATGAAGTAATCAAACAAGTTTGTAACGAATGTCTAGTCCGAAAAATCTAATATTATAATATTGTGCTATTCAAAGGAACTGCTAAAAATGAATAACACTACGGAGTACTTTATGGACTTAAGCGTCGTATTTTTAAGGCGACGAAACGTGACCGGCATTGTCAAAGAACCATTGTTCGGTTTCAGCCATTTCCAGAGGTTCCTAAGTTTTCCAACATTATAGAGAATTCACTTATTTGAGTTACGACTACGTAATAAATTCAGATGCAGCTCGTAAAGATAGACGTAAGCTTTTGGTGTTGATTAATTTTTAAGACAATTATAAAATGAAGCATCTAATTCCACTTTCATGGCTCTCACAGACTTGAATCAGGCAGTTATATCGTATTTTAATATGAATCTAAAGAATCGTAAAGGGATTTAGAAGATAAAGCGAAACAAGTCGTTTAAAATACAAGTATTGTATAGTAAAAAAACATGTAGCATTCAACTAATTCACTCATAAATAAAATATTAAGTTTATCAAATACTTTTAAATTGCTTTGGGACGGAAATTTATTTTCGGCCTTTTACAAAATATTTTTAAAAGGTAAATTTATTCTAGATAGAATTAGATTTTCAAATATCCGTTATAATATTCGCTGATTTCTAAGATTTAACGACGCTCACAACTTTTCATAGCCTAACCTCAAGCATTTCTGAGTTATGGATATAGTACTAATAAGATGAAAATTTATAATATCTCTAGACGAAAATTATTTCAGTAACATTATAAACTTTTAGAATATCTAGTAACTTTCCGAATATGTATAATAAGATGGGAGATTTAGACTAAGTTTAAACTCATAAAGTCACCCGTCAAAGACATTTAAGAGCAAAAGTGGAGTCTGTTTTACTAAATTATTATTATCTATTGTATATGTATATCATTATATGATAGTTATTCTAAATCCTTATTTTCTATTCCGTCTGTTCTTAAGGATTTTATTCTAGTTAAATTAAAAACATATAAGGCGATGAAGCTGAAAGAAAAAGGAGAGATAAAACTTTTTAAGTGCATTATCGAGTATGAAACGAAATTCTTTACTCTGTGACCGGTTGCAAGAGACCGCAAAGTAATCTATTTAAATTTAATCTGTGTATAATATTAAATGAAAATTCATTTTAATATTGAAACTTATAATAATTAGCGATTTAGTTCAAGACACAAATTTATTTTTTAATTCTTTTATTTTGTATCATTCCGTAACGTTGGGTCTTTTTTGCATTATGTAAAGTAAAAAAAATGTAAGATCTTCTTAATTTTTAAAATGCTTAAACCATGAAAGATCGAGATATTATTTGTTCTATAAAAAAATAAAATAAAAAACAAATAAAGTCTCAGTCTGAGCCGGATCGAATACGACGCTCCGAGATTCAACCGCAGTGACGGCTAATCTCTGTTTGATTTCAATTAACACTTTCCGTACCGATTCATTTTCATTATATATAAAATAGAAATATATGTTTATTAAACATTACTATATTCAACATGAAGTCATAAACCAAACAATCGCTTCCATGTAATTACGTATTTAAACCATCACATACGGGCAAGTAAATAGTTGTTTACGGTCGCATTTATTTAAACCACCCAATTGAATATCACGGGATTATAAATTAATAATTATGCCACAGATATAAAATTAATTAAACTGGAAGCTCATCAGTGTCAAATTGTATTCATTGATTTAGTACAACGTAAACGTTATATTCGGTTGTTGTTCATTACGGAACAAACAAAATTTTCAAAGTGCTGTTTTCGGGCTAAAAGCTAACAAAACGTAGACTTAATTGAGATAATGCAAACAAGAATTTACATCAGTGGCTTGGACTGATAACTGTGTTGCAATGCTACGGTTATGTATTTGCATAAGCGGGTTTTATTTTGTTGTTCATGCAAAATTATTTCAATTAAAGTATGAAACACGAAGGGGCTTATTTTCAGTTTATACTTACTATATTTCTACGATTGTGTTACTTGATTTGTTTTCCATACAGTCGTGGTATTTGGGTATTTTCAGTCAAAATACAAAGTATTATACTAGCACTAAAGAAATGCGATATTTCTCTCAAATCGATTTGAGAATTTTAATACGAACGCATACTAATTTTCATATTTATAATACGTAAGTTACACAGAACATTTTAAAGTATAACACGAAATACTAAATACTAAATACATACCATATATAAGGTAAGTGTGACGTGTTGCTGAATCACTACAATTCGTGATAGAAATGTGGGAAGAAAGTCAAGACTTACAAACATGTTAAACACATGGAAAGTTCGATGATCATTATTAGGGTCTCGACACTTTGAGTACATTAGTCGGGTATCATTCCCCAGATTCGACTTCAAACGGTCCATTACAAGTTTTCTTATTAGAAGTTGCCCCATTACAACGTACCGAATGTTGATGAAAAAATCATATACATTGCCGGATAATATTAACATTAGATTATTTGAACGTTTTTCTTTATTTCAAGTTTAATTCAGCTGTTCATCACTTCATTGTTTTTATGTCTTTAAATTACATTTCGTTTACTGATAACACGCTTCGTAAAAAAATACTTACTTATTGGATATAGGATAAGAATGATAAAAGAAAATGTAACGTAATCACCAACGGTTTTAAAGGAGTTCAAATTTTAGAACGATAATATTGAATAATGATAACAATTTAGTTACGTTTAAACATAGAAAGATCGATTGACAGAATTCCGTCAAAGATATTTTTATGTTCAAATTAAAAACCTCAAGAACAACGTGGCTTTTGTATCAGATATTACTTTTTTAAGAATTTAAAAATAAAATACTTCAACA
Source organism: Danaus plexippus (assembly GCF_018135715.1). NCBI lineage: Eukaryota > Metazoa > Arthropoda > Insecta > Lepidoptera > Nymphalidae > Danaus > Danaus plexippus. The sequence continues at coordinate 4,397,429 of NC_083541.1, forward strand.
TTAATTAGACACTGTATTATAACTGTATTTCTAATAAAAATTATACTGTATTGATGTAGCGATATTTTTGAATAGTCAATTTTCAGAAGACATTAATTAAGTAATTATGGAAGTGAAGTATCCATCAAAATATGCTAAATACAATCTCGCCTTCTTTAGAATTCAATTTCTGCTTAATAAACTTTTATCTTGGAATTATTTGGAACAAAGTTTAGAAGTTATCACAAAGATGCAAATCGAAAAGAATTTTACGAAGCAACATAAGTGACGTTAAAATGGTGCAAATTTGTCATTTTTAAAATAAATATTTCTATGTAAAGGAGCTAAGTACTTTTTAAATCTGGAAAAATTATATTAGCAATTTAATTTCACTTGCAACTTACAGTGCAAAATTAAATGGTAGTTTAAATACGTTTCATTTTTAAGCGGGAGTGCAATATTTTCGCATTTTTAGCAGAACGGCTCTGGGATCCATTCATCTATCCGGTGTCTGAACAGTTAATTGAAATCAAACATGATTTAGGTGTGCAGGAGAGAGATCTTAGTTCGTTATTTCGTGTTATAAATCTCAATAGTACGATCTCGCTATCATTTTAAATCTAGTATTTTTAGAACTATCTTATTTTATTATATAATTTTATCCTAATTAAAACAGGCTGTCTGTTTTATGATTTAAACATAAATCAATGCTTTGACCGGCCCCATGGGTTCTGTGTTTAACAAAACACTTACGCCTCTGACTGACCCTCTCTTTGAGTTTTAATAATTTAGCTAATAAATTGTTGAGTTTGTTATTGAAATGTTTATTTTCAATTATATAAATTAAATATGATATAAAGACTACATTATATATACACGATATATGCTTAGATTATAACATAGTATATTTATAGGTTATATATAATATTTAAGGATAGTGTAATTATATTTTTTTACAATTCATTCATATAGTTTGTTAACATATGCACAATATCATTGGCTTCTTTTCACGTGAAGCCTATTTGAATATAAATTGAAAGGTCTATCCCAAGTGAAAATTATTAAGTCACTACACAAACAGCAGACGATTTAATTAAACATGTGAAAGCCGGGTATAGATAAACGTAACAAGGGAGCTCGATAAAGTACCTTCCTATAAACAATATATTTTAATGGCGAATTAAAAATAGTCATTGAGGCCCGAGAGTATCTGAACGTTGTCGAATTAGCCATCAGGATAGACTGCGACAAAGAGCTCGAGGCTTATCGGTTGGATTTAGATGAACCCAACCCTCCACGATACAAAATAATAGCTGGCTCGATAGTCTCATTGTTTGAGCATGAAATTAAAATTGAACCAGTTCACACGTGCGCGTCCCCGAGATAAGGGGTTGTATATCGATTCGCGCTCGATGTTAGCGATACGATGATTTACTTAAGGGGTTTTGCTCTTTTCTTTATTTGTAGTGTTTGGCAGCTTTGTTTGAAGGGTACCGGTTTGATTTAATCGATTTTCATATTGTTCTCGTTCCTAAAGTAGGCATACAATCACAGTTATTTTTTTTTATTCATAATATGAATAATATGTATATTAAAACTGGCTGTCAAATTATTATATGGAAATGTTTATCGTGATAGAAAATGATAAAGTTTTGCATATCTATCCTGGTAATATTCATTAATTACTTATTATATATTATATTCGAAAATAACCTAAACTGTTAATATAACATTAATATTAAATTAAATAAAATAAAAAATTAAAATAAAAAAAGAGACAATCAATATATAAAAAGCCCATTAAAATCAGAGAGATTCTTCTTACTTATGAGAAATAGTAAGACCGAAATTAAGAGGGAAAATAAGAACAAAGTGTTTTTTGTACGAGGTATCTAAATAACAAAACAGATAGACTGTTTTACTGTACTGAATTATCGATAATGTGTGTAATTTAATGTAAAGTTTTCACAAAATGTGCTTTACAATAATATATTTATATTAAAGGTTTTAACTATAACTAACGTATTACTAATACGTTGATCGAACTATCCTCGACGCAACACAAATCAATCTAACCTGTTAACTTGTACCTTGTTAATAATATTAGTTATATTAACTCGTTTATCCCTAAGGCCGGTAAGCTTTAGGCTCGTTGTCGATTATTTGGCGATTATCAAAATGTGCGGGATGCAATTTAATTTATCTACACAACGGTACCATCCCAGATAGGTGGCCTGTACTGCCTATATTTGCACTACCCTCTGGATATTAGATACTGGTAACATTTTAATTAAGTGATTCCCTCCGATCATAAACAAATTCGCCAATGTTTGTTTTGTCTAAAATATAATTTGATGTTTTGCGATCGTTCTTAGTCAATTCATAATCGTATTAATTTAATTTACGTTTAATTTATAACTCACGAATCAAATTATAATATTAACGATTGACAAAATTTTACGTTTCAATATTATTAAAAAAAGTTATGGAGTTAGTTATGAATTGAATGTCTAATTTATAGATGTTTCTATACTATATCAAAATGTATTTAAATGAAACTAATATATTTTCGGATGTACTGAGGATATTCGGAGTATATCCGAAAGTATATAAGTTTCATTTAAATGAATAAAACTCGCGAGTCTTAGATCTCATTATATCAAGATTTACTAATTTAACGTTTTAATAATATTAATAAAAAGGGTTGAAGTTAAGACTTTATATTTAATTTACTATATAGGTATTTTTGAATTAAGTTATATTTACTTGTTTCTTGAAAAAATAACGAAAACTATGAATTAATTCTCGCAGGACATTACCTGGTTGATCATTGATTTTTTAAAATTGTTATCAGATTTATAACACTTCGAAAAAAAAAGTTTGAAATGAATTTTTTTACGATAAATAAGATAGTTATAACAAATAAGCTAAAAATTTTTGTTAATTTTTTGTCTTCAGATTATAAAATATGATAAATTTTAAATATAGAAGTTATAAAGAGCCATTTTCTTATTAAGTATATTTTTAGTTAAGTTAGTTGTTTAAAAAAAATATGATTAGCGGTGCCGATAAGTTCTACCTAAAGTATTTAATTTGATTACATAAGGGTTGCCTGTCTTGAAAACATAAACATAAAAATACCTCTAATATCAAGAATAAATAATTTCCCTATAAAAATATATATATTGATCAAAACTCATAGTTCATGCAGGATTTTTTATCAATTTTTTTTCTTAATGACATTTTTTTGTATACTTTTAATAAACAATATCAATAAAACTATAACAGCCAACAGTTGCATGCAAAGAACTCATAAACGCAGGCAATGTAGCTAATACGAAAACTTATCCATTACAGACAATTTACTAACCAAAATGGGTATTTAAGTTTGAAAGTTGTACTACTTTTAATCACGGTTTTAAGTTAGCTTTGAACATGATAACTTTTCATCGTCATTATTAAAATCCAAGTTTATTTTTGATTATATTTAAATGAGGAATCAATAATGATTAAACATGTGATCGATATGAGTGATGGAAATAGAATTCACTATTATTTTTTTGTTTATTTATCATAATAAATACGTCGCCTACAGTCTCTGGCATCAAAATGATAAGCAAATATATTTTACTTGTACATTATATAAAAATCATATGTGTCTGTATTAATGGCATAAAATACGTTTTTGTATTGACATTTGAGTTAATGTGAGTGCAGTCTTGAAAACAAGTGCATCAACGTCCGATACAGGGACCATCATTAGTTACACGCTATTAAGCAGTTAGCACGGGCGATTTATCAATAAGACATTTATTTTCTGTTAATCGTGTTTAGATATTGAGCGGGGTTGTAAATGGGAATTATTCAATCGTCATTGATATGTGTATTCGAAAGTGTAATGACGGAAGTTTTTCCATGGGTTTCACATAATAAACCATAATTATGTTTTCTATGGATGTTGTGACATCGGTTCGAAAACTTTGATAATGATTTAACAATTATGGTCATTATAACATAATAACTGGTTACATTAACTTCGTGTTCAATGAAAAGTAAATCTAAAATATTCATCAATACCCATTGAATGTCTTTCTGGGTAATTTCAATACAAAACTCGTATATAAAATGCAGTTAGCGTGTTCCGTGGAATGAATTCACATTTAGCAGCTTCCTTGTTTCGGTGTGAACTAGCGCCATATTTAATCGTTATCATTCCAACGCGTATTCATCGCCAATGATTTACTTAGGGATTATCCTACCTCCCTGACTTATGGAAAATGGACCGTTGTATTGATTTTATCGAACCTTTTGTTCGTAATATTACTTATATCACCTGATGAGTATGGATATGATAATAACAATCAGCAAAATAAATTTTGTTGCGTATTTTAATGAGTATTACTTTGGACTTTCTAAATTTTGATCAGATTGTTCTGATGACTATTTATGAACAATATTAAAATAGAGCTCAAACAATAGTGCGGTGGAAAGCCCACGCAGATAATTGCAGAGTCACAAAACAATGTGCATTTTGATTTGTTTTTTTTTTTTCAGCGCGTGAGCGTTCAGACGGATTTGCGATAATGGATTGTACGTAAGCAACTGGCGGAAATGATAAAACGATTTACGTAATATACATAGTGACGGTTTATTTAGTGATGCTTATTCTGTTACAGTATCCAGTGTTTTGACTGCCGAGTTTCATGGAAAGGCTAGTCAAAATAAAAGGAATATCCGACCGATGAGCTGCACGATATCTCCTAACTAACAGAAGTTACGACAAAACGCATTATTTAAATTAAACATTGTCTTGAAATGTGTGTTTCAGTTGTTATCTCGTGTAGATAAATCATATGAATGTAAAACCTCATCACATTCAAAGTGGACTCCAGTGCTCAGCATTGATTCCGATGATTCAGTCGCAGGTCGTTATCATTACCGCTGGCATCCATTAATCACGTTGGTATTCCGATGGAGGCTTCATCACTCTCCCCTACTAGTGATTCCATATTATCATATCAAATTAAAATGATTCTATGTTACATAAATATCACATTAATATATTAAAACACCCATAACGTTTTATTACTTCGAAATTATATATAATGTTAATAAAAGAAAAAATATTAAATTGAATAAGGTTGTTGTACTAAATCCAAACACACTCTAGATTACAATGAATGTTAAGCAAGTGAGAAATTTGTGTCTTTTCAAGTGAGAAATTTGTGTCTTTTCATCCCAAAAAAAAGACTATATATTCTAAAACGCAATGCATACAATTAAATTTCCTAATTAAAACAAACGTAATTTCGTCTCTTTGAAATTCTACTACAGTTGACAACATAACAAATTGCACAAAAGAACAATATTGAAATCAGTATCGCGAGGTGAATTTTAATATAACAGATAAATCATCGACTAGGGCCCATCACTATGTACTACCTGGAGTCGTTCGTGCATTCACCCTTCCCTTATCAGTTCTGATGTCGCGAAAACACGGAACTAGATAGGGCGGGAAATGACACGTATATTTTCAAGTTTATGCTTTCCTATTTAACTGAGAGTTCCTCACTATTGTTAAACACCCTTTGGACAAACATTAAATATGTTTTTATATGTTTTTATTCTTCGATAAGGTCGTTTATTTAACATAAAGAACTAACATTTAATCTTAGCAACTTAACTATTTTGTCGAATTTATTTTTGCATCTTTATAAGGTAAATTGTAACAGTAGTATGTACGCTCGGATCTGTACCATACTTATTTACCAACTGTCTATGTCTCTAATGCTGTGCAAATCATTGATATTCAGCATACAATCCTATGATTCGATTCGCGATGAGCCCAGTTATTAAATCAGTTGGATAAACACCAGACACCTGTGTTCAATATGCATATGCATTAAAACTATTTGCATAATATAATGTTATAAATTTATGTCATGTCATAGATGGGTTTGAACTTTTTGTTTGAATATAAGCCATTTTGTTTGTGATTACGTATAACTTTATAGATATATATTAGTTATTGAATTTAAATTTCACCATTATATCGATTACAGTGCTCGTCAATTAATATATTTCGTAGGTATAATCTCGTCTAGACACAATAGAGGCCGACCAGCATTTGCCACAAGTAGCCACAAGTATGCGGTGACGTCACACCACTTCATAACATAAGTATCATGTCACTTCATTATCATACTTAACAAGGGTTTATTAGTTGTAACTATCACAAAAGTATGTATTACAATGGCAGTGAAATATAAACCGATTATAAACCATAGCTATCGAGCTGTTCTGTATCCAGATAAGTAGAAGTTTAATATGCAGATACATAGTGACATAGGAAATTGATTAATCAATAAACTAACCAATGCAACGACATGATATTATTCGTGTATCAGTAAATTATCTTAACCAGAATCTGATAAAGACAATCAAGTAATCGGGGATAAATGACAAAGGCTTTGAGCATGTATCAAGCTTGAACAGTTCGATTTCATGTAATTGAGTCAAGCCAATTGGACGGACATATATCGCTGATATACGTTAATGCAATCATTAAATCGATTCAGTTATCATTAATAGGGAAAAAAACCTTAATGACATTATTGCTTATATGCAAATAAGCTTGTATTGTTGTCCTGTTGCCTTCCTAGACAATTTTCTAAACCAACTTTCTAGTGAAAATTCAACGAATATAAAAAAAAACTGAGATATGTAATTTTTTTTTTTGTACTATACGTGAAAACGTATCAAGATGTTGTTATGAAGAAATAATGAATATCTGGAAGTACCTGGTAATAAATTAATCGCCTATGACAGACAATCGAATAATTCAAATTTTCATTAAAAATTGTGAATATTGGATTTTAATTCAGTAGTAATCAGAATTATGTATAAAAGACTTCAAAGAATCTTGATTTACAATATAAATTAATATATGTTTACTGGGGAAACGTAATATTTTGTGAAATATTCAAAACTTGTTACCAATATGCCTCACGAAGTTACTTTTCGGAGGTGCATTTAGAAGGAATTCCGACCGGAATATAAGTTATTAGCCTGAATAAAATGTGAAGCGAATTCTTTCTAAGAAGTTAGCGAGGAATCGATTTAAACTGAGATCTGTATTGGCCGTTCAAAGTTACTGTGGTGTAATTGATGTATGTATTGACATTTAAATAATATTTTAAATTTGTTTTCCGTAGATAAGATAACCATATTTTTGCTGTATATAAACGGACTAAAATAAATACGACCACAGAAAATTTAAACCTTATCCTGCGGCTGTACAAGATATTACACGATGTTTCTAAATATAGCGTTTTCAGTATTTGTAGAGTCTAGGTTGAACCTACTTTCATTTCATCGTAATAGCTCACCTTAAGACGTCATGTTTTTATTTTTCATGAGCAAAGTTATTAAAGCTTGCTAATTATTTAGTAGCTTAATCTTCAGCAGCGAAGAGGATATATAATGTTTTCGTGTCATAAAAGTAAAAATGGGATTGGGTGGTAATACAATGTTTGTTTTATTCACATCTCACAAGATGTAATAAATATTTTCCTGCTGTTTTGCTTATAATATCACATTATAATAGCATATATATATGTATGTTAGCCATGAATTATTTGAGTTGCTTTTACATTAAAAAATTACGTACATCTATTACACAAACTATCCAATTAATGACTGAATGTAAATGTTATTTCTATAAAATTGGAATACACTGATTATAATAATGAGCATATAATTTCAAAATATGTTTGTTAACACAGTATAATAAAAGTGTATATTTTTTTTCACTTCATATATCATTTTGTAAAACGTAAAATTTACATAAGCTATTCGATACATTTCAACAACTGCAACGTACTGAATAAGATTTACATTGTATATTATTTATCAGTAATTAGGTTAAAACTTGTGCAGTGGATATATGTAATAATAGTGTTTGCTCTTAGGACAGCTATACACGGTCGTATCATCACCTATAATAACATGGGCGCGGTGGCCGATAACATCTTTTAGTGGGGTGTACACACGCGTGTAGAATCGATACCGCATGCCATGAATATTTGAAAACTTTTGTCCGCTTCAATAACTGTAAAGCGGCTTGCGTTCAATTTCTAGGCAATAAAACCAATGATATATGTACTTGTAATTCAATTCTATAGATTTGTATTTGTTCCGTTGTATGAATATTTAGTCCTTAGAAGTAGATATATTGGACTGTAAATTTGCGAATTAAGAAAATCGAACTAATTATCATACAAACAGTTGCCCTTTATATCAGTTGCTTTTATTTTGATTTTGGAATACCACGTGCTTATTAACTCAATAGCAATGAAATATATTATACAGTGGAGTGATTGATTTTACAAACTATTCTTCTTATCGATCTTAAAAATGACCGTGACCGTCTGACCCAAAGGTTAGGTAATTACTTTATTTTAGGACAAACACATACATTGTATCAAAACATTAAAACTGATATCGTATATGTGGTTGACGTATACATATTACTATTGAAATAATTACCCTCGCCCACAAATAAAGAATGATTACAATGAGCTTTTAAACTGATAGCGATCATTTTAATATCTAACGAAGTCATCGGTTTAGAGTTAGTCATTGAAAAAAAAAAACTAAATTCTATGTGTCAACGATTCATATTTAGAACTTACTGATTGTTAAATGTTAAAAATATTTCAATAACAGGCTGTATAGCAAACAAAGCGGTTTCAGCTCGTTTACGCGCGCACGCAGTTCCTAAATTACAAGGTAATTCGAATGGAAAATGAAATGCCTGTTCTCAAACCATTAAGCAATTTGAATTTAACACTCGTCCCTATATTTTCCTGTAACCGCAAATCGTGCTTGTGCAACTTTGAGAAGTATACCAACCTTGGACAAGAAAGTGCAAATTTTATAACAATATGAATATTGTCGGTTATAACAATATTATTAATATATCTCGGTTTACGAATTTAATTGTAAGGAATAACTAATCTTTAACTTCTTCTTATCTAGATCTTCGTCGGTATTCAAGAAGCTTGTTTAAAAGTAATCCATGTGTGAAATATGATGTTATTAATAATGAAAAAAAAAATACAATTATATAAATACAATAATGAGATCTAAGATTTTCGCGAGTATTCATTTAAATGAAACTAGTATTATTCGGATTTACTACGCGGATTTTATTATCACACACCTCACACCTCGTCTGCCCGTGATCACGGTTGCTGCAAAGTAACCGAAACGTCGGGATTATGTAGTTTTTAAATAATACAATCCGCGTAGTAAATCCGAATAAAACTAGTTTCATTTATATAAATACAATATAAAAAATAAATATTATATGTATATAAAACAATTATTGTATATTAAACTTATTTTTATTTTCAGGTGGTCATTAATTTTGGACATACAATTATTGACTACCTGAATGTACATTTCATTAATATAAGCTTATTCCTCCAATTATCTATCAAATTTAAATAATGATAAATTGATATTGCATTCGTAACAAATGATATAAAATGAATTATATAGATTTGTGTGCACATTAAATATAAATGATTCAAATACACAACAGTCTTCCAAAATAACCGGGAGGATGCGTGAACACTTTTATTTCCAAATTCAATCTGACTTCAGAGGGAGCATCCATCATCGTTTCCGTTACACGAGTTATAAAAGCCAGTTTAAATATTATTGAAAAAATAGCTATCGATCATTGCTGTGATTGGAGGTTTTATTTACAAATCCGAGATGAACATAATGTTATTCATTTTGTTTATTATGAAGTACTCACCTGACACTCATTGATTAATGATTGCAACAGATTAAGCTCTTTTTAATCAAACACATCGCAATTCGTCAATGGGATGCGATTCTAAAACAAGGCGATAAATTAAGGCAGGAAACGGGCGGAGAGCGTCTGCTCTCGTACTGAAAGATTTACTTCCTCTGTTTAATTGCAATAACGGCTGGGCACGTTGGTATCGTATTTTTCTTTTTACCATCCACCTCTTATTGCCTTCGCACCGTTAAATAAATTTATGACGCCCAACAAAGTTCAGCCCACCTCAACAGCCTTTGCGGCAAGCTGATATTAGGTGGAAACGCGAAAGAGAAATAAAAATCACGGTCTCAGGTGCGAAACAGTTCTAGGAATTAGTTTACGATTAGTAGTTAACAAGATCGTTCATAAAGGTTACTGTATGCATATACACAATATGTATATATATATATACATAGTCGGTCCTATAATGACCTGGCGCGATATAGGTCTACGCGACATGTCGGTAGATGTTGTGTTGCATTGAATAATACGTTTATAGTGCACTTAATATAAGAAACATGCATAAACATGAATTGCTTAGTCTTAGTTTAGCAGACATTTTAATAACGAGAGTCCCGTATATTTCCAAATATAAATAACATAACCGTAATATAACATAAAAACCTTCGTTGTTGTTTAAAATTATTAACATGAGATGAAATCTGTTTATTCCTATGCATATTTATTAAAATTAGTATTTGCCGCAATTCAATTACAATTTCCTTTAAAAAAAAAAAACAAGAGAAATTTCCAAAAGTCACATTAGCGCCAGGCTGCTTCCCAACCGACGATCTAATCTGAACAAGGAACAAACACGCCTAAATAACAATAAAAATGTAATAAAAACTCCTAACACGCAACTGAAATTCCATGGGGAAAATTGACCAAATGATTATTTACGGTTCAAAATTAAAACAAGGCATTATGAGAGATTACAATATATTGCTTTAATTTCCCTGTTTTAAGAGGGAGCCGACAAAAAATCCCAAACCTGTGTTTTGGAACTTTCTGAATACGTTATTATATTGTGGTAACAAACTATATATGTATAACTTAAATAGGTTTTTGATGGAAATAAAAGTTATTGGAAAATAAATGAAAAATTATCTTTTTATTAGATTCTGAATTGTCAGGTTTAATATATTTTCACTTGAAATGTTGAGCGAATAAACAGATAAAATAGACCGAAAATATTATATTCAATATTAGAAAAAACAATAAGGGAATACGAGATTTAAAAGATTTCTAAACTTTTTTTATCTGACAGAGAGATATGAAAGAATTACCAAGAATCCTGAACACTCGTTAACTGAGTTGTCCCATGTCTCGTGAACGTGGCCAAACAAAATGTAATTTTCTCCCGAAGCGTCCTCTTACGTGACCCGGCAAAGATATAACGCTTTATGAAATTATTTAAGCTTTCATAAGAAGCAACCACAGCAACATCTATATATAACTATAAAATAACCGTTACCATCGTCCATTGATTACATTTTGATAAACTGATTTAGATTTTGTCCCTGGACATGTATATTGCCGTCTAGAAATAGTTAATGCGGTAAAGTAAAATTTATAATAGAATAACTTTAGTTTACTATATATATATATATATATATATTCTATTCTAACCAAAAAAAAAAATAATAAAAAAAATTGTTAGTACAAACATTGTTGGATAGATAATCGTCGTTAGATGATAATTTTGTTTAAAATGTTTCACTGGGGCATCACAATTCGATCTGCCCTCTCTTCCGGACATAAATAATCGGACGACATTTATTCTGCTACGGAAACATGATAACAGAATCCTAAATAAGACAGTTTTCTCTTTAAAAATTAATAACTCTTAAATTAGGATATAAAATTTAATTCCGTTGCCGTTTAACGTTTGCTTTCATGAATATACTTAATACTTATACTTAAATATTCATTTCTTCCACAAATAACAATAGAGATACATTCTAATAGCGATATATTTAATTCCCGACGAAAAAGGAGGGTGTTATAAGTGTGACGTAAATGTCTATGTCTGTATGTGGCCTTTAACATTTTAAAACCAACTTCCTTGCGGTGGTTCCTAACTATCTTTCGATAATATTGAACAGCAACATAAGAGAATCAATTCTTTTCCAATTAAGATTAATTGATTACACAATTAAATGCTTTAAGATTCTAGGAAAAGAAAATTAATGTTAGGGGGTTTTCTAAAATGTTGTGAAATTCAGTTTTTGAAAGTTATCTGAAACAAGCCATAATTACCTATAACCAATGTTGTAATTTTTAAGCCTTTTTAATCCTCTATATTGAAGATGCTTGAAGACTTGGAATAAATCGATAATTAAAGTTATCGAAAGTTTTACTTCTTATAGTTTTAAGCTGCTCTAAGTTAGTGTTACCGACCGTAAGTAACTAAATTATTTAAACATTTAGTACTTTCTAATAGATAATAAAGTTGTAAAATGGATTTTTAGTGTAGAACATATTATATATTAATAGCAAGTAATACACATTTTTTATATTAAAATATGTGACTAACTACTTAATGTATTATGTCATAATATAATAATACTGATGTAGCTAAAAAAAAAGAATTATAGTTTTATTTTCTTTTGGATCAAAGATAAACTAGATTAACTACTCAAGCTCTACAATCTTTAGTTTATAAGAATGAATTAAAAAAAGTCCTCTTAAAGGAGTAATATAAAAATTAACTTATTTCCATTTCTAAGTTAATCTCGTATAATTTGCAAAAGCATCAAGGCATCCCAAGAACGTCTGTAGCCGGCACCTCACAATGCTACAATCAGAGCTTATGCATAAATTTAAATTTTCAATTAAGAATACTTTGAAGGAAATTTTATTAGACATAAAGAGCAACCTTTGGTCTCCGAGACGAAATACGAAGGCTTTAAAGAACAACGACCGCTGTGGAGCATTTTCATTACATTCTCTTGCACGATAAAAAACTGAAAAATATATAATTTCTTAAATTAACCAATTCTTAATTAAAAATACATTTGCAATAAAAATAGTTATATTTAAAAGTAAATAAGTTTACTGTACCATACATTTTCTAATAGCAGAGAGTTTCTTGTTTATTGTTAGTTTTATTAAATTTAAGTTTAAAAATTTTAACTAAAATAATTGGTATGAAGATATCATCCAAACGATTTTTCTTTGTTATTTGGATTCAATGTTAGAAGAAACATAGAAAAGGGTGAGACTCAAATAATTCCTGCAACAAATCCATATACGTTGGCGTTTCTATTAACCTCTCTGTTTGATTCAGCTGCACCCCAAAAAGGCTGAAAGGCGAGATATCTTAAATGAGTTTCGTTATCTCAGGCAAAAGAAAATGGGATTAATAGTTAACAGAAATCCCAACAGGCGCTAAATATCCACTTCGGCGTCTAAAGACACCAAATAAGAACAGTATTCTTATTTGGTGTCTTCTTGTAACATTCTGTGTGAGACCGTTTGTGTAAATTAAATGTAATTAAAAATTCCTTATCATTAAAATAAAAGTTTATAAATGACTATAGTGACTTATTCTAATCTATATTTATTGAGTGTTTGTTGGAAATAAAGAATTCAACTAGTATAAAATCAAAAGTAAGAGAAATAATCCAGTTGACGTAATCATAATACATCGGGACCCTCAGTGAGGCTTTATGCAAAGGACCTGAGTCCATAAAGCGACCGTAAAGGGCCGTTGTACAAAGAATGCAAAGTGAGCCATGCCGTAAACTCGGCTAGCCTCTCCGTGGTGTCTTTTACGATAGATTTATATTCATGACACTATCTCTAGCGCGTAAAATTTCGGGCAATGGCGATCCAGAAGCTAGCATATGTAATTTTGTTTGAATAAGTAAAAAGGAAGGACAAAGGCTATTTGATCTTTCGTTTTGCCAGAAAATAAAGAGGACTATTTATGGACATTTCATAAATGGACTTCAAGGGATGACAGAATATTGATTTTAAAATACATATATATGTATATATATTGTGAATATTTTTAATATATTTATATTATAAACTATAAAAATATACCAGATATTGTTGTCCGTCATATCGTATTAATTAAAAATAATTACAAAATATAAAACGTAAAATTTTGTTACCTCCAAAAATGCAATGGACATAAAAAATTTAAGACAAAATTTACAAAGAGGATTTAATGACGAAACATTAACACCTGCGAAGCTTTTATTGGCCATCACTGGATATCCCGCAGTCAAGTGTTGGTGTTAAAATTATCGCTTGGGCATCAAATCTTACGTTTTATTCAATAATGAATGTTATACAAAACTTTCTTATCAGTATTCAGGAATTATAGAGGGTGGGTTTCTTATAAATGGATTTCAACCATCGCCTAATTAATTGAATTCTGGGACCAGCAATAACATTGCTTTAACGAGAGCCAGTGCTAATATATGCTTTACGGGGGAAGCTTCACAAGATAAGTTACTATTGCGTCTTTAAGATATTTGAAATCTTTAATTAGTTTTTCTATATCATGGAAGACAACTACACTATTTTTGGAGAAACTTATTTTTGTTTAGTTTTTCTATATCATGGAAGACCGCTACACTATTTTTGGAGAAACTAATTTTTGTGCAAAATAAATTTCATAGACACCCCGCATAATAAACTATTCTATTGTAATTAAATTATGCTAAACCACAAAACTAGGCTCTGCAAATGAAGTCTTTTATATAAATGGTTAACCATTCATTTGAAAATGTTTCACCATCTTTTACATTTTAATGTTGGCAATAAAATTATTCATGGACAACGCATGCCGTAGAAAGGTGGTAGTAACAGGGATTATTGCACTACAAATTACATAGGTAATTTAATTTTGATATTTTAAACGAATTTGGATATGATTTAATTCAATTAATTCATGATCTTAAAAACTAACGTGTATATTTTTTTTTTATTTTAGCGTTGTATTTCAATTTTAAATGCAGAACTTGTTTTCTTTATAATTTGAAACTCGTTTCAGAATTTTCTCTATTGTACATATTGACGTTAAAAATTGTTGCAAAATCCTATTGTATTGAAAAGTTTAAAAGCTATTGGAAAATGTTATATTCTTTCTAGTGTGCTAAATTGACAATGCTTTTCAGTTTTTATAATCCTTCACATTGGAAATTAAAATAATATTCGTCTATTTCAAATGTTAAAAAGACTTTTTATTTTGATATTTCTTGATGTTTTTAACAGAGAAGAGGGAATCATAATTGAATGACCTTATTCAGAGAAGGCCACGTATCTTCACCTTCAATATAATACAGTCATGAGTAGAAGTGAGTTTTCTTGAACGAATCACGTGTAATTTATCATATAGAGGGGTAAAAGAGAAAGGCTCATGATAATTAGAGTAAAAGCGTCAGATCTCCAGAGTAGACACCTCAAAGAACACTTTTACTTGGTAATATACTTAAGGGTACTATGACATCACTATGAGGAACGGAACCCTTGGAGTAAATTTCAAATTAGATTTATTTAAGGGCTTTAATTGTAATGGCGTTGGTTGATTACTTCACAGAGGTATTCGACATTGGTTAAATTCAATTCTTTTTTCAGTACCAGCAAAACACTTTTATATAGAAAAAAATAACAATAAAATAATGTAATTAAAAAGGCTGTGAATGTTATAACATAAATATATTTGTTTAAATGAAACTAGTATTATTCGGATTTACTACGCGGATTTTATTATTTAAAAACTACATAATCCCGACGTTTCGGTTACTTTTGCAGCAACCGTGATCACGGGCAGACACCTACTATTTTCATTTAAATGAATACTCGCGAAAATCTTAGATCTCAATATATTTGTTTTCAAAGTACCCACTAAAGTTATCTTAAGATTAAATTAAAGTTAGGAGAATTTCAGACGCCTCTTAAATTTAAACAAAACCAACGCTACATTCTTCCGATATTGTTCATTAACATAATTTATTACAATTATATAAATGTATATTTTATTTGTGTGTTGATGTTTATGATACTATAAACTCAGGAGTGTGTTAACGGATCACGAGTACCAATTTAAATCAACCTGAATAAGTGAGGAAACGATCTTATCATTGTATCGAATCCAACCCTCTGAAAAGCTATATACGAGTAAGCACAAGTGTAGCGATACAGATGTATAAGGTACGGCAACTCCATAGTTTGGGGGCGCCCCCGGAGATAAAGTACATTTAGATAAATGGATGGCGCAACCTTCAGTCGGGCACTCTGCGCTAAACGACAGTCTTAATTTTCCCAAAGTAATAATTAAGAGTGAAGGCTCGCTGGGAGCCCGAGAAGCGGGGCTAAATTTTTAAGCATTTGCTAAGTACTAAGTCCGATACGTTGGAAGTTAATTGTATTAATGAACAATTTGTATCGTCCTGATTTATAAAATGACACTTAATTTTTATTGAATGTATTGAATCTATTGAAAAGTGACCAACATGATTGTATATTGCATAATAAATATTTTTATTAATAATATGTTGAAAATTCTATCAAAACAGTACCGTTCTAGTGAAGATCGTTTGATTTCTATTATAGTGTCGAAATATATTAGTACCTTTTCCTTTCGAAATGATACAAAGTTTAGTTTATTAATAAAAAGGTTGAAGTTTAAACGACTACTTACAACTTATTTAAAACTAGCTGTATTTCACACCGACAATATTGTTCCCATATAATTATTCAATACAAGGCACAGCTAACTTTTCTGAACAATTCTAAAGTTTAAAATATTTATCACCAATTTAAAATTCCAGCCCGAAAGCAAATTGTATCTGCCATATTTCTTTCGATTTCCGCCTTGGCGTTTTAAAAATCGAAAATTTAAAATTTTAGGTATTAAGTTGAAGTAAGTAAGAAATAAACTCTCAGTTGTATTTGATGACGAGTTTTTGACGTCAGACTTTTCTGTGATTCATATTTCCATCCCTTAAGAAGGACCCTGCGAACGACTACAGTTATTAATTAAATTTCCCGTATCTAAGGTCATTTCGCGAATTATCCGTCCAATTTAGTTGAATGCTTTTTCTGCTTGCTTTACTCTAATTAACTTGAAGGTCCTGAGATAGAGAGGTCATTTTTTCTCAAAAATCTCCTCCACTGTGATCATAATGTCTTACTTTATATTTTCCAATTAACCCACAGAGTGCTAATAAAATTTTATATCAATGCCAAAATTTTACAATTAATTTCATTAGCTCGCCGCCGGCGTAAATTCATTTTAAGACTAAAATCATGACTTCAACGTCATTATTTCAAAAAGACCTTTCACTCTTTTCGTCTCATAATAAAATAATCTGAAACTCTATATTATAGTTAAAAAAAATCTTTAGATATAATTATAATTTTTAAATATGTTGATATATATTTTTTATACGTATATGTTCAATTATAATATGCTTCTAACTCTATTTTAAATGTTTTTATTAGATTGTGATTCTACAAATTAATTTCATTATACACAGACGGTAAAAATAAACCGTTATATATCTTAAGAAGTTACGATTCCCCGGAATTAAGTGTTTTAATTAAAAAATCCACGTCCCATAGGACCCGCTACGAATTTAGAAGTAGCAATATCATAAAGGGAAGGCCAATTGTATAAAAAATAAAATGTCAAAAATGCATTGTGTATTTACACTATAAGATTAAGATTTCCGGTAGCTCTGCCATCCGGATCTAACGTAAATTCATTAATCTGAGCAATTAGGCTACACCACTCAGAGGCTTGCGGTAAATTGTCTTCTCGTAATACGTTCTCCGAACACATATAAAGAAAACTAACTGTATTGATGGCGCGCTATTTGTAATGTATACATATGTAGAGATACAAAGGTTACGAGGGTCTGGCTGGGTATCGCTAGATTTGATTGTATGAAACAACAATTACAACAAAGGCAAAGGAAATAGGTTAATTCTGTACTAATTAATTGGTTTCTGTATTGTTGATTATTTTATATAGTGAAAAATGTATGCATCACATACATATTTTCATATTCACATACGAATCGAATTCGTTTAATTATTTTGCTTTAGTAATAATATTTACAAAATTTTAGTATATTAATGACAGGTGACGTATAAAATTATTTTCACATAATTACACCGCAAATTGTGGGTAGATTTAATCAAGCGTGTAGTTTAATAGTGATTAGTGTTACACTGATATAAATCCCAACTGTAATGAGAGAGAATTAAATTTAATAATGGCCGTGTAGCGTTAACCTACGTTATTTTATGACGCATTCAATTACATTATATCTGATCACTGGTGTACTTATGACAGTGGAGTCTGAGATGTGAAACATACAAGGTTTTTTATTGAAAAATAATATTCAAATCATAGTTTAAAAAAAAAATATTAACGCACGAATATTTTCATTGATATCGATCCTAAATTATGAAAGAGTATTGAAAGAGTATTAGTGAAATTTTTGACATAAACTGCCATGAAAAAAAAATTATAATGATACTTCTTGATACTATTGAAACACAATAGTGGATAGTAAAGCTGTAGGAAAAAGCTAATAAATCATAAACGCATAGCGAATGTTAGTTTTTCTATTCGCTTGTATTCGTGTCCGACTGCGGCGAAGCGGAAAGAAAATTGTAATTGACGATATCTTTATTTTTGTGGAATATTATTTAAGACAAAGTGTAGGTACTTAAAGATATCTAAACTTGAAAGTAGTTTCAGTCAGCAAATAAACTGAAAGGATATAAAGAGGATTAAATAGAATTAGTAAATTAACTTGAAAGCGTTAAACGACCGAGACAAACTATTCGTTTCGTTAAATCACTACGGAGAAAGGATTTAATATTTTATTTATTTATTTCTCACAAAACTCGTCACCTCTAATTAAAACTTTTTTTTTAATTTCAGCATGTTTACGTAATTAATACAAAACCTTATAATAATAGATTCAAACACAACTACAAAGTTTGTTATATTTTTTTGAAACATGAAAATTGTTAAATAAGAAACTTGCACGTAATGAAAAACAAATGAAATAATAATCCGGAGCGGAACTTTGTATTAAAAATGAAGTTCCTGAATTTCCGCTTCTAAGAATTACCTGCGTTTATTGTCATTTAAAGTTTTCTGAGGACACCTGATACTGCCTTAAGACGTAAGGATTACAGCTCACTGAAAGGGTTTGGAGATTATTAGAAAGGAAAAGTTTTAAAGGACACATTAATATTCAAACTTTAATCCGAAGTTCTTCCTTAAGATACAACGAATAAAAATGACATAGACTTTTTTATACAAATCCCATACTGCTATAAAAATGATAAATTTATGTTATACTTAGGTAATTAATTAATGGTTATCTTCTAAATTATTTTTGTTGTAAAATCACTGGATTAGAAACTTTTGAGGACTTTAAAATACAGTCAATCCAAATAAATTTACACAACAGTGAGTGCACTCCGAGGTCAGCTCCCGTGAAAGTACACTCGGCAACATAGCAACTATGAGTCATATTGTTTATGTAATAAAGACAATATTACAATAGTAATGTAAACATTGGATATGAATTGGCCACTGTACACGAATTAGTTACGCACACATGCACCACTTTAATGACCAGTGTTGGTATAGCAACATCGGCCAAGTGCATTGAGGTCTAATTTGAATTTGGAAAACTTTACTGTTCGGACATTAACTTTAAATAAATTACATTCAAATATTATTTCCTTTTACTATTTTAAAGCATTTATGTATGTCTAAACGTTAAATTCTTAAATCATTAATTAATTCCTTATGAAAATGCCGTTCGCAGCCTGAAACCCAGTAGAAATTATGGTAATTTATAAAGAGAGATATTATATGTAAAATATGCGAAAGATAAATTCAATTTTAACAATTAATTTTATCGTAGAAAAATTCATTGTATGTTGTTATAAACATACGTATAACTAAAAAGTTAACCAAATTATGACATAACTCGCAAATATCAATGAAATATTTATTAATGTACCGATTTATTTGAGAATTTATAATTATAGTTTAATCATTTTAAATAATGAGACCTTGAATATTACAAATATTACATTTCACAACTTCTCAATACCTACTATGTTTTTGATCCTATTATATTTACTCGACAGTGCTCTTTGATCTTATGGAAAATCATTTTTTTATTAAATGACATATTTATGAATAAAAAAATGATAGCTTTACATGTATCTTGCGGCTTACGCAACTTTATATAATATTTAAATAAGGAAATTTAACCTGTTATGTCTTATTTCCCAAGTATAATAGGTTACACCGTAACATCACAAGTCATAAGTTAAGTTATCAAATCGCCAAAAAAAAGTATTAATTCAAAAGCTCAGTGGCATATGCGGGTGACATTATCTCTGAATTATTTCATAAATGTAAAATACCTCTGAAGCTTGTAATAGTACTAAAGAATCGGATACTATAATATTAAAATGACAATTTTAAACAAACTCAACGAGGATTTTCTTCGTGTAAATTATATAATTTTCATATCTCTTACTATCCTATGATTAATCTAAGAGCACGTTAAGCCCTGGCCTTAATTAATCCAACTTAATCCAATTACAATAAACTATAAATCAATCTCTAATTATCACATCGATTAACAATGAACCCTTCCGTTTAAAAGGCTACATTTGGACGCGTCGGTACAGATGTTATATCACCGACAAAGACAGAGTGCAGTCATCAATAAATGTTGCCCTCTAAATGCTAGTAAACAACATTAGTGTAAAATTAATACGGTCTCTTATTGTAGTCAATGCACACTATTTTGCTACTTCCGATCTATTGAAACCGGTGGCCTGATTTTGGCAGATTAATGTCATGTGTTTTATTTCGGGTAATGTCGCTTAAAATAACTGGTAACACCGCTCATATATTTGACACATTCTTCCTTGTATTTTTCCTTACAATGTCTAAGATATTTGATGTGTCATGTAATGTAATATAATTAAACAATATTTCTCAATATTGCCTTAGTGCTGTGAGGAAATTGGAAGTTTGGCATCAAAACATACATGTTTGAATGCAAAATCATTTCGTTTTCCGTACACATTCAACACAAAGTTTAGTTCAAAACAGGCAACGATAGTTGAAGCTTTTGCACCATGCGTGGTTAAGTCTAAAAAGGGGCATACGTTTTCATAGCTTAAACCTTTTTATCTTCGACTAAAGCCGTCGATAATGATGCTCAGTACTACACTTTCATTAAGTTTTCTACTCCGCAAGCAATGTATTAAATCCGCAACCCCATAGAGGGACAAAGAGGGGTAATAAAGTTTCACACTAGAGTAAAAGGGACAAAAGACACTCGTGCGCTAGTACTTGATCCGATTTATCATGCGCGGCACTTATTAAAGCGACCAACACGCGTGTTACTTTTGAAAACTTTAAAGTAGGTATACGTTTAAGAATAAATAGTGTGTGGAGTCGTCTGTTTCACGTGACCTATGTTGATTTTTTTAAATCTAAATAGTTCTAACAGTTATATGTTCATTTGGAACTTTCTTAGACGTGTTTTTTGATGTTATTAAATTGATTTATTTGTATTAGATGTAAGTTAATAATTTTTCTTTGTTAAATTATGATACCTAGAATACTATAGTGTGACAAAAACTATTTTACGAGATTAGTTCATAAAGTATTTGTTATTTAACTCTATTAGAACTTTTTGTAATAAAATATGTAGTTGTTAAAAAATTGATTACACTATAAAATATAATACAAACAATATCTAAGATTATTAGTGTGGAAGTACATTCAACCAAAACGTGTTGTGTGTAGTGTATACTGTAACAATATCAATGTTATCATACACAAAAAGTTTTAGTCCAATTCGTCTCAACGCCACTCAAAGTCCAACAGATTGAAGTCCATTCATATGCAGATGCAACAAAAAATCCAATAAACAAGACAGAGCTACATCTCCCCTCGGTCATTATTGAAAAGAATGTTAACATAGCAGGCTTATCCAGGGGTCGTTTTACCAAAAGAGTTAGACTAACGAATGGCCGCCCCATCGACGCCAGTCTGAGTTCCGATGACAGTTAAACATGACTCGGTTTACATATACCATAGAGAATACATATACCATAGAGAAATAAATATTTAAAACTGACACGGGCTATTAAAAAAATAAAAATCAATGTCATATGATTAACACAATTTTTTTTAATTTATAATGTTCTGTTTTACTTAGTTGTTCCTTATTATTAAATAGAAAATACGTTACAATGAATTATCGTAATCAAAGATTTCTTTAAATTGTTACTACGTAATATATATTCGCAAATAAAAACGCTTTTATAGATATTAATGTATTCTTTTGAGATGTAGTGTGAACGGACCTTAATGAATGGAATAAACGTTCCCAGTTACCCCTGACACTTCAATTCTGCTTGAATTTAGTGAGAAATTCAAATTTTCCTTCGGGTTTTTCCGAACAGCAATTGTTCTGTCTTCAACGTTCTCGTGTAGCTGTTAATTAACATATCCATTGAGCAGATACAGAATTTTCTGTCTATGGATCACGATTTAACGAAATTGTTTTATAAACTTCAAAATTTATTTTGTGTCTGTTTTCGTTGCTTTTATTAATAATTATTATCTACACAATAGAGTTTTTAAATTTATTTCTTCAGTTGAAACCATCACAGATACATTCGGAATGCGGGCAGAGAGGACGTCCTCATAATGAGGATTAGAATTCTCATATTAGCGTCCAATTTTTCCGCTTCCATGCCGTTTAGCACAACTTCAGAGGATTCATATTGTGAGTGCGTTTGTTTTGTTCAAATTTATTTTATCAAGTAAACGTTGGCCTTCCGCCCACTGAACCGAACGTAACACAGTAATGCGGGCTGTATGTATCTATTATGGATCTGTAGCGGACTAATGAGTTAAGTTATTTGCTTAATTATTTTTGTGCTTTACGCTTTATTATCATATATTTAATTGAATTATTACTGTGCTGTATTTCACACGTTTTAATATGCAGTTCATTCATTATACTTAAAGGCCTGTGTGTTATTATAAAATTAGGATATAATATAATGTAGTAACAAATTATCCTTTCATATAACATTCTTTTCTATATAATTCTAAACAATCTATAATATTAATATTCTATATTAATTTCAAACACGAAATAGATTTTGTTATGTGTTTAAATTATTTATCTGTTCGTTTGATAATAACTCAAACAAACACAAAAACATGTTCATCACTTTTAGTAATTTTATATTGTATAATTAAATTAATGGCGTAAGTAAATTAATATTTCGTATAAATAAATAACAAAATCACGGGTCGAGGAACGTTCATGGGAATTGGTGATTAATATCGTATTCATTACGATCGCATCAAAAATGACATAGTTATGAAATGCGAGTTCAATCAGGTCGGTTTCAATAACAATTTTTCATTCTCGACACACTAATTAAGTGCTTTTCATAAATACACCGCGAATTTTTTTGGGATGTATATGAATTTAAACTTTAATCCGAAAGCCGTGAGTTCGCATTTCTTTGGCGATTAGGAGCGTAAAAACACTTGGAAGCGACATCCTTAGTAACAAGTGTAAAATATTTTCCCCAATCGTTGTACCTGCCGCCCCTGGGGATATTTCAAGGGTGAATAAGCTCGCATAATGGCAAAGGGTACAATATTTTAAATTTCAATCGCTGCAAGCGGTCCAGTCCCTCCCCCGGGTGGAAGAACAAAGATTTCATTCGGTGACTTTCACTAAAGTGTTATAATAACTTATTACAACTCCAAATTACATCACCTTTTAATTTTATTGATTTTTTTTTTAATTACTGCCAGTCTGGTGATTTTGACAGACGCGTTCAAAGAGGTTTTATTTCCACAATATTTTTAAAACAGGCCCTAGGTGCTTCATGCTTAAATATCATTTTACATGAAAATTAAAACTTAAATTTCTTATATTTAATTTTTATGTTTGTAGATATAACTGATTATCTAAAAACGTGTGCTAAAATACCCAAAAACAAGTTAACAAAATTTATAATACGCTGAACCTGAGCGAGAGTAATTTGGCCATTATTTTTACATTTAGCACCTAAACGAATATTCAAAATCGACTCCCCTCAAACGTTTTTTACTATGAGATTAATTTTCCGAATCGTTATCGCCACCTTACGATTGCCGACGAATTTGTTACGCGAGAGTACACCTTTTCAGTCAAATCGTAAATTTCATGCGACGCACAGATAACATACTTATAATCATTATAATAAGTCATAAATTTGATTGAAATTCGGTCACATTTTCGGAGAGCCTTATCGCGTGGCTGCAGTCGGTTTGAAAAATACCGTTCTTCGAATTCACAATTTCGCCGGCGTCAAGTCGACATTTCCAATCGATTTACGTTTAATGTTGCAATAAAAATCCATAATATGTACATTTATATCATATTATAAGCACATTCTTTTATTTCAACATTCCTAAATACAGTGAAAATTTATTTTAAATTAATCATTATCTCTTATTCCAATGTAGTTATAAATTTAAGCTTTTCATCGAAGTTAATATTTTGACACTTATAATTTTGTGATGTCAAAATATAAAAGGAAAAGAGACAGTACTAGTGTTTGAATTTATAATAATTTAAATGAATATTATATTTTATGTCATTGTTTTGATCGAATATAACATGTTGGGAATGATAAAATTTCGATTCTTAAGAATCCTCACCTCATTCGTCAATAACGGAATCTTATTATAGTCAAGTTTCTTGTTCTTAGAAATAAATAAAGATAAATATATATATATATATAATTTAGCATTTATTTTTCTGATTAATCTGTTCTCATCGTTTTAAATGATAAATAAAACAAAAATAGATAAAGCCATTTATGTTCCATTGAAGTAATTTTGAGACTAAAAGCCTAGACTAGACCGTTGTTATAGCAAAGACACAATAACATTATTTACTTTTATTCAGTTGGTAAACTAACCGCGACTTTTTACGCTGTAAAGGCACAACGGCTATCCAATTCCAAAATTAAATTTGTCTCCCCGTATAAATGTTTTTACGTAACTTTCATAAGTTATCCATGAATTTGTTAACAAAATTACCACGATTAAACGCCTGACGCTTAATTTGTTATATGATACGGAATCTTCTGTCTCTTTATATCCAACATATTGTCACAAAAAACATTTTATCGGTTATAGATATCTTAAAAAGAACAATAAATTTAGTGTGAGACCATAATAAAACAATATTAAACAGGGACTTAGGCGGTCGAATGCGTAAGTGTCGTCGAAATATTGTATTAAATAAAATAAATCGCATTTAGCGAAACAAAGCATTCGTAATTCTCTCTGGAAGATCTCGTTAGAGTCGTAATGAATCTATTGAGAGTTCACGGAGCGGAGCCGGACGTTAAAGAAGGGAGGTTACAGTTGCTCTAATAATTTGCGTCAGAGTACATTTCCATTGACACACATTTTCAGTACTCGTAGGAGATATATATATATATATATAATAACAACTATCCAGTTTATTATATCTCTAAAGTTAAAGTTCATTAGTCTATTAATTTATTCAGATGTCTGTCACGAAATTATCGAGAACATATCTTAAAACTCAAAACGAAATACGATTGCCTCAGTATTTGATATATATAATATATAACTGTATAATTCTGTTAGAAACATTAAATATTTGGTATTGTTACAATGGAAACGCACATCTAGGGTTAAGGTCTTGTGATATCAGAACGTTGCAAATCATTGAGTCGACGCAAAGTCTAATACCATTTCGCTTGTACTTGAGAGGTCCAAGGTACTTTCATTTTCGCTTATTCAATTCCTTACAAATGTTTTATTCAATTTAATAATAAAAGGTTTGAAAGGAATATCGGCCAAACAAAACGACGCCAGAACACTGCTCCAGCGAAAGGATTATTTCGCTTTTCTATAACACAATTAGATGAAGTTTCCTTTACACTTAGATTGTTAAAATTAAATACCGAAACATTGAAATGTTTATATTGTGAACAATTATTATAATTTTTTTTTATTAATTTGACCTTACTTTTCAAAGTGGAATGTCTTAATTGACTTATTACATCACCGAGGACAGATATACATACATTTCGACACAGAATTGATAGCAAATAATAAACCAATGTCTGGACCAAATAATTTTCATATTATTATTTAGTTCTTTGTAAGCAATGAATCGCTTGCAATTTTTATTATGATTTGAATAGTTTACTTAATGGCTCTCATAAGTCCTGATAACATGAGAATAGCGAGAACTAAAAGGTAGTCATATAATTTATTAAAAATTTTTTTTTTTACTAAAGTAAGATTACTCTTGAGCTTTAAGCAAGGTCTACACATATATGAGCTTAATTCAAATACATACTTATACCAATTCGATAATCTTAAAATTGCGGAAGAATTCCCAAATTTCAGATATAAAATTAAATTAAGTAATTTTCCTAATGGACATGTGAATTACATGAAAAAACAAACGCGATAGCCAAGATGGCTTTTAATGTTATAAAATATATGAAAATGTATCACAAATGTTGAATTTCAAAGGGTGAAATTACAGCACTGGTCATGTTAAAGAAAAAGTAGTTTATTATGAAACAAATTCATTCAATTAGTTCTTACTATTTTTTGGACCGCTATAAGCACATATTTATACATATAATGAAATATAACATACGCTCTTAAATTTTATTAAAGATCTTATAATACCAGATTATACACATGTGAATGTAGTTTTAATATCATAATAATAGTAAGGATAAATTAATATCATACAAAAAAATAATAATAAAATATTTTAAATAGTCATTATTTATTCAATGAATATATATTCCACGAACGCCTTACAAACTTAAAACGAATTCATCTTATTTCGAGGAACACTCAGAGTGTAATGTTATTAGCAAGCGAATTATGTTTGGGTTGAGAGTCGCTGTGTCGCGGGTGTCTCAGTGTCGGCAACTAATTGCATTTAGAGCGATAGAGCGCTAAGCAAGCGATGCTAATGGACAGTATTAATTAACGCTGGCGTCTCGTCAAATCTCTAAAATATCTATTACCTAGCACCAAACACAGGTAGGACTATAAATAGCTACGCTATAATAATTTAAAATGGTCTCCCTTTTAACAAATCTAACTAATCGATTCATATATATTTATATGCGTCAAGTCATGCCTATTAGAGAATATAAAGCCGTCGCATAAATTTTAATTTCTGTTACATATAATATGACAGACTTAAAATAATTTATAATATAAATCGTAAAATTTTTAACGTTGTCAGCGACGTTTAAAGTGTATTCTATTAAAAATGAGTCCTCGTAATGAATACACAAACATATTCAGACTTCAGGTAGTGTAACTATTTTTGTACGTAAGGACATACGACTAAACAACATTAAAAAGGTAGTTTTATCTCAACGTTTCCGCTAAATTTAAGTTAATACGTTTCATATTATTTGATAGAACGCTTATGGATGTATTTTATATATAAAAAAGATGTACAATATTTATCTATTCAAGGCTACTAAAGTCAGCTAAGTGTAATGATACTAATAATATTCCTAATGTTATGTTCATAATATATATATAATATACATATATATGTACTTATTACTTATTTTTATTGATAGTATCTAAAGAGCAACCCATAATTTTTTTTTAAATTATAACCCATAAACTTTACGATAAACCGAATCGCCCTTTTTAAACATTCAGAACAATGGAAACGGGAATTTTTTCAGTCAGTAATAATTAGTAATGATATAAATACAGGAAATTATAATAAAAAGAACTAGAAAGAAGTATTATTTATATGAATTATTTATTTATTTAAAAATTTAATGTTACATTATACATATTTATCATAAATTTAACTAATTATTAATAAACATTCCAATACATATACATAACATACCCCAAAAGGCGGATGTTATACAAAGTTTTATTTTGAGAAAAACAACTAAATGAAGAAAATAAATGCTTCCAAAAGGTAAGCCATTCTAACAAGCGCATAAAATAGCACAAGTAGCTCCAATAAGCTGAACACAGATTCTTTGACGTCATAGCTCAATGAATTTTATCCTAAAATCGCAAAGGAATCTGCAGGTTGCTTCAAAGAACCCTTCTGTGAATCTGCACTTAGTGAAAATATTTGGATTCGTATTTGCCCGAGCGGCCGGGGATTCTGGAGATCGATTTATCTGCACTTTATGTTTCATATTTTTACATGAGAAGAAACCTCTCGGCATTCCATAGTTTCGCCGTGCGGTTGCCGGGTAGATATATTATTTTCAATTACGTAAAACGACTTGAAGTGACGTGACATGTATCCATAATTATTATTGACTGTTCAATAACCAAGTATAATATTTAATCAGAATATTATTTAATGTTGATTAGTGTATATAGTTTGTGGTTTCATAGAATAAATGTTGAATGGCCTTTGACCTTCGATAGTTCGATACACCACCGATATTGAAGATATTAATAAATCAAATTATCCGATACCATTATATTCTATGTATAAGCTATTAAATTTAATAGTTACGCGCCCCAGATTAACCTTCTTGAATTTAATTACAGTTCAAATTTGGCAAATTAATAAACTGGTACGTCACCGACAGGAAGTGCAATCACGTCAGCTATGGGGTTGAAATGAAACGTGGAGCGGTATTCCTCGTACAATGTTTGTATCAAACCAGTACTGTTATCCGTCTATTTAACTGATAATTTAAACTAAACAGTAAACGTATGAAGGAGGCATTAACTCTTCCATTGAGTTTATACGTATAAAATATATTATTTTATAGTTTCGTTATAAAAGTGAATAATAAAAAACTATAATTTGTATCACACTGGCGTTATCATTCAGCCTTGCTTTTATTTTTGTTACGTTACATGAATTTATAATATATTTTTAATAGATTAAATTTTGCATAATTTCTTCTTATATTAAAATTAGTAAATGTTACTCATAATTTCTAAAACTATGCAAGATTCGTGTTACAGATCGATACAAACAGCGCTATTCGTTCTCATATGTACTCAAACCCTTTGAAGCTTTCTAACTGCACTGTACAAAGGCTGTCAAGAACAAGTCACAGAATATAAGATTCGTCGCATGCCGTAATTAAAGACAATAATTCTAAAATTATATAGAGCCTATATCTTTGGTACGCTTTGTTGATAATAGATCAAAGTACGTACGTATTTTTGATCTGTTATTAACACATATCTTAGCATTTAAATATACGGTTTACATTTTTATATAGTTTACGGGTACTATATATGTTAATTTATTATTTTCCAACTTTACTAGCTTAAATCATCAGGCTTTTTCTGCACTGCAACGATCTCGTACTTAACAAATAATTTCAAAATATCTTTCGTAAAAAATATAGGTTAAAGTAGCCAAATTTACGTAATTAATTATTCAATTAAAAATGAAGATATATGTATATGTCAATTACGTATATATTTTAAGTCCATTTAAACAGAGATTACATCAAATTTTAAGTCTTAAAGCAAGATATTTGATAACAAACTCTGAACAAAACAGACAAAATTTCGCATTTATAACATTTATAGTATGCGGAACTTTGTTAACTATGAGACGGGAACGAGCGGTAGTGCGAAGTGTTGAATTATACGTATAATTACCGCCTTAGGATATCTTTAAAGGATACGAACTACAAGTTGTTCTCTCGTCACTTACTTATCTCGATTGTAAGCGGATCATATGACATCTGTAACAATAAAACATTCCATTAATCGAATATTCCGGAAACGAAATGAATTACATTAAGCATCCGTTTAAAAGCATCCTGAAATGCAATAATTTTTTAAGTTTGATAAAACATTAAAGATATAATATTTCATAAAAAAAAAATTTCGGCTTCCATCCGATATGAACTAAATAATGCGCTCGGGGTATTACTTCTATGATATGTAACAAATGGAAAAATAAATGGCGTGTCAGCGGTAATCATTTCAGGCTTGATGACAATCAGAAAATTGTTCACTTTTGTGGCGACGACCCGACGCCCTCTGTCGTGAGGTCGCCGCAACCAACGGGGATTGTGGTTAGTTACCACTTATTGTAAACATGGCAAATAACATGTCTGTTACATTTTATCACATTATTTTGAAATAATTAATGCATTTTTCTATTGAAATCTATTAGCGCGATGTTTTAGATGAATTAGAGTAGAATTTTATAAAAAGCACACATGTTCGTAATTGCTTCGGAAGTGTATAAAAATGTTTTGTATCTACCTACCTAGATTTTTGTGGCTAAGTATGACGTTTTATATCTTCAGCAAGAACAATTTACAATCCCAATACAGCCAGATGGCAATTAACGCGGGATAACATTTAATCAAAAACACTTCAACTGAATTAATTTCATTTAAATCATAACAATAAGAGCCCTGCAATTAATTGCTTGAAATAACGTTATCACTAAAAGGGAACATTATACAGTGAATTGTTTGTAAGCGTTTACCACAATAAATAACGGACTATACTGTTTAACATAAATCGAGTCGACATTTCCAGAATTACCTAAAATCTGTTAACAAATGGCGGCTTTGCATAATTGAATGAGTCGAAAGTAAACTCGGGCATATGGAGCACGTGTGTTGCGAGCGTTTTTAACACTTCATTTCTAAAATCTGTAATATTTTTTTTTGTGTCTCATCTAAGTTTTATTTGCCTTTCTAATTGTTTATTCGACGTGACGTCCGGCTCTATTCATTTTATTGGTTGAAAATTCATGTAGTCGAAAATATATTTTGATAATCGATTAAAATTTCAAATCGATTTTTTTAACTGCGAAACCAAAGTTGATTTGTGTTGAATTTATAAACACACGAAATAGTTATATATTGTGCATACCTAGATTACGAGACCAATAGTGCTTGGAATAATGGTTCCTTCTAATTGCCGAGGTTCCAAGGGAATGCAAACATCAAACCGTACAATAACCAAGGAAGTTATATGGCGAACCGTTCTAGGCATTCCCAAACCAACGATTGAATCAAATACGAATCGATCTGATGTCAATATTGCGATTTGACTAAACGTCCAGCGGTTTTAATATTCCTAGAGCGCTCTTAATAGATCGCAGCGGGAAATAAGAATCGTATTTTATTTTCAATGAAAAAATAAATTGAATTCAATAATGACAACAAAAGAAAATTATTTCTTAATTAGAGAATATTTAAAAATATAATTTGAAGAATAAATTAAGAGCGGAACTGTCCAAAAGTTTAAAATTAAACTGTTAGACTCGTTGAATTGCAAATATAAGGAAGCAAAGCGATGTTTGCTGTTTTCTGTATTCCCGCTTAAGTTTTGAAAGTCCCATATAATTGCTTTATTCCATTGCAGCATGATGGAGTTGGGTGACGGTTATGGACGAGCCCGGGGTCCGAGGAATGAGTGCTTCATTTTATTACTTGGGTATGAACTTTCATAAACTATCCATGGAATTTACGTCAAACATCAAGCGGAGATTACTCATGTACTTGTAAACCGCTATTGTTAAATGCTTTTTATAGCATACTTTTATAGCTTATTTATTTATTTTATATATTTAACACAAAATAGCAGACACCGTGATAAACAAAAGACAGACACGACGGATACATACAAGCTGTGATGAAGGAACATGGGTGTGGAATATGGTTTTGATGAAGGTATTTTAATAAACATACATAGTAATAATAATTTAAAATAATTACTCTATTAGACATTTGATAGTAGTGGTAAAGCATTCCATAATATAATTGCATGAAAGGTGAAAGTATGCATATCTATAGAAGTTGGTTTCGAAATGATTCCTATTAAATTTTAAGAATTTTGTCCATACAATTCTCAAGATATAATATAATGCGCTCAACCAACAAAAACTTTGACATTGGTCAAATATTTCACGATTCCAGTGCGAATGGAGCCATAGCATAAAAAAAAATTAAGAAACCAATTTAATTAACAATCAAAAATATTTTAAAAGTGCCTGTTATTAGGTACTGAGGTTTAATACTAAACTTTATTTCTCACAGGCAACAGACTATAAAGTATTTGTAAAATATACTCAGATTCTTCGCAATAGTACCAACGACATAGGTTGAAAAATAAGCTTTGAAACCTGTGTATGAAAGTATTGGTTATATCAGTAATAAAAATCTAAAAATATGTACCTCAAAGAAAAAGTGTTAGCTATCAGCTCAGGCACCTATTAACTTTGATTTTGATATGAAACAAAAGGTATTCCTTAAGAAAATTAATATTTCTACTAGTGTTACATAAATAATTAGATTTTTTTTTTTATTTTCTTCTTAATAAGAGTTTAAAGTCTGATTGTTTTTAACGTAAAATATATTTTTCAGTGTAATCTAACGAATAAGTCTAACTATATATTAGCTTTCAAAAATCATATCATTATTTCTATTTCCGTTAATATAATATTAATTCAACTGAATTTAATTTCTTTTTAAAAAATCTCCTTACTCCTTACGTCATAAATACGAATATAGGGAATTAGGTGTCTCTGAGTGGGTTTAAAGGTTTTGCAAGTTACGTATTATACATTATATTATGTTAATATCAAATTATAGACTTTAAAATCATTTGAAGTTATAAATTGAAAGACGAAATGAGTCTGCAATTAAAATAAAACGAGAAACTTGTCAATACAATAAGCAAAGTTAAAGATAAAAAATACAGATTAAAAAGTTTTTACTGTCGATAGCAAAGTTACATAAAATAAAAAGCCCATCAGAAGTACCAATTGCTATTTCTATAAATATAACTTCATTTTTTTTATATAATATAAAAAATTGATTGTATTTATTAAAAGATAAATGAAAAAAAAATAAAAACAAAATACAAAACTATCCCTTAGAATTTAGATTTTCTGCCATCTTTCGAAGAATTGACGCAACAAAACATAACTTTTGCAAAAGTTTTGTAAGCGACATCTAGCGAAAATAGTGCGTACTACGTCAACATGAAACTCATACTGCATAGATGGCGCTTTCAAGAACTATCTCAATAAAAGTATATTTTCAGTGATATCGATCATATTATTACGTTGTCCGTACAAAGACGAGAAAAGCTTCTCAACTAAGTAATTAAGCACAGAAAACGACAATGATGTAAATATAATTGATTTGTTGCTATAATGTATACATTATTTGTTTTCCGAAGAAATACTGTATTTGTTCCAGACAAATAAATTGAGTTTTCATGTAAATTCAAATTATTATTAGTATCTATTGTTCGCCAATTGTAATACATATTCTACTTTTTATTGCATAATGAAAATATAAGACTAAATTGCCATTTAAGATACATATTTGTGTTTGTGATCATGACTGATTAGAATCAACAGTAGGTACCTACAACAATAAGCTTCACAGATATAATTATTTCACATTGTTCCAATATATTTTAAAATATAGGTATAAAATACAGTTTGATCATTATAACTAAACAATCTCACATGAAATATAATTCTTTGTACTCAATGACGAATAAAATCCCTTTTCATTAAGTTGGGTACGAATTATGATTTGCACAATAACATTCATTTTGATATAATTTATACATAACTTCCCGATACAGTTTAAAATTAACATTTTATAAATACTTATATAGTAAAAATTAATTAGAAAAATTATAAAAAGCGATATACAAAATATTGCAATTTTAATGTAAAAAAAAATAAGCGTCGTAACATAATATATCTATAATCTAATTCATTTCTATTCTATTTTAAATTTAACTTTATTTTTTTAATAAAAATACTATTTATTATCTAGTTATAAAAAATAAATGGAAGGATAAAGTATAATTCAACTTTACATACCTACCAGTGGTGACAACATAAAAAATATATAAGAATTTTTGTACAATTTATTACAGATAGTCGTATTTAGTAGGTTCACAATGTTCGCTTTTACCGTATTCCTCATACAAAACCTTTTTCATAATGCGAATTATCTCAACATTTATCAATTTTAGTGAGTACATCCTAAAGGCATTTGGATTAATCTTTTAAATGTTTGCTTGTAAAAAAAAAATATTATTCAAATAAAATTACACAAAAATTGCTCGAACGCTTTGAGTATCTCGTCTATATTCATCGTCAATAAGAAATATTTGTTTTGTTATTTAATATTACAATAAGTAACAATTGTTATGTATAAATGTTACATAGCATTAAACCGTTTCCGTATTATCTTCCGTCAGCAGACAACGATAAATGCAAATGCGTGTACATATTGGTATTGGGGCCCACTTACCTGTTTGTTTAGGACATCCACTGAAATAACAATGTATGTATGTTAAAGATTTAACATATTATATTTGTTTCGGAGTTACATTGACTTAAAAAACGTTCATCAAAGAAAATGCACATACAAGGGTTAGTTTTAAGTTTCTCATACCATCAGCATTTTTTACTATTTTGTAAGTACATAGTCCATATTGAAAGAATTTACTTTTCTTCAATTAAATAAGAACATCTCTAATTCTATTCAAATAATTTTCAACTACAACGTTACATCCTCTATTGAAAACTTGAGTTAATTAATAAGAACTAACAGCTCGCTTCAGTGTTGTAAATTCTGTTGCATTTTCAAAACATCATATAACTTTTGAACAAAATAAACATGTTATCTACGCTGTGAATGCGAGGATAACTCACAAAATTACAAGCCTTTCCAACTTGCATACAATTTTCATTTAAATACTCTCAAGTTGCTCATAAAATATGCCGACCATTAGCTATTTAACGTAAGAGGCCCGCAATTTACAAGCAATTGACTGTGCAAAAATAGTGTAATATATAGAATTTATGCCTAATCTGTATAACCTTTCTGTACGTAATCCAGGTCTCGGGGAAAGGTGAATTTGTCTTCGTTAAGCGTGATGAAGGTAAAATGTCGTACAGTCATTTAGGATTATGTAGTTAATCAGAACTGTCTCACTCCTAAATGGAATAGAACTCATTCAGTTGAGTGCTCCTTCATTATTAGGTTATTTAGTACACCTGTGTTATACTACATTTCCATTATATGCATTTATTCAGATATATTTCTAGATATTCGAAAGACATATGGACTTGCTATACCTTAGTGAGACTATTAGAATCCTTCCTTAATAGATTTTAATTGAAGCTTATCTTAGAGCATTTATGATAATTAATTTCTTATTAGTGTGTGTACGTAATAAATTAAAAAAGACCTCTGAATAAATTCGGGTAGCCAGACATCTTTATGTATACAAAAGAACAGTTGTAAAAAAGTTCATTGCTATTATCATTGACCATATATTAGTTAACCTCGACTTTCTAAAAAATTAAATGTTGAACGAACATAAAAAATATATTAATGAAGAAAATATTCTCTAAAGTACGTCAAAAAGACGAAAAAATAAGCAAGAATAGTATACAAGTATAATTTACATAAAAATAAAACTGATTTATTATTTAGGCCTATTGAAATGTTGCTTATATTGTAAATGATTTTAATTTTTATTTATTGTAACACTTAAAACAAAAAACAAATTTACAAACAAATTAACATATACTATACAATGTAAATATCGATATCATTATAAACGAAATAACTTAATTTTTTTGTGATTTTACGCCTCTTGCTGAGCTAGTTCATATGGCCACAGGTTGCTTAAGAAGCCTGGTTTTCTGTGAAGCTCCACCTTTGTATAGCAAAACGCCACGACAAGAGCTAAACAAAAACGCAAGAGTAATCGGATTTATACATAAAAAATATAATAGGTCTAGATATTTTAACTTTTCAAACGGTTTATTCATGGATGTTATCAGAAAGGAGTTTTTATTTAAATAAATAATATTTAATTACTGAATGGAACACGATAGAATTAAGAGAATTGAAAAAAAGAATACACTTGTACTGGGAGAATGGTTTCAACAATTGCAATTTTGTTTGTGATTGTAAGAAAGTTGCGGTACCTGCGCAAATATGCAGCAAAGACTTTTTGTCTACTCCGTCTGTTTGAGGACTTGAGCAAACTTCGTGGTCAAATGTTATACGGAACTTTCTTACAGTTCCAATTGGTCAATAACTAAGACTTATTATTGATCCGGAATTATTACTAACAATAAGCTATGAGACTGGCATAAGACTATCATAAGCAAACTAAGCACTGTATTCAGGAAGAAGGAAGAAAATGATACATTGTACTACTAATATTGTTTAGCATCAAGCAGCCCTTCAATATGCAAAAATGTAATGGTAATAAAGGTTAAATTCATGAACTTGTTTCCAAGTTAAACAAAGGAGCATAAAAGTGCATAATACATTTTGATATTGGAGTTGTAAATGTTCTTAGTTTAAAGTTTTCTTTGTGGAACTAACAGATTCAAGCAACATTGTGTCTGTAAGCCCCAGTCCGGCGAAGTTTACTCTGAAAATAATTTTCAACTGTACCACTCTTTGGAAAAATACAAACTTTTATGAAATAAGTAACTCGTCAGACAGTGTTCCATAATTGGAAACGTCCGTATCTGATTGCGCTTATTGATTGATTGCAGGCGATCATCATCAGGTCATGTTGACGATATTGTGATAGAGTTGTGGTTATTGATCCTGATCCCTGGCTAGGAAGCTGACGTATATATAAGTGAGAATGTAATCATTAAAGAGAGAGCCTTTGTTGCATAACTTAATTATTTAACATTTCGGTATTAAATTTATAATAAATATATTATATTCAATCAAAATGAAATATGTTACTTAATTATTTTAATATTCTTTAGATTTTGAAGTCTTAAATATTTTAATTGGAACTTTATTAATACACATAGTAATTTAGTAATAAATATTAGTGAAGATATACGAAACTGCTTTTCAGTAGTTAATATTAATACCCTCTTATTGATGTGTACACGATGGTGTCTAACATGAAGTCTGCTCTAGTTTTAAAGGCCATCTTGTTTATTATTAAATACAAAAGGAACGACGTCTTCAATCGCTATCGAGGGGTATGTCACTACATTATTAACTTAAGAGCATTAAGGCTTTTATAAGAGGCGTTCTATTCCGAGTCTTCTTCCCACGTAAGTCTTTATGTCTAGGTCCTATGTGTGCCACTTTTTGTTCTAGTTACATAAAATGCACGGATCTAGGGCATGTCGCCATTAAGTAACGTGTTTAATGACGTTCTTGCATTACTATCTGAAGTCATTTTTATTTTATCTTACTCCATTAAGAGATATTCGAAGAACTATACGTACATATATAATGAGTTTTTTTTATCTAGGAAACTGTATCAGTCAGGTTTCTTTTTAATTACACAATTGCTGTAAGACATGTTTTATTGTTGTAAAAAGATAATTAGGATCTGAGTATTTTAACTCTAAATTAGAATTAAATAACCTCTCACACTCTGCCGTACTGATGTTGTTCAGAAAATGTTGTTCAGAAAATTGCCAGGAACAAAGTATGTGCCTAATTTCACTTTAAATTTCCCTCTTTATTCTTGACTATTCGTGTGCTATTGTTCATAAAGACCAGCTGAATAGAAGGCGTGAACACGTTGCAAACAGACCTTCTCCCAATTATTATGTATGTTTGGATTCCAACGTAATTACTTAAACATGTTTCAGTAACAAAAAAGCATTGTTTATGGCTTTCAAAATAATAAGACATAGAAAAAGATAAAAATGAAGTAGAAAGAAAGGTGAAACAATGGAAATGCAGAAAAATTAAACAACGATTGGAACTATTCTGATCAAAAAAACTATTTTGCATATTTCCAGTTATATTCATAACTCGTCCTAAGTATTTATGTCCTGATGAATACTGCCTTTTTCCACTTCATTTATTAAAAAGAAGCGCCATCTTTTACAGAGATCTATTGAATTTTTAATAAGAATAGAGAAAGGCAATGTATGAATAATAAAATCTTGCCTCGGAGGTTTTCATTAGTATTCGCTGTTTGGCAACATTAAGTTAGATTTTTTCTTCTTTTTACCTCATAAACCTCAGTAGTTTTTAATTATTAATAAGCTAATTTAAAATTAGTCAATTCGTTCATCACTATTTAAATAAAATGAACTCGAAAAACAAGTTGATGAACAAATAATATATTGCTTGTCGAAAAAGCATCATGTGATACAATATTTATTTTACTCATAAAATATTTTTACAGTTATATAAAAATTAATAGTCGTTTTTACTTTTTTTATTATTTGTTAAAGACAATTTTTAATTGAATAGTTATACGCATGTAAAACTCTACTGCACGCGAATGCCATTAGCAAAAAAAAAAAAAAGTGTCACAATTTTTTATAAATATTTTAAAAACGAAACGACGTTCGCTTCTCTCAGCTTTATAATTATAAAACAATTCCGATACAAAATCATGAATCCGGGTCGCATAAGCACTGTCATAAATATATCAAAAGCGATAGGTATTTCTGAGTTCAGAATACCTATTGGAGTCTGATGATCATTTATCTAGCGATACACAAGAGCCTTCGACATCAGTCAGTAAGTTTCCAGGGTATGATGTCGTTGTGAATGGATATCCGGTATTCATGAGTTATGACGGCCATGGAACAATCAAAATCGGAAATGAAATTGTATATTACGAGATAATTATACTAACCATTTGTATGATTTATGTTAAGCAATAATAAATAACGGGAAAGCGAAACTAAAGTTATTTGGCAACGGTGTAATTAAAATTGACTATTCATTAGATTTCAATGTTTGATATCTGTAGCCTCATCCTGGTCCCAGAGAATGATAGTTTAATAAAATAATTATAGTGTCTTCTCTATAATACGGTGATGTTTAAAACAAATATTTTTTTCGAAAAAGTTTCATTATAAATATATACCCATCCACCCATATGAATTATCTGGCTTATAATAGTGCTGAAATAAATCCTTTCACATAATCTTAAATAATCTTCCATTATATCTACTTACTTTAGATGGAATTTAAATCATTAGGAATATTGTGTATACGCAGAGGATAATAAGTAAAAAAAAGCGGATCTATAAAACGCATCACTGAAAAACTATAAAAAGTTTGTAAACAACGAATAATAATGACATCACATAATATGTTCTAAGAAAAGCCTTTGACTAAAAGGTTATGCAAGACCGAGGAAAATTACAAAAATATACTTTTACTGATATAATAAGCCAATGATGAAATATATTGTACAGATAAAAATGAATATTTTTCTGTCTTAAATTATTAAAATATTTGTACATCTGTTTTAATAAATTTTAAATAAACAAGCATGTTAGTTTCTAGAACATCAATATTTACAACTACCTAGTACTGAGAGCCAACAAAATATTATGAAAGCAAAAAGTTTAAAATATAAATTTTTATTTAGTCTGAATACTAGCAATATATATTCTAATCATTCCTGTGACTTCTTCACTTCGATCGGTCTATTTCACTTTTGAAGTCTATTAACTGTAAAATGTTA
This sequence comes from Danaus plexippus, assembly GCF_018135715.1. Classification (NCBI taxonomy): domain Eukaryota; kingdom Metazoa; phylum Arthropoda; class Insecta; order Lepidoptera; family Nymphalidae; genus Danaus; species Danaus plexippus. Next base: position 4,436,839 of record NC_083541.1, read on the forward strand.
TTACATAGGAAACAAATAGAAAATAGGAATATAAAAAGTCTATATATATATGTGTGTGTGTGTGTGTGTGTGTGTGTGTGTGTGTAAGCAAGGAAGTTTTTATACTAATTAAAAAAGGTAAGTAACTTATTGTACATCAATTAAATCTCTCTTGTGGTTAGCGATTTATCCCATAATGAGAAAGTCTTAGTTATTTAAAGCTTAGCGTAGCATTTTTTACTGCAAAACCTATTTCTATTTTATTTATATATACTAAACGCTACCAGATAGATCAAACTCGGAATTCCAAATTGGAAATCATATTTGTTTATGTTTAATTTGTTTTTAACAATCTTTTCTTCTACATAATTTCCAATCGAAATATGATAATAGAAAATGTCTTGATACGCTCGTCAGTTTAAATTGTTAGTTCTGATGCTAAAAGCGATTTTATAGCAATGAAATAGATATAAATTATATCGCTTTGGTAACAAAAATAACATTTTCAATAAATCGCAACAAATTACTGAATATTTTTTAGGTAAATGAAGAATTGTTTTTTTTACTCTTTTTATATTTTACACATATATTTTAGCGCTTTAAATGTTTTTTGTTCTTTTTAATGTTAATTTAAAACGATTTACATCGATATTTGGTTTAGAAATTCATTTTTCTTGGTAGTAGTTATGCATTTATCATTCTTTGTAAAAAAATATCTAAAGATTCCATTAAGAAACCTATATGTGTTAGAAAGAGACAAATTTGTTAAACACAAGTGTAAAAATAGACAGAAACATGATTTATTCATTCAGTGCATGGAATTTTTGCTTTGGGACGTAGTTTGAAGTTTGAATTTTGAAATTCGGGAAAAATCCTTTGAAATGGAGTTTTACAAATACGTTTTTCCAAATAAATACCTGTATATAACACGTACCACGGGCATTTTACATTATTACAAACTTAACGGTCATTGCTCTAAGGTATTTGGTTTTAACTTAAGGAAAGGTGACCAATATTTATTTCAGTTTATTTTCTTGCTTTAATAGTGATGTTTTGTTAAATAAATCGATATCAAGGTACATATATAAGTATTAATATCAACATTATCTTGCTATTGTCATATGAAAAAAAATGGGTCGACGTTATAAGACTGTCATTGTAAATATTTTATACATGCTGATCAGAATAAAAGTTGACAGCATAAAAAAAACGTTTTTATATAATTAGGTATATAATAAATGATGAAGATGTAATACAATCTAATGTTTAAAAAAACTTGTAGTTCATACTGTGTATTTAAATATTCATTACACAACCGTCTCTGTTAATTTTGTAGTCAGCCACACAAAAATAGCATACGAAAATACTTAAGCGAATAAATCATATTATTAATAGTAAAATTTGCTAATAAATAATTTAACAAAACGTATATAATAAAGTCGGAATATAATTAAACACGATAAAATAAAGATCGATGATATACAGCGGCTGGTGTAAAATTGATAGCTAATTTGTCGACAATTTCGTTGCGAGCATTACGCATGTAAAATGTACACAGGTTATCAATCACAACTTTCAGTCGAACCCATGTGCTGCCAGAGCTGCCAGGGCTGCCAGATGCGAATGAATGGTAATGAATGGATGAACAATAGAAGAAATGCTATTCTTTTAAATTTTCGCGATGAGGCAGATAACGACGACCACGACCGCTTAGTACCACCCTTCGGAGAAAATCCGCTGACAAAATTTGCCGCTTTCCAGTGTTATATGATGAATCCGTATGAATAGTCTCTGCAGTTGCCCTAAAATTGTTTAGTCTTGATTTTTATTGTATCGGATGCAAGGTAAAAATAATTTTCATCAGACCTCCGGGATATGTGTACAAATTCGTTACGAGATCTGGTGTTAGCTTTTCAGTCACCTTGAATATTTTAACTTTGCTTCAAATCAACTACGTTTCCACTATGAATGAGGTCTGTACTTCTAATTAGCAGGTACTAAGAGGTCTTAGTCTAACTAACTAACTCTGCTTAGTTTAGATAAGAGTTGGTAGAAGCTTAGATAATATTCCAGCCATAATGTTAAAGACGTGTATTTTCGACCTCTTTCCTGTTCTAGTAGGATTTGACGGCCTCACTTTATCTGCTATAGTGTCTACATTTTGTGAACTTGCAAACGTTGTACCCGTACCTAAGAAGGGAAGCCGTGTAGATCTCTGTTAAGTATTGGCAGTGTCCAATTGCATCATTTAAAATTTTCATCTTTCAAGTGATCAGACGAAAGACAAGTCCCAGGGATATGCTTTCTCCGTCCTTATGCTCCAAGTAAAGGATTGGAACAGTTTGTCTGCCTCCCTGTTTCCTTCCAATCACAATGTGACAGGCAAGAGGCAGGAGCTAATTATGTTTTTAAAAAGATAGTCTGTTAACCTCTTACGACTTCATTTCCACTTAACATACAAAAATAATACCTAAAAGATGTCTACTTTAATTAAATAAACGCTAATTTTAGTTAGGTCACATTTCGCAATGCACATTTAGACAGCCCTATATACATTTAGCTCCTTAATTAAACCTTCGAACAGATGGCGCGATGCTCGCTTTGAGTCATAGATTTCAATTAATTTCTGTCACCACACAATATCGACTGTTTTATTATTCATCCGTCAGGCCTAATAATAAATTATTCTAGAAATGTGGAACTGATTTTAATTTTTATTTGAGAACAAATAAAACTAACTAAATAATACTATTTTAAATATTTGTTAATTATTAATGAGATTCGTATCTATATATGTATATAATCCTATCCATAATAAAATTTTAGTATTAATATTTAATCTGTACAATATACAGACGGGTTGTGCGTTTGTAACATTATTTAAAAACACTTCCTTTATAACATATACACACATATTTATGTAAACACGACACATACCCGTAGGTCTATACCAAAATAACATTTTACAATACATATTTTGTACGTTTGTGTCTGCTTATCTCCGTAACAACCTGACCAATTTTGACTAAACTTTCAGGCAGACGGCTGATATAATGAGTAATTTGGGTGTCTTTTATTTATATAATCGACGCGGTCGAAGCCACGGGCACAGCCAGTGTATATATATTTTTATAAATCATATTGTTATTTAATTATCTTTTTTTCATGTAATTGTCAATTTTCAAATGACGGAGTGCCTGATAAATGAAAAAAGCTAGATTTAAGCGCTTCGTAAGGAGTGTCTAAATAAAAAAAGCACGTCACTAAACTCTCTTCATCTCTTTTCCTGCATCAGCTTTCCGATCACGTAGCTACAATCTGCATATTGGGGTCAGGTTCCCTTAAAATATTACACGTAACGACATTGCGCCATGTACATTTTTAACGTTTAGCATTGGTTAACAACGCCAATTATATAATTTATATCATTTTTTGTAATCGCAATTTAATAATAACTTTAAAATATTTGAATAAACAAACTTTTGCAATGATAATATATAGTTATTTCAAATTTAATAATCCTTGTTAACGTCAAAGATATTTCATGATCTTAATAAATTGAAATTGAATCTATTCAATACGTCACTCTACCTTATCTTGACTTGTTTATTTCTTGGGGTGGCTTGTATATATGTTTAATATAACATGACAAAATTAAGACGTACGCAAATTTGACATGACTTAAAATTAATCTGTTTGAGACGTGACAACGACCCGGCTCGCGCAAGTACGTAGAATTTAATAAAGGGTACACCGTGTATCAAGATCAGTGGAGCGAGCTATTAAATAATATTAAATATTTAATCAGTTTAAGACACTCCAATCGATCAAGTAAAGTAATTAGTGAAGTTATTAAGGCTGCTTCATAGCCAGATCTCATGCTTGCGCTAGGTAGGCGTGATATTAAGCTTTGAAATATATTACGCTAGGCAAATCACGGTATTTAACGAAGATGAGCTGAATGGCAGTGCGTGAAAACGTAACTACATTTTTTAATACTTTCCTTGCATACTTATAACTCCCGTCTCTAATTTCTGGTTAACTCTCTTCTAGGGATACCGCTAAGTTTTTCCTCCTAATACGCAGGTGACATGGATTTAAATATTACCATACAAAATTAAAACCTCTAATGAGATCTAAGATTTTCGCGAGTTTAATTCATTTAAATGAAACTAATATTACTTTTGTTAAAAACTACATACTCCTGATGCGTAGTATATCCGAATAATATTAGTTTCATTAAAATGAAAACCTCTACTTTTGTAAGTTTAATAAATGAGAAACCACGAACCTTACACTCATGCTTATAAAGGTACCTAAAAAACTTAATAAATGGTACCGTTTTAAATCCAAGTTGTTTATTTAACCTACACTAAATAAACCTGATAAAGATAAACTCAATTATTAAAATAGATTGTCAAACTGAATATTATTTCATAACTAAAAGTGGGTCACAATTTGATACCGCGGATAAAGTTGAGATAGGTTGTATCTAATTTAAAATAATAAATTCTGTTACGAAATAAAATTCTAATTAAAAATATGTTTATAACCTTATTAACACTTTAATAAATAACATATATATGTATTTGTACACATTTTTATATTAATGAAAGCATGTCGCAACAGAGCAATATGAGTTAGGAGGTCGATTCCGTTTCATATTTCCCCTATATTACAGCTTTTCCTATTCGGACTATCCTATTCCATATCACCGTCATGCGACATGCCCGCTGTTATGCTCATATGTGAATTATGAGGCTTTGTTTACTGTTACAACGCTAAATATTTACGAATCGCGAAAACTAAATAAATTCATTCATTGCATTTCCGAATATTATTTAAGAATTTAAATTTTAAAATTGTTTACATTTCTCAATAATTAAAAAAACCAGGAAAGGGATGACCCCTTGAGTACTAAATTGAGTACTAAAATTTTGATTGAATAAAATAAAATGTATAATACAACGTGCAACGATTTTAGCTTATCAAAATATCAAAGAAATAACAAGATGAATTTTACCAAACTCAAGTTATTAGAAGATATCTTATAAATGTAAACACGCCACAAAGTATTGAAATAGGTCGGGAGATTTCAAATTTAATCTTCAGTTATCTCCGCCATAATTTTTGCTATTATAAATTTTAAAACTTACAACGCTTAGGGAAATGTAGGGCGAGTCGAAGTGCACTCTACTTTTAGTTCAAAAAAATGGGTCACAATAAAGCGAGTAATGACGATCCGTCACAATCATAGAGTTGTTTAATACTAGCGAATAATGAAATTATTTGCTCGTTTGCAAAATAACTCATAATAAACCTTTGACAGGACGTATGACGCCCTCGAGAGTATTTCATTAGCGTGTCAAACTTTTAATGATGATGAATCGTATGTTTTAATACGCGTATAGACCGCTAAGCCGATTCAAAATTCACTAAAAGATTTGGAGATGAATTTAATGTGACAAATTGGATAATTATTTAATAGATTCATTGAACGTAACATAAAATGTGTATTTAAATTTTATTTATGCAAAATACAATTTAAATACCCAAACTACTTTGAAAGCTCAATCGTATCTATTAGGATAAGTTGAATACAACAACACTTATATAGTTATAACGTAATTGTATAGTTTAGGTAAAGTTTAATGCATTCACAAAAGCGATGTCACGAGGGAACGTCTTCAAAACTTATCCATGTAACGTCTTCCCGTTGTTTAATGGGTTACATTTTCAAGATAATTACCCTAACCATTAATAACAGTTGACGAATGAGACATAATATTAATAATATGTCAGATGTTCCCTATAATGGTAAATACTATCATAAGGCAAAAGATTGTCTGATTTTTTATTTGTTGTGGAATTTAAATCATTATGATCGACATCTCAAAATTTAAGCAAATAACTACTTGTATTTTTCTATTAAGTTTGAATGGTTACTTTTGATATTGGGATTGAAATAAATTATGCTTTATGTTATAGTTAGAACTTTCAGCTTCTAAAAAAAAAAGAATAGTCCGAAATTTACAAACCCTCAAGTAGTTGATGCCATGTTTAAAAAAAAAACAAAATTATACGAAATATAAATATAGAAGTGCTCCAAAAATCAAAGCTATAAAAATACGAAACACACAAAACGGAAATGAAAACCTCTTGTGAAAATTCAAAACGACCATCGGTACCCCCCGAAAGTGTTCTGGGCAAGGTTTAAAAGACCCTTTTTCGGCAATTAGAGTTTTTTTTTTACTGGAATCCTCATGTCGATGTAAATTTTTCTGAGTTTCTGAATTAAATTATACATTGATAGAATACTATTCTGATCTGTTTCTTGCATAGCCTCATGTAAAAGAGTTGGATAGTAATAGCAAATAAGGACATATGATATTTAATGGATATATATTTTTAATAAAAACATTAATTATGTTATTTAAAAACTGACAGTTATAAAATAAAGAATGGATTATACTAAATTTAAATTTTTCTAAAATAGTTATTCCGGGAAAGATCGTTTTCTTTTTTTAATAAAAAAATTTCTTACCCAAATGTTTTTTTTTTCTAAATCTGAAAACCATTTTTTCAATCATAATTTTTAATTTTATACTGGTTAGTAGTACTAACATTTATAATACAATATTCATTATATAACATTGATGAGAAGTACATATGTAGAGAAACAAATTTTTAATCCCCAGTTTAATAATGCTTCTATTTATATATTTTTTATGATAAAATTAAACTGACGAACAATATTTTCATTAGTCCTCTTCGAGCGAGATCTTTTGATGTTGATATATAACAGAGTTTAAAATAAAGTGACTTATAAACGTCTTAAAGTTATTATGTTTCGTTTGTCCCTAGCAAAATAAATTTGAATATCTATTACAAGATCGCTTACAATTCAGCGGCAAATAGAATTTACTTTATGAACTTTGTTTGCTTTTCTAAGTATCTTGTTTGGGCAAGTTTAAAATAATTTAATGCAGAAAAGTATTCGTTTGAAATATTTCGGGAAGCCATCTAAAATCTTTTAAGGTTGTATGCAGTTGGGTGTAAAAACTCACACATATTCGCCTGCGACGCCATTGTTTCCACTTTCAAAGTAGCTTTATGATGTAGTACCTCTGCATTATAAGGGTTGAAAGTTGACGTGTAAAAGAGTTTTGCAATGGCATATGAATGCTAGTTTGCGTCTATTACTAAAATATTATAATAATTGCGTTGTTATCATATTTCTGTTCTATGGTACATAGGCTATTAACAAATTTATTACAATATTAATGATATTTAACTTTACGCATGCTTAAATGATTCTAAAAAGCAAGTTGTAGGTTATATTACACATATATATTAATAATATCAAATATATAAGTATCAAGGATTGAAAAATATTACTTTATTTATAAAATTGTGGCGGCCGCAAATGAATGTGAACAGTGAGAGCTGTCAGAATCAGACGACACTGCGGTTAGAGAGACGTCCAGAATTGAATCAAAAGAAGAAAACTGATTTCACATACCTTTTACATTAAAATACAAATAGTATCTAACTAAAAAGACATTGAAGTTTTAAAATGCATGAGTCAGTTAAAGTTCTATCTCTCCACAATTTTAAAACAATATATGCAAAGAAACAGAAAATTTTCTGCTTCTACCAAAACTATTTGAAGCCGAATGATTTTATTGAAACAACTTAAAATAAGAACGAAAAACCATGTAGTTTGAGATAGAATAGTAGTCTATTTAAAACCTAAAAAGACCATGACAACTCTTTTAAAATATATACATATGTACCTACCTCTTAGCTAAAATCTACTAAATTGAAAACTGTTTTACCACTAAAACAGCGTTATTCAAGTTGTGAATTGTTTAGCAAAATTGATATTTCGCATGCAGGTACAGATTTCAATTAAAAAGCTTCCCGTGAATACGAATTTGAAATGTTGACATTCAATCATTGCGCAATGATAAATGCAAACTCTAATCCAGTGACTTATTTCGTGGTATTGGTTTACACAGATTGCAATCGGTTTAGAAATATTCTGAAAGCCATTAGGTTTTGATTAATAAATAGCTTTAGAAACGTCCAAAACATGTTAAACATCGCATTGACATTAAATGTTTGTCATCTGTAAATCATTAACACGGAAAACATTGCTATTAAAAGCTTCAGAGATTAAAGAAAGATGATCAAAATTTTAATATTTTCGTTACTCTCTTTTATATTCCCTTGGTTACGATATTTTAAAGTAATTTATACGAAAGGTAGGACATGCATGTGAATAGGTGAGTTTCTTCTAAAATAAAAAAATATATATTTATTAAAAGAGTTAAAATAATTTAAAAAATGTTGTTCCATTCCAGTTTTGTGATCTTATCATTATAGAATACCAAATTGTTCTCTTATACCCAAAACCAATTGAAGTCAATCTAATCTTATGAATATTTTTTTTAAGAAATGCGTTAAATTCATAAATTACTTGACTAAGTACTACTAACCTCACTTAATCATAAGTTTTTAGATAAACTAACGTTTTTTTTCATCTAATATGTGTGTTCTAACACATTACTTGGTAATTTCCTCAAGCGAAACTCTTCTATATATCATACAATAAAGAACGTACGGGTCGCAAGCCGAGGCGTCTCCGAACCACTAATTACCGCGTACCGTTCGTTCCACATTTTTCATACAGATCACGGACCCACTCACTCCCCTATCGATTGGGAACTTCTGCTCAGAATTACGCTCACGAAGATATTTGAAGAATGCCCTGCTTTTTGGGTAAAAAAATCCTTTAATTGCATTCGGATTTGAGCAGATCGTGCTTTTGTTTTGGCAGTATAAAGGGATAAAGGGTATTTAAAACGATTCAAAGAAATATTTTTAATCAACGAAATAAAATTTTCGATCGGAAATTTTCAATCTGAAATTATTTGATTTACAAATATAGTTAATTGTCACTAAGTGATTGCAATTTCGGTTATTATTTTTATAGTCTATTAAAATATTTGTGAGCATATTGTATAATTACGATGGCACATAAATGCGGTACATTAAATATAACGATAATTGAATAAAAAAATTATTAACAATAAATTATTATTGTTACTTATTATAAGCGTTATTTTCATTTATTTTAAAATTTAATCAATTATTGGAAGAAACTGTTTGCTTAAAATAAAACAACAAATAGAAATTAATGAAAATGGCGGTATGATGATGAGGTAAGTTTTATAAACTAACGTTTACTTTAACTACCTTAAAATATATAAGAATATTTATGAAAGTGTTTAAAGAGTAGTTATTAAAGAAATAAAATTCAATTAAACCCTCCTAAGTAGTTTTCATTGCAAGCACTTGAAAGGCTCCCTGAGGACAAATATCCGCGATTGGCTTGTTGGTTTTTAAATATTCATTATACATAATATTATAATAAACGTATAAGTGTACGATATTTTTCCTTATAAACTTGTCAATAACTATAACGGTAGGTAGGTATTTATGCATAAATTGTACAATGTAGTAAAGCGGCTAAGTAATACATTTTTTATTTTAATATTTATTTGATCTGAAAATTAAGCAGACGGTAAAAAAGTGCAAAAAAATTATTGTAAACGTTGCTTTCATTAACATTTTTCGCGTCACTTATTTCAGGTCAGGTCGGGTTCATAATTATAAAAAGAATAGAAACATACAATGGAGTAGTAAGTTGTTACGTGATAATTCAAGCTCATTTACTTGTCCCCATTTGTGCTCCTCGCATAGTTTTCTTTTGCACTTCAACGGCTCTTGGTTGCGTATGAACGAGCGCGGAGTGGCGTCGGGTGTAAATTGAAACACTTGCAAATTTACCCCATACATTATTCATGTGCCAAACACCCTCTGAGCCTGACAGTTTCAGTGGAGGCACAAATTCACAAAACTGAGGACGTACTGAGCCTACGGCAATTCCATCAGTGTGACCTTGGAGTAGAATACGGCCTTTACATCGTATTATGTAAATATAGATTGGTTCCAAAGCAACGTGCTATTGTTGTCTTGAAGCTTCACAAATTGCACTTCACTCCAACAGTTACGTGAAACATAAGTGGGTCAACCATTATACATCTAACAAATGGTTACCCCTCAAGACGGCTATGCAATAAGGAGTCGGTTCAGAAACCCACAAGCTGAATTATTCTGACCCTAATAAATTTGCCTAGTCAAACAGGCATTGTTAGACAAATGAGTTTTAAGACGTGTGGTGTTGAATGTATTATTTAGAAGATGCTTATTACGACAGCTCATTTGTAAGATAATAAATGAGAAACGTTATGTCTCAGACAAAATATATAAAATAAAGAAAAGCTTTAGTCCCATGGATGCATAAATTAAATGTTGTTTTAAACATTGTAATGCTAAATATTATTCAGAATCACCCTAAAAGTAAATGATGTGATAAAACGTTTAAAATATCCAAAAAATAAATTTCAAATAATTAGAAGACTTCTCGAATAATAAAAAATTCTTTAGCCTAAAGGTAATTTACAAAACACATTTGCCTTGGTGAGCTTAATGTAATTTCTTTCTCACCGAGGTGTTTCCTCAAATAAATTACAAGTGTAAAATTCAGAACAACAAAAGCGTAACACAAAAGGCTCGCGGCTCTCAACATCCGGACGACCCTTCCAAACTCAGCAGCCTGATTACGGATTTCCGAACAAGGAAAGAAAAAACCAACATGCTTTGAACGAAGAACTTTAAAACACACATAGCAACAATTTAATCAATGCAAAAAATTACATACGTTTATATGACTCTTCGTCTATATTTTGTATTGAACATTTTCTGGTTAGTAAGGCGTTTATGTGGTAGTCTACATAGTCTATGAGATCTGGTTGGGGAGTGTAGTGTTTGACGTATAGATGAAAACGAGGATCTTTTTGCGGTTTACTATCACCATTAGGAGTAGGGGCTGGAGGAGGAGGTGAAGAAGGTCTTGGTTTCCTTGTCATTGTGAATGGTCCTCTGCTGGAATTGATTGTACCAGACCTGATTTTTTTCCATAAAAATGGCTTTTGGTGCTGGGGACCATGATGCATAGCTAGGTGTCGGGTGTCTTCTTTTTTTGGTACTGGTTTTGTTAATTCATACATTTCAGGCAGCGAAAGATACCAATATTCTGAACCATCCCCAATGACAGGAAAAAGCCTTTTGTTAGAAAATCGTGGTCGATGCTTTCTTACAAATTCATTGTATTTCCGTTTTAATCTTTTCATGTATTCAGTGTAATGAATAGATTTTAATAATTTTTCGAATTCTGAAAGCTCATTGCTTGCAGTTTCTGAATAAACCCCGGAACATACATAGGTTCTAAGTAAATGATGTAATTTAAACACAACGAAAGCTAGCCATTGCTGTGCTTCTTCCTCTAAGATTTTCAAATCATCTGCCCTGCTTCTAACACCAAATTCTGCAGCTTCTGCCGCACGACGCTCGCCTCGTTCCGTAACTATTGCAAGCCATTTTCTATAAGATCGATAACAAAACTTTGTCCGTCTCGAATAGTGTCCACGCCAAAGGGACTGTAATGTAAAAATAATTTTAAATGTGAAATGTGATATATTTTCATATATATACGAATATATAAAATTGTTCTTTTGAACTTTATTTAAAAACAAATTTATAATGAGTGTAACCTGTATGCTCCTTGCTGCTTTGTCATAATGTTTTGCGTGTTTATATCGCACCGCCCTTCTCAAGGCCGCACGGTATGCTTTACGTGCCCTGTGTTTTCTTAATGCACATTGTATCGTTGTAGCGTTCTCTGCCAACCAAGCGATATGCTTTCTAATCAAGTAACCTCGTGTCATTCGCTGCAGTAATAAAACTGCAAGAAACCTTTTATGTCTCCTGCTCTCAGCCAAATCCGCTCTTTCTTGTAATTCATTATAAAATTCCTGAGACGAAGGCAAAAAATGATTGACGGTTGCCATATTACCGATATTAGATAATTCAATAATTTATAGGAAATAGATACTTCAATTTTTACTTGTGTTGACAAAAAGTACGACGCTTTTTTTTCTTTTTAATAGCACCCTTTTACAGCCAGTTGCGATTCAATTAGGATACTTATGCTTCAAGGCGTTTTTATTTCAGCGATTCTCTTGCGGTTTGAAATGCTGCAGTAATAAGATACGTTATTTTTTTTTTATTTGGTCCCTAAATCGAGTCGGTGGCTTACGCATTTCGTTTTACTCCCCCTGATACTAGTCGTGTTAGGAGTTTCCTTCAACCCTCGCTTGGCTTGGCTCGCGTGAGAGATCATGAATAATTCAACAATGAAAATGGCAAGGTGTATATACCTGTTTATTTATTTTTACCGGAATTTACTGATAATTTCCATATACGTGTGAAGCCTAAAATTCAATGATAATTTCGGGTTGGAATAATAAAATAGTTAACCATAATTAGGTTTCACGTAAATAATATACAAAAAGTTGTACCTCACTTAGCGTTTGTTGAATTGATATTAAAAGTATTCTTTTTATATATATTGAATCGTATAATGTTATAAGTTAAATTTATAAAGCGATTGTGCTGCGATGTCCCTCTGCTGATATTAGTTTATGAAGATAGTTCTTTTAACTTTTCATTATTATATTATATTTTTGTTTCAACACTTCCATATTAATTTTCAATTATGTTTATAAATAGGGATGCTATATTCTTCTCCACATCGCAATGCTTTTAAAAATTTTAGTTTCATTTTAATTATAAACGATTGATCAAAGGAAAGACGTTTGAATAAGTATTTCAAAGTATTGAAAGATTGAATGTGCGTGTGTAGGTAAAACAAATTTTATAGTAAGCATAATTAAAAAAAAAAAATCTCAATACCGATTTACATTGGAAATAAGAACGATATGAAGACCCCTTTATCACAATTATTTTTTTATTTTGACTATTTGTATAAAAACAGTTAATTGTATTTACAAAACAGTACATCGTATAAGAATGTTTTATTGTTTTATTTACATTATTTTCTATTGAAAGTTTAGGTCTCTTCAAAATTACAATTTCTATGTATGAATTTACAGTCTCACTTAAGTATTTACTATCTAAACGGTAGAAACTAGTTACAAGTACGGTATACTGTTAAAAAACTGATGGTAATGTTACAAAAAATTAGTTAGGGCCAAAATACAACGAATGACTGTAGAATTCAGCTTACGTTAGACATCCAGAAATTAAACCCGAAAATATTGGTAATTCTATCTAAAATTTTAATACTGTTATTTTGATATCGTATCTTAAATGATAAATAATGTTGAAGATACAAAATTTATTCGTTATTAACGTTCTTACTTTGGATAAGGTCATTTAAATATAATTGTCTGACGGCGGAGACTTGTCAGCTATTAGACGACAAAGATGTTTATTTTTTATAAGTGGATTATACTTTTATCATAAATATTAAGGTTTGTGTTCAAACAACTTTGATAATATTATTTATCTCAAATACAGTTTCGGACCCAAGCAATGATATCTTTTTCAAGAGAACAATTCTAAGTATAACTCAATTCGATTCATGTAATACTGAATTAGTTTTGAATAACTTAACATTTATTATTTTAAGATCTGACCAGTATTTGTGTTTTCTTTAAAAACTATTTTGAGACAAGTAAAGATCTCTATTGATATCAAAGTGAATATTATTCTAGAATAACATAAAAGCCGACAAAGCAATCGGAGATTTAAATCAGTTTTATATAAATACTAAACAAACTCTGGTTTTTACATGAAAAATACTTTTTTTATGGAAATAACATTTAATTTCAAATAAATTTATTATGTATGACTTATATTTTATGAATAAAAATGTTTTAACTAGTTCAACTACTGAGCAAACACAGAGTGCTTGAAACACGATGCATAATTGTTTGCGAAATTTTATATAAAATTTTATTAATTTATTCACAATTCAGAATCAGATACTGTATCACCTGCGTATTGTGGAATTCTAGACCGCTTTACTAATTACAGTAGCAGTGGCTTTAAGCCGCATTACACTTTGAAGTAATTTTCGCTTCTATCTTCAGGTGTAAGCTCATTCGTTGAATGCGGTGCTTGGGGATGTACTAAGCTTTCAAATTTAATCTGTACATATGTACATGTAAATATATTCTAATAACTTTAATATGTAAACAAAATTATGTGCAAAAATATGAGATTTATCTATATAGGTAAGAACCAGTAAATAGGGAAATTAAGCATTGAGGAATTGAACGTGTTATATGACTATTTTATTAAAAGGTTAGTGACAAGATAGAAGCTATAAATTCTTGCCGTAATAAAGGAAAAAAAATAGTGTAAACAAAACAAGAACGAAGCCAAGGGCTATAGTTTAAAGCATTCCTACTTTAGAGGAAAAAATTAACACAATATCAATATAATTATGTCAACATACAAATCGCGAAACTAATACTTGAAGTCAATGCCCAGCCCTAAACAAAATAAAACTCAATAGTACAAACAGCTTACTTACTGTAATCAAGTTCCTACTCTAGAGATCATTCTTTGAGTTTATTTACATAAGGTAATCACCGTTAGGCAACGACTTAAAAACTATCAAACACAATAGAACAAAAAAAAATATTGATCAATAATATTAAATGTTTACATAAGAAATATATTAAAATAAATCTTCTAAGTACTTTTATACTTTTGTAGCAAGGGTTTTGTAGTTATTTTTTTATTGGTATGTATTTTTTGATTGACCTATAACTTTTTTTTATAACAAAACAATAGCTTTGCATATAACAATTTTATAGATGCACTAAAATTTATGAAGAAACAACTTTTTAATTAAACTTGTTACGTACGTTAAATGTAACACATTAAATTACGAACTAAACATGCTTGGCCTACAACGAATCGCTAACAATTTTAATTTCTAGACTAAATTATTTATTGGGTTAAGTACTATTTTATTACCTGGGTTACTCATAATATACTTATTTTTAGATTTCTAGTGTTAAATAATTAATAAAGTTATACATAACCAAACAGATTTCAAAACTCAAAACGAAGTCCTATTATATCTCTGGTATCACTTGAAAATTTTTCGCTTACGATATCATTTACGACAGAATAACAAAAGTGATATATATTATTCAATCTACTTGGGAACTCCCACTCCTTTCCTGTTGAAAACAGTTTTAAGGCAGAATATTTTTACTTACATTTAATTTTAATATAAAATAAAACTCTTCTCAAGTGTTTTAACGGCTCACCTAATGGATTGAAACTTTTCTTATTTTACATGGTTGTCCAGTTTTAAACAGAGAGAAAATAAATGGTATCACAATGGCCGCTTAATTTTGTGCAAGCATGGCTGACCTACTTTGTAAGTATTTTGTGCTAAAATCATGAAGTGCAAGCAAATTTGCAGTTTAACATTCATCCAAAAAATATGAAGATTAGCGTAGAGGTGAAGCGTTGATCCGATTACAAAGATTAATTAGATATTTTTTAAATGAAACATTTTGAAATTTTAAAATGATGTGATATTATTAAGTCTTCATATTAAAATATTAAAATAAATGGAATTAATTATTAAATGGTGCAAATAATTGTGGAATGTTCTTAATACAGTTTAATGTTTCATCATTAATTTAAGACTTATAAAACTGAAACAAGTACTTGATATAAAAAATAGCTTTTGAAAATATCATGTGTTTTTAGATTAATCATAATAATAGTATATTACAGTATAGTGCAGTACAGTGTTGTGTAGTGTAACGTAGTATAGTATAATATAGTATAGTATTTATCTCATGAATTATATATATTATTTATTTATAAGTTCTGTAAGATAACATTGATTTACAAATCATTCAATAGTTTCATCTTATAATGTTTTTAACATAAAATCAGCGTTGACCTTGTACTTGAATTCAAATACAAATAAAAAAATAAAAAATGTATCGACACAAGCAGGAATCGAACCTGCTATCTGCGGAATATAGCTTTCTAGGAGCTTTAGTACTCGTAATTAAGATAAACATTATTGAGCTATTACAAATCTTACAAAACCTTATAGATAGCACCTTCTTCTTAATATAACGATTAAATAAATAGATGCTTGATTTGCGGACTCAAGTCAGGGCGATAGCTTTATTATACTTAATAGTGCAAATAAATGTATCATTCTATATATTTTTTATATAAAAAATAATTTAAATTTCATCTTCTATCTGATTTACATTTACTGTCATTACAAAAAATAAATATTATAGCAACATACTTAAAGTAGAAATATACTTAAGTGTCCTATTGATTCTTTAATTATTTAAAATATTTAGTTTATATTTCATAATATTTCTCACAAATAAATAATCAACTAAAGCTATTTATTATACGTATAAAATATAAATAAGATTTGTACAGATTCATAATATACTTAAAGAAAAAAAATATATATTTTTTTAATAATTTGATTGAATGTGATCTGCCTTTTGATCCCGTGAAACATCAATTGAAAGGAAAATATTTAAACATACTGCTTAATAAAACTGAGCTTAGACGTCAGTTTTCCAAAAACAATTTTCGCTTCCAGTAACGTAACTCATGCGGTATCTTAAAAATAAGGACAAAGAAACCTCCTTTATTCTTTCACCTTCTTTGACCCGGTCACCTCTGAAGTTTTCGAACGGGAGCCGTATTGCAAAACGTCTTCGTAAAAAAGATCAAAACTTTTTCCTGGGTACATTCTTTTTATAATTTAAAGGTGTTTTTCGATCTTATTTCCTGTTACATTTATCATCTGGGAATATTTGATATAATATTATATCACCTAACATATTTTGGCTTTGAAAATGTCGTGAGTTCAAAAATCCCAATTTAAATCCAGGGAAAGAATGTTTATTTTTGTATTACGTTTCATTCTTGTCTCCTTTGAATATTACGATGGAACTCCACAGCATTAAATATTTATGGGCACAAAAAATCTACGTGCTCGTAATCACAGTTATCTTTATAAATATCAGTTGTATGTGTTAACAAAATATATAAATTTAATCACGAAAAAAAATTTAGCACTTATTTATAAAAATTTTACCAAAGCGTGAAAACATTCAACTGTTTAGTCTTAAATTATAGCTTAGATAAATACAGGACACCGAAAAAAACAGATCAAAACTACTACATGTGAATAAAATGAAAGAGCTGAAATCACAATTTCACTTTTAAATCTTTTTGCCGGATGATGAGCGAACTGTCGTACAGAAAATTATTAATAAAACATGTAAGAGCGACATTAAACGGAAGTGAATTAAATTTAATACTTAAATTTTATAATTCTTAATTAAGTTCAATGATGTCACTCATTCAATGAAGAAATCTAAATATATCTGTTTCACAAGTGAATCATCTTCCACATTTTTATCTGAATCAAGAGCATTACTTGGCAAGAAACGAACTATGTCTATATATTGCTTCTGTTACTGCTTTAAAATTATGATTAAAATTAAGTATGTTATCAAGTTGTTTCGAAACTTTTTACCCATTTTTTTTCGTTATGTACAATTCAATATATAGAAAATCATATTATTACACTTTTGTTTTAAAATTGTATGAGCAAAATAGCATATTCGTATTTTATATCTTCACAGCTGATTAACGCTTTCATATTTAATGATAAAAAAGACAGAATTTTATGTACCAAAATAATAAAGGTTCGAGTATAATATGTCGCATCAGTGAGTAGTGTGATATAAAACTTTTCGTATAGTTATATGTTGCTATGTTGTTGTTAAGACGATAAGCCAGTTAAGCGCAATAATTAAATCAACGTAGCTCCAACTTGCGTCTACTGTCGGTGCACTTATGTAAACTGATGTAATAAAAGCTGAATTAAATTGAATTTGCAGAACATCGTTTATGAGGTGCCAGTACTAACGTGAGATAGAAAAGCATAAAAATGCCGTAATTTCGTATGCAACAGATACGAGGTTTATGATCCGGGCAGTGATGTTTACTTTCCAGTAATGGTGTTCTAGTGAGTGGCTGTAAAATAAGATAATATAATAAGCTAAGAATTATTTTAAGTACTTTTATTTAGTAAGACTCTGATTTTTTTTTTTTGTTAACTATAAATTAATAATGATTCCAAAAACAATGGCAGAAAAAATATTGAGGCTGTTAGAATTTAGAAGGAGACAAAATGATATATATTATGACACCACTTGTACATTAAGAAAACAAATTATAATGACGTATTTAAAGGTATAAACGTGGAAACCTAGCAGTACTTAATATTATAAACAGCACGTCCAAGAATGTTAAGAATTTATTCTCATCATTCGTTCTCCACATTCTTGTCTGATATTATCATCGGGCTCAGGTTACATCGCATTTCTTGAGAATCAATTTCAAATTCTTTTCAATCCAAAAGTCGACATCAACCCGTACTTTTAACATCGTAACTGGGTTAAAGAAAAATGAAAACTTTAGCAATATGCTACAGCGAAGTTTGCGATACAGGAATATTTCATTACAACAATTATTATTATTCTTGTGAATATTTCTTTAATCTCTTTATATTTTTTCTACTTTATGTATTTATATTGATACGCCTCAAGTTATCTTATTATTTATATATATATTTTTTTGACAAAGTTACTATTTAAGACCTCAAACGTATTTTTTTAATTTTGGATACTTTAAAAAATTACATATCAAAAGAAAATGGGTAACTAAAGTAAGTGAACAAATTATCATTGGCTTATAAAAAGCAAGTCTATTCGAACTTTTGTAGAACTCGCTAACACCATTTAACTGGAATAAAATGTAAGCCGCCGGGACATTAAACATCGTTAACTAATTGAGACATACGATCAAAGCAGCGAAATTAAACTACAAATTGCTTGAAATGACTAATTAATTTTTTCAATTAACCGTATTAGTAATAATATCTTCAGGTTTCTGCGTTGATGACATTTCTATCACTAGAACCGTTTCGTATCTAAAAACAGACAAGTTAATAACGGAGTTTTGTTATACGCAAATATTACGGACGGATCGCAAGGTCCAAAAAACTTGGTTTGCACAATCTTAATCACCATTAGGAACGTAAATACATTTTTTTTTACCATGCAGGGAATCTTGGAAGAACGTTCAAAGATAGTCCATTAGATTTGAAGTGACTCGATGTATATAGCCTTTTTACTAGACAATAGTCCAGAAGAAAAAAATATACAGACCACTGTGAATGTTTAAACTCGGTAATTTAACAAACATCGCCGGAGCAACGCTATTTTATGTAAAAAAATATCATGTAGCGAGCGACGCCACGAAACGAACACTAGTCAAAAGATTCCTCAAACCCCGCAAGAAATGTTATTATTATTGTTACCTACATATTAATCCTTGATATGGAATATCATATTTTGTTTGATAAATAACGGTAATACATAAATATTAAGGTTATTTAAGTTATAATAATATTTAGGTATAATAATATATCTTCTAAATGTATTAAATTATGACCATTTAGCGTATATCGATTTAAAGCAAATGTTTTACCGATAATTTTTTGTAGTGACAGTTTTTTTTACGTAGGGTATTATTTTATTTTGTTTTTGAGTATGGTATGATTTTTAAACGGAACTCGATCTTTGACTCGCTGCTAGATACCGATCGAGACGGTTGTACGCAAATAAAAAGTCATTGTTAAGTATCAGGGTTTTTTTTTATCTGCTCGTCGAGTTATAACCTACTAAGTGCTTGGCAAAGCGCTAATGAAATAATACTCCCAGATACGGTTCCTGAGCGTAGTCCAAAGGAGTATTAGGTACATTATAATCACATCCAAGCCATATTATATTCATTAATATAGATTATAAGTTTTAGTCTTAAAATGTTTCACAGATTTCCCGTAAGCCCTAGCCGTAATCAGGGCCTTATGGGTTTCGAATGTTTTCGGGTATTATAGAACTTATTGCTTAGGTAGTTGCTAGTAAAGTGTTAGAAGATCAACATAATATATTTTTCCTTTTCTGTAATGAAAATTACTGAAGACCTCAGTTACTGAAGACCACTATAACCTCAGGAATAAAATATAATTAAATTTTAACGTTATTTTTTTTACAATAAATTATTACATCAAAGCGGTATAAAACTATTATAAACATTAAGCGACAGAAATACTTTTAACTTCATTACAACGAATATCTTTTTTATGCCGCAAGAAATGCTACATACATTAATAAAATTGAACAGTAATAATCAAAGAAAATTTCGTGGCTCATTTAATTGATGGACTTCTGTGAAGATCTCTTGAAAGCACTTGACTGTACACGTCAGTATGTTATTATATATTTTGTATTCCATGACCGTTATATGAGCAATTTAAAAGGTGACGCAAATGTTAAAGTTACTTTTATAATATTTTATAAAACTCAACATCTATAATAGAACAACAATATATGTATGCCAATACTTAGGGCCTACGTTTATAGAGAATACAAGGTTGTGCTTTAGCAAAATGGCTAAGTTCGCAGAGTAGCCATATATGAATACGTAAGTAGATATAAAAGGCGTTAGTTTTTAACAGCTCTCAAGTAACACAACAGTGTCGATTATGTTACCTTGAATATAAAATCAGTAGGCTGTTTACAAGAGGCTGCCTTGAGGGTTGAGATTGAATGTTTTGCTAGCTGTAATTATGCTTGCTCTTAGCCTTTACACCAAAACACAGCGGTGCATGTACCCAGTGGTAATTAATCTTTTGTTTTCATATACGAGTTTACCTTTACTCGTATATAATTGTAACAATTTCATGAAAGGACTTTAAAAGATTACTTTCAAAAGCTTACTTGTTTAATAACAGTGAGCTCACCTTTGAAAATTCGTATTTAATGACAGGGGTTTATTTACTTAATGTGAAGTAAACTGTGGTTTTGATGTGCTTGATTTAAATATATATTAAACTTTTCTATTTCACGAAGAAATTATATTTAAATTTAAAGCAAAGTGTATTTATTGTATGTATAATTTTAACATGTATTTTAATGTGTGGCTTTCAGGAGAGTGTAACAATAAACAATTAATATGCAGTATGTACCATTTAAAAATTATGTTATTAATAATTATTCATTAAAATATAATATTGATTCTGTACACAGAATGCTAACTCTAGCTAGACAGGGGTGGATGAATGGCTGGCTCTATAATGGAAATTTAATGAGGGTAGCTTTAAAAAGCTACTGACCATTCAAGACAAGAGAAGTCTGAATGCACTGTCCACAACCCTTTGCATTCTAAACGGCATCTTGTCGGAGCGAATAAAAGTAGAATAAATGGTTGAAAGACAACCGGAACTTTGAAACTTGGAATATTTAATTTCTTTTCAATTTAAATTTATTAATAAATGTTTTCTTTCCTTGCAGAAACTTCTCTTCATCTTTAAGATTCGATTCATACCAATTATATTAACGAAAAAAGTAAAGAATAAAATAAAATGCTTTTCAAGGAAGTATTACGCGAAATAAGCCTTTGATAGGCAGCACAAGCCAATATAAATAATGATATTTTCTTCGGCTTTGTCTCACGTATCTCTTAAGGATGGAGACAAATTGAATTTTAATGAGATCTACATAGAACAAAAAGAAGACCATTATATTTTGAAGCAAGTAGTTTCTTTTTAAATATCGCAAACAATATATTCAGTATTTATATTAGATTTCAAAACATCTATCACTCACTCATATATGATATTTTCAATGTAGCTACAAATAAAAAAGTAGAAAAATATTAAAATCTAATTAGTTGATTGCTACGAAATGTTATAATTCCCCACAAAGTTGCCTCCGACCGAGTACGAGGCGTTCGGTCATTTATAAAGTGATTAGAGTTAGCATATCAGACATGAATTCATTAAAACAAATTCGCCAAAGACTATAATAAAATCTACAGACTATTTAAGAGATCTGGGGCGGTCTTAACAAGGTGCTCAGGTTTTTAAAGTGAATGTTAAGGTTTTCCTTCAGCTTGTTAATTAAACGCAAGCGTTTCTTTGCTTTATACTGCTACGTAGAAGTGACATTTAGGGTTAAAAGTATCTTAATTAAAGATAATGTTGCCACATTGAAACGTTTACATAGAAAATGGCGTTTATGTCATCAAATTATCGTCTAAATTTGTATAAAGAGATCTATGACAAATGAATTTTGAACGCCTCTATTATCTGTTACATCTAGATTGATCTAAAATAACTAATTAAAATGGTTTATTTAACTCCTACGTGTCTACATCTTAATTAAATTTCTGCCAGTTTCAAACTTCCGACCTCTGTCTTGTAGCTTAACAGAATAACATTATGCAGCTACTGCACATTTTATGATAGTTTTAATAAAGGAATTTTTTAATCAATTTTTTTTTATTCTCTCTCGCTCATAAGCTTCACAAAATGATTAAATAAAACGCAACAAATAATACTTTTACATTTAATATTTCTTTTAGGAAAAGTGGTTACTAAAGACTTATTTCAACAAAGCTTTAAACATTGAAAGAAGTCTCGTAATTAAAAGGATGGTTTCGGTTACCTTATTTTAGCGTAGTTTAATGACTATGTAAGGGTGTACAAATATAACCATTGCCTTAAGAGCAAGCAATGTGTGAGGACGTCTGCAGTAATATTTCAGGAAAATAATTATTAAAAAGCCGTCTTTTTTGTGATTGCAATAGTTTGATGATTTTAATGACAATTGATACTTCTTAAGAAAATATACTAAACAGTTTATCATATTACATATATAATATTAATGAATAGTGATCGGGTGACTTACAATGAAAATAAATGACTAGTACCCGATTATTATCACGACTTGTGTTTGAAATACAAACAGTTTGATTGACAAATTCAAATAATTTAAATTAAAATGAATTTCGAAAAATCAGACTAAATATTTTAAAGTTTTAGAGTTTTTAAACAGAATCTAGCCATTTTCATTCATGCCAATTTTGCAGCTACAACGAAAAGCAAAGAGGGTTTCAGTAAAATCCGCTTTGTGTTATGACTATAGGATCATGTGCTAGATGACGATTTGTACTCTATGTTTAACATGATAAAAATCAATTTGCAATAGCACGAAACATGTTTTGGGGTCCACTGTTCGTACGTCCAAATCGTCTCGTCACAACCTCTTCAGCTTTCATATAACCTAGGATGTACTACTTGCGAATGCATGATACCACGCAGTTTGAGTATCCAAAACATCTTTTGCTTCTTTTTACTTAAGAGAGTAACGATACATTTAATCATAGCGGTAACTAATATCTTTTGAATTTTATGTAAAGGTGATATCTTAGTTTCTCTGATGTTTAATTATTTTGTATTTTAAGGATTCCCGAAAAACAGTTCTGTAAATTATATTTGTTTTAATTGGTTTAGCATTTCAAATATAATTGGACGAGCTGTCATTTGGAATGTTTAATTGAGCTTCATTTAATGACAGAACCTAAAGTAAGAGAATCTATCTTATTGTTTTTTACTAAAAGTAAGATTTAGTCAATTATTTCAATAAAAAATTTTTTACAAGATTTTTAAATAAAATAATATAGAGTACAAAATGGCGATTTTTCAAGGTTATTCCTTAAGTCTGTTCTGGTGATCCTAATATTGTCATATTGTTTGTCCGCAATCAGGGAATGTTAAGTAACTGCAACGACAGGTAAAATATAAAATAATGTATTAAAGTATGCATGTGTCCCAAAGTATATCCAAAAACCGTAATTATATTCAAATGTGTACTCGTGAAAGTCCTAGATATCATAAAGCGAGAGTTGTTTGTATATATAAAAAGTTTAAGACACAATTACAATTGTCTTTATAAGAATTAATTGTGCCGTCTAAATATTTTCACTCTTGTCATACGAATATTTGACATATAACAGTAGAAACTTTTGACAATATTTTTGATTGGCAAAATAAAATATTTTATAAATGTTAGTTAAAAAAACAACACTATTTTTGGATTTCATGAATTCATCTACAACCTCTCAGAAAGCTTCTTTACGTTTATTGAAATTTATTCGTAGCCACAAAATATTGATTCAGAAGATAACAAAGTTCTGAAATAATAAAGAAAAATCATGTATCGCCTTTAAAAATAGTTTAAACGATCAACAAAGCTATTAAGTTTCAAATAGTATCGTTCAATTTTGAACCGCCTGGTACCAGTCTTCGCACGCCCTCTACACAGTTCAATCAATCTCTTGCAAGTTGCAACACTGTTATGCTCCGTACCTAGTACACACAATTTATATTGCGTCTCCATTTCTTCCCTTACTATTCGAACTTTTGAAAAATTTATAGATTTACTAAAAGTGTGAGAAATGACCGAGTCGGTGACTTATTGAATTTGTCTGGTAGACAGCGTATCTAAGCGTTTAAGCTCTATGGTTTTATCAATGCTATGCTAAACTATGCTTCTACATTTATGACCTAGAATATGATACTGTTTGTGATGAACTAAAAACTAAGAACCAGCAGTAATGAACTCCAAAACATTTCGAACAAACATATTAATTGGTGTTTATTGAGAAACATAATCTGAATTCATTACATTGTTACCTTTTATATCATTGATCTACAAGAAAAGAACATTTGGATTAAAAAAAAATCATCACTAATAATTTTATGGATTCAATTTAAAAAAAAAATATATACATATAATTTTAGTATTATGACATCATTGAGATTTATTGGTAGCTTGTTTTTAACACGAGGATGTTAGTTTGTACTACAACAAAACGGCATTGTAAGTAAAATAAATTATTAGATTACAGAAAACTTACAACTTAAGCATCTGATAAGGCTTAAAGACATTGTATTGAAGTGTGTTTAAGTTGTATTCACTATATAATATCATTGTTTATGTCAAATAATAGTGAGAAAAGGACTGAAACCAAAAAGTTAATTACAAGAATTTATTTTAAAAGAATAAAAAATAGGTTGACAGTCACACTGAATTGCTTTAAATGATTTCTTTTTGTAGTACAAGTAACACATGATTTTATATGCGCCTAAACAATCGACTAAAAGTTATGAACATTTAGCCATCCTGCATATTCAAAATAATAAAAATAAAAAGGAATTAAGAGACAATTAAAGAGAGAAATTGACATAATTTAAACATTAACCAATATATTAGTAATTATTATATATAGGTATATATTAAACTAAACAGAGTATAACAATTAAAAGTGTGAAATTTTCCTAAAGGGCCATATTTGTATTTTTATGGGGTTTTCCAATAGGGACGCTTGAACTTTGACAGCTGATTGCGGCCATGTTGTTTGAGTGACAGCTGTCAAATGCAGTGTGTTATATTCATTCCGTCCTCCCAAACCACCATGGCAGGTTACAGTGTCGAGCAGCACGTGCAAATCATAAAATTGTTTTATGAAAATGGGTCTTCAGTTCGAGCAACGTTCCGCGCACTTCGCCCGTTTTACGGTCGCGATGATCGTCCTGCCGAGTCGACTATCCGTCGATTGGTGGACAAATTCGAGTCAACCGGGTCAGTTAACAATCAGCCGGTTCCCGTGCGTCAACGTAACGCGAGATCTGCCGAGAATATCGCCGCTGTGCGCGACAGTGTCCTCGAAAACCCGCGGCAGTCAATTCCGCGTCGCGCACAGGAACTCGGCCTTTCGCAGACGACAACTTGGCGAATTTTGCGTTGTGACTTGAGCCTGCACCCGTACAAGATCCAGCTGACCCAAGAGCTCAAGGTTAATGACCATAGACAGCGCCGTGTGTTCGCTGACTGGGCATTAGAGCAGTTGGAAGTTGACGCCGATTTTGGCAAAAAAATCATCTTCAGCGACGAGGCGCATTTTTGGATGAATGGCTATGTCAACAAGCAAAATTGCCGTATTTGGGACGAGACCAATCCACACGAGGTTCACCAAGTGGCAATGCACCCGCAGAAAGTGACTGTTTGGTGCGGATTTTGGGCCGGAGGCGTGATTGGTCCGTATTTTTTCGAAAACGATAATGGTGTGGCCGTCACCGTCAATGGTGAGCGATACCGGTCGATGATAACCAACTTCTTTTGGCCTGAAATCGAGAATATGGATCTGGACAACATGTGGTTTCAACAGGACGGCGCTACGTGCCACACAGCACACGCTACGATGGAAGTTCTGCACGAGCAATTTCTGGACATGGTCATCTCGCGCGGAGGCGACGTGAACTGGCCACCGAGATCGTGCGATTTGACCCCGCTGGACTTTTTCTTGTGGGGTTTTCTTAAGTCGCAGGTCTATGCCAACAAGCCGCAAACCACCGATGCCCTCAAAGTCAACATACGCCACGCCATCGATCAAATACAGCCCGATTTGTGCGCCAGAGTCATCGAAAATTGGACCTTTCGTGTGCGCGCCACCAACCGAAGCCGTGGCGGTCATTTGAATGATGTCATATTCCATACATAATGGGGTCGATAGACCTTCCAAATAAAAAAAAAATTTCGCAAATATCTTTCCTACATGTATTTTTTTTTTGCATTTCAAAGATCAAGCGCCCTTAATGGAAAACCCTATATTATTAGCTGTAAAATTTTCTATCTGATAAAAAAATTCTAAAAACTGATTAACGATTGTTATAAAAACCGTGTGTATTATATAATCAGTTGAAGCAATATATGTCCACAAGTAACTATTTAGAATTACGTCAATTAAAAATATTTTAAGTAATTACGAAAATTATGAATTATTTGATATTTTCAGTAAATGGCTGAGACTTGTTAAAACACTTATAATCAGTGCCAATTAAGGTAACTAAATCGTTACTGTCTCTTTTGTAGTTCCAAGCAAATTAATTCAAATATTCTTAATCTAATAGATAATAGATAGTTATTCTTGACAAAATAAACCTTGTATATTCTAATAGAATAGTCAATAGACTGTCAGTACACGAAGAAGCTTTCCGGAAATAGATGGTTTACAATTCAGCGTAACACTTGTTAATACTCTTTAAAATAATGTCCACAACTCATATGTAATGTTTTTGATAAAGGAATTTTGTGATTATTTAGTCAAAGTGTTACAAAAGTCTTTCCCTTTCTAAGACTTTGTTTATGAAGATCTTTCATATGCTAAAATCACCCGTGGTACATCAATTAGACATCTATAAAAAAAGTTTAATAGGTCATAATCCAGAACTATCTTTTATAAATAATAAAATAACTTACATTTATTTTAGTCAATATCGATTCAATACAAAATTCTTGTACGAAAATTACTCACATCATCGCATTAATTGCTGGAATCACTTACCTTATATCATTTTCCATTGAAGCAAATTCAGATTGATAATTTAAATAAGGTTGAAAATTTTATATAATTAGTTTAAAGTTAAAATGAATACTTCAAACGTAATGGATCTGTTTTGGTAAATGAATTAAAAACAATTTATGGTAATCCGCTTATACACTAAGAATAAAAACCTATTAACATAATAATAATTTTGAATTGTCTTAAAACTATCGTTTAAGTATATGTCAATACACTTCTAATGAAATTAATAGTATTTTTTTTTTACCG
The DNA here is from genome assembly GCF_018135715.1 of Danaus plexippus. NCBI lineage: Eukaryota > Metazoa > Arthropoda > Insecta > Lepidoptera > Nymphalidae > Danaus > Danaus plexippus. The sequence continues at coordinate 4,464,415 of NC_083541.1, forward strand.
GTTATCAATTTCGATTTTTTATTCACTTTATATTTAATTATTTCACACATAGATAGTCTATTTGTAACGACCCGACTTTCGTCCCGACTGTGATTATATTATAGTTATTATTATATTATAGTTTATAATAAAGAATTCATATTTATAAAACGTTTTGCTTATCCCAAGAAAAATCTATTTAGTTTTTTCATTACGTGCTCAAATTTTTTTTATTTAAATTTAAAATCGTTATCATAATTGTGGTCAGAATTTTGATTTAGGAACTTTTAGAGGAACACAATTATATGTTATGAGTTGTTATTTATTGAGAATGACCTGCACTTAGTTCTTTATATATTTACGAGTAAATTTATCATGGCCATAAATATCATATAATACTTTTTATGTTCATTGGTCTTTATGTCAAATGAGAGGAGTCAATATTTGGAAACTATTAGTTTGATAGTGTTTTCTCTTCGACGGATCATGTAAAGTTATTATGAAGATGTAGAGGAGTGATTAATTAAGACAACATATATAAATGGTACTCGTTTTAATATTAATATTAAATTTAAATATGACCCATCTATATTAATTAATATTAACATTTAAATTAATAATTTTATAATTATGTTCACATCATAAAAGCAATGTTGACCTACATAATTCGATTACTTCCTACTAGGAAATCGGAAATTTCCAGTTTAAAGCCTTATCGTGTTTGACATGTGTTATTGTTTATATATTTAATTTTTTTTTTTTAATTTATTGAATAACATTCTTCATAAAAATAATATAAAATAAACATAAATAATAATTCGATATTAATATCATAAGACAATATCGGAAAGAGTGGATATAGTTTGGGGTATTTGAAAAAAACGCTTTATAACTAGTTATTATCTCATATAAGTATTTATTTTGCTAAGAATTACCAAATGTCTAAACGTCTGTCGGCAACATTGATTATCTATTAAAGACATAATATAAGAATAAAGCCATGTTTATTAATTTTTTAAAATATGCTAACGTAAAATCTATCTATGACAAAGGGATTACAATTATTAAGGAACAAAAACAAACTTTGCATTCGATAAAACATGCATTGTAATCAAAATAAAAGTAAAATTATGTTTCAGTGTTCAAATTAATATTTGTTTATTACACTTTATGTTCCTGATAACCCAGGACCCCATGGTCCTACAAAAAATGTCATAACATGGAGATATTTTGCATCTCCCTATTAACAGCTTGGACATTAAAATTAAAAGCGGTAAGTAATTAAAAATACTGTGATGTTATCAAAATCTCTGAATAAATGTATGATAACGAAAAGCTTCCGATTAACCGCTTCAAAATTGTGGTGACCTCATCAGAACTTCCGCGAACTTGGTTTTATGTTGAGGAATAAATTATTACTGCCTATCTTGAAACGGTAATACCATTTTAACCAATTATTTATTTCATATATTCTAATTTTAAATAGTGTATATAGAAATATATAGAAAAATATTTATGAACACTATTTAAAATTTAAATACGGGTCTTGCAAATTGTATATTCATTTAAAGAGTGGCTGGTCTTACCTTTTTGAGATACTTATTAGGTGTACGGTCCACTTCATGATCAATAATAGTTTTAGGTCTCATACGATAAAAGGAGTTCTGCTACGCTGTAAAAACATAAAAGTGGTACATATATATACATAAACATATACATACTATATATACCCAATGAATCGTTAACAACAAATTTCCAAACACTTTTGGCGTCTGATTAGAAAAATCCTATTTGTAGATATACTCAATCAAGCGGCTTGAAATATTGGACATTTAAAAGCGAATATGTCAGGGTAACGAATGTATTGTTCTCTTAGTGCAAAAAAAAAGTACATCAGCAATATAGCTCGCCTGAACCGCAGGAATTGCTCTGATGAACGAGCAATGCGGTTCTAATAGCAATGCCTTTTTTCTCTCGTTGCTAAAGTCTGTACGTGAGCACTTTATAAGAAAAATTGGAAAGAACCAAACACATTATGATGTCGTTTTAATTTGCGTCTGTTTACGTTGAAATAAATTTCAATTTAACGCTATAGTGTCATGCAAATTACTGACTGTGTGTCATGCGAAAATTAATATGAACGCGGCTGCAATTAAAAGTCATATTGATTTTAAACATTTAACTTTTAATATATATTTTTTTCTTAATCATATATGACAAATTTAATATAATACGTATTCCATGTAAAGTTTTAAGAAAAATGTTATATTCTTGATTAGGAAAACTAAATAAGAACATCAATAAATAAGTATAAAAAATTATTGTTATGCAATAAAAACATAAATAAGGATTAAAATTGTTTGTTTTCAGGCACGAAATTTCAAGGATTACTCATTTTGTTCGCGTTTTAATCCGATTGTTGTCGAAGCCGCGTATCCAATCACGATTTTTATTAACCCTCATTATTATTGATTACTGAAACCTGCAATCATGGTTAATTTAATGCATTACCAATGTCTATTTTCTCATATAATATTTATTTTCCAATTCGTTTTAGTCATAATCAGTGTACATTGTTGGAAGTTGATTATTAAAACAACTTACTTACGTTAGGAGATACTAACATTCGTATAGATAAATATTTGCATGTTTTGTTCATAATCCAAATGTCATCAAATATCCTAATCTAAATAACAATTAATGAATGGCTTATAACAAAGATTTCAATAGGATTGTTATCAACAAGAGACCATATTTTAAGATAAATATTCATAAAAATTACTACATATTAATTACCTTAACATTATAATTAAGATAAAAGCCTTTCAAAAACAATATCTGATTCGACAGTTTGTCATTTAATTCAATTAACTTTAACTTCTCCGTCCATCTCATTAATTAGTTATCTCCAAAAATTTTGATAATTGTAGGGAGTGATTGCCTGGATTTATTTTCCTAGTGTTTCGTTCTGATAAATGAAGCAAAGAGAATTCTCTGCCAATGTTTTCGTTTTCCTTACGGATGACAATACATTTCTTGACTTTAATTTCCTTTGAGAATAAGTTTTCTTTTGTTGAATGATGTGGTTTATAAAATATAAGATTATTTCTTCTAAATTTATGTTATAAGAATTAATTTCGAATGTGAAATTATTAATATGCTACGTAATTTAATGTCATCAATAAATATTAAACAAAATTATTTTAACGTTTGACTTTATATTAATTGTTATTATCTTATATAAATATATAGTGATGAGTTTCTATTGATATAAATTAATTGGATCGCATATTAAATTTAGTCGTAGCTATCGTCATCGGCCAGGTACGACACATATGAATTATTAATAAGTAGCGTTCAGTTATCTTATGTCCTGGGTTGATATTATACATCCCTATATAACAGTCTCTGAGGCTATTGTACAAATACAATCTCGGTTTGCACTTCAAACACCGTCTAATTATTCAATTGTGGTTTACATATATTATTGTAGGATGTGCGACAACACGAATATTATACAATGGTTACTGAATCTTGAATTAATAATATTTAACATCAATTTGGTCTGTATTGTGTACCTTCAATGTGGAAAGAAAAACAATGTTTATGATTAGATTCATATGTAGTTGTTTTATAAATGCGACATCTTATATTAAGGGAGCTATTTGATATGAAGACTCAAAAAGTTCTTAAAACTAAAATAAACACTGATCATAACACTTCGATTTTAGATTTCTATGTGACAATATTCACAAAACTTAACAAATGAACTACGTAGTACCCAAAGCACTCAGGCTATTTATACAGTGGCTCTAATAAAATGACTATCGCTCTCTCTTGGTTCGCGCTTACTTTTCTCAAGACAGCAATAGTTGGACGTTGTAGGAAATGAAAATTAATGGAAGTCGTAAGTATTTTTTCATGTTGGTTTGAGTACACACCATTCCTCTATTTTTTGGCACCGGGTCTACATTTATTATTTAAGATTGTGGTACATTACTAAGATGCAAATTGTGATATCATTGTAAAATATTCGATATAATTTCATATTCGTTTTTATAGAATTTTGTATAAATTAAACTGTAAAACAGTTCACAGCGTACTTTATTAAGACGAATAAATAATATCTATAAAGATGGCAATACATAACTTTCCTGACTTGTACATATAAGATAATAGAGCTTTTGTTGTTCAAACAATTGAATGTTCAATTATTCCTTAGAAAAATGTCAGCTAAGGTTAGCGTTTCGAGAAAATAGTTCCCCTTTGTAGACAAAAGTTCATTTTGTCTGCTCGTTCATTATCTTCAACTGACAGATTTGTGAGGGCCGTTCCATCAATCCAATTAGTCAGAATCAAGAAAAATCGCAAGAATATATTTAGCGGACAACGCTTTCATGAATTTTGCCTCGTGTTTCAGAATTATTTTATAGAAGAAAAACATTTTCCCTATATTTACGCTTATTATTATATTAATTTTATTGACATATTTTTGACATATTTTTCTTAAATTCACTTTATATTTAAATATTGTACAAGTGTATTAAGTTGCCCATTTCTTTAACCTTTCTAATGGTTTAAGTAAACCTTTCCGTTGTTAGTAATAGACGATTTCTAATCCCAATTCATTCGGAAATTTCATCTGGATAAAATTAGGTCCTGCAGCCTCTTGAATAGGCTGTACCAAACTGCTTTCAGCGCTTGATGAAATACAAACTATGTCAGTAGGTACCTAAATTTCGGGTCTTGTTTGTAGTACTAAACGAGCAGCCTTGTCCTCGGTTAATAGAATTTTAGGCTTTCTACATATCCGTATAGCGGGAAAAGCTCATCAAATAAGTTTTAGTAACATTATTTGTTTTACCATTTAAATATAGTTCCCTCATAAATCAATAAAACGTTGTTACATTCAAATCTTTTCTATTTATTTTAAATAATTATTAGTGTTATATTTAAAAGATATATTATTTTATATTTTTGCCTACGACAATTTCACTCAATTTTATTACGTTTCAAGAAATGTCAAGCACATCGTAGAATATAATAAAAAGCTAACGATATTTTATAAGAGGATATTTATGAAAACAAATTTTAAATTTATGAAGACATAAAATTGTGTTTTCCAAGAAATGAAATAATTTGTTTTAACCGACTGCAAAAAATAAAAGAACATGGAATACAACTCTGACATGTACTAACAAAAGAAAAGTTTTCAAGATAGAAATTAAGTCTAAAATAAAACACAAAAGATTAAAAAATTCATAATTAATTTAGAGACTTTTTTTCTACCAATAATAATATTTAGAGTATACATGGTTAGCTCTCTTTTAACTACTTAACTGCTTAATAAATTCCTGTTAACTCGTGCTAAGTAAAGATTTTTTTTCTCTTTAGTTTTCTGTTTGAAGCATTAGTTAAAAAAAAAACAATTAAATTTTTTTTTCGCCCATAACAATTTTGGCCGTCAAGAAATAAGGTTTAGTAAATATCGCAGTACTTTCGTCTCACATCATTTGCATGAGAACTAAACTATGTTCTCTATGTTTGACTGCATATAAATTAAGACTTCCAGGTACTAATTTTAAGGTCCTATTTGCTCTAACTAACATTATCACCAACAATATTATGTAAATTTGATTAAATCTAACATGCAAATCCATAATATTTGTTAAACAGTTGTATGTGTAAGCATACCACTATGTTAAAAATACACATTCACTCTTTCGCTTAATGTTATGGATGGTATTCAAATCAATATTTCCATATTGAATGAGGAAAACAAAACGAAAAATCTAATGGAATTTTTAAGTGATCGTTAGGCTAAATTGCAAAAAGTTCAGGTGGGCGTTCTCTCGAAGTGGTTGGGTGTAAGGAAAACCTCACAAAAACCATTAGACCGATAGTGTCGAATAGCGCTGATAGGCAAATATGGCCCTCGAATCATGACCTAATATTGGGCCATTTATCACCGACAAATCTTTGTGCCTCTCCCATCAATCTTCAGCTTCCTAAGCATTCAACACTCCAACTAATTATTGTCGATCGTGTCGTGACAGTTTACTTGCGGGTTCCAACACTTTTTTCTATGGAGACATCGAGGAAAAGTTAATATGGGGATGATTTTGGATATCCAGCAGTTGGGGTAGATTTATATGTATTAATACAGTGACGTAATACAGATAATACATCCTTGTGAAAAATCTATATTAAAATTTATATTATTGACACTTCTTTTCACAATTATCACTTTACACATTAATAAAACATTAAGTGCAATCTTTCTTTAATAGGAATTTATAAGTATATAATTGTTATGGTATATATATTTTTTTAATTTTGACAATTGACGAGTGACGTTTTAATCTTTACGAATGAGCTGTTTTGATTCTGCTATAAACTACTATTTACAATTTCTGTATCAACTATACCTACTTTTTAATTGTTAAATTTAGTACCCGTGTACTGTATTTTACTAGTACCGCTTCTTGTATTTAATTTTTTTAATTTTTATAATATACTCAAGTATATTTTTTGTTGCTTTAAACATTTACACTATTTAAAAGTATTTTCAAAATAATCTTTCGAATATTACCTAAAGTCGAATATAATTTTAATATACTAAAAAATAGTTTACCGAATCATCTTTATAAATAAGAACCTAACTGTTAGTATTATTATTTTTTTCTTGACAATTTATTTAAAATACGGGAAAACAACATGAAATTTAACAGGGAATTGCCGGAATAGTAGATTTTACAAACACTGTTGAACCTCATTTGTTCGACAGTTCATTTGAATTCTGCTAACCAGAGGGCAAATAGACAGGTGTCACTGGCTTCGTACTATGACCAGAAAAAAAAAATAGTGAAATCGTTCGCTATTCCCAAACGCTGTGTCGGCATCAGCACTTACAGGCGCAAATAAAAATTTAAAAATCTGAGCGCCTCAAATCCCCTTAGGGTCGGGCCCCGCACGTTTCATACGACCGTCTCTCTCTCAGATCACGAAACAGTGAACACTGTTTACATTACGCGCTAAAGAAAATTAATTGAACATAAACACCTACATTAGTGCTTAAGGTTGTTTGCACTCTTTAAACTGTGAATTGTTATAAAAATATAATATATTCAATGCCAAGGAACTATTATTTAAGAGATTTAAACTATTACATTGTATTTTTGATCGTAATATATATATGTGTTTATGTTTTCAACCTTAAAGAATATTAAACAAGGTGGAATAATAAATGTAATCTGTCCTGTTATACAATTTGAAATTAGACCATGAAAGTTTTATCTTATTATCTCTAAGTAAATTTTATTACAATCTGCTTGAAACAGAACACTACTTCGTTTTAATAAACAAATAAAGTAGGTTCAAACAAAGTTATGGCGTCGTGTATTTCAATATTCTTGGGCACGTATTCCGTACTCCTAATTTGCCACCACCATATATTCTGGTTTGTACATCGTAGAAGCTTGCTAACTTCATAATTATGACTTACAGTCAAGAATACAAAAAATGTAGTAGTCCAAAAAAAAATTCAAGTCAACCTGTTTTCTTGCAATGTTATTATTTATAGCAAATATAATTATTTCTGTTAACTCCATAAAAATAATGTCTATCTAAAACGCAAACTTAGCAATAAATCGCTTATGATTCAAATTAACATTAACTAATAAGTTTAAATTAATCATTAAATTTTAATTTCATTATTTTTAATTTACTTTCAGTATAGGCCCTTTATAAAAAAATCACATTTTTACAAATAAAAGTCATTGTTCCATCGCAAGTGGAATTTTGTTACCTGTAACCAAAGAAAGCAGTGCAAAAATATAACAATTTAGATACTCGAACATTATCAGTTAATAATTTAGTGCCGTGATTGTGCGCTTGCGATAGTTACATAGATAAAGAACGAGGTCAACGACTTCATCACTTTCCGCCATTTTGTGAATAGATAGAACTACAGAGATTTTGGAACACGATCGTTTTTTTCGCAAGCGAATAAGATTTGATGAATAAATAAGGTAGAAGAGAAGTAGAGAAGAGAAGTAAGGTAGAAGCAAATGCTATTTTAAAAAAGGAATGAATTTATTTTAATTTTTTTTTGTTATCATCAACCATTTGCCACGAATCGTATCAAAATAAGAACTTTTATATTCTATACTGCTTATTTCTATTATGATGACCATTATTTACAAATTGTGTACTCCGTTTGTGAGATTCAAAAGCTATTAACAATGCATTATTACTAAATCTGAGTTTTCCTTTCATATTGAGAACACACTACATAACGTCGGTTACGGGTCATTCAATTTTCATGAATACCTTATTTAGCAATTTTGATCTTTACTTCAAAGCAACAAAGTTCATTATTGCATGAAATCTAACCGGTCAAGTTTTATCAGTATAGTCTGCTTAGTATTTGCTATTTGTGCTTCCGAGTTCTTAATATTCTTTAAAATCTAGAAATACAACGTGAATAAAAACTGTTTCATTGTTCGTAAATTAAATTAAAAGAACCGGAGCAATGTCCATGGTCCTTGCAATCCTATGGTCTAGTATAAAACAGATTAAGAGGTTAATTACGTAGTTAAGACAATCAATTCATTATCAACTAAATGTACCAAACATTCCTCTTGCGAAACGATATAATGTACTGACCTAAAACTTAACTTTACCTTTTGAAAATAGCCGTCTTCATATATCAATAAAGGTCGCTATTTTTACGAAATAAACTTATAATCCCAAAGCGGTCATTATTTTGTGATATATATACAGATTATTGGTTTTTTCCGTTACTTATGCTACAAGGCACTGTTTCTTGCCAAGTTTTGATATAACAGGACGTCTCTTACATGATTCTCTTACGTCAAAACATGATAAATAATAGGTCTTACTTTTTGAATTTCGTTCAGCATTTTAGCTTAATACTTCTTATTTACTGGGATTAATTTAATTCAGACACTTGGACAACATTGGTCTCATTAAGGATAAGTTAACAATGGTAAAGAATTTTGGCACCGCAAAACATCAAGCATTCAAAGAGTTTGGATAAAGAACGATTATCAATTTGAAAGCTTTAAATCGATTTATAAAAAAATATACTCACTCTTAAAATTTTTTTGCATTTTAAATAAAAATTTGTTATACGGCTTGGCTTAATCTTATATCCTTATGGAAAAAATAAATAAAAAAAAAATTTACATATGTGTATTTATATAAACAAATTTAAAATATTCCGCTGGGGATCTCAGTAAATTTTATAGTTCGTATAAAATTAACATTTTTCGTTGTCTGGTAGGATAAAAATCATCACTTTATTTAACTGAGCTCGAGTATTGTTCAATATTTTTTTTCGAAAAATTTAACAGAATCACTGCAATATCCACTGTTTACAATAAAACCGTTTATATTATAGATTTTGGGGTTTATATTATGAAAATATATAAAATAAAAAATTTATTCTTTAAAAAATATATTGAATTTATTTTTGTTTTTGTTTTATTTGAAGGTAAGTTAATTATACCGGGCACGCCCTAAGCCTAAGTGGGACGTAACTTTTTGAAGACGACCAACATTAACGAGAAGTGAATCGGACTGTAGACCTAGTTATTGTTTTAAAATTAGAGAGATTGACATTATCAAAATAGCTATTGAAAGTTAAATCTGCGTACGTTGTAATAAAAAAGTTGATATTAAATTGGCTTCATTAATATGAAATGAAATTTTTCAAAAAAGGCTTGTTAAAAATAGGAAGCTAAACACGAAATTGATGTCACCATTAAAGTAATTTAGAAGAAAAAGTGTATAGCCAGTAAACGCAGCGGGAGATCCTAAGTCGCCTCTCAGCTCAGTAGGCGACGACATTAATAATTTGAAACTGTGATATATCTTCCGAAGAAATTTCTATTGTGCTGTGGACTTTAAGCGATTAAGCTGTGGACCTATTGAGACAAATCTTTGCATAATTTTATGTTTAAAAACTCGGGGCTTAGCTCGGGGTTTGATATAGTAAATGGAGATGAGAAAATTATATGCCTTATAAATAAGTATATTATTACAATACTTAAATGAACACATAGTTCTTCTAGAAACTTTACTTTAACTCTTAAAAACTTAAGAATTTTTAATATTTCTCGAGAAAAAATTTTTTTTTGATATTAAAACTAAATGAAAAAATGTTTATAGACGTGTATGTAAATATATTATTCGTGTATTCAGTTCTTGAGTTGACATATCTGTAAAAGAAATATCCTTTGTAGGTCCCTATCAAAATCACAGACCCTATTAGTGAAATTGCTGTGCCGTCCTTCCACGGAATTTCCCCTTCACTATCAGACATATTGAGCGGGAACATTATTTATATTAAATTATATTTGTAAAAACATATATATAAACATATTAATTTTAACATAGAAATATTAAATTCATCTTCAATACTATATGGTCGGTTTTGCAAATTGTATTAACCATTATTATTATTTACTTACTATATTCATACTTATTTAAATAAATAAATGAATACATATGCTACTTTTATGCAAAATAAATTGAATTTATTTTTATTATAAAGAAAATAAACTATAGATATATTTTTCATTTCTGATGAGACAGTTTATTCAAAGCTTAAAATTCTGTTGCGAAAGAGTAAATATTAATAAAATTATTCAGTTGCAACATCAATTTAATGGGTTTAAGAGGCTTTTATTTTTTTTTTATTTTTTTTAATAGCTACTATCCAATACTTTGTCAATTTAAATAGAGAAACTTTTTATGTACATTATTTCAGATTTAATTAATGCATGCGAACAATTATAGTCTTAAGTTTACAGAAATATATTCTTAGTGTTTGCTTACTTTAGAAGAACTCAGTATTCCCCGTTCATATTGTTAAGACGTGTATACAATATTTTCACAAGGCACATATAGGTAATAATACAGCATACCTTTTTGTACTATAAATCATTTTATTATGATAATATTTTCTATGAGTAATTAACTATTGAATGTTACATTAAAATTCTAAGACTTATTGTTTGTGTTTATTAGCCATATGATAAAAACTAAACCAACTAGGAGTTCTTAGTTCTGGTGATTAAAGTGCTGAAAAATCTAGTCTGATTTTTGGCCTACAAATATTAACAATAGTGAAATTCAATACTAAATATTAAAGTAAAACAAGATTAAATTCTATTTTACCTCTATAAAGTGAACGAGGAGGAAATTCCAATCAGATAAATGATTTAATTATAAAAGCCATTTATAACAAATTCAATAGAACAAAAACTATCCAACAGTTTGGCAATAAAACACATAATAATACTATCCATAAAAACAGTTTTTGGCACGATACCGTAGAGGAAATCAATCTACTCGCAATTGGAACATCCACTGCGGAAGTAGCCGCTGTTAACCATTTAACTCTCATTATGTATCAACGGGAGGGCGAGATAAATGTGCCAAAAATAATCCAGCGATCTTGGCGTCGGAATTTCCCGAGGGGAAAATTCCTAGATTTAGGTGTTTCCGTTTTGCTCCACGTATAGGCAGAAATTTTATAGACAGGAATTCCCAATCTCGACGGAAATCAGCTCGCACTGGCAGCACCGAGGAAATTTTGTTTACTCAAAATAGGATTTTCAATATACTGTACGATACTGACACCACATTTATTTTTTAAAATAAATGTGCTATATACAGAATTTTAATAAAAATAAAATATACAGAATTAGTAAATATGAATACCACGAAGGCATTTTAATTACTAATTTCATATAAATATTAATTGAATTACTTCTAAATAAACAAAGTAGTCTCTTTTTACATAAATTGTTCGTCTGACACGCCATCCATCAGGCTCTCAAGGCCTATGACAAGAAAGCTTGCTTTCTTCATGAATATTTATTGCACCATTTTTATTTAAAGCCCAGGGCTCTACAGAACTTGACATTCAACTCTTTCATTTTCTTTTAACAATATAATAATGTACTTTTAAAGAAATTTTCAAAAGTATAAACAAATTATGATCACAAAAAGATAATGACTTTATTTTATTTTCCATTGTGGACACGGAAATAAACTAACTGAAATACATTAAGTCGAATGCATTGTTAAAACAAAAAAGACAATAATTGATTGCTTCATAAAAACATCTATCTTGCAAGTGCAATGCACAAAGTAATTGTACGTGTATACTGTATTTATCTATAACAAATTAATAAAAAAACATTTTTATGAATTTAATACATGTCATTTAGTTTATAACTTGTCAAATAAAATTATTATTTTTGTATAAAATTTAAGAACAAAACAAGGTTACTCAGGCGACATCTTTGTTTTGTCCAAGTTCTTTGATCAATCATGACAAATTGTGTTTTGTTTTAAGAGCACCCGTACCGTAGTTTGGAAGTTGTTTACTGAAACTTTTCTTTGTCAAAACAGTCGACCAACTTTGAATTAGTTCTTCCTGATGTTACATCATATTTTTGCTTTAAATAAAATCTTATATTCTGTTTCAAGAAATGTCAGAAGTTAGTATGAATTTGATCTCGGTGCAATAAATGCATAAATTATTTGTTGGTCCATAAAATTTTCCTTCAAGTACAGAGGAAGGATCATGAAATGCATTGATTAGGAAACACAATACTGTTCCCAAGGGACATCTGGCATAAACGCTGCTAAAAGAATCGTAAAGTTAATAAAAGCCTTCAGAGCTTGCGTAAAATTTATTAAAAGTTCAACTGAAAGAATACAGTCTTAAAATTTTGATGCAATATATTGAAATCGTTAAACCTCCGAGCTTTAGACCTTTAGTTTACAGCCTCTCAATTTTTATCAGTTTTATTTCTCCCAGAAATATTTTAAATTTTTTTTAAATATAAAATAATTTGCAAAATATTAATAAACATAATAGAAATAAATTTTAAAATATACAATACTATTTAAATGTCGCAAAATTTATTTTTATGTAAAATTAAATAGACCTGCAAAGCGTTAACCTTAGAAACGCAATTATAGACCTGTGAAGCTAGCTGACCTTACTACGAAGGAGAGTATTCAAATCACCTAAATTTATGGCTTTCAAATAAGCCGCCTGATAATAATGTCTTATGTAACATAAGGCTTTAAATTTTAAATGTGCTCTTAAATTCTCAGATAACTTTCAATTGCACTTTTTTTATGAAAACTCTTCACTAACTTATTTCTATGTTTATACTAATTTATTTATCCAAGTAAATAAAGTAAATTTACAAAAAAGGCGCCGATATCTTATTATTACAGCATGTTCCATTCAGTTTCTCGATATTTCACGTCGGGCTTCCATAAACGGGAATGCCTTAGAGGCCGAGGAAATATGGCAAGCAATAAAAATGTCACGTCAGGTCATCAGAATGTAAAGCCTGCGGCGTTTGTCGCAGATGTGCCTGAATCAATGAAAAACACCTTCTTCGTGCTTCACATCAATATATCAAAATGGACTTACGAAGACTTATATAATGCTATTTGTTTTATTGTTTGGTTGTTTTAATCTGTTTGGCGCACCTGCTGACTAAAATATTGCATGAATATTAATACCGCTATAGTTTTTGATTAAATGGACATATGGCGGAGAAAATGATAAATGGCTTGAATAATACGACTGACGATTTTTGAATTTTTTTTATATGGATTTGCTTTTGAACATGACGTGGTGTTTAATAAGTAGTGTGTATATTTCAGCAAATTTTATTTTTGATTATAATACCATTTCATCTCATTTAAATGTCCCACTTTTAATGGGGGAACCAATATATTAAATAATTTTAAGAACAAAGACTTAAGACTAGTTTTCATGTCGGAAGCAGTATTACACTGAACATTAGCTTCGACGATAAGGTGCTGACACGAATTGGTGTGAGCACGCAAGGTTTCCAACATTAGAGCTAAGGACACATTTTGAACCACATACTCGTAATATAATGTGAGATGGAGATGAGCATTATTTTTAATATAAAAAGAATTAAAAAGGTGTCATTTTAAACATTTGCATTGCGTATCTTATTATTTAATCATTACGTTCTATATTTTTAACTCAAAATATTTCATCAATAGATCCTATTGGATATTAAGAAAACATTAAGAATAATGTATTGTGCTGATAATTTAAGAAATAAAAGTAATATTTTAACGCAGTAAGTTACTCGTATACAAAAGCAAAGTTAGATCGATCAAACATCCCTTACATGTAAATCACGATTTATGTAGGAAGATGTGCGTCACCGCCCTTCAATGCTCTTGTAATAAATTTAAGAGGATATCTATTGAGGACTTTGATTCTACATCAAGATTGCAACGGGAGATTGCATAATACACTGTCGAAACTTCCTATTGTACGTGAATGATGATCTTATTCTGTTAAGGGATGTTGTTCAACGGAAATAGCTAAGCTTGTTTCGTATAGAGATAGGTTGTATTTACACTGAGAAAAACAAAATTAAAGACGCAGAGGAATGAAAAGTAGAGCTTGTAATTGAAAATGTTATTTTTTATAACCTAATCTTCATTATTTCTGTTCCCATATAGACTTATATTCTAGCAAAAGTATTTTTTTTATGAATATTAATACTTTTTTATACTTTATTCGTCGTATAGCGGTGTGTCTGACTTAGTGAAAATTTTACATCCCTAACATTAAGTCAATGTACCTTTCATAGAACAAGAACACTAGATTTTTGTTTCAAAGATTTGATTCGTTCAATCAGAACAATGAAATGGTGCGTAATATTGCTCAACGTGTCTAGAGAAATTCAGCTGTCCATTCTTAATTTTCAATTTAAACTACCTAACAAAATAAATACGAGATAGACAACGAGAGAGGGAGAGGAGAAAAGATAGAGTGGAAGCAAGCTTGAAAACCTCGAATTGTAGGGTGAGTTATTTATAAAATGTTTTATTTTATAAAAAGAAATATTTATATATTAAAAAAAAATACTTTACATAAATCTTGATACAGCAATTCATTATAATTTATACTACATAAAAATCTAAACTGCTAAAATCTAATCCTTGTCTCAGAGATGTATTAAATATTTTGACTTTATTAAGAAATGTATATTTATCATAGAATAAAAATAAATAATGTTCTGAATAAATAACATTTATCTCACAATCAAAGGAGAACTTAGCCAATACCTCAAATTCGGCTATAAAACAGTAAAAAACTTTAGGAAATATGGCCTCCTTAGGGCGTCGACAATGTCAATTGCCTGCCATTTATATTTTGCGATGTAATAAAGCAGTTACTTGAGACGGTGATGTTAGTTATTTGCGTTATTTGTCTTTTTAACCCCTAACGGAATAAGTAGAGAGACAGAAGAATACATATCTTTTGTTAGTTTCATATATTTTAACAGTCAAATGTATTATTTACAGCAGACTAACTTATATGTTATTATAAACATAACTATAATTATACATTTTATCACAGACAACATACATGATGTTCAATATTACATTTTTAGCAGAAGACATGGACAGACATCAAACTGTCCGTTTAAAAATAGTTTCGAATAAAATAATATATCTACTACATATATTATTCATCACTTGCTTTTAACATTAGTACATTTGTGTGATAAAATTGCGTCTACTAGTTATTAATTACATACGGAGTTTGCTATTTAATTAAAAATATAGTAACTATGGACGAAATATCATATAATATTTGACGTTGCGAAACTCGCTACAATAGCTCTACAATCATCTCAAAGAGAGTCTTTGAAAAGAAAAAGATATCTTACCAACAATATAAATATATATTTGATTATTAGTTGTAAATTTTAAGTATAATAATATTATAGTATATAATTTAATGTAATTCTGTCGTGGTATGGTAGGTATGGTATATTAAGTGCGTAGTTTAAATAAATTAAACCTACTTTGTCCTAATCATAACTCCCAACAAAATATATGAGAGACGGGCAATTTTATTACGTGACCTACTCATTAATGATAACTTGTAACCATTTCACTGGCTTATTTATTCTCGTTGTATAACTGGAACGTCTCTGACGTATCTCAATTTTGAAGTAAACCAAACTGGAATACATACTTCGATGCTCTCATATTAGATCTGTGAATGTAGGTCGAAGTGGATTGCTATGAGGTTGCGGCGTTTCTGGTCGACTGCGGAAACCTGTCATCGACAGCTTTCCTACATTTAAGATTGAAGCAACGACTTTATGCAGCGAAATGGGAAATTCTTGTATCATGCTTGTAATCTATTTGAAAAACACTTCATACTTTTCATGTTGTATACGTCAATATTTTTTTTTACCAAAGTATGATTAGTATATAGCGGTAGAGTGGTAGATCTTTAAGTAATAAGATCATTTCGGCTGATATTTTAGCGACCTTTTAACATTTTATACAGTGCTGACATAGTCCTTATTATTTGTATAAGACTCCCTTGAGAAATCCGACCAATAGTGCTTGAGGCGTGTCTCGTTTATCTCAGCAATCAAACAAACGGCACGATAACGACGTTACTTACTTTATCATATTTAACTATGTTTTATATATTCTCAATATTAAATCACTGAACCTGTCTTTGCTTTTAATATCATAACAGATAATAAAAGATATAAAACCTACTTTTATTCATCCTACTCAATTCAATCATAATGAAAAATCATATATTATTTTTTTCTTATTAATTTAATGGAATAGCTTTTTTTGTAAGCCTTAGACGAGATAGTTCTATAAAATGCAAAAAAAATAAAACTATAAGTTACGTATTTCCAATATAGACATAGAATAAAATTCGTTTTTAGTTTTGTATAACGCTCGTTAACTCGTAGGCATAATCAAAAAACTCTTTCATGATCGAATCTGCAAACATATTAATTAACCCTAATTGTTCCCATTTGTTATTTATTTCATATTTTTTCAACGTTTATATACTGCAAATAACATTAACTGTAATCATGTGTTAAAATAATGAATTGATAATTTGATTTTCATTAAAATAATTAGATTAATCCATAATCAAACACAAATAACATTATGAAGGATAAAATGACATTGTTAATTTAATAGTTAAATGTAACTAAGTCATAAATACGTTTTAAATCGCATGAGTTAGTTTAACAAATTTTTAATTTACGTTCCGAAATTTCTATGATATTTGTATTTTAACGAGTCCGCGAATGTATAATAATTGTAGAGTGGGCTAGTGCCGATTGTTTTCTGAGCACATATTTAAAGCCTTCTCTTATTTTGAGTAACATTTACAATGGAAATTATGAAATTTTGATATACATTTTAAAACTAAGTCTTTGTACATTGTTCATTCGCATATAATAATTACAAGTACGCCTTGCAACTTGTTTTATAATAAATATATTATTATATTCTTTCCTTAAAATAAAACTTTAATCACGTAAGAACAATTAATATAAATATCGTTGTGACGTATTTTTATCTTAACGGACTCTCAGATATGTGTGTACCTGAAACGTTGTTTGGAATAAGTCGTGTTGAGAACAAAGAACTGTGTAAACATTGTCTTAAATGACAAATGCTGTCACTTCTAGTTAAAAAGACAAATAAACATCGATAAAAGGCTTTTCTCTTCCGGATCGAGACACACTGACAATATATATTTTTTAATTCCATAACTGCTCACCGAGTATGTTTAAATAATAGATAAATTATTGATTTAAATAAAAATACTAACAAGTGTAATTTTTTTTGTTACAAATAAGTTTTGTTTTAAACAAAATACATTTTAGAATATTTTACATGACAATAAAGTTGAGATTTATTAAAAGAGATTATAAATTCACACAAATCATATCCCACAAAAATTAAACTTGGTTATTTGTTATTATTCATTCGTTCCAAAGCAAATAAATTGGAGTCCCTGATGGTTGCGTATTAAAATGATTGATTAGGGCTGAATTATGTTCAATAAAAGCTGAATTATTAAGTGGCGATTTTGCATTCTAACCATTCGCATATTTATTCAAAGATCAATATCCTAGTTTAAAAATGAAGCTAAAACAAATCCATATATATATACCCTCACAAATCTCTGCTATCTGCAAAATGCAGATACTTACAACAAAATGTCCAACGAATTGGTTATACGAAAATATCTTTTATAACGACGCGATAGAGGTTAGTGTCCTGTATTGTAAGAGACATTGTATAGGTTCACATTTTCTCCCGGTTTTCTACACGGTTACCTCTCGAGGCACTCAATGATATACATGAATAGAGTGTCCGGCGTAGGTCTTTTCATCGTTTATCGCATGCCACGGACGACAGCACAATCACAAGGATCGTAATATGTTTGACTAAATTGCCACATTACAAATGGGTCACTTTTAATTTCATGTTATGCATAATTATACCGTGACTATTATTCCGTGTGGTGTTATCCCAATAACAGTGTAATAAAATAAAAATATTGTATGTTTTACTCTAGCACTACGTCTGGCTTAACACAATTTTCCCTCGAAAAGATTCCGGCCTTTTTGTCATTTCGTAACAAAGACACACTCTCGTTTTTATAATATTATTAAAGTAAAAAGGCTCATTTCTTTCATCAGTAACTTCTTGAAGATTATATTTTAACGTGAAACTTTTATTACATCGCAAATCGCATGATGCAGTTGAATGCAAAGTAAAAAGCACCCGGCAGAGCAGCCAAGAACAATAAATATAGCAGCGTCGATTGCTGGTGTTAGCTAACAGTGTAGCATTAACAAACTTACACGTAGAATGCAATTATATGCTTACACAATGATTCAAATAAATACATCTGACCTTGCTTCTATTCTCAGACTCGGATAGAAACTATAATTTATATTTTGTACATCATTAATTCATTATTTCTTAAACATATTTATAAGACTAAATCGATTTTTTTTAGTAAAGCTTCCAGTTTAATGATTACGGTCCAAAAATCTTATACTTTCATAACAAAACACCGCACACTTTAAAAATATACTACATTTTATTGGAGCACTCCCAATTTAATTTATTGCAATTATTGCTGTGAAACTTTCTTTAATTAAGCGCCCCGAAGAGCGATGTCCAAACTTTATCTGTTAAAAGTAAGAATATATAAGAGATTATAATTTTAATATTATTAAAATAAAATACCTTTATACGTGTATGAACATAGGTATCGGTTTATTTAGAACAAGTTTTACCCGAGTCTTCGATCCTAATCTTAAGGGATTATTGAAACAAAGGACAGAAAGAAGGTATGGATCATTCCGGCTTTAAAGCTGCACTAGACTTTGTCTGCGACCTTGTTCATATGGACTTAGGAATTAGACTCAGATATAAATGTAAAAGGGTATTAAAACAAAGATATAATACCCGAATGGCAGCGACATCTATAATCACACATGACTTCTTAAGTAATGCAACTGTTGTGGGTTCATTCTGTGGTAACAGCACAGAATTTCGGAATAATTTATAGCTTATATCTTATTCTGATGTCTTAACGACATTAATGTAATGTTTGGTCAAACTTCGTCAAATAGTTTTTACGGAAAAAAGAGACAAACATCTGTACTTCCTCATAGTCTTATATTGTTATTAATAGAAAAGTCAATATACAGCGGACAGATATTTTTTTTTTATTTCAATCAATTCAATAGTTTTTGATTCATAAACAAACTGGTATAGATGAAAAAATAATCTCCGCATCTTTAAAAATAATGTATTGGGAAACATATTATTCAAACTTTCCTCAATATTACACAGTGTTAATGAATGTCAATTTTATGTTATTATATAATAATATCACCGCAAATTAAATTCTTGTCATTATTATCTAAAATTACCTTTATATACAATAACGTTGAACAAAATTTTGATATATTTAATATATATAATTAAAATTGTGTAAATTATTTAAAAAAAAAAATACACAGAATTTCGTATTGTACGTAAAATACGTCAACACTTTCCACGTAGAAGGTTTTGTAGGTTTTATTATTTGTAATGAACGTTTTAATTTCGGAATATTAATTAGAATTTTTATGGACATCCGGTGTGAATAAACCTCGGATACCATTGCCTGCACTAATTACAGACTCCGTATAATGGTTCCTTGTAATTATTCTACACCCTGTATATCATTATTGAAATTATTTACTTATGGAATATGAAACTACAGTCACTTGTTATAGAACGACTCTCATTACACACTTCGCACACTCCATGAGGTGTTATTTATGAACCAAATTGATGAACCATTTTGCTATGAATATAATAAAATAATTTTGAGGTTCATAATACTAAAAGGGGTGTATCAATATTTTCATATGACCCAAATAGCGGAGTGGTTTATGTTATTAGCGACAATAAAGTCATTAGGTGATATGGGTCATTTTAGTTTTAGTGGGGAGTGTAGTTTTGAATAAAAGTATGAATTAACGTTATCCCATTTCGATTACAACGGTATACATAAAATTACATGCCTTCAATTCAGGCAAATACCGTGAGAAGTTTTATTAATTTATTATTAAAGAATAAAATTAGAGAACGTTTTCAAAACTCACCTCAACATCTCGTTATCATGTGAGGACCTAAAAAGATATACAGAAAATTAGTATAATAACATAACTCATAACATATTCACAAAAAGAGAAAAGCATAAACGCTATTAATTATTCAAAACGTTTCTTTGAGGATATAGACAAGAAGTCTTATACTTTTTCATTTCAGATGCTTCACATACTCATTTCGTTGATACAGGGCTTGGGTGTACAGGGCTTGGGTGTAAATCATTTTAATAATTGATGCTCCTGAAATATTCATAAAGTACCAGAAGGTGTTCCGTACAAAATGTATGAAAAACTGTCCGACCGACGCTGATATCGTCTGAGCTGACCGTTTTTCCTTCAATTATTCTTATGCAAATTAAACAGCTGTGAAATATAGCAATGAAATTCTTTTTGATATTATTTACAGGATATTATGTTTTTTTTTTAAACAGAAGTATAAACATCTCGTTTTTGATCGTGATCATTCATTTTTATTACAATATAAGGAAATGATTTACCTATAGAAGAATTATCACTCAGACTAAAAAATAAAATGGTCTTCAAATGAAGAGGTAAGTGATTAAACTTGTTACTTCTGATTTTAATTATAGAATATTATATATTAAACAATAAAAATAAGTTACAATTATATTATATTTGCAACATTCCTTATGACTGCATGATGTTTCGTCATTTCAGTTATATTGGGATGACATTTTCGGTTATTTGAATTTATGTAGCAATTGGTGGGAATAAATAACTCGATGAGATCTAAGATTTTTGCGAATTTTATTAATTTAAATGAAACTAATTTTTTTTTCGGATAAACTACGCGTGATTTATTTTCGAAAAAATTTACATACTCCTGAGGTTTCGGTTACTTTTCAGCAACCAAAAGTTATTCATTAACTTTATAAGGATAGAAAAATAAGAATCTTATTAAATATTTTAATCCAGAGTAAGACAATATCTGTAACATATCTTTCTTATGTAAGCATTCGCTTAAGGGCCCAAAAGTTTGAAACTCAATAAACTTGAATTATGACTCCGCCAGAGATTTACGTCTAAGAAATTGACTGTTTTCGTTAGGCCGTCTGCGTAAAGACAGCCATTAAAGTGCCAGTGCCCAGGAAATGTTTGTAAAATAATGAGAATACTTCCAGATATGAACAGATCTATCTCATTGCACATAATATTTTAAATTTAATTACAATTCAAATATCCTACTTATGTTTAATTAATACATAAATTCAAATAAAATTAATTAGATTACAAAACAGAAAAATAGGAAATAAATATATAAAGATTAAATATCCTATTAAAAAATAAATATTTAGTAAAATTGTTGTTGTACCAATAATTATTTTAATAAAACACGCATGGATCAAAAATACTTGTAACTCATAATATAAGATTATTTCGTATAGCAAAAATTAATACTATAATACTAGACATTATTCCTCTGAAGTTATCGTAAAAAAAAAAATAAGCTAGGAGTTATCATGACTGAGTGTAGTGTGAAAAACTGAATAAGTCCCCGGTTTACTACCAATCAGTCCGGGATACTGTGAACTTAATGCATCACTGAACTTCGTAGTTGTAATTAACTTGGCAATATTGCTTGCGATATTCTACCTTAAAGTAAAATTTTACATTCATCTGTAAATAAAAATAAAATAAACATCTTGATCTATGGTTTTATATTTTTTTTGATATTGGTGTACTACATATCATATACCATGTACGTATATAATTTTTCTCCACGATTAAATTAACTTGCGGATTAAATGGTAAAATATAAAATGTCGTTAAATACATCACATGTATATATATTAAAGTGACAAGACAGCAAAATTTTAATACTGCTTTGACGATTCCTTCGGCTCTTAAAACAAAATCTATTGACTACCTTCCATTTAAAGATCAGTTTTAGTAATATCTCATTTTATTAGACAAAACATTGGAATTGTTTCGGGTACTTTTTCTTTATATAAGATAAAATTGAACCGCTAAGACGCATTTAATAATGGTTAGACTATTATAATACCACTATTCCAGACGGACTATAACAATTGGGTATTTACAGTCTAAGCACAATATAGCGGTTTATTAAGACGACATCGTCTACTCCTTTCAATATTGACGTCGCTCAAGGTGCATTTTAATCCTAGGTACGGTACACCTGACGTCTAGTTGATGCCAAGAATATGTCTCTAGAGAAAATTACAGATACGTCTCTTAACATAAGGTACATGTTTGTATTGATGTTGCATTTCATAGACTTTTATTTTACAGACTGATTGTGTCCCACTTGCCCCATCTGACAGAGAAAGATTGATTTTCTAAAAATTTGTAATCATTAAAGAAAACGGTAATACGATATGATTTATGCAAATTGCGCCATATCAATTTAATCTTTTAGGGTGAGACCATCCACCCTTTCCTTCTTCGAAAAGTTACTAGGCTGCATTGCGGCACTCGTGATATTCATGTACATACAAATCAACTATTGTAACTAAAAAGCTATTAAGAGATATTTTAATAACCATTATATTTTAAATTCAATCATATTCTATATCCACAAAAAAAAAACACTTCAATAATTGAAGTCTCCTCTAAAAATTTACATACATTTTTTATTAAGATACATTAAGTTATATGTGATTCTTTATTTTCCGAGTCACTTGTCCCACTCAATAAAAAAGCTATGTAAGTTGTTTTACAGGCGTCATTTACTCGGAATGTTGTAGGCCCGTCGTTGAAATAAACTAAACCTTCTATATACTACGTGATGTGATTCACATTAAATTCGATTCCGTAGTTTCTTTTACAATTTCATCGGAAAGCTATATTGAAAAGAAGGAAATACAGTAATTGTTAAATTATATCAAAATACTTTCCTAAGGTTCTGACACTTATAAATAATTATTTATAGGGGAAATTAAAGTTATATTTGAATATTTTGAAGCCTTTATTATTTTCCATCAATCATTTATTTAGTAGAAACGTGTTGGAATACTTATCTTATTTAAGTTAAGTAAACTCCGCTTACTACGAACGTGTAAATATGATAAACAAAATTTTCACCGATACGATAAAGTGTGCCAAACTCATCTGTCAAATACAAACATGTCGATCTTTAAGTGATGACTTTGGCAGTCTTGAAATTTGTAATAAGTGAGGGAATGGAGGCTTTAGACCCGGCTATTTCACCGGCACTTAACCTCGGTTGCACTGATTTGATAACGCCGTTTGGTTCAAGAACCACTTCTAAACCATAACCACCTGTCCAGCTCCTTAATAATTGAATTCTTAACTTAAAAATCTTTATAAAGCGAATGATATTATTATACGAATGTATATTATTATAATTTTATTCATACGTTCATCGCTTGATAATTTTTAATTTAGAAACTATGTAAAAAACCATTTTATGATATTATACAGCACATTAAATTAATGGTCGTTGTAAATTTTTAACTTACTTATAAAACAAACCCGCTGGATATTGTTAGCTAAAAATAAAGTCAAAGTAATATAAATCTCTCAGATCTCGTATCTAATACCAAAGTCACTTGAACCGTAAAATAATAGTAAGCATAAAATTGACAAAGTTTCGCGAAGAAGAAAGTTAAATTAGTCTTTACTTATAATTTCATTCATCCAACTCTACTAAAATAACTTCAAAGAACATCTTTTTAACGTCAATGAAACGTACTGATGACATAAAAATTAACACAACTTTTTTAGCCCATGTAAAAAATTCAATCTATTATGAAACTAATTAAAATTGTCGACAATATGATAATATCTTAATTTTATTATAACTTTATATAGATATTCAGAAATATTCTAATGAAAAAATGTATATCCTTCTATAAGCAAACATTCAGAAAGCTTCGAATCTTTTTACAAACACAATGATATTCGTTATTTTCAATGCTACATTATTATTTTACCATCATAATAAGTGCTGTATAACAAACGTACATAACGTGTATCAAACGACTCTGTAAGCTGAGTGTAAGACGAGAAATGTAGGAACCCAGCATGACGTGAAGCGGACTGTATGTAATATGGATAGGTCAAGTAAACTTCGTCTCCGAGCCGCGGTCGAATAATAAATCCAAAAGAAGTAATTCATTTGCCGGGAAAGAAATGATAACGTTCGCATGAACTGACAACTTTCCTTGATATATAATGTTGGGCGATATGACATGTGTATTACATACTGATAACTGTCACAGTCTTAATGAAAGGTTACTTATTCACGTTTAACTTTAATTCATTTTTAGTCTAAAGTGTAATCTAATTATTTTATATTTATTTAATAATGAGGTTCGTTATCCACGGTCTACTAAAATTGGTATAGAGCATATTTTTGTGAAAAACTTCCAAAAAAAATGCCAAATTATTATTGAATGGATATAAAAAAGCGCAATTCTATTACTCGAGTACAAGATCAATAAGTAAGAACGAAAGTAAAATCTCTGTTTTTATTATCGTTATTTGAATACACTTTACTTTACTTTGAATACAATTCACCAGTGAATTTATGTATATATATATATATATATATATATATGTGTGTGTGTGTGTGTGTGTGTGTGTGTGTGTATATACACATGTATCTCATAAAGATACCAAAATGTAATAAATAAGTGAATTCTAGATTTTTTTGTAAACGGTCCAACTGAATTTCCATTAAGCAATTCATATATTGCTTCTTTTAAGAAATCATGATCTCAGCGTATTTAATATGTCCATAAAGAATAGTATTTATTTTGATATAAAAATAAATTAGGGTAAAGATATTTTAAAAATAAAATAATAAAAATTATTTGGAAGTATCTTACCACGATAAATTTATTTTCATATTACACATCAAGCGAGGTGATAGAACTAAGTTCAAACTACGGTGAAATGTTAACCAAATATATGCATGTGGATGTCGGACTTAAGCGAGATTAATTGGATTTAGATATTTAATCTTATTTTATATATTTCTTATTTTTTATGTATAGTTATATGAATTTGTAATTCTCCAAACTAAATAAATAATTTTAGTCCACTGACAACGGCTAAATAAAATATATATATATTTTTTATATGGAAATAAAAGTAATTTCTCTTCTCGGTTACAAATAAATCAACAAATTTACTGGTACACGACAGAATAATTTATTTATAAAGAAATTTTCTTTAAAGTATTCAATCACGCAATTTAGTTTCAGTCCATAGGCGTTATTATCTCTCCATCCTCGTTATTTATAGCTTATAGATAATTCACATTGTTAACGAGCGTATGTCTATGGTTACATTAATTAAAAATTTACTGAAGCACTTAACAACTTAATACGTGTGGACGGAACATTGTGCTCAAACTCGTAGCAGCGCTAAATCAAAGGAGCCACGCTTAATTTTAACCGTACACCTCGTCTATACAATCATGTAAAAATGTCAATACTAGCAAACTAACAATATTGGAAGCAAAAAAATCATTTCTATCAAAGTTTAAATCTCAATTGAATTAAACAAACAATAGAGCCTAACTAAAAAGTACAATCAATATTTTCCATGTCTTTTTTTCTATGCAACAAAGCTCAATATTTGCAAAATGTATTCCATTCCAGCCTGAAGAGTAAACAATGTCCATTGCATAACAAGTTGTGAATGTTTGCCAGTTTGCTTGCGTGTCACTAATTGTTACAACGTCCCGCCCCTCTCCACTTATTGGAAATGTATCGGCTTTTTCAATGTTTTCGTATTTTAATATTTTCTTTCCATGCCTATTAATTAAAGTTGTTCATGGTTTAGGTAAATTGTTTTTTTTTTATTTTTTTAATTATAAAATGTATTGATTCGTTTCTTGAATTATTATTTTGTTATGAGAAATTCTCCATTTTTCTTTCAAAATAACAAACTTAAGAAAAATTACTCACAAAACAAAAAAAAAATATCCATACGAATGTTAGATTGTAATTTTATTATACCGGTTGTATAATTTTTTCTTATATTTGCAAATGATTAATAGAGTTGAGTTAATTGTATTTTAATAGCATATAGACTTTTTACATAAAATATATTTCACATTTACGTGGAATAATGAACAGTGCATGCTTAAACAACGTATCATTATTGCGATAAATCATTATTTGGTAATATTAATCTGACACTGAAAAACAAATTTCATGGAAGTTTTAGCATGACAGTTAAAACCGATTTTAATATTACCAAAACCGGAGTCGTGTTACCGTAATTCATTATTATCGGTTAAGGTATATGAGGAAAATTTATAAAATTAATGTAATAGGAATACTACGTGAAATAAACCATATTTAACATTAAATATATATTTACTCATCAATGACATCCAAAAATTAGCAAAATGAATAAAATATATGGAAAGAATTTTTATATTATGGAATTGGAAGAACGATAATCTGTTTTGCGAGCTTTATTTATATATAATAAATGTTAGGAACAAATGGAAACTAATGGATCAAAAGTTTTAAAGTCTCCCAAATGAACTTATAATCCTCATCGAGTTTGTAATGTGTAAGGAATCCTTTTTGAATTCATCGGGACACGGTAGCCTACATCGGCGTGTTTTCATTTCGGATTTAGCACGAACTTCGCTCCAAATCCGAACAGCTGCGTTATTTCTACGGGATATTTTCTTTTCCTCTTCAACATGAGATCTTGACGACTGGCTTTTGTGATTCAAAAAGATTTACAGAGCCAAAACCGCTTACCGTTACTTCGATATATGCAGTGTTTTAATAAAAGAAACTTTTTTTATTTGACTCAGCGTACATTTCAAAGCCTCTTAAGTAACAAGCTATGGGTTTACCTTAACTCTTAACGCAAATTATTTCAATACCTAATTATATGTTACACTTTAAGTTTGAAACAGTTGCAGTATTGTGAGTAATCTCTAAACTATTTCCTAGCTACTCATACTTTGATATTAGGGGTACGCAAGTTTCAGAATGTTGTGCTTGATGTCTAAAATATGCAGATACAACAAACCAAACGTACCGGCCTTGGTTTTATGACAAGTGTGCTTGAAACACTTTCCGAGACCTAGTTGGATGACTGAAATAGTTATAGCATAAATATGGATAGTATCATAGGAATATAAAGAATAAGGACGTTTATATATTTTTTATTATAATCTGTGTTAGAAAATTAATTCCAATACGCCATAAATATGTGATGTATTGGAAAAATACATACGAGTGTTGTTAAAGTATGATTTTATTATAATTATTTGTATTAAGATGCGTCGATATTACTTATTAACAGTATGATTACTTCTATATTTAGTCGAAATCTTAGTATATATAGCAAGGGTGTATAAATTTTAAACAAAAACAAAACTAAAGAAATCTTAATAAAATTAAAATAACACGTGCAATTTATATCTAGACATTTTAATCTTATCATAAATCAAATATGAAGACGGAAGAGGTTTTAAAAAATATTAGGCCACATGCATAAAACAGCAAAACATATATAACAGAACATTATAATAAAAATTTGTAAACGGTATACACTTTGCGAAGAAATAAGAAAATAATAATAATGTAATAACTTTTTTATTGTTAATTCATCTAAGAAATTGCGTTTTCGCATGCCTAACAAATGACATTTGAAGGGTTGCGAAAAATGCCGCATAATACTAGACTACAGACGTTACACTTGTTTTCATCTTACCTTCACAATAACCGTATCGAGACAAATAAAATCCGAAGACTACTGAACAATCCACATTGTCAACTGTAATTTAAACACAGAATTCACATTCCTAAATCTCACGATTTATTTATATAAATGTATTTGCATTGCAATTTAATCGTATTTATATTTTAGAGGTGATGCGACCGCACTGTTGGTCGTCTGCAGCGTATATGTCGGGATGATTTTGACGGAACGTTGTTTTTAAGGAAGGTTTTTTTGATATGTGAATAGCAGTTACGTTGTGACTGCGCGGCGTCGCGGCAAGAACTGGCGAGGGCGGGGGTTGGTTGTACTGCGCCGCCCTTACTCCCGGACGCCGATACAAAATTAATACTTGTTTTGCTAAGAGCGATTTCGATTTGTCATGCCCCGAATTTGGAAAGTTTGATCTTGTTAATAATTAAAGTAGACTCATAGTTAATCAGCCGGAACCTTCAGACTTTTGATCGTAATTTAAAGTATACAAGCCGCGGTATTGTTTTAGCGAAATTTACCCTGTCTTTATTCGTTAATTTATCGCTTATTCTTAAATAACGTGAAGAATCACAGCTCGTATTCATTAAACTGGAACATTTCCAATATTTTTTAACTGGCAGGAGGAGAGAAAACTTCCATTTTCCTCGTTTAGTAACTCCAAGGAATTGATGCAGCGTCGGCTCATTTGCATGACATTAAAGTATCTACCGATATGTTAGAGCTTCCTAATGTTCTTTCTTCATTGCGACTTGGTATATATTTCTAAATGTCTCCTAACTGTGTAAATGTGATCGTGTGGAATGATAGAAGTTAATAAATTTTTTACGTAAAATGTAGACTTTATGGCGGACTTATCGCTAGATATTAAAATCTAATTAATTTCTTTTGTTACGTTATATCACTAAATATTCGCTATCATAAATGATAACGATGATTGAACGTGCTCATCGAAGTTCAGGGAGATGAACATATGCATTCTGTGACTGTGACTATACCATTGTTTAGCTATTTGTATTGCTTGTTAAACAAGTAAAGTTATATCACAGTACTTTCAAGTTATATCCCATATATTTTTGATTTAGTTTTTATTGATACCATTATTAAAATTCCTAGTTATCGAAACAATTTATATCATTTCAACAAATATAATGGTTGAATAGTTTTGTTTGATATTTAAAAATGTCTAATATATATCTCCAGTACGATGAAGGATACAAAATTGCTGAGTAAATCGGATTATTAGAAGGAACGTCCCATTGTATGCTAGCAGAGCCATAAGGAAAGCAAAACTTAGTTTAAGAAACTCAAACATCACAAAGGCTAAGTCACGTGTTACATCTACAAATATAGCTAAGCTGAGTATTAAAATGTTGTTGTATTATATACGAGTATGTGCAAGCACTACAACATTGTATATCAATGCATTTACTGTTTATACTTAAATTAGATTAATGATATTGCTACCACTCAATTCAATCAATTAATTGAAATGCGATTCATCTTATTTCTGTATATTCTATAGTTATCCTCTTATTTTAAAGAAATAAACGTTTTATAAATAAGTCCGTATGATGTGGTCAGAACGTATAAGGGACGAGTTTAGGGATAACTGAATGCAATTATCATAATAAAATATATATTGAATCCTTTTTTATGTTCCGCTTATTTTTGCATTATTCTATTATTTATTTTAATCATTTTAACATTTTAATTTTTTTTTATATTTTAAAATGGGATCTTTTGAATCAATAACAAATGTTTCGTAAATGCACTTTTTTATCTGGTTTCATTTCAATTTATAGTAATATTTTTTTTTTGGTCTTTCATAACTACTTAAATTAGTTTTGTTTATTGAAAAAGTATTTTTCCATTCTTGATATTTCTTACCAAAACCACATTATATCTGCTTTTTTCCACGTAGCTTTGATGGTATCTTACACACGATGGTTGTTTTAGAATCTTAAGCTGTAATAACAATTTTTGAATTTATCAATAGTTGGTCATTGGTCTTACCAATACCTATTTGTACATTAATAATAGAATATAATTATCGCTTTAAACTGAACCAATCTTGTTTGCTTCTTACTCCTCTTCTTTGTATAGTTATTATGATATAACAGAATAGAATAGAGTACAGTCAAAAGAGATCAGGATTTTTTCGTTCGTAAAGCGCAATGGTGTGATAGATTAATCTATTGTAGATTTTCGAAATGTGTTTAAATCTTTCGTATGTGTAATATTCAGATTTTATTTCACGACAAGTTTAAATCGATGCAGTTGTAAGTTATTAATTTAAAATTGTCTTTAGATATGTGTAAATTTAGGTTTAATTTAATAAATAAATCCTGAAATTGTATAGAACATTATTTTAAAAAAAGTCAGTTCTGATCTTATTTCTAAGAAAACAAATAAACAAAACATTTTTACTTTTTCCTTTTGTCTTTGTGTCGAAAAGGTTGTATGATTGGTATAATGCTCTTATATATAATACTGTTTAGGTTTTATTTATTGTTTAAATAATAATATGAAAATCATCTTCGGCCATTTTTGTTTTAATATTCATCAGATGTTTTACAAAATTCAAATAAGAAATTACCTATCTATTAACAAATTGTTCAATTAAATTTATTCGTCAAAAAAAATGTTTTTTTCTAGAACTTTTAAATATTTTTTTCGAATTTTTAAATAATGTTATACCTATAACAAAGATATGACGAATGGCAAAAATACCTTTCCTTATCTAAAATGTTCTTTTATAATTTCTCAGCGATATTTTCTTGGAACGCTAGTTTTAATATCTCGTTTAAGAAATATTTAAATTTTCAGAAATAGAATGTTCTAAGTGTCAGAACACTTACTGAGTAGAAAGTGTCACTTACAAATCTTTTTAAAACCAAGTTATCCCAGACTGTATAATTAGATTTTAATATAACTGAACCTCATATTTTTCGGATTACTACGCGTATTTTATTATTTTAAAAACTACATACTCCCTACGTTACGGTTACTTTGCATCACCCGTGATCACGGGCAGACGAGATGTAAAGTAACCGAAACGTCGGGAGTATGTAGTTTTTAAAATAATAAAATACGCGTAGTAATCCGAAAAATATGAGGTTCATTTAAATGAATACTGGCGAAAGTCTTAGATCGCATTAGATTTTAATATTTCAGAGTCACAACCTTATATAAACTTAAAATGTTATGTTAAAGATATTTAAAGAAACATATATAATTCAACTGCACGAGCATTTTAACAAACCGCTTTCTTTGAATATTGCTGGCGTAAAACAGAGGTTCGGGAGCAACAACGGAACCCTATAGCGCTTTCAATAATGTATTTTAGTGAAATTAAATTACAGACAATTAAATATATATAAAACAGTCCTTGTCCAAAGAAACTAGTTCTTCAATAACGAAAGCAGTGAAAGAAATAACAAAGAAAGATTATCTATGTAAAATAACAAAAGAAAAGTATTTTCTACTCCCAGATTATAAGTTTTCACGTGATTCATTACTTACAAACAGTAAAAGTTTATTTTTTCTGTACCAGAACTGTATCATTTTGAATAAATATCAAACAATACAATCCGGGATAAGTTCTGTTTATTACCTTATTACAATCAATAACAATTCAGTTGTCCATCGGCATTCTACATTAACATAAGGCCAGGGATAATGGCCTGCAATTGAAACGGCGCTGTATTAGCGACCCTTTTACTCGATTATGTTAATAACACTGCTTTTTTTACTTCAAGAAATGCTTTGCTGAAGTGTTTTATTAGGCTTATTAATTGTTGATATATTCTTAAATAGGAATGACTTATATATATTTAAAAATTTTCATTATTTTACTAATATTTCGTGGATTTTATTTCGATGATAAAATTAATGATTTAGCATAAACTGTTTCATATTCAATAGTTAAACAACTGGACGATAATATTTATAATAATTTTTGGACATAAAATTTTGTACTTTGACTCAATAGGGTGAAATTAGTGTTTACGTTTAAATATAAAAAATGTTGTATGTTATTTTTTAAGAAATCTGAATATATCAGATGACTCATTATTCTGTCTTCATTAATAATAATTTAATGATTCACTTTAAACCTTGTTAAACAATAGAAAACCTAGCAGCTCTACATATTTGTGAATCTAACGATGTTTGGAACTCCGTCATGTTATCCAAACGTATGCAAATACTTTTGGCAACACTGTAATCTTTGAAACAGGTTGATAGATTTGATTTCATTATTAGTTTTGGTCTTTCGTATAAGAATAATTAAATTAAATTTCAGCTTAAACTAACTTTGAAATTAAAATTGTAGCGAAGATTTATGTTTCCATGTCCATTTCTTAAATACATGTATATTCATCTTAAAACAAATAATTTTCTGAATTAATAAAAGCATAAAAATATGTATTAACTGTTTATAAAATATTTGTTATCTTACAAAATAATCTCTCTTTTCTAAGTTTCTTTAAAATCGGCTTATTCCTTTTAAATATAATTCTTGACAAAAAGGACGTCAGACAGACCAATCGTGATAAATTTTAAAAGAGCTTTTTGATACCTAACTATCAGGTTAATTACAATTTAGAGGTACAAGTACTTGACATTTTTCATAGAAACAAACTTAAATTAATTAAGTGTTTAGTATATGTCTGTATCGACTTTTACATGATCAAGAATTTTTTTTACATTTTTTGTCTAAAATGATAACACCTTATCATTTTAACTACGATGAAAAAAAAATGTCCTATGTACAATTCCAATGGAAGCATTTAGAGTTCCACAATTATCCGGTTGCACGCTGATTGTGGATACTTTGTGTTATTAAAACTTCGCTTGTTAACCACTTTCTACATCATTAGCGTAAAGTTATTGCCCTTCCGGTTACAAAGTTAGCTTTAAAATAGTATCGTTAAAACACTGGAGCGTCTTCCTCGTTTGTTTATGGTAATCGAGTTGACAACTTGCAGGCTTTGATTCTGCCAAAGTAGGCCCGCACAGGACACGCCTCTCTTTACTTTAGAGCGGGCTTTTACAAAATTTGATAGCAGTTCTAAATTATGGATGGGACGAGAGATAAAATATACAGGATTTAATCCTCACATGAGGTATTAAAAAAGTTCGATCCAAAGAAACAGCTACAGGCTTACTCCTCATAACTAGCAGACGAAAGAAAACTTTTGACATAATACGTACCCATTATTTACAGTGTTTCTTATTGTTTAGATATCAGAACTTGTAAAATTATTAGGAAAAATCTTTCTTAGAATATCCAGGACGTCGTGATGTAAAGACCTCCTACCGATCTATCATCTAAGTGGCTTTGCAATCTTCTTGTAAATAAGTGGAAATGTTTTGACATCACAAAATAAATCTGAACTCTGTGCAACAGACGTCAAAAGTACATTTACTGTAAGTTGTTTTGTAATATCGCTAACAATGATTAAGATTATACTGGCACGCCCTGTTCAACGATTTGAATCTTTTCCAAGTTTTAAACGAATTTCATTGTGCAAAATTATCTTCTTATCTATACCCGGAGTTATATTTTTGAAGTCCTAGTAAATTAAATTTTATTTTATTTCATTGTTTAGACGTTCGTTATATATTACGTGACCAGCTTAGTGTTAAAATATATATGTTGGCTTGTTATAGGGGAGAGAAGATAAAAACAATGTGAAAATTCTTAACACCTAAATCGTAGTTGAGATTTGTTTAGTTGAGTTACGGATTTATTTGTAAACTTTATATCGTTAGGTGAAGTGTAAAACTTCAAGCGGTCCATCCTACCAGGACCGCGCGTAATATACCTTATCAGGGGTGGCTCACCCGCTATGGCCGTGAGCGTAAATCTTGCCTTTACAGCCTCACCTGTCGAAGGAATAATTTACTGCCGTCTTAAAGCTTCTAAGGGAAAATCCCTAACACTTCCCAAGAAATAACTGAATAAGGCTTTCTCAATTGTACGCACAATACGACTAGCGGGGTGGCAGCTTGATAGGGAGAAATTTTAACTGAAACCTTTTCTAACGGAATAGTTACAAAATATTCACAAGTTTTATGATTAATTCAATACAAATAAATAGCAGACTACCAACACTTGTATTGAAATACAAAATCTGGGGAACAAATATACGATTATTGTAAATCAATAACTTTTATTGTAATGTTAATGTAGATACATAACTATTTTATACTATTATGCATATGAGGTCCATCGGAATCCTGATATCGATGGATAAGCAATTTGCAAGTAAAATGCGGGCGTCGGATGCATCGACAACGCTCTCGGAGATATTTTTTTTTTTTATTTCACCATAGAATTTCATACGCGGATATTGCATGCAGTTCAATTTAGGTGTTTCGTTATCATTCTGTATTGTAAAAATAAACAATTTATCTCACTTTGTTGTCGCGTAAATAGCGATGTCAATGAATTCTGTTTTTTTTTTTTCATTTATTATGGATATAAATGAATTTGAATGGCTGCAAATGAGTGCTCGTGCAACTTACGAAATAATAGGAAGAAAATATATGAGTACGTACTTACAGAGACGTAAACGTTTAAAAATGCTTAACATTTTTTCAAGTTCAGGTTCAGGCTGTTTTTGCTTCTATATTCTTGTGAAAACTGAAATAAACAATTATGCAAATTAAAATATCTTATTATAAATGAAATATATTTCGGAAAACAATTTTTTTATTCCTAGATTATTCTTCGAGGAACCGACAATTTGCCTGACTGTTTGTAATGTATTGCTTCAAAATATTTTTGCATAATTTAAATTTATTATTATAGTCAATTTTATTATTTGCTTCACAACATAATATTCTACACTATGTGTTAGTGGGAATCATAAAGCTGGAGAAATGTGATCACTATTTCAATTTTTTGACAATACATCGTTTTGATTGAAATCAAACTGTGTATAGTTAGGTATACTTTATAAAAGTAATGGTAAGTATCACTAAAAAAAATTTTAAAAGAAAAACAAAATCATTTCTATAATAAATTGAACATGAAATAATTATAATAAATGCTTATTAAAGTAAAACGATAAGTGGCTATGCGTCTGGGTGCTTTAACGTATGCGTAACTTAACGCGTCCTATGTAACTCAACCCCGTTTATTAAATAACGCAACACTAATATCAACAATTTAACACGGTTTCACAAATACGGTATACAAGATGCAACAGTCACGGAAAAACAAATATTAATTTATCATAAAACTGATTGTCGATATATTTTTATTTCTTGTTGTATAATTCTAAAAAATATTTTTTGTAATAGGAAAAAAGATTTGTCTGTTACTTTCTTTTTGTACGGCTAGATCATTTTTACTTTATCTACTTTGATATCCTTCCTTCACTAATAGGGTTAGAATTGAAAGTACTTTGCTTATATAAAATTATATAACTTTAACAAGCTGTCTTGCTTTATTTATACAAAGTTGAAAACTGATGCAAAAGTTCACAAAATTAGCAATGAACTCATCTGATCAACAAATTAATACTTACATGATAGCGTGACACATTTAAATAAATTTTTATTTTAAATTAATTCAACCATCCAAATATTGAAATACAGATAAATATCATGAAAAATAAGTGAGTTAAAATCTTTCTCAACTCCGTTAAAATAACAGTTAACTATCGATATCCGGCATTCCATCACTACAAAACATTAATATTGTATGGAACGATGAACAAGCAAATTCGAACACACTATTTTCATTCACTAGAGTTTACGGTCTAGGATTTTCAATGGAAGTGTTTGTTACCTTTTCAACGTTAATATAAACGCCGCTTATACAGCGCGGATACATTCGGTTGGTTTTATACATTCATAACTGATACGTCTCAAAATTGGATATTAATTCATTAAGAATAACCATGTCTTTGTACAAGTAAACTCTATAGTAACGCACAATATCAATATATTTAAAGTATCCCTTTTAACATCATAAGACTTGAATGATAACTTAAAACATAAGTCTTATTATTAAAATAAATAAACTTATTCGAAAGTCGAAGGAACTTAAATTTTGTTCAGTAGATTATCTTGGCTTGATATTGGCCTTATATTATAGGCACCAGTCCAACTGGCACACAGGGTCCTGACTCCGCAAACAATTCATTAGTACGTCGGATTTTGTATCGCAAGATTTATGTAAGGTTTTTGTTTCTTTTAAATTTCGTATAGCCTCTTAAGTTCTAATTTACATACGAAGAGTTGAAGTCATGAAATTTATCACTTTCATGAGATTTACATTTACATTACGTAGTATAAACTTATTTTTAATATTATCATTTCTTAATTAAACAAGACAAAAATTAATTTAGCAATATGAAAGTGTTTAAGATTGTTTCATTTAAATGTTTGCACTGGTATAACTGGTAGTTGGAATTTATTTACAAAAAACTGCTTTTAAGTTTTAAACGAATCGTCAAAAAACTCAAAGCATTTTAAAAATCCGATCAAATAATAAATGCCTCTCAACTGCATTAATATTTAAATATGAATTGCGGATACCATTTTTATCACATGTATGTATATATGTATATATATTATCAATTTTCTAAATAGTTTTCATATTAAATTTTATGCCAGAAACCTTTACTCACTCGTGTCAAATTAGATTTTGTGTTTGAGCTGCCACGCTTTAAGAGAACGCGTGCGTGATTCGTTATAATAACATTGTATGTGTCCCTCAAATATTTATTATATAAAACTACACGAAATTTATGTAAAGACTTTTAATTATAATTTACTGTTTTTATTAATATAACGTGCCAAAACGTGTGTTCATATTTGAAAAAGTTATTGCTTTATTTGCAAACATATGTACCCATAAAAAAACAAATAAATTTTTAAAGAGATATTGGATATTAAATGACACCGGAACATTTATTCCAAATATCGTAAATTATGAAATTCAATGCTAAAAATATGGTAAAAAAGTGGGGCAAATAAAGCCTCTATAAATTCTCAGCAAGTTGTCGGCAACCATGTATTTTATTTATTATATAGAGTCACTTTAGCACCTACTATTCAAACACCTATTATCTCGCAACTTACAATATCTTGCATATATCTATATAACTATGTTTATCCTTTTAACTAGGAATATAAGAAACGAACGTAGAAAACAGTAAGGGGGAATAAGTCATAAGTTAATATTTGAAAATATGACTTTTAAATGTTAAAATCATTATCATTTATGGTGATAAAATTATTTCGATATATGTAGTTTAAAATGCAAAGATTATAAATACGGAGGAGGATATTATAGAAAATTTTATAATAAAATCAAATCACAACACACTTTAACAAAATGGGTACTCGAGGAGCCTCTGAAAATATGAAGTTGTATACCTAAGTGAATGTAACGAGTACTTAAGAAAGCTTTCACGCATGAACGTAGATGTGCTAAAAAATCGGCATACGACAAAATTATGCTATGATATCTTGTGATGTATCGGTAGAATAGTTGTGGTAATTAAATTTAAGGTAACATTATGTTCAAATCATAAAGTATATAATCAAAATTATCTCGCAGGCTTTATTTGTTTGAAAGAATGTACTAATGTATTAACAAGCACAAAGATGATAGGTGATTAGCGAAGAAACTGTGCTAATTATGAAACCCCGAAATAACAATTTTGAAAGAAACAACTCATAGGTTATGTTTTGGATAAAAGCTAGTTTTATTGATTATATTTATAATATCGGAAAACCAGGCGTACGAAGGGCCTTCATTATTTCATTGTAGAATTTGAATCCAGAAGCCATACATTTCCTCTTTCATCCTGAGCACAGCAAGGGATTGAAATAGTTTTCCTGCCTCTGTGTTATTTTCCGTTTACAATCTGGATGTCTAGGAAGCAAAAATTAATTAACTTACTGAAATATTGATTTCATCAAATACGGCTTGATTCACACCTATCGTTAGATAGAATGATAGTCAAGCACTAACCAGCCGCTA
This sequence comes from Danaus plexippus, assembly GCF_018135715.1. NCBI lineage: Eukaryota > Metazoa > Arthropoda > Insecta > Lepidoptera > Nymphalidae > Danaus > Danaus plexippus. The sequence goes on from NC_083541.1 coordinate 4,502,671, forward strand.
TTAAAAAATGACATAATTTCTTTAATATTTCTCCCAAGGAATATCTAGTCTTTTTCGGTAGTTATGTTATACTACGTGTTCTACGTGTTCTTCTACTGCGTGTTATTCACATATGTACTACTTGATAGAACAGTATGTTTGTTTTCACCAGGATCAAACATTTGTACGTCATATCCCTAAGGCTATGCTTCTCCATATAAATACATTATATTCATAATATATTTTTACTTATCACGCGACTATGAGATAATGTAATTATTCCCGGTGTCCGTATCGGGTTCGTTACTTACGTGCTTTTTAGGGCCAGTAATTAAAATCACGTCGTTGCGTATCACGGAAAACCAGACGCTGCATTAAACATCATATTCATTACGAGATCCGGTTGTTTTTATAATTATATTGAATTTTGTTGGATATTAATATTGTTGTGAGATATTTTAATATTTTATAATTAAGATACTTATCATGTAATGTGATTAATACGCTGTTCTTGCTGACACCAGATCATTTTACAAGAATCCTTTATTTAATTCTAATTTTGTGTTGCGTTAAGACTGATTTAGACTTCAGATTGCGATTAAGTTTTCAAACAACATTGGATATTCAAATGAATAACATTTATAATTATAATATTTTAAAAGGAATCCAGATTTTATTTACATCTATGAGAAACATGTCAAATACTTTAAGAATAGTACAAATACATATATAAAAAATATACATATATAAAGTAATTTGATTGTTTCGTTGATTCTTTCATTCCTAAATCAGCATTCCTAGTAATATCTATGAGATAATCGGTAAAAAATAAATCATACCAGAGAATATTTGTGTTTTAGTCTGTTATTTGAATGTAAACATCGAGGCGGATTCAAATATTTTAAAACACGCTCGCTATTTATAGTTAAAAACCGTTGAAAATTAGAATTCACACTGAAATGAATCGACAAATATAAAAGGGAAATAGAAGATATCTGAAGAAGACATCTGGCATACTTTAATTTGTTTGCAACCATTGTTACGCGAAATTAATATTCCAATTTATTCCATTTCTGTATCGAGGGTTGTAAATCAATATTTTCCGTCTCTTTCTCGATAAAACGGATCCTCGGCCTATCTTTGGAGATAGGTGTCTTGTTGCAGATTATTTACCGATACCTTAAAATACACAGCCGACGTTTTAAACCGTTTTGTATATTTAATTTATCGATTTTGAAATATGTACGTTTAAACATGAGATTTTTTACACTTACTTTATACATATTGCTAAATATTATATCTTTAAAACACGATTAGATGAAATAAAAAATATACGAAGATAAAAATAAACCAACATGAACCTAAAAAATTAATATTTTTTTATCTTAAATTAATATTTCCATGAAATAAGACAAAAAAAAAAGTGAAATTTTATAAAAAAATAATCAGTTTATATTCTATATATAAATTATTATTTAAATAACTATGCTGGAAATTACTAAAGAGATTAAAAAAATTCGAGTGTAAAAATGAATGCATTTGGTTTGCCCGAAAAACCTCCCCTAATTGACTGAAATGCGGGAGATAAGATAATTTCAAGGGGAAAAGTATTTGAAAAGTGTGATCCTTGAATAAAGCACAAGACGTTATTAATTATGACATGTTATTAATTACATAGTCATTGATTAACAAATAAAATATGTATGTTGAAATGTATATATATATTTTTTTTTTACAATATTAAACCAGGCAGCTTTAGTATACGAAAGTTTTGAATTTTGATAAAATTAAATTTAAACCACAATAATCGTCACACGAATTATATTGTGCTCATTACATCGCGTGTTTTTCGTCATTCCCGCTTCATACGACGTCTTTTAATTAAACACTTAATAAAACATGATGACATGTATTATAACAAACAAAAATTTTGCCGTTTCGTATTCATCACATAAATGTGTGACTGACAATAGCAGAGTATTAAATAATTCACAAAATTTATTTTAATCAAATAAACTGTCATACATTAAAATAAATACTTGCTTTATAAATTGCCCTAGCTAAATCATTGTACAGAATTGATCACATGGCAAATGTTGGGATGCTAACAATATATTCGCATGTTAATTACCGCTATTTACTAATTATATCATTAATAATAATCAAATTAATTATTTTTTGCCTGAAGCTCCTCTCTTTATAACAGCATTCACAGTACGCAATGATTTTCCAGCGACTGCTTTCAAATAAAAAAACCCTTTCTAAATCTATTTCCATTTATAATTAAAGAGGCAGAAATTAAATGAATATGTAGTTAGGACTTCCTTGAAAATGCTTTGAATTCGCTTTTTATTTTAATAAATACATAAGTAATTAAGAGGCATTCATCTTAGGCAGTTCACGTTAAGGAAAAGTAATTATAAGAAATGTGACGCCTCGACCGACGCTAGTACGGCGCTTTACATATTTTGATAGAAAAGATATCTTGACTTAACTTGAATAGTAAATTCATATAAATATAATATATTGCAGTTTCTTTATTTCATAAGAAAATGACATTCACAAATGAATTTTAAAATCATTATTTAATATTATAGAATAATATTTATATAAATTGAAATTCAATCTTTGTTTACTTGTTTAGTATAAGAAAAATTAATAAAAGGTAATAATATTTTACACTGCTTCTTATGTAAGATGAGATTAGAAATGTTTGTGGCATTTATTCTACTGATTTCAGCAACTCTTTCTACTAAACTCTATAGCTATAAACCATGTCTGATATTCTCACAAAGCTGTATATAATATCGTTGACCAATGTTTAGGGTTTTTTCTGGTGGAATAAAACACGCTCTAATTGTAGAAAATTTGTTTTGTTTTTTATAATTCAAATATATACATATGTATATATAAGTGAAGAAATTAATGTCAAAATTATAATACTGAAAGCAATTGCATAATACTTACTATGATAAAAATGTTACCCGTTGATTTATAGCGAATTTAGCCTTGCAGTTTGTCATAGGTAGGAAGTCTATAAAGCTTTGACGGCATCCATTTTTTACAGCAGGTTTCTCAAAACACGTAATAGGTCCGCTCTGTTAGCCCACCGCTGTCGTCGGACGTTAAAAGAAATCATAATTAATAGTCCATTCTACGCTAGTCTTAATAGAGAGCTTCCCGCTTTCAATGTTTTCTTTGCAACGTAATAAATTAATCTCCATTTCCTACTTTCCTTAGAGTAAAAAAGGACAAAACAATACAAAGGAATAAAGACTTTACTGAAATATCAACTTAGTTCTTGTGTGAGATAAGTTTCTGATAACTTTTTCCATTGTACGGATAATATTTCTTTACTTATATAAAAGTTACTGTCTTTCGTGTATGTTACAATGATGTGGCGTATATAAAATCATTAATCAGACTAAATAACAACTTCATATCAAAAATTGTTACTCGTCTTATTCGAAGAAAAATAAAAGTGATATAAAGATTATGTGAATCGTTGAAAATAAAAGTCAAAAATATATAAAACCTTATTTCAGTCAGTTCGAAACTTCAAACTATATCTTTATAGGGGATTTTGATTGTAATTTGGAATCCTCCCGACTAGTTCACCAAGAACAATCCATTAGCAGAAGTTTAAAGGACTTTTCCAATTCCAATCGAAGCTTAAGTCTAAATTATAAAGTTAAATTCATAATATATTCTGAAAGTTACAAGTGTTCGCGAACTTGTCCGTAAATCCTTTCATAACTTCCAAGAAATTACCACCTCCAGCAATTATAGTTATAATAATAATAAAATCTCTTTTTGTTATAAACACTAGCCATCAGAGTCAAAACAGCTGTTACTTCTTTATCAATCACCAACCATTCTTATAAATCTGCAAATTCATTTTTATTTTAATGTAATAATTTATATGAAAACAATCTTAGTGTGCACAAACAAACTAATTATTATCTTTAGAATATTCATAGTAATAGATTTTGCTTTGACTTTAATTTCACTGTTCATAACTCAATATTTAACAGTTATTACATCGTTTTAATGGAAAATCAAAAACATTTTCGTTCTCTGATTTTAATTTACTGTTTATATTGTTATAAAACTGGTAGTCTGACGAAGAAATCTGGAAAGTAAATTTGTAATTATCCATTGAAATTGAAATGAATGTTAGTATAAAATTGTTTATTTGAAATCAGAGAACATTTCAATAGTAATACAAAGTGCAATGTTCAGTTCTCTATAAAGGTTATGTTTCATAGCTTGTAAGGTGATCCGTTATTTGCTAAAAATATTTGCGCACCATCATTCAGCCGTATGTTACGTCATTTCAGTGCGGTGTCTTAGGAAAATAAATATATCGAAATGGAGAGAATGAACAGATTACACTGTTACTCTACAAAAAAATGTTTACTCATTAGATTGTTGTGCTGATTTTGCTATATTTTTTATCTAGGCATTTTTGTAGGACAATAAATACTTCAAACCTAGCTACCATTAGACCTTTATTCTGAAGATTAATATTGAGAGCTGGCTTATGTGAAGTGTATTTTAGACGGTGTATTAGGTAACCTCCTTTTCAGTGGCGGACAATAGTAGTGATAATAATAAATCACATGAAAAAATCCTTTCCGAGGGCAATTGCCTCTTCGCAAAAAGCTAATTTATGATATAGGTAAGAAAATATATCTTTCGCGTTGATGAAAACCCGAAAAAGCGGCTTTCAGACAATTAACTATATGTATTTCGAATTCTAACATGGTAAGCAATATTAAAAATTTGATTGCGACATACATCAATTGAGCGGACGAGTATGTACGGTATACTCGTTCTCGTATATGGAACTCATAACTTATGGGCTATTTTTGAAAAGCTCTACAATTAATCAACCTTCTATACTACAAGACTAACTTACTTTATTGCTACTAAGATTACATGTTTAAGTAGTTTAAGAATTTTTTTTTACTAATATGATCAGTTCCCTTCCAACATATTTGTATTTATGACGTGAAGCATAATTTATAAGTAAAAAAGTTACACATAATAAATTCAAGGGTTTCATTTTATTAATACACCATGAAGATTACATATTAAACCGATTGCTTATGAATTATTTAATTAAATATTTAAATTTACTTTATAAATACCAACGAGGGTCGTCACACCGATATCAACAGATAATAAGATACGTATAAATATAAAAATAAGTTTATGGCAAAATAAGTGAAGTTAAAAGTTACACAGATGATAAATGAATAAAGTTAGCAGTAAAAAGCATTAAGCATTGCTTGGTTCTATTAGGAGAATACCACTTTTATTGCTTTTTATTATGCATTTGTTTTTAGAATGTTTAAATTATGTGTAATTTAGAACTCTTTTCTATCTTTTTAAGGTTCCTTTTACCATAAACGTGTTGCTATCCCTCCCTTGTCATTCCATCTTTCGTTTGTTGTGCTGTTTTGACGAATATTAATCAAATCTCACTTATTTTTGTCTCAATTTAAAAACGTTTCAGAAAAACTTTGTATTAAAAGTAAATAAATAGGTAACCTACACTTGTAATTCAATTAAAAATTCATCACATTATTAAAAATCCAGTAAACTAATCGCAACCAGACAATGTATGACAGTTTCTTAACGGTAAAGTGTAGTATGTTTTCGTTAAGATTTTGTTGGTTACTGGCACTTTTTACTTGAAATTTATGAATAAATTACATAAATTAAACGTTTATTCTGTTCTTTCGCATTAAACACACATATTGCAAGTCATGATTTATTGGTACAATTTTTATTTATAACTACTTACCACTTAATAATACTAGGTACATTAAAAAAAGGTCTCATATATTCTTTCAAAAATTTAGACAAAAGAAACTATAGTTCTCATAACCTCTATTTTTTTTAACACTGTCGGGTAAAAAGTGTTAATATTTTTAACGCCATTGAATCCGACATTAAACTCGTTGAACGTAACTATTACAAACCAGATTAGGTTAATGGCTACATATTGCATTATGCTTGACATGAGACTTAGAAGATTATAACATACCAAATTACAGTACATAGGTATGTTAAGAGAATTGTATAATACACATTATATAGATATATAAAAATGTACATTATATATATAAATATAGAATAAGGTTTAACCTTGATTGGTGGGTAATTGTCTACCTTCCCCAGTGTCAATTACAAGAATTCAAATTACACCTCACAATTCGAGACTTCTAAGTAGTATTCATAATATTTTTTCAACTTAATGTAACAGTTTATTTTTTCTTTTGCAAAACATCAACTATAATTAAGAAGACATTTCCTTACATACATATGTCCTTTATATATATATATATATATATATATATATATATATATATATATATGTATATATATGTAATTTAAAAATATTACAACAAACACGTGGTTGTTAACCTTGCCTCTGCTTTTACTTTGAATTAAACGTTGATGTAAGTGGAATAACTATTAAATCAAGGCAAATGACAAACATGCATACATTAAATATTGTTTAAACCATTATAGTTTTATCTGTAAATATTTTTTATTCAAAATCCTTATATACTTTCCTATTTTGCTATATTTTATTATAATATAAGATTTACCTTTCAATCATTATTTCCTTCCCCATCTCTTATTTTATAACCAATTAATATATTCAGTAATGATAAATAAAAATGTGAAAGGATTCTATAATGTCACAAGTCAAGGAAAATATGAATATGAATGTATATATAAAAAAAGAAAGTAACTGTCTGTCCATATGAAGGCAGTTTAAAATTTATAGAGCAAATAGTCTATTTTAAGGCGATATAATAGAACCTCCAAGAAACGAATCCGAAGAAAACAATAAGTATTAGGTATACATAAATACGTTACATTACATCAAAGCGTGCTCCACATTAAAGGCAGTTAGATTTAGCAAACAATTCACTTGACCTGCCATTTGAAGAAAATACATCATTAACATTTGTATGCTCTGTGTGTAAATTAAATAAAAATTCCGAATTTTATGTTAAAATAAACCTAAAGTTGCCATTATATCTATTTGTCATATGTTCTTTTAATTAAAGTAATTTATACAGTCAAGACACAGTCATCATGATTTAATTGGATTTAGTGAAATTTAATTATTATTATGCCAATTAATACAATATTTTTACAATATACATTTCTTTTTATGTTTGCGTTAGCCTTGGTAGTATCCCATAGAACTAGTCATTATGAAGGCTAATTATTTAAATTAAATGAAAAAAATCGGAAGTTAAACATATGGAAACTAGTAATAAACAAGGATGGTTAACCTCAGGGACTGGATTTTTCCAAAAGTATGTTTTTCAAGTGTCCTTACTATCACCTTTTTACATATAATACGTTTATAAATTAAAATTACACCATATTAAACATTTCCATAAATAAGGCTCTTAATAATATTGTTTTTAGTTACATATAATTAAATATAAGAACAATTTATGTCTACTAAAAATTATAAATCCCAAGCAATTTTCATTAAAATTTAATAAATTACATAACACGTGACACTGCACCGTGAGAAATCTTCACATGCAAAATATACTAAAGCTCATAAAAGTATCAAAAGTTACACTAACACAAAATCTTAATTAAGCATTTTTTCTCACGGTGATAATCATAGAAAAATACGACGTTTTAGCATTATAATTACTAAAGCAATGTAATCGAGGTGAAAATCCTAAAATACCATTTACTTATTGACATTCAACTTCCAAGTATTTACGGATGTATTAAGGCTGGTGACGGTTACATGTTTTCCATCATAATGTCACTTCCGTGATGACCACTTGTTTCCGTTGGTTAAAAGAAATTTCTCAGCCATATACATACATTATAGTAACTTGCGGTCATACCCGCTAGCCCTTCCAAAAGGCGTCAAGGTCCTTACTTGTCATATAAAACGAGTTTGAACGCCTTCTAGCTCACACTTTGTTACTTTCACGCGAGCAGTGCACATTTTGAGCAAAATGTACAGGCTCTTAGCATTCGCCTTTGTGTTCGCGTTGGCCGCGTGTCAGCAACAAGAAGGAGCAAGACGTGTTCCAAAATATGCGGGTGACCCTAAAACAGCCGCAATTGTGCAAGAAGCTCGCTATCTCAGTGGAAATGGTGCCTTCGGCGCTGCTTACCAACAGGAAGATGGTATTGACTTTAAAGAGGAGACAGACGCTGATGGCAACAGGAAGGGAAGCTACTCGTACATCGACCCTACAGGACAAAGGAAGACAGTGAACTATATAGCTGGTAAAAACGGATTCCAAGCTATCGGGGACCACATTCCCACAGCTCCTCTACCTGTAGCTCCTACCCCCGGTTATCAGCCAGACCCTCGTTACAATTCTCCCGACTACAAGTCACCACAATACAGTGCACCCCAACAGTATTCCGCCCCTGTAGCGCCTCGTAATTACGGCGGTAAACCCAGTGTCGATGATGGACAATACCACCCTGAACTATACGAAAATGATAACTATGTTGCACCTCAACAGCAATACCAATCTCAATCTCAATACCAACCTCAGCCTCAATATCAACCTCAACCTCAATACCAACCTCAACCTCAATACCAACCTCAACCACAATACCAGCCCCAGCCTCAACCCCAATATCAATCTAACAACATCTACCCAGGAGTACAACAAGCTCAGTACAGTGGAATCCAGTCGCAACAATACAATTCACAGCCAGCCCGTCAAGATTATTACGATGCCACCACACCGCCACCATCCCGATTCTTCCCACCAGGAAAATTCAGCCTAAACCGCGCACCTGATGGTTACACTTACTCATTCCACAAAGTATAAATATAACTTTGAGAATAAGGTCTCGGCATTTCGTTACGCTTAAAGTAGAAAAACATGCATACTTTAATAATTTGCCGAGTCATGTGAGGGGTAACGCGGCGGGAACGTGCTTGCCTGCTTCAATAGCATTTCTTGATTGTTGTTTGCTGTGATATTGTGTGTTAATGGATAAAGAATAAGGGTACCACAAGTGCTGTTATCAGAGACGGGATACAACGGAATGATTATAAATACATACAAACTTGTAAATAAATTTTTTAATGTAATTTTTATTATATCATCGATTTTTATTTTGTTGTTTGAACTATAAATATAACATTTAAGTTCCTCAAAATTGTATCCATACAGTTTCCTTTGAAAAAACCATCTTTGAAATGTAATAAATATCGAATTACTGGTGCCATATTTATCAAAGGAAGAAATATCCTTTGTCTGAAACTGAACCTAACATCTGTTACTTAGCAAGTTTAACTTCATGGTTATGTTTTGATCGTAGCCTGTATTATCCGTTTACGATAACCTATTTATAAAACAGCCGACTAAATCTGAGACAAAATTTGTATACAAATAGTTACAATTAGAAACGTTTTAATTTATATATGTTTAAAATTCATATTTTAATCATTTTAATAAAAATACTTTTCAATCATTTTTACTTTCAATATAATCAACATAAAAACAAAACCACCGAATGTTTTTAATTAAATGTGAATAATAACTTTTTGAGATACCTAAAATTTAATAGTTGCTCCACTTCCTGCTGTCCAAGGTTCCAATGGGTGTGGGCTTTGTCCGCATTCTAAAGAACTTGCACACAGCAACTAGATCACCTTACTAATAATGGATATTATACTCGCTGTAACACGCCTTTCCATTTACCAGTGCTGCATTTAACAGTCATAAAGCCAATCTAAATTGAACTTAGTGCTAACGTCTTTATGACTCAAAATAGCTTCAGAAAATCAATTGACATTTAATCACACATTACCAGCCTTTATGATTTACTCATATATGTAGTTATAAACATTGTAAAATACTGATAATATAAAAATAGACATAAACAGTCCTCGATTTGTTTGAAATTACTCAAACGAATGTCCCATTGCTTGAATTAAGCGTGAAGCTTCGTGATTACTTATACGAACAACGTTATACGTAGAACAACCGTTAGCGATTGGTCACACTACCTCAATAGTATGATTAACGTTGCGATTGCATTGTTTTACTCTGCACATTGTGCTTACAATATATTCGGTATTTCGACAATTAACAAGCGACCTTTGATTTACTTTGTATGACAAAGAAGGTGTTATCATTTAACGTTGCTTACTAAAAGTCAAAGTATGTTCTATTTGAAACATATTTATTTCGTACAAAAATAGCTATTTTGTATTTATTATTCTTATAAAATCGTCAACATTCTTTCAAAAGAATCGATTAAAAATAGCTGGAGCTAGGTGTAGGTGAACATAAATAGATCTTACTTATTCGATCGGCCTCGACATAGTGCTTTTTATGTCATTCATAGTTTAGCAATAGAACGCATTGTCCAAGAAACACCTGCACGTTCAATTGTGAGAGTAAAAACTAAACTTTACCGACCTTATGTTATTTTACACACACTTTTATAATAGATTTTTTTTCTAATATATAAATAATAATAAAATGAAAATAATAAATAAAACATTATTAAGATAACAATCATTTACCGTGTTGTAATGTAATTAGAACTCAGTCGAGACGTGTTAAAGAAATAAGCAATTAGAGCAAGAATATAATTGTTATTCCCACGAAGATTTACTAATACGTGAAAGATAATTGTTTTAATAAAACTATTTCACGCAATACATTGCTATGCATGTAAAATACAAATGAGTTAAAAGAATGGAGGGAAACGAAAAATCTATTTTTATTTTAGTAATTTGTAATTAAAATTAAAATTGATATTATTAATATTTTATAAACAATACATAAAAAAGTTGATTGATTGATTGATTGAAAATTTCTTTCCTAAGTGATTAAAACTTTTCGTAATACGATACGAGTAAGTATTTTAATGTTTAAAATTGAAAAAGTTTTTTGGGCTTGGGGGGGTGCTTCGGATATTTAATTTATCAATAATTTAGTTTTAAAACTAAATGTTGGGTATTTATCAATATATCCAGATCCTACAGAACAGTTCCTTCTGAGAAGTAAGGAGTTTATAATGCAAGAGGTTTTTACAATCACTGTAAAATATAGTCCCTTGATAATGTATGTAATTTTTTTACATTTTATGTTCCATTACCCAATATATTTGTATTGATCCTGTTTTAAGTATCCTTTTATATAAGAAACAAGACAGTAAGTACAAAGACTAATTAAATAAAGATAATAGTTCTAAATGGCATCAAATAGTACTTATAATATTATTCTTTATATAACTATCTCAAAATGGAGTATGAGAGGGTTTTGTTTTAAATACTTTGGTCAATTAATAAATTTCATAAGTCAAACTGTTTATGTAAGGAACATGTATAAAAACTCCATGATGATAAATAAAATACCAAATAATTGAAGTATCGTTTTTATATTATATAAATCCTTAGTAATTATATAGTAATCGATGTCAATTGAAATTCTTTGTTGAGGTTTTAGACTTACTTTATTTTACACAATTTTAATAGCGAAAAATAAAAGCACTATTTCACTTGTAATAAAAATATAATACAGTTATTATAACTGAGATTCCTTCTAAATCAGTTATATTTTCCAACATGGCAATAAAATTGAAAAGTTTGTTCTGTAGCGCAAATTTAACTGGCAACATTCCCGGACGAAAAAGTATTAACTTTAAGTACATTAAGTGAGGGAATTCTTCAGATCTCCGATGGACGACGAACGCTGCGAGTAATAAAGTTATCTATTAACAATTTTTATTACAAAAGGAAATAGAGATATAAATGCACCGGAATCAAAATTTAATTCAAAAACCGATATAGCTCTGAGAAAAAAAAGGGGGGGGAAATGTAGGCCACTCTTTAAACTAATATTTTATCTGCTACAGCTAGAAACAAGCTTGATTATTGCTAAATGAAATCCTATTAGAACAGTCCCAGTCTTATATTGATTTAAAAGGCGGCCAATTTAAAGCCTATGCACAATATTCTCTTCGTGAATGAATTTTCTATTTAATTTTAAACGTTACCTCATAATGTTTAGAAATTCGTGATTTTCTCAACTATAATAGATTTTTACTAGTATGATTAAATTCTACACATTAATTAATGATGTTATTTTAAAGTTGTAATTATAAATTTACAAATTTTAAATTAAATGTAAGATATTACTTAACTCATTCTATTTCATTGATCTTGTATAAGATTATCTGTGGATTGCAATTTATTTCAATGTGCACACAGCATTACGTAGTCTACCTTTTAAAACTTCGGGCTTAACGTTTCTGTTGCTTTTTAAAATCAGCTCTGTACTTATTTGCAATGAGTTTTAAATAATTTATGATTGCAGCTGTACGTTACTGTGTGGCCGATTTTTCTCAGTAAATTGTTATCAAGTTAATGTAATTTAAAACAATTTAAACTTTTTAAAATCCGCATTTAGTCGAGTAATATTTAAAAGGGTTATTTTTTATTCTATAAACAAAAGTTTCGAACAAAATTTAGTTTGCCATTTAATGTGAAATATAAATATTCCATTGGTTTGATAATATGAATTCATTATAAGAATATTACGTAAATGTGAAGCGGCAACACATATTCCATCAAAATATCTCAATTAGATATACTAGTACTTTACAGTTGCCTGATTAATTTCAACGGTACATGCATAAGTAACTCCAAAACGTTATCCGTATGTCCGTAAAATCACTATCTGTCAGTTTGTAGCTTACGGGGAGATATAGGAAGGAAAAATCACGACTGGCTGAGCTTCGTAGTTCACTTTGTATGCATTGTGCATTGGATGCATTCGACTGCAGATCACGCCGAGCGATACGACAAACACCCGCCAATTGCCAACTCGCTCACTTTGATTTTGTTTCAACCCTATATTGAATTTTTGATGTGATATGTTTGTGTGTTTCTGTATTCGATTCGTTTGTTAATGTGTGAGTTTTGACTTATGTTAACATTTACAAGTGAGTTCAAATATTAATAGGTTATAAACCAACATTTTTGTTAAAATACTGTTTTATTATACACTTATGACTAGATTATTGTGTTTAATATTAAATGGTATCTTCATGCATTAAAGTTTAAACTAGATAAGCTGTTACGTACAAAATAATGATGAAATTTTAGGCAACATTTTAAAATTACCAACCGCCATCCCGTGTCCGAGACGGTGTACAGACTCCCTCGGGTTTCCTGGCGAACCGGTTTATGCAGAAATAAGACATCAACTATAAAGAAACTGAAATCGATAATATTATAAAAGCCAGATAAGACCGTGTTAAATAAACTATTATGGAATTTTTATTTAAAAGTCATATGCGAAAAAAATAACTAGCAATTTTAATACCATCACATTATCTTTGTTTTTGAAGCAATTTTGAACATGATACGAATTGTACGCTAATGTTTTACACTTAAAATTTTACCTAAAAATAAGAGAATACGATGTAACGAGATAATCTGTTATGCAATAACTAGCAATAACTTAAAATATTTATAATTATTATAGTCAACAATAGCTCTTCCGACTCCTGACTTTGTAAGTAATTTTCCTATTTCGTATGCGATTCACATTCTTCTAGTAACGATATCGGATATCTTCCTATCCTGTATCCGATGCCCATTACGTATATCCCAAGTTTTCCCGAGGGGCTCTAAGAAACTATGAAACCGAAATGGTTGGTTGGCATAGTTGCTGCCCATTCAAAATATGTACCTGTTAGAAAATATAAAATTTGATGTAGGTAGTATGTATACCTACTAATATTTATTATTTAATAAAAACGAATTGTTTGACTATATTTTATTCTTACGACTAACTATCTATCTAAAATATAATATACGAGTATATTTTAGAAAATCATACCTTTCATTACTTCTTGCTCACCTTTTAAGAACCAATGTCTAGCTAATTACTTGAATAAAAATTTTGTAATGGAAAAAATGAAATGAAAAATTAATTAGTTTGGACAGCAACTGCAGCGAAATATTTCGGAGGTTACTATTAATAGATTAATGACTTTTTCGTAACGTATCTAATTCTTGGTTCCTAATTTCGTATAAAATATCGATTACCAATATTAAAAAGTAATGAACACAAACGACACTACCATAAACATTTATTATATGGAGATTAAATTCCGCCATAAATTCCCTTGCATCTGTCACAGAGATAATTGTTATTGATTAACGATGAAACAATATCATAATGTAGGTATGTACTGTAATCACATTAGGGGCATTGTGTTTTATGCATCAATTGAAGCTAATTATCCAATCATCGCTTTAGTGTTGTAGAAAACAATTTAAACCTTTAAAAATTATTTACTTCAACTTTATATTAAAACTTTATGAAGTATATTCATATATAATATTATATATATATAAATTATATTACAAACAGTTTCACAAGGAAATATATACATTTCTACTGACTTACCTATGGTTTTTTGATTACTTCTGGTTTGGTTTTCAACATTTACAATAATTAAACTTGTTATATGAATGACAATAATTTTTATGAAATATCTAAAACATTTTATCTTTTTATGCTAAATAGCGCCCCGTCGTTAACACAGTCGAGTAACGTTTTAACGACTGGGCCGTTAAGCCTTCGGACTGCGATTTACTTCATTAAAATGACTTGAGCTATCTTAATGAGACCGAATTAGTCGCTCGCATAATTACTATTTAATATTAACAAATTTGATGTCGAACATTTCTATAATAGTTGTCAACTCACGTCTATTTACACAATCTGTGATAGCATAAATATTTTTAGAAGGTCTTTTAAAACACGAAATGTACTCCTACAATTCTAATGTTACTTAAAAGTTACGTGGTTTAACGAAAAGCAAGATTTTTGTGTGTCCTTTCCATTCCGTGAACACAGTGACCCACCCACCTACCTAAAATTCTTTGCAACAGTAACATTCGACTCAAAGAGAAATTCTCATATGAAATATCCGTAACATGAGAAAAATGTAAAATTTTCTAACTTACGGATCTAGTTTCTCGAAATGCCATCGTATTTTGAACAAAAATTTTTGTATCTTACATTTTAAGAACTACCTACTTCAACAGATAAGGAATTATTTCATTTTAAAATGCAACTATAACACGAAATCTATCAATGCGATCTAGGCCAATACAGTTTTTAGAATGACTGTAGCCGAGATAAAATAAATTTAAAGTGATTTAAAATTGCTATACGATATAAATTGCCCACATAAATAAATAACCCGTAGAATGATCCAGTTTTTATTGTAGGGCGACCACGCTCGAGACATAAATCGGGTTAGCGCATGCCTTACCACACGATCAAATTAACTTCGGACATTGTCGTCGTTGTGCTAGCATTTTCGTACCCTGGTAGTAGATAAATTTTGCTGCTATAAATATTTTCAAAATCTACTTAAAATTACCTCAACATTAAATAAATGGAATAAAATAAATATTGTTTATTATAAAAAGTTCGTCTCGCTTCAACGGTAAATTTATGAATTTGTTTAAAATAAGTTTGTAAGAAAAATCATTTATTTAATTAAATATAAAAGACAGTGAAAATGAATCTAAAGACTTTTTTCTACGTCAATTCATATTTAATATCACATAATAACCGTTACACGAAACGTCTAATAGGGTTTATTCACGGCACAAAATAATATTATTTTTATTACACCAATAAAAACAGTGAAACAACGGCAGTACGCGTAGTATCGTGACAGATAAATAGAAATTATTTTATAATGATAGAATTGTACTTATTATGTAATAATCAAATGTTAGTTTTCGTAAAAATAAAAGTTTATACAATTATCTGTCCACATCGAGATAAAAGTTAAAACATGTCAGGTGTTCGACGAGCGGTCGAGAGTGTTAATTTTTCAAATATGTATTTGACTTTGACGAATATTTTTATAATATAGATCTTGGCATTTTTTTAATTAATTTTATTTCACTTCAAAACACATAAAAGGCGGAAGCCAGAGATAAAAAATATTGCTTTGTTTTAGAAAAAAACATCTATAAGTAATGACATCTATTAGTAAGAATGTATCAAGCCAAAATAAAAGCAAAATATTTTTTTTTCCTAGAATGATGTAAGCCTTTTTTTACCTTAAAGCCTACGGAGGTTTTGGAAGCCGAATAAAATTAGTTTTAGGTCGAGGGTTGAAACCTAACGTCGAGCCTCCGGCGTAATTCAGTATAACGGAAATTAGTTAACCGTCCGAAAATGTTCCTGAACTTTTTATTATGCTGTCTGACATGGCAGGCTTGGATCCTTTATTTTGTTGTAAAAAAAAATGTAAGCTTAAAATTTATTAAATGCACTTCATTTTATACCGACGTCATTTTATATACCAATATTAAATTTTAAACAAATATAATCAATAAGTCACGATAAAATAAAGCTTTTCCAAGAGTGAAAAGTTTTACTCTATGTAATTATTTTTAAAAAATATTTTAATTTCTTCAGGTTTGATTTCACAATATATGATAAGATAATCATTTATCCAACACTCTAATCTAACATTTGTATATAGATATACACATACATGTATGTTATATAGATCAGGATTTGTGCATTACACATATCTTGCAATAGACCCTTTGGGAATGGACAAATTAAATTTTCATTATTTCAGCAAAAAATTTCTTTGAGAACTCGTTGTCGGTAAATACTAATAAAGTCTTTGCGTTATCTGAAAGCATATAACAGCAAATGCAGTCTGAGCACGTTTAGTATCGTTCAAATAAAGTGCTTGTTTACTTTGAGAGATTATTTCCTTGTACATACTGCGGTATACTGTATTAACAGTAATCGAAAATGCCAAATTAACCAGTCCGCTTGTGATTCAAAGCAATCCTAAGATAGTTTTGCTTAATTTTTTTATCTGGATTCTTAAAACGAATGCTTTTTATTTATATAATATTTCTGAGTGATTCTGTGTTGCTATTTCAAAATAGCAAGAGAGATATAGATTTTAGATTGAAAGAATTGGAATATGCAAATATTTGTTTGTGTCAATGTGACTGTCATGATTTTTGGAACATATTTATATAGAACAAAACCTCAAATTACCCGACTCATTTAACTGCATCCCTTGCATCCATAATTATGAACTAGTCAGCTGTCACTCTCCCAAGTTTTTGCTCGTATCGCTCAAGCGGCCCCTCGAAGCCAAATTGCTTTCTTGCATCCATGTAAACGTTTGCTAATGACCGGTATTAGGACACTTCAAATAACACAACCTCTTAAATAAATTACTGAATAACTATATGTATACATAGAAGCAATATTTTTTTTATATGAGACAGATGAAAACCAAGTTACAACAACGTATTATATTATCACTAATTTCTATGTGCGTGACGAAATGTTATTAAATTTTAATTACACACCAAATTTCATATCATTTAAGCCAATTTTATAAAGTTCATGTTACATTTTTGCGATGGCCACAAAATAGAGTTTTAATGGGTCATTTAATTTCATGTAACGGCATATATATTCTCATATAGTAGTCGTATTTCGCTGAATGTTGACAGAGAGAAAAATAAAATATATACATGGATTTATTGTGGAGTTTCCCACAAGCACACATTAGCGAGCAAAGGAACAATTAAACTTTTTGCGAGTGTAGTCGGGTGCATCCGGCACGTTCCCGAGTTATGAGGGAATCGTGACTCTGCATTAGGTACAAGGGGAGCTGTGTATTATAAAAATCAAGTTGCTGTCTATCAATGCATGGATTCTAAAAATACGCAGGAATTGAAGACTTGCAATTATGGTCAACATTTTATATTAATTATAAAAAAAGTACAATCTAAATACATTGCGATTACCATATATTTTAATAAAATTTATTAATATGCTAAGCTCAAGAAAGTACGAAAGAAACGGTAATTAGCTAATTGGTATGTTTATATATCAGCATAGGTGTAAAGAAATATCGTAAGCAGTAAACACAACTCCATATTTAGTGTTTCGAATGCTATTAGCGTGTTATTTAACTATAACAATGAAACAGTTAACGATTGAGCATTGGAGCCATTTTAATTAAACGACTTGTACCGCTTCCGGGGGTAAGGAAATATTTTTTTTTTAAAGTGCCTAGCTAATTAGTATTGGCATAAATCTTCCAAGTCCAAACTTTTAATGACATCGAATGGAAGTTAACACGTCTTTTAAGTTCTAGCACTTAGTTCGCAAATATTCCCGGCCTCATTAAGAAGTTGCCGTGAAAATTTCGAGTTGTAGACATTAATAATATGTTCGTTATGCTAAAAACGTTGTCCCAATAAGTGATATGGACGTGCACTTGTAACGTTTATTCAAATAAGATTTTTCAGAGGATACAAGGATATTTATCAATGCCTTCGCAGACTTGCTTTGCATATTGCTTTATAAATCGATTCTATAACTACATGTTATACAATAAATGACTTAATATTTAATAGTATAAAAACTTTCTTTTTCGTAGTATTTATACGTATATAAATACTACGTAGTATCTATACGTACGTATATGTAAATCTTTATATAAAATAAATCATTTCTGAAGTAAGTCGATCCATCCTTTTATTATTATCAATCGAATAATGGCTATAAATTTCAACAGCCATTTTTATGAGCGCTAAAAACGTATGGCCCCTTGAGGTCTGGTCAACTTCGTCTCCGAACATTTGAAACACAGGACGTACAGCAAAAAATACGTTTGCATTTAGGAAAACAGTTATGGAGTACTATTAATAAAATCACAAAGATTGTTTTAAATTTATTTAGATTGTCTTGCGTAACACGGAAACTGCGTAAGCATTTGTTTTGGATTGAATTGTGAGAGTTTTCAAACCGATTATAATTGTCAACAGTCGCGACATAAATATACCGATCCATATTAAATACAAAGCGTGGTGTGAAAGTATGTTTCAGTAACGTGTCAAAATGAAAGACGTCAAATTACAAGAATTGACGTCTGGAAATACTCACAAAATAATAAATACAAAATAATCACAAAAACGTCGAAATTCTAGTTCCAATATCGGAAAACCTTTTAGGGGTGTTAAAACTAATATTATATAGATAATGAAAAACTGTACTCGGTAACAAAAAAAAATCGTTTGTCAATATTATTTTTCCTAATTTATTGGCCCTTATTATCTATCGAAGTTAAACGTCCTTCCCTTTTTTCTTCTCTAATATCTGCTATAAAATATTAGCAATAACGGAGAACGCACAAAACAATAAAAAATATATAAACTTTTCCTTGTTTTCCGTCAAAAGTCATAAAGTGCCGACAATATGTTTATGGTCCATAAATCTTCAAATAAACCGTAAAATTTCATTGTCTTTCATCCTTGCCATGGCTTACTTCTGAATCGTTGGGTTTATAAATGTGACAAGTTTGAATATATTGCGTAACGTTCACGAAACTTTATTTAATTAGCAAGACTCTCAGAGACCCACAGTAGGAAAAATAAAGACTTTGTGATTTTTATTAAACTATGGAATATTTTAATGATAACTTCCATAAATTTTGAATCTATCAAGTCTCTGTAATGCTCGGAATAACTATAGAACTTTAACAATATTTATACATATTTAAACAGAATGAAAACTGAAACAATAAAGCATAAAACAAACGTAGAAGAGCCTAACAAGTTCGTAGATGGAATGCAAATTGAACGGCAAAGTTCCGCGTCGCGGGAATAGAAAACGTCAGCAACTCGTAGAAAGGCTATTAATTATGAGAAAGGAAATTGAAACCCCAGTGGAAATGGAAAAGTAATAAAATGCAACAGTGATTGCAAGATGAGAGCGGCCGAGCCCATTTCGAACTAGGACAATCTCAACCAGCCGTTTCAAAAGACTCACTTGGATCATACCAATCCACACAATATTTATGCTGAAAATCATCCAACAAATTTATAGTATGTGATAATTTTATTTAAATCAAATTAACCGTAAAAAAGATGTTTAAAAACAAAATTTCACATTTGTCAATTGTCTTTTATTTCCTTCCAAGTGTTATAAATCAGCATGCGTTGTAGTGTTCTTCAGCTAAGAAACATTTAAGCCCATCCTAAATCAAACGGCTCGACTGTTACCGAATGAGCAAAACACGAGAAACAACCTAAGTACAATTTGAGAATATAAAGTGCGTTTAAATTACGTCACGTTTCATATTAAACAAGAAATATAATGTACCAAAATCCGTTCTAAGGTCAAGACGAAATGACTCTATTACTAAATATTCAATTATTTAAAATTATTATATCTCACAATTGTATGTACACATATATAACTTCTGTTCTTTTACAATTAATCATTATTTGATGCATATAAAGTTTTAATGTAAATTAGTTAATCTTAGCTGTATAATGCGATTTATTTTAAACTGTACAATATCATAGAGAAAAAAAAAAACAAAGTCATACACATAAGGAACATAAACATCACTACATACTGAACGACAAGAAAATTTTATTTTGTACAATTTGTATGTATAGCCCTTGCGGGGTAACAGCTTTAAAATTGTTTCAATAAAGGTATGCGAACACGAGAGTTTAATCCGGATTTGTTAACGGATAAAAGTAACGCCGCCGACATTTTTTACGGATTTTCAATTTGTAGGTGTTGGTTTTGTCAGAATTAGTAGAAACTCGTTTACGACTGGTTGGAAATTGAAATGAAAAAAAAAAATCACATGTTATTTGTAGGATTGCCTCGAGAGACGTTATATTTTAAATTGAAAGCTTTATCGTGTATTACCTTACCTATAGACGTGTAATTATTTTTTTGACGATCGCCTCCAGGTGCTCAGAAAACCGGTACCATCACATTACGCTAATATTGTCAACGCGCCGCGGAAAATATATTTTTTTAATATAATATCAAAGTGTAGTTGAATTGGAATCTTCTAAAAACCTTCAATTTATTAGAGGTGCTGTGAGTAAATGAAGTTAACTTCAAAGTCAAATTAAGAAACAGTGTATTTTTACATTTAAGTTTTCAATATCAGCATTTTTACACTTATTGAATTTTCAAACCATAATAAATATTCATTAAGAGATCTTTTATAGGTTAAATCTCTCTTTCTCGTCTCATTTCCCGGATCTTAAATGTTTTCAAACTAAAAATACACATCTAAAGTTGGTTATTTAAGTATGTTCTCACTAATATTGTCCATTTTGGGTTCGTCAAACTTTGAAAAGTAACACTAACTATTTTGATCGTCGAAACTTCGCTAGTGAAGTTCGTCTACAAAGGCATAATCGCAATCCATAAATTCCATTTCATCGCGAAGGTCTCACTCTAATAGAATTAGACGTACCAAGCACTTGAAGTACTTGAAAATCACCCTACAAACCTTCACTTTGTAATTGAGTAAGAACGTATTACTTTGATTTACAACCCCTAAAATAACCCCTTGGATAAAAGCCCCCTTTAAATCTTAATTTTAGTTAGAATACACCATCATTCCTTACGGATGGTAATACAATAATTATAATTGAGGCTCACTTTAGAGTTAATGTGTCACATTAATCGTCATTAAGTATTCTGTTTTGCTCTGACTCCATAAAACCAGTGCAGGTATAAATAATTATAAACATGGTATGCTTCTAAATGAAACGCTCAATAAAAGGTTTCATATAAAATTCTTATAATAGCGTATGAAAAGTTAAAATCTGACGTCCGTATTATATATAAATTTTCAATTGAGATATTGTCTGCTAGGTTTTATTACAAAAATACTACTCAACAAATAACTACCGATTTTAAATGTCTATAATTTTCATCAACATTTTCTACATTAACGTATTTTCTACTAACCCGATTCCATATTAATGACATAAATTAAAAATAAATATAGTTAATATGAAAGAAAAGCTCCATTGCTATTTCTAATTTCATTCGAATTAATCAACCGTATAGTCAGATAGTTCTAAGTACAAAATTTTATCACCCGTAGTAAAACAAACATTTGTAAAAGTGACACTTATCTTAAAGCGCACTCTGACATCAGAGCCTGACCCAAATAAAACAGCGCTATCGCACGTGGATTTGTAAGCGAAGTAAAGAATTTACTGCCCACCTCTGTTCCCGGTCAACCTTTCTACATGTAACTACGAAGAAGGACGACTTTTGTAAATCTGTCGACTCGACTAAGTATATTTACTAAATAAAGTATCACTAAACATAATACGATTACAAAAATGTTCTTATAAATATACATATGTATATAAAGTAAGAGTAAATGGTTTAAATATGACCCATAAAATAAAGAACAATTAGGAACCCAAGGGAACATAAATGACTTTAACAACCCCAAAGGCTTAATCGAATCATTTCGGGTTATCTTGTCATTTGCGATAAAAGAAAGAGCCACAAGGGTTAAGCGAAATTAATGATTTCTTAGTCATTTTCTATTATGAAATATATATACATTTTCAGAATTACCTTAAGTTCTTAATAAAAATATTTTAATATGGTATTTAACAAATAGGTACTTTATAATTAATTATTTGTTGGGAATAACTATAGGGTATTTGGTTGATAAAAATCAAACCCTGATATTCTATTAGATAATTTTTCACTTACTTCACACTCACATCAATACATTATGAAACCAAAAATATACAATTAGAGCACTGAAATTTCATTATCCTATTGGACGCGACTTTAAGTCTGTAAAAGAGGCAACATTTTATTTGAATATTTATTTCCTATAGTTCATTTCAAATATATCAATGTTTACAATGAGCGAGTGCGAACAGATAACTGTGTTTGGTCGTGCCCTGACAAAACTTTTTATTCACTTTTGAACATCAGAAAAAAGCAAGCGGCCAGTAATTCACTGGCATGCAAGCGTTGTAGCCTGAGTAATCACATTTCGTGCCATCCCTTTGTTGCACGAGGATAGCACAAAAACTACATGATTTGTGGCTTAGGAAAATGCTGAGAGTAAATAAACAGGGACACCTCTTCTCTTCCAAAGGTTTCCTTTATAACTTTCAGTTTTGCTATTCTGTATAACACATTAATAATTAAGAATTTATCACTAGAATCAGAAAATATAAATTAAAAGTATTTTCTTTTTCAACGGTCATTCAATCTACATTGAAACATTAATACGATAACACATGAAAAATTCGTTAATAGGTAGGACCAAATTCACAAACAATTTAAAAGATATTAAGAGCATTATCTTCAACGGCGAAAGCTTCATTTCAATGAAAACATTTTCAATTATTAAATTACCCAGTCGCAGGGAAGTCAATCTACTATAGGAAATTGAATGGGATGGAAATTAAAATAAAAGTAGCCATCCGAAGTTTTTACTCAATGTCCCATATGACGATAAAACCTTATTGTAAGAGGATTTTCATTTAAACGCTCTATTCGAGTCACGCTGAATACAGATAGCTACTACGCTGCTAAATATTATAGTTGGACTATTCCACATCTGCGAAACGTCATATACCTAGTCTATTTGAAGTATCAGTTCATTAGACAATTTTCTGAAAATTGTATATACTTTTAGTGAGGTTTTCACTCCCAAAACGTTATCTCAACATGCAATGAATCCAGGAAACAATCGAGGAAGGCCACAAACTTGGATTATCGCCAGTTATCCGACGTGTATTTGTTACAACAGTATAAAATTCAAGTCCCGCCTTAAGTCCCTTATCAGAATAACAAAAGTTATAGAGTTTCCTCCATAATAAATGCATACAAAATTAATGTTGAATATAAAATATGATTTTATTTTTTAATTATTCAGATTTTTTTGTTATTATGAAACCAAATAAAAACTATTCTCTCGTTCAAGTTAATATACGAACATTGCTCAAAGAAAGACTTATAGAATCGATCTGTCGAATTGTTTTGGTTTATTTGTTGCTAACTTCTAACGAGTATTCCATGTATCTCATGGTACCAATATCCGTCGACATAGAGGGCTCTCCTACACACATTGGAAAACTGTCGGATTACGTTGGCTGCGGCCACAAACGGAAACTTTATCCCTTTGCAGTTTTTATGTAAAGCGGACTTTTGATTACATTACAAAATATGTACATATGTATTCACTTTATATTTTGATTGTGTTCAACCTAACAAACAGACAAGACTAGAAAATTACGAATTTTAATACCGCCTAACGAGCTATTCAACATTCCTTACATACTTTATCAAACTCCCTGATATTTTACCTAAAATTCGCCCTCATGCTTAAGTAGGTATATTGTCATAATCTTAAATGAATGTTGAAAATAATCCAAAAGGTACTTTTATGCTCGACGTATATGCAAAGGGATATAATTTGTACATAAAACGGCAAAAAGACTTTATAATACGTGGAAGGGTCATTACACGGTCGTTGAGTTCTCAGCACACTTACAAAAACAACCTCGAAATGAGACGCACTGTACTTTGTGCCTATTTCATATTAAACGTGCGAACCTTACGATATCTTATGAAAGCGTTTTCGGAGTGAGAAATAACACTTTCCTTTGCAAAGTATTTAAATTAACCCCATTTCCCTTTCAACGTCAATTAGGAAACATGAGATATATACATACTTATAAAAATATTCGTGACCGTAATTACATAAACAAAATGAGTAAAAGTTTTACAGTTTATTATTTTCATTATCCTGTATCTTTTAGCTGA
Organism: Danaus plexippus; assembly: GCF_018135715.1. Classification (NCBI taxonomy): domain Eukaryota; kingdom Metazoa; phylum Arthropoda; class Insecta; order Lepidoptera; family Nymphalidae; genus Danaus; species Danaus plexippus. Next base: position 4,527,354 of record NC_083541.1, read on the forward strand.
AAAGGTCGATATCGCACGCAGACGTTGTTAAAATATTGAAAATTATAGGCCAATTCGTCTCTGTCGTCAACCCCTGCTCTCCGACTTGGATTAATAGCTAACGTAATTAAAGTAGTAAACACCAGGTGTGCTTTTTAGCCTCACCCAGCGGACTAACAGCGTTTATGCGTATAATGTGAAACTCTCACTAGAAAAATGGAAGAGAAACTTTCTTTATTCACTCGCTTTTAGATATGATCTTCGTTAAGAAAAAAAAATTAAGCTCACTCAGCGACAAAATAAAGAAAACAACCGAGTCTGAAGCAAGATTTAAACTAAGTTATCATTTCAGTCTACTAATTACATTTAGTTCATTAAAAATGTTAAATTTACCTTGGTATTGTGATACGCAATTACATTTATCAATGCAACATATCATGTAATCACTATTTATAGAATTATTAAACTAATTTGGCCACTTAATATAATTGACTCAATAACATGATTACTACGAAGTATTAATCAATTTTGTCGGGGTTCATAGAGGTAAGGACTGTTCAGGGTCCCACAGAGATTCATTTTGATTACGGAACGGATTAAGGTCTAAGAACCGTGAGACATTGCACATGGGGACCCTAGTTAAGCGACGATTAAATACGACCTCACCGGATTAGCTTTCGTTCGATATAAAAAAGAGGTGAATACAATTTACCTTATCCTCCAAAATCATCGTTACACCAATTAATGTAATTGATAGATTATAGATTATATACAGAGCTCGTTTGATAAATCAAAAATAACAGTAAGGCTAACATATATAAAATAATAATGGAGAGAATACTTGCAACAAAACATCTACATATGTATGTCCTAAAATTCTTCTTAAAGTACTATTGTGTTATAACTTTAATGTCAGCCTTTAGCAAAGCCATCTTTTTTTGTATGAATATACACATTTCTTTGAGTATTAATACACACATGTATGTCGATATTTACCGATAGAAAATAAACATTCTTTTGGAATTCGCTCAAGGGCAGATTATAGTAAATCTTTCGACTTTGATGACACGTCCATGAAGGTTTTATTTCGAATAATGTTTGTTATAAATAAATTTATTATTTTAATTTTATAGCTCTATGAAAATAGCATTTTTTTTAATATTATAGAATTAAGTAATATAAATATAATAAAATTATAATATATACTGTAAAAGTTATTTAACGTGTTAGTTCATTGTCATGATTGTCAATAAAGTTATTGTTGTTCCGACACACTCAGATAGTAATTATTTTCTGCATCACGAGAACCTGTTTGTATCAAATGTATTTTTATTTATTAGAGTACATTTTGATGATGTTGTAATATAACTTCAAATATGGATATCATTGTCATTTATTATATTATGGCTTTGGGATTTAAAATGTGTGTTACTGATGATTTCTTTGGAGACATGAATCCTATAAACTACCACAGTAAATTTGGTATACCTAAAGCCAGAGCATTACTAAGAGACGTATCAAGTAATAAAATAATTATTAGTGAAATTACCGGAGGAGAAATCACCCGCATACAAGATGTTCCTTATCAAGTAAGTACTATATACATACATACATGAATATATTTAATTTATAACACTAACCATCAAGTTGAAATGCAAACTAAAATTCTTTTAAGTCATCCTACTTATATGATTATAGAATGATAGGATAGTTTAATAACTTTGCAGGCTGGACTGATAATAAATCTCAGTGAGCTTATGACTTCCGTTTGTGGAGGTTCTTTGATAACTAGCACTCGTGTACTAACCGCAGCCCATTGCTATGATGACGGCGTATTGGTGGCCATGTCATTTACAATTGTTCTTGGAACCATGAACTTGTTTAAAGGTGGACGACGCATTAAAACGGATCTAGTGACAGTCCACCCTATGTGGAATACGAGGATTTTGGAGAATGATCTCGCTGTGTTACATATACCTAAGATAAAATTCAGCGGTAAATATGTCATTGTATTATAAAAATGCACAGAAGCTATTTATGTGCAATAAAATAATGTTATCGTACATATTTAATAATGATATCTAAGATTTTCGTGTGTATTCATTTACATAAAACGGATTTTCGGATATACTTCTCGATTTTTATTAGTTTATAACTACGTACTCCCTTAGCTTTTTGTTCCTTTGCAGTAACCGTGAACACGGGCAGACGAAATGAACATGACATTTTCATGTCGTCCACCCGTTTCTCTGAAAATCGTAGTTATATTTACATGTTGTATTTCTACCATTAATATTAAATATTACACCTTAAGATTCAATACAGCCTATTGCCCTTCCAAATGAAGACATGCTTTCTCACAAGTTTACGGGTTGGAAGTCTTTAGCTTCTGGATTCGGCATCATTGGGGATGGTAAATCTTATGATGTATTTTACGCTAGTATTACTTAATTACTGAAGTACTTAACTACTGAAGACTACTGAAGACTTAAGTACTGAATATTTTCTCAATTTCATACTTAATACTACTTTTATGTTCTGTGTGTATATTTATCCAGGTAAATGTGTAATTATAATCTTTTTCTCACGGCTTTACTCATGATCAGGCATTGGCATTGGCCAATGTTCTTTTGAAAACTTATGACTACAAGCCTGTTTGTTATAAAGATTTGAAAAGATATCTTTACATCTGAATATCATCTAAATAATCACTCTTCGGGATGTTTTCTTTCCACATTAATTTTATTTATCAGATATTTCATAAATAACAATGAAGCTTTAATATTTTGCATTGACAAATAAAAGAAACAAGTAATTTCTCTATAATTTCTCATCTCATTAAAAGAATATGAAGACAGTGTAGGTCAGAGAATTTTAAAACAATTTATTGTTTCCCTCATATTGAAGGAACTTGTTAGATAAATATATATATATAATTTTATTATTATTATTATTGCAAAACATTACAATATAATAAATGTGTTTGCCAGATCTTAAAGTAACATCCACACAATATCTGAGTTCGGTATCTTTAACAATAATTTCTAACGAGGAATGTTCCGCCATGTATCCTGGGTACATCCAAGATTCCCATATTTGCACCATAGGGAACAACACTGGAAGTACATGTCATGGCGACTCCGGGGGACCGCTTGCTGTCAAAATACACGGAAAAAGTATTTTGGTAAGGCTTTACGACATTTGTATATGATGTTAGAATAGAAATAAATGTCACAGACTAAGTCTAAGTGCGCCAACTAAACATTTCCGCAGCGAAAAGATTGTTAGTCTATTGGAGTTTAATTGCAGTAATTCCTTTAGATATTAGGTATACTATAAAAGTAGTGATTATTCCTCAAATGACAAAACAAAATTATAAACGACAAGATAAATTTTATCATTAATAACTAATGTCCTTATAGTTCGACGTAGGACATAACAACTACAATATGTGCTAAAGCTGTGAGGAAACCGTAAAGTAACAGGTTTTTCTTAAATATTGCTGCATGATGTGGCTTATAACCAATTTTTATGACTCTTTATCAACAGATAGTCTCTTGGCTTAGCTTTTAGTTTAGGAGACTCTCCCGAGCATCAAATTATATAATGGTTGGGTCATCAACGAGATTATAACGAGATATCTTGCTGCGTTCCTGAGACTAAAAACAGATGAATAAACGAACCACAAAATTCCATAACGTTTCTTTTGCCAAATAATATACGGAGGCCTAAAAAAGAGCAATTTCAAACCGGTCTTAAATTTAAACTTCAATGTATCGGTTTTTAATACATTTGAATTATTTTATTTCCATTATCATATATCATATTTTCATTTCATTTAAGCTTCTATCAGTGAAATGACGTCAATGACGACATCTTTTTCATAAGAACGATTAAAATACTTGTTGGCTTTTTTAAAGCACACTCATTAACATATGATATTATTAGTTGATCTGAATAAAAGTCTACTATCCTTACACCCTCAGGTGGGAGCTACGTCTTTCGGGTCCAACACCGGATGTGAAAAAGGCTATCCGGCTGTTTACACAAGAATAACATCATTCGTCGACTGGATTGTAAGCGTGTAATAAAATAAAAATAAAACAATTAAAGTATATATAATAAAATTTCATTAATTCTTTAGCACCGAGAATAAATTTATTATAAATTTACGACGTACATTTACAAATTAAGCCAGCTTTTAATCAATTTGCAAATACATCCGTGTAAGGATGATTAAACTTATATACGTACAACATAATGACTGCACTCAGATACTTCATTATGAATAGCACTTAAAACGATATCTCTATCGCTAGGAAACGTTCTACTTACTACCAACACATAAATAATATAACATTTGAGACTAATTATGTCTCATGAATATTACTGTATATAATACTGGTATGTATAAATGTACTACATGTTATTTTAACTCGAAAGAAATTAAGTTATAATATTATGTATGTACAGCTTTATGTACAGATACCAATAGAATTTATATGTCGTAAGTGCCACATAAATAGTATATACGATCTATATATAGTTTTTTGATAATTCCAATTTCTACATCGTACTAAAGAACTGAATTAGAACCTTTTTTTCTCTACCCTCATTACTAAAATATTAATTGTTGCAATGATTTGACGAATGAGGATTTTTTAAGAGTGATATGAAAAAATTACTAATATTCGAGCTGTTTAAAAAAAACGGTCGCCACGTCAAATCATTCCACAGCGACAGATTTTATTGTTTTTTAAATAAAATTATCACCGCTTAGGTGAATCCAACAGTTAAGTTAAAATGATTGAAAATTGAAGTATATAAAATATATGAAAAAGAACTTCGTGTGTGCTTTTAAAATATTTTATGATATTGAAACATGAATTACTTTAATAATCAGATTTTTTTTTAAATATTAAATAATAAAGGCAAATAAGGAAATCTAGTAGGAACGAACCTCAAAGGTTGGTAATTTAAACGTAGCAAGCGTGTACCTACAAGTGACCTAATTACACATTACGAAGTTAATAATTTCACATTGAACAAAAAACAAAGGTATTGAAACATTTCTTCTTTATTCAAAATTTTCCGTTTTTCCATACTTATCTATTACAGCATATAAATGAATTTTATTTGCTAGATACAAGCTCATACCATAATTGCGTTATATAGTGTTGTTGGTGAAAAGAGTACTATGCTAAACTGAACTGAGCTATTTTTGGGTCACGTAAAACACAACACACTGACATATATCAATATTTGTTAAAATACACACAAATATACGATAAAAATATATTTATGCTATTGTTAAAGTTATTTATTTTTTAAAAATAATAATAAAATAAAGTTTTTTTTTTTAATATAAAGCACCCAAACAATATCGTATATTTTGAAGGTATAGTAACATGCATATATATAGTAAAGTAATAAGTTACTGTATGCATCAATTAGCGTAATACCAAATATTCCGTTTTACAACGAACTAATTATCCCATAGTCCTAGTTGAACCAGAATTTCAACCACCACTGGCAACAATACAACAACAGACCAGAAATACTGATAATAATGTTTCTCTTAGTGGAGTAACATCCATCTAAACTATCTATGATTTGTATTTCAATGGAGGTTTAAATAATTTTATACGTATTATTTGTTAAATAGTTTTATTACCATTATTATTACTATAGTTTGTAACTGCTCGAAATAAGAAGCTTCTGTATTTAACTGTTCTTCTCAAAGAACTTTTTTATTTAGTAAATTATTTACGTTTCATTGGTAATATATGATAAACAATAAGATCTGTCAAAAGATGCTTGCCTATGTAAAAGAATACTTTTAACACATATATAGCCGTGTTCTTCTAATTAAGTCGTCAAGTCCTGAGTAATGTATCTGTAAAAAAAATATTTCTGTAACACATAGCTACCTATACGAAAATAGCGTTCTTATTATAAATCAATACAAGAAATTTTTACACAAATCATTTAAAATGTATGTATTAATAATAATCTATAAGATGCAACTTGAAAATTATTTGCAACCGTTTTGCCAAAATGGGGGACGTTGGTCAGAAGTAGGGAATTAAAAAATTGAATTAAAATATATATTTTGACATAAACAAATGTGAATATAAATGAAACTTTCAATGGGTTATAACTAAAATATTTGTTCACGACTTTTCTGTTTTGGTCTTTCATTTACAGACCTTTACAGTCTTTGAATAGAGTAATAAAATTAGCAAAGAAGAATTGTCCTCCGAACATAACGAAACATCCGAATTCCATCCACTATCACAGAGAGCGAATTAGTAGTTCACAATAGTTATGTATCGGATAAATAATAAATAGTAGGGGTTATATTGTTCTTCACGGAAAAGTGGGAAAGTATTTCAACACAATAGTTCATGTTTTATTATAAGTTGGAATCGTCATACCACATACGGAGCGTTAAGAGTTTTGCATTGCAAAATCTTCTCAAATTATATTATTTAAGTAGGATATCGAATGAAAAACAGAGAACGTTCCGTATGCAGTGTGAAGGTGCAGACGTGGACTACGCATACTGACCTAAATAATTAATATGAAATATTTTATTAATTACACTTACAAACTGAATATTCAAGTCAAAGATTATTAAGTAGTTCATTAAAAAAAAACAATATTCTTCAATTTAAGGATCTAAATATGTCCTATGTTGGATTTCTAATAGGTTATTAATTCTGAAAATGATAACCGAATTCAGATACTTGCTAATAGCTAAATCTTAATTATTGTCATAAATAAAAACCTTTATAATGCATCGCTTGTAACTAAATTAATTGTCTACAACTTAATATTTATCATTTTCCACCGTAAACGGGAAATCAATAAATAAATACCCAAAAATTATTTGTAACTTTGAAACAGGTTGTCTTTTAAATGTCGATCAGAATAGTCTTCTAGGTTTTGTATTGAATAATTTTCACTTGATATTAATTTCGCTTTTAATTAGATTATCTTTATTACACGTAATATACCTGTCTAGTGTTTTAACATATTAGTGTAATAATATATTTAACGGCAAATGTTGAATAAAATATTTAAATTTTAATTCTATATTTAAACATTAACATGATACAAGCGGACTGTCAAGTGCCCAATCAGACGATTCTTTTACTCGACCCACAGTCTATACGAATTGCCAACTATTATGACAGTTCCATCGTGAATAGTTCTAAAGGAATTTGCATCTTTGATCACAGTATTGTACTATTGTACTAAATTTATTACAGTTTTTTCCTAGTAAATGCTTTCCCAATCGCTCACCAATTGTTTAAGTAAATGAAAAGCCAATAATTTTCAATATCGCTGTGTTAACCATTGACACGTTTACAGTTTACTGATTATAAAGAATATGTTATATATATATATATATATATGTGTGTGTTTTTAATAAAGATCGCTTTTTAAATTTTCTCTATACAAATTTATCAGTAAATTTTTTTTAAATATATTTATCGATCGAATCTATTTCAACCTAACCATAAACATCAATAAACAGAACAAACTTTACAAACGATTATTTCAAGTATACTAAATATTCACATGTAGTTACATATTCAATGATCCTTTAATCCAATTTCTCTGCTTATTAGCGATTATCACAGTATCAACTAAATCAATTTATTCAATTACACACACAAAACCTATTATTAATATTTAATTAACTGAATTTATTAATAACAAAACTCCAGTCATCAGAAAGCTTATTGCTATACACATTTGCTGGTTTTCACTTTAAGTAAGAATAACTCAAATCAATTTTATGATATTTTCTAATATATTGTTTAGGATTTTCCTTAGAAAACCTAGTAGGTGGCACCACTGACCCAAAATGGATGTGAAATTTATACTACCCCTTTTCATCATAGAACAAACAGACGTAACATAAGCCTTCTTCCTTTCGTTGTAGGCTTTACCTGCATTCGAACGAAGTATTACGTGTTACAAATAGCGCTATCCGTGCCGTACTAATCTTATATATAAAATTCTCGTGAGAATGTTCGTTTCCATATTCCTCCGAAACGGCTTGACCGATTCTCATGAAATTTTAAGAGCATATTGAGTAGGTCTGAGAATCGGCCAACATCTATTTTTCATACCCCTTAGTGTTAAGGGTTGTTCAGCCTTAACTTTTTTTTTAATTTTTGAACAAAATTTTTTGTTTTTATTTTATAATGTGGCATCGAAAAATACATACAACCCTAATTTTTTTTTTATCACCAACCCCTATTTTTTATGTATATGTAAAGACAATACGAGTGTATGTTTGTTTCGTCTTATATCTAAAATCGCTGAACCGCGTTTAGCGACACTTTTTACAGGTAGCTGATGAAATAAAAAGTAACTTAGTATACTTTTTTCAAGATCCCGAATGACCATCCCGAAATTATAACGCGCGAGTGGGAAGCAGGGGCTTTCAAGTTTTGTCATAGTGTCTTATTATTCTTCTTACGCAGACGAAGTTGCGGGTAACAGCTAGTTGTAATATAATATAATCCTTAGAATTATTTTTATGGCTAATTAAAATTTTTATAATACTTAACCATTGTAATTTTGTACAGGCAACATTTAAATATCAACTTGTATTTAAAAACTATAAATACTGGCTTCAGCCATTTTGTAACACATTACTGGAAGTAACGCTGAACATTGAAAAAAAATCTTAAAATGTACCTCGAACATACGCTTCCTCCTTCCTTATGCTCACAGCAAAGGATTAAAACAATTTGCCTAATTCTGGGTTTCCTTCCAAATCTAATTCGGATGTCACCAAGAATAGAACAGGCTGCTACTGAGACAGTGTATTCACCACAGTTTTTGGACAGTTTGGAACTAGTCAGTCATTGTTAAAAATAATACTAATTCACTGTCCCGAGTAATGACACGATAACTTAACTGGTAAAGACACTGAAAAAAATTATTAGAGACGTGTAAGGTTCCAATCCTGCTCATATTTCTGTCCTTTATTTTCCTTTATTGAATTTTAATTTAACAGTAACTCAGCTATTATACATGTTTTAATTCCCTACATGTTTTAAGTCCCTAGAAAATTCCAGCTGTAATCTTTCAAAACACGAGATGTCGTCTGCCCGTGATCATGTTCGCTGCAAAGTAACCGAAACGTCGGGAGTATGTTGTTTTAAAAATAAATAATAATATAATAACGCGTAGTGATCCGAAAATATTAGTTTTTTTTTTTAAATGAATACCCTCGAAAATCTCAGATCTCATTATGAAATTACTAATTTTGTGATATAAATATAGTGTCTATAAGTTTCAAACTGCCTTTCAAATCAAAGGAGCTTAATTCGCCTCTTTTTTGATCTTTTAAATTTATCAAACAACTAATGCATAATTGTGTCAAGTTTTTTTATAAAAAAAAATTATAACATCAACCGCTTTGGTTTCTGTAAAAAAATATCAACGAAGGATTGTAAAATCTACACCATACTTATTACTTTTGTTTATTTTCTTCGTTGATTCTATTCCCTTCTAACGAATGTACGACACACAGACTTCAGGGAACAACAATACATACAACATAGAATAAAAGACAATAAACAATATTATTCTACATTAAAAATATTTTTATTTCCTCACGTCTTTTTTATATCCGTCTTCCTATATTTTATTTTGAATTCACAGCGTTAAGTTTATTTATAACATTATTATTATTATTATTTAAACTATTTAACAAACTTAGAATTCGCAAATATTTTACGCATAACTCATAGAAACAGCATTCAAACACCAATAGTAGTAAAAGATCTATTTAAATAAGAAACTTCTTTCACAGTCGTATCAGTAAACGTGACTTATATTACTACACTAAAAAGTATTTACAGTGCATTATTATTTGCAAGTAAATTTATAAATTCATAATTATAGAGAAATGTGCATGGAGGTAGTATCGTTTTAATTGTGAGAAAAAATACTTATGCGCCTGATGAATAATTGATAATCACACCATGTGACACAAAGCAATGTTTATTACACCAGGAGCATAATGTTCGACGCTTGTGAATAAAAAAGACAAATAAATAACATCTTTTGATTACAATATAAGTAAATATGAATGTAAAGAACACATATTATTCTCCTTGTGAATATTACATTTGAAAGGTGTTTTCGTGTTAGTAAGCGATATCTAAATACAGACGTCAGGAAACTTGAAAAATGAATGAAGTTATACAGGAAAAGGGAAATAATTGAGACGAGGCACAATCGAAATATGATGGATCTCACACCTCCGCCCTATCAAATAGCTCTTCAAAGGGTAAATCTATATTTAAGTGCTCCGAACTTTCCACTTGTAATTACATTTTTATGTTGTCGAGGGCCGGGATTGTAACAAATGCGTATATAATAGGCAACTAGCGGTCTATGAAATCCTTGTTTTATCTGAACACCATCTTATAGTTAGTGTTTACAATGAAAGCAATAATTTGATTTGGTAAGGTATGTATTGGTGTGTATTTGACTTGATACGAGTGTCGTGTACAGGTAAACAACTGCTAATAAAGCACAGTAATCTTGCTGTAAGGCTTTGTGATAGGGTTGCCAATTTAATGTTTATATTTTAAACAAATATAAAATGAATTTTGAACGATATGTATTGTAGATTTGAGCTTGGTGTCCGATAACGGTTGGATGTGGTGTGTCCGAGAAAGTAGAGTTAGATACATTAAATCAGAAGTTCTTATTTTCATACGATCAAAATTAAAGATTAATGAAAATAAAATTTCTTAATTTTTTGTTCTAAATTTAAAATAACTATTATGTTTATTAAAGTTGTAACCCTAATAAGAAGCCCTACACGATTACGTCTCGCCGCGACAAAGCGAAACTTTATCTCTTTACCCTTGTTTATTTATATTTAATACTAGAAATAGATTATTAAATAAAGGGATACGATTACACTAACTACGAGTATATAATCGAGTATAAAATAATACGCCATTAAAATTATTTTCAACTAAAACTATAAAGGGCCTTTCACTCAGAGTGTATTTGAGAGAATTTTTTGCTTTATTCGAAATAAAACAATTCATTTCTATGTTTCTTCAAACATAAAAAGTATAAGCATTACTTAATTAAAATTGTTTTACAGTTTCGCTTTACGTTTCTATTGTGAGAAAGGTTCTAAAGTAATGATTAGTATATGTGTTGTGTGGTCATTGTTTTGGACTGAAAATTAGTAACGGTCGGGCGCCTGGGAATAGTTTCCAGTCTGCAGAATAGCCGGCCGAAAAGCGTAATGCCAGACTTACGTTATAAATTGAATTTCGTACACAGGATTGCCCATTTGCTAATACAATTAACTAATCTATTTTAGGAGGTTAAATGACTTTGGAAGGTTAATTATTTTAATATCATTCATGAAAGTGGATGTAGCAATAGATTAACGGATAGATAATTGGTGAGTCTATTTAGCGGGCACAAGAAATTATTAAAAATTACTTATATTTCATGCAATATAATATAAAATCGCAAACATTTATGCTTCATTTTTACATTTAACGCGCCACTTTATTCGGATTGCCTAAGTTCTATTCTTTACTACATTGACAAATGAAATTATAATGTCTTTTTGAAACGTGGAAATAAAATATAATGAATATAATATACAACAACTATTAACGTAATAAATTTGTTATAAAATTTAAACCTAGAAAGCAATAAACAGTAGAATTATGTTATCGCTACCAAAATGAGATATGATACGAGTTATAATTGGCAATCATCAATTATATTATCTGTGACAGTCGTTATTACTGCCTACCGTAAACATATACATATGTCACTGAATGGTACCTTCGACTTCCACAGTGTTATCAAATTATTATGAGTAATCTAAAAATAAATATTTTCTTACAGAATATCTATTTAATATAAAACCGCTTTGAGATCAGACTATCTGGTACAAACATAAACACAAAAAAATTTGACAATTTTTTTTTGGTATAGTCATATATATTGATGCTTTAAGTGGAATATTGTTGTCGATTTTATTTTAATTTCACAAACGATAATTTAAATTGAAGTAAAACTAATATTTTTCGGATTTACTACAAGAATTTTTGATTTTAAAATCTACACAATCCCCACGTTTCGGTTACTTTTCAGCAAACGTGATCACGGGCAGACGAGATGTGAATGTCTGTCAGTTGGTCCAGTTATTTATCATCTACCGCCATCGATTTCTTAATTTTCTGGCGTACCGCTCTGGATGCCGGCAGATAATTTAAATTTTTATTAGAAATATAGCTGCTGTATTTTCATTCGTATTGTTGGTCATAAAACAAATATTTTTTTGTGATAATATGTTATTAATATTCCAACGAATTTTCGTTTCATCAATTTCAGTTGAAAACTCTCTAAAGATTTACTATCCTTGATTATTGTTTTAAGTAAAGTAATACAATAAATTAGCCTTTATTTGGACCTAATGATCTGTCAAAAATTCTGTTTAAACATTAACAGTATAGAGCTACATAGATACATAATAGATTATTAAAAAAACACTAATGTTCTCAAACAAGGCTCGATCTGCCATCGTTACCAGAAATCTTAAGTCATTTTAATTCATACTGAAGTTTTTACTGCGAATGGTTCGTCTTTATTTATTTACGTCCTCGCATATAAAAGTTTTTGACATATATATAACCTTATCTATTATATGCAAGGGCGTAATTTTGATATGGAACTAGCTATTCATTTGAAGATAACTTTGGTTGTATTGGTCTAAATAAACATACGAATCCATTTTTAATTCTTATATAAGATGCATATAATTTAAATGAAACTAATATGTTTCGGATATACTAAGCGGATTTTATTATTTTAAAACTACATAATCCCGACGTTTCGGTTACTTTTCAGCAACCGTGATCACATCATTCACATCTCGTCTGCCCGTGATCCGCGCAGTATATCCGAAATATATTAGTTTCATTTAAATGAATAAAATTCGCGTAAGTCTTAGATCTCATTAGAGACATATAATACCATGTTCTAATACAAAAATGATATTGATTGCGAAGCCGATCTTGAACTACCTTAATTAAATACAGCCAGGATTATATTTAAGTGTTAATTTATTATCAAACAGTTACTGTTATCAAGTTCACAGATATATTTCGTGCTAATTAACTTCTAAGAATTATCTAATGATTAATATGGAAAATCATGGAAATATTTTAACGCATCAATTCTCAAAGCTTTCCTCTTTCTATGATCGTGACATACGACGGGCTTTCTCTTCCGCATTTTTGGAAACCAGTTTGTTAAACAGGTTTATACAAACGCTTTTTTCAATTTCTTTAGTAACGGTACGATATTTTAATAAAAAAAAAACATCTTTGTTACATATTTAACACCTTTAAGGTTATATCAAAACTGTCTTGCTATATTTTTTTTTGTTATCTGTGGTTAACATTTCTACAGTCGTTATTTCATAATTTATGTTAAATAAAAACTAATTTCGTTTGCTCTAACTGAGTTATATTTTATTCTTTGAGTAGTTTTAGGTCATGATTTCGTTGCTTCTTATACAGTATTCATTTGGGCCATAAGCAAAATACAATAAATCTACTTCATTATGATTATAATATTTATATATAAAACTTATCAATGTTTATATGTTTAGGTGTTGCAATAAAATTTAATTGTAATATCGATTACTTTCCGCTTCAAATTCAAGAGAAATTTTAATAACGATTCCAATGTATTTGAAGCTATGAGTAAATAAACAATTTATAAAAAAAATTGTACGAACATTATATTATTATTTTTTTCTTTGTAAAGGTCATAGAAATTTAAAGCAAAAATTATTTTCTACAATAGTTTATGACGGCTATTGATGCCAGTAGCAATTGCATTGTTTACATTTAATGGCTCGCACAATGTTTACAAATGATAACAGAAAACAAAACAAAACTCAGTCCAGTATATGAGTCCATCTAATATGGAAATCGGGGTCACGTTCATTGACTTCGGTTCGGTTCTCGGTCATAGAATATTTCTGAAAATTACGACACCACTACGCCGTCAGCGATTACCTCATACCATCTACCTATTATTAGACAGATACGCAAGCTTCCATCGCCGTCCAGTCAACAGCGCTGTGCCAATACGAACGTACGCGATCAAATATGACTAAATATATAATCTTGTTTTACATCGTTTCCCAGTTATTCGCAGCGCAAAGTTACAAAATACTCGGTATATTCCCATCCGCAGACCGTGGCAATTATCAAACATACCGTGGATTGTTCCGTCAACTGACGCAGCGGAATCACCATGTGACTCTCATTACCCATTTCCAAATGCCAAACCCGCCTGTCAACTATCATGAAGTTCTACTTAGTGACAAACAAGATAATAAAGGCCTGTCATTCGAATCAGTTATTGTGAATGAAGTATCGCGTGTGCCGTTCGAAACTCTGGTATCAACTAAAGAAGGAAACGATGATTGCAAAACGCTAATGAACAATCACGAGGTACTGCATATGATAAGAACGCAACCTAAATATTCTGTGATAATAGTCGAATCATACAACAGTGACTGCGCCCTTGCGTTGGCGGCAAATTTAAGTTCTCCGTACATAGCGTTTAATCCTCAGTCGATACACCCTTGGCATTTCAGTAGACTAGGAATACATTTCAACTCGGCTTACGTCCCCCAATCTCTACTGCCGTTTGGAAAAGAACCATGGTTTTTTGATAGAGTCAAAGGTTTTATATTGTACCACGTAGCGAACTGGGTGTATTATATCGGTTCGCAAGTAACGGATCACGTGTACCTCTATAAATATTTAGGGGATAATCTACCAGCGTTGGAGAGCATAGCGTCAAATGCCAGCCTCGTGTTTGTGAACACCCACAAATCTGTTTTCGGGGGTGTGGTGCGAGCTGATAATGTTGTCGACATCGGAGGAATACATATCAGACCACCCAAAAGTATACCTACGGTAGGCATAACACTTTTTATTCAAAACTTTATAGCCTCAAGTACATTTGCGTCCTTAACAATTAACACTAATATGATAATTAGCACGACATACTCATGTTTTAAAGTTGAAAACAGTCTAAAATAATTTAAACAGAATAATATTTTTTTTGTTTGTTTCTTTATTCATAAATAATAAAGATGTTTTTAAGTTCGACGTCGCTTATAAAAAAGCCTTATGGCATCTTCACCATCCATACAATATACCTATGTATAATACAATCAAGTAACCTATATACATTACTAAAAACAATGAGCATAGATTGGACTTTGACAGAGTAATTTAATTGATTATTTATTCTTTCGGAAACTATTCATACTATAAAACATTTATTATCTATTCATCACACATTCATTTTAGTTAAAGTTTTTCGCAATAACATCGTGAAAATAAAAATGCAACAATGTTTTTTAACGAGTCGTTATATTCAATTAAAACATTTTTTTTATTTAGTAACACCCCTTCGTCATATTATAATACGTTTGATTGAAATTTTTTCTTGCTCTAAGAGCATTTAAAAATAGAATTTGTTTCTGATTTCAAGGTTGATCTTTACATTGACAAAAATAAAAGAATGGTTAGTTATAACTGCAAGGCGTATGAAATTAAAATTATCTTGTATTTTCATTCGTCAATATTTCAATAACATACTCAATTATATTAAGTAATTAACTCGTAAAAGTATATTGCAAGAATTTTTAAAACTAGATACACCTTTACAAAAATTTTTGAAGAAAATTTGAGAAAATTATAAATTCACTGCTTCG
Organism: Danaus plexippus; assembly: GCF_018135715.1. Taxonomy (NCBI): domain Eukaryota; kingdom Metazoa; phylum Arthropoda; class Insecta; order Lepidoptera; family Nymphalidae; genus Danaus; species Danaus plexippus. Next base: position 4,543,156 of record NC_083541.1, read on the forward strand.
TATCTCAGTTGCTTATAAATAAATTAAATATACACTTAATATAAATTAATAAGGTATATAGGATAAAGATGGGGAGATAGAAATTTTAAATCATTATCTATGAGACAATATATTTATCATAACAAATATAATCAAGTCTTATGTTTAAACGTTCTTCAATATAATACTACGAGTATATCACCTAAACTTATATATATTGATCTATTTACAGCATATAGAAAGATTTATTAACGAAGCTGAAAACGGAGTTATCTACGTCAACTTGGGGTCAACCGTCAAAGATTTCACATTACCGAGCGACAAACTCACAGAACTAATATCAACGTTCAGAAAATTACAACTCCGAATATTATGGAAATGGGATGGAGACAGCGTGGAAAATCTGCCAAGAAACGTTATGACTATGAAATGGTTTCCGCAGTATGATATTTTAAGTAAGTTAATATATTTTACACTACCCCATATTATGATATTGAAATAGAAAAAATAAATCTGTCTGTTGAATAACAGCGATGAATTGATTTTAATATAACTTTTCAGGAAGATATAACCTCTGGCAAAGATATATTATTGCTTTATATCACTGACAATAGAAAAAGGAATTTAAGAATCAACATACTATAGTAATAACTCTTTGGTCGGTGTTTTAAATCATATGCTTATTAAATTTCAGAACATGACAACGTAAAGGCGTTTATCTCCCACGGTGGTATTCTAAGTTGTACAGAGGCGTTGGATGCCGGCGTGCCAGTGGTAGCTATTCCTTTGTTTGGCGAACAGTATGGCAATTCCGCAGCCCTAGTTGATGCTGGCATTGCCAGTATAGTCACATATGAGAATCTTAAAGATGAACTACTGTTAGACGCCATCAATGAGGTCTTGGAGCCAAGGTTTGTATATATTGATATAAAAATCTCCATCTTAGACATCAATAATCCCTTAAATACGCTGAAGTCACAATTTCGTTACTTAACTTATGAGTATTAGGAATGAGTATTAATAAAAATAGTAGTTCATGTAGTTACATATTAGAAAAATAATTGTATTGCCATCTTCATAGTAACCATCCATTCATCCTTTATTAAAATATTTATGATAACAGAGCCGTTGACATAAGCAAGTGAGACAGAAAATATACAAGACAATATTTCTAGAAAATAAATATAAGAATCTAAATGCATAAATAGATTAAGATATTACATATTGAATTAACGTCTAACGGTGTTATAAGTTCTTAATAAGAGTTCAGATTATAAAGTTTAGATAACATTTTAAATATTCCACTTGATTTATCTACAAAACAATTCTGCGTAACTAAGTTCGTATCTGTTATAAAATAATTGGAACGGTTAAATGATGTGGCGTAATTACATTCTCAGTATATATAAATAATGCTACGTTGTGTATATCATTTAAATCTCATATGCAACTTACAACTCCATACGCATTATATAGGAAGAGTGACATAAGCATGAAAGTAACAGGTTACGTGTGAAGACACGAGTAGCTCTTGCGTAAATAACTAAAGGCTTTGATATAACACTCCATGTTAGAGAGCCCACGACCGTGTCGGACCAAGAATGCCTGTCTGTTTTTATAAACACTGCACACATTTCAATCTTGTGTCTTGTTAATAATATACAAAAAAATGTTAATAGCTATTTAGAAATGATATTTGTATCATAATTTTTTAAATATTTTGTAAAGAATCATCAAAATTTTCCAGATGCCAGCAACAAGCTAAGCTTGTTTCTCGAATGTGGCACGACCGTCCGATGAATGCCTTAGAAACCGCCATCTATTGGATTGAATACGTAGCTCGATACAATGGTTCGCCAAACATGGGAGCGCCATCTGTTAAAGTACCTTGGTACCAACAACTGCAACTAGATGTCCTCGCATTTATATTTATAGTATTTTATATTGTAATGTACGCTTTTTACAAAGTATTAAAAGTTTGCTGCTGTTGTTGTTGTCAACCGGAACCCCCAGTTGAAAAAATATCACGAGAACGAACGACAAGAAGAGTCAAATTTGAATGAACAATTAATGGAACTAAAAGTGAGTTAGGTAATACTCATTTGATTTAAATTAAATTTGATGTGTAAGAATGTTAAGAACAGTTTTATTGTAATGTTATGCAAACTTTACGTCATAAAGACGTTAACAAGATGTAAGGAGAAAATATGCTTATAATAAATAGGTGAAGTGACTTAATTTATTGACACAAAAATAAAGTATGAATAACATTTTTGTGACTTATTATCCTAAAAATGTAACAATCAATATGAAAGCATTTAAATTATTTTTGCGTGATATTTATATTATTTACTTATTTTTATTTACGTTCACTATCATTAAGAGTCAAAGCTTTGAAACAAAGGAGGGACAATTTAATTTAAGTATACGTTTTTGAAGTGAAACTCCTGTGGGGGCGGGGGGGTGGTTTGGTCAGTAAAAAGTGACAGCGAGAGGGACTCCCTCACAATTTCTTTTTATTAGCTGTATTTACATGACTGTCTTTTTTCTTTTTCCTTTTGAGCACTTTCCTATATATACTATGCCTATACCACTTTTCTATTTATTTTCTGATTTTTGTATTCTGACTTTTCTATTTATTAGTGAAAATATAAAAAGACTCCTTCATCTTACACCTTATTCTATTAATTTTTAATTCCCTTTCTATTTCAGGGATTTTTTTTACAGTCGTAAATTTTAAACATTGCTATATTTAATTAAGTCGTATAAAATAGTTATCTATTAATTATTAGGAACCCTTAATATATTGTATACTTTTTGATATCACGGTTAAAAACATTTCTTTATAAATATGAAGTACTTCGGAAAGAGTTGACTAGAAAAGGCCATACTATAACAGACCAGTTTTTCGACAAAAACTCCAATAAGCAATATGACATAAGCTTACAAAGCAAGACCAGTATCAACGGAAATATGTTATCCTCACACAGCTTTATTACGGTACTGTATTTGGGATATTTTCGATTCAGACTGAAAGAAGCTAGTTTCAGAGCATGCTTTCGGATTATTGTGTTCATAACTTATTGAAAAATGAGGAGTAATTTGATGTGGTTGTAGTAAAACAGTTTTATAATTGTTGTGACCTTGGTATCAGCCAAGCACATTAATGTCCTCACACTATCACAATATGGAATACCAGAAAATATTTCATACAAGTAATTTCATTTTTAAATAAAGGTTTTACTCAGCATATGTAAGTTGAAATAAATAAAAAAACTTTATTCACAGTCTATTTTCAGTACGTACTTTGTCAAGATTAAATTTCAATAGAATTTTGAGTCCACATTTTTCCATTTTTATTTAGATTACCTCCCCTGGAACAAATGAATCAATATAATGTTCTTGCATCTTTAATATCTTGTTGTTTTTGTCAATGATGATGGTACAAGTTTATTTTTATTAGGACTTAGAGATGTTTACCAATGACTCAAAATAAATAATAACCGTTTTGAGTTTTGGGTTTTGAAACTATACTCGACAATAATGTAGTATCTGGTAAGGAAGTACATAAGATAGATAAGTAGAAAATGAAACACGGGAACTGAAACAAACGTAATTTGGGTATGTTTATTTTTCTTTCAGAAGATACGAAGAAAAAAAAGAAGGTATACTTGTTATCTTTCTTGGTATCTTTAGACGTTAAAATGTTGGTAATAAACGATATATTACTTAAAACATTTAATATTAATTTAATTTTATAAATATATGCGTATTAAATATGGCTCAGTCCCTTAGTAGACTAACCACAAAATTACTTAATATGAAGTGACATAATATACTTTATATTACACAAATATTTTGCTGGTTTACTGTAAGGTAAAATAAATATATTTTAACTATGAAATCCTAGGACTCAGAGAAGCTAAACATCATATAATACAAACTGTATGCTTTGTTAGAGACGCCAATATTTTATCACGCTTTCAATTAACGGAGGAGGTTTGGGAACAACATAATAAAGACGAAGTATTTGAGAATTCACTTTGCCAATAAAAGTAGATGAACAGTTATTTTTATTTATAGTATATTTGAAAAATCGATAAACTTATTCATCATATGTTTTTTTTATAATTTTTGGTTCAGAAACAACATAGCGTACCTAACGTTGTCCAAGAAGTGGTATGATCGTCCGATTAAAGCAATTTTTTTATTGTATGCACGGTAATCTATCGCTTATTTTATTAGCATAGCTTATTGAATGCATACAGATGTGCCATCATATAACATACTTATGTGTAGGTTACATTTTTACCTAAAGCTAAATTTGTCCAAGACTATACTTGGTAATAAAGTATCTCTATTCATCGTCTGTGTGACTCTATTTAACAAAACAAAGTAATAAAAAACCCAAGTGGAAGTTTTTACGCAATCATTGTTTTTGAAGTAATCAAATGCAAAGAATAAAACATATATATGTATATTTTATAGCATAATATTCAAAATATACCTGCCAATAAACACAAACTATTAACGCTCCTAATGTAAGTATTATATAGCCATTAACAATTACGTATAATTTTAGTGATAGCAACTACGTGAATTAAATGGCATTTGAAAAGGGAAAATTGAGCAATGTCAATGGAACTTTATGTCTGGAGCTGTTCGATCTATTGTAAGAAGCTGAGAACCGTATCTTGAAATTCTAGCCAGAGGGCTCGAGGATACGCCAGTCTCAATTGTGCCCATAAGAATCCTTACTACAACTAGGATTAAACTACCTTAAAAGAATCACTGTAAATAATCTCTAAAAAAAAAGTCTTTCTTATTAGATATATGTATTACCAAAATCTTTGTTGAGACTCTAAAATGTGGTAACAGAAAGAAAGCACGGAATTATGTTAAGGGGAATATATCTAACTTAATTGTTAAAAATGGTAAAAAGTCTTTGTTTTATTGGAACAAATATTTTTTACAGTTTGACAGTCGGATTTTGACCCTATTGGTATAATTAAAATGTATTAATTCTGGACCGAACTTTGTTATATAAGAGTGGGGCATGCATACAGACTATAATTTTAAAGTACTATATCTATTTCCCAGTTGCAATATTTAGAATTCAACTAGGCACCAGCCCCGGCTCCGCACGGGCTCTTTACAAAAAATATAAAATAGCCTATTTAATATAGTGAGATCTAAGATTTTCGCGAGTATTCATTTAAATGAAACTAGTATTATTCGGATTTGCAGCAACCGTGATCACGGGTTGCACGGTTGCTGCAAAGTAACCGAAACGTCGGGATTATGTAGTTTTTAAATAATAAAATCCGCGTAGTAAATCCGAATAATACTAGTTTCATTTAGACTATTTAATTTTGAGAATTTTTAAACTTATATTGTGATAACTTTCAAATGGTACGTCCCTAGTACTTTACATATACTGATGTAGGCTTGAAAACGAAGTAATTTATTTTGATAAGATGCCAATTTTTAAAAGTTGCAAAATGGATATAGTATGTTATCCTTAACATATAGACATATGCCACCGCGGACTTTTCTGTAGACCTATATAAGGTGCACAAATCCACTATATATTATTTTGTTATATCTCAAAGAATTTAGGCAGCGTTTTCGTTAAAAGCTCTCAGACGGCTCATGTTTTCCCTACATCTTCAACAAATATCGTTAATGTACACAAGTACAAGTAAATAAAAAACTTAATAAATTATATACTAAAACATTCCTCGAGAATCACGCTATCGAGTGGTGATAACTGTTTGATAATCGGTGCAGTAGTTTTTCCGTTTATCGCGAACAGAATTTGTTTTAAATATGTATTGAAGTCGACATCTTTTTGGAGGTAAGCGTTATTACTAATCAGTACTACACAAAAAAGATCACTAGGCGTTGCCACTTCGAATTTTATTTCATTTATTTTTTGTATTTATTTGTTTTGTTTTTAATGAAGACGGTAGCCAATAGACCTCACATTAATTAAAACAATAATATTTATAACTTAAGTTTTTTTTTCATCAAAACCTTTTTAAATGTAAAAATTATTTCTAACAACTTTTCATTTCGTACAAAAGCCAGGGAAAACTTTAGTGTTCTTTAGATGTTTCCTTACTGTTTATCTGTTCTGTTCAGCTTTTCTATTAAAAAAAAAACCGTTACACTTCCAGTAGATATTTTTTGTTCGAATCTTATACTTCTAAATATTTGATAAATTTCACTGATTATATTTTATATCTCAATTTTGTATAACATACTTAATTATCGCATCAAAACTTTACGTATGTAGGCCCATATCGAAGTGCTTGATAATTAATAATGTGGCCTATTTAGCCTGATATTTTTTTTTATCATTCAGACAATGAACGTACATAGAAGTGGTTTAATGTCTTAAATTAAAAATAAGTACAATGTCAGTTGTTACAACGTTAATTAAAATTGCAATATTACTATCGTTAAGTAATAATATTGGAAAAGTGCAAACATTAAATATTTTAGGTGTTTTTCCTGCTTCAATTAAAAGTCATTTCTTTGTTTTTGAACCATTTCTAAAAGAGTTAGTAAACCGCGGCCATAACCTGACTGTCATATCTTATTATCCTCAAAAGGAACCGTTGAAGAATTATAACGACATAGATTTGTCACAAAATGCACAGGCCCTAGAATTGAGCCATCCTATTACAGATTCTCTGTTTATGACTGTGATGTCTATGACAGTTGGTCACATAGTTGTTGCACCTCTTTCTTGTAGAATTATGTTAGATGATGAAAATGTGCAAAATTTGTGGGAAAGTGAAACGAGATTTGATTTAGTGATTGTCGAACAATTTAACAGTGATTGTGCTTTAGCATTAGCGCATAGATTAAAGGCACCAGTAATTGGTATTAGCTCTCATATGATTTTACCATGGCACTACGACAGATATGGTATTATATACAATCCTTCATTTTCTTTATTCGATTTCATGGAGGGTGGAACTAAGCCCACATTTTTACAACGGCTAAAAAGAAGTTTTTTATACCACTATGTCAATATTGTTAATAGATACATTACACAAAGGTTGGAGTATAGCATTGTACAGGAATATTTTGGAAATTTACCTCCACTACACGAATTAGGATCGGACATTAAGTTAATATTAGTGTATCAGAACTTTATTTTCACCGGATCCTCGATATTACCCCCAAATATTATAGAAGTCGGGGGCTATCATGTTAAGAAGCCCGAAGAACTTTCTGGCGTGAGTAACCTTTTGTATATCATAAGTTGTTAACCGGTGGAAACTTTTAGTCGAGTCAAATCCAAAGATAGTTTATTCAAACGGAGAATAATTTGAACTTTTGGGATCGATCGAAATGAACCACTCTATGAAGAGCTAAACTTTATGTGGAATGGAATTTTATTGAGAAGAATGATATCGAAAAAAAATAGTTGACCCTTATTTTTAAGAAATACTATAATGAAATAATGCATTACTGATGTTCTATGGAATCAAAAATATGTCGATGTTTTTTTTTTTTGCAGGAATTATTAAAATTTATCGAAGATTCCGAACATGGAGTAATTTATATAAGTTTTGGCACAATACTAAAACCATCGTCAATAAAACCAGAAAAATTAAAAAGTATTATAGAGGCACTAGAGGAATTACCACAACGAGTTGTCTGGAAATGGAATAAAAGGACTTTACCAGGAAATCCAAAGAACATCTATTTATCAAAATGGTTGCCACAAAACGACATTTTAGGTACATTTCATCATTTCATTATTTACCCTCTCCGGTCACAATATCTACGACTAACCCAAAAACAATGGTTGCAAATTAAATTTTGTGTTCGTTTACAATATAGGTTTACGGAAAATACTAGTTCTCTTTCTTTTACATGAGCGGACGGTTAAAGTGACGGTAAGTGATAACCGTTAACTTTGCTGCACAAGATGTCCGACATTTCAAGTGCGTCACTAGTCAAACTAGTTTTTTCTATAAACAAAGAAAGACTGGTAAAATATATGCATACCACATGATATCTCAGAACAACGGTAGGATGGAGACCAATTAGTTCAAGACATAAAATTAGTAACGATGGTTTGTGACAAACCATTCCTTGTAAAAATACATGCAATATTATATACAACGAATTTATGTCTGTTAAACTCGAACACAACTTTAGAACACATACCCTTGTCACAAAAAATAACATAACGCATAACGTAACGCACCTCAAAATGTTTAAGCTGTGTAGAAGGGTTCGGATTAATCGCAGAATGTTCGTCAATAAACGTTTTCTAGCAAATAGAGATCAAAAAATAGTTATCATGTGATGATGATATTAAATGAAGCTTACAGAAGTTATGATACTTTCTAAAGATTTGTCAAAAGTCCAAAAGAAAGCGTTCTTGAAGGAAAACTTAGTATTTTCTTAACAATTCCGTAGAAGGGTTTCTACGTTAATCGATTTGAATTCCGTTATAAAAAACTTTGCTCCTTTTACAGCTCATCCAAAAACTGTTGCATTCTTTTCACACTGTGGACTCTTGGGGACTACGGAAGCTATTTCTCACGGAGTCCCCATAATCGGTTTACCAATTTTTGGTGATCAGCCCGCTAACGCCGCAGCTATTGAAGAAAGTGGACTAGGCGTTAAAATCACATTAAATCTACTGAACAAAGAAAATCTTCTCAAGAAATTGAGAACCGTTTTACACCCAGAGTTAGTTGGTTATTTATTTAAATCGACTGATTAAAGCTGTGTACACAATAATTTTATTTAATTTAAATATTTAAAACTTCTCAGATTTCGAGAAAACGTGAAAAGAGTTTCTGCAATGTGGCATGATCGACCGATACGAGCCATGGACAGTGCCATATTTTGGACAGAATATGCAGCTAAATACCAAAACATCTCACTCAGACCTCCAACTGTAGATGTTCCGCTATATCAATATCTTTGTTTGGATATTATCTTCACATTTACCTGTTTTTTAATTTTTTTCATACTTTTCATCAAGTTTGTTGTGCTCTTTTTGATGTTTCCTTTTAGTAACAAAACATACAATAAAAAATTAAAGTGAAATATTGATAAAAAAAAAATTTTTTTTTCATATATATTATATAGCATTCTTTTTAAAAAAAAAATAAAAAAGGTGTGTGTGCGATTCACACACGATAGAAGTGAAACTTCAGTAAATTGAGAAAAGAATGAGATGAATATATATAACAAGGGTAGGATAATTACAAAGTTTATTCGTTTAAAAATGAAAGTATTTTGATTAATTTTAAAAGATATTTTATTTAACATATGTTACATAATTTATTGCTCAAGTTCCATATTTTCAATTTCAACAAATGATACAAGAGGCTTATGATAACTAAAATAGGATACAAATATTTTAGTTTCAATTTGGTTGATATATCTTTTGAATACTGCATCTATTACCGTTTTTGATCTCGTAGTTGATTGAGTGCGATTGTTACACATTTTATTTAGCACAACAAGATATAAAAATACTGACAAACACACTGTTAAAGAATAACAAACCACGCTGACATCTTACTACAAAGCTGTAATACGCAGCCGCATACAGTGTAAAGTAGTATTAGCTCACGTACTTTTCAAATATACTAACACACGTTAAATGCTCAAATACAAGCAAGTATTGAACAGTGTGCTCTCTCGCTTTGGCTCACTAATTACAGGCGACTATGCTTAGAAGACGGGAGTGGGGACGCTACGAAGTATGGAACAAAGAGGAGAGACCGATAATATAAAATAGTATGTATATTTCTGTCTCTTTCTTTACCGGCTTCATTCTACACATTTTTGTATTTGTGTCTCTTACCTGTCGTTTTTTCCGTTGCATCAGGTTTGAAATCACAACGATTCTAAAGAAGTTTCACTTCAAAAGTTTCACTTCAATAATTTATTTGTGTGTACACAACCTGTTAGCTAATTAAAACTATCATAAAACTTTTAATTAAAACGAATGACCTTACCTTTCTTTTAGTTCACTCTTAACTGGTCACATACACTCCCTTTGTGATTATCTTAATTTTATTATCAAACGACAATATGGAAAATCTACTCGTAATTAATTTCGATAAACACACATCACCAGCACAGAGCTCACAGCTATAATTTTCCATAATTCGTTAATAAATTAATTCATTGTTCACTAATTAACTAATTAAAATTTATTCACTTGCGCTTAGAAAGACAAATGACAATATTCATTATTCAAGAATAATAAAATGGCGGAAAAAATATATGATCAGTTTATCGACCAATCAGAGTCCCGTTTCATTTGACAGTTAACGGACTTTCTACCAGATTTTAAACAATATAAAATAGTATGTATATTTCTGTCTCTTTCTTTACCGGCTTCATTCTACACATTTTTGTATTTGTGTCTCTTACCTGTCGTTTTTCCGTTGCATCAGGTTTGAAATCACAACGATTCTAAAGAAGTTTCACTTCAACAAGGACTCCTTAAATACATACCATTGCATGTTTTCTTCTATAGAAAAAACAAAATTTAAAGACAAAATTACAGTGGGATAATTGCGTCTTATAGATTTTTTGTGAATTTTAAAGCATTATCAATTCTGACTTCGAAACACGCAAAAAAAAGAAGTGCCATAAAACATAAAATACTAATAAATAAAGTAAATAACCTAGCCACCAATTTTTATCTAGCGACAATAAGTAAAAACAATTGAGAAAGGACTTCAAACTGAATATTTCCATAAGATTTACTATCTTATAAAATCCACAAACATAGAGAAATGTATGACTATTGAACGATTCATATAGGAAAGACTTGAGGAAATTTCCGTTTATTGCTAGCAGCGAAATTAAACTAAACTATTCAAGAAATCTCAAGAAGAAATTGTTACAGACAGCAGTTATTTTGTCTTTAAACGGTTTTATTTAGCTCACCCAGTTTGTTTATTTGGGTCAACTTTAGTAATTGAAATTTAACCCTCTTTCCGTTAACCGATGGATCTGAAATTTGGTGTACGCCTTTGATTCTGGTGACAATACAATTATCCATATTCAATATTATTGTGAATCCAAGATGGCCGCCGCTACAAGATGGCGGACAACTTAGTTTTTTTCAATACCATCAATATGGGTATCAAAATAAAGGGCTTGATAAGTATAATACAGTACACTATACAAAATTACAATATAAATCTCCCACCCAATTCAAAATCTGGTATCCTGTCGAGGACTGTGAGGCGTTAGGGTGGATAAAAATGATATGTCGTTAGCGTTTTCCCCTATAGATTCAGGCACATCTTGTTTTACATAGCCTTGGCCCTCTATTGGACGTCTGGGGGGGCCGACCATAAAAATGTCCAGTACTCGTGGGAACAAAATGGCAACAACAATTTATACAAAAAATAAAAACACAAAAAAGCAGAAAAAAAAGTATAAAAAAAAATTAAGTTAAACGATTTTATATTGCAGATAAATGTACCAAAAGCTAAAAAATAATTTCATGAATACAGTACATAAATCGTGGGGCACGTCCACTTTAAATGAATTTTGGATGACTTTGGGATAACTATTATATTGAATAATGAAATGATAACTTTAAGATAATCTTTGATAGTTTTAAGGGTAGAGATGATTTTTACAAGGCAAAACCCGTCAAATGGCTCATGCAAATGAGTTCATGTTTTGGTTTCAGTTTGTGATCGATATACTTCTGTCGTCACCCCCATTCATGGACGACACTTGCTACTTACCACTAGGTGGGTGAACTCACATACCATGTCTTTCGATTGTAGATATTGGAATTGCCCCACGATTTTATTTTATTTTATTATATATAACAATGTATACATATGGGTACCCATGACTGTATCCATGAAATTATTATTTAGCTTTTAGTACATTTATCTGTAATATAAAACCGTTTAATTTATTTTTTTTTACTTTTTTATTAATATTAATAGTAATGTTAATACTACCATCAGCCGATTGCACTTACTCGACTTAATAGACACAACCACAAAATACCGGTTCAGACCTAAATAATTATAATTTAATATTAATTCTTAATATAAAGAATGACACATGTTGTATTGTTCATAAATAATTTTATTTAGGAAATAAACTGTTACAAAGCTCAATCCAAACACATCATTATTATTTCACCACAGTACCACACAGAATGCATTGGCAGTACCAGAGAGAATTCACAGTATTGCCAATATAAATATACTACTTATTACCAACAGTTCTCCGAGCATTTATAATCAAACTCTACTTCAAATTGACAATTGACGTGTAATTTGTCAATTAGTAATGATATCATCATAGCAAAGTACGCACGTCTGTTGTTAGTAAACATGAGTTTGTATAGGTTATGTCTTTGTTTTCTATTAATATGGCAAAGTGTCATTGCTCTTAATATTTTAGCAATATACCCTTACCATGGGAAGAGCCATTTCATTGTGTTCAAAGTTTATTTACAAGAACTGGCAAGGAGAGGTCACAATGTTACTGTGATTTCGCACTTTCCAGAAGTTAATCCATCAAAGAACTACCACGACATCAGTTTAGCTGGAAGTATGAAAGAAATGGAAGATAGATTACCTTTCCACAGATCATATTTAACTGTTCTTGCCACTGCTCTTTATCTTACAAAATTTGGAACCGATAACTGTAAGGTTATGTTAGAAAACGAAAGGGTTCGTAATCTTATAAAGGATAAACCTAAGTTTGATGTAATTGTGTTAGAACAATTTAACAGTGATTGTGCTCTGGGTATAGCATACAAATTGGGTGCACCAGTTGTTGGCACTACATCCCATGTTTTAATGCCGTGGCATTATAATAGATTAGGTATTCCGAACAATCCCTCTTATGTCTCCTTCCATTTTTTGGAAGGTGGCACTAAGCCAACACTGTTCCAAAGAATAGAAAGATTTATTTTTAATTTATACTTTAACACTGTATACTATTATACATCACAAAGAGTAGATCAACAAACACTTGCTAATTATTATGATGATATACCCCCACTGGAAGATTTGGGTCGTCAAATGAAGTTTTTAATGCTATATCATAACTTTATCCTAACTGGATCAAGACTGTTTCCAGCTAATGTTATTGAAATAGGTGGTTACCATGTCAAAGAAGCAAAACCCTTGACTGGGGTGAGTTCAAATATAAATTAACTTTACATTCTTCATATACTATATAATGAGTAACAATTTTTTTCAGGATTTATTAAAGTTTGTAGAAGAAGCAGAACATGGTGTGATATATGTTAGTTTTGGATCAGTTGTAAAAAGTTCAACAATGCCTGCCGACAAATTGAATGCTGTATTAGAAGCTATGACAGAACTGCCCCAAAGATTCATCTGGAAATGGGAGACAGATGTAGTACTTCTAGACAAAAAGAAGCTTTACATCTCAAGTTGGTTACCACAGGTTGATATTTTAGGTAAACATATATATTATAGCATTGTTTGTATTTTTCTAACAATTATTTATTTCTAGTAGATTTTAAAATGACATTTCAATAAAAATAAATAGACATCATAGGAATTTCAAAACAAAAGATGCAGTGAAATTTATAACTTAATATTTTTCTTATTTGGACCCTTCACCTAAAGATCAAAATAAAATGTTATGTTATTATTTGTGAAGATGTTTTCAAAATATTGAAATTGTTTTACTTGACAAATTCATTCTGAGTGCAAAGATTAGATAATATTATTAGATTAAGTACAATTTCAGATAGCTTATCGATGTTTTTATAAAAAAACACAGGTTAAATGAAGCCATAAATAAAGATTTCAGTTAAATAATTACAAAACTATTTATAATTTTTTATATAAGGAACCTGTTTAAGAAAATCCACTGATTTTTACAGGCAATCCAAAAACATTGGCATTCCTGTCACATTCTGGTATGGGTGGGACAACGGAAGCAATACATTTTGGAGTGCCAGTGGTAGCAATGCCCGTCGTTGGTGACCAACCATCCAATGCAGCAGCAGTGGAAGAAAGTGGCCTAGGCGTGACGCTTCAGATACGTGATCTCACTAAGGAAAATCTTCTGGCTGCTTTCAGAAAAGTTTTAGATCCTAAGTATAAATAACTGTTTTAAACTACGATTACTATATGCTATATGTTTCTTTGATTAAAATTGTGAATTTTTTTTATTGTAGATTTCGCGAAAACGTCAAAACCATATCTAAAGCATGGCACGATCGTCCACTGTCCCCTCTAGACACTGCTGTGTATTGGACAGAGTTTGCTGCGCGGTATCCAAACCAAACGTTCAGAACCCCTGCGGCTGATGTTCCGTACTATCAATATTACTCTCTCGATCTACTTATTTTTGCTGCTATTTTAATAATCAGTCCGATATTGATATTGAAATATTTCATAGCGTTAGTATTTTGTAAAAAAACAAAAACGACCCTACAGTCAAAAGAGAAAAATGAGAAGAAAAATAAAAAGAAATCGAAAAGAGAATGATTAATAATAACGTATAAATCAAATATAACTTTAATGAAGCATTGGATTTTTCTTTAGTACTGTTTACTTACATGTTTCGAAAAAAAAAAATGACCCAATATACTTTTAATACTTATCTATATTTTTCATACATTTTATGTATCGTTTGATATTCAAATTAGTGTAGTTAGTGTTTCTTTGTTACTATGCAAATCGATTGCTCATATGTCGCTTAACGGTTTTTGTTCAAATGGGCTAGAGGTTGTAAATTGTAATATGCTCGTATATTTTTACTAAATGAACAGTTACAGGCCATACAAAAAAGAAAACTGTTCTGAAGATTCAAAAATTTGGTGACATATAAGTAATTGTCATTATAGTGACCCTAACACTTTTTGTTTACTCTTACATTCTTCTTGAAACAATAGCATAAAACAAATCTTCTATGACAGTTATCGGTATCATGTAAATTAAAGAAATATATTAAAATTTAATAATGAACCTCCCATAAATAATAAAATTTTAAGCAACAACCAAAAATATGGCCACATAATAACTCGACAAAGTAAGTAAATTTCTCAATTATCCTATTGTTTTGTTGCCAGAAAATACAATCAGACATAAAAGTTATTAAATGCGCCCTTCTAAGCTTATTAATGCTCATAACATAGACACTATCCACAAGCCCGTATTGATACCAAATTATAGATAAGAAATAGATTCATTTTTTTACAAAACATATTTAGAAACAAAGATACCAACTGAACGATACTGCATTTTTAAGCATATGAATGTTGGCTAAAGTGGATATGATACATAGCTTGCCAATGCTAACAGAAATGGGTTTATGTAAACAGATTTCTATAAGACAAATGATAGGTTTCTATTGATTCCAGGTCGCTTATATCATAATAATGGCATGCTGCTGTAAACCTGGTCGATGTAAGATATAGCGTTAATAAGACATTTTTTATAAAGGAAAAACTATAATAATTCATCCGTTGTACTTTCCAGCCAACAAGTCCTCATTAAGTTGCTTAGGGCGCTGTGACCTTCCCAAACATCAATGTTTGGACAAACACGAAGTAAGACCCGGACCAGTACCTAAATACATGGGATGGCACTATACAGCAAAAGATGCCCCTGAACATCAGGTCTTTATTAAAATTAATTTGAATAAAAGTACCATATAACTTTCGCTACGTAATACATATAATATCTGTTACAGTTGCGTTGTGGTTGGCGACCCGGCCATATTGCCTGTCCAGTTTTACGTAGAATCGAACAACACAATTGCATGAAATCCAGCGAATGTTCACCATGCGTCTCGAGTTGCGCAAAACCGCCATGTTACAAACCGTGTTGCATGCCACCGAAGTGTGTCGCCGTGTGCCCCTCTATACCAACATGCTGCAAAACTCCTCCTTGCAATCAACCATCAATAAGAATAGTAAGACATGGCGGTCGTTACACCATCAGCACCAAGCCTTCCAACATAAGCAATGCACCTTCTGGACCATACCCTCTAAAATATGTTCTAAACACTGATGATGACGATGAAACCAATGCTAAATTTAGTGTGGAAGCAAAATTCAACGACTACAATTTCGACTACACCAGCTCGCAGTCGTCTTTTGTTTTGGATTTTTCACCTCCAGAAGCGAGGTGCTTCAAGCCATGTCCTAAGAGGAGCACATCCTGTTTGCTTTGTAAAATAGATGGGAAGTGTCCCAAGTAGATTCGCAAAATCACTTAATACATCCAAGAACTACACCCAAAACATAAACTTTTCATTTAAATACAGCAACATAATATCTTTGGTCTTATTATTGCCGTTTATATTTTTGCAACCGAATTGGTATTCTCTACATAGATTTGATTATTTAATACAATGAACTTGAATTTGCTATGAACTAAAGCATAAGTATAAATTGAAACTGTACTGTTATTGTCATTAACTAGGTCGATATTTACATATGCTGGGCAAAAGCATAAGTGTATACACTTAGCTTAAAAAACTTGCTATTAATGAACAAAAATAGAAGTAATTATTACTCATTTTCTAAAATTTCTTTCCAAATTCGTTAATAATCCTGTGTTCAAAACTGCTCTGTCTAGATTGAAAAAAATTTACGTGTAAATGCTATATGAATTATACCTACTTGTTTATATTACATCTGTCTAGCGATTTTTTTATTTAGATACCCTTTTATCTTCTGTGTTATATAATCACTATATATACAAACTTCGTTAGAACTAATAACCTTCCATGTAACTGTAGTAATATCAGGAAATGTACATTTATCCATATTCAGTTACCATATTTTCAGTTTGATTCAATATTATTATTAATAACAGGTGTAACGAAAAAAATTATTATACATTCAACAGTATTTATTCTTTTAACATTTAAACTCAAATCACTAAAATAATTTAAAAGTAACAAATAATCAACTAGCTTGGATTACCTGACTTCTGAGCCAATGCTAACATGTTTTCATTAGCTACCATTTGGAATTCATGGAACCTTTGTGAGACTCTCTGATTGGTTCTCAAATACTTTTCCATACAGTTCACTGTACATTTATCCTGGAAAGTTATATAACAGTTATTACTAAGGTTAATTGTTGAATTGTATCAGAATTGTAGAATTTTTCATACTCAACAATTAATTTAAGACATTTACATTTCCTGAAGAACTTCATATACATCACATGATGGTCCCATAAACAACGAAGTAGAAAAAAAACAATACTTATAAGTAAATATACCTCTGAAGGTCGGAGATTCCTCGAAGTAAAATCATGTATGCAGTCATTAAAACATAGTTCTGATAGTTTATTGTATTGGACAAGAAAATCTTTGAACTGAAATAAAATAGATATTTTTAGAACTCACAAAAGCCACAAACAAAATATTATATATTTACACACTAAAATATATTTCAAAAATAAGTGCTTTCATTGAGAAAGTAATATTATTTCCATGATATATAAAGCATGTACCGTTTTTATTTGATCAGCTTCAGTCATCTGAGGGGTAGGGGCAGCACACATATTGCTCGAATTGTAGAAATTATAATGAATAAAATTTTAACTGACAAACTATTGTAATATTTTAATGATTTTCTTAAAAGATATTAAAGCAAGATGAGGTTAGGCTCTAGGAATTTAATTGTTTTTGACATATTTTTTGACACATTTTTCTTTTTTATATGTAATATTCGATTCTGCTTCTCGTACCATAAACAAAATTATAGAGACTATTCAAAGTTTTTTACGTTTTATTTAAACATATTTATAAATATTTTTAGATGTTATTTTTTATATCACCATATATTATAATAAAGTGTTATTTAAAAAATGTCTAGTCCTTTTTTCAAAAGACTAGATGCTGATGCGGTAGTAAAAAAGTCGAAACATCAAGTATAAGTATAAACGTCAAAATTGTTAGATTTAATGTTTGTCAAGAGAGCATATTTATTTTTGTTTAAATATTTATATTTAGATCATGAACGAAAATGAAGACGACGTTACAACATTTTGTGATTCGGCAGTACGTTTTTTGTTTTAGAAATATAGTGCATAATTTTTTTGACTATGTTTATTTATCGTTGCTGTTTTACAGTCGTCGCTGGTGGAAGGATGTCGCCTGCCAGTTCGAATGCAGGGAGGTGATGATTGGCCCCTCGCAGAAATTATAAGCATTAAAGAAGTGCGAGGACAAAGGGGATATTATGTACATTATGTAGATTGTAAGTTTTTAAATAACCTTAAATGAGTTTATCGTACCTTAAAAGTTTAGATGTTAATATAAAAATAAGTAACTTTTTATAATACATTAACAATTCCAAGCGCTTCCTCTGTAGCTTTTTAACTGGTTTTAAACTCTTAACATAATATAAATAAAACACATTGATATAAGTTTTTCAATGTGTTGATTTTAGAAGTCAACGGAGGTTTTACAACTAATAGTAAACTTATTTCTTTATATTGTAAAAAACTCAAAAAAATTATGTATAAATAAAAGACATACCCCTAACAGTAATAGTTATTTGGTGAATTAGATTATTTTTAGGAATGTTTCCTTATTCAGCATATCATACAAAACTCCGTAACATTTCAGACTTGAAACTTATTAAAGCTCAGATTTTATTTATAATTCTTATAAAATTATTCCACTCCATGTCCATTTGCTACGGAACAATAATGTTATAACCAATATATATATATATATATATTAAATAAATATTTAACACCACTCACCTTTAGATGCTAGTATCGGCATAATGTAATGTGCCTTTATTATTACGACACAAATGATAAATATTTCGGTATATAAGTTATTTGAAGTGTTAAAAGTATAAATGTTTCTTGAAATGTTTTTCATCTCTCAATTCAATGAGCTTCTAATGTCTTAATATATATAAATCTATGATAATCACACAAACAAACAAAAACCAGTAAATAAATTTAGATAAAAAATTATATTTACCATCTGTACTTACATGTATTAAATTAATGTGAAATAAATCGGTATAAATAAATAAATTATCAATTTTTCCGACCTGCAACTGATGCCAATGATTTAGTATTTGGTATACTTGGTATAAGTAAAGAGAATAATGTCATTTTCAGTTAATAAGCGTTTAGATGAATGGGTGGGAGAGTCATGGCTGGACACGAGGAAGGTTCAGTTTCCGCGCGGGGACGGTACGTCTACAGCCGGCACAACAACTCCAAAGAAAACTCACATAGGATCCGGAGGTGGCGTTATGCCTAATTTTATTAGTATGTGTGTTTTGCTATGTTTCTTTTATTGCTAGTAAAATTAATTTATTTCTATGTTTCATATCTTTGGTTCAATTTAATTTCTTGTGGTTTAAAACTTCATACTAAAGTGGTTTTCATTTTTAACCGACTTCAAAAAGGAGGTGGTTTTTCAATTTGACTGTATATATACCTTTTTCTTTATATACACATCTTATACTGTCATGTGTGAAGTTTTGTGAATGAAAAACTTAGTGTGATGACCGTGAACATGTTTTAGGACTGCAGTAAAAAATCATATATAATTAGCAAATCTGGAATGCCTTAATAATTTAACTGATTCAACATCCTGATTAAATTTTTGTCCGATTAAACGATAGTGTTGTGAATAGTGTTTCATAATGTTTGTCCTTTATTGTTCTGACTGTAATTAAAATTAACTAAAAATAAATAAATAGTTATTTTCCAGACAACCTTTTGATAATTTATGAGGAAACGTCGAGATTGTGACGGAATGTTCAAAATATACATAAAATTTATTTTATTAGTAATTTTTTTGAATTGCACGGTAGTATTGCATACAGTAGAACTATGTGTGTCATTTAATTTGGCTTCTCTTGTTGATATACGCTATTATAGCTGTATGAATTGGCAAAAATATAAAATGTATTACAGTATGTTTTTATTACATGATATTAATCTGCAGATGACACAGTCTGCAATGAAAATCAGAAGTCTGTTAGCAATAGAGAGAATGTCAACTATCAAACACCACCTAAAATGCCTGAAAAAGTTCAAAATTCACTCAATGGTTCCACACAAAAACTGCCCACCCCCATCGGTATGTAGAATTCCATTTAAACAATTATTTTTTTATTCGGGACATGCAACTATATTATATTGCTTAAATCCCAGCCAATACATGCATGTGTTTTTTTTTTACATCTAGTTTGTATAGATTCACACATTTTACAGAACATTTATATGTTACAAGTACATTAACTAAATAAAAAAAAAATATTTATTCTATGACAAAAATGCCAAAGATTTCCACACAAGGGAATGTTAAAAAAATGTATGTATTAAGATATAGTTCTTAATTTTTTTTAGTAAAAAAAGAAAAATTATTCAATATCTGTTAAGTAAAACATGATTGATATAAAATATAGTTCCGACCTTATTTCACTTAATTCTATTTACTTGATAATAATTTTGATATTGTGACCTCAAATTTACACAACCCACTAATATAGTCACAACACAATACACAAGGAACATACCAGTTTTGAACTCCTTAAAACTATATATTATATGTAACAATCCATAATAATTGACTTAAGTAATTTTCAGTACCAGTAGGTACTTTTCAAAGTTTGACGGTTGAACCCCGTCAGTTAGTATCAAGACCAGCGAGTCCAACGCTAGGTAATGAGTCTTCCTCCTTGGTTAATGGCGGTGCTGTACTGGCAGCGGCTCTACAGAAGAAAATGAACAGGAAACGGAAAGCAAATTCACTGGATAATGATGTGAGTTAAAGATATTAATTAAATTTTTTCCTTTCGTTGTAATAAAATAATCACTTTTTGTTAAATTCTAAGCATGTATTGGTTTTAAAAAAAATTTTTACATACATGGTACATGACTAATGCTTAAATAACATTTTTGTCTGTCCTACTGTTTGTAAGACCAAATCTCTGTAAAATCTGCAAAAAATACCTATTAGAAGAAATAAGTTGAATGTCTAAAGATATATTATAGAGTAGTCAAACAAAATCTGGTATCCTGGACTATATATATAATATTGGTATTCCAGTGTGAACCGCCAGAGGACAGTGAGGTAGTAAGTGGCACCGCCACCCCCACCACCCGGCCTCGGACTTCCGGCAGTATGGTGGCCCACGGACATGACGACCTCGTCACACGCATGAAGAACATCGAGATGATAGAACTTGGAAAGCATAGAATACGGCCGTGGTACTTTGCACCATATCCACAGGTAATAGAGTGGATTTTAGCTTGAAATTTTATATGATAATGCTAGACGGTTTTGCTATAGTATTATGCACTTTGTGGTTACGTCATAGAGTGACCTTTTTATAAATCCCCTGAAATAGATCGATGATTCAATAGTAGGATATAGTATTATGGACTGTATGTCTACGTGATAGAGTTTTCTTTACTATCAGTGGTTTGAATTAGACAGATGAGTCAATGATGGGATATGGTATTATGGACTGTAGACGTCTATGTGATAGAGTTTTCTTTACTATCAGTGGTTTGAATTATATGGATGAGTCAATGGGGGATATGGTATTATGGACTGTATGTCTATGTGATAGAGTTTTCTTTACTATCAGTGGTTTGAATTAGATGGATGAGTCAATAGTGGGATATGGTATTGTGGACTGTATGTCTATGTGATACGAGTTTTTTTTAATATAAGTGCCTTGAATTAGACGGATGAGTCAATGGTAGGATATGGTATTATGGACTGTATGTCTATGTGATAGAGTTTTTTTTAATATAAGTGCCTTGAATTAGACAGATGAGTCAATGGTGGGATATGGTATTATGGACTGTATGTCTATGTGATAGAGTTTTTTTTAATATAAGTGCCTTGAATTAGACGGATGAGTCAATAGTGGGATATGGTATTATGGACTGTATGTCTATTTGATAGAGTTTTCTTTACTATAAGTGCCTTGAATTAGACGGATGAGTCAATAGTGGGATATGGTATTGTGGACTGTATGTCTATGTGATAGAGTTTTTTTTAATATAAGTGCCTTGAATTAGACAGATGAGTCGATGGTGGGATATGGTATTATGGACTGTATGTCTATGTGATAGAGTTTTTTTTAATATAAGTGCCTTGAATTAGACGGATGAGTCAATGGTGGGATATGGTATTGTGGACTGTATGTCTATGTGATAGAGTTTTTTTTAATATAAGTGCCTTGAATTAGACGGATGAGTCAATGGTGGGATATCGTATTATGGACTGTATGTCTATTTGATAGAGTTTTCTTTACTATAAGTGCCTTGAATTAGACGGATGAGTCAATGGTGGGATATGGTATTATGGACTGTATGTCTATTTGATAGAGTTTTCTTTACTATAAGTGCCTTGAATTAGACGGATGAGTCAATGTTAGATATGGGTCCACCTAACTTATGCATTATTTTTTTTAAACAAAGAATAATTATTTCTTACATCATAATATATTATATTATATATTTCTTTTAATTTCAGGAAATGGTTAACCTAGTTTGTATATACATTTGTGAATTTTGTCTCAAATACAGGAAAAGTAAAAAGTGCTTAGAGCGACATTTAGTGAGTATGATTGCTAGTTATTATATTTTATGATTTTTCTTATAAAATACTCTTTACTAGTTTATTAGAAAACATGGCTTATTATTTTTTACCGTGTGAATCAAATTACAGATAAAATGCAAACTGAAACACCCTCCAGGCAATGAAATATATAGAAAAGGCAGTATATCATTCTTTGAAATAGACGGCAGGAAGAATAAGTGCTATGCGCAGAACCTGTGCTTATTAGCTAAACTGTTTTTAGACCACAAGACACTCTACTATGATACGGATCCATTTTTATTTTATGTTATGACAGAATTCGATTCAAGAGGTATTTATAATTAAAAAATTCTATATAAATATCACTTTATCATACATATTGTGTGAGATTTTAATTTTAACAGAAATATATTGATTTAAAATTTTTATCAAAAATTATTGTGTCCCAAGTTATTATAATAGTCCCAATTATTGGTAAGATAATCATTGTAATGTATATTTTTTTCAGGATTTCACATAGTGGGATATTTTTCTAAAGAGAAAGAGAGCACAGAAGACTACAACGTAGCGTGCATACTGACATTACCTCCGTACCAAAGGAAGGGTTATGGTACATTACTTATAGAATTTAGTGAGTTGATATTGTACTGAGATATAACTTATAAGAAGAAGATAACGTTCTTTATGAAAATAATGTATGCGTTACAAAAAATACTCAATTTTTTTGTAATTAATATGCTAGGACAATTTTTATTTCACAAATATTGTGTTAATTTTAAAACAAAGTGCTAACAAGTTGTGCTTTTGCCATTTATCTATACAAAATATTTGTACTACATGTATATGAATGTGTACGCAGTATTTTTTTTATTATTTTCTGTGTGTCTGTCTGTCTGTTCGGGGTAATCCCTAAACGACTTTATGGGAATTTGCACTTTCATATCTATAGAAATAGTTTAAGCTTTTCACTAGCGGACAGATCCAAATGCAACGCTTTCTATTAATTTTTTTTATAACCATGTTAGTTGTTAAAAATATATATATTATAATATCTTTCAGGTTACGAATTGTCGAAATTCGAAGGGAAGACGGGTTCGCCCGAGAAACCTTTATCAGACTTAGGACTATTATCATACAGAAGTTACTGGGCTCAAACTATACTGGACATCCTTATAAGTATTAAACCTGTTGGTGACAGTGAGAAACCTATCATTACTATTAAGTTAGTATTGCTGTTAAAATTATTTAATTCAAATGTAGAATATAGATAGGGAAATATTTAATTTATTCATATATGTAATAAACATGGCTCGCATTAAAAACTATAAATTCCTAATTTCACTGACAATTACATGATTTCATCAATTACCATAGAAACAAAAGTCTTAAAAACCTTAAAAATTGAATTATATTAAAATAGAAATAATTTTATATGTTTATTCTTCAGTGAAATATGTGAACTGACGAGCATAAAGAAGGAAGACGTCATAAGTACATTACAGAATTTAAACCTCATCAATTATTACAAGGGACAGTATATTATATCGGTTAACCAGGTAAATATACGGTTTGATGTGTCTGCTAACGGGTTTATACAAAATTATTGAATCGATTTTGATAAAATTTTCCTAAACATTGTCAACGATAAGGATAAAAAACTGTCCTATGGAATCCATCATTGAATACAATAATTATATACATATATAGATACCAGATAATATTATTATACTCTAAATAGGAAACGATACAACAACACGAGAAAGCTATGGAGAAGAAATTACTAAGGATAGACCCAAAATGTCTGCATTGGACTCCTAAAGATTGGTCGAAGCGAGCTAAATGGTGACTATAGACACATAATACATGTCATATCATTTATCACACGAGTCTGCTTGACGCGAGAATTGTTAAACAAAAAACGACTCTATTTTTATGTGTGTAGAGTTTAATTATTGTTTCTTTTGTCACCAGCGTTTGAAGAAGACCAGCTAACTCGGGCGGTATGACGTTTTATGTAACAGCTTACTAACGGCTTGGGCCTCATACCATTTACTAATATTGTCACTAATCAAGCTGAAATTATAAGAGACATAAATTATTTGATTAAAATGAGGGTAGCATTGATTTATTTTGAGAATTTCTTTTGACAAAACTCACAAGCATCACTTTATTTGAAATATTATTGAAGCATAGTCTAACTATTCATCTACATGCCTTAGAATAATATCCTACGTTATATGTTGATATATATATATATATATGCATCTATATAAGAATTTTTATTATAAAAGTGCTACATTTTAACCCGAATTGGCTTTAACTGTGTCTCAAAATTTTCAGGTAGTAAGGCTGGGAGTTACACTAATGTATGCAAATGCATTATTAAAATGAAAAATTCAATGAATTTATGTATTACATCTCTGTGAGGATTCCGTTTTATGAATTACAAACATTACAATAACATTTGTTTGATTCTGTCCCGTTTGATGTGATAATGAATAAATATCTTGGATGTGCTCTGAGATTTTTAATTTTTCTCCTAACAAATTCACTTATATAAATATTCAGATTGTTTAACTTCAATACAACAGGGATATTAAAGGAAATGTAACGTTTATGCAATATATGATTTATTTTCAGTAGATAAGCACAGTAATTTTGCTTCGATTGTCAAAATATTATATTAAAGAAGCAGGTACATTGATAACACTTAGATATAAATAAGATAAAAATGTATAACTTTGTTTATAACTTGATAGTCATATAAATATAGGGCTTCACCGATATATAAATATAACACTAATGATTAAGGTTGTAGATATAAAAACATATAAGTCTATCCAAAAAATATCTGTTAAAATATCATATATGTACAAACAAACAGTTCTTCAGATACATAGAGAAGTACCAAGACAAAATATTTTACCAACAGCTCAATTAAATGAAACAATTGGTCAGAAGAAAATTAAAGTCGTTTTGAAATAATAATAATAAAAAATCAATTTTTATATAAACTGAAATCCCTCAAACAATAATCTCATAGACGAGATCATTGAGACGGTTTCATATTTACCGAGAAACTATGCACAATACAATTAGTACACCTTATTATCATAGATATGGATATACAAGAAAAATAACTCAAACTTGTCTATGGTAGGTAAAAATAATTAAGACATTTGTCACAATAAGCTTCATCTTACAAGTTTAATTTGAACCTTTCTATATAATTTATTAATAATCACAATAACAATATTACAAAAATAAATGCTCGTGCGACTGGCTGTGTCTTAACCCTTATACATCGTCAGCCAAAGACTAGTTCCACTGGATGAAGGCACTGTACTGGAAACGTCTCAACATGAACTATTCAGAATCTAATTTCTCTTGTTTTTAGAATTCATATAATCAAATGGTAATTTTTTTTAAAATGGTCATGTTTTTTATTTTACAGATACTATATACATTAATTAACCTCTAGATAAAATCAGAACTATAATAAAGTTTTCGTACGTTGAACAGGCACTTTTTATGTTTAGGTTCGTATTAACACTAGGTGTTTTATAAAATACAATATTATGATACAAAATATTAGTCAATGTCATAAGCTGAACGTCTATAATTAAGTAATTCAACCATAACAAGTAACATTATCACGACTTAATCTGAGTTAAAGCGTCTTACACCTAACTTATACCAACAACTTGTGATGGGATTTCAAACCCAAATATAATATGCGAATATAATTCTCTGTTACATAAAATATACGGAATTTCAACAAGAGGTATCTATTAATATGGTGGAAGATAATATCATATATTTATATTGTGATGATTGTTTTTTTTTTTTTGATTTGGCGTCATTAATGGCGACTAGACACAGGTGACAGGTGACAGTTGTAGCGAATGCATTAACAAATCCAACAATTGCACCACCGCTTAAATAATCAGATCTAAAAATAAAATATTTTGTACAAATCAAAGCAAAATTATAGAACTTACAAATTATAACGAATGCTGTATTGTTAGGGTTAATAACTACGATTTAAAATAATATAATATGTACCTACCTAACTATCGACTGTTTAACAGCCCTATTGAAAATTAATCGATAACGGTGATTCCTATTATTTCACAACACTTGAAATATTAAAAAACGAATAAATTAAAAGTTATGATGTGACACATCGAGCCGCATCACGGCAACTGTCAAATTATTTCCAGCTTTTAATAATAACACGCAACATTGTCACGGGCTCTTTCACTACTCTACGTTGTTGTTCTACACAGTAGACATACGATTACTTTTCGAAATAATACCTTTCTCCGACTGACGTGACAAGCAAGAAAGATCTAAACACATCGGACATTAATTTTATATATATTTTTTTAGTTCGGACACTCAAAATAAATTAGCTGATAAATTTATAGATCGAAATATTAAAACGTATACAGATGAGAATAATTTTTGGACCCGATTCATGATGGAGGCGAAAGTTTAGACCAGACAGCCGTCGTTCAGACTGTTGTTTAACTTCTGTTGTGAGTCCTGTATGTTGTTGGGGTAACTGTGACATTGTTGGGTGACGTAATTGATCTCATTGTCATAGTATTCCGTTTCCGGTTCGATCGGACCTAGGATCGCTGTGGCTTTTGGCAGGTATCCATCCGTGGTGATGTAACTGTCGGAATTAGGGGGCAGACTGATGACGCTGTCGGGTCTGTTGTATTCGACGTCTATGTTCTGCGGCGTCATGTAGGCCGCGTCTAAAGACATAGTGTCTATGGTCTCGTTGAGTGGGGTGGCACACGTGTAGCTCGAGGCTAGTATGTTGGCTGATTCTGGTCGTATGTAGGGCGAGTGGGCGTCGTAGTTGACGGGGAATGTTGTCGGTGATTCGAACGTCCTCATCATGTTGAAGTTTGGCGACGTTCTCGCGTTAGTGTTGTTCCGTACGCAGGAGGACGCGTGTTGCGATAACATGTCTAGCAACTGTCGCTTCTGAACTTCGAGATCCTGGAAATAAAATTAATTATATATTTGAATCTATGTTTTTTTTTATACATAATTTATATATATTTCACATATTAACTAATATATTTCCTTTGTATTATTACTAAAAACAGTTGTATTTATGGGCATAGAAACAAAAACTACGTATTATCAACAGACTGCAAGCGGAACAGTGAGATGTAAAAATAAATATTTTTGTTTGACATCCAAGTCCGAACAGGATCGTGTAAGTCATAGTGTAAGTCAGTTTATCAAAATTAGTTTTTTATTAAAATGTAAATTAACACTAATGAGGCAAGATAAGCGGCGTCCGCGCACAGCGATATGAGTTACCTTAAGTTGCGCCTTGAGGTCAATATTCTGGTTTTCGAGCACTTCACTTTCATTAACGAGGTTCACTGTTCGTTCCCTCTTCTTCATCCTGCACTTGGTAGCTGCTATTTTGTTTCTTTCTCTTCTCCGACGCCTCCTCTCCTCGTCCTCTGGTGTCAGCTACGAGATAATCGACTAATAGTAACTGAATTTAAATTTAAGTTTATATAACAATATAATATATTAATGGAGATGCTAATTTGAATAACGTTTGGTCATATGTTATTATCGCTATCAACCTCTGAACCCAAGATCCAATGTGTTTTGTTTGTAGCACTGAAATGATCAGCTCGCTTTCGAGTTGCCAATACAAAATCATCGAGTCCTAATCGGGAAGTTAAGTCACGAACCGCGCATGCAATGCCAACCTTCTTTGTAAAACTCATAAAACTTCAAGAAAGCCGTTGAATTGTAATGCTGTATGGTTACAGACGGTGTTTTAAACTTGAAAACTAAACTTTACATTGCTATCAATTAGGTTTAAGATTAAATAAACAAAAAGAGATAGCCGTAACTATTTTGTTTAAGTTAAAACCATCATAATACTAGTGCATAATGTCTTAATGTATATAGTATATATATATTGACCATGTTTCAATTTAAATTGGTTATAACGAATTAGCAACTTCATTATATACCTCGTTTCTAGACACCTGGGTATGACTGCTGTCGTAATCATCATCGCTCTCCTCCTTCTTCATTCTCTTGATGCCGACATCCGTGTCGCTTCCCGACATTTTCCTTTTCGACTCTATGGACAACTTCAAACCGGCCTTAATCAGTTCCGAGCAAGTCTGAAACAATAGATAGTAAATAAATAATAACAATAGATAGCTTCAAAACGATAAGAACATTCTAGAATCGTTACATTATAATATAAAATGAAATTATTTATCGTTTCATTCTTACAATCCGAACGAGTCGCATCTTCATAATGAAAAATGCGATTGTGATTTTTCTATGCACCAAGTAAATGGAGGTGTTAGTTTTCTCACATAACAACCACCCATTGTTTAAGATCGAAGCAAAAACTATTTGCTTGGTTGTATGGAAGTATAGATATTTTAAATAAATTGAGTTTTTAAACGTTTATTATCAGTTTTCTAAGACTGAGTTCTATGTTATGCTTGAGGAACCCAACCTTAGAACGTTTTGTTAAGGAATATAAGCGGAGTTGTGATGTTTCAAACCTTATAAAAACTTTTAAAAGATTGATAATGTTTTGACAAAACCTATTATTATCTCTATAATGGCTTCATCTTCCATTCACTATGAGTAATTGTGAATAAGTTTATAACAAAGTCAATGACAATCGACAGAATTGCAGTTTCATTCATTTTCTGACTCTATAGTGATGGAAAATAGTTACAAAAAGTTTTTTATAAAAAAATAAAAAATAATTATCGTTTGTGTGTTAAGATTAGTGGTGTGCAGAATATGCGAAATTCACTATTATATATATGGTTATAAATAATCTCAGTTAGGTATAAAATTCATACCTTTTGTATGCTGGGCGGGGTCCCGGAGGCTGGTGAAGTAGCCGACGAGCTGTTTGACATTGAAGAGTTCGAGTCATTGCTATTCTGAAATGACAAGGGGAAATGAGAGTCGCCGGGGACCAAATAAAGAACCGTTTTCCATATCAGCGGTTCGCTAAATGGAAAAACTGTGTTTCTTGGTGGACGGCGTGTTTATTAAAGTGGATTTTTTTGTATGCGAGAGCTACCATCTATTGTCAGATGCGATTAAACAATCTAGAACAACTAAACACAATTTTAATACAGCTGTGTTAGATCGCGCGGTTAGATTGCGCTCGTGACTGTGCTGTAATAATTATAAAAAATATCCTTACATTCAAATAAACATAAAAAATAAAGTACCTAAAATATTTTTGAAAAAAACTTAATAACATTCTATGGCTCTACGTAAATTATTGATATGATTAATTATGCCGTAATACAAAGTACAAAGATTACAATTTAAGTTGTTTATCGTTATAGCACAAAGACACTCACAGTTTATAAGACTTTTTGTCCCCTTATGCCAACCACGTGAAACTTTACGGCACTCAGATAAATCAAACTATAAAAATATTTAAATAGCAAATGTGACAATACGATTTCTATAGTGGCTGTCTAAACGGTATAATATATAGAAGTCACAATAAAATGGTTAGTCCGTATGTCATCAGATTAGCCTTTTGTTCGTGGCCATTTCACGCTCTGAATTCCCTTTAACATAGATCTTAATGATATTCATTTGTAATGGGATTGAATTGTTGTCGGCAATTAAATGGAAGTTGTTAGAAAATCCTGCATTATATTCAAGCGAATAACGACAAATCAGTAGTTTTTATTTAATTTGTATTATATAATCTATGCATAAACAAATTAACATGTAAATTTGAAGTCATTAAGGTAAAGCTAAGTTTTATAGAGCTTACATAAGACGTGACATGAGACGAGCTGAGAATGAAGTTATTTAATTGGAGATTTGTTATTTGAATATTCATTAAAAGCAATGGCGACAATAGGTCTGTCTGTCAGTCTGTTTGCTGCGAGCTCCAGGTACACGGACTGATCACGACGCTGGAAGACGTCCAATGTCTGCGATGACTGATGGTTTAGCGTTACGTGTCATAGAGCTTGGCAGGCGTTCAATTCGCTTAATTTGCATTCGAAAGCGCGCTTTGTGTGCAACAGACCTAAATACTCTAAGGATATACTTTGCATTTTGATCGATTTGTAACATATTGTAAGGTTGAATTCTGAAATATTTTACTGTGTTAAACGGACTAGGGTAAACAGTAGTACGAAGCGCATGGTGTCTCTATTTATGTGGGTCGCATAAGACATAAAGTTTCAGGGTCGCATATAATATCATTATTTTCTATTGATTTATTTGATGGATGTAAAGTTTTATAGCATTGACACATGGAAGGAAACGTGACTATTAAACTATTAAATGATGTAGGTAATATTTTATACGATCGTAAGTATGGCTAACTGCATAATTATTGCATTAATAATTTATTGATCATGTATGTTACCTTGAAGCTAGAATTTTTGTCGTAGTTATATTGGTCCATGGGGTTTGACATGGTGATCAGGTCGTTGACGATTTCTGGGGTGCGCAGTGTGGTGTTGGCGCCTTCCGCAGCGAGGAGGTTCATCATGGCAGTGCTCAGGTTGACGTTAACACTAAGATATGCCCCTGACTCTCCGTCAGTACCAACGGCGGCTGTCGGCGACGGAGACGTATCCTCACATTTAATTGTCGGCACTGCTGAGCTAATGCTCGTCGAGTTCATTATATCCTTATAGGGAGCCAGTTTCGCTTCTTTCTCGTTACTTTTTATGAACAAAACTGTTTCTTTAAAACATTAACACTAAGTCTATATCACGGTAGCGCACTATAATTATCACCTATACTAAATATCACTGTTGTGGTAAACTGGTTCTCAATGGCACTTGAGTCTTCCGTCAAGAAATCTTCACGGGATGGTAACGCTCATTACAATGTCACACCTGCAATCAAAGATTGCTTTACGTTAGTTTTGATTTTATTTAAAATTATTATAAGAATGATTAATTACTATCGATCAACAGTAACATTCTAAATGCTATAGAAGGGGTTTATATGTCTAGTTAATCACAAAAAATGGACTATTGATTTTACTTGATTCTGCATAAGGTGTAAAAGAACAGACATAGTACTTTTTGTCCCAAAAAAGCAGTGAATTTGGTGCGCTAGCGTCGGGAAAAAAATGACATACTGAGACAAATCATACAAAAGACAAGTTTCGTTTTCGCAATAAAATCTGACGATTTTGCGAAAGTCACAGCTGGTTTTTAATGAGAGCTATCCGAGCATTCGACCTCGTGGCCAGGATGCGACTCCGATAAAACTCTATTTCACATACACCAATTGCATGTGCGCTGTAAAATTAAAACTAGCGTTTTTTATGACGCATTAAAAACGTTCTTCCGTGTAGCGTCCACTTCATTGTTGAGGCGTCGTGCAAGGGCATTCATGTATTCAGTGAATCTATACCACGCTATCGATGTTTCAGAGAACATACGAAATTGTGGCGATCGATGCATACAAAGACGTGACAATAAACACGATCCGCGTGTTCTGTTACCGCGGGAGCTAAATGTGTCTATTCCCTACATAGCTACGACTCGAAAGCTGCGGAACACCTTGACCTACCGCGTACGTAAGATATCTGAAGTCATATCTGTCACGTAAATACAATAAAATACTGTGCTTTGGTAGCATTGCTGTTCTCCTAATACGATATTATAAGCCGTATCTGCTTAGAATTCTAAAACGCCCGACTATTAAATGTTTGACATACTTTAGGAAGCTATTTTGCCACGCCTCCTCAATACGTTAATTAAATTGAAATAGAAGTTTACCATTGTTGCGTCTGTTAATTATGATTCGTCTCTTGTGGATATTTTCGAAATTATTGTATAAGAGAATTTTTAATTAAAAAAAAAGGTTATTCAAATAGAGATATGGCAACACTAGCAAAAACTTGTTACGCTACAAAAAAAGACTACGTATTACTTAATGTTGATTTTTCCATCAGTAGCCGGATTTCTATTACTTGTTTGGAGAGTAAATGAACATCTGTGCAAATATCTTAACGCATATGAAATTTAAGTTTCATTATTTTTGGTTAAATTAAGGATAACAATTGTTAACATTCGACGTGGGCAGTGTCCATATGCATAATGCTAGTAGGACGTCCGTAACAAAAAAGGAAAATGAAAAATAAATGTATCCGGTCGATAAGCGTGGGCCCGAACTTGACAAATATTTGAATATATATTTACCTAACGGTACAAAACGCAATAATATATCGAAACACATTTCAGAAGAGGGGAAAATCTTTTTGTGAAATGTTGCAACTGCACCATCTCGTTTAGATATATTGAAAGTATCATGAGTGAGAAGAGGATAAAAACTGAGACGTTTCACGGAAAGGGGTCGAGCGGTTAATTCCAAAAGGGTATAAAAACATCAGAATGGTTCGGCCGAGCTGTCTCTTTGTTCCGTATCAGAAATGGGTAACCTAGTTTCAGCCGCACCCGCCTGTGATTTAATACACGTCGGTGGTAATTGCATTACTTTTATTTGCCAAGTAAGTGCACGTTTCAAACGAACCCTTTTATTAAATACGAAGAATAACAAGTAACAATAACGTCATATTAAAAATACGTAGCGTGTGTTAGGTTATATGCGTATGAATACTTGTATATATATATTCACATTTACAGTAACATACGATAAAGGGAACCAGTTTAAAAATTTATTTTAAACAACCATATTACATAATTTACTTGTATACTTATACAACTTGGAGCTTGAGGTATTAAAATTATATGAAGCGATCGTAAAACAATGAATGGACGTTACTTTTATGGTAACTGAAGGTTACTTTGCTGTATTGAGTATTTATATGTTATTTATGAGGAATAAGTAATTTTTTAAATAGCTGGTGAGTTTTTTTTCATCATAATCAAATGTAATTATAATGTTTCATATGTATTACACAATGTTTATTATGAAAATGAAATATTAAACGCTTTTTTTTTACATTCTACTATACTTGTTTATCTATACGAGAATAATTTTAGCTCGCATCAATGTTTTTCGCATTCTGTTCGATCGTACATAAATATTATGATATAACGAAAGAAAATGATTTCAACAATAAAATGTTACCCTGAATAATTTTTTTTTTTTGCATACAAAACAACTAATAAGTTAAGACTTTTTGTTAGTGAATTACCTGCATTTGTTCTACAAATGACATTATAGGTTCGTTAAAAAAACAGCATCTTTTCAATTCAGTTTTAATTCTATTCTAATTTAATATGACTAAGATTGATGACTTATTTGAAACTATCAAATCATTTATAAGCTGTCAAACGACTCACGACAGACAGGCCGACATTAAATATGTAATAATAATTAAATTATATTGTTAAAACATTATAACAAATACATAATAAAGTATCCAAAAGGAGAATAACATCATATTTTTTTTTATTTTCTTACTGGCCATATTTTATACAACTAGTAATTTATTAATTAATTTATTTCGATAAAATAAAAGAATATTAAATTCTAAATTCAAAACCTCGGTTATAAAATAATTTTCTTACATGGAAATTGTACGGTAGCAATTCATTGAAATATTTGCATCTGTAACATAATACGTAACATCAAAATTGATGATATTAAAAAATTGTTTTAGTATCATCCACAAACATCTGAGGAATAATATTAAGTATTTTTAATGCATGTAGTCTACGAAAATAACAAGCCTTAAAGACTAAGTCGGCTGCATGTCAAAGTCTTTTGCTATAAAAGCTCTGTCACGTTTATTAATCTACATCTAAAATCAATAAATAACAGTACCCGATCGTAATAAAAAAATAACTCAATCATTAGCTAACTAAAAACTCTACATATAGTAATTTGTGATTAGCCACGCTCAATTTAAAACGAATTTTAATTAGAAACTGGATTTTACTTGTTTAAATCTATGTTAGTTGTGTTTTTCGTTTATCTTCTTGTAAGTCATTAGGGTCAATGACACTTCTTGACAGTTTTCGAGTACTTTCCGTTTTATTTGGAATAAATTCGTCGATTGAAAACAATTTAAATATGTTGTTGGTTAGCTAGCCGATGTATTTAATTAATAGCTTATCAATATCGATTTATCAATTAATAATACACGAGAAAAATACGGATTGATAAAAATAAGGAAGAAAGATTACTAAAAGAGTCAGCAATGTAGCCGGTGATAAAAAATTAAAACTCCCAAAATCTAAATGGAGTTAAAACAAGTTATATTTAACTTGCGTTTGAGTTGAACGTAGCAACAGAAGCGTTCGTGTCCTTGACACTCGGCAGCGGGCAAAAACTATCGTCCGCAATTTTCGGCTTCGGATGGGTGTGTTTGAGACTCACACAACAGCAATACACAGAGTAAAAACAGCACAGAGCTGGAAATACATCACGGCTTTCTTTTAAATGTTCAATTAGTCTTTAGTTTATTATCATTGATATCGAATATTGATATTATATTTACAATAATGATAAATCTATTTTATTGCTTATAAAATTTTTACAGTTTCTTCGAAATCACCTTGTCCTATTTTAAAAATTTTAGGATGTTAACGACGTAATTAATGCCTTTTTATTATATAAAGTTTCCATTCATGGAAACATGTAATTAAAATTTTTATTACCCACAAATAACAAAACACGTGTATTTTTTATAAGCTTCAAACATTTTGTTTTTGGTAGGAAGTTTTGTTTGTAAAATTATATTCAGTAAGATTACGGTAAAATAATAAAAAAAATATATGAGAGGACATTTTTTTCAGCTGTCTCTGTTCCCACAATAATCTGTGAGACGGCGCAGGTTTTATATATTCTTATACATCGTAAAAGGAACAAAGGAAGTTTGGCAGAGTATTGTTCACTCATTTTTCGTCTGTCGTGTTGTAGACGAAAAAATTTGCATTGAATATTGACGCCCACATGTTGAATTGATTACTAGCCGTGAATACTGTCTATCATTAGTTTTTTTAATACAATTTTCGACATAGGTTCGGTCTAAAATGCCATATGTTAGTAATAAAACATAACACATTATTATATTCCAATTCTTCATTGTTTTTATTTCTGTATACGATAATAACAATAAGAACTGTTCTTTTAACCTTCTAATAAATGTGATAGGTAGATTGGGACGCGGAAAATATAATTAATGATAACCGGAACCCTTCGTATGCTTGGTTTGCTTTTTTTTGTTATATATATATAATACCTATTTAATAATAGCCTCTACTAACTTAAATTATATACTACGAATAGGTATTATTTGTTTAAGTTCAGTCACGTTTCGAAATGATAAGCATTTAATGTTATTCTGAGAACACTACAGATTTGTTTCTTCATATTTTCAAACAAATAAATATATACGTTGTGACCGAGTTAAAGTCTTGAATTAATTTCTATGAATTCAAGCTTTATTGTAAACCTTAACCTAAATAAACCAATGTTATACATTTTCCTTACTCTCATTGTTCAAAGTCAAGGATACGTTTAGAAATACATTTGTAATAGATTATTAACTACACAGCCAATATACACAATGAGTATAAATAGAGATTATAAATAGGCATTAAGTTAATAATAATATTTTAAACTCTCTAACGGTAACAAACAATAGGTTTCTAATAATAAATACGCTTGTATCAAAAACATATACACGGAAAAACTGTAAATATTGATGAAGTCGTAACTTAGTCGCGACCTTCATATATTTATGGCAGGAAATTAATAAAATTATATTGTTCGAATACTCAAAGCACTGGATTAATTACCCAATCCATTGTCCTATTCACGAAACCATATATATTGTGCATAGCTACATTGAAATAGCATAATAGTCTACAAGTATTATATAATGTTTAATTTATTGGGCACGGACCATACCTTTTTTTTAAGTAAAAAGTTTCTATATTTAATTATTTTTTGGTTAAGGGTTTTTCGTCTGTCAAATATCTTTCCAGCCAGTATTTATGTCATGTATATTTTTTTTCAATGGCAACCCTATGTTTAGTTGTTCAAGTAAACAAAATGTCATCCAGTCCTACGCTGCAAGGTTATTTAATTTAGTTTTATGCATATTTTATTTCTTGTATTATATTGAAATACATTTTTTGTAACAGAGTATTATTTGACTGGAATAAAAATGAATCACATGTTAAAAAAAAATGATAAAGTAAAGATATTTTTTGGTAACAATACAGAAAAAAATCATATAAATGCATAACGAGGTTACTTTTATTATAGGGTTAGCCGTAAAACGCTTATTTTATTCCCTACTTCTTGTGTTCAAGAGCGACACGGTTATATCACTAATAAATAGCTTCTAGCATATTTCATTACGAATCACTAAAATATACAAATAAATGTCTGAAGCCCAATTTTTCAAACAACAGTAATAAAAAAAAAATATTGAGGAACCTTTAGTCTGCCTATTACGCACACATAAAAATATATTTGTACACATTGATATTATCTCCTAATTGTCACAACTGGCTGTGACTGAATGTTTAATCATGTTCAAATGCCGTGAGAAAATCGTCTATTCATGAATGGAACTTCTTAATGAGTAATTTTAAATCACTGCCGGTTAAAAAAAGAAATATCAACCACAATATGGCAGTTGAAACCTGGTAGAACAGTTTTTGAAATGATTTTTTCGAGTTCTGACTTATCAGATAGGCCAAATAAATAAACCAAATGTAACTTTTATTATTAATTGTGCCATTGTTACTCTATTGTTGATTGACAGCCGTAACCGCGGCATGACCTTGAATGTAAAGCTCATGGAAAACGAGTTATAAAAGCGTATACAAAATTAATGAAATTATTTTTAATCTGCATTATAAGATATATAACAGTATTATAAAGATGATAAATTTGAATATTAGAACAACATGTGTCGATCATTTTTCATTTTATGGCATTATACCTACCTACTTTTTTTTTTCGGTTCTTAATCCGCCAACACGGTTTAACGGATTCTTCTTTTTGGGTTTATAATAATTTAGGATTTTAAAAATTATTTTCTTGCCGTTTATTGAATAGAAATTTATTCGCGTGGGAGCTGTTTTTAACATTTTAAAGTATTATTACAAATGAATATATACCTTCGATTTAAAAACTTTAATATTAAATTTCTCTACTGAAATAACATCCAGTGTTTTAGCCTTGCTTTTTCATAGACGCTACGAAGGTCATACAAGTCAGTTACGAGATTTATATCTCTTAAATATATATTTCTTATAAATTTTATTTATCTCAACAATTAAGTAGTTACAACTGATTTAATAAAACATTAAGTATTATTTTAATATGCTGTAGACAACTCAACTAGATTTGTTAATTTGACAACTTCAA
Organism: Danaus plexippus; assembly: GCF_018135715.1. Classification (NCBI taxonomy): domain Eukaryota; kingdom Metazoa; phylum Arthropoda; class Insecta; order Lepidoptera; family Nymphalidae; genus Danaus; species Danaus plexippus. Next base: position 4,581,096 of record NC_083541.1, read on the forward strand.
TTACAACTTATTACAACTATGCTTCAAGAAAAGACAATATCTTCCATTGGAGGAATTACTTGTAACTTAAAATTTGCGAATATATATTGTGATATAATTATTTATTTTGTATGTCTCTAAAATGAATTTGTAATAAAATACCTAATGAGAATAAAGCTCAGACGTAAATAAATATATGACTTATATTTAGGTACATATGTGATGTCATTTCGTAATATTTTTATGAACACGTGCAGCGTTGTGGCCTTATGATGATACATAGCTTTTTATCTCACTCCACATTAAGTTCTGGCTCGTGGTTTTAATACGACGAAGAAATGTTTACGTTTTATATCCTACCCACCTAACCGCAAACACTATGCACAATATGTTATGAGATAGAAATATATAAGGTAAACGTAGATATAATAAAATAACATTCGAAACGAACTTCAATAATTTCTTCCATATTTATATATCTATTTATTTAAATGGCTGTATAAATGCTATCCTAAAATGGTGTCTGTGGAGGCGGAACCGGTTATTGAAGTTCAACAGAAGAGTATTCGTTTGAAAGAAAAATTCAAATCAGCGCCGAATATATTATTTAATATAAAAAAGCTCGTGTTTAATAAATGTAAATATTATTTCAAAGTTTATAAACATACGATATTCGGTTATATATTATATAAATTTCCTTATATTATCTGTGGTATTTCGAAAAACTGCAGTCTGCAGGTAATGCGGGCGCGGCGGCTGTTAAATTTATAGAAATTAAATTTCGACAGTCCAATGACTTTGAAAACACAACTTTCTTAATAAAAAACTATGCACAAGACTCTAGTAAAAATTATTATTTGTTAATTAAAAATACTATTAATGAAATTAATTCAATTATGTTGTTAATTCAATTTACTGTAAATTTTTTCCTATTATTCATGTTTCAAGTAATCGCTATTTCTTATATAGCTCCTTCAAATCATATTTGTTTGCTTAGTATTTTATATAAATATGTTTGTACTAGATTTCATACTAAGCTATATTTTTATTCATATTAAATCTATTTCATAGATATATTTACTTCTAGCTGACAACATATTTTGTTAAGTTTGAGTAATTATTTTATATAATAATAAAGAAATATATACAGAATTGAACAAGGAAAATTTAAGACACTTCAAAATGACCAATCGGTGTATACATATTAGTTATTCGTATGATGACATATTAGTTTTATTACTTATTCATACATGTCAATCCATCATAAGAAACGTTTAAAAACGTGTAAATAATAAGAAAAAATATATAAGAGAATATCTATTAAATTCAGAGTAATATATTGTTATATGTATAGCATTTAATTGTAAAGGTAGGTTTTAAAGTTATCTGTTATGAAAATTAAACTATTGAATTATCATAATAAAAATGTACCCTTAGTAAATGTCACGGTTTTATTAATCAATCTGTTTTTCATAACCTACCTATACGCGGTTATCCTAAACTGGCCCACGCCGCTGTCAAAACATCCAATGTCATTCGTTATTGAAATCGGTTCGAACAATAGTTACATCTCTTTCCTGAATATTAATTGTAATTTTGTTTTTATACAAAAAATTTTTAAATTGAAAAAACTGAAATTGGAAAAAAATTCAATTAAAAAAAATTGAAATTCTAATGTTGTAAAAATCACGTCGTACATTTAATTCTAATATTTAGTCGAAAAATATTTGTCTTAATAGTTAATAGCGCGTAAATGTCAATTGGCCAAACCTTGAGGTAGCTTAGCGTGTATGTGTCATTATAAATATATGTACCATTCAGAATAACTTTAAAACTTAATATAACCTAATTAAATTTATATTTTCTGAAGATATTATGAAATTAAAATTGATACTTTGACTTTGCTTAAAATTAGACGTCTGTCATTAATATGACTAAAATTGAAATGGGACAATAACTTGACATCGGCAAGATCTATAGAGTAACGCCACTAACCAAGAGAAAGAGATTGAGACGATAGAGTTTGTACTTTTTAATACATTTTTTACTCTGTGATAATCGAATTGTTTCGTTCCGATTCCGCCAAGCAGATAATGACGGCGATAAAATTGAAGACAAAAGAAAATTATTAAAAAGACGGTCCAATAAAAGATACGATAAGATTATAAAAGCAGTGTTTTATTATCAAATATACAACGAATTCAAAGTTATAAGCTGTTAAATAACCAGCTTTAAGATCCGGTGTCTTGATTAATAAGGTAATTGTTTTAAACGAATCTGCCTATTCAAATTTTAGGTTAAGGCCATTACCAAGATTTAACTTCCAATTAATGTTAACATATTTTCCTCGTACAACATTTGCGTATCATTTTAATCTTAATGGATGTAATTTTTTTCTGATAAAAAATATATATATATATATTTTACAATCTTTACAATCGCGATAGTATGATGAAGTTACGGAATAATTATGGCTCTGTACGCTTGAGGTAAACAAAGCTTTATGGCTGTTCATATATAAATGAAATTTAAGAATACGTTAACGACATTGGCTGTATAATAAAACACATGTGTCCGACAGACTTAGTGCTTAACAGGTATATGAAACGATCATATGGCTATAGTTATGAAAATTTATGACAATAAAACAATATATATATAATTTAATTTAATCGTTTATATACATAACAATGTTTGCGCCCAATTATTAAATATGGTGTTTAATAAAGTATATTATTTATATAAAGTGGCAAGAATTTCAAAAATATTACTAAGTACAATAATAAAAAGCAACAGAAAAAATGTTCTAATTATAAATGGACGTTAAGAAGAGGTTTTACTTTAAAAAAAAAAATGTCGATAACTCCCTCCTCTAAATGACCTCGAAGATGTGGCGATAGTCTGATTAGGGTTTTACGAGCACGGGGTTTATGGCCCACTACCGCACCTAAGTACCATATAAACATTTAATTTGCTGGGTAATGGGGTTTAAGTGCGAAGGTGAAGGTTCCTCGCTAAATATCCTTTTTAACCCTAGACAATATTAAATTAAATACTTTAAAAATTTATTATAAGTTATAATCTATATATACTTAGTATATATTTTTGTTTATATATACAGTTTAAATTATTTGGACACAAAAACATATTTTGAATTTTGGTTTCATAAACAAAACATTTGTTATCCAAATTGGAAAATCTGTACGGCCATTCGTAAATAAAAGGACTGTTTCGAGCCTTAATGTTAAGTAAAGCAACATTACCGCAAATCTACGTTTAAATAACGTTGTCCGACAAGAAAATACTTTAAAAGGCTGTGCCCACGCCGGCAATAAGCGATAGGACTTCATTTCAAACCACATAACAGTTTCATTACCAAAACATTTATACTAATCTGTTACTTATGGACTGAATCAATAAGAATTATTATTGTCTGTTCATATTAATTAACAAATTATCAACTGATAGTGGGTGTGTACTATTTATTACAAATGGAAAAAAAAAATAGTATTAATCAACAATTATTGTTCATAATTTAAACCAAAAATATATTGATCGTATTAATTTATACATTCCAATCATTTAATAATGAATTATCACGAGAGGAAATACATTACACCGCCCACGTTCATTATTTATAGGTCGTCTAGGTCGTATAGGAAATCGGTACGGATTTTTCTTAAATCTTCCACGGCCTTTTGAATTCACCTTCATTGAATGTTGTTCTAAAAACTATTTAACTGACAGTAATTAATTGCAGTTTATACGTTGAATATCACGTTATAGAAGCTTACTTAATACGACCTTTTGATTTAAATTATCTAGCATTAATATGTATTTGTATATATAAATATATTTTACCTGTCTTCGCTTGCTTTTAGAGTTATTGAGGTTTTCCATTTGGGGTGTATAGAACGAAAGATTGATTTCTTTTTTCCGACACTATATCTACTTAAATAAAATTTTTATCTAAATTTATATAATAGTTTTTGATAGATTATTATATATATTACATATATATATATAAAATAAACCAAGTGCCAACAAACTAAAGGTACAAATGATTTCAAAAAAACCTGTATCCTCAATTGGAAGGTCAATAGCGGAACGCGCCGCTAATGGTTAGGTACTTGCGTAAGACCTAGCTTAGGCTCTATGGCCACCAGGTGGGCGTATCCTCGCTAGTTCAGCTCCGTGATTGGCCGCCAGCCTGTGCTAGTTGCATTTCACTTGTCCTGACTTTAAAGCAGTTTTCCACATGACTCATACAGGATTTAAGATTTTAACGACCTCAACTTGGTTCAGTATAGGAATACTTAAACAGCCAACACAACACCGTTCTCATTACAATTTCGTTTGTTAAATGAAATGTCGAGGGACAATTAAATTATAACGCTCTTGGAACTAGATACTTCTATGAATATTTGTTTCTATTCTATTTGATAGATATCTAAGATTATCATTAGTGTTAAGTTTGTTTTTTATTTGCTATTGAAATTGAAATCGCTTTTTTCAATTAAAACACATTAAATGTATACGTAAACTACAGACATTGTTTGTCTTATTTTATATTGAGAGCTTTATCATTGCGACATAAGAACAAAATATGTGACATGAACATTTCCTCTAACTGTGTTAATCTATACAAATTCGACACTCCATTTTAATTGCTGCCATAGTAATGGACTCTTTAAATTCCAAACAGACGTCAAGAAACATCTCCCCGGCAGTAAAACTGCTTGTGACATAAAAAACTGTCGCAACTTTGATCACATCTGTAGTCTTAAAATGCTCACCAACTTACCGACATAGTTTTTTTTTAATACTTATATTAAAACATATGAATTACTTACTTATTTATTTTAAGTTTTTTTAATGTTCACAAGAATTAAATTTAAAATATTATATGCTACCATCCTAACAGTCCTATCAATATTAAAGACAATTTTTTTTTGCTTCTCAGTTGGATTTTGATATTTGTATGTATATGTCTCAATATAATAAACGTTTTTTTTATTATTCTTATACAATATTATTTTAATTTAGACACTCATTCAGTGAGATTAAATTCTCTTACTGAGGCCGATAGCTATGAGCTTAGGACTTTCAAGTCTCAACGCGGTCGTAAATCTACTAAATACATGAAATTGCTTTGAAATAAAATCTAACTATCTAAGTAAAATATAAAATATTACACAATGTCTTACTAATAGTCTTATATCGGGGAATTCACGTAAGGAATTTTCTACTGATGAATGCAGTCAATATTCGATTGAATTGTATTCGAAATTTTGCAAAATAAGAAAGTCAAATTTGTTTTACTTACAAAATTTTACACTTAATTTATTTTTTTGTATAAACTAATTTAAGCTTACAATAACTTGTTACAAATATTTAATATATACTTATAATGTATAAATACTCGTATATGACATAAATATGAATTTATTTGTAGTGATACATGTGTTTTTGTTCTTATTTTGGCTTAATTTTGTATTTACTATTGAAAAATGATTTCACTAGACAAACAGTAAAACTGAAAATATATTTTTTTATAACCTTTAAAAATTAAAGATTATATTTATGAGTGTAAACGAGAAATTTTTTGGGTATTTATAGATAAAATCGTAGAATATATACATTTGGGTACTCGTCACATATCTCAGATATACAGCTATGTCCAAACTAATCTATATGGCTGTGACATTATATAGAGATTGCACCAGAAGATGGGTATGCGTAATTAATAGCTAAAATATATTACCATTCAATTTACAACGCTTCGTAACAAAGACAAGTCACGAACTGCTTATGACAAATGAATGGTTACAATATGACAAAATTTCATACTGACAATGATATAAAACAAATAGGACGGAACCCTTCGAGAACAAAACAACGTACACAATGACCAGACAGTAGAACAAAGGGTTCTAGATAATAGATATATAATGAAATCAAAACAAACACGCACAGATAATAAATTTGATTAAACAATCAGCGATCCAGAAGTATTCATCTTGAAGGTAATATTTGAAAAATGAACGAAATTCCCATTTATAATAAAACGGCCATTTGAAATGTCATGCAAGAGGTATATATAAAATTAATTAAAGTTGAATAATTTATTAATTATAATGAATTATGTTATAAGTCTGTTATACACGATCAGATATAACTTTCGTCTATCATCACTATTGCACCAAACACATCTTAAAGGCCCGTATTCTTATAAAAAAAGCCTCAAAAAATATACTCATTTATTTACTATGCTATTAAATTTACAAAGTCAAACTTAATAATGTATGCTTCATAGTAATAATGATTTGATTTCAATAACACCTGTTGTTAATCCCTTCGATTGAAACTCGACACGTTTACTAAACGCTGACATTTTGAATTCCATCTAATATTATAAACAATTTATTTGTAATACGATAGCTATTATGACTGTTGCACACTCAATACATATCGGATGAGTTCTGGAGAATTTACGTCTTTCACCATATAATAATATTATTATTAGATTCGTTTAGCTAGTAAAAAATAAATGTAGTGTGTAACAGACGTTATAGCCGACAAATTTCTGTTTTATTTATTATAACGTCACAAAAAATAAATGAGTTGTCAGGGCGTTCCCCTCACGATTTATAAACGACACTTATTGTAGGTCGCTTAGGAAATCATATTATGTAAGAATTTAGACAATTTACAAGAATCTAACTAAATTATTTATCATTAAAAAAATATATATAATTTGTGACGTGCGAAGGGCGGGATTTTATTATGAAATAGTTTATCCTTTGAAACGATTTATTTCATTATAATTAGGTATATGAGGGTTTTTTTTTATTAAAAATACCGTGCCAATAACCAAAGCTAGCGCGGGCTGGCAGAAAGCCCGTGGAAATCGTATTTTACATACATAATACTTGCTAATGGTTAAAAAACAACGGATGAATTACGTTAGCGGAGATATTCCAGTGGAATACACAGATTTCATTTAAAATACAATACTTACATTGTTTGATTTGTCATTGAAGTCAGAAATTATAATAATTATAAAAATCGAATCTTCATAACGAAACTAACAGAATCAATTACAATGATTTTTTTATTCTAAATTCAAATTGTGATGAGTTAATATTTTTTTTTTTATAAAAAAAGATATTACTTAAAGCAAATATTATATAAATACTTGTTTTATATTAACAGATGTTTGAAATCTGTAAATGCATTACGAGACATCGACCCAATTCGAATCTGGCAATCGGCCCGAATGTTTTTTTCTTCTCAGGGAAACCATCCGTCATTTTGTTTTCATTACACGGATATCATTTCGCGTCTCCCATTCATAATAAACAGCTAATAGTAAAAATTCAATAATGTTATTCTAGTATGATTTACATAAATATACTTAAAAATATTGGTATATATTACTTATTTTAATAGTGTTTCTGACTTATATGACATGTACTTTTTTTATTTGATGACTATACCAGATTCAAATTATAGGTCTTTATAATCTGTGGAATGTCATGGAAATCTGATAGCTGTACTTATCTAATTAATTTAAAAAAATCCGCTGTCCCTTTTTAACATTTTGATTTGATTAATTAATTTGTATTGATAAGCTAATGAATAACGTTCGAAGGAGAGATGGTCGAGGTCGTGTATAATTAAATATTTAATTGTTTTACTTCAATACGAAATAAGAAGACGAAAATAAATAAAATTATATATATCTACTAATATTGATTATCAAATAATACAAGTCTCTAAGTACATTTTGTATAGACGACATTAAAGCATATAAATAATTCATCGATTAAACGATTCTAACAAGAGGTTTTATATCCCGTTTATTTGTTGCAAAATGATAATTGCACGCGCGCGCTCCAAAAAGGTTTTAATGCAACCGTATTTGCTATAGATCTCAACTTTGCAAAAAATTCCTAAACTAAAATGCAATAGTTACATAGCTTATACATACTTGAAGTGTGTTTTATGATATCAATGGAACATAAGTTTTCATTTTATACGAACATCACAGATATTTTAACTTCACCATTTAACAAGAAACAAAAAATATCACAGATAACGTATAAGGAAAACCGTACATTGTATAAAATCATAAATAACATGAACCAGATTAAAAATGCACACACAAATGAGATGCTCGAAATGTTTTCCTAACACATATAATACCATAGCTTCAACAATACACATTCTGAACGCGTACAGAACAAATCGTTGAATATTAATACTCATTATATATGAAGAATTTAACACCTCGGTTATTGAAAACTTGCCAAACGTCCGGAACTACCTGTCACTTTATTACCGCTTTTTAACGCTAAATTACAAGTTATATATATAGAACCTATTTATATTTAATATGGCATTTCCACTGAAACATAAAATTGTTTTGAATACTGTACCAAAACAACGTTACAATTTTTTTGTTTTGTTTAGATAATATATAGACGTAAATTCATTAAATAAATATAAATTAACAGATCAGCCAATTGCGCAGGTTTTTTTTTTCTTTTTTCTTGTTTGGCTTTTCAATATAATCAATATTAATTTATTTTGTGAACGCGTCCTAAACTTTTTGAAATCCGAACTCGAATATCATAAAATCCATTTGTATTCAACATCAATATATGACAGGCGTGGGCCAGTGTTTTTTAATAAAACATTTTGCTTCGATTAAGTTGGAGGCGAGCCAAATGTTAGATAATATCCGTACATCTTCTGTACCAGCGATTCTTTTATCATAATATTTAAAAACATTGTAATTATAGAAGTCAACTTTAATGTTCCTTTTATGTGATTCGTTTCATCACAATACCCGTGTGCAGCTCGAAACTGGAGTAAACGTTCACCTCATAATTAAACCAGGAGATTTTTAAACTATACCATGAGTTCACACGTTTCTTTTTCCTTGAATAATACTGTTAACATATGATGATATTCTTACAAGAAATATTGAAGAAAATTAAATGATTTTGTCCTTAATAACGTATAAAGTAAGCTGGCCGATTTTTATTGACGACATTAAGTAGGACGTTTTAAATGTCAGTTATATTTTTTAAATTAAGAAACCTAAAAAGAGGTGGTATTAAATAGTTTTTATTAATATTTGATGTCGTTTCGTGGAAGGCTATGTTTTCATAGTGACTTGCATCCACATGTGTAGCTATGTTCACACCCGATACATTAAAATTAAATAATAGCTCAAGGCCCACTATTTCAGTTTTATGTTCGCGTCTCGCGGTTTTTACTAATCAATTTCCTGTTATAACATAAAAATTTTACTTACATTTCTAGTGTTGCATACTAAAAAATTACTATGATTTATTTCTATGCATACGTCACTTTGCATCACATTTTATAGATAATAAATATAATAATTAACAATAGATAATCAATCCAGAACGTAACAAAATTGAATATATGTAATTTTCTATATAAAAATTTCACAATTAATTAAAATATTTTCAATCATCTAACAAACATAACATTTTAATATCATGTTATTGTATTTTCGATGGACAACTATCGAAAAGACAATAACATTATTAAATTAAAAATTATTTATTTAAATGACAGCTAATAAAAATATGCTAAGTGAAATGATTTCGTCGGGTAAGCCAAAACTCATAGTCCCAAAATAGTTCTGATTAAAATTGGTAACGAAATCTTATGAAATCAATTTAAGAGAAATCTTATCATACAACTTTTGAGTTTATTTAATTTCGATAGAATAATTGAAATAAAATTAAAACAAGAGATAAACCGAGCATTTCCTATAAACTGAATATATTTCTCAAGAGAGTCACAAATAAACATGGCGACTGAAATAAGACATAACCTATTTTGATATTCGTATTCACTATCAGAATAGTTTTTATATCGAGTATTCCACAGACTAAAAATAATTATCAAAAAAACTACCAAAGACTGTTTGATTTTCATAACCTTGTAGCGGAGTGCCATCGCGTATAACCTCGAAACGAACTAATGTTTTCAATTTGCATATTTACGTTTTACGACAACTATAATAATGAGGATTTTATTTTTAATTGATTAATGAAAACTTTTTAGAAAACCACATAAAAAAAGTTCCTTTGCCTCATATTATATATTTTTATGTTTAAAAACCTATATGTAAAATTATATTTTTAATTAACTTTATTTATGTGAATTCACGTTCGTGTTAGCCACACCTGGTGAGGTGAGGTATGTTATACAGCTTTTACACATATTATACGAGGTCATTTCGTTTTATAATAGTTTGTAAAATATATTATACACTTAACAATAAATATAGATTTGCTTCGTTTTAAATTAATTCATATTGGTAGACCAAACTTGTATTAATCACCGATGCAATATTTTAATGTTACCATATAAATATATGATGGTGTATTATTGTATGTATATATTATTTTTAGTGAATAATACTTAGTACTAACAATACCTTTTCTAATCACCTTTATATATCTTCCAGACATTATTACAGACAAACATAATATGTATGCTTAAAATTAAAAATAATCTTATCACGTCTGACGACGTAATATAATAATATACCCCATTACATTTACAACTAAACACGTCTTTTATATATATATATTATAGTGCAAAATTAAGATCGTAAGTGCACTTCAAAAACACCGCTTATCATACGTGATATCGACAAATTGTTATTGACTGGCGACCTCTCGCTCTCGGTTTTATCGTTGTGTACAAAATTGTAACAAGAAACTTCTATATAACCCAGTTTGAAAGTTACGTGGGATGCAAAACGCTGAATAAAACCGCCTTCAGTTATAATCTTATCATGCTAAGCAAACTTATATAGAGAACTATAGAAACTTATATTACCAATAATTATTTCTCACCTCATATACTTATACATTTTGTAGGGTTAAGTGTCTTATTGTATAATTTAGTCGTAAAAAAAAAGTAAATTTTCTATTAATCTAGACGCTTCTATCTGTGATTTATTCGCATCTTTTACACAGTATGTTTTTTTAACCGCAATTATAAACTGCCAACGGTGTCATTAGCGTCCATAATCTCGATTCAGTCCTGCCGGCGCCTTTGATGTCGTACGTCTAGATAATTGCGGAATTAATGACGTGATACGCAATGTTTTATCACTATCAAGACTGCTCCCAGTCTGTGCACTAAAGGTAGCCTTGGATTCGGTTAGACTAGTTAGCGAACACCAAATCGAAAGACGCAATCGAGATTTCTGAATGACTAATTCGAATCTGTACGAAAAATTATAGTGTACTTAAATACAATCGGTCTACTTTATGTTAAAATACTGCTCTTGATTAAGACTGCTTTTGTAAAAATAATTATATAATATTTCTACTACTTTTTATCTATCAACATTCTATATATTGCACATGCATCAATGTCAAAAATCTAATTATCCTTATACGCTCTTACAAAAATAACTGTAACATGTCTGATGAAATTTGAACTAATAAAGACATGCCTTAAAAGTGAATTCATATGTAAATATTCTTTTTTTTTTTCAATAGATACATTCATATCAAATAATCGTAAACCCTTTAGAACGACTAAGGCAATACCTATTCTAGCTCATAATATTATTATATAATAGTCTAAATTTCTCAAAATAAAAGTTCTAGAACTATTTTAAACACCATAAAAAGCAGTCATGAGACCTTCGTCCAACATAAATGAATGCTTAACGCCCGTAAACATTTAATTTCTTAAGCGAAGTAGGTCATGACATAGTAGCATCTGTTTTATGAGTTGTTACATCTTAAAAATATATAATTTGATAAAGAATATTGGGAGTGTACACTAAAAACCTCTTTTAAAAACGGGTATACGTGACAAACGACAGATAGTCTAAAACAGTACCCAAATTTCTGAGCTTTTAATGTTATTAAAATAATTAGGGTAATGGCACTTTGATGAAATGTAGAAACTTTTTTATAAGAGAATTTGACTTGATTTCACATTATATTTATAGAACGATTCTCCTTACAAATCCCAGACAAACATATCCATAACGCAAAGGATACACTAACGAGCTAGCAAACAAACGAAATTAAACCTAAATAGCTGGCAAGGCTAATGTACAGAGGCGTCAATAGATCTCTCTGGTCACATACCGAGCTCGACCCCTAACCTGATTACTGCTTTATTGGGTCACTGGCTTTTCGACTATCACGTACAAATTGCTTTTTTAATTTTCATATTTAGGCCAAAGAGGTTTTGTGCCAACAAGGTTTTTACAATATTCAGCTTCAATATGGAATCTCTTTACTATGTTCTCTTCTGTCTAGAATTAAAATTATTCGAATTAGGATCTTATGTTTCATGTTTATTATTTTAAAGCTAAATTTATTATAACTTAATCGAAATAATTACATAAACAGATGTAAACAAAATTAATAGGGACATAAAAAGTTTTATAGAGTAGAAAAGGGACTGGCCAAAAATAATTTTTAAACAAAAAAATTATTAGTGAAAAAGTTAATATGTACTTTAAATGAAAATAAATTTTGCGATGTCTTCGTCATAAAAAAAAAGAATAATTTTTAAAAAACAACGATTTTGTATATTTCTTAAACGTAAGATAACTTAATATATCATAGCATAGTATGAGCAAGTAATACAAATAATTACTAAGAAATTATTTAATTGTATTTCTTATTACCCGATAATGTAATATACAAAGATAATGAACGTTTCATATCAACGGAAGAATTGCTCAACAATTTATTATGAGAATATTCAGATATGAAAGCAATAAAGTTTGATAGGAGACGTCATAAATATAGCGTGAGCGTTTTATAAGATTCCGTCTAATCCTTCGTCCTATATAGAGACAAAACAGCTGGCCATATATGCACACAGTCTTGTGGATGTTTGTTCATTACAGAGCCAATATTTGAGATACAGCTCGGGTCAGGCTTCGACCATTTGCGAGTGCAAATTTTCCGAGATAAAAATAATCTTCCAAGGCTTATTAAGATTACGAGATATCGTCCGTTACAAATTAGAACGAAAGAATATATTAATCGTATTTCTTTGTACACCGGAAAAACGGTTTTCGAACGTTATATATATTTTTACAATAATTTATAGTCTGAATGAATTGAATACTTCGTAAAAAATGTTCACTATGATAAATTTATACATACAGGATTTTTAAAGTTTAATTTAATAATGTAATATGAGTTTTATATAAAACTTGTTGATATTAATGTATAAAATTTTATTTACCTTAAGATCTTTTTTTTAATTTAATTCAAATCAATTTTCTATAAATGAAAATTAATTTTTATTTTCACGTTAATTGTAGTATACATATATACAATATATCTCCGATACATCTATTGAAATACACTTAGGATGCTTTCGGTGCATGTTTCGAAGTATTTAATATTTATCTTATGAATTAAAACAGTCTGTATAAAAAAGTCCGTTTAATATAAAAACGTTTGCATGAACGCATTCTGCCGATATGCTTGCGATTATTATTTCACAAAGATGTTATTAAAGGAGATTGTATATCATAACAGGATCTAGGTTACAACTCAATAGTCAATATTCCATTCACGCGGTGTTCTCGAGATGAATTGCAAATCAAGGGGATTTATCAGCTGAGATTCCTTACTGAATATATAATATTATCAGTATCTAATTATAAACATCTCGCATTAACGATGTCTACTTTATACATAAGCAGTAAATATTTAGTTGCTAATTGATAATTACATTTGATAGATTATATTAAATAGAATATAATTTCAATAAAGTAGATTTAGTACAGAGCTAGGTGTCATAAAAAAAATTATTAAGAAAATAATACATTTTTAAATAAACCGTACATAATCAGTTGGAAAGTTTATTTATGTGTTTAAAAGGAGCTTCTATTGAATTCATGTTTTTTTTAAAATATACCTAAATATTTAAAAAAGGAATGGCTTATACTGTTTATATCTTTTTAGTTTGCTTTCCTTTCAGTAGCAATAGCAATCGAGATAAGAGAAGTTGATATTAAAATAATACTACCGAAGTTAATATTATTAGTTTTAGTTTTTTTCCAAATAAAACCTGCCTTGATATTATTTAATTTTGTTTATGCTTTATGTATAGTATAGGTCATACAATTCTATAGGACGGAACAATTATTTCAGCAACAAATTGTCACTCACATCCAAAAATAACTTTCAATTGCTGACAATGCTAGCCGGTTGTAATTTAGTACAGAAAAATCATGCGACCTCAAATTATGTACACCATTAAAAAATTTGAATATAATAGACGCTTAAGGATTACATATTGGACAACTGAATTGTGGGAAAGTGGGACAATACGAGAAAAAGCTGATTCGAAACTTGGCTTCTTAAAATGGACGTTCGTAAATTTCAAAAAAAGAATGCATTTATTATTCATATTTCACAATGTTAGGGGGATTATAAAAATATATTTGTAAAATAATATAATTTATATAATGTTCAGTCAGCCATTGACAAATAAAGCAAAAATTTATCGTCGACGCATATTTGATGCCCACTTGAAGTTCGACAGCTTCTCGAAAATTAACAAACAAAAATCAACAAACATTGGATCTGTTAATGTGAGTGGCGTGTCGTAACACAGGCCCTCCCAGCACATTTTATATTGACCTCAAACCAAGGGCATCAAAACCGACGAATTGTATAGAAACAGTGCTAATTTATTATTTCTGTAAACGCATGACTTCCTCCCTTTTAGCTGTAGGAAGTGATTAAGTGTTATTTCGATAATAAAAAAAATAACAACAACTCCGAACATGCACATTCTCACGACCGACACCTACCTAATGTATGTGTGAAGGTAATGTCTTAACGCATGAAGGTTTGTTACATTAGTTTTTATTTGAAACAAAATTCTGTTCAATATTTGTTGAATGAAACCTTAATGGGAATATATTTTTTTGAATACACTAAGACGTGACTTTGTTTAAAGTTCGATATATTTTCTAATCGGCAACAGTTTAAATGTGAAGGCTCATTATTCACGGTATGTGTGTGTGCGTATGTTTTTATATGTATGTGTGGGTGTGGTAAAAACAAACACGTAATAATTAACATCCTCTGTATGTGTGGAGGCCGTTGGTTGTGTGCGTCTTATCACGGATACGTCTTAACTCCTAACGCCAATACATCATGGGACTCGACAAAACGTTCGTATTGTTACTTTGCAATAACTTTTAATGGCTTCCAACATGACCATTTTAAATGGGTTAGTTGTTCGTATGCTTTATAACTAATTAACTCACGCTTCATAGCTGGTTTCTGAAGTATGTAGTCCGTAAACTTCAGACTCATGTTGAAATATTCTCTTTATAAAGAAATTCAAACATTTCTTACGTAGAATTTAATTATGTTACAACAAATTAAGGTCATTCCCATAGACAATTGATCCGTTGGAAGCTACATCTTCACTTTGTTTAGAATGAGATGTGTCTGTTGATATAATTGCAATATCTTAGTCATATGTTAGTTACGCAATTGATAATGTATATTCAGGATGTAAACCCGTAAACATAATATAATGATTCATAAACCAGACCATATCGCAATATAAATTTTTACATTATACATTATACGGATAACAATCCTAATATTTTTATTGTATCGCGGTTTAAAAGTGAACAAAAATCTACGAAAACAATACTTACTACTCTTATTTTCCTAGAAACTATCTGGTAGTTAGTAATAGTATGACATCCTGAACAAATACCGATATTATTAACGGTGTTTAATAGAATCTGAACTGATAGAAGTTTTGTTTATTCTGTTTTCTTCTGTACCCATAACACATATTTCCACCACCACATACTATGCGTTTAAAGTTTTCCATTCATAAATATTCGCACATGCCAGTGTCAACGTAGGATTATGAATAAAAAAAAACCATAACCGCTGCGTATGTAGCGTAGATGCAGACTTGTATTAAGGGTACAGATTAAAAAACAGAATAACAAATAAGAGTACTATTTTATGCTATAACAAAAACTATGTACATATTGTTTTATGTGTGGTTAAGTTTAACTAGATGGCAGCACTAAACCTTTTTAGTTCGATCTGAGCACTAAGTGTTTAACCAATTAATGTACTTGGGTGTATTAATAAATTATATATAAACATATAATATATATAAATTTATTAATATTCAGTTTATTCTATAAACAATAGTGTAGACAGACCAACCGACGTCAGTCTCGGTTCTAAATGTTTGGATTAAACAATAACAATGCTCATTATAATTTGTAACTACCCAAATAACAGCCGACTTTACCTCCAACATATAACGAAATCAAATACATTTGTCATCGTTATTACGAATGAGGTTCAAAATTTACCATATAACATTACATAACGTAATATGCTACGTTATAGCCGAATGTTTTTTTTGAACGTTGCAAATTGTCTCGGATAATTCTTAAATTTGCTAGACTTACGTCTGAAAGAAACGCTTTCAGATAAATACTTATTGAATTCTTATGTGCATGAATTCTTAAACCTTTATCTTAAATATTGTCATTTAAGGCATTTCTTTATAAAAATATGTCGATTACCTATCTTTTTTTTAACACAATGTAGAGCTGCTTTTAATGTTGAATCTATTTAATTAAAAATATATTTTATTTCTATGGATTATAGAAGCGAGATAAGACATTTAATATTTCAGTTATTATGCTATGAATACAATACGTCGTTAGTAATTCTGAAAAATACATAGAAAAGATAGCGCTGGTATGAGAGTCGTTTTTAACATAAACCAAGGCTGTACAGCTTGTAAAATATTACTAAGTTATTCATAATAACACAATCATTGTCGTTTGCTGAAAATTTATTGCCGTCGGACAATTACTTGTCAATTTTGTTGTTTCAAGACACGTATCTACAATATTGTTTGTACTAAGGAACTATTAATGCGAATCTTAAAATTGCACTGACAGCAGTACCTCGTATAATAAACGTATTAAGTCATTCCAATCGATTACGTTAGGATTTCATTAATGATTTTCGAATGACAGCATCTTTATTATTTGTCAATTACTTAACATGAAAACCCGTTTCTGTTGGCATTTTTTACAGTTGATATTAAATATATTGTAGATCTTTCTAATAAGAATCATATATTCGTTTGTCATCTGCGGTTTGACCTTCCTTTTTTCTATTATCTTTAACAAATTGACAGAACATGTTTTTACCAGTTGTGCATACCAATAGATACGTTTGCAGCAAATTAAATCAACCAATAGGAACCCTTGATTATTTTCGTTTTCATGATTGATAGTGATAATTGGTTATTGATAATATTAATAATTATGAAAAGGTGCATTATTTATTACTATGTGTTATAAGTTCCAACTGACATTTAAAAATGTTTAAAGTTTAGACTATTTATGCGAATGAAGCCATAGCATAAAAAAAGTTTATACATAGACAGCTCTATTCACTATTGTAGACCGTTTAACATCGAAGGTTTTCAATACGTATGTTGACATAAGATGTCAATACCGATAATTTTATTTGGAACAGTGAAAGTGTGTAAATTACAATGAAAACTGATTATGTAAGAGTAAACAAATACACGACCGGAGATGATTCCCTGGTTATTGCTTTTGTAAGTTATTTTTAATCATCATATAATTTTTATGCAGGAATTAGAATTGTATGACGTGGGGCAAACTGTTTTAAAATTAGGTTGTATTTATATTTATTCAAGAAATATTCTTGTATATAATGATTTATATTATAATGCAACGAAAACACGCTATAATAATGTTTATGAATGTCGTTAAGTCGTCGGAAATCATCAATAAAAATGTACCTCGAAACTTCTACAATAGTATGTAATTTATGCAAATGAAACGCTTGATTATAATATAAATCATGAACATCCATACAAAATTTACGACTTCGAAGCGGAAATAAGCAACTCTCAGATGGTCAGGGAAGGAATATACGTGATTGGAACCTAAAGAGCTGGTACATCCATAACGCTAGACCAAGGTCATATTTACCTAAGCATATAACAGCATCAGCAGGAGCATCTGGATCTAATTTCTGTTTATGACTCCAATACAAATGGTATTGGAGTCATCCAAGGGCGGAAAATTGGCAACACTGCCGTAGCTTCACAGTTATCGGCAGAAGAGATGGCCGAAATGTATCCGCACCGCCCGGCACAACACGCCGTCCGATCAAAACATAGCTATCACGAACCTTTTCGACACACAGACTCGATTTGCAAAATTTATTCATCGCATCCGCCGAAAACACCTATAATTTTTATGAGCGGCACCGAAAATAGGCACGCTCTATCCGGTGGACCCTCGAATGTTTCCTTAACGCCCGGCACGAATTAGCACCAATGAACTGTTGGAAAACACCATGAAATGTTGATGTAAGTCGGCAACCACCGGGGAAGTCGATTCGCGACACACGTGAGTGCGGGGCGCTCGCCGGCCACTGTACCGCGCGGTAAACAGAGAGAGCGCGCCTCAACAACACACGCACACATAGCCGCGCCCTGCATGGTTTCACACGCGCACAGATCCTCAGCGCGCGCATTCTCACTTAACACCGAAATAGATATCACATCACCGACAGCCAATAGCGAGGCGACGCTATCACGACATAAACTGTCCCTATTGGACAAGACTTCATTGACGGATTACCTACAGTTCAATTAGCGATTATCAGATTTTTTTTTGATAAAACTTAACTGATATGGGTTATAGACCACTATTATCTAAGAAGAAATCGGCAAAATAAGTTACTTTATCAGATCAATGTCTTAAATGTTTGAAGGGCCAGCAATCTTTATAATATATAGAGGAATAAACTTGAATCGATACGACTTTACGTTAACATCACCGTCTCTACAGAATACCGACTACCGACGCCGACAGCGCTCAGACATAATAATAATACAGTCTAATCCTTAAAATTACACAATTATAATTCGTATTATTCAATGTCAGCTCATTATCATTTTATAACAATGGCAGAATATAAAATGAAAAACGCATGCGCAATTTTTCAATCGCATGTTGCATGTTTCATGCTGCGTAGCGGGTTACATAATTTTATTATCTCGATAAACATTTTATTCAATTCAAGCCACCATGCGAATTAAAGGATGCGTGCTATGTTAATAAGCGCAACGCACCCGTTCAAACGCGCCTTTGCCTGCATATTGAATTCAGGGGTCAATTATGAACGCACACAATCATAGTATCTAAGATTTATAGTTTAAGGTTCATTTTTACATGTTTATTTTTCACACGGAACTGAAGACGAACAATTCAGAAGTCATAAGTTAGCAAATACAAGAAGTGACCACTAAATTAAAATGTTCTGGGGCTTAGTGAAACACTATACATATGATTTTGTTTCCGGATCGTAGACATTGAACTCTATGAGAGTTTTCAAAAACATTTTCAGTCACCTGCTTTATTATATTGTCCTTGGCTGCTCTACCAGAAGCCATTTGCTATGCTTTGCGGCCGATATGATAAAAAGAAAGAAAAATCGAGATATGTAATAAGTTTCTCTTTAAAAGAGTTAAGCTATTTAGTTAAGTAAAGAAAAAGTATATATGTAAAATCCATGAATTTCTTTTTAATTACAAAAAAAATAAATTAAGGCAAAAATAAAACAGAGAGTTAATCTATTTTAGTACGAACTTTCTTAAAATAAATATCACAGCGTTTAATTTCGTTCAAAGGTACAAACTCTCATGTAGTTTCCTTAATATGTTTAAAATCGTAAATATTTTGCCCAATCAGTCAAGAGAATCAGAGTTTATCATTGCAAATCAGTGACCAATAAATAAATCCAAATATTGACCGACTGTGACAATCAAAAAGAGGCATTATGTATTTATCTCGTGTGAGTTTATGTTTTGTTTTGTTCGAGTATCATTAGATTATTTTGATATCATAATAAAGAGAATTTTGGAAATGATTTTTGTAACCGATTTAAATCCATTATTATCACCCATTACACCCGCATGGGTATATAGCATTATAATAAAGGTCATTTTGATGACATATGACACGTTTTTAAAATCATAATCAAAGCAGCACGAAGACATGATTTTATTGAATTAGAAGTGCCTATAATATACCGCCAGGAATTAATTTAAACTAAGTGAATTTTAATCCATATTTTCCTTGCCTCTTCCATACATGAAGTGTTCCTTTCATCAGAATCTCTTGCTTTTTTTGTTTGAAGTTTGTTGCTTAAACATCCGCGCATATAATGAATGACTTATAACTAGTTTCTTTTTTTTTTTAACAATGACTAAAACGAATTCTTATGTCAAGTTCGATTCAAGTACAGATTATTAAGTATTTTTTTGAGATTACAGATTAAACCATTAAAATTACGTCACTTCTAATAATATGAGGGTGCTCTGTTCCTTCTAAAGTTACTTATTCATTCTATTAATTATACCTTGTATCGCGTCAAAGTTAATATATTTATTGTCTTAAAAAAAATCAATTTTTACCAAATTCAATATCCTGTTCGTGTATTTGATATTAAAATTAAAGTAGTTTTCTTTTTCGACTTTGTCATCCTTCTTATTCGCTGTTAGCGCTGTGAAACTTTTTTTGGTAAATTTATTAAGAACAGTATTTTTTTTATACATCCAAGCATTTGATCAGTGTAAACAAGTCATCCGCGTGTCGGAAATGTCAGTCCTAGGTAAGAGATAGCGTCTTTTTAAATCCCTGATACCGTGATTATGGAGTGGACGGTGCTTATTCGGCCTTAGTTACTACATAGGGTAAACAAAGCTCAATTTCCATCATGATTAATTTAGTAATATTGAAAAAAAAATAAACAAATTACGATTTTATTAAATATATTTGTTCCGTCTTTCAGTTAACCACTCATTTGAATTTGGTGGAACTTTTACAGGCAGAAACTTATGTAAAAATCCGGGTCTAAAACCACTTTAAGAATATTTATTTATGTCTATTTATACAAATAACAAAAAATACCATGCGTAAGATATCGCGGATACAACTAGTTCTATATACCGACACCAATCTTACAACTTCCATTTCATCTGATATTTGATATATATGTTTGTTTTTTAAATATATGTTTCCCCGACAGTGTAGTGGGGCCATAATTTTATAACGCTTTATATCCAAATGTACCAAAAGAGAGCTAAGTTTTTTGTGTAAATGTATGGATGTTTGTATCTTTGGTACGCCTTATAGACTAAACCGCTTATAACATTTTGGCTTGATTGGCGGTGGAACAATCTATGTTGTAAGAGTGTTACTGGTAAATAAAAAAGCACAAATTTATTTTCTTACTTTCGATTAAAGCGAGGCTAAAGCTCAATAGATAGGAGAGTCTACAAAATTTCAGCCTTACAGCGTCTATTGCAATTTGCAGTACATTGCGTAAATCTGCAATCTCGATCTTACGAGATGACGATTTTCCGAAAACTCACCTCATTTTTCGAGATCGTTCCGAAACATAAAATGTCTTGATGTCTACCGAGATTGATGGGATTGGTGGTAAGATAATTCAACTGGTTTTTTATTGTGAAACTCGTTGGTCTTGCCTTTACAATATGATGAGCACACACAATCAAATAAAACAGTATGTGACCAATCTGTCTTAGTCCTAATTCCAATCAATTTCTTACGAATGACGGACATGCTGTCTTTTGCGACTTCGAAAATATGTTCCAGTGCACAACATTTTCCGTTGAGCTATTGGGTACATTTGTGTATTATCTTTTAGAAATTACCTGAAGATTCCAATGTCATATAATTATAAATAAGAAAGCAGATCTCGGAGCGGCTGTGAATGCAACTGCTGTATTGTTTTATTTAGATATTCGGCTAAGTATCGGGATGATTTAGAACAATTGAAAGACGACGAAATTGTTCAATTCTACAGCAAGTATGTCATAAGAATGGTAATTAACAATAAAATCAGATGATAACATCGCAACCTTCATCACCAGATACTGTTTTTGTATAATTAGTACTTAGCATATTTAGTACACAAGGATAAATTGCTTCTTTCATTGATTTCAGAGGATATAAATTTACGTAATGATTCAGTGTGAAAGAGAAGTCTTAAAGACAAACTGGAATATATTTTGAAAGCCTGGAAAAGTTACTTGCGGGTTGGTGCTATTACGGACGGGAAAAAACCTATCATCTCTAACAGTGCGACGAATCGAGTATGTTCTGGCAATCTAAACACAGAAGGTCGCTGATGCATCCGCGCATCAGCCCTCTCAGTTTCAGTACTAGTTGGTTGATACCAACTAGTAACTAAATTACCAAATAACGCTAGATTGTTGAAACCAGCATTCTCTGATTTCTGAAACTTACAGGCATTTTTCAGCTGCGGGATACATAGCCGACATGAGATTCTATTTTTTAGTACTTTACACAGAATTAGTTTTTTTAATTATAAAAGATTTTACAGGTCTCTACTTCTTATAACTACAATTGTAGCATAACGTAATTGAATAATTAAAGACATTTAATTTCTTATCAAATAGAAAAAAAAAAAATTATGTATCAATATATCAAAAATGCCGAGAATTTCTGATCTTTCAAGATCTCGACTTATTTATATTGTCTCAAAATTAAGGTCGTGCATAAATTATGACAACTATTATTAAAAATGTAGCGTAATTTGGGAATTATTATACATATTTAGAAAGCTTATGTCACTCGTGTGTGCGCGTTTATAGGGTACGAATGTTATATTGGAAAATTAATTGGGACGTTATACCTATCGAAAATTTTTTGCTCCATCACATTTCCTTGATTTCAATAATGATAGTGATTTCAAATGTCTTTACATAATTCCTGAAAGATTGCTAATTCAAGATTTAATTCCTATGCATAATAAACATTACGTGTAGTTTAATTATAAAGATATTTTAATAATTTTAAACTACGCCAAGATAAAGCAAGCTGGCATACATTTACAGATGACACTTGTCCAATTATTTTTGTCACACTTTTCCCCGCAGATGGGACCATTAAATGAAAAATGGGATATACACATATAAGATGTGATTAATGTCGATGTGTGCGTGATATATGTAAGATAAACACGCATTTCTATCAATATCTAAATCAGAGTAGGAGTATGGCGTTATGTCATCGTGTCGTAAGTGAGGAGCACCACACTTGACATATTGACGGGACAATGGAGCATACGTTCAAGATTTATCTACCTCAACGAAATACGAATGACCCGTTGGAATATTGTGGACATAGTCTTTATATATTCTAATTAATTGTTACTGATAGATTCAGTTTACCTCGGTAAGCAATCGTTTATTATTTATATTGACTATTTTTTAATACAAGCTGAATGGTGTCGGATTACTTAAACACCTGAAGGATGGTGGAAGCTAAGCCCAAGAATGATAAATGCACTATCCCAGGAATAGATTATTCTCTTTTGTCTCGAAGATTTATTTTGGAAAATTTTTAAAATAAATATTTTTGTCTAAAGATAACATAATTAATTCCAATCTTCTAATTAATATAACATGCCTAAGTAAAAACGCAAACTTACGCATAAAAAAAGTAAAATCTTTGATTAAATGGTTAAGCCTGTACCGTAAATGAAATAGAGGTCTTTAAGTTAAAAGGGTTTGCATAACTTTTTCCAAAAAAAAAATGTCGTACCTTTAATTTGTATGTCATTTGTATCTACAAATACCCTTAAATGGAAATAAATTATCTTGACTCGATTTAATAAAGCCTAATTTCGCAAAAAAGATACGAGATCTCATAAAAACTTTATTGCGAAAATGTCAATCAATGTTATAATGATGTCTGGAAGGAACAGAAGGATTTTATTATATACATACAGGTAGAAAAGTCGCCAGAATCTTTAATTCTTAGTTTTTCACGTATTTCATTCTTTGAATCATTTAACAATAGCATATTTACTTAAACTTTATCAAAAATCTCTATCATCCAGCAGGCAAATCTGTATATATAATTGGTACCTTTAAAAAAATATCTTATCGACTGTCTTAAACAAATTAAGTAGAACGAATACCGTACAGTAGGTTTTATTTTATCTTATTTCAATCTATACTTAAATAATCGTTAAACAAATGTTTATAGGAAGAGGAATGTATATATAATAAATGCATATATGTATATATAAAGCATTTATTATCTATCACTTACACAGCTATCCTATTCTAACCACAAAAATTGCCTTTTTCAGTGGCATATCCCATAGTTCACATGTCACTTTCAGAATTGATGTCCTTTGTTCCATGTTGTAAATCTAGCGTAGACAGAGGGTGGAACTTGTATCATTTATAAAAGACAATTTCTCACTGGAAAGAACAACACGTGCGGATGATAATGGGTAGACATTAAAAATATTTAGGACTTGAAAATATAAATGACTGCCCGCCATCTTTGACAAACGATAGCGGGAACAAATGGTTCTTTGTAATAACTTCGTAGAAACTATTTGGGATATGTCGAAACATACATTAAGGAAATATTCGTTTTTTATTTACAGGATTTCTCATGTTCTTTATAAATTATGTCAAGTGTCAAGATTTTTAATCTCTCAATTTCTTATAGGTACATATAAATTAATTAGTATAATAGGTAATTATTAATTATTTTGCTCATTCGTAAGCAAAGCACTATAATTCTATTCATACAAACATACCCGTTCATATATAAGTAGGATTCTGTAAGAATATTACTCAACAAAAATCATAATAACAATAGTCGGTGTCTATAGTTTGTGTATTCGTTTGAACAGTTCAATTGGTAGCTATAAATTATAATATAAGTGCATTCCTTAAATAAATCGAATGCTAAATAGATACGTAATTGATTAACTGAATAAACACAATTGGCGTATAACAGACAACAATCCAATAGGCACTGTATGAACCTTCACAGTTAAAAGGTGCTAATTCTTAAGCATTGCTCAAGGTTAGATTGAAGTTTTATATGAATTCAATTTTAACTAAAAACTGTTGCACACTAAGTCGTTTACAAGGACTTTAAAATTCAATTTGTTACTTTATGAGCATTCCGTAATCATTTATTTAGTTTTCGTATCAAAAAAAAAATATTTATCACTTGCAATACTTAGATATTAAAAGAAATAAATCTAAAGTTTCAAAAGCTAGAGATATTATGAATATCTCGATTTATGAAAAATGAGATATTAGTTTACTATAATTTTAAGCACAATCGTGTTCTAAATTTAAAAAAAAAACAAACTCTTAAACCCTCGGATTAATTAGGGTTAAAGATATTAAAACAAAAAGCATTTTTAATATTAAATTTATTCAATTATTAATTAAGTTGCACTAGTTATCTGTTTAAAATAATTCTAATCATAAGTTTAATATAACTGAACCACTGCTCCTCTTGTCCCGGTTTTAAAGTAGGTAGAATATTTGCAGCATATTACTTTTTAATATTTTCGTCCTTTATAAGTTTTAGGTCCTTAATTAAACATCCAAGATATTATCAAAATAAACTAGGAAGCTTTCTAGTATCAAAGAACAAGATAAATGAAAGCTAGCTTTATAACAGCAAACTTTTTATGTAACCGATATCGAGTTTTAACTAAATAACGGAAGTACGACTTTAAAAATCAATAACATCTTTTATGAGACCCTGACATTTAAAATACATATATGAAAAGTCACTAAATCTTGATGGACGCACCTAAACGTTATTTGAACTTAGACATCAAAGGCATTTTACGTAATGTATTATTAATAATATAAGATTTATTTATAAATCATTAATGGTACCAAAGAAACTAAATGTACCCTATTAATATTTTTCATGAAACATTATTAGTTATATTTTAAAACAAAACTTTTAAACCAAAAACGGTTTATTAAATTTAAGAACTTTTTACAAGAAAATGAATTCTATTTTTGAAATAAGCCATCTTTTAAAATGTTATCTACGTTGTAGTTCAAACATGTTGTAGCGTTCTAGAACATCGTTCGAGAACAGATATATCATATTTCTATTGTTTAATAAATTATTAATTTTGTATTTTAAAAATTGATTAATAAATTAATAATTTATATTGTTGTTTCGAAAACCAGCTACCGTGAAGGCTATTTGTTTGACAAAATATCTTAGGTGCAGTAACAACCACTAGTTATATTACGAAATATATTTACCACCAAAATGGAAAACAGGATTACTTGATTAAAACCATTGTGTAACTTTGACAGGTGACAAAACAACTGTCATTGGAACATTACAAAATGGAGACGAGATTTATTGTATTAAGATAGTCGTATAAAGTCATCCTTTTAACTTGATCATTTTTCAGAACTAGATGCACACGTGTGATTTGTTAGGTGGCGCTTCATGAGAACTTTATACCATTCATCTTTATAAACGTCACGACTAACAAAATAATTGTTTACAATATTGCGGTCAGTGTGACTTAGCGTTCGTGATGACTAAAAGGATTCAACCCACGGGCAGAAGGACCAAGTTCTATATAGTAGGTAAGTGTGACCGTGACTCAATAATTCGATGATGCAATCCTCGTAATTGGTTTTGTGAATCGACTGAGATTGTTCACTGTTCTAGTGCTTGCGTGTTGTTCTATCGATGATAGAACGATTAACAATACCCTCTTTATGTAATTACACAATGTAAAAAAAAAATTGGTATTTTTTTGCAGTGACTTCTGTTATCTTTATCGGTCTGTAACTTTCTGAACGGGACAGATATAATAGTTTTACATTCCTTCCTAATAATAAAAATATTATTTATACCCCTATTTTTGATATTTTTTATAAATACTACCTTAGGACACTTTTCAATAATAATAACGAATGAACGTTAATTAATAAAAACGAAAATTTGTTATTTGTTCTATAATTTTCGACAGTCATGTCTAGAGATGTGAAATGCTAGACTATAAGATTATCGATTTCCTCGAAAGGTAACAGTTTTATTCAGTTATATACAATGTCAAATGTTATATATTAATTAAAATATTAAGTTTATAATAAAACTAATGATTCATCGATACCGACAAACAATAAGCTTAACTATTAACAACGTCACAAACCAGTTTCGTCATGAGTGACGTTGAAAACTTAACTCATGAGAAACACTTATCACTTTGACTATTTATAGACATTACGTAAGTTATAAAATATACGAAAAATATTTAATTTTTTTTTTATTTCTGTCTATTTTATTATTTATTTACTTTTAGTGAATAATTAATTCATAACTATGTTGAAAAACAGTCAAAACAATAAAAATGAATAACGCTCTACACATAATTGAAACGTATAATAAAATATAAAATTATTTGTTCCATTATTTACCATTAATTTCGATTACGATCTGTAAAAACGACAAATTTAAGTAAAACTTTAATCACACGTATTTTGAACTTTATTGTCATTGAGCTTTAAACACTTTACTTTAAATACGCTCATACCATATTAAATATAGACTGCTAAAATGGAGATTCAGGTTACTGGAAACCAGGAGCATAAGGAGTTTCATCAATAATATGTCCATACGATTATGACTGGTTCTAAACGGTTTTGAAATATTCCAAAAACGATTAATTCATGGTACAAATTGGCACAATTTTTTGTAAGACAAGACGAGAAGACTAGACATTGTGAAGCATAGAAGGTGTAATCAGAATTGATAGACGGCTCGTGGTTGGGGGATTTATAAATAACCCCCCTAACCCCTAACTCCTAACCCCCCTAACCCCTAACTCCTAACCCCTCTAACCCCTAACTAATAATATATATATTATTTAATGCGACATCATCTCGTTGACACAACGTTTTCACATATATCGACTTTTTAATAATCCTGTTCTCTGTGACGTCTAATTGGACTGCTTTAATATTTTGATATATGCAACAAGCAATAAATTCCCATAACAGAAGATTCCAGAATAAGGAAAACCACATGCAAATTAGTAGGTTATGAGAAAATAAATATAATTTTACAAAATAAAATACACATTGAAATTTCCACTTACAAACATCAAGTAGATTTTTTTTTTTTACAAACCATATTATCTAACAGGTAGCAAGACAATTTTCGTCATCCATTTTTAAAGCCTTACCGACTCTTTGGATTCACAACACGAATAAACAATTGCGATGTCATTTAAAGCCCAAATGCCACAGCCCAAATATTTTTATTCAACTATGTAGGTACTCTTCACAGTTCTTAGACTAGGTTTTGTTATGATTATGTCTTCCAAGAAGTCCGCTGGCTTTGTTTTAGTGAAAGTTCTTTAGTTTCGCTTTTATAAATATCTTAATCTAATTTTACAATAATATATAATCCGTCAGATTACTGTAAATCATTAATATATTCTGTTATTTGGCACTTCCGCTGATACTGCGTTTTAATTCTTATTCATAAGATAAGGTCCTATAATCAAAATTTTTTTAACTAGTTTGCTTCATTATTCTGAAAATATATTTTTTCCTCATGTATTAAGAGATTAAGTCGGCATAAAAATAACGTATGTACTTTGTTAGACATGACTAATCATGTCTTTGAATTGAGTTGTAATTTTTATGAGCTTACTATGCCGTAAGTACATTATAAATAATAATAAGCACAGAGTATCAATTAAAACTGTTTAATTCAAATCTGTATCCATAATTGTTTAATAATATAATTAATTTCAATCATTGTAAATACATCTTTGTGTATTAACCTTTTTTATTTACTGTTCATCTTAATCAATAAATACATTTTTAATAATAAGATCTTATAAATCATTAATTAAGGAAAAATTAATTTGGGTCTTGGTATAGTGAATATCTCAAACGGACGAAATATTATTATTATACTATAGTCTCAAGTGACCGAATCGATGCCAACTGTTATTAATCTGTGGCAGAACAAGTCTTGAAGCTTAACACAAAGTTCACGCGCCGTTAATGTATTCCACGACAGCTGAGCTCATAGACTTTAATAGAATTCTCAATCAGCTTAAATATTGAACGGTACTGAGCTAAGTGTAGAAGAAACCTTCGCATAGGATAACTTTACACAGTATATTGTTGTGTGAAAATCACGTATTGTTATTTATGACTATTGAGACGAAAAATAATTACTTTGTTGAAACGCCACTCCTTTTTGACACGTTGCAACCTATCAACGTCAGAAAGAATAAACATTGTGCAGAAGTTTTTATATATATTTCAAAAAAGCATTGTTGTTATGACAACATTTTAAAGAATTTTCACTTCGGGTTTGAAGATTTTGTTTTAAAACAGACAAAGCGTATGCCGTAAGTTATTAGGTGTAAGGTAAAACCAAAAATGTTACCCGGTATTTGCTTTAACTTTAAAAAAATAAAATATAAGCAGGACTGTTTGTTTCCTACGTAGTCTATGGTCTATAGGCCTAGTGCTGACTTCATAATGAAAGGCGTGTCGTTGAGGAATTTGAATTAGAGAGGAACTAATTTCTGCATAATACTTACGCAGCTGGTGTCGCTTAAATTAAAATCTGTGATTATATTCTGCTAACATTTAAAATAAATGGTTACATGGTACTGACATGTATCTGGTAATTATATAGTTGTTCTGTCATCGCTCATAAAACCAGTTTGCGCCTGCGGCTATGCCCGCCAATGCGTTTCAGCTAACATGAAAAGATCAACCATGTTTTTAGATATTCTGTGTACTTTGATACCAACCTCATTAATATCGATGTGTACTTACACATGTACATGTGTACTCACTTGAGTAAAACAAGGTTATTTAGATAATTTATCAAAAAACTTCGATGGAGAGGTTTCAAATACGAAATGTGTTCATAGTAACTCTTATTTTAAGAAATTGCGAGCACCGACCACATTTCAGTCGCAATCATGCTGCGATATAATTTTGTTTAGTCTGTGCCTATCCCAAATAACTTTTTATTCACATGTCGGCAGAATGTTTAAATAGGTGTCTCATTTCTAAGAATTTCTTGCTGTTCGTAGACTTACAAATTACTTGTACCTAGTTTGTGTAAAGAAAGTTAATCCTTACTTTACGAACCATGATATATCTGCTGTTAACATTATTTATCATTTATATTGTCTTTGACTTAACTGTAAAAAAAAATATCTAAATGAGTCAGTTTTCTACTTAGCCATAACATGATATATTTCTGGTGAATATGTATTTCCTACAAAGCAACAGCTAAGTATACATAAGATTAATGTGACCGTTTGTTATAACAAATTAAAAAAAGCATTGTTCTCATTACTTTTATGGGCATTTTATTTATATGAAAAGAATAATATAGTTTAATGCATTTTTCCGATTCGTGTATTAACTTTACGAGAATTTTTAAGAGTTTTCAATAAACGCTTTATTTATTGAAATTTTTGTTGATTCCACTTTAGTTGTGTAAAATTTTTGTTACCCCCTGCATATATGAAATTAAAAAAAGCATGTCCATATTTAATGATAATTATTACATAACATATTATTAAGGTAGGACAATAAATTAAGGTTATTTATGTTTTGTTTTATTTCAATTATGAATCAGTCGAGTGTTTAATTGTAATAGTTATAGCTAATATTAATATATACGTATTTATTTTGTATGCTTGCTATATTTACATATAAGGAAATGCAATCAATTTTTGTTTAATGTGTTATTGTAAACTCAATTCTATTTTGTAGATAAATAAACGAAAACAAGTCGGAGCGATGTCACCGGCTGAAATTGTTTCAAATATTAAAACAATAAACACGCTGTGACTTTAATATTTCCTTAACTATTTTCATAGAAATATATTACAGCTGTTAGAGACGTAGGATACATTCATCATTACATATTAAAATAGTTTTATGATTATATCTACAATTCTCACTCATAATTATATTGTGTACAGGAAAAATGTATTACAAGTTGAGATTTTATGCATAATGTCGACTCCAGAAACTGTATTCAAATTTATAAACCGGGGAAACACAAAAAATTATCATTGGTATTTACTGCCACCTTTAAAATTGACTTAGATGTACGTATAGGGTTTTCCATTAAGGGCGCTTGATCTTTGAAATGCAAAAAAAAATACATGTAGGAAAGATATTTGCGAATTTTTTTTTTTATTTGGAAGGTCTATCGACCCCATTATGTATGGAATATGACATCATTCAAATGACCGCCACGGCTTCGGTTGGTGGCGCGCACACGAAAGGTCCAATTTTCGATGACTCTGGCGCACAAATCGGGCTGTATTTGATCGATGGCGTGGCGTATGTTGACTTTGAGGGCATCGGTGGTTTGCGGCTTGTTGGCATAGACCTGCGACTTAAGAAAACGCCACAAGAAAAAGTCCAGCGGGGTCAAATCGCACGATCTCGGTGGCCAGTTCACGTCGCCTCCGCGCGAGATGACCATGTCCAGAAATTGCTCGTGCAGAACTTCCATCGTAGCGTGTGCTGTGTGGCACGTAGCGCCGTCCTGTTGAAACCACATGTTGTCCAGATCCATCCAATGATTCACATCCAATACATCCAATGATTTTTTTGCCAAAATCGGCGTCAACTTCCAACTGCTCTAATGCCCAGTCAGCGAACACACGGCGCTGTCTATGGTCATTAACCTTGAGCTCTTGGGTCAGCTGGATCTTGTACGGGTGCAGGCTCAAGTCACAACGCAAAATTCGCCAAGTTGTCGTCTGCGAAAGGCCGAGTTCCTGTGCGCGACGCGGAATTGACTGCCGCGGGTTTTCGAGGACACTGTCGCGCACAGCGGCGATATTCTCGGCAGATCTCGCGTTACGTTGACGCACGGGAACCGGCTGATTGTTAACTGACCCGGTTGACTCGAATTTGTCCACCAATCGACGGATAGTCGACTCAGCAGGACGATCATCGCGACCGTAAAACGGGCGAAGTGCGCGGAACGTTGCTCGAACTGAAGACCCATTTTCATAAAACAATTTTATGATTTGCACGTGCTGCTCGACACTGTAACCTGCCATGGTGGTTTGGGAGGACGGAATGAATATAACACACTGCATTTGACAGCTGTCACTCAAACAACATGGCCGCAATCAGCTGTCAAAGTTCAAGCGTCCCTATTGGAAAACCCTATATATCCAAATCATGGCTAAATTCGAACAGCAGTATTTAAAACCGTGAAATTTTCACTGCTATTCAAACTGAACTTTAATATTGTTTGGAGAATATTTTTTAATAATAGCTTTGGTACTAATAGCATTACTAATTTTGAAAAGTGTATTGGTAGGCGAGCATTTCCCCATTTAATTTGGGATTTGCGCAAGAAAAACCACGTGCTTTTTGAAATTCAACAATTAAAGTTTCTTTTTTATTGTTGAACTTGAAGATTATTGTTGAATCAGACAGGAAGTATCTAGTATCCTATCACAAGTATTTCAGTTTAAAACAATTACAAAAAATATCTAGATATAAATCAACTTAGCATAATAAGTAATAAAACTTTTCAAGTCATACAAAAAAGACAAAGACGAAGAATTAAATATAAATATAGATTAGGAATAGAAAAATTAATAATCTATGTTATAAAACGCCATCTATATTCTGGATGGATTGTTTAATGCAAGACTGTGTAAGAAAAAAATTTGGGTTGCATGTAAATAATCGGGCTAATAAATATATTTGTTGTATGTACATTGCACTTATATGAAATAATGATCCTCATTAAGGCTATGTTTCTGGATATCATCTTAAATCATCACATGTTTATAAATACTGGTGGTATTGATTTTCATTTAGATGTTTTTTTTAGTTTGTATAGTGAATTCTAAGAGAAGATGAAGACTACAGCGCACCGTAAATTATTTTAGTACGACCTCTAAAAGTTACGTAATGGAAATATAACTTAAAGCGTTAAACATTGTTTATGACATGAAACATTATTTTATTAGTTATTATCGGACATGTACACAGCTATTTAAATTTATATGTATTAAGCTCTTAAAATACTGAAACAACTAGACAACGGATTTGAAAACTGTTATATATCTTCTAAAAGTTATAAACGTTGTTCTTTTCCTTTTACTTTTCGAATCCTTATGGATTAATAAGTTTGTTTTATAGTTCACTGATTACACATTTTCTGAAAATCAATTCATTTGTAAGACCCATCAAAATGACATGAACAGGATTTATATTCTTAAAAACCTTTTTTTTTGCTATAAATAATATATACTTGCAAATTACGCGTATACCAAATTTCCATTTGGTAACGTAAGTCAGTGGTTAGGTATATTAAATTTATGATCGTTCTATTCGATGTCACTTAGACTCCTACACTTATCTTTCTTTGGGTTTTTTTATCATTTACTATGAAATTCTTTAATTGTAATTAAAATCTAAATCTTAAGTTTAAGACTAGAGACTTAATTTTGTCATACATTTTGCAACGTTCAAAGTTCAAGCCAGACAAACATGTTGTATAATAAATAATTCAGAGGGCAATTCTTTAGATCAAAATGGGGGCGGTTTGAAATAACATTTCTTGGAAGAAACGCCACGGCTGCCAAGAGCTATGTCGCTCATTGCCATTGCCAGATGAATTTAAGATGTCATTGACCAATTATCACCAGCTCAGGATAGTCCATACCCAATAGCTTTAAGCAGTCAAATTGCTAAAGCAAAATATAGCCTACCGGGGCCCTAAAATATTCTGGGCGATATACAGAAATCAGTTGAAATAACAAACGTAACATATAAACTTAAATGTGACTGTTTTTCACGTCAAATGAGATTAAACATGCACTGTGGCTACTTATCACCTTCAACGTTATATCTGTCATAATTTTAACAGACTCCAAACTGGGATATATTTTTAATTTAAGAATTTAACATCCTTTCTATGCTATTATTTTAACGTTTATAATTTTTTATGTTCAATAGAGTTTATTCTCAATTCGGTATGATTTTTTCAAGTTGAGATTGAACTATAGATAATTTTAAACAATTATACGTCACATGAAATCTCTACGTAGATATACTTCAAAATGTCATTTGTTATTCAAAGAGGTAGGTTGGATAGAGAATATTCATATAGAATTATCGTTTAAATAATGTTTTTAAGACTTCATATATTTATTAAAATATAATCATATGACGCGACCTCAATGCATGACAGTGCATTGTATTGGTGATTTTATTAAGTATTTTGTATACCTAATGCAATTGAAAACAGTTATTGACTTTAGGTTTTTTTTTATTTATTTTTATATAATGCTGTTTTTTTTTTCAACTAATAATTAAAATAAAGTAGCATAGATTGAACTTTTCGTATAATAATTGATTTCGAAATGTTTTTCTATTATTTTGTCATAAATATATTTAGATACCTATGAATTACTTTGTTCTTGAAAATTTATGTAGTTATATAATAATGTAAGCGTTAAAATATTTTTCAAATGTAAACTTAGTGAAACATTAACAATATCACACTTATAAATACAAAGCAAGAAAAAGATAAAAAATAATAATATAGTGTATTCTTTATGTGGGAAAAAAATCTATATTAAGCTTGGTATTACGTCAAAGTAATAAATTATGTGTAGTTTGTTTTAAAGCTATTTACGAATAATACTGAAAACAAATACCATTTTTACTTTATTATACATATTTGTTATTAAAATCATAACATTGCAATTGTGAGATATTTCTCTTAACATTTAGCATAAGCATTTTATACTTTTAAAATATAAATATTCAAACAAAGAGCACTCACTTCAACTTTAAATATAACAGTCGGTACAAGTTAAATAACAAAAATCGGAATATTAGAGTAACAAATTTCATCACAACTACAATTAAATACTTAGTAGTGTGTAGTTATTGTAAATCACTGCTTTTCTATATTATCTTTATTTTATCTGTATATATTTTAAACCGTTGATGAAACTTACGTTATGCATGTCCATAATCTTAACAAATGTGAACAGAAACGTAAATATCATAAAACGTCAAAATCAGTTTTCTGCCTTGTGTCAAATGTCAATTTACAGTGTCAGTTTTCATACAAACATTTTGCTATTTTTAGTTTTATACTTTTTCCCACGTTTTCTATTAAGAATTATTCAGTTGGAACTTAAATCAGTTATATCAAGACATAGAATTTGTGGTTTTTAATCTAAGTAATATTAAACATGGGACGAAAACTTCAGTCAAAGCTTACATGCAAGAAGAAAAATGTTAAAGAAGGGAATAGATTTTTGCAGCAGAGACGTAAAGAATTAGCAGTTTTAGTAGATACATTACTTAAATTAACCAGCACGTTTCAAAGTACGGGTAAAAGCTTTGAGCACCATTTACAAATCGAAAAAATTATCAAAGAAATTATAAATATTGAGTCCATTTCAAATAAAAGTACAAACAGACAGAGGAAATTATATATAGAAAACTATGTCAGTTGGTTACATGAACATGGAGCTGAATTTGAAGGTATTATACATTATTCTTACTTGTGACTTGATTTAATTTTTTAGACATTTAAAGTGAATGTTTAGATACTTTCAAATCCACATAGAAAATTAGAACATAACACTCAAATGAAACTATTTTATAAATTTTCAGGAGTGGAAATAAGTGAATTTGATGGTTACGGGTTCGGTTTAAAGGCGACCAAAGATTTTTCAGAAGGATCACTTATATTAACTGTACCTGGCAAAGTTATGATGAGTGAGAAAGATCCAAAAGCATCCGACTTATCAGAATTTATCAACATAGATCCACTTTTACAGAATATGCCAAATGTTACCCTAGCGTTGTTTTTGCTTTTAGAAAAGAATAATCCCAGTGAGTTGGTTTTTTATACTATTATGATTGTTCCGCAGAGACCAGAAGAAATTTGCTCCATATCTTAATCTTACAAATGATTATGAATCAAGTGTGACATGATTACATGCTTGTTTGTGATTTTCGAGTTTTTATTTAGCTATAGGATATATATAGTAGCTATTAATATGGCACTCAATATTAAATTACGGCAACCAATTTTATATATATAAAAATACCTTGTACCAAAAACTAGTAACTAATCAAATAGCTAAGCGGATGCATTATCATACCATGATTGCGTCAATTCATGCTTCTAGCCTATTTATTAGAAGTATAAATAATAATTATAGGTTACCATATATCCCATGTAGTAGTAAGTCACACCATAATTATCATATAACATAAGCTGCATCACATTTTCCAAGATATAATTAAATAATGTATCAAAAAAGTTAAATATTCAGCAAGTCTATACTAATCCAGTAACCATTTTTTTTTTTAAATAAGTTCCAGTCTAAAAAGACAATATTTTCCTTTTGTTCTATATAAAAATAACTAAACAATTAATGATTAGTTTTAATAAGAATTTAATGATGGCTTAAGCATTAGCTGTCCAATAGCCAGCAATTAAGAGACTATTAAATTTTATTTGTTAAAAAAACCCAGTTAAATTAATGCTTGTAAAACTTCACAGATTATGAAATACTAATATGTTCCATAGTATTTATATATCAACTTAACTAAAATTGATAATTATATATCATGAACACTTATTTCTATTTATAATAGGGTAATTTTCGTTTCAGACTCTTTCTGGAAGCCATACATTGATGTACTGCCTGAGAAGTATTCCACAGTACTATACTTTAACTCAGAAGAACTAGCCGAGCTGAGGGTATATATTAGCAGTAATTAAAATAAATTATTATGATTGCCAGAGTAAATATGAATAAATCATTTGTTCCAGCCTTCACCTGTTTTTGAGTCGTCATTAAAACTGTACAGAAGTATTGTAAGACAATACGCCTACTTCTACAACAAAATTCACACAATAGACTTGCCAGTTCTCAAAAATCTACAAGATATATTCACATTTGATAACTACAGGTGAGATATACATTTTTATTAATAATTAATTATCAAAGTAAAATATTAAGTAAGCAATGTAAAGGTAAAAAAAAAAACACTTTATTGTTAACCAAATTTATATTAAAAATAAAGAAGATAAAGAATAAAATTGACTTGTATTGCACATGCCGTTTAATACTGAAATGTAGAATATGCCTACTTTTTAAAAATAGCCAAAATGCACAGATACAACAATAATAAAATTATTATATAGGGGTTATAAATTAAATTAAGTATATTCAGTGTGATTTATACAGATAATGTTACTGATATGGTTTCCTTAATGAATCCCACATGTATTCAGGAGACTCACTACCTTCTCTTGGGTCGATGGAATCTATGGTATAAATATTACTAGACAACATAGGACTTTTACTTCTAGTACTGCTGTTTAGCTTTTGAGTTTTCCTATTTTCAAATACCGGTGTAGGGACACACGCGTCCTCTGCGGTTTTTGTCTTATTAAATATTAAGCTTTGCTGTTTCCATTTTAACGCGGCATAAGTCAATAAGAACAAAATCAATGCCAGCCCTGTTATACTTATCGTGGCTACCGTCACAGATCTAGTGTTACTGGAAACGGGTATCTCCACTTGAGGTCTTGGTGGAGGTTGATTTCTTTCATGTAGATTAATCTCTAGAAACTCGTCTGTGCTAATTTCGTTATTGATTTTTTCCAAATTCTCTAAATCCTCAAAGACTAATGAACTATCATCAATAGTGTCCTTTAGATTCTCCTTAGGTAGATTTGGAACCTCATCTGAAATAAATATTTTTAAACCTATTGATTTTAAAACACAACTTATGTATGTTATAATAGGTACATAAATATTTCTGTTACCTGTAGCTAATGTTTCTTCATTAGTTTCTTGGTGTTTTGTCTGTATTAATTTTATCAGATCATTCCACGTTACAGAATCCTTGACTCCATTTAACGAACGTCCATCTCTTTCAATATCATCTGTTATTGAAGCATCTTTGTTTATAACATAACTATCATTAATAGTTGTATTGTCAACTTTGCTAAAATTCTTAAATAGTGATATAATGCCCATGTTTTCTCCAATTTCGTTCACGTTATTTCCAAAATCCATGACGACTGGTATGTTTAAGTTTGATGTATTTGGATCTAATGTTGTAGTTTTGGCATCATGTAAATTTGCTTCTAAGAGAGCTCTTAGAGGATATGTCTCTTTGGATATAGGTTCTATAAGTGATTTTGTGAGGAACGGTTCCGGCGGATTCGGTTCTCTAGATGCGTTATGGAATATGTCTGCTAAGTGTAAATGACTTGACCCTCGTTCTCGATGAGCCACTAATTCACTTAGCGTCATATTTCTCTCCTTTAAAATCTCGGTGAGCCTCGCATTTGCTGTAAATTGAAAAAATATTTATATTTTAAAGAGTTTGAATATATATATATATATATTAGATTGTATTTTACTACTTACTCAGACTGTCATTAAGGATCTCTTCTATTTCCATGTTAGCGGTTTCTTCAGTAGTAAATGTGCTTGGTGTTGTCGATTCAATGTTAAT
The DNA here is from genome assembly GCF_018135715.1 of Danaus plexippus. Lineage (NCBI taxonomy): Eukaryota > Metazoa > Arthropoda > Insecta > Lepidoptera > Nymphalidae > Danaus > Danaus plexippus. The sequence continues at coordinate 4,619,631 of NC_083541.1, forward strand.
TTTTGTGGTAGGTAGTTTTTTAGTTTGGTGTCTGTTTGTAATACTTTGAGCAGATTGTGTGGTTAAGAAATCTTCTAATGTTGAAAAGTCGTTATCGTCAATGGCATTCGTCGTTTTTGTTTGTGTTTTGGCTATAAATTCAGAAGCGGATACGAAATTTGCTTCACCAAAAACATGTTGCAACGCTATGTCATCTGGATATTCCGTAGTTGAAACTCTTTGCTTTTGTCTTTTTCTCTTAAGCTTATTAGTGAAGACTTGACGTCTAAGATCCGATGTGCTAAGAATTGGTTTTGTGGAAGAAGTTATGGACTTCTCTGAAACAATAATGTTTTCAGTTTCTTCATCTTCAATACTTTCAGTGGTAGTCTGAATGTTATCCATTAGAGTACTGGAAGACTCAGTACCCATCTCAATAATTATTGGAATTTCTGTGTCCTCATAGAGATCAGACGAATCTGTGGTAGTTTCAAATTGTTCTGGAGTAGTACTTTCTTGTGGTGTGTAAACAATAGTTGTTATATTGTCAGTATTATTATCGTTTTCGTTATTACGCTGTGTTTTCATATGCCCTAATTTTACTCTTGATGGTAGATATTCTTTCCATTCTCGTGGCCTGGATACGTTTCTGTTATTTTTGTATTTAAGTGCAGATTGCGCTATTAGATCTCTACTTAATTGTCCTTTAAATGTGTTATTTGTCATGGCCCTCATTCTTATTTGTTTCCGTACAGGATATCGTCGTCGTAAGTAATGCTTAGCATTACGTCTAGGGGCTTCGGATACAACTGCGTCTTCACTTAATACAGACTCAGCACGTCTTGTTAATGTATTCTGAGGTCTATTTTCACTTGTTGTACTACTTGTATCCATTAAGGTTGTTGTTTCTAAGTTGATATTCTCATTTACTTCGTATTCGTTGTTTCTCTTCATATTCCGCGACGGGTCTATTTCCAATGCTTTTTCCGGCAACACATTTTGGTTTGATTTTTGATTAGATTCCTCCTTTTTAAGTGCCGTTAAAGCTCTCACATTCCCTTGTAGCAGATCAGCCAAAGTTAGGTTATTCTGTTGTAGAATTTCGCTTAAACTTTTTCCTTTTGATCTTTTTAAAATAGATTTTAGAGATTTGGGATCCAAACGGCCATATTCCTGAAAAATAATATTTATATGATAAAATTGTTTTTTTAATATAGAAAACACATTTTTAAGTTTTATTTATATCTTGTTATGGCTTCACAAATACGTATCATCTACTACGTTGGTTATTGATCGGTTAGTCACAAGATTTCGTTTAATATCTTGTAATACCTGAAGTAGTATAAATCTAGGTTGGCTTAATAAATGTCTCTTATTTAATGTCACTAATTTTGATACGCTTTTTTCTATTTCCAAGGTCAATCCAAACTTAGGGTCTATTAATGGCTTGTTCTGTTGAAATTAGAGCTTATCAGGTTTTTTATTTTATTACACCGAATACATTTATATGCAGTTATAAGACACGGGAAAAGCTTTCCTTAAAGCTAAATATAAAATCATAATTTACCTTGGCTTTTTCATCAATTACATTGTTATAGTTACTTAGATCCTTCTCTCGTATTTTATCCCTTATCTTTAAAATACTAGTATTGGAAGTCACTGTAGGAGATATCGCAATTTCTGATGAAAATTCTGATAAAGATGCCTCATCGTCGCCCTTATCTGCCTCTTGTTCATAATTTAATTCTGAAAGGTCAGTAAATTGTGGTTCATTTTCACTCTTATCTAATTCCACTTCTTCGATTTTCGTGTAGTCATTGTTTAAACTATAATCTTTATAATTGGTGTTAGGTATTCTGGTTTCCATAACTTCAACCGCCTCTTTATTTTGTTCACGTTCATGCTGTCGGTAATCATTGAACTCGCTTAATTCCGGCCACTCATCTTGGTTTGGTCTCTTTCTTCTCTGTCCTCTCCTTCTCTTCCTTTCTCTTTCTGTACTGTCTCTCCATCGTTTGTTGTCATTTGGTTCGCGTTGTCCGATTCTTTTACGTCTCCTTCCCGGCGTGTCATTGGTTTCTTGACGATTTGGTCGCGATGGATCCGTATAGATGTATCTCTCCTGTGATGTAAGATCATCTTCATTGGACGTTAATGGCCTCCTTTTGCGTTTTCTTCGTCTTCGTCTTAGGGGTTGATCTGGATTTATTTCGTCCCACATTTCATCTTGAGCTATCGGAGGAGATGGGGTCAAAATAGGAGCTACTTGCATGTTCCGCAATGGCTGTAAATGACAATTTTAATTTTATGTTAACAGTTTATATAATTAATAGTAAATTATATATTAATGTAAGCCTCTTGAAAGAAGCATTTATATAAAGGCAGCTTAAGAAAGTTCAATACGTGTACGAAACATGGTTTTTATCTCACTTATAAATCTTAGTCTATAGTTTTAGTTGACATAAAGATACGCATTGGAAAATATTTCGCTTCTGAAAATAATTGTAAATGATATATTATTGTTTTATTTTCAATGAGAGGTTTTTATAAAACTTTATATTTAAATTTGAAAACCAAATTTATTTTTAATATATGTACAATGCGGCAAGTACAATAATTACGTAAGCAATCGTCAATCTTGATGACGTCATGCTCTGAATACCTTTTTCTAATTCTTACAAAAAAAAAAAGTTTTTTACGATCTTGTGATATTTTAAAACACATTAAAACGGAAAAAATATATGTTTTTTTTTCATATTTACTGTAAATTAAATTAATGTGAATTTAACGAAGAATTACTTAAAGATTCAAATTAACGATATAGACATATAATAATATACAGATATCTCACTCAATAGCTATTTCAAAGTAAAGACAACTTAGAATCAAATCACTAATCAATAATTGATTATTATCAACGGTCCACCATTGAGTTATATCACGATGAAAGCTGATTACAAAACAGATGTCATAACGTACAAGGAAAGTTGAAAGCGGGGACCGGTTTCCAACATCATACTGTCATAATGTAAAATTTTATGCAAAATAAAATTATATTTATAACATTACGTCCCATTGTATCAAACATCCCCGTATAAGTTACAAGTGCCTTTTCTATTAGAGCTTTGTTCGTCACGGTTTTGTTTCCGTTTTGAAATTTTCGGCATCAACTTTGCTAAAACTGAAGTAGGATAAGTATTTTCTATACATTTATGTGTTTTATATATAAATGTATTATATACCCCCAGTCCGCCAGTCTAGTGACTTCCTTAACATAATTCCGGATTTTCTAAGTCGTCAGACTTGTTTTTAGACAAGATCATAGGTGTTTCCGCTTTCTATAAATCCATATATTAATATAAAACCGGTCTCTAAGTTTATTAGCGTAATAAAGTTCCCTAACAAACAATATATGGCAATGAACTTAACTATAAGAATAATACTTTTGTATTAACAGTAAGAACTATTGTAGGATTTTATCGATTCAACAGATTTTTTTTATATTTATACCCATTAGGTTACCCATCGTAAGATTCAAAGTCGCTGTTTGAAATCGTAAATAATTAATATTAATGACTCATATAATATTAAAAACTTAAAAAGCTATTAATGATTTTTTATTGCTTCTGAGTTAAAATCGAAAGTATTTTCTAATTTAAAATAAATTTATTCTAACTATCCCACTCTATACTATATCTTTGATCGTATTTTTTTTTTATATATTTAGTTAAAATTTATAAAATACAACGTTAAATTAAATATTAGTGACATAACTCACGATGTTCATAGCGATATATTTGTTAATTAATTTTTTTTATATATATTTTATTCTGTTTTATTCTTCACGTCATATCTTTGGTGACTTCAAATAATTTTTCTGATACTAATTCGTCGGCTACAGTCAACGAACGATGATTTAGCTACGAACTACTATAAGATATTCTAGAAGTTGAAGATATAAAGTGTTACGTCGATTAATTCTTAACACTAATGACTACATTTAATACTATAATATTATTTGAGGCATTCAACTCACTATTATAATAATATATCTCTTCATTAAGATAAGTCGGGATATTTCGATGGATGAAATTTTTATAGTTTAGTTTGTCTAGCTCAGAAGGAAAAAACACTTAGATATATATATATGTATATATCTAAGTGTTGTATATCTTGTTCTTATAACTTATTAGATGTTTGGATTTAATTTCACCGTCAATAAAACAAACGCTCCAATAGCCAAGTTCACAGTTTTCTTTTGTAAGTTTTTTTGTTTACTTTTGACTAGGAACTCATTTGATTCATTTCTTGTTTATAATTTTGCTGCAACATGGCACTTTGCGTGGCAGGTTTCCTTATAATTATTATAATTCGTTTAAAAACGGGAAATAACATTTTTTCATAAATATATATTTTGATTTTAATTGGCTGCCTTATAACAAACCTTTTCTAAACGTGTTTCACCAACATCCATAGACCTAGGTCTCAGGTCCCTGTAATTCTGTTCGAAGTTGTCTTCTGCGGTGTGAACAATTATCACTAATGCTGCCAGCGTACTCAGTAAAGGCATAGCGAACTTAATAACACCCATATTACACCACAAACAATCAAACAGAACTTTGGCACGTCCAAAGTGTGCACTGCGAACACCGGTCGAGAGAATCGAAGATAGAAAAAGAAAAACAAACACGCGCTGCAAATCTATTGTCCGTTGTATGAATTCAACATAATTTATTTATAAACACACCGATAACGCTCGTTGAATCTCGATAAATGGCCGTTTTGTTGAGAAAAATGTGAGATTTCTAGTCAGTTTTCCCCTTTTTTTTTGTTTGTAATATATTTTTGATCGTGAAAGTGACGCGATACGTTTGCGCGCGGCTGTGTCGTGTGTCGAAGTGGTGTCTCGTGCTTTGTTGTGGGAACTTTGTTATGTGCTTTTCTATTTCGTATATCGTTTAAACTAACCATGATAGCATCGAATGATACACACAACATGTCTGTTTGTTTGTGTCTAACAACAATAAGTGGAAAGCAAAATATTTTAATTACATCACACATTCATTCAAACACAATTCGTATTCGTATAGTACGAGTGACATTGTTTTATTGTGATATCAATTTTCTTTATATTCTTCGATATCGTTCGCTTATTTTGTATATTATTATATTTTTTGATGTCAATAAAATATATAAATGACAGTGAGAATTATTGATTCTGCGTGTATTATGTTATCTTGTAAAAGATTTCCCTTCTATAGCACTAGGCGGTCACATTATGTGAAACGGCATCTCCTCACGCGCCGTCTCCCGTGCGGAATTCACTCATGAATTATCATTCTCGTATCTGGAATTAAATAATGTTAATTACTTATAAAAGATGTCCCACTTTCAGTTTGTTTTGTCACGAGTTTTCTCACTTTTATCTTTCATGTCATTTTATTTTGACGATATAAAGCTCTAGTACGTGATTCGTTTTATTTGATATTAAACAAATTTTGCCAATTATAGCATAAGTTTTTCTTCTTTCGGCTTCGGTAACAATTATTTGTTTTTTTATTCAACACTCTCTACACTAATGGGAACCACATAATCACAATTTCAAGCCTCCTTAGTTTCGATATTTCACTTTTTTTTGATAACTTTTACAAATCATTACGTAACATTTAAATACTCTATATAAACATATATAAAATATTCTTTAAATATTAATGCATGGAAATGGCTATAAATCTGCAAAATTAAAGCGTAATATAAACATAAATAAATATTTATAAAATAAATGGATCGAAAGGCTCTATTAGTGTATATGATATGAAATTTAAATATCATAAAAAAAACTTTCTCCTTTCAATATGAATTATTTAAAAATTATCGTAAATTTACGTCCAAAAATAATGTAAATATTTTAGCATTTCGTTCGAAAACTATATTTCTATACATATATATTATTTTTTAGATGCTTCTCAATTATTAAGTTTATTTTATCTATTAGTATCTTTGTTAGATTTCATTCGCTAAGTTATAATCTTAAATGAGTCTCTCGATCTCATCTATAAAGTAACAGGTCATTGTTTGCTTACTTTTCACACACTCTTACTTTTCTTAACCTCGCTGTAGGCTTAAAGACTTACGCTGGTTGTTTTTAGTTACATGTGAATAATATATGAGAAGCAATTTTATTATAATAATATTTTATTTAAAAAGTTACTGACTGTTGTATTAGCTGTTAAAGTTACGTGAAAATCGGTCCAGCCGTACAGAGATTAGCCGGAACAAAGTGACGGGTAGACAATATTTGTAAAAAAAAAAAATATTTCGGCACCAGTATTTGGTATATGTATGTAGTAAAGTATTTTAGATCATAGACGAACATTACAATTTTATTTATAATTATTCATTTCTAACGAATTACTTTATTATTATTGATCACAAAAGATAATAAAACCGGTAAGTTTTTAATGTGAACCGTCAAAAGTGAAAACTGTTGTTCAAGCACATCATTACGTAGAATGACACGTGCGATCTACAGAACGTCAATTGATTTAATCAAATATAATACTTTTATTTCAATTATGTAAGATTTTAAAGAAGCAACATTGTACCACATGAACTGCTCTAAATTATAATAGTACCATTAAATACATGATATGAAATAGTGAATTATTCATTAAAATTTCGCTTATGGCAGAGATTTACATTTCAAATTAAACTAAACGCATATTTAATAGTTTCACGTAAGATACGTAGTACGTATAATATTATATTATAAACAATTTTCAATTAATTTCCTATTATTATAGTAATAAAGTGGCAAATTTCGCTTTCAACCGCATCTATTAAAGTTTATCTGTTTACAAGAAACGCCGACGTTCACTTGTAATGTAGTCAAACAATAAAAAAATATTTGTTGTCTTATATTCTTATATATTGTATTCTTATCAAAATATCTTACCATTACTTACCAAAAGTTTTTATTCACTACATACGGAACGTTAAAAGTTTTTGATAAATAAATCTTCTCACATCAAAGTAGGCAAAGAAACGCTTAGTATGTAGTGTTAGATTGCAAACTTGCACTAAGCATAAGTGTTATAAATATCTCACACATAATTTTAATCAGATTCCACGATGTATATATTTTGATTTCTGTATAATATTCTTGTAACATTTGAAAACTTTTTTTAATTAGAAGAGATTGTAATGTTAACTCTATTTCCATTAAAATAAGGTTTTTTTTTTAAGTATTGCAAATATAATATAATATATAGTATAATAAGTATTTACATAACTATTAACATAATGTTGATGGAAATTTCCTTGAGAAAAGTAAAAGTGTTGTATTGAAAGCAACAATAGTTTATTGTTAGCTGTCTAGTGTAGCCCTATCACGAGTTTTGATTGCACCACAATACTGACAGTTTAACGTATTTTCAGTCCGATCGTCTATCAATGAGAAACTATAACACAGATGTGGCTTAGTTAAAACACGAGAGTCAGTTCTAAGACGTTATTATTCAACCTATATTCGTTTCTTTAATGTAATTTTTATGAATATCAAAGATAATTTGTCTCAAGCATTTTATCGTTTATTTTAATGATAATTATTATTTACAACGGTGATATCAAAACCCAGATGGGCGGTGTCCACTGTGATGACCCGCCAGAACAACATAGTTCAGGGGACTGCCTTCACGTTGACGAACGCTTTCATACCGCTCTGGGACATGTGCAATCATAAACACGGCAAGGTATGTTTATTTAAATATTATAATTAAAAAGAAAATCATTGAATTATTATCGAGTGTAGAATGTCTTTTTTATTGTATGCCTTGGCTCTAATAAAAAACTATTAAATGAGATTAGTATTCAAGCGTATTCGTCGCTTTTAACTTCATCGTATGTCTAAACCAAATATATAGAGTAATAAAATAAACCGTTATTTCAGAGCCAATGTTACGATTCAGTCTGTAAAAAGTTTCTTCTAGGATCGAGAATTTTCTTGAACTTTACCCGTTTTATCTAATAACAAATTATTTTCGTTAATATTTGTGAGATTAATATAATTATAGCCATTAAACAAAAAATTCCCGTATCGTAATTTTTGTCTAAAATATGATTTACTGATTCTGAACATAGTTCATTATTAAAAAAAAAAATAAACAAAAAACCGAGTTTTATTTCACGTCATACAAGACAGTGCAGGCCTAATGAAGTAATAAGAAAAAGCCTCTAATAATATCTCCATAGATAACGACCGATTTCAATTTGGAGCTGAACCGCGGCGAGTGTTACGCGTTACAAGACTACAGACGAGACGAACAGATATTCATATTTTACGGAGCGAGACCGAACTCGGACCTCTTCCTGCATAATGGGTGATTATGTGTCTATAATTCTTGCACTTGTTGGAATAACTTTACCTAAATACTAATAAATGCATTACTTTTACATGTTACTGCACTTTTTTTGATTTATTTTGCACCTGATTGATTTTTTTTTGGTGAATTCTTTTCTTTTTTTGTTTAATAGGACTTGTGTCATAGCTTTTGGATTATCTCGAGTCTAAAGTTATGTTTTACTTGTCCAATCCCTTCACTACTAGATGTGAAGTCGGAAGTCCGTATAGCTAACCAAAAGACCTTAACATTTTCATTGTTAATCTCAATATTACTTGCCAATCTCTTGAAAACAAAAATATTGAAGTTTAATTTAATATTCATTGTGGATAAAATATTACGATATCCTTGTAACATATTTTACTGTCTTACATTCCTTTAATGGCCCTCTCTACGTGTATAAAATTTATATAACTCAAAGAGGTATTAAAAAAGATATGTCTTTATTTGAATATAATATTTGTAATAGTTATGTGTATATAATTTAAGTCATATGTATATATATTACAGTTTTGTGTATCCGGATAATGATTACGATAGTTTGTCTATCGCGTTGGGTATAAGTCCCAACGACGCTTTGAGGAACGGAAAAGTCAATCTATTGAATAAGCTCGGCCTGTCTGGTGTCACAAACTTCTCGTTATACAAAGGCGCGAGTCCCATCAGCGTGGAACTGCTCGCCTTTATAAGGATTTTCAATATGAACCAAGGTTAGTACATCCCATAGAAGAAGAAGAACATCCATAGAAGATATTTCGACTTGTTCACTTTTCTTAATTTGCTATATTCAAAATTAATAGTGATTTAATTATATTTTTCGATAATGATGTTTAAAATTTTTGACTATTTTCTTAATCATTAAAGCGATTTTAACGAAATTTTGCACAACCATTGTTGATTATTAAGAAGAGGACAATAAATTTATCAGATGTAATGATTTTATAATTTGATATATAAATTATATAAATAACTAGTAGAGAAAGCGACTTCGTCTGCGTATTGTTACAAAAAATTTCTAAAATTAAAGTATCCCAAAGTAAGCTCTATTACTATAGCTATCAGTCAATGAAAATGTCTTTAAAATTGGTCCAGCCGTTTCAGATATTCGGAACAAGTAGACAGGAAAAAAAATAGTCTTAAAAACTTATTTATTTATCATATTTGTACAAATAATTACATTAAACTTTCAGAGGAATTAGAGAAGTGGTCGGCCGAGAGCATCCCTAGTGATTTGCTGTCTTTTGAGACAGGAACCGAATACGATATGGCGTCGATTGATAAAAGAGGTTTTACATACCTTCTGACCAGGTGCGGCCTCATCAGGGGTACTTACAAAGACAGTGGGGGTGATGTCCAGTCTGAGCACAGGTGAGTGAACTCCACTTGGGCAGAAGTCACCCCGAGAGCGATTTAGTGAAGAATATATAAAAAATATTATGAGATCAAAGACTTTCGCGAGTATTCATTTAAATGAAACTAATATTTTCGGATTACTACGCGTATTTTATTATATTTAAAAACTACATACTCCCGACGTTTCGGCAGACGAGATGACATCATAAGCCATTTCATCTGCCCGTGATCACGGTTGAACCGTCGGGAGTGTGTAGTTTTTAACAATAATAAAATACGCGAAATAATCCGAATATATATTAGTTTCATTTAAAAAAAAAAAAATAGTTTTCGGCTATACATAATTAGCTTCGCCTTAACTTAGTGAAGTATATATACAAAAATATTAACGTTCGGGTTTATATAAGTGGCTTCGCCTTAAGGGTGTGAGAATAAATAGTTTGCACGCTAGTTTATGAAACCCTCCGTTTCTTAGCACCGCTCGAGTAATTTAATATGACACTTAATTTATACTTTGACTAGTAGAGATTGATTCAAATGAACGTAAAGTGTGTTCAAACACTATTTTAATATTGCTATCAAAATATTTTTAGGCAGTTGACTAAACAAACAGTTCTCAAATCCGACGTGACGGGTTTTTTATGATTTTTTTCTGGACAACTATACTGTAGTTATTTATTTACAAAAATTTATGGCTAGAGTGTGACAATCATTTAAACTGTTGATTGATTTTTTACTTATTATGTTAGCTTAAGATTTGAAATCCTGATACCGAGCTCTATTGGTTGCTCGAAATGAGGAAGCGATCGACATAAAAAAAAAGAACTTGGTAAAATTCAAATATTCCATTGTCACAATGAATTGATCTGCAATTCTCCATAAATCCCAAAAAAATCAGTAGATCCAGAAAGGTTCAATAACCCGAAACAAGCCTTCACATTTTTTTTTTTCATAAAAATAGTGTTCGTGTCAGTATTATAACAAGTAACGGTTATATATATGCATGTATTCAAAATAACCCTTTTCTGCTTACAGGAAAAACATAAAACTATTGAAGCAATGCGAAGTACAAATATTAGAAAATGCCATAAAGTACTTAAGGGACGTCATAGACAAGATTTCCGGAGACGAGAAATAATATAAACCCATTATTACATTGAACCTTATTCCTTGACCGTTAAGGTTCAATTTCGTTTAGTTAATTTTACAACAAACATCGCGACAGTATTGAAATATTTTTACATTGTTTTAGCTTTTGTTGTTTTTTGTTATCATTTTTAATCAACGAATTTTTTTGCGTGTATTTTACTTTGTTACCTTTCTGTATATTTTACATTTATTGTGAATCTACGTAGATCGTAAGCCACAGGCGGTAGCGTTTTTAAAAACGCTCCCGCTGTGATTTAGATGCTACGGTTTTATCAGTGTGCATTTTAATATAATGTATTGTTTATATCAAATTTCAATCGAAGCGATCATGAATTAAACGTGTACTAAAATGTTTTTTTTTTTTTTAAATAAGACAATTTGTATATAAACTTATTTTATTTTTTCCTTGAAATGAGAATACAAAATTATCTAACTAAAAATATATTTACAATAACCTTAAAAACAAACGTGCTTTAGTCGATACAATAAATAATTGTCTTAAATTAAAAATTTATTTAAGCTGGGCTGAAAATACTGTTCGATATATTTTTTTTTTTATAAAAGTTCAAAATCGTTCAAAAATTCCAAATTCGAATATTGGTTCCATAAAACCTCTGTGGTATAGAAAGTAATATTCCTATATTATATAGATATTGTTGAGTGAATCAGTTCGTATTGTCTCAGCCCTCTTAATTTTTATCACAAGAATTTGGCAAACAGGAGGAGATGTATTTTGCATAAAAATACACGTCCTCACTTTTTGTCTTTCAATTCCATATTTTTACCGACAATTATGGTAGTCGATGGGTGGAATTTTTTTTTTATTTATTTGCTAAACTTAATCTAAAATTTTACTTAACGAGTATTACTTTAAAATGTAAAAGCTTTTCATTTGCTCTATTTAAAACCCGCGTGAGAAATATTCAAAACTTTTACTTTATTGATACACTCAAAATATATGTACTTAGTTTTCTTTTATCTACTTCCTTCTATAAAAAGCCAAAGGTCCATACTATTCATCCATTCATAAATTAAACATTTGCGTTCGTACAGCAATAATCTCAAAATTATGTAACTAAAGCCTAAATCTAGAAAATTATTTTATTCTTCCCTTGTGTGGTACATAAGCGTGTATTGGCGTCCTTTTTTCGCTTTGCCGCCATCCTCTAGCGGCAACAAGGAGGGCTACCAGCAGGGCTGCCACGAGCACACTACAAGACACTATCATAGCGGAGAGCGCTGACGTCTTCATACACGTCTGTCCTTCAGCTGCTGTAAATTATGATATATTAAAATTAAAAAAAAATAGTTAATGCTAAATGTGCAGAAACGCCGATATGTTAAAATAATGTTCATACCAAGATTCCACTTCTCTATGAATACGCTTTCGGTGTGATGATTAAAGACTTTTCATCAAATAATGAAATCTAAGACTTACTTATTCATCTAAATGCAACTAATATTCTCGGATTACTACGCGTTTCGGTTACTTTGCACTGACCGTGATCACGAGCGAACGAGATGTGAAATTGAGTGATTCTTAATGTATATATACATAGACATAGCGTCCATACCAAATTTCCACAATCGACAGCACAAAAAATTCAATATATAAATTTCCGTTACCATTAAACATACCAGCTCGTGCCATATCCTCGTCCTCTTCCCCCTCCTGTAGAACTCTCAACGACTGAAAGAGAGAGATGTTTTCTGATAGACGCGGCGCTACGCTCGCCGTCTCCGCTTCAGCTGAACGTTTCTTTACACTCTTCATGTTACGCCAATGGCAGGGTTGTGACTGGAGAATTAAAGTACGTTATTATAATAAAATATGACATTTGTTGATATAAAATAATAATTTTCATTTACATATAAATTTTTTCGACTTTGCGTTCGTTCTGTCACATTGGCGCTAGAAAACAAAGAGTTTTTAAATATAGCATCCGTCCGTGCAGAGACGTTCACATAACAAAGAGTTTTGAGCTGCCTTTTTAAGTATCTGTCAATTTTATAAAACTGACAAAATACATAGTTTTCCAGCTTGAAATATATACAAACTTTTTTATGATTTAATTGTACGTGTTAAAATGAATATAACCATTACATATCACTAAACTCACCGGACATCTCCCATGGCACATCCTAACATCGCATTCAATATATAAGGCTGGCGATCCGGTGAAGCGAAAAGTCTTCATGTACGCGTAAACCTGAGTCTCGAAGACACCGGACTCGGACCAGGAGCCGCGGAAGCGAGATATCAGTTTATCATCCACGGGACATCTGGAATGAAGAACGCCATAACCATCAAATCGTTTATCTCATTAAGTTATACTATATATTATTTCCTTCTAGACTCAGTTCAGAAATTTACGCGGACGAAGTCGAAGACAAAAATTGGTTTCAATAATGAAAATATATTTTTTTATTTTAGACAATATTGCTCCAAAGTTATTAAAGGCGCATGGAGATTATTTGTAAAGTTACAGGAAAAATATAATATACAGTATGAAAGTAATGAACTGGTTGCTTCTCATCAAGTAATATTTAAAAAAAAATTGGAAGATCTGTATTAAATAGGAATAAACTTTCTTAATACTCTTTATGCAGTTAATATATTAAGTCACAGAACTGTTAGACACGTATAATATAAGCGTGTATTTGACTATGATGATAAACAAGACTCGCACTTTTATTATTAATATATTTTAATACAATGGCAAATAATTTTAATTAATTAACAAAGAAAATAAAACGTAAAATGTAGGTTACAGCGTCTATCGATGGTTTCTGTCACAGTTGAACTATTGAAGAAGTAACTAATTTACAAGCTTTAGCGTGTTTATACTCTGTGCCCCATCACCATCATATTTATATTTACCCATATTCATCTATGAGTTGGATTCTCTTCGCAGCCCCGTTGTGTGCGAAACAATCATTGACGACTATATCAAAACCATCTGAAACAAGTTATATAAACCTTAAAATTTACTTAAAAACATTGACACACTTTCGTAGAAGCTGTTACAGCTATGAAAATTCGTTCAAAAGCAAAGATCGATGAACTTTTGATTATTTTTTTTTTTGTGATTTAAAATAGCCGGACGGCACGCGAGAAGCGGTTTAATTTTCATTCCTGCCCTTGTTTGTTACGGTGTCGCATTGTACGTAAATGTTAAACGTAATCGTTTAAAATTTATTGCCATAACGTAATATGAGCTCATAAATGCTACAGTTACGAAAAATATTGTATTACAGTTAGCTAGAACGGGATATTACTCAAACGGCTGTGGATTAGAACCTTCAACTATGAACAGAATTCATACCATACGCGCTTCTCATGTAAATGAGCAAAGTCAGAGGATCTCCAACCCTCACTGGTCCCGTGACCCTTGCTCCGGTCGCCCCATAACCAGATCTTATCTCCATATAACACTCTGGAGGCTGCAGAGTGAAGACCACCGGATTGCCTGTCGCCACTCTGAAAAATATTATGAAATTGACTACCAGAAGCTTCGAATCAAGCACGTGTCTCACATTTTTGTATAAACTCAGTATGCATACCTACAATACATTACCGAAGACCAATTTTATAGGTTTCTTACTATTAAAGACTTGCCTGAGATAACGTCTTTATAATTCTTAACTTAAATGCCTTCAGTTAAATAAATGTCATTTCGTTATTTATGTTATAGCATAATGTATTGTCGTTGTGGAAATTGCAACCATAAATTTTGTATTAATTGCTGTGTGTGATTGCTATGAATAATTCGTAAACACGAAGTACAAACATATTATATAATTTCTTTATGACAATTTAAAATTATAATTAATTGATGTAACCTAAGATATTTTAGCTTTGTCTCAATTAAACTCTCTATTCGATAGAAAACAAGCGGCTTGAAGGTAATTTTTTCTTATCCTTGGATAAAGAAAGAAAGAAAGTCAATATGGAGATTCCATTAAAGCCTATTTAAATTTTTTTTAACATTTTTAAAGTTCTCAATTCCTTTTTTTATGTACCAAAGTCCATCATTATAGAGCTTTACAAATCAGCTACAATTTAGTTAGTAACTTCTAACAAATTCTAGCAAAATTCTTTTGTTTAGTTAGGTTTAGGTTATAAAAATAGAGAAAACCCGAGAACGCAAATTTTTATAACATTTCTGTAGATGGGTCAGTCAAAATTCAGTCAAAAATTTGCAAATAATTTAAGTTATGGTTGAATATTTAAAGTATATGAAAAAAAATATTAATAATGAAATTAAGTGCTTACTTAAAGTGAGGCATTACTTTGTCTTTATTACAATATATGATATTAATTAGAACTTACTCAACGTCCAGGAAGGGGAAGGTGACAGTTTTCCAAAAATCGTATCCGTATTCGCAGGTGACCTTGAAGTGTTCGTCCAACTCTTCTTCAATCAGTGGGTTATACTGAACTGTTATGGTGTTCCACATCAGATTCTTCTGTGAAAAATTCTCCCATATAATAAAAGTAATTTTCATAATCACAATAATTTTGATTCTATTCGGGAATTAACATATTATTATGAGTAAAAAAATGCGTACTAAATAATGGTGTAATTTATATAGTTTTATAACTAAATAACTCAAACTCTTTATATGGTAACGTAACATTAATAGTTTAAGACAGTGCTTACAAGAGCTACAAACACAAACAGAACACTAATTTCTTTATCTCGTCTGCCCATGATCACGGTTGCTTCAAGGTAACCGAAACGTCGGGAGTACGTAGTTTTAAATAATAAAACCGCTGGTACATCCGAAAATATTAGTTTAATTCAAATGAATACTCGCGAAAGTCTTTGATCTCACGAAGGCACAATATAAATGTTTCTTAATACTAACAGCTGGATGTTTCCTGGTGTCCTCGTGTTGCCCGTTTCTTCCCAGGGTTCCGCATCGGTTCAGTTGTATGTAGAACTCGTAATAGTCACGACCAGAACCGTTTATGTACATACAGTCAGGATCGTAGGAGTAGCCTTAAGAAATGGAAAATATTATATTATTATATAACGCTCTGTAACCGCCTACGGCGAAAAATATATGAAGAATAACTTTTTTCATAGAAAGTTTCTGGAAGTACACAATAATTAAATAATAATATAAAAATTTAACTGAAATTATTCATTAATTTATATTTTTTATATATTATATTAATATAATAGTGGTTAAATTTTATCAAAATTTTATTCGATACAATTTATTTTTTGTAAAATTTCTCAATGGAGTTTCTTATTGGAAATAAAATATTCTGCGATGGTTTATAGGTAACAAGGTTAAGAATTTCTTTGTAGCAATGAACGCGGCTATAAACCTAGTCTTTTAATTGGTTTGTTAACGCATATTAGTACAATGGACACTAGTACCTACATTTATACAACTGAATCTAACGGCTGTATAATTTCAATACTGTGGAGATAATTTGCAAAATGTATATACATTACAGAAGATAATTATGAATATTTATGAATTTTTAGAGTAAATATATTTCGTGTAAATTATTTATAAGTGTATTAAAATATTTATTTCTTTTAAATTTCTTTGCGTCAGACATCTTTACGTTTGTTTTGTATAACGTACCTAATTTAAGGGATATGAGACTAACTTTCGTTGGGACAGTTCTTTAACGAAATAGAAACCGCAAAAGAATTTATTCATACATTTATCTGTTCGTGTGCGGCGATATCGTAATCGGATAAACCGATTTGAGTGCGGTTCGAGATTATGTATTTTGGTGCAAAAGTAAGAAATGAAATTTTTATACAATTAAAAATGTTATATTATTTTAAAGATTCACAAACATAGTCACTGCTAACTCCGTGTAAATTATATTAATAATAAAAACAGTACACTCCTTATAAAAGACCAAACATTATAAAAGAATATTTCTTTATTATTTTATCTTTGCCAACAATGTCTAACTGAATAATCTTTTAACAGTTAGTTATTGTCATTAAGAAAATTATAAAATTATACATGCTTTCGCTCGAGGCATTTATTATCGTGTCGGGTAAAGACAGAGCCTGTGGAAAAACACAACGAAAACAAAACATTTACGCGAAATAAATCCTCTTCTGATATTTTAGAATTGTTCGTGTATTATAATCACGATTATTTCATTCAAATAGAAATATATTAAAATAACACGAGAATCAATGTGTATAGTATTTGTTAGTAACAAAATTATTATATATATTGTAATTTTATTATAAAATAAAATATACTACCAGCTGAATAAACGAGACCGCTGAACGACCCGTTGAAACCCACTCTGATTTTCATGAAGTCGTCTTGGCATTCTGCTTCGATGTCTATAAAACAAAAATGGCCATTAATAATAAAACAAAAGATTGTGTAATGTGAACGTTGCTCGATAACATCAGAATTTGTCCGGTTTTACAAAACTTCTGCTCGTTTACGTTCGGGAAATCCGATGTTTACAAATTAGTCACAATAATAATATGCGCAACGTAAAACGTTATGGCCATTTACCTAGTATGTAACCATTTATATTACTTCGGAGTAACCATAGTCTGGTTAACATTAATAATACAATTTTTTTGGTTAGAAGCTCATTAAAATTTACCAACTTATAATACTTGTAAATGGCTATATTTGTAAGAACGTTAGAGGATTTTGCTGTATCTTTATTGTAACTTAGCTTACGCTTCGGATTTATTTCTAAACATCAATATTTTTAGAATATATATTAAGTTATTCATTTAATACGTAATATTCTTTTCTAAATCTCACATTGTACTCTGCTGCCGTTAGTGCGATGTCTTCTGTACTCCCTTTCCCAAGCTGGTGGCTCCCTCCAACTAGAGTCGACTGGTGATCTTGGCTTGATGCTAACTGGGATGTAACTGTTCTTATCAGATAGAAACACTACCTGGATGAATAGAAAATAAAATAAAAATTAACAATATATTAGGATTTGTCATAAAACATAACTTCTTTCTAACTCCATATAAGAGTAAACTCAAAATTCGACTACTATGTTTAAATACTTATTCAATAGACTTTCATAAAAACGACTTCTTAATTCATGATCTCATAAAACAGATAATTAAGATAATAATGCATCTATCATATAATATAAACAATAATACATATATGGAAAGATTAGATTATCGTAGTTTCACAATTTCATTATTAATTTTTGCAACATTTTTTTCTTTTGACAACGTAATTCTTATACAGTACATTCTAAGGTTTAACAGCTCGAACATGAGTATGCAAATCTAGTGAAGTACAAGTTAACAATGGTGATATTAAGAGACCCTATATTTATTATTTGTTTATCATAATAACGGTCAACGTTATATGTTAGGTCATTAAGCACAAATATGTCCGCTATTCTTACCTACATCGAGCAGGCACTATTAGATACAAACCCGTTCTATATTAAATAGAAAAGCTATATTCTATATCATTTTGTCAACATATTGGTTATTGGTACTACGTAAATGATAGATGACTGCTCTTATTATCCTAAATCAGTTCACGATCTGATATCACCGTCTTGGGAAACTAATTATAATTAATCATATTTATATTAACATCTAAATCATTAATTTAATCGAACGAAGTCACGTTAAAAATATTTCATTATAAATAACTTAGAGTTTGTAAACGCTCAAATTATTTCTTTTTAAAACAGTCAAGTATCCTCTCGTTTGAGGGCCTCTCAAGTATGTTATCTAAATTAAGAATTCTGACGAGTATAACAACGAAACAAAAGATAACCCTGAGATAAAGCTTGCAGCCTAACTACGAGCTTCCGCCACCACAAACATGCCTCCGATAATAGTATGTGTACAGCAGACGAGCTTCCTTCGAGTCATTTAATAAATTGGCAACATTACATTGACCCAGAACACTATCATCGCCGTTAGCCGAATATGATAAGTGAATAAAATTTTACTACAAACATCGCTTCATCCATTAGCTTAAAATGAATAGAACGAGTCGAATTATCGGTGGTAATGCACCATTTCACAGTCACGACCCCTCGAAAGTTTGCACAAAAAGATTGTTATAAAGTATGTCAGATACCCAACGCCGCTTCCATACGCATTACGACAATCGGGCCAGTGAGATATCAACAGCACTAATGCATCGCTGTAACGAATTATACTTAAAACGAAATACTATTATGACGATCGGGCGTAAAATCACTTCACTATATAAAAGAACTTCAAATTAAATCTCAATGTTAGAAAAGACAGCAGCTAATATATTTATTTTTATTGTCTCGAATGCTGCAATCGGTAGTCTATCAAAATTTTAATTCCGAGACGTCAAAGCCTCTGTGTACTTTAAATCAATTCGCCTTAATTACAATTTCATGGGAAGAAAAACAATGTAGGGCGACGCAAGTTCAGCGCAGCGTGCAATGTGAGCCAAGTAACTGACACATCAAGCTGACGGGTCAGATGGCTATCAGTCTATCACAGGTACTATCGCTGTACGCACTTCACACGACGTATTCTAAAGGAAAACGAGCCATAATCAAGCCGATGGACGATAATTTTCAATTTCTCGACAGATCATCATAACAGAACTGTGAGAAGCTCATATCAATTGACAGGTAATGAAGACGTCTAATAATGAAAGTAATATGTAAACAGTACATAACTCGGTTATCAAATCGGTATGGCCCTTCGCAATCGTACTTATTGCAACAGCTGGCCTCTCGTATAAAGGAGTTGGGTAACCGAGACCTCATCACACTGGTCTCTAACTCCTCACGCATGAAATATTCCATAAACATTGTTGATTTTTATTCTATTGTGGACTAATACGATGTCGGAATATGCTTTGTTAACATTATATATACGAGGTAATATGTCTGATAAAATCTTGGTTTTATGATATATCTATTAAATATTCAAGTAGCTTCAAAATAAAGTATGACATAAATGCAATTTTTTTTATAAAATTATTCCTATTCTGTTATTAGTAATAACGTTTGCGGTTTTCTAAGCGACTTCTGATAATAACATTTTAATATACAAATTCTATAATAAAGACTAAACCACAATTTTATTACAGTTATTTGTCGGGCCATTGAAATGGCATGTTTTATTATTTATTATCTTATCAACGGCGCGTTTAACATAGAAGAAGCAATTTGCTCAGTTGATTCGAGTGACCGCGTTACATTCTAGAGCAAACCGCGGATCCTGACATATTTATCGCAAAAAAAAAAAAACATCGAAAATATCGTTTAAGCTCAGCGTCGATAAAATTAAAAATAAATCATTATTTTTATCTTAACTCGAATGCTATTTAAATTATTGAAATTTATATAAAAACACTTAAACTTTCTCCTTACTTTCTATTGTCACTTCGTGTGTGATAAAATTTAAGTGCATTTTAAGTTTTATGAGATTCAATTGTTTCTAAGCTATAAGTCATATTAAGTGAGAGTGCTTCATCGACTTAGACCTTATTACCTCATTTTGCTTCTCAATAAATTGATTTTCATATGATGCTATTTTTAAAAAGTATATTACATACTTTAAGTGTGCTTTTAAGTTTGTGACAATCATCCATATTTCTTTACGATCTAAGGCACGCTGTTTTAGCTGTTATCAGAATTATTAACCTTTCCTTTAACCCTTTAAAAATCATTTTCATGGGCTACTGAAAATTCTTTAGAAACAAATTAAATACGATTTACTTGCAAAGCTAAGTTTTACTTAATATGACATTGAACAGCTTAGCCTTGGTAGTAAGCTATCCAAGCCCTATTATTATTTTTTAAGGCTCATTGTTCTAACATTGCTCGCATCCGTTCAAAGTTTTATTCGGATATTGTATAAAAGACGGGCAAAATGTTTCGTAAAATGTCATATATAGCATTACCTATGATGTATCACCTATTTTGCTGCGTACTGTCTACATATTCTAAAACAGATATATGACTTTTCAACAGTTAAGTGTGTAATAAAACTTACTGGGTCTTGCTCACTGCCATCTGATTTAAGGGCTTCTCTGGTCTCATTCTGCAAAAAATATAAAATAAATGACATTTCACAATCATATAAAAATAATTTAAGAGATAACCTCATGTTAACAAATCATAAAATAAAATACCTATTTAAAAAAAGGAAGATTTAAGTATGAAAGAGTTTATAATTAATGATGATAATTTTAAAAAAAGAAATAAAAATTACGAAATAAAGAACCAAGGTTAGAAAAACCAAACAGCGGATTACCTTATTCGTGGGGGGTCCAGTGGGGTCTTCTCCCGAACCTTCGTGTAGGTCTCCAGGTAAAGCAGACTCAGTCGACTGTTCTGTAGACTCAGCTGAGTCTAGCCGAGGATGTGGCAGCACCGAATAGGCTGGCTGGTGAATAAGATTGACGTTTTCATTATTAATAACTAAAGATAATTATTATAGCTTTGTAAAGGAGTTATATGTTCTGTAAAGACTGATTCAAGGTAAAGATACAAGCAATTATGACATTTTAATGTAATTTGAAATAGATACATAGACAGGTAACATATGCCAATGACTTACGTGCACACAAAGAAGTCCAAGGACAATGATTGATCTGAAACAAATGCATGAAAAAAATATTATCGGATGCAAACACACGTTTCAAGATGTTCAATACATTGGTTGGTTGTTTTAAATATGGCCTCCATCCGTGCAGAGACGTGCACAGTATATTCTGCCAGTGTCGTATTATTCAATACATTAAACAGCTACCAAAACTAATTTTAACACAGATAATAAATAGTAAAACCCTGTCTACGAAAACATTGGCGGAAATCGAGACAAATAAAATATCTATAGGGATACCATCTCAAAGCTCGTGCCACGACTAAGTAATGACTTCGTTATAAATAAGTACAGGTCAAAAGACACGGCTAGGTAATGACAGAGCCACGAGAGGCAATATCGACGTCATTACACTGTACTGTGATCTATGGAATTGTTTTGGTTCAGTAGCCGCTGTGAACAACGAAATTCAATTTTGAATCGAAAATCACTAATGCATAATAATAGGTAAATCTGATCTGGTTATTACAATGGATTTGTAGAAAATTGTTCTTACATCTAATAAGTATGTTTGCGATTTATTCGATCACATTGTGATATCCTGATTTTATTTTACCTGTGGTATATATATGTATATATATATATATGATGTATAATTGTACGTTCTTTTATTAATATTTTAACCGCTTAAACTGAATGACTGAAACCAATCACAGCTCGTGTATTCACGACGCATAGTTATCTATGCGAGACAATAACTAAAATTATTATTAAGATTTAAATCTATTTGGTGATTTTTAAAGCACATAAAAATTTACGTTTAAGGATATAAAAGAACTCAAAATATATGACTTAAGTGATCTAAACAAGTGTAACTAAATGTAGCTTGAGATGTAATGTTTTAAAATGTTATATCTGTTTAAGTGAAATTGCTTTAAACTAAAGATTGTATGTATATATATATGTGTGTAACAAGTTTCTATGATATTAGAGAAACTTAACACTAACTTTGAATTTTAAAGTACGTAGACGGTAACCAATTATAAATGAAGTGTGATTCTAAGTTACTTGAAATGGGTTTTTAAGTTTTAAAACTAGTCAAGAAACATATTTGCTATATATATCTATATATAAAGAAAAGAGGTCCTATATCAAGTAAATACAAAGCAGTGGATTGCAAAAGAACATCTTAGCTAAAAACGTCAGGAATAGCACCAGTATATTTTATATTATTTGGAATATATCTAACTTATTCTGAACTTGAAGAAAATCTTTAAATAAAATTTGGTAGAATATTTAAGTAAGATTATTTATTTTTCTTGACTTCATTTCATAAATTTATTAATATGATTTTTAAAAACTTGTCACTTCAATGCATATTATAAAACAAAGTCCGTCGCCTCGTCTGTCTGTCTGTCTGTTCGCGATAAACGGAGAAACTACTGCACCGATTATCAAACAGTTATCACCACTCGATAGCGAGATTCTCGAGGAAGGTTTTAGTATATAATTTGTTAAGTTTTTGTATTTAATTGTGTGTACATTGATATTCAATGTGATCCTTCCATCTCATAAATTTATCAAAATATACTTCACAACAATGTCATTCTTATTCTGTAAAGATATAATTACTTTTTATACATAATACATAATTGTTAAATAAAGAAAGTAGTATTCATTCAAACTACTGTATATAATGGAAAATGAAAATACGGCATTTGTATTTAAAATCGCATTTCCTCTAAAGCGACCTTGTATCGCTAAAAGCTCCTAACGGTTTTTGTTAAACGCTGTCGCGGGCGTGCTAGGTTGTCTTTTGTTGTATTACGTGATCTCTAAACAGGCTTTGTATTAATGTTTTATCGTTGCAGAGGCTTAGTTTGAGCTAAACGAGTATAGAAATTAAAGAAAAGTTGGCATTTTTTGTGGTAATTTACTTAAATGGTGTGTAATTGTTAAGAATTTTAGCTTGAATATTTTTGGGAAAAACATTAATTAAACATAGGAGATGTCTTTGTTCAAGAAATGGTATTTCAAACTTTCAATTGGAGCCTCCTACGAAATATTATATTCATTTTTGTATTACTGTTAATATTTGAAACATGTAATATAAAATGAATATTAAGCAATATACTTTGTATCATAGAAGGTATTAAAAATTTAAATAAAAATCTATATATGATATGGCAAAATATTATTACAACGGGTTTCTAATTAAAAAAAAATATTACCAACACGACAATATTTATGATTTTAAATGGCCAGTAGTGTCTCTACACTTATTTTAAAACATTTGATATTTTGAATAACGCGTTTGGATTTCTTCGCTACCAATGAATTTTCGCGCCAAAAACATAAGGACAAGAGATAGATTGAACAGATTAGATAATATTACAGGTATAATAATAATATATAAATAGTGTACATTAAATAAATTTGGCAGACCTCGCGCCACTTCCTACAACATCTCCGGCCTCATTACCGTTTCCTCTTGCAACTGTTAAGGCCAATAATTGATATAATAACTTATATATATATATTATAATAAAAATACTAAATTATATCAAATTTTTTATTAAACACATTTTGACTTAATGAGATCTAAGATTTTCGCGAGTATTCATTTAAATGAAACTAGTGTTATTCGGATCACACCTCGCCTGCCCGTGATCACGGTTGCTGCAAAGTAACCGAAACGTCGGGATTATGTAGTTTTTAAATAATAAAATCCGCGTAGTAAATCCGAATAATACTAGTTTCATTTACATTTTGACTTATTTTAAAATGAAACATCAATTAACGGACTTCTGATTTCTTACAGATCTCGATAAATGTTAAAATTTATATTCATCTCAAAACCATCGGTGAGGCGCGGAACTCCGTTAGTACACGCCTCGGCTCACAGAGACACCACAATGACAACTCACACTATAAGAACCTCATGTAACAATTATTTATTACTGGAGTCAACAAACGAGTATATACAAATTTAAACACTTCAAATATATATATACATATATTGATAACAACTTTGACATTATGAATATAAGACATAAATTTGGTGTTTGTAAATAAGTATATGAAAAATATTGACTTTGCAAAACATTAAACAAATTCAAAGCCCAATGAAAAAATGCCATTTTGCGTAATTATTATTCAATTATAGTAATAGAAATTAAAATAAAATATACTTTAATTTTCTACAATAGACTTCATTGATTGATCGTTTTTTACTTGAAGTTACAGGTTTTCTTGTTTACGTGAAATTAAATGGGATCCAAGTACAGTCTATCTGGCTAAGTTTGGCCCACCATTGGGAAAAAACTTTAAATTAGTCTTGTTATTATGTGAGACCTAACTAAATGTGGAATGTTATGGCTTTGGACTGTCTTTTCGTAGAAAACATCTAGCTTATTGTTATTTTTTTAGTAATTATTTTGCAAAAGAATACAAAAAACCTTAGAGCCAACGTTACATTGCGAGTTGGTCAAAGATTATAGGACGTGCGATGACGTATTAGATGCCATTGTTTGACATCAATGTGAAATATGATTATTATGATTTTATGAAACGTACGAAATAGATTATAAACAATGGATTATTTATATATAAAACATATTCATTTATAAATGTAACATTTGTTCCTTAGGAACAATAAAACAAATAATGCTCAGGTCGCATCTAGTAATTAGGGAATATTTTATTGAAATATTCTTGCGTGAAATACGATATAAGGATCACGTTACGATTAACTAATGTTCTTATGTAATTGTGGATATATGTAAGAGCTGTGAAAATACATAATAACAAGATATAATGCAAAGAAGTTTTGATAGAAGAAAATGTAGGACCATTGACGACAAATATTTTAAACATAAAAAATATTCAATAGGGATTTTTGGTTATTTTTTAAGAAGAAATGAAATTATGTCTACTAAAATTATTTTTCAACGTACATTATTATATATTCAATATATATTTTAACACTAACTGGTTTTCAAACGTAACGTACGTACGTGGTAACGTACATTATATCTATGATGTTTTAGTATTAATACGACGCCGCGGCGAGAATCATTATCAAAAAGATTTTTATTTAGTTTTTCGTAACTAATCACAAACAGCGTTTACATCGATCAAGCGTAGCGGGGTCACAGAACTAGTACAAACATGATTTTGTACGCCAACTTTATGCCATTTAAATTCCCACTGAAAAAAATATTTTACTATGCAATATATATACTTTCGTATAATATAGACGGATTGTTAATTCATAGAAAAAAAAAATGTTAATACTTATCTTACTTAAATTAAACAGTTAGGTCTTGTTATAGAAAAAAAAAAACATATAATTCTAAGATAACAAACAAAGGCATTCAAATAAGTTGAGGGAAATTATCATTTGTATTTAATTTTCATTCACGAATATATTTGTTGTAAAAATTAAGTTAAATTGTAATTAATAATTACTTATGTATCAGTTTATCTAGCAATCTTTTACTACCTTATCTTTGATTGGCGGAGGTTTATTATTTCATAATATTCTATTTGATGTATTAAATAAGAATTTATATTAACTTAACATGTAATAAAAACGTTGATGGTTATATTATTTCATCTCTCGGAATGCTCTCAACGTTGATTTTCACAGCAATTTTCTTCCCGCTCTTAAGCTATTTCAAAGTGCTTTAGAATTAAGATGTAGATTATTTGCTCTCCGGTTGTTTGTATGAGTGGAAAATATTGAAAATGTTAAGATATGTCAAAGTAACAAATTGTGACAAAACATAGAAAATAAACTTAGTCTTAATAAAATTATAAGAGACAATATAAACGAATAAAATCCTTAAAATATCCACACGAATCTTGCGAATGTAATTCTTTGTATGTTTCAGCGCCTCTGTAATAGAACAAATCGACATGCCTTTAAATACACCATTTATATATACTCCACTTACCTCAAATTCAGCATTTTTCACAGCGCACTTAGCGTACACTATTAACCTCTGTCATTAATCACACAACACATGCGTGTAGCATAAGAATATGTAACACTAACTCGTACTGTGCAACATGCGCCCGCGCCGGCGTTTCGATTAGAAGTGGGGTCGATCGCAGCCTCCGTAATACTTCGTCTGTGAAATGATTCCAATCGGTAGCCTTTTAAGATAAGGCCGGTGACACAGCAAGACATAGATTTAGGCCCCAAAAATTTTACAATAATGAACGGTCGAAAATAGTATAATCTCTTCTCTTTCAATGAAGTTAATAACTTTCTAAAGATGTTGAAGATGCTTAACAGTTGATTAATATTAGTGGGAATAGTATATTTTCTTTTGCATCGAATATACTCTCGATTATTACTGTGCTTCTATAAATTTATTCAAAATACGTAAGTAAGCCAAGAAATCTAGTTAATAATGTTAAAAAATGGGCACAATGTAGGTCATATTTTCAAAGAGGTATCACAAAAAAAATCTTTTCGTTTTATATACATACTTTATTGACACAAATAAAATTTTAGCAAAATAAAATACTGATCCTCATCAAGAGAAAAAAACGAGGTTTTATAAAAAAAATAAACAATTATTTATCAATAACAAAAAAAAAAAGTTTTTAATTGTTTGAGGACGGCCTTATTTTTATTTTACTTTAACTTTAACTTTAAATGTTAAGTCAACTTTAAAAAGTACAGTCCAGGTGGAAGTCCAGTCAGTCATGCATCACACAAACAGCTTCCGATAGAAAAATAATTATAATGTTATCATTACAAATAGTAAACTTTATTAGCTCCAAGTCATTTACAATTCGAAAAGATTTTAAAAAAATTAACAGCTAATAAAAATACAAAGCAATATAACAATCATAATCCATTATAGAAAAACATCTGAAACATCACAATTTACTTCATGTTGTATTTTATACAATTATTAACCAATATTTAGTAAAAAAATCCTAAAATGCGCTCTATTTTAATCAAGAAATTGCAAGCGACCACTAATGACGTAATCGTCACTACAGCTATTGTTATTTTCATGGCCCTGAAAAAAAACAAAATAATCTTTGTTATTAATTTGAACTATAAATATAAATACTCTCTCGCTGCTTCCTATATTTCTTTTATTTATTTTAATGTATTCTCTATCCTGAACTGGATTTGTAACAAATAATATTAAGCACGCCTAGGTTTTCTAACACATTTTGAAGACTGAATAGATATTAACTGCTTAACGACATACAAAGAGCGATAGTTCTTTTTCTTAAACTTCGTTTTGTGACCTATACCAGGCGAGGACTCTAACACTGGACACTATATTCGTGGCTCAATTGGATAAGATTTAATTTTGATAACAACACACTTCTCTTAATACACGTAGTTAAAGAAGAATTTATGAATAAATTATAGAAAGAAATAAAGCAGAAGAAAACTGTTTAAAAAAGTGAAATTTTAATATATAACGGCAAGATATGAAATTAATCATTAACCTTTGAATTATAGGAAAATATCGAACAACAAACCTAAGTTGAACTGTCTGTTATATTAAAGAAGCTTCTAACGCGTCTCCGTTTAGACTTAAAATTGCTTACAAAAAGCCTAACATCAACTTACTACAACTGATAGTATCTAATGCTCCTGTGACTACTGCTTCTACTTGTCGATAACTAACAAATACTTGGCACTTACCCATCAGCATTATGAAAGTAGAGGGCGCTTCGCAAAGTGTAATAAATGAGCTGCATGTAGCAATAGATAAGATAGTAGAGAGCCAGGGCCGTGGCCGTGACCGACAGTTGTATTAATTGTACTACGTCACCAATCACTCTCCATGACTTCTCGCTCGACTGTGGATGATAATCTTTAGGTTAATGGAACTCGTATCAAAGCATTAAAAATAAATCATAAGATAATAATTCCAAATTATTCTGAAATAGATGAATCTTGAGTCATGAGACGGCACTTTGATTGTATGTATTACGTTACAGCTTCATACTGGCTGGAGCCAGTGCAGCCAGTGCTATAGATAGCAAGTCAAGTCAATTATAACGTCTGACTAAAGAAGAAATCAAAAACAATTATATAAGAACTATAACATAATCTGAATAATTTTATTTAGACATATCAAGAGCTCCTATCAAAAGCCTCGTAGAAAATCGTAGAAACTATCACATAACAGCAACAGAACGGTATAAAAAAAAATCGTAATGTTTACAGTCTT
The DNA here is from genome assembly GCF_018135715.1 of Danaus plexippus. Classification (NCBI taxonomy): domain Eukaryota; kingdom Metazoa; phylum Arthropoda; class Insecta; order Lepidoptera; family Nymphalidae; genus Danaus; species Danaus plexippus. Next base: position 4,648,272 of record NC_083541.1, read on the forward strand.
AATAAAATTGTTTATTCGATTCGATTACGATTAAGATTACACTTATTTAAAAGAAGTTGTTGGTATGTGGTATATCCGTAGCGCTTACGGAAATCAAGCGGCCACGACTTAACCTAGAGAGATAAAATCTTACGTAAAACAAATAGATTAAAAGGTAATATACATATATATTTTTTGTAAATAATTATATTGTTCGTCGACCTTCAATGTTAAATGTTACATTATTTTTGTGTTTTTGATAATATTTTTACCTTTTTCAGAGCCTTTTCATCAGAAACATCATAATCATGTAGGGAGTCCATGCAAGAATTTGGCATGCCCATTCTCGTTTGATGTACGTTCGTACAATATGCAGATATGCAGGTGGTTCCAAGCTAAAATACATTTATATTTCTTATTTGCTCTTGTATTCAGTCAAAGTGCTCTACATAACTATTTAAAAATATAAGATTAAGAGCGAAATTAAGTAATAATTGTAAACATCTTTTTATTTTTGAGAAAGCTTATCTATGCGAAAGTAATTGTTGTATTGAATATTGAATATGACACTTGTATTTACATTATTATTATTATGATTGATATTATTTTTATTGTCTGGTGTGGGTGGAGGTGGGCTCGGAAAACAGTTGAGGATATGTTTCAGCTTGTCACTAGTACGTAAACATCCACAACGTCGTCTCCAAGACTCTCCTTCGGGAAATTTATCCATTGCACTGGTTTCCATTGCGCTGTCACTTAAATAAGAACTGTATAAATCGATTTTTTTCCAATCAAACTTAATTTATTACAACTATCTCTTATTTCAAACAAAATTAAATTAATTGAAGATTTTTTTTTTGAATTTTTTTGTTTTATTTATGACCTATTATAAAATAATGATAAGATTATCAAAAGTATCGAATATTTTTTTTATTTCAAGCTTATGTTTAGCTCAACTATGTTTGAGTGGTAACAATCAAAATTATATTTGTAGCACTTACTTTATTTTATTGTTAATCAATCTTTTATCTTTGTTTTTAATATGCAGTTATAAGTTTAGTTTTCATCGCATGGAAATTTATTTATAAACATAAAATAAAACATACAAGGACATCACACAACAACACCCGAAGATTTGACTGCCAAAAATGTGACAATAATTCTTTTAAAATTACTATGTAAACTGTCCAAAAAGGTCCTAATGCAGAATATATATATTAGTGGCTAAAAATTTAAATAATACGTAAGATTACATACCTAATATTGAGCCCTATTTTATTTTATCATATAATTGTTGTGAAAAATGTGTATATATTTTTTTTATCTGGTTTTGATTTATATATTCGATGTCTTCATCATGAAAACGTTGATGAATAGTGATGGATTTCGTTATAACTAGCAGTCTTAGTTATTTTATAATAAAGAGATTGTATATGACTGGAGCTGTAGTACTGATCAGGGAATATTTCAGAACCATCGTCAATGACAATTTACGAACGTTGGAATAAGTCATAGCATTTTTTTGTCCATCGAATCCTGTAAGATCAGAATGTAAATTCCAGATGGGAGCCAGTGTTATTACTGAAAAGTTTTGCATTAAAGCACTGAACCACTGAATTGTGAATGTCAACACTTCTCACGGTTGCCGCACATACGACAACGAGCGAATATACCGAAATGTAAGTGTACCGCTAGTCGGTAACCGTTTGTAGCCGAAATATGAATAATCTAAAATCACGCATGCGGCAACTAATGTGTTTTGGATAATTGCCGTAAATTAGACACACTTTCATTGTACGTGAGATGAACTTGGAACCTAATGGCACCTTAATTGCTTGATCTATCCGTTGTATGGAAATATGTAGGCTTTCAAATAAAAGGCATTTATTTTACATCTTACAATAAGTATATAAGTGAGTACTTTTTAATACCAGCCCTTATCAAGTTAGGTATGCATAATTAAGCTGGTAAAAATGATCGCATTGTAGGTCAGTTTGCGGTGTCAATTGTGCTATATGAATGGATGCGCCGTTTTTCTCACGCCAGTGGATTATTTAAATAAGTGCGTGTTTAAAAAAATGTTATAACTGTTATGTAAAAAAAAAATTGCTAATTTTATACCAAAATAGTGACATATGTACCTATCTATCTGAATTGAATCAAGGTTTCAATATAATATTACAGATATCCCACTTTTCTTATTTATTTCAAACCTTTTTGCTATAGAAAGTGTTGTAAAAAAGTTTACTTGGTGCTGATTTCAAGTTTTTTTTGTCTGTCTCATAAATCACACGTAACTATGATTTTTAAATTTACAGGTTGCCCTGTGTGATATGAGTGGTAACTTAAACTCTGGCATGTTAAACTGCCATAGAATGTTATGGTTTTTACGACTAGATTGCTGTGAGCTCCACCTGACGCGTGTCGCGAATCGCTAGGGCGTTCACTTGAAGAAATGTCTATTATTATTGTGTCATTAGTCATTCTATCCAAGAAAGTATCCTGACTTTACATCCGCATCCCGGTTATTCTATAAGTACAATTTTAAATTACGCTTAGAGAAATTTATCACTAAAAGAAAGTTCGATGTAATCTTAATAATCTGTCTAGTTTCAAACGCTTATAATAAAAACTTTTTTTAAATACAATTTATTATTACCAACAAAAATGTATAATTGGTATCAATGACTATTAAAAACTATTAACAGAATGACAAACATATGGGACTTTTAACTTACATATGGGACTTTTATTTTTATTTTACATAATAATATTTAATTTTTGTTTCGTAACGGCACTGAACAAAGATTACCACACAGTTTTATGACTGACCAAGGTAAAAATCAGTAGCATTTAGACAATAAGTTAGCTGCAAGGCTGTGTAAACACAATAGCGATTTTGGAAAAGGCAAGGTCGGCCATGTAGCGAAGAAACGCCCTTTCGAAGCCATTACACGGGCCAGCGAACATGAAACTATATCAACCCTACTAATACATATATTAACCTACGACGGTTATGTTTTTTTATTATATTAGGAAAATGTTCTTCATATTAAGCAAAGGTACTTTCATTAAGCTCTTTATAATTATTATTTTTTATTATATCTCCCTAAATTTGCTTCGTCCATCTATTCCATGTCGCATTACCGAGGATTTTTATTATGTATTTCATGCTCTATTACCCAGATTGAAATTGATTATAGGATTTTTGATCTTCTATTAATTTCTAAAAATCTAATAATAATAATAATAATAAATATATAAAAAGCAATTATATTCAACTAAAATACGAGAACACCTTCACTCGAATCGTGGTTACGTAGAACCAGAACGCTTTTCTTTTATGATTTTAAATTGTACTTTATTAAAAATGCCAAATATAAATCACGTGTTAAAATTCAATATAAGTATATATTTTATATCATTCTCTATTTTCTTCTCAGTATTTTTTTATTTAAATCTATTTTTTTATTATAGTTATATGAACTCTATTGCTCTTGTAATAAGTTATATATTGCAATCCTCTGGTATTAAATATTCTCCGTATAACCTATTATTAATCATAGTCAGAATAGGTTTATGAAATCAAATAATGTATATATCGCCATGTATTTATTAAATAAACACGTTTACATCAACGCCGAAGCATACTAGTTACCAGACAGCATTCTTACGTGACTTCAGCAAGCAGATCTTCAAAAACCTATTTTCTATATAAGATTAACAAAAAAAAAAAAATCAACAGTGTAATGGCAATTATATAAAATCTCACTCAAAAACCGAACAAGGTACGAAAAGGGACATATATTGTGTTTTATATAAATAAAATTTCCTATAACTGAATGCGATAACTTTAGTGCGAATTTTTATAATCGACGCAGACATCGACGGTTTAAACTCGGTCGCTTCAGAACATCCGATATAAAGCCTATCGCCGATAATGAGAAACCGTAAAACTGTCGGTGTCGAGTTGCCTATACAAACTCGCGCTAGGGTTGAACACAACAAATTAGTCAAAAATATAAGTACTATGTATGATTTCAGACTATATCATTGGATACATTCAATAACATTTATTTCATAACACACAATCCCCACACATAATATTCTAAACAATAAACGAACGCCTATAGAAAAAATAATACACACATACAAAATATAAAACTTACATAACATTGTGCTTCACCAGACAGACAAACGGATTACAATTATATATTTATTGGTCTAACTATTTCAAAAATATACTCCATTCATATAAAGGACATGCACAAAACGGTTAAAAGATGCTATTAAAATATTGCGTCCTCAGTGAAAGCACAAGCGTAGCATTACTCCGTGACTATCTAGCTATAGATTTAATTTAAACAATCGACGGAATCAATTTATTTATATAATATAGATGAGGACATCACTAGAATAGCGGTTTTATGACGTTTTACAACTCTGTAGGATCTGGTTTTTTATTTGACAGTGACATAAATTAATTTGACGTTTCAAAAACGATTATTTGACATTGTCTTAGGGTATAATCTTCACAAAATATAGATTCGTTTTATGTAATCGTAATTCGCATTAAGAAAGTATACAATTAAGAAAGATACGTGTTAAACAGAAAAGAATAGAAGAAATAAAAGAGAAAAATCAAATGTAAAGCTGTATGGATTCAATACAATAAATTTTTAAACATTCATATAAAACATAATGTCAAACTATAAAACGTCAATATTTGACATTAAAGTGTTCAAACGAACCAAATCCTACGGAACACCACGAAAGACTAGACGACTATATTAAATGTTAACGAAGTACATCGGTGCTAGATAAATTTGTACATACGTGAACTATTCATATATTTATCACAAACTCCAATGCGTTATAATACTTGTGAGGATGCGACGAGGACATGGTCTCGTCGGCCAGCTTCATATATAAATAGTATATATTATTACGGATTTAATAATAAGACGGTACACGAACGGCAGGAGCACATGAATTGTATTTCGTTATAACATTAACAGCCAACAAGCGATCTATCACGACCATAGATACAAATAAATACATCAATTAGACTAGAATGACATTAAGACCATAGACAAAAAATATTACCGCCTACTATATTGCATAAAAATTTTAAATGTTCTTTTTTTATTGTGCTTGGGATTATCACAACTTAAATTTGGAATTAAATTCGTCAAATTTGACATTAGCTTTAGAACATACGCTAGCTACAAATGAACGACACGAAACGTAAGCTACCAAACGTATATAAGGAATGTTAATCGTAACATTTGTATTATATTATATTAACCTTAACAATGGAATTATACATCAGTCTCAGTTTTGCTGCTTGTGCGTCGACTGCGCCCCGACGAAGCGTTGTTTACCCAACAGGGTCCACTTAACAGAAATTTCTTTACATTGTACTCCATCCTGGCCAGATCTTCCGGAGATATTTCCTTCTCGCCCTTAGTCTTAAGGACGTCTCGTAGCTCTTTGCCCACGTCTATGGATATTGCGTGATTGTTCTGCGTGTTTTCACTTATCTCTGTGACAGTTTCGTCTCCGACTTCAACCGGAAAAATTGTCTCTTTCACCAATTTATTGACGATTTTAGTATTGCTGGAGTTATTTTTATTTGTTTTTTCTTGGTTTAAGCTCTGACTGGCTGCGTTATGCGGCCAATTGTTACGCGGGTCCCGGGAAAAGGATTTCGCGAACTTGGTGACTGGATGGGGCATGTTCAACGCCAGTTCATTGAGAGTTTCTGTCAATCTGTTTATTTTGCTCTCCCTTCTCAGCATGCGATTTGCCAACGAGCAATCGTCTTCTAAGGGATCGTTAAGATTGTTCTGCTGTTCCAAGTTCTTCTCGACCCATTCAGCGACTCTGAGTAATTGTTGCTTTTGTAATAGCGCAGCGCTGTCGTCGCTTGAAAGTGAACTTGTGCTTTGTTCATTTGTAAAGGCTTTCTTGCTGTCGTTAGCCTTCAAATGTGTTTGCGTCAAATTGGGATAAACGTTGACAATATTCTGTATAGTTGATGATTTGGCAGTGTCATTTTTTTCCAGTTCCCCATCGATCGGTGGGAAATCTTTGGATATTTTAGTGTTCTCCATGGAATGCAGCTGGGACATTTCGATTTTATTTAGAGTCCTTGGAAACGATCCCGTTACTTTGCTCTGTTCGTATTTATCGAAATTAAAAATTTTGATGTCCTTGTTGTCGGTGGGCGACAGAAAGTCTGGTTTCGTCGTGGACTCGCTATTGCTATTGTTATTTCGGGAGAAGCTATTCTCTAAATTGAAATCATTGAGTAGATCAATATCGGAAGTGTTATTTTGGCTACCTATCTGCGAGGTGTTTTTATTGTCGGAAGTATTTGAGAAGTTGTGAGTCTTTTGCGGTTGCAACGGGGAGGAAGAGACGTTCAGCAGTACTGGGTTTATTGGAGTGCTTTTTACGGATGCGTTGGATTCTTTATTATTATTGTCAACGTGGACATCAATCAGAGTGCTTTCGACCACTATGTTATCATTTTTAAGAATCCTCTTAGTCTCCTCATCGTTCTTTTCTAAATCTATAAAATTATCTAATTCATTCAGATCGTTCAGATCTTTGAACAGCGAGTTATCGTTACATTTGCTCTGACGTCGATATAAAACCGGCGGGACGTCCGGTTCAGCGTTGTCCAACAAAATATTTTTAGAACCGGCTTGCATACGCAAATGACAAAATCTTGGCCCCGGACCCACGTGGGTATTGGACTTGTGCGTGCTGACTGTGGATTTGGCTACAGAGGATGTCACACTACCAGCGCCCATAGAACCATGAGAGCTTTTCTTCATATTCATATCTATTGGAATCTTATTGTTTGTTTCTTTGGAATTTGACGCTTCCCTAACTAGCAAATCTTCATTGCCTACACTTTGGATGCTACTCTTAATACTAGATATTGAGGTTTTGGTGCGATCGCACAGTTTATGGTGAACCGCCGGTTCCGTAGTCACACTGTTGGCACGAATTTTGAAATCGTCTTCAACTTTGTATAGAACATCGTTCTTTCTATTCACATCTAGTTTTGTCATTCCTTCGTTTTTAATCGCGTCATTTATGATATTGTTTGGTTTCTTTATAGCCGGGTCCCTGATGTCCGGTTTTACTGTGAGCTGAGGTATGATATACCCGGGGTTGTAGGCTGGTTTTTCGTTGACAATTTTCTCATTGACGTGTCTTATAGCTGGCGGAGTGTTGCTTCTTATGCTCAAAGCTGAATGTAGAGATTTAATTTCAGCGTTACAGTTCAGACACAGTGTGTTACTCAGATCACCACTCTGTATTGTCTGTGTGGACACTGTGTAGTAACTTTCGTTATAACAAAACGGTTTATTCTGAGATTTCGAGCAAGTGCACGTATCACAATGTTTTGTGACCGAGTCCTGGATACTGTCTTCAAGTATTTTTGACATGAGTGACGCTGATATATTGAATTCATACTCGCTAGCATCAAATGTATCAAGATCGTTACCATTCTTTGTCTGGTTTACCGGTTTAGGTGCTTTAGACATCACATACTGTGACACCCTCGCTTGTGTGTCTATAGGAAGCTGTGTGAAACAAGAGATATGTTATAGTTCTATGTAACAAATAATGATAACAACCAAAACAATATCTAGCAACTTACATTATCAAGTTTTTGAGATACAAAGTTGTCCGGTTTGCACTGCAACAACTGAATCGCAAGATTCATATCGTTTTTATATCTCTCCTGTAAATATATCACACACACACACATATATATATATATAAGTATAAAATAATAAAATCCGAATTATAAAAACCTCTTATATCATACATTTTCTTTTTGCAGCATGCTGTAATTATGTTTAGATTCAGCCAACCTCACTGATAATGTTGCTATATCTTTTGTCAGCTGGCTTTTCTCACTTTTCATTTTGTCAACCATTTGAAGCAATTTATCCTCAAGAACCTGATTCAACTTCTGCACCCTTTTGTGTGAATCATATAATCTGAAATTGTATTTTTCTTATGCAAATATTTCGCTATTGTAATAAAACAATCGAGTCGATAAGGCGTATAGAAGATTTAGTAAAAAATTAAAAGTATAAAATGAAATAAAGAAGAAGACCTGAATTGAATGTATGATATTTTACATAGTCTTTTTTTTATTTATAAATACATTTACAAGCTTGTGTTATATTTTTATATAAAAGATAAAAAATATCGGTAAGTTACACAATAGCACTGTCTGTTAGTTGCCTAAGTGTTTTATGATTTGTCGATATCAATTTTGCATTCAAATTTTTTCACTTCACCATAGATGTGAAGATTTCCTTAGTTGAAAAAAAAAAATTAAATTGTGATTTTTATAAAATATTTGCAGCTCACCTTTCATACTTCTCCGTCCAGGTTGCTACCTGTTCTTCCAAATCATTAACTCTAGACGTACATTTGAAGTACTCTGTCTCTAGAGCTACAAATTGTTCATCTCTGTCTGCGAGGTGTTGCCGTAAATGGTCCACCTCTTTGTGCAACTGTACCTCACCAGCACTACATTCCTACCAATTATGTGCAAAAAAATTAAAAAAAACAATAACACCCACCACCTATCCATTGACAAGAATATCAGGCAAACAAAAAAAGAAAAGCGATGTGCATAATTTTTACTGTTTATAAATTTCCAATCCTACATGGTCTAATGTCTGAAGCATGATATTAAATTCTACTTTAAATAAATTGCTAAACAATAACACTAAAATGTGATAATTTAGTAGCAATATGAGTACTATTTGTTTCTTACAAATAAGGCTCCCCTTGATGAATTGATGGCTAGTTTCAGTAGTAAAAAATTTTCATAAATGTTCAATAATTATTGTACAAAAATGTAGAAAACAGTTTAGAAAAAAATATTGCATCATTCCAAGAGAATAGATTAAAGATAGTTCTAAATAAATAGTCATAGAACTAACACGAAAGTAATAAGATCATTCTTTGTAGAGATTGTATTTCTAGACTACAAAAACATCGCCAGATTTTTACCTTACAAGGGGAATTCTTTATGATTTCGTCCATCACTTATGAAATAATTCTAAATCACATTTCACATTATGACAAGTCCAATTTTATATATAAACAGCCACGTCACACGCAAAAGTGATTATAAACAGCTATTGTTATCAATAAGCCACTGTTTAAAAAATAAAATAAAAATCAATCGGGACACATAATATGAATATTTACTTCAATTTAGAACTTTCTAAGACTCAACCATCTGAAAAGTGCAATTAATGTTCATATTTAATTCTAAAAACTTATTGAAATACAATAAGAGTATATGTATATTGAAAAAAAAATAAAAGTAACTATTGGAAATCCCAATTTTCTAACACGACGCGAATTTCTCGCAGAAACGTAAATGACGATTTGACATTATTGACGTTTTTCATAGATAATCTAGCTGTGTTCTTGTTAAGTCAAACAAACATTTTAGACGTAAAGTCAAATACTTGAGAATATTTGAGCAGTATTTCTGAAGGAAATGATATATGTTTATTATAATTTGATAAAATAATAAAAAGGCATGAAAATTTTTATTTTTCATAGACAATATATAACTTCATAAACGCTGAATAACATTATGGTATACGGTTTTATTTTCTATTACATTTTACACTTGTAGTTTTAGTTAAATCATAATTCATAAGTACTTCCTAAAGACAAATGCCTTCTAAAATCAAAATTTCATTACGTTTTATCACATAAGTTCTCTAACAACAACCTATATAAAAATTTTTGGTTTTATAAAATGGGTTATAAAGAATTTTTTATGTAATTGCGAAATATGATTCAATGATCTCCTTACTGACCTTCATATACATAAAATTTAAATACAGGCGCATACTTAACCACTTTTATAATATTCCACTTAATTTTAACAAAATAGATGTATAGAATATACATATTTTTTTATTTTTTTCATTTCTATGGTTTTTAAATTATCCTTCTGCAATAAATACTAGCGTGCTCGTATCCGCCCCTTTGACTTCCCCTATTTTCTCTCTAAACGGTGTGAGTTGTGACTATGCAGAACACTTTTTTGACAAGTCAAAGAAGATAATCAAATTCAAACCAAAGTTTTTAAAAACACTTTCGTATACTTTTTTCTATAGTGTAAGGCATAAATTAAGTTTTCACTTTTGAAAGTATTTTTTTAATTACAATGACCTGAGCTTAAAAGGCATATAGAGTTTAAAAAGAATTCCTCACAAAATTTGTAATTTTATCATTCCGAAAGCATGGACTTTCGATGACTTAAAAATTCTATATCACCTAAATATGGAACCTTATTTTCCTATAATTAAAGAGTTTTCTGCCTATCTAGTCCTGGAAGTTCGACATTTTAGAAAACAGTACCCAGTTTTGTCTTAAATAGACACATTAAAGTGTTATCAACAAAGATAACCAGTTATATAAATTGTACACATATATATATTTTTGTGAAATAATCACTTCATTCATAAATTTTCTTATAATTATCTGTTTCCCTAGATCATCGATTGCTACTATTTTGTGCTATTTCTCTAAAGGAAATCTAAGTAAAGATTATAAATTATTTATTTCTTTATTTATTTATCTTAATTCTAAGGACAATGGCCAAGTCTTCATAGTAATACAATCGTGAAGACAATGAAGAAATTATGTTTAAGAATGCCAGCTCTTAAAGAATAACTTAAAATCTACTACAAAAACAAAAAAATATATGAACGCCATCAAATGTAAAAAATACATGGAATTATTCCTTCAAATAAAAATTTAGGTTAAGCCCAAAATTCGATATTTTTTTTAATCCCCAAACCTGAGTTGCAAAAAATTGACATAATTTGCAGTAACTTAATGATAAGAAAGATTAATTTATACTGATAGTATAAATTATTTCACGCTTATTTAATATATTCACGTCAGAAATAACGCGATAAAAATAAATTATTCTCCGAGATTTCCCTTCAAAAAGAAGCTTCGGTCGGCAATACGGTACATACTTTAGGCGTCACCACACGTCTGGTACTGACGGTAGATCTATTTCGGGAACTCACAGTAATTCTGATCGCTCGCCTTTGTCTTATTAAAAGTATTATCGGCAATACGTATACGTTTTAATTTGTTTATTAAGTATAAAGATCCTCCGATATGGGGAACGTGTTCAGTGCATCGACTGACGCTGCAAACGCTCCAACAAGACGTGAAAGCGAAAGTGAATTGATGGAAGACGTTAATACATTACATGTTAACGATGATTCCGTGGACGAACAATTCCATGATTCTATCAGTGATAACGAGGAAACTGTAAATAGAAGACGGGATGAAGATATGAATGAATTCAGAAAGCAATTGGACACTAAACGTGAACAAAGAAGAGCAATATTAGACCGACATAGAACTGAAAAGAAGAATTTAGAAATAAAATTAAGCGAAGAAAAGATGACACACATAAATTTATGCGAGAAAAATAAAATGCTTAGAGAATTACTTGTGAAAAATAATATTGAAATTCCGGAAAAACTCGACAGTGCCGATGAGGATTCTTACATCGCAAGTTCTATTTCTGAAATGAAGAAAGAAATCGAAAGCTTAAAAACAAACAACAACTTACTACGTTGTGATCTAGCTAAATCTAACAACGCCCTACAATCAGCGTATTCTAATATCGCAGATTTAAGTGAACAAAATACTGAATCCATTAAGCAAGTAAAAGCTCTCAAAGAAGTAATAAATGTCAGTAAGACGATGATTAATCTTCGTGAGGAACAACTCAATGAAGTAAGTTATATTTTACATTCTCAATTAATGATATAAAACGATATAGAAATTTCTCATGGACTATAATAATTGGCAATGAAAAATAGACCTTTGATTTCGGATTAATGTAAAATATTATGTACACTGTTATTTTGCAATAACTAAATCAATGGACTTTTCTCATTAATTCTTCATTTTCTAGGTTTAATTAATAGTAAGAACTAAGAAGTTCTATTTTGAGAAGAATTATTGTTCTTTTATTTGAATTAATACATTTTTTTACTAAGTCTACAACAGAAAATATTCTAAATTCGTATTTTATATAGGTTCTTAAATATTTATTTCCTAATTAATATTTTTACTGTTTGTACTGATTTAATGAGATCAAGACAGTTATAAATTTGATCGCTACGTTTTATCACAAAAATTGGCCGCTATTAAATACATACCTGTTAATGGACTATGTTTTAAATCAAGGCGCTTTTAGCTCAATGTTTTCAATGCAGATATTTCGCAATCATATTAACAAAAATGTTTACTTACCTATTTTATCCTTATAAGGAGTGAGAATCTCTAAGATTCCGTAAATGTAAGTAATGAAATAAAGGCAACGACCTGCATTCAAGTTTGCTCCATCGGTCATAAACCGAAATGCACGGCGTTGGCACATTGGTTTGACCGAACGCCAAAACATCGGATCGCTTTGTTTAATAAATAGGACAATACTTATTCAATAAATTATTATTCTTCGATCACTGAGTACATTAATCAAGTTATTAACGTCAATTAAAAACTTACGTCATCTATTATAGACATAGAATCTCGTGGCCAAAATTGCGGTGATTTATCTAAAGTCTAAGTTTGCAAAGGGAAATGTTTATTATATCGTTCGTTGATACTTATTTTTTTATTTATAGCTAAAAAATAAACTCAGCGAAATTGAACAATCTTTGGCTGATAGAGAGACAAGTGTGCTATCTACTGATTTACGAAAGGAATACGAAAGGCAGTTGCAAAATATACGCACATTGCGTGGTCTGTATGAAGAGCGAGCCCGATTGGCTGAAGTTACAAGACAAGCACTTGTAAGAGAAAACGAGGAACACAAAGTACTTCTAGAAGTTGAAATTAATAAGTGAGTTAAATAAACAATAGTTAAAATATATATAATCAATTTAACCTCAACAAATTCTATTGAATTGTGCTATTTATTCGTTCTTGTAGATCTAAAAACCTCACAAGTAAGGTAGAAAAGCTAGAATCTGAAGTAGCTACGTTAGGAGAGACAATCGGAGATAAAAATAATGTAATAGCATCTTGTCAAGAAGAAACAAGAGGCATAAAAGCTGAAATGTTGGCTGTGAATAAGGTATGTGCGTTAACGTCCTTACCTTTATTATGAAATAAAAGTCTTTCAAGAATAATTCTTCCTTTTAATGGAAAAATTTACAGTTGTTTTCGCAGGTACTTTTAGGCTACAAAAATAAACAAGATTTAGATAAACTAATTTCTCGTCTTGAAGAAAATCATGGTATCCTTACGCATATGGCTGGAAAAGAGAACAGTTCAGAATTATCATCAGAGCTTCCAAAACTCCTGTTGGAAATTGTGAGCCAAATTGAAGAAAGTGATAATAAGAGTGTCGATGAAAAATCTGATGAAAGAGGTGATTTCCCAGTGGATTTTATTTTGATTGTCTTTAATTACTTTCTGAGTAATTTGGATAAACCACCTTTATAATACGTTTTTTTTGTTTTAGACGTAATTTCTTCTTTCACTACTACACCTGAAGAAATAGTCCAAAACCTTCCAAAAGTCTGGCGCGTCCTATCCGAACTATTGAGTCACCAAAGTGAAGCAGATAGCAATACATCCGAGAAAGTGACTACATGTTACAAGTCGGTACAAACGAAGTCGGGTCCCGTACTTGTGCCAAGCGTTAGTCAAACTTATATTAGATTAAAGGTAATTGTTTCTTAAAATCTGTGACTCACTATATTAATGCTTTAAGATAACAAAAATAAGTTCATGATCAACAATTTGCATTAAAATAAAAATAGAATATTTGTTACGACTTTTGAAATACAGCCAATTTTGCTTACGATCTTTTGCTATGTATTTTTACAGTGAATTATCATTGTGCAATTCCTTTACACAGGATTTGATACTCGAAAAGCTGGCGTTAATTAAAGAAGTTAACAGAATGAAGCAATTAAATACACATCTAGAGTCACGTTTAGGTGAACAGGAGAAAAGGTTGTGTCTCGTTACCAATGAACTCAGTAAAACTTGGCACGTTGTTGGGAGACTACGACGTCATCATCATCAGTTGCACACACATGAAAAAATCCTAAAGTATGAACTGCAACAAAAGAGAAAACTACTTAACGAACTGAAAGAAGAACTAGAATACTGTCGTGAAAAATGGGAACAGGCACGCGAAAAGAACACGCAGTCCGAAAAAGATTGGAGAAAACTGCGTACGGAATTTTCAAACAGAAAATTAAAACCTGACCTACAATCATTAACTAACTCAGCTGAAAGTGGATACAGTGACGAACGACCATCGGACGAATCTTCAGAGTCAAACGATGAAAGTGAATACGCGGAACCGAAAGTGAAATGTAAGAAGAAATTTAAGAAATCATTCGAAACCATTATCGACTCGAGTGCAGATTTTAATCTGGCCGCAGAAAGAGAAGATCCGGTTAGTGATATGCTTGACGTAGCAGAGTTACCTCTTGATACACACGATGATAACATCGATTGCGATGCATCAGATTCAATGAACAGCGAGAGTTTATGTAAAGAGAAACTATGCGACGAAACGGAAGATGAAATTCCTGATATAGTTAACGATTCTTGCTTAAAGTTAACAACTGATATTCATGGCGAAAACATAGATACTGCATCTTCAGGACCGTCTATCAATATTGATGGGGCAATTGATCCCGCGCCAAATATACACGATATAGAAAAATATCAACAAATCCATGAAAATAGAGAGAATATACTTGGAAAAAGCCATTTAGTGGATAAGGTCATTGATCCTGAAGATAATATGATTAATATAAATCTACCCTCGACGTCTCAAAACATAGATTTCCAAAATAATGATATCGATGGAACAATATCAGATTCTACAAAAAATATTGTAAATACTTCTGAATTAGAACAACTCACGGAAAATAGTCATGTTGATTTTAAAGTTATTTTAGAAAATGTAAGAAAACAAAACGAGAGATTAGAGTTGAAAGATAAACGACTAAGTAATTTAGAACAAGGATGCTCCTCGGTGTTGGAAAATATGTCCAACACTCTCACTGTTGGTGATGAAATGATTGCTAAATTAGACAACTTACGCAATCCCAATAAAGCGGCACTGGAGGAATACAATTCAAACGAATCAAACAAAGTTGATAGTCCCGATTCAGATACCGAGAGCAAACCGTCTACAAGTACAGAAGAACCTTCGTCTTCACGAGAAATAGATCACGAAGCTCGCTTCGCAGCACGTGACCTTCGACTAAAAAGATTGGAAGAACAAACAAAATCACTCGTAAAGAAAGTTAACAAAACAGCTACAAAAGGCGTGAGAATAAATTACAAATTAGAAGAACTCCACAACATATATGGATCTGAGCACTCGCGATCCGGCACGCCCTCCGAAGATACCGAGGACATGTCGCAAAACGACGAAAACTCAAACGAATAATACATATTTGTAGAATAGACTATTGTTAATGCATGCTGACATATGATTATAAAATAAATAAAACATTATAATAATTAACCTCTTATCTTTATTCAATAAATCAAAACACAGACACAGAAAATCAGGTACTTTGCTCGATGTAGTTTTTAAAACTAAAAGTATATGATAAAAATTAAAACAAAAATAAACAAAAATATGGCGCTAATGGTAACTTATTGAAGTTTATATACATCACAACACAATAAAATTATATAAATTGTCATTTGAACAAATTAATTTACTGTTACAAATATTATATTTCAACTCTTATCCTCTTTAGTTTTGTCACTAGTGCTAAGGCTGTCCTCAAGCACGGCGACCACTATATGTTGAACTCTATCAGCGTCTTTACCCGGTGGAACACTATACAATCGATAGGCCCAAATAGAGAGCAAAAGCATTTCCAGCATCATAACGATACTCTGTACCACTGAAACAATAAAAATGTCGTTTAATTTTGACACAACCTGTAAAATTTCAATAATTTTATTTAATATATATTCATAACTTACAATTAACAAATACGGAAGGATGTAATGCCGTATGACAGGGTAATTTAAGCATTCCTGGCAACATTTTCGTTATGCCCCACTGTAGTTTGACTATGATGAGGACGAGTTGAAGGGCTAAGAACCTAGGTTTAGGTTTAGCACCCACCGCCTCCGCTGTCTTAATGCACATGATCACCCCCCACACTCCGGACAGAATCGACGCTGCTACGAACGGTATTATATAGATAAGACTATTCAAATATAGCATCTGGAAAAAAAACGTATTCACCTTAGAAACCTTTGTTTAGCCTACTTCGTCACGAAAAATTACTTTGATTTATATGATACTGATAAATTTTAAAAACACCAAAATAATATGTGTCTTACCCAAGATAAAAAAGTTTTATATTTTATAAAATTAATGAATTCAAATACGATGTTTTAAAACATTACATGTATTAAATAATTTATTATAAGTTTTACTGTATCTACTTATCTATACGTCTGTTTGTAACATTCAAATAACCTTTTTTACTACATGCATGTGAGTATATATATAAATATTACAGTTTTTGTCTGAATAATCTCTGAAATGGCGGGCCCGATTTAGACGGGACTTTTATTGACAAATAGCTAAGGTAGTAAGGAGTAACTTGACTACTTTTTACCCTGATCTCGAGTCCCGATACCGGAATTGGGCGTTATCATGCGCGAGTGGAAGACGGGGCGCATCCGGCGCTCAAATTTTTTCTTTATTTTTGGATTTTTTACACAGATAGAGTCGCGGGTAATACCTATTTTCCTCGGACACGCCGTCGCGCCTCAACGGCAGGACCGATCCCCATTGGTAATTTTGTTGTTGTTTGTTATCGTCAGAAATAGGTTTCAGATGTAGGATTTTATTTGCGAATGCAAAATAAGTTTGTTTTATTCTGTCTCATATTTTTTAATATTACCAGGAAAAAATCCGCTCTTTGTCTTTAATTCTTTAAGGAACCGTCATATTACAGTGATTTTAATGCATCATTCCTTAAATGATATAGAAGTAAATATGGCAACGCACGAGTTACATTTTATTATAGAAAAATTTATATCAAAGTTTTAGAATTTTAATAAATAATTTTTGTTTAAAACATTTACAAAACGGCATGGTTCAGGCAATATTGACTAATAAATCGCCCGTAAGTATGCTATGTTGCAAAGACGAAATAAATCTCTTTCTCTTTATATCAAAATCTCTTTGGTGTCTTCACATAACTTGTAATTTTTTCATACATTTAGTTTTTTCTTCATAAGAATATTCCCCTGTCCATAGATCAAAGTGGTCTTACAATTTTACGATATCATTACAATAACATAAAAAAGATATTCTCTTTTATCTATTAAAGTCCCAAACGAGCTTTTGCATTCAGTTGTCTCCTACATAGCGTATTTCCAGAATCGATGTTCTATTTTCATTCTTGAATCAATTAAATACTCACAATGCATAGCCGAGGCATAAAATCTGCTCCCGCGTTGAAAAAATTAACAGCGGGTTTTGATTTTACCATTAATTGAAAATTTAATTTAAATTTTGAAACTGTTTAAAGGATTATCCCAGCCAAATAGAAGTACATACAGATCGACATAAGATTAATTTTAATGACATGTCATGACAAGTATAGATAATTTTACTGACGGCTTCTTATTTTTGCCGTTACTTCTCTTTTACATTTTGAATTCATATCTTTAAAAATGGAATCGAGAAAATTTCGTTTTGATTATTCATATTTCGTTATTTATTATTAACCTTTAATATAAGTAAAGATTTTTTTCATTATGTGATTTAAATGTTTTCCGATTCGTCAAGCTCACAGTGTTGCCAGCATACATTTTTATTTAGATTTTTTTTTTTAACCATTAAAATCATTACTGTTTTTGAAATAAATTTACGTGCTTATATGATAAAAAAAAGATTTCAGAGAACTTTTTCATATCTAAAACTTTAAAAGCGAGCCTACCATGTCTTCGGCCCAAAGTATGAGGATAATGACGTATATAAAAGCTTGAATGACTGGCATCTGAAGCACCAGATACCTCAACCACGTCAAACTCTTCCTGCAATAGAAAATAAAACATCTATATATACTTATATATATATATATGTATGTATATTCTTTACCACACTAATAATAATGTGAGTACAAGAGGTTTTAGCAGTTTATTTCTTTTATATTAACTAGCAATTAAATTTTCAATTAAAAGCTAATTGCACTGAAATAAAGCGTTTACTGCTTAATAACAGTGGGTGCAGGAAAATACGTCAATTTGTCAAAGAAATTAACTTTAATTACAGCACTATCTTTCATTACATTTCGATGATGATATTGTTGAAAGCAATTTGTTATAGTCGTTTTCAAACTTCACTTTCCTAGCCAGTTAGAAAATGCTCAATTATTTTTAAATTAACAGAAAAGTAAAAATATCACCCGATTAATTATGAGTCATTCTTTGTAATTCATATCCATTATAAATCTTTTAAAATTACGAACTATTTTCCTTTCCATTATTACTTATAGTAATAAGCATAAAATCGGACATCAAAAAAAAAATTAGGAATTAATTAAAAATTTATTGCTTACTTTTGTACTTGAGGGCGAGGCAGAATACAACAAGGCCAACAACAGCATGGCAACACTCTGGTTTCCAACCGAGATCCTTCAGAACGTCTTGAATATAAAAAATATGTCATGAAAATAAAAAATCTTTTTTTAATAAAATAAAATAAAAAAACTATAAGAAATATTTAATTTATGTTTGAAATGAAACTTCTAATGCGACTTCCAACAAGGTTGCGTTATACTTTCAACGTTCCTGGCCAAAAAGAATAGAAAGAGACGGAGCGATAGTAAACAGGTGGGTCAATTGGGGATTGTAAGCAATGCTTATAAAGTTTGTCTTAAAGAAACAATATGAGTTCAGTAAATATCAATTTCTACCCCTTCCTATTTTCATTTCCACATTACGAAGTTTCACTTCTTCCGCGCGGAGGGACTCCACGCACTATTTTTTATTATAATATTGTTTCTGAAAAAGGAGCTTAATTTAGAACGTATAAAGTTTAAGCATGAACTAAATGCCATAATGAAGTGATTACAAACATTACCTAACAAGTTGGTTAACCCCACCGCTCTCTGCGATTACCATGAAGTAGAAGTGGTACATGGCCACCATTACTGCCTCTTGCGCGATTGCTTCGGCCAGAATACAGGCTCGAGGCACCACCGTCACAAGAAAAGCGGCTGAAGCCACCAACTATAATTACATTAAAAAAAAATGTAAAATAAGAGACACTGAACAAAAATAATATAGAATTAAGAATTCATTACGTAAGATATTATAAACAGTTCATCAACACGAGGTATTAAACTATCTTGCGAACAATAGCTTAACCTGTAACAAGTACGTTGGCGGAAATTGTTCTTTGTATACTTATTACTGGTTTTGCATTGTCAAATTACGTACGGAGCGTTTCAAGTTTTTTCATTCACAAAACTTCGCACGCGTCGGTGTCCCAATGCAAAAGTATTAAGGATACTCTTCTATAAATTCATTCCGTATTTCGTATTCTCATAAGCAGACATACATTAAAATTTATAATTTAAATCTAGTATACTATAGATTTATCACTATCATTCCCATTTCAAAATTACCACCTGAATATGATAGCAAGATTTTAATAGACCAGATCATTTAATTTGCTATTTTTTATAATATATTAGTATCATTATTATCAAAATCACATTAATAAAAAAAATGCAAGTCTTTTTTTAATTATTTTGTTTAAATTCCTCTTAAGATTGTGCTGAAGTATCTTTAATCCATCCAAATATCTAGGATTACCTACACAGAAACCAAACTCAGAATTACCTTCTACTGTAAATAAATTGTTTGGCATAAAAAGGGTGATTAGTTTTTTTTAAAAACAATCGGTGATAGTTAAAGGTCAAGACTATTTCACAATACATAAGACAGAACTCCAAGTAAGTAAAAAGCGGATGCAACATTTATTATATAACATATATAACAGGTATATATCTATACAGTCAAACAAGAAATATTAATTTTCCTATTTAAGTAATACTTTTTTATTTTACGTCATTAGGTATGTATTTAAAAAAAGAGGACTCATCTGTTAACGAAAATACTTCTATTTAAGTATTTACCCGTTAGTAATGTAATTGTATAATAACTCATTATACATACTTTTGAAACATAAATTATTTAATTATCCATATATTGGTTACAATAAAAATCAAAGAAGGAGAGCTATCAACAAGATAGAGTCAGTCAAATAATATACACAATACTGACCTACTTATATTTTGTTGCTAAATAGTAGTCTAACGAAATAAAATAAAAAATTCAAACAAGTTAAATCTTTAAAGAAGACGTCGATGGTGTGCAATATAATTAGAGCGTGGAAATCATTAAACATGGATAAACGTCGACGGCTCGAAAGACTGGAGGAAAAGACTGAAAGCGAATTAAAAAAAAGAAGCATACTTTTTTAAAATCCGAACTTTAATAACCATAAACTCTTTATAAGGGCGGTGACTGACCTGACATGACAATTGTGGGTGCCTTATTTTTTTTAAATAATGATACTCATTAGTGCGAATGAAGCCATAGCAGAAAAATAATAATAATACTCCTTAGTCCTTACAGAATAAAAACTACTGTTTACAATTTAATATATTGTTGACGTTTCACGTTGGCTATTATAAAGTGGAGTTCCCAACAACTTGCGAAACAACTTAATGTCGATTTGTGTAACACCACTCACTTGAACATAGCAGGACGAGTGTTCAACGGTTAGTACAAATATTAGAATTTCATATATTTTAAGTCTGTCAAAGTAGGGCTTCGTAAAAAATAATACTTAATAAAATTTTAAAGTAAAATTTAGTATCTCAAAAAGGGTTTACACTTCATTAGTTGAATGTAATGTTAACAACTGTAATTTTTCAATTTTAATTCATTAAAAATTTGATTACGAATTAGTAAATTAAACCGATAAATTTCTAAGTCAGTTACAGATCAATTTATAATCCTCAAAACTTAAAAGCAGTCTATTTATAGTCAATACCATTCAATATTACAAGTGTTAAAGATTATAAACATTCAGCTAAACTTATAGATTTTTGTAAGCCCTCCGCGTATGTACGACATAAATAATAAGATTGCAACCTAAAAAATTAAGTAAAAATGTTTTTCTAATATATATTCTAAACTCTTTATATAAATAAGATAAACTCTTTAGTGAACTTACCGGATATACAGCCAGGACGATAGCTGCACTGGTTTTCGAGTCCTTCCAATGTCGTAACGCAGATCGCAACGTTACCACGTACATTACACATATTATCAAAACCACCAACAATCCAAGCGACCAAATAACATATGCGTTTGATTTGAGAACTGCAAAATGAGGTTTAATGTAAATGAAGTTTTAAATAAACGATGAAATTTAACATAAATCAATAATTTTATTGTTAAACAATATATTTTATTGATGGGTTTGTAATGCAGATACTTTACTTAATTAGCTATAATTGGGTTGAAGTCGAGTGTTAGATAAATATAAAATGTCTGCGTTACAAAGATCGTGATTATTATCCCAAAAGATTTTCTCACGATTATAAAGTGTTCAGTAATCGTATTGCGTGCTAGGGAAGGCGACAAATAAAAAAAAAAAACTTTTAAAACACGTACTTTATTCCTTGATAATCTACTAGTGTTACAAGAGGTATATATGATGTCTGCTTTTAATTAGCAATGGCAAGACTTACTTGAACCGTTTAATCAATTTCAAGGCGACATAAACTGATGAGAACATAATACGATTTAGTAACAAATTTTGTTTACAAGCATTCATTTTAATTCGTGAATTATTTATTTGTTAGAATGTTATGATTTTTTTTTTTGAGTTTTATTCATTTAAATGAAGCTAATATTTTTCGGATAAACTGCGCGGATTTTTATTATTTAAAAAACTACATAATTCCGTCGTTTCGTTGGATGGCCACATCTCGTCTGCCCGTGATCACGGTTGCTGAAAAGTAACCGAAACGTCGGGATTATGTAGGTTTTAAATAATAAAAATCCGCGTAGTTTATCCGAAAAATATTAGTTTCATTTGTTATGTTTCTTTTTGTTATTTAAATAAATTTGTTATAATATGTATGTAGCATAGTCTTGGCTGCAAATCAAAGATATTTAAGTATATATTTACACTAATAATTTCTATCAAGACAAGTATAAAGGTTAGGGGACAGTTAAGTAAAATTTTAAAAGGTTAAACTGGATATTATATTTCATAATAAAAACTTCGAATTAAGCTGTTAAAATTTAAATTATAGACATTTTTTTTTATATACATCGATCTGGCAACCAGATGTGTTATTGGTTGGCATATTATAATACGAAAATTAATTGAATATGAAATAAATATAGAAACGGAATTTGTGAATTTATATAATATAATCTGTGAAGCGGTTTTTATGAAAAAAATTGAAGAGTATGAACTATATGCATGAAACTAATGATGAATCATTAAATTCATTGAAATTTAATCCCACACTAATAGTTTATTAAAATATTTTCCTTGATGATTCCAATAATCCTTATAAGGATGTTATTTATATAATTGTTATATATCACACAAAACATTTTGTAAAAATAATAATAAAATTATACTAAAACATATGGAATACCGCAGTTATAAAAAAAAATGACTTCCGGAACACGAAATAGGAAATACTGGAATATAAGTTTGGTGAAGAAACTACTGACTTGCGTAGGTCATGGTAGTTCTTTGGCATTACCATATACATACACGTATAATTATATTTTATGACCCTTATTTAATTCATACAACTTTCTTATTAGTCTATAATTCTACTTATATATATACTTTAACATAAATATTTAATTGAACAAAATTATAAGCATTATTATTTTTGATCTTAATTAATCATTGATACTTTAAACCCAAAAAGTATATTATCATGACTATATTTCACAATAACTATAATACCTGCGGTATATGAAGCAAAATCCGGCTGCAGGCTATATGTATGACACAATAGGGTTGTATTTATCGGATGATTTATTTCCGGTGGTATATCAGAAATATGTCTAGCTGTGAGCACCCTCGGTCCATTACTCGCTTCACTTAATAAATCCATTTTTAATATTATTATTAAAACACTTTTCAAACATACACCATTCTATGTAGCATACAGCCGTCCCATCGGCTGCGTGTATTCGACTGACGCTCGCGACTCGGTCACTTTCTTTCGACATTTTAGTACGTAACGAATAGTGTTGTACAATATTCCGCTACGTCATAGCGTCATAGCGGTTTAGGTTCAACTTTAAACTATAAAATTCTTTAAAAGCCATTTTATTATAATAAAAAGGAATTGAACAATAATTTCAACTAATATTATTTATTACTATTAATAACTCGTAGATTTTATCTACATATACATAAAAAGGAGAAAAGAGTTATATAATTCTATCTATTTTTAATATTTATCACAACTCTATTACTTTTTGCAACCAATCTGAATATATGAAGTAAAAGAGAGAGTTGCCGACTAACATACTTAACGCTTTGATAATTCATAGTTAATTTTGTAAGCATGAATGTTTGTTCTCTCATATTAGGCAATATACTCAAATATGTATTTGAACAAACGCTAGATAAATGTATTGCAAATTGTAATTGATGGGACACCAAACATTAAAATTTCAAAAAGTTAGAAATTTCAAATGAAATAAATTTTATGGATATGGATAAAAATATCTACAAATCCAATATTTTTTGCTGAAATCTACCCAGAGAATTGTTTATTATGGATTAATAAAAAAAATATTAAATAAAAAAAAGCCTGAACGCATTCATTATCACTCCACGATTATAAAGGCACGCGCGAAGCACTTAATCTACACCAAATATGCAACAATCATTATGGAAGACTGATACTCTGAGTGCTGGACCAATATTAACCAAACACACCATAAAACCACTCCAAGGAAACCGGCAAATATAGAAAACGCATCGACATCAATGCATTAATTTGATAATTACGATCTAATAAATAATAACAATAATACGCAAACACACGGACAAACGTACACGCAAACTTATAACACCCGTCTTTTAGATTCACAATTAAACAACGTGTACCTACCTACAAAAACAATATTACCTATATAATTTAAGTAAACTGTAAATAAAATAGATAAAATATGTTAAAAAGCACAACATCCAAAAGTAAACAGGTATAAGAAAAAGGCATTCGTGCTCGAAAATATCATTATAAAATCTTATAATCATACTCCTAAGAGATAAAATGTTACGTTTTGAGAAAGTTCGACGAGAATTAAAAAAAAGAAATTGTTAATGAACACAGACAGCAATATTATTATTTAAATATTAGTTTGAACATAACCAAAAATGATAATGACAATCCAACATTGACTACAATAGATTCCCACAAATATGAAGTAATTTATTTTATTTTATTTATGTACATTTGTAAGTTATTAGTATTTTTTTTTTAATAACGCAGACGAAAAAGCTATATTTCATTCTGCCACATATAAAAAAAAATGATTTTTTGGATACTTAATTGCATATCGGTTATTTATTAATAATTTATGTATAATTATGCTTTCAACTTATATTCAAAATCAACGTTAATGGTCTAATTCAGCCCACCAATTGCCGACTCATTTATTCCTAATTTCTTTAAAATTTTCGCTGGTTTGTCCCGTTAGGATTCTGTTAATTTAACATTCCTAGCCTTATAATATGGTATCTTATTAATAAAAAAAATATTAATTGTTAAAATCTAAATAATACTGTAGTTACACATCAATCTAAAATCAATTCTATTTCCTTAAGACAAGTTCGTTTCGTTTCTTCATAAACTTACTTTGATTTAAAAATAGAAACGCTATGTATGTAGTTCAACATAACAAACTCATAGTAAGCGTATCGAAGTTTTATTTGATGGCGTCATCATCGAATGAGCCCATCGTCTTAATGATGGCGTAACACTAACGAGGATGATGATTTTAATAAAATTGTTAAGGAAATATATTATGTGCTAAAGGTCGTGGTTGTGATTAATATATTTAGATTAATCATATATATATATAATATATAATATATATATATATATTTATGTTGTTTTGAGTTTTTGACATCATGAACTCTGAAGTGCTATATATATAGTATGTATGTATATCAAAGTCCATGATTTCAAAATAACAATGTTTTCACAAATGCTTGATACATACTCGGTCTGTCTTCCGCCTTCCGGATATATAAAAAAAAAAATAAAAAACATAGCTGACATCTTAATATTATAGCAGATTAGATATAGCAGATATAGTAGATAATTTTATTAGCACTTGCTTGAAGAAGATAAAATTAAATAAGGCAATGACAATACAAATACGGCTACAATGGCAATATGTTTATGTCTCTGAGCTGTTTTTGGAAGAATTTGTTTTGTTTTGAGATAAAATTTATGGACTCACTTATAAATGGCAGTCATTATTGTCAAGGATTTGTGAGTTTGTATCCTTTTTTTAAAAAAACTCGTGGGAAAAGCAGCGTATTCTATGAGAAAATCTTTTTCACTATATACGGACACAAAGACACTGTTTGTTTCCTAAAATTAATGGTAATAATCAAATAAATTACAACAAAAACGTCTAAGTATCCCTAACTATTTTAATTCCATATTTATTTAAAAAATAGTTACCTATATTAAACTGCAAATGTATTTAAAAGAAAATTTTACAAAACTGGTAGTAAACACTGAATAAATACATAGATGTATATTAAAATATTATTGTGGACGTAAATGTTGCAAAAAAATTGAATTGTCGCACATTAAACAATCAATAAAAATTATGAAACCGGCGCGGCGGTTAGCATTTAATTTACAAAGGATATTTTTAGGAAAATTTTATCGTCATATAAAAAATCAAGAAAATATTTTATTCCGATTTATAAAGAACTTAACCTTCTTAACGTTAATGTTCCAAGGATCTAATTACTTCTTAGAAGAAGTTAGAATAATCTCGACTTTGTGTTCTTATATAAAATAAAATAACAACACCAAAGTATTTTATGATTACTCTTAAATTATTTGTCTTTCATAGACAGATAATTGTCGATTTATAACTAAGAAGTATACTAACTTTTTACTTCCTCTTTTTAGAATTCTTACCTCAAACAGGTCTCTATGTTTAAGGTAAGGAGAATATTTTAAAATTGTCAAAATTATATGTGATACATATAAAATGTCACGGTCTTTATGATTATTATTTTTTTTTATTAAAAGCTTGACTTGATAAATAATTTTCTTAACCGCAATTAAACCGTTTTGAGCGGCCGTATTTTTTTTTATTAATCCTAGAATTCAAATTTCGAATCCGCCATAGTAAATTTTAAAGGTCATTAAAAATACATATTTATAGTTTTCTTATAAGATTATTCAGAACATTCCAAGGAATTATTACCAACGTAATAATAATATCTATAGTAAAGATCCAATGGGCATAATATATACACTATACATATTTGTGGACGTTATCAAATACTTCTGCAGTGTCTTGGAATGAGATTTGGTTATCAAAAACTTAATTCTTTGCCGTTTACTTGGCTCACGTAACTTCGACTAGTGGCCGATACTTCAACGTTTAGAATTAAACGTAAATTCAAATTAGCTAAACCCGACATCTTTTATTTCTGTATCGCAGCTGTTTGTCAGCCAAATAATTTATCGAAAATGAAATGATAAATTGCTATGTATTATATAATGTAATTTGTAAACCTCTCAATTCTATTGTTAACAAAATCTACAGCGGCCTGGAATTAGGGTATTAAATTGGTAAGTCTAATTTGAGCATTGTTTATCAAATTCAAGGACAAAAATATGGCTCCTTCATTAGTGATATATTTTTTTACAATTTAAGTAAAAGATGCTACAACTTATATACCGTAGCAATATTTAAAGCTTTTTCAGTTTAGATACCGTCGGGAAACGAGGTGTAACTTGTACGTTATAATTTTATCCTTTTATCGAAAATTCATGACAATTATTTCAAATTAATCTGTCAATGACAATTTAATCTGTTTCTTCAAAAAAATAAAACAATATTCTTTCAAATAAATAGTTACTGATTTTATATTATCTATAGACATTTATCAAAAAAAACCTGATGTATACAAAAAAAGCAGTCCTTCGCAGTCATCAATATAGTTATAGCTCACTATATAAACAACGCAGTCGTGGTGGCCTGGATGTTAAAATCCCGCCAATCACACGTGAGGGTGCGGGTTCGAAACCTGGCAAGTACCAAAGTGATCTTTTCATATGTAATTTCTTAGAGTATTTAGACACCACTGACAGACGGCGAAGGAAAACGTCGAGAGGAAACCTGGTCTTATAATTTCAAATTATAAGATTGAAATCGCCAACCCGTCTTGAGCATGCGTGTTGATTAATGCTCTAACCTACTCCATGTGAGAAGAGGCCTTTGCTTAGCAGCGGGCTCCGATAGGCTGATGATGATAATGATAATGATATCAACAACGTCCATTCACGATGTCAAATGATCTAGATTCTAGAGGAGTGTAGGACTGTAGGAGGTAACTCTATAACTATGTGGGCGGCTGCATTACGTAAGAAATATAACATTTATTATAATTCTTAAACTTTATGAAATAAAGTTTAAACAAAACATCACAAATAAATATACATGGTATCTAATTTTGTTTTACTTATGTTCATGAGTTCAGTGGTCCTTTTTTACAACGGTGTGGATTTTTTTACATAGTATTATATTTTCTTGTAAAATTTAAAGGAGGTTTTAAAATTTTGCCTAACTTATTTGAACATGATTAAATGGCATATCTCCATGTGATGAATCACCGACATATATTTCATTACCAAAATTCATAGAGCCATTATCTATTAAACTAACGAATTTTTGTAAAAGCCACAAACTTCCGATCACGAAGTCCCTCTATATACAATATACTATACAAGACTCTATTGATCCTAATGGTCGTTGTAAGTCTCCTGAGTGATGCATATTATTACTTCCAACGACGTCTAATAGTTGCCACATAAGACACGTGGTAGCCACATAATACTCATGGCAACTTCGACCACATTCGTTTGAAATGTGTCATAATGTAGCTTTGATCGGTAGACTGCCTTTAACAGAGCTTTTGTGACACACAAACCTCATGACCTACAAACCAATATTTCCAAACGACTTTGTTCTTATATAAACAAATATATTTTACATAAACAAGTTACATAATAGACAAATATCACATATACAATATTCTATGTCCCTTTTCAAAGGAGGTTTGATAAAATTTTAAATACATCATTCCCTTGTTTTCTACAGAATAATCGTTTGTCACATTAG
Source organism: Danaus plexippus (assembly GCF_018135715.1). Taxonomy (NCBI): domain Eukaryota; kingdom Metazoa; phylum Arthropoda; class Insecta; order Lepidoptera; family Nymphalidae; genus Danaus; species Danaus plexippus. The sequence goes on from NC_083541.1 coordinate 4,676,820, forward strand.
CAACGGTGACTTATGACTACTGCCCATAAAGAAGGCCGTCTGCTCGTTTACCAGCATCGCCTAAAAAGGGGATAAAGCAATCCACAAGTTTAAAGCTCGACAGTTAAATATATATTCTAGGAATATATGAGGGTAGAAGAGACTCGAACGACATTTAAGCATTTGTCACAGGACAATCAGGACTCTTTTTTCGTTCGATTGTAACGCGCGTTGGTGTCATAGATTTGTCGTTAGTAGATTATCGAAGTGTATTTAAATCTTTCGTTTGTGTTATATTTAGATTTCATTTCACGATAAGTTTAAAAAAAGATAGTTGAAAGTTAATAATTTAAAACTGTTTTTAGTTTTGTGTAAGTTTCACAAATGAATAGTGAAATTTTACCGATCATTATTTTTTTTAAAGTCAATTCTAATCTTGTTTCAAATAATAAATATATATATATACTGTTTGATTGAGAAAACATACGTATATATAAATATATATATATATATATATACAATCTCATAGATTGTGTACAATATACGTCGGCAGATTTATGTTTTTAACATCACATAAGAATCATTACATCATAATAAGGCCTCAGATAATGACATTTTAAAAAAACTACTGATATGACACTTTGTAATTTTGTTAAGTTACATAATTATTTATTATGAAAAGAAACAAATCCTTTTATTGCAAGTAATAAAAATCTAAAAAAAATTATAATTGAACACTAATATATATTATAGAAGATTTTTAGACAATAATATTACGATTTAAAAGTAATATAAAATATTGTTGACTCATTTTAACTTTACCTGTTTAATTTGGCAACTCAGCGTCGAAAAGAGAAAGCAGACGATGTCAATGTCAACCGCTCGTGCAGGAAATGTATACTGTCATTAACTAAGTATCATTATATATAAACTATATATAAACATTCAGTTAAGGTAAACAAAGTCGAGAATTAACTTCATCTTTATTTATAAATAATTTTACATTATATTATATGTGTACATCTCGTTTCAATCTTCTTTAAAAGCTATTGACTCAATAGTATTGAGTATAGCAAACCAAATATGACAGTCAGTTTAACTTATATTTTTTAAAATTATGCATATCAAATATAAATACTTCACGTAATAAATAAAATAGCAGACATTTTATATTTTATCCTGCAAATAAAAGGAAGCTTTCTGTATTATTCTACCCGTCTTTATGTAGCCGGAATCTTATATAGAGAATAAAATCAACGAACAAAACACTATTATTATTACATAGATGCCTCCAGGTAGACAAACTACCTGGCTTCACAACAATGTTTGTTTTATAAAAGCTTTTATAGAAATTAAAAGAATGTTTTTTCAAGGAAGTGTACTTATAAAGTATTGGGAGTTCTAATGTTATTGAGTGATTATTTACAAAGATAACCGGAATGGATTAAAAATATAGATGTGGAAAATGAACATATTCATTAAGAAGTTCAGAATAAAATAGATTTTCTATATTAAACATCATTAAAATATATTTTTTTTTAGTTATTGAAGAAATCGTAGACTTACGAGAAAACTGACAGATCATGACATTATTGAATCTTCTTTATTAATGTCATTTGAAAATAGGAATATGTGATGTTCGTATCTATAAACGTAACATAAGCAGTGGTCGTGACCTAATTGCAGAGTTGACATGTCTTAAGAAGACTGAATAATAGTTTTATAAATTCAAGAACGGTGAATATTACGGAATGCACCCGAAATAACTTACCATTTAAAAATATAAATATTAAGGAAATGGTTTGATAATATTACACATTTACAAGTAAATTATATGATAAAACGGTATCAAGTAGTTACAGAATAAGTGTTTCGGTAATTTATTCAACATAATAATAAAGTTCATGATACAAAACCTAATATATTTTAACTACCAAAACATACCATTATTTCATTCTAGAAAATAACGCCAGCTCTGGGTGACTTAGGGAGTTAAAGTACATACGTATAAACTACTCAGCGCTAGATGGCGGTTCATACAGATAAAGCAGTTTTAGTAAAAAATTTACGTGGGCCACGGAAAAACGCGACGAGTTTTAAAATAACCCGATATTCTTATCTTTACTTTTCAAGGTCAGACACACGGAAGCTATAATCAAACATACTAGATTAATTTAAAATAGGTAGCTTTTATTCTCATATTTTATAGCGTTTAGGTAAAATTACATTTTCAAATGGTTGCGTAACTCTCGGAAGATTGGAACGATTCTCTTTGCTATAAAAACACATTACTTTATATAACATTTAAAAATGAATATCAGCACGTATTGATGATTTACGGATTTTTATGTTTTTACCGGTTTATTTACTGTCATATTTACACTTTTTATCCGTTGTGAAAAACATATGCTTCTGCAACGGTTGCGCTGTTTAAAAGTCGATGACATGTCTACTTGACCATAACAAATGGTATAAGACATTTAATTCACGATTTGTCATTCAAATTCATACGAGTCTATAAAATTTTCCGTCTCTTTAAATAAAATTTCGTATTATCTGCATTGTTTAAAATTTTTTATTTCTTTTTTATCTCTGGCTTTATTTATTTATGCGTAAATCATTTGTTTGTATTTTGAGTATTCAATGATACACATAACATCATTGTTAGTAAATGAAACCATTTAAATCTTACTTTGTTGTGGATTCTCATAAGCTAGCTATACTTATTTTAGATGTTTGTCATTGACATATTTTATTTATTATTGGTATATGTACTAACATTACTATTAAAAACCGTAGATGCTTTTTCGAAATAATAAAAGGCACTATTTAACATTTTCATAAGGACCCATATTGGTCTGATTTAATGATTCAATGGAATTGAATAAGTTATAAGATTTAGTTCAATTGTAACGTTGTATTTATTTTTTGTTCAACTTAACGATTATAATAATTCAAGCCAAGTAGACGTATTTAGCCAACGTACGGCGAACTCGATAAACTCAGGAAAAAACCGCATAAAAAGAGAGGGCAATGGCCGTTTTTAGTTTTGGTTCAGCGATACAGCCAACTCACAACTACAGACAAACAACTGACCTAAGTAAAACGTTATTTTGATCACAATGCCTACACCGTATGGCTCATTTTTATTCGCACCAATTATTCCTTTCTAGAACATTTTGAAATTAAATACCAATGAGCTAATGGCCTGACTTATTGGGCACCATATAAATATTCCTTAGCTATCTATAGTATTCATACCACACACGCCATGTATATTCTCCGACGATTTGGTAAAACAATTGAAAAAAACCTAGGTACATATGACTAAAATATAATATAATACTTTAATAATCGAGGGTTAGATTTATGAATAATAATATTACATTTAATAACAAAATATCAAGATGCCATTACCATCAGTCCAAAGTAATAGGAACTTTAAGTAGAAATTGCAAGGTTTCGAGTTATTGCGTCATACGCTTTCAAAATGATTTGTAATCAATGAATTTTAAGACGCTTATTTCATTGTTATATCAAAATTATACAGAAGATAATTTTTTAACGAAGGTTATGCAAGACAGCTACTGACATCGATTATACATCCATATAGGTCAGGCCCCATTGTATTCAGCCGTGACCGTATTAAAAGCAAGACGATGAATAGAAAAATAAACTGAATACCCCGCAAATTTATCTAATCAAATTGTTGAAAGATTTCATCGTCGCATGTGAATTGGTCAAGTGGACCGACAGGTTGAACCACTAACACAAAGATAACACCGTTCATATTACAGGCGTGTCGGTTCTAGTGTTTATTTACGTCCATCGTATTGTTTGTATACAGCCCGGCACGACTGCGCATCTGACTACGTCACTCCCCTCCCCCCTCAGCCCCGCAGAGACCCGCAAATCCTATACCAGGTCGAGACGGCTCACTCGCTCATTCATTCCACAAACGCTAACGTAGCTGCGCGTCCCCGGTGATACTTGTGATTACTAGTAATAGTACATAATAGCGCTCAACGCTATGTTGAAAGAGACCTCTAGATATGAAAATCGTAACACAAATCAGGAGGAGGGAAGAATAACTTCAAATAGATTACCTGCTATAGAAGAATTGACACTAGGTTTAAAGCAAAAGCTTCACCTGCAAGCCCGGGCAAGAGCTGCACCTTACTATATTAGAAAGCAAGAACCAGTTGATCTCGTGGAAAGGTTATTGGAGCAGCGCGCCCTTGTCGCCGAGGCTGTCCGAAGATTAAAAGAAAAGAAACAATCTTGTCACGAGATATCTGTAGATTCCTAATTTATTTATGTTATAAAAAAAAAAACAAACATTTTAGTTGTGAAAGTGTGAATTGTGTTGTGAAATCGCTTGTGAGTAAGAAACGTGTCGGGTTACAATGGTGCTATATGCGGAAAGCATGCGAGAGCGAGATGGCCAGCTATGACGTGTCACGCGCGGTACAAATCACGAGAACCAACCAAAATGGCCGCCGGTACTCTACAATCATAATATTTATTCTTCATATAATAGTGACCTTTACTGATCAAAGTACTGAATGACGTAACTGAGTTTTAACTTTTAGTATTTCTATGCCTTCCATAATGTTATATATTTTGTTAATAGTTACGTTTCTTAACAAGACTTGTGCTGAGACATTTCCAAATATCAAAGTTCTTTAAATTTTGTTATAATAAAATATCATAATCGAGAGCTTTAACTTTGTTTATGTCCTAAGACTTCTCAGTTGTAATGATTCCTGTAAGGTTTATCTCAATTTTAATATAAGGTCAATAGTTGTAAAGTTATTACATTCATAATGAGAATAAGTAACAATTTGTTCACTGAATACAATCGGGACAACTTTCGAACGAGATTGTAAACATAACAGTAATGAAACGCTTCGTACAGTTATTTCCTCGCATGTTAAATATAAGTTAAAATGTATCGCACTACTAAAGCGACAGGTGGACGTTAAATCAGACATACAATAATTATGTTAGTCTGAAGAGCATACCTGCTATGACTTAGGCAATTTGTAGGCAATACTTATAATTATTAATGTATCTTGTCCTCTAGTACATCAATAAAACAATGTACAATCGTACCAAATCGGGTATAAAAAATCAATGTTATATTACTGTGTGCATGTTTTAGTGCATTTTGTGATTTTAGATAGTTTAATTTATCGATCTTGTGATTTAGATAAGATTAAAATATTTATCTAATAAATGGAATTAAATTATAATTAAAATTTAGTTTAATTTGTTTATCCTACTATTACTTCATACTGAACCACATGTTGGTCACAATATTTTATTTATTAAAATGTTTGTCTTGTAATTTGTTTACGTTTAGAAACGAACAAACTAATTATAATTAATTAATTAATTATTTTTAAACATATCATGGCTCTTTACAACAACAGATTACTTAAATAGTCGAAGTAATTCTCAAGTTTATGGTTTTGTTTGGTTAAAATCAAATACCAGCACGTGGTCTTTATGTTGTATGTCACCGTGCCGCCCTCTCTGGGCGAGTAGATACATGTGACTCATGAGGGGTAATGACTTCATATTATATATTCTTTTCATTACGTGTTTGCAAACATTATACTGAGTTCAACCACATTAACAAGACCAAAATATTTACAAGGTTAAGTTCCTTATACCGTCTCACAGGTTATAAAAAATAAACATCTAAGCAAGTCTTTATAACAATGGAAATGATAACCATCATTTAAGTACATATATATACAGATAACAGATATCTAATAAACTGTGTTGTCTTCAAAATAAATTTTCGAAGTTTAATATCTTTAATGGTTATAATAAAATAATCATTTGATTGTCTTTTATCAAGTGTCAATTAGGTTCGAAATTTAAAAGAGATTGTAGTCCTAAAACAGAAACATTTCTTAAACATTATACATTAATAATATACGACTGACTCATTATTTTTATTAAAAAATAACATTTCACGAAAAATATTTATCACGAAATTCGTCAATAATTTTTTTATGTGCTAGTTTTATGACTATTGTTTACTTAATTATGTTACTACTTTTGGAGTGCATGGATACTTTTTCACAATTGACATTTGCCCTAACTTTTTATGACGTCAATGTAACGTTTTAATGTAGCTGTTTAATTATTCACATGTTGTTCAAAACAAATTGTTAGTATAATGCTCTACATTCGTTCATTGAATGATTTTATCAATAATAATAAACATCTTATCGATAGATGTTAATAATACTGAACCACATGTCTTTATTTCTTTGTAATTTACAGCCCGCTTTAAAAACGTATGAGTAAAAGTCTACACCATATTTGTTATTACTTATTCAAATGTTTATTATTTCCATTTAAATTATTTCTACAAATAATATTCAAAAAAGAGACTAACTTCATTTTAAAGCCGTATCTATTTCTTTTGACATTTGAACTTATTTAGATAAACTTTTCTACGCAATCCTCCTTTACTTGCCATTACAGATCCACTACAACTCTATTACTAGAATTTAGCAACGTAACCAACTCGTTTAACATGTTTGTTACATAAGTTTATGACCACACATGACTGAAAATTGTAATTAAAGTAATACAATTATTAAGCAGAAATCAGCAAAGAATTATTTTCGTTCGATTTGTGTGAAAAAAAGGAAGAAACAATAAAACCTTTTTTAAACTTCAATTGTTGACTAAAAAAAGAAATAAAAACGTATCTGATATAATTTATCATTTAATGCTTTAACATTTAAGCAGCATTGTAGACATTACTTCCAAAATATTTTTCTTACGTCGAAATTCAATTATATTATAATTTAAAACAATAATAATTTATTAAGTTCTTGTGACACATATTTCTAAAGTAGATCTCTCAACAGGTTGACCACAGCTGATATTAATATTTAATTATTAACAACAACAACGAAAATTATAGTCATAAATACAAACACAAATACGGGAAAATAACAATTGTAAATAATGTTTAGTCAGACAACATTAAATAATAAACCGCTTGCAATATAATAACCAGAAATACTAACGTAAACACGTTGCATATAAACGCTGACCATGTATAGATAGCATTTATATAGATTTTTTTACAAAGTTTGGTTTAAACATGAACATTTATTCCGTTATTTAACTTATAAATTAAATTAAATTTTGCGACGATACTTGTAAATTATATTTTTTAAATCTAAGATCGTGGTAAAAATCTATAGATTTTTAATATGACATAATTTTTCAGATTATTAAACATTGTTGACATTTTTAAAACCTTCCTCGAGAATAACGCTATCGAGTGGAGGTAACTGCTGGATAATCGGTGCAGCAGTTTTTCCGTTTATTGCAAACAGACAGACAGACAGACGCATCGAGGGACTTTGTTTTATAATTTGTATTGATGATTGATATAAGTCATTACCTTATTCAACACTCTTAGAAAAAGTTATCCAATATCTATGTAGACCTTAAACGTGGTCATAATCGGTCCGCTAACATAAGTATTGAATCTTATAAGTTAATGTTACAGCAATACAATAAAGGTGATGCATCAAATTGACAACTAATGACTACCTAAGAATAAAAAATTCAGAAATATCCTGTCCTTTCCTTATTTTTCCAGTATACAGAGAAGGACTAAAATATTATTTTTCCACGAGGAGAAACCTATCATATTATTGGTACCCCAAATTTATTATTACGTGTTTCCATAGAAGGACTTCATGTTCTTTTAGTTATTTGTGACATTATTTCAACTAAGACTTCTCTAGACTGTATAGGAATCTTATTTCTTAGAAAACATAGCGATAGATACATAATGATAGTTATAATTCCTTGAACTGATCATAAAATATCCTTGTTATTGTTTTTTACATAATGCCTATAATGTATTCTCAATTATTCGAGTACATTCAAGCAATAACAAATCTATTTCGGAAACAGGGAATATAAAATTATTTAAATGAAACTAATATTTTTCCGATTACTACGTGTATTTTATTATTATTTTATTTATTAATAAAATCCGAGAAATATTCGTTTCATTTAAATGAATACTCGCGAAAGTCTTAGATCTCATAATAATATAAAATCATGTATTTATAAAAAATCAATTATTTCACTTCATCTTTGAGATTATGCAATCAAGCTTACACCATATACAAGGTACAGTCCAATTGGCTATACGTAAGCCTTAGTAACTTTATAACAAAACGTACAAGGAGAATGTTCTACTTTTAAGAAGTTATGGCTATTTAATTTCAATAGGAGTCACAATTTTCTTAATCGGCTGTTGACTACTGTTTCATATTTGTATCATTACATATTTTTAGAATTAATCTAAATAAATATCATAATAATATTATTAGTACATACAAACCAAATTTATTTATTTTAATTTCAAATAACCAGATAATAAAAAAATATAAAATATTACTAACGCCATGACATTTTATAGATGACGTTTGACTTTGTTTACATTTTTTTTATGATATTTATCTATGACACAGGTAAAGTATTTGTGATCACGTTAATTTTATAAAATGTTCAGACTTCAGCAATACGTTTCCAAAGACATTCAACATATTCATTTAACCATTTTATATATACTGTATTGAATTTATGAAAAATGTTAAATAAGTGTTAACTGTTAATTTTACAATTGCCTAAACCGAAGAATAAAATTTACTTCATATTGCATGTGTGATGTGATATCTAATAAGAAACCTTTTTTACTCCTGTTTACTCCTCTTTGATGATGGCAATAATGAACATATATATGTAAACGTAGGTAAATTTTAATCAATTATCAGTCCACTGTTGAGATTCGATTGCATAGATGCGTCGAATTGCATAGTTGCAGGACACATTCATATCTACTACGTTGTGGATTTGTGCTCTGAAATCGATATACCTAAGTTATCAAACGTAGCTGTATTAGAGGTATTATTAATCAGTAATCTATAATAAATGGTGTTATTAAGATAGCAATCAACATTGGTGTTAAGAAGATAACATTATAAAATAATTATTACACAGTAAGTTGCCAATTTTAATCAGTTAGTGTCTGTTGTAAGGTTCAACATGGCTGGTGTTTGGTCTATGGGTCCTGGTACATATGAAGTTCCATTGTCCTTGTTTGCTAAGAATAGAGATAGACTTGCAGAAAAGTTGAAGAGTGGCCAAGTAGTTGTTCTGCAAGGTGGAGATGATATAAATCTCTATGATACTGACATCCAATATGTCTTCCGACAGGTATAAGTACTGTTAATACTTACAGACATTTTTTGATAATAAAGTTAAATGAAAAAGTTATTTTATTATTATGGTATTTTATGTCTTGTGCAATTTAACTTTTGTTTCCTATTTTCTAATTATTACATATCAAACAAAATAAAAAAACTTGTATGTGTTGTTAAAATGAAGTTTTGTAAAATCTGCTATTGCTTGTTGGGTTGTATAATATCCTTTTTTGTAGAAAAATATATGTAATTTTAATATTTACTACTGCAAGTTTCTTTGGGATACAGATATTTATATTTTTATATTATAAAATTATAACAATATTTCAGGAAGCATATTTTACATGGGCTTGTGGCGTACGAGAGCCAGGCTGCTATTTTGCTCTTGATGTAAAAACCAAGAAAAGCATTGTCTTTGTGCCTCGTCTGCCAGATGAGTATGAAATTTGGATGGGCAAACTACTTAGTTGTCAAGATTACACCAATATGTATGGGGTTGATGAAGTCCGCTATGTTGATGAGGTATACATTTTTTTCACTTAAAATCTAAAATAACAGCACTTCATATATAAAACCTAAATCAGGCTACTTAATAGGGTACAATGGTACAAACTGAGACAGCTAAATTATTAAAAAAAAATAATACAATAACAGAAAATAGTTTTAAAGTAAAATTTTGTGTTATGTGTACTGTTACATATATCTAAATAAATGTTAAAAATTTGCATGCTTATATAAAACCAAATAAATAACATAATCAACAGGTTTTTGAAATTCTTCAGTGGCTGTGGAAAAATCCATTCTACCTACTTATATGATTCATCCATCAATAATTTATACTTATATGGGATATCTCAGATTAGTTTTTCCTCATGCATATGCGAAAAATTTATTAGTCTTTGTTTCATTATTTTTCAGCTATTTATTGTATTCTATGCTATGAAGCTAGCTATGCTGATATTTTAAGAAGGAAATAATTACTTTTCTGTATGTGTGTATGTTTGTAATGAACAAACTCAAAAACTATAATGCCAATTTCAAAAGTTCTTTCATTATGGGATAGCTACTTCATCTTGAGTAACATAGGCTGTATTTATTTCTAGAAAAAGTTGTAGTACTTAAAAGAGATGAAAAATTAAAAGGATATATAAATAATGGTAAAAATCTAAAAGAAATCTTATGTTAACCCGTTTTAAGTGTGAATGGGCCGTTAGTTATATATTTTTTACATGTTTTCTAGCCGTATAATAAAAAATTATAAATAAATACTATGAACATAGTTTATTTCATGTATTCAATTCATTTACAGATCTGCGACGTATTAAAATCACTCGAACCTGACACTTTGCTAACACTTGTAAGTATTTTGTAGTAAAAACATGCATTTTTTTTTCATATCATCTTGAAAATTTACTATTTTTGATATTTCCAGAGCGGTCCAAACACTGATAGCGGACTAACTGCTGTGGAAGCTGTGTTTGAGGACATTGATGAGTAATTAATATTTTTTTTTATGTCTTAAATATTTCATGAGTATTTTTGTGTGCTGAAAATTTGTTTTTTTTTCAGATTTAAAGTGGACAATGAAACACTATTTCCGATTATTGCTGAACTGTGAGTACAAACATGCGAATATAAGGATTTATTGCGTATTGTTCTGATAGCGTTATCTTCCATTATTAAAATTCTTTTTAACTGTTATGGAGTTTTAAATATTATCGGTCGATATGTAATCCAAAGTGATAGCATTGTTATTTTTTTTTTTAATTTTAATAATTTAACTGGGCAACATTTGGTTTCAGGCGCGTCATCAAAACGCCAGAGGAGATAGAAGTAATGCGTTACATATGCAAAGTATCGTCCGATGCTCATAAACAGGTATATACATATTTTACGTAAACGTTAATAGTCAATACATATAACCTTTATATTAGAATTAATTTTGCTTTTTAAGAAAATGTTGCCAGCGTTTATTGCCAGTCTCGAAAAAGAATATATGAATAATAGTGGACTTTTTTATACGAAATTTAGTGAAACCGAAGCCTTGATATATAAAATCATACCTCAGAAACATGAAAAACAATTATTTTACTTTTTTATTGTTATTTGCATAAGTCTATACGAGAGTCCAACATAAAAAATAAAAGTGTCTAGTCTTAAGTGGAACATAGATCATATTTTTAAACATATAGCTTATCTAACACCTCGTTAAAAATCCCATGTCCGTGATCACACCACAAGATCACAAGACACAGCACGCTTTCTGCGTGAATCCAGAGAGATACGCTAGAAAATAAACAAATCCTTGGCTGTAGGTGACAAATAACAAGACTAATGACGGACATTCACATCTCGTATAACCGTGATCACGGTTGCTGTGGAGGAAACGAAACGTCGGGAGTATGTAGTCGTAATATAATAAAATTCAGAAAATCATTTGAGACACACCTTTATTACTCATAAGATGTCCAACTTCCTCTTTGACCGAAAAAAAGAAGGATACTTCGAATAACAACGAAATATTGTAAAAATTGTGTTTTGGTCCGATTTATAAAAGTTTTTTGAGGTTATAGCGTTATTATTACCCAAAAAATTTACAACATCCTCGTAGACTAAGAAGAATCTAATGAGATCTAAGATTTTCGCGAGTTTTATTCATTTAAATGAAACTAGTATTATTCGGATATACTACGCGGATTTTATTATTTAAAAACTACATAACCCCGACGTTTCGGTTACTTTGCAGCAACCGTGATCACGGGCAGACGAGGTGATAAAATCCGCGGAGTATATCCGAATAATACTAGTTTCATTTAAGAAGAATCTAGTTTCAAATCATTTACGTAGTCGGTCCCATAATGACTCGGCCTGATATGGTCCTCCGCTGCATGTCGCTACATGTTGTGTTGCATTAGACAGGACGCTGATCGTTAACTTAATATACGAAACCAGCATCGACATGAAAAGCTTAGTCTTAGTTTAGACATTGGAATAACGAGAGTCGCGTATTTTTTTCATTATGTCGAAAACTGAGTATCGAAGTGTCATAAAGTTACTGTTTAAAAAAACTTTACCCCCTGCCCAAATAAAACAAGATTTGGATGGCGTGTATAAGGAGTATGCTCCTTTTATAGCTCAGTGAAAAAATGAGTAAAGGGTTTCGCTTCGGAAGGGAAATCGTTGAAAACATTGGCCACCACGCTCGACCTGTGGAAGTGGATACTCCCGAAAAGATTGCACATATCGAAAAGGAGGTTTTTAGAGAGCGCCGTTTGAAGATAAGTGAGATTGCAGTTACGATTGAGATATCTAAGAATACCGTTTATCGTGCGATCCGTGAATAACTTCACAAGAAAAAATTGAATGCAAGATGGCTGACGAGACTTCTTTAAGCGGTACAGAGGAGAAAGAGAGGAAAGAGTGCGCTGTTTCGTGTGTCCGTGATCACGGTTGCTGAAAAGTAATCGAAACATCGGGATCATGTACTTAAAATAATAAAATACGCGTAGTAAATCCGAAAAATATTAGTTTTATTTTAATGAATACTCGCGAAATTCTTAGATCTCATTAAGAGTTTGCTGTGATTCTGAGTTCTTGGATCTTTGTGGCGAAAATTCAAAGATCGAGCGGTTAGTGACTGGTAAGGAAATTATGGTCTTATATAATGATCCGCACAATAAGCGCGAGTCAATGGAATGCCGTTATAAGAGTGAAAAGCCCCCAAGAAAAGCAAAGCAATAATCAACAAAAAAACTGATGAGCACAATCTTTGAGACGATTTTAAAAAATGTAAAACAGATTATTTATAAAGAACGTAAAACAGTCGTGAATGGCTACTATTATGCTTATTTAATATATGAATTACGAAACAAGATAAAGGAAAAACGAAAGGCAAGCTGGCTAAAGGTGTCCTATTGCCTCATGACAATAGCTGGTGTTACGAAAGATGCAAGTTCGTCAATACGGGTTCATCTAAGTGGAAACTACCTTACAGTCCTTACTTTATCCCGTCCGACCACTATTTATTTGAAAATTAAAAGCTTAAGACGAAGAAAATTTTTAAGCAATGAAGGGTTGCAGGCGTCTTAATCATTTTGTGGATAAAAATTGTGATCAATTTATAAAAGTTTAGAAATTTTGATTCACATATAACAGAAGTCTGTTAGTATTCATGGTGATTATATTGAAAAATAAAATTGGTTTCGTTACATTTCCTTCATTATTTCATAGTAAGGCCAATTCGTTGTGAGACCGCCTACGTATATATATCAAAAACAAAACACCAGGAATTAATGCGAATATATAGGTAATATAAATAGGAATTGGGCAAAAAAATATATATACATATAGGCAATACTATTCAACCATATAGGATATAAGAACTAAATATTCCAGGTTATGCTCTACGCTAAGCCCGGCCTTCTGGAGTATCAATGCGAATCAGTATTCCTCGATTATTGTTACCGTGTGGGCGGGTGTCGCCACGTGTCCTATACATGTATATGCGGCTCGGGTGACAATTCTGCCATTTTGCACTACGGACACGCCGCAGCTCCGAATAATAAGATGTTAAAGGATGGGGATATATGGTTAGTATGAGGTGTTTGAGAGGATATCATGTTCCATACATATGACCACCACTTTAAGGACCATCTCAACGACAATGAATGCCTTTTGAGTTTATAGATTAAGGTGTCATGGAATTATGGTCAGTGTAGGTTATAAGACTTAATATATATTTATGGGACTAAGTGACTAGCTATGAAATCTTATTTCGATTTTCATAGTTTCACTAACCAGTGTTAAATATATAATTATTCATCTCTTTCTTAAAAATGGAATAGAGTGAGATAGGAAATTTAATTAATTTATCTAACAGAAAATTCTATTTAAAAGTGTATATATCTTATGTAAGTATTCGATATATATGAAACAAAATCTATTCACAGTTTATTCGACATGGGTGGCAACTATGCTGGGTACGCCGCAGACATCACATGCTCTTTCCCTGCTAATGGAAAGTTCACTGAAGATCAGAAGCTCATATATGAAGCTGTGCTCGCTGCAAGAGATGCGGTTATTAGGTGACCCTGTTATATATAGTTTTATTACAGGTTTACAATAATCATAAAAAAGAAAGAAACAAAGAAACAAAAAAAACAATAGTACTAAAATAAATAATACATTAGTAAAAGATTTCCTTAAATATACAGACAAGGAAAACCGGGAGTCAAATGGACGGACATGCATCTAGCTGCGAATAGAGCCATGTTGGAACATCTCAAGAGAGGTGGACTCTTGAAGGGAGAAGTGGAGAAAATGATTGCGGTAATTGCAAAGAGATATTTAGTTTAAAAAGTTTATCACAAAGCCTAATAACTGTAACATGTATAAGGGAATTTGATTAATAAAAAAACAAGGTATAGTAGAATCCCGATTATCCGAATCAATTAAAACCAGTGGTAATTCGGATAATCGAAAATCCGGATAATCGATTTCATAGTCAAATCAAACAATATTTGAAATTTAAATGTTATATTATGTAATGAGTTTGACATATGTACCTACGTCGTTTAGACAAAACGATTTAAAAAACTATTGCAAAAACCAAGTGAAAACTGCGTTCTCTAGAATCTCATTCTTAGGTTTTTTCATGACTTTACGCTGCGAGCTGCCATCTTCTTACTCAGGCGCACAAGTAAATTTCATTAAAGAAGCAGATTTTTTTTAAATGTCTGATATCGTAGATACTCCTACACCATATATTTGCGCCAACTTACTGCCAGATTCACCATTTTTTATACCCTCGATTATCTTCATTTTGTCTCGAAGAGACAACACTACTCTTTTACGCTTAGAAGACAACCTATCAGTTAAACGTTATAAGAGAAAATGAAACAATAACAAACAATCATGCAAACAAATGAGAGCGGGAGTAAACATTCGGAGGCGCGTTTAAACTTGTCGCTACGTGTCTAGTTGCGCGGTACTAAGGCCGTGACGCGAGTCCGGATAATCGGATGTTCGGATAATCGGGATTCTACTGTATATGTAAACACTTTAAAGTTAAAATACTTTCAGTTACAAAAACTTATTCTTATTGATTAGTTGTTCCCTGGATGTTGATAATAACTAATATCCCATAGTTTGGTGTGAATGGCATCCTTCAACCTCATGGCCTCGGTCACTTGTTGGGTCTAGATGTGCATGATGTAGGGGGTTACCTCAAGCACTGCCCTCCCAGACCCAGCGGGCCCCTTGGAAGACTAAGAACTGCCCGGATCTTGGAAGCCGGCATGATCCTTACTATTGAACCCGGATGTTA
Source organism: Danaus plexippus (assembly GCF_018135715.1). NCBI lineage: Eukaryota > Metazoa > Arthropoda > Insecta > Lepidoptera > Nymphalidae > Danaus > Danaus plexippus. Next base: position 4,692,384 of record NC_083541.1, read on the forward strand.
CTTCATACCAAAGGTTAATAATATCCTAATTATTTAATTCTAAAGTATTTGTAATGTCCCAGAATTTCCAGTATAAAAATTAGTGTAAATTTTATATTATATTGCTAAGTGATGAGACTTTTAAAACATTGTGATTATGCAATTTATATTTACAGTTGTTAGATGCAGCTAAACGTACCCAGAAACTGGCGCAGTTCTTTAACTGGGATGTAATGGATAGATTCAGAGGCTTTGGCGGAGTTCGCATAGAAGACGACGTGCTCATCACAGACAAGGGCGTCGAAAATCTCACATTCGTGCCCAGAACGTATGTATAATTCTATTCAATTAGAAAATTAAGTCTTGGTGGCCTGGAGGTTAAAAGCCCGCCAATCACACACAACAGGGTGCGGGTTCGAAACCTGGCAGTATCAGGCAGTATTCTAAGAGTACATATTTAGACACCAGTGACAGACGGTGAAGGAAAACATCGTGAGGAAACCTGGTTTTGTAATTTCAAATTATAAGATTGAAATCGCCAACCCGTCTTCAGCAAGCGTGTTGATTAATGCTCTAACCTTCTCAGCAGTGGGCTCTGATAGGCCGATGATGATGATGATGATGATGATTTTGAAGCAAAAGTAACATACACTAATCAAAAGTCCACTACTGATACTCAAAAATTATTAATATTTTCATCTAGTTATATTTTTTTATTTTACAGTGTCGCGGAAATAGAAGAGTTCATGGCCAATGGCGCAAACTTCAAATAATTCCATATAGAATTGTATTCCACGTGTACTCATACCAAATCATTGTATTACATCTGTATTTATTATACTAAAGGGTTTTAATATATTTCTTACAAGACTCTAGAAATAAGTATACTGTATTAATAATCTTTTTTAATAAACTATTTATTACAACATGTTTTTATATTACATAATCTAACAAACAACTAAACAAAAGCTGATTCATGTCTAAATTAATATCACAAATGTATAAATATCACTCTTATAATGTTCGAACCCTAGCAGTGGGCTCCGATAGGCTGATGATGATGATGATGAAAGACAAATATAGCAATATTTTACATGTATCGCAAATATTTTTTTAAAATTTGAGGTATATTGATTTTATCTAAAATATTTAAAAATTCATCTGTGGTTTTATAACCTGTGTTTGCTATTAACAATCTAATTTTTTGTCTACATAGATGTGTCAATGGTAACACTGTGAATGCTAAATTTTCAGCGCAGGTCTCAGTGCCGCCAATCATTGATAAGAGTTCGTTTTTAACCTGCAAGAAAAGATAAGTCATATTAAAAAAAAATATCAATGGAATAAAACACGTGGAATGGAATGAGAATGAGTACATTAATTTTTTAATTTATAATATAACTGGTATAATAAAATGTGTAATATCCTTAAAATTCTGCAAAACAATGTGGTTGATAATATTGTCAAGTCAATATACTAAATTTTGTTATTTGGGCTGAATTAATTGTTGTATACTCCATCCTTTTTATGTGTGATACGTATAAAATCTTTATTACGGCTTCCCAAGGCTAAACCCTTAATGATTATCTGTTGACTTACAAACAAAAATAAATACTCGATACTTACGAATGCTGGTATTCTGCCTAATAAACCATTTTCGTGAGCAAACGTCAATAAATATTCGGGATCACAATGTAAGCTGTACGGTAACATCATGGCTGCAGTCGATGGATCTGAACCGAGAGAAGCGTGGAATGCATCCGGTAAAAATCTGCCCCGTGGATGAGTTAATGTACTACAGTAGTCAACATTACAACCGTGTAGATGAAATATCTTTAATACCTGCAAACAATTACTCTCAATTGTTATAAAAAGATAAAAATTAAATTCAAATGACTTAGAATGTAAGTAACCTCTTTAAAACAGGTGGAATGAAGACAATAATGTATGTATACAAGGGGAGGACATTCATTTATATCCATAGCATTAACTAAAACTCCGCCCATAAGGAATAAATAAAAAAATTCCTCAAATCTTTGACGGCTCTGTGTGTATATGTATTCACTAATGCTTAGCAGTGAGTTGATGGGGGCATTAGTTAAGTATTTTGGTCTGTATTCACCCAATTTCTCCAAAGTTATGTAGAATTGTTCGTAGTAATCAAAAAAGGTTGGACCTAAATTAAATATGAGAAGGCTTTCAAGAATGTCCAAGTTGAAAATGTGAGGCTTACAAGCCCAATATATTATATTTGGACTAATCACAGCTATGTCTGTCACTTGGAGAAGTGTTTTAAACATTTCACTGTTACCCGTAGTTAAAGCTTTAGTCAGGGCTAAATCACCTCTTTTATTTTTTAAATTTGGATCTGCATTATTTTTTAATAACAATTTTACGACATCATGATTAGAGCCTTGAGCAGCTAAAATCAGTGGCGTATCACCATCTAGTGCAATTTCATTTATATCATTTATAAACGGTAGGAAGTTTTCAACTGCCTCAAAACAGCCTTTGTAACAAGCTAGATGGAATGCAGTAAGGGAGGCTTCATTTCTTATTTCAGGATTAGCTCCTGCATGTAATAAAATGGATACAGACTTGTCGTGTTTATCTAAGGCTGCATCATGTAATGGAGTGTCTCCATCAAAGTCCTGAACATCTACCATGGCTCCATAATCTAATAACAGCTGAATTACTTCCGTTCTTCCTTGACCACATGTAACATGCAATGGTGTCACCTGTTCTGTACTGCCGTAATTAGCTATATCAGGTATTTCATTAAGTAACTTTTTTATGGTCTTAGTAGAACTCATATACTGGCAAGCAAGATACAGAGCTGTATGTCCATCATAAGTTTCTACTAGAGGATTAAGATTCTGATGATTCAGAATTAGATCTAGACTTTCATAACTATCACTGGCAGCAGCTTCATGAAGGCAAGTCCAACCTCTATTATCACAGCAATTTGGGTTCATCTTCTTAAGTAATCTCTTGACAGTCTTGACATCATTGTTCCTGGCTGCTAAATTCAAAGCATTAGATGTTGAGGGGTTGAGGGAGCTAAAATCCATTTGAACTTTTGATACCTAATTATAACTATTTCTGAATGTTTAATCATCAAAAATCAAATTTAAATATATCACATTCTAAATAATTCTATTATGAAATTAACAGTGTAGATTTACATTATTTAGCAATATTTTCAAAATTTAAGGCATTCGTTGACATCAATATCGTTGATCCAAATGTCAACTGTCAAATGACAATATTAATGTTCAGAAACTGAGTCCAGAAATTTAATATATTAAAAAGCTCAGTTAATTTAGAATACGATCACTGATTTACTTGAACAGAAAATGTGTCACAAAGTTAAAAGACATCATTTATTTCATTTAGTATTCTCAACGCTTAAAAACCTCTTGACCATAACAAATTGTGAATTCAATTTCTACTCCTATTTGTTTGTTTTTATATACACCTTAATATCGATTCTTGGGCATTAAAAATAGTTTATGTTCACACTTATTGAGATGCTTTTTTAAAAGTAATGAAATCATTATGGTAGGTGATATAATAAAAAGGAAGCAATAAATAACATGTAAAAGGTTTATTTTCCGAATCAAAATTTTAATTAATATATACAATTTTTTTTACCTACACAAAAAATGGTGTAGCAAATATTTATAAAATAAATCACAAATATACAATTTAAAATAAACAAATGAAATTAATAATATTTACAATAATCATTGTTTATCAGTTTATTATCTAACCAGTTACTTTAAAAACTTAAGATGCGTTATAATTCAAGTTATTTTTCGTCATTTAGATACATCTACAAGATACCCGTCACAATAGTCGACATACAAATGTAATAAAATAAATTAAATTCTAAATACAGAAAACTCACGAACGTTGGCTAATATATTAAAGAAAATTATATTTTATCAAATAATAATGTCAAACGAACATAAGTAGTTAGTTAACCGTTCATAATATAGCAGTAAACGAATAAGAAACTTATCAATATTTATTATTTGAATATTTTCGAAGTCTCATGACTCTTTGATTAACTAAACCTAATTTTATTCAAACCTCTTTAATTATCCCTCTTGGTAAATACAAAATTTGTCGAACGCAACAATCAATTAAATTTAATTATATGTTTTCAGCTGGTGTGCAATTATTTTGTGTGTTTGGTGTTAAGCTGACGACAGAAACTCCGGCTATCAGAAGCCTCGTCCACACGTACATTTAACCAATACGAACTTTTTATTGACAATCACTCTGTATTTTCTTTGTTTGGACAAATAAGAGGAAACTTTAGGGGTGACGTCGTAGCTCGAGAGAGGGAGTTGGAACGAGGTGAGTGAGGAGATCGTGCGCATCTCGTAGGATAAGGGCGAACTCGTAGCTCCTCGGCGCTACGAAAAGTACCGCGAGTCACACGACGACGATACAACGAAGTAACAGACGACTCTTGTAATAGACATCTAGAAAAGAAAACGTGGGTATAAGTATTCAAGGTTTATAATATATTTAATACATTTTTGTCTTTAATACCACACGTGAGTTATAAATAGACACCGAATGTGAATTATAACAGCACCACTACATATTCTGGAAAAAATAAACTACTTATAAGTGTGGCGGTTTTTGAAATCGGAATACCGCTCCAAGATGTCACGTCACATTTCTAACAGATAAAATAAATCAATAGCTTTATTGAAAGAATATTTTTTTGATTAAATTGCTATATAGCAGCAATGTTCTAATTAAAAAAAAAAAAATATCGTATTTGATAAAGGAAGTTGTAAAAAAATAATAATTTTATTTTATAACTAGGTGCAAGGCCCGGCTTCGCACGGGCTCTTTACAAAAAATATAAAACAGCCTATCTAATTTTGAGAATTATTAAACTTATATAATAATGATAACTTTCAAATGGTACGCCCGAATTGCTGATTTAAAAAGTAATTTACATATACTGATGTAGGCTTGAAAACGAAGTAATTTATTTTGATAAGACTTAATACCGTATTTATATAAATAGCTTTCCAATAAACGCTTTAGGAATGTTAATGTATGTTATCCTTAAGGTATAGACATATGCCACCGCGGACTTTTCTGTAGACCTGTATAAGACACACAATTCCACCATATGTTATTTTGTTATATCTCAAAGACTTTAAGCAGCGTTTTCGTTAAAAACCCTCAGACGGCTCATGTTTTCCCGACATCTTCAACAAATATCGTTAATGTAAACACAAGTAAATATAAAAACTTAACAAATTATATACTAAAACATTCCTCGAGAGTCAAACTATCGAGTTGTGATAACTGTTTGATAATCGGTTCAGTAGTTGTTCCGTTTATCGCGAACAGACAAACAGACAGACGCGGCGAGGGCTTTGTGTTATAATATGTATTGATAGGACATGTGTCTATGGAATGTCTCTATGTCTCTATGGAACTGACTTCTCCAATTCCGATAGCTGTTGTTTTGGAGTTGAAGCGGCCACGGGTCTGTTGCGGCCGAGTCTGGCTCGCGTCGCCTCCAGCATGTGCTGCGTCACCAGCGGTTGTTGGGTGTCCTTTTGAACTCGTTTCGGCCTCACCGGATTGTCCTCGAATGGAATAATGTTAATTTAATTTAGCATTTACAAAAATACATCCATATTTTATAACAGAGATTCCTAAACATATTTTGTGTACTACCCACTTTGAGAATAGATTATTTTTTTACACCCCCCATTTTTACACCTACTGAAAAATCACTATAACTTATCCTAGCTAAAGGATATTACAAATTACTCCCCGGGCCTCTACTCAACGCCCCCACTTTTTTCGTTATAAGAATATCAGCGACATTTGAACTTGTAATTATTATCATTCTACAAATACCTTCGTCTTTCTTAGCTTCACGTTGGCGATATCTTGCGGTGTGATGGTCAGCCTGGGTGCAGCTATCCTGGGTGGTGCGGAGCCACATCGAGGAATGGTGTGGGCGCGGGCGAGGGGCTTGCTCGACGTGAGAGGTGGAGGAGGAGGGGGCGGTGGGGGAGGGGGTGGCGGTGGTGGTGGCGGGCAGGATGGTACCGATGGCGTCACTATAGGTTGACGACTGCAACGATAATATTATGATCAGTAATCACCAACACTCCACAGGTTGTATCGTATAATAAACTACAGGCAGAGTCCTGTTCTATATTTATATACCGTCATTGATACTATCAGGTGTGAAGATTGTCTATTTTTTGTTTGAAAGAAACATCTTCTAGTGTTGGCAGTTTGATAAAGGATATTTTATTATAAATTCTTATAATTTAGTCAAAATTAGTTGTATTTAAATGCCTACCTTAATTTATTTTCGAGTTCCACTATTTTGGACAGCATGTTTTTCATTTGTTCCTTAAGTAGTTCGTTCTCTCGTGCCAGACGCGCTTGTTTACTATCGATTTCTTCCATAATATTTTTGAGAACTTTAACTTCTTCCATTAACATATTGTCTTTATTCTCCTTTAGTGTTATGGGTTCACGAACAATATCTGAATACAAACCTGTTATGGATTGGTAACCCTGAAATATTAAAAAAAAATAGTTTAAATCAAGAAGCTCTTCTAATAGAATCGTGTCTGAAATATGTATTAAAAATATTTGCATAGAAGTACATTTCACATCACTAGTTGCTTCATTCATGTCTATACTCTACTTTTTAATTTAAAGTTAAATTAATATTTATAATTTAATATCTACTCTATATTAGTTATAAATAGTAACGAGAATACAAATAGTACGTACAAAAATACAATAAATTTATAATAAATCATAACGTTCACAAAAACTATTTCTTCAGCAGTTTACTAATGTGTAGCATAAAAAAAACAAATAATTAATTACCTTCCTGCCAATCCAAGTGCAAATATCCACAATATTCCACACTTTAGTGCGGTTGCTACGTCTATACGATTTATCCTTCCTAGGCGTTCCACCTGACAAACCACGAAACGAAATATCATTTAAAAAACCCATTAAAATGTAACTTATATAGTAAACATATATTAAAAACACAAAGTCACAATTTCTAAGCATTGCCATCAAGTGCAATACATTCTTAATTTATTCGTTAGGATTTTGAGAGGAATGATGTCATGTGCTATATATACAAAACGACGCCGGCCGGTTTTTAAAATTCACAAAATGTTTTTATTGATTATTTTGATTTGTGACACAGCTTGTTCTGAGTTTAAATCAAGGAATAATTAAATGTATATAGTTATAAAATCAACGGTAAAATTTTGTTTAATGTAAAATTATATAAGATATACAAGCAAAACCGTATTAATGTTTTTTATTTGATAATAAAACAAATATATACATTAAAATTATACTTTCATAATGTGTTAAGATATAGGAATATTTTATTATTATTGAACATACCTGATATATTATTTTCTAAATATTTACATTTGCCCAAACTGCTACATTTTCTAGATCGATGTAACATATCCTTAAAAAGATTTGAATCAGATTTTCGTCTTTTGCGAACTTTGTAGGAATAATTTGTATTGATGGATTTAAAAGAAACATCTGATTCAGAACACAATTTATTTGATGAAACAGATTCTGCAGCTTTAGGTTCTGTCAAATCTGATGAGCTTGATGTACTGGAACCCGTACACTTCGTCTTTTTCCAGGGTGGGTTAACCTTTTCTTCAAAGGAATCGTGTCTATAACGTTTACTACCTAAAGATTTCAGGACATCGTCACTGTCATTGGATGAAGTTTCCACTGCATTAAAATCTTTGCTAAAAGATAGGTTTACATCGACTAAGCCGTCTTCAACAACTGGTCCTACTATATCCGTCTGCGTAGAACTATTTGATCTACTGTCTGAAGGACTTGCGTCAATCATTATACTGTAATATGGTGGAGTTTTCTCACGCTGACTCTCTTTCGATTCTTTAAATGAAACATAATTGCTTTGATCCCATGATGTATCAATATTGTTCGTTGTATTGCATTTCCGAATAACTTCAATTGAATTATCACCACTTTCTTCAAAATATACGGGAACGACGCTGATATCTTTTTCTTCGTCATTTGACATTGTGTATATTTTATTTTTTTAATTCTATGCCAGTTAAATACATTTTGCCTGGACACTGGTGTCTACGATCTCGGAACAAAATACTTTTAATATTATTTTTGGAGGGTAGTTTTAATTTTTTCTTACTTTTATGATCGCTTACAAAAAATAATCAAGAAAGAGCCTTCAAAATAAAAATTTTGCACAAGTTTCCTATTTCCTTCATACCTAAAAATAATATTAATATTTTTCAGTCACACGCTTTTGATCTAATATAATGATGTCAATAATTGAAACTCTATTTCATGAATTTATGAACTCAGTAAGTACCTGATACCGAGATCATTTGACGTTTTTGTCATAGTTTAAACTTATATACTTATATTTGACATATTAATTATTTGTAACTTGGTTGCATCATTTAGGTTATAGGTCCTAAGTTATACATATCATTTAAATTCTAAGTTACGCAATATATGAGATAATAAATACAAATAAATTCTCATTCTTACTATATTTATAGTGGGTCATGCGTTACTATGGAATTAAGAAGAAAATTTTGTACTGTGGATTAATTGTGCTCTTGTTTTTCATACTTCTTCATCCCTCCAGAAATGCAAAAGGAACCTATGAGTTTATTGAAAGGGAGCATATTTTGAGCAATTTGCTCTATGACACTGCTGAAAACTTTTCTAGTACTGCAATTGTTGAGTGTGATTACTACAATGTTGTTTATGATGATTCCACTCTTTCTATCAGTATTGCTGACGGTGATTTAGTTGAGAATCATAGGGTTAAAGATGGAGGGGAATACGTACCTGTCGAGTGCAGACCAAGTCTTAGCACTGCTATCATTATTCCATATAGGTAATAAGGTAATATTTTTATTTATTTATTATTTACCGATAATGTGATGTTAAATATTTTGCATACAGGGACAGAGCTGAACAATTACGCGCTTTCTTGGTTTATATGCACATGTTTCTAAGAAGACAGTTTATCCACTACAGGATCTATGTTGTGGAACAAGTTGATAGTAAGCCATTTAATACGGCAAAGCTAATGAATATCGGGGCTGCAGCGGCAATACGCGCAGGTTTTCCTTGCCTGGTATTGCATAATGTGGATCTACTCCCACTTAGGCCAGCTAATTTGTATGCCTGTACAAAACTTCCTCGACATCTATCATCTAGTATCAATAAATTGAGGTTGATAGTTTTTATTTAGATATTTTTCAAATATAAGTACAATATGTTTCATAGAACTGCCCGACCATAATACTTTAATAACATTACCAATTCTAGATTTGTCCTTCCACACCAAAATGTATTTAGTGGTGTTGTGTCAATATCTTCGAAACAATTTAAACTTATAAATGGAATGACAAATGGGAACACTGGTGATAAAAGTGATCTTCACAATCGTCTTAAAGTCGCAGGTATAAAAATTACTCGTTATGAACCTTCATTGAGTCGTTATTATATGTCTTCACAGAAATTACAACGGAAAGTGTAAGTGCAAAAGCTACCTGTTTTGTATAATTTTTTTTGTATGAGAGAGTTAGATTATTATTTTTTTCAGGATAAGATTCAATCGAGATATGAAACAAGAAATGAAAAAAGATGGTCTGAATTCATTGATGTACACAGAAGTTGCTACCGTCCTACATCCATTGTTTACTCATATCATGGTTGATTTGTAATATATGTTTATTTATATAAGGATAAAATTAGTAGTAAATAGTTAAATTATTGCTAGTAGAAAATGTGCATTTTCTCCGTCCATGACGAATATACATTCTCATATTACGATAACAATGTCCAAGTTCCTTAGTATAGTTCTATATATTTTTTTTTTGTTATACAAATTAATAGTTTTTAATCAATGACAGTTGTAGTAAAAATCACTGGCTGAAAACTTTTCCTAGCGTCCAGTGTTCATAGTTATCCAATTTTTTATATAAAAATAATTCATGCTAGTCTTCCATAGATAATAATAGTTTTCACCTAAAAATAATTATTGAGAACATATCTTCCAATAATAATATCATTTTAAAGAAAAATTCTTTTAAAATATTTTTAAGCATTATCTGTGATGTAATGTATTGTTTTTATTATTTAGTGTATTTTCATTTCCATTAAGATTTTTACACCAAAAATATTTTATATATTTTTTAAGTTCTAGTCAATCACTTTAAGAGTCTCAGTAATATTTTTTTTATATCATATAAGTTATTAGTGTTTTACATCCTGTTATTAGTGTGTTATATGCTGTTTGTTTAAAATAAATTAATATTGCTAAGATTGACTTGTTTAATTAATTCAACCTGTATAATATATTCTTGGACCAGTGAATGTAAATGGAATTAATTGGACATACATTTTATTCAATCGAACATTAACAAGCAGTTTTGAATTGTCAAATTACATTTTTATATAACTTTTAAGAATATTTATTCTATGAAGTGGCTACAATTGACTTAGAATGTAACTGACATTTAAAGCTGACAAATAAAAACATTCTCTTTCAAGCAAATATTATTAAAAAATCAGCATTATCTAAATTCCATTAACAAATAATATGTTTTATTAAGAAAATTATTTTTAAATTTCACAGGATAACTTGTAGGTTTATTAAATTAGTGATAAACTTAAATAAAAAAATTTAATTTGTATCTCATTCATAAAAGTCATTAATTGAGAATAGAAAATTAAAAAGCAAATTGTTACATCACTTATATATTTGGCATGAATTTTGTAATTATACAAGATGGTCCCAAGAACCGACATGAAGATATATATATATTTATATGGAAATATATTATTTTATTCCAAATAACAGGTACTATAGACAGATCACCACCCAAATTTTTATAAAAAAAAAAAATTACCATACAATTAAGTAGAAATAATTTGATATGATTTTCCTAGAATTACCTTTTTATTCAAGAATCGCTGTTTTCAGAATATGATATAAATATATGCTGATCTAGAACATTAGCAATTCATAAATTAAAGATACTATTGAATACTTTAAAAGTTATTTTCATTATTGAATCTAAGTATTTTTAAATATTAACAGTAACCCTAAACATACATAAAATATAAACACCACCAACACAACTGTGTACAAAAAAATCCCTGTATTTACAAAATGTCACCTTAATTATAAACTATTTATATTATATGGCAACACATACATATTTTATAACTGCCTCAATTTAATGGATGCAACACCAAAGAAGTCAAATTATTTGAAGCTTAATATGCTTTTTATTATAATATCATTGAAAGAAAAAAAGTGTTTGTCTATTGATCTAGAATTAGAATACGAAAATTTAAATAAAAAAATACAAAACCCAACTTATCAATGTGTCATAAAAATACTACCACCTGTACAACTCAAGGTCTTAATACTAGCATGCTAACAAGTCCTAGAACAAATGAGAATACTAACTTAAGATTAGACCCGATATGCAACCACTCCGGCCACTGTGATTTCAGCACCTGTTCTGGTTGTGTTGGCAAAAGTAGGGCTGCTATACAACATATACTCACTGCCACCGCCACAACATTGATGGGTTGGTCTCTATAACAATATTTGATAGATTTATATACAATATTAATATGAATTTGATTTAAACAGAAGTCTTTTGAGAATTTGATTTAGATCACAACTAATTTGTTTACCTGTGGTGTGAATGATTACATATGACTCGAGAATGTTCCTCCGTTCTCATTGGTGCTGGTTTTGTAGTAAGTGGATGAAAATTATCTCCCAAACTTTCTTGATTGATGTTGGATGGTTCACCTTCGATGAGTTTGGTTGGAATATCCCGTTTACCCAATGCCTATAAATATTATATTTTATAACTCTCCTAGTAGAAGGTTTAAAAAAATTATTAAAAGTAACTAACCTGTTGGGTATTTCGATCATACATTGTTATTCGAAACTTTTCAGCGGAATTGCAATGCGAGATAGACGGCTGCGAATATCTAACTACGATATCGATACAACTTTGAGGAGCTATAACTCCTTCTGGGTCTATTACAGTGAATTTGTTTGGAGATGTACATAATACTGAAATCAATAACCAGTTTTTAAAATTCCTGACCATATGGTACAACAATACTAATCATTATTTTTACCTTTGAAATTAACAGAAAACTCGTATGGATTATACACAGTTAACAACTGTTTATGGGTATGTCTCGCGTTTAAATAGAATTCCAAGGAAACTGGAAAGACAAACACGGGGAAATTCTTCATTTTAATGTTTTTTTTTTGTTGACTGGAACAAAGAATAAATTACAAAAACAATTTCAGCTACATCCTATTTCACAAATAATATCAAACAGCTGTCACTTGTCAAATATCGTCCTTGAATTTAATGAACACAATGTTTAGGTATGGATACCTACCTAGGTATCCATACGTAAACATACCTATTTTGCAATTGATAATTAAGTAGTCCATAGATTAAAAATAGATGTAAATGAATAGACTGTAAAACCTGAGCTGTCTGTTTCAGTTTAAAATCGATATATTTAATTAAATAAATACAAATATATATAACGAGTTAATATGTATTTCATTTTAAAATAGATTATATTTCTGATTTCTCTACATTTACTCTAGAGTTTGTTTTTGCTTATTTTGATCTTTATAGTTCACGAAATTATAAAACTCCCTGACTACTTAACTCATAAAAAAATATATATACTACTAAAAGACCCAAAATTTAACATAAAGTCGTTTAATTATTAAAATATCTATTTTATATTATTATATTTTATAATAATGAAATCAATATTAGTTAATTTATAATATATATATTTCTTTAATTTAAATAAGTATGAATATAATTTTATTGAGACATTTGTTTCTCTTTTGGATTCCTGTTTCATATAAAATTAAAATGAGTTCTATAAGGATCATCCACTGTAATATAAATAAATAGGTATGTAGTTTAAAACAGGAAGTTTTGCATATTATTCATTTATTACGCACGTTTCATTAGGTTCTATGAAAGGACATCGAATTTAAAATAGCTAATCAACCTCTATGGAACTTGAATTTTAATAATATTTACAATTATTAAGGTTTAACTTAAAAAATACATTGTTAGAGAACAGGACTTAAGTTCCTTTTTAACCGCCTTTAAAACCTCCTCCTTGGGAGGTTCTAATTCTTCTCTATTTTTCGTTTCTTAAACAAAGTGACAGAAAACTATTTATTTTTCTAGCGACTTTGCACAAAGCTGTGGGCTTGTTTGCTGGTATTTTTTTGTTATTACAAATGCACAAGATAAAGTTAAGCATTTCTCCACTACTCTTGTGTCATGACTTGAACATTGCCTGCTTTTATCACTTACGCAGAGGTCTTATCAACAAATAGCGATGTGCATTTCCTAAAAAACGTTATTATCTCTCTCTAAGTCAATTAATCCAGCAGTCCATAATGTAAAGAAATTATAAAAATCCTCCTATATCGATTTGAGTGAAGTCGCAAAAGCCTATCTTTTATAACGAACGGTAACATCATATATCTCTCTATGGAGGCCGTCGCAATTAACACTTGCTGTTAAATGTATGCCACATGTCACTCCTAGAGATTAGACTTTATTTATTGTCGCAGTTATAAGAAAACTCTTTATTATATTGTCTTTAATCAGTAGTACTACTGCCGAACAGTCCGTTACTTAACGGAATAGTTTCTGTATTTGTTATTGTTATACATGTGTCATGAATAAAATAAAAACAACATTTAGGAATCAAGACTGTTTATGTTATTGGGTTTAATTATTGTAAATACTTACTGTCATAATACGGTGTAATATTTCTTTATTTATACATTAGTTTAAAACGATATCGTATAAAATTAGTAAAAACAAGACATGACATTGACAGATTGCTGAAACAGACAGATTATTTAAAACTAATAATAATAAATACAGATTATATTTCACAATAAAAAAAATATGTAAAATAAGAATGAACAAAAATTACTACTTAATTTAAATAAAATCAATATCTATTATACTATACAAAAGCTTTGCACCAGCAAACACAATATTTACATATATGTATGTATAATGTTAGATCGGATGCGGTTGATCTATTATGACTAATAGTAAGGGTATAGCATAGCGACGGCTGGATCTTCGGTCTCGAAGGTGATGAGAACGTCTTTGAATTTGTCTAAAAGCTGCATCAATTGTGATCGAGTCACGTTCTCCATAAACATGATCTCCTCAAGATGCTGTTCACCTCTGAAGTATCCTGTTAGATTAAATATTAGGTTTATATGGTAAAGGTATTGGTTCTCATAAAAAATGAGGGCGTAAAAACACCGTCATATAAAGGCGTATGCACACTACACTTACAATGCATGAAATTAATGGGTTTTGTTTATATCGTACTGTAAAGAGTATCGTACTTTTCAAACTGCATAATAAACATGAGTGTGCAGTATCGCTGTCAAATGTCGCTATAAAATATATTTAAGTAATTTCAAATATAGCTCTCTAAAGTTAATTAGTTACCTTTCTTATGTAGCTGTGCCAGCAGCAGCAGGTCGTCTTGGTTGTCGGCGGCGGGTATGGTAGCGAGTACCGCTCGCTCCTCACAACTGAACGTGTCTAGGAGTGACTCGGTTGAGGGTGGGTCGGGCGCGCGACACGTGTCCGCCGCCTCGCAACCTAGAGGCGCGCTCCATACTGTGGGCGATTGAAAGCTGCGGAACGTTTACACGAGCATCTATATATTCAGTTAAAAGTAGTATTCGATAAAATTAATAAATATAATAATCAACATATATTTTTTTCATTTTAGCTCTCGAAATGGATTTGTATAAGTACCATTAGGGGAAAAAAAAAAAATTGAAGGTATATCTTTACTACAAGTCCTGAAAATCTTGACATTGATATCTAAAGTTATTAAAGCCGAAGTTATTTCAAATATAAAACCTTAAATAATAACCTCATTTCGCTCTGTAGTTTGAGATTCAATGACACTCCGTTCTTTTTATCGACGCCATTTTGTCCGTGCCCGTTGTGGACTCGCGGCGACGTGTTCGAGTCCTCGCATCTATCTTCATCGCTGCTCATGTCCCTTATCAATATATTCTCAGTCTCTTTCAACGACAGATTCGAAAGTCGCGACTGTAATGTTCTGTCACCGTTCTTCATACTAATATCAGCGTGGCCGTTTATGTTAGATATGCCGCTGTCAACGGAGTTCATCTGTGTTTTCTTCTGTATGTTTTCTTTGTCGTAGCCATTAGTTTTAACAAGACCGTCTACTACATCTACGCCATCGTCGAACGAGTGATGCGCTGAATCCGTTTCGTTGAAGTTATCGTATTTAGAATGATCGGATTCTATAACTATGGGTTGTGTGTGTGAGAAATCTGTTTGATTCAAGTTGTTCTGCGTTGGATAATCCTCGTCGGAGTCAGGGAAGTTGTTGACGCTTTCCCTGGACTCGACCGGTTCGGGCACGTTTAGCTGCACTTGGTTCAATGAAGAGTATGACACGTTGTTCGAATGATAATACACGTCGTGTTTCTCACACACGTATTCTTTGCCGTCTGAAATATATTGATTTATATGAATAACGTGCCTCCTCAAATGCACTTCAGGGAGGACTTGCTCATGAATACTCCAAAAAAATGAAAAAAAAGGTATATAAAGAAAATTAGTATATAAGGAATTAGTATATAAGGAAAATGGTATATAAGGAAAATTGTATATAAGGAAAATGGTATATAAGGAAAATTGTATATAAGGAAAATTGTATATAAGGAATTAGTATATAAGGAAAATTGTATATAAGGAATTAGTATATAAGGAAAATGGTATATAAGGAATTAGTATATAAGGAAAATTGTATATAAGGAAAATTGTATATAGGGAAAATTGTATATAAGGAAAATTGTATATAAGGAAAATGGTATATAAGGAAAATGGTATATAAGGAAAATTGTATATAAGGAAAATTGTATATAAGGAAAATGGTATATAAGGAAAATGGTATATAAGGAAAATTGTATATAAGGAAAATGGTATATAAGGAAAATTGTATATAAGGAATTAGTATATAAGGAAAATGGTATATAAGGAATTAGTATATAAGGAAAATGGTAAATAAGGAAAATTGTATATAAGGAATTAGTATATAAGGAAAATAGTATATAAGGAAAATTGTATATAAGGAAAATGGTATATAAGGAAAATTGTATATAAGGAAAATGGTATATAAGGAATTAGTATATAAGGAAAATGGTATATAAGGAATTAGTATATAAGGAAAATGGTATATAAGGAAAATTGTATATAAGGAATTAGTATATAAGGAAAATGGTATATAAGGAAAATTGTATATAAGGAATTAGTATATAAGGAAAATGGTATATAAGGAAAATGGTATATAAGGAAAATGGTATATAAGGAAAATTAGAATATTATATATACCAGTTTCTCTCTGATTCTGATTCGCTTTTATACTATCGCTTACACACTCCAATCTACCGCAATCCTTTAAGTACAAGAACAGGTTCAGTTTACACATAAAAAAATCATTTAAAACTGGCCATAGCAGTGTTTTATTACACCCCGATGAGTGAAAGGGGACTGTAAGTTGATTAGCATCTAGCAAAGTTTTAGGGAAAACATTAATTTTGGTGATTTTATTATGTATAAACTGAACGTATTCTGGTACCTTCCAGGATTGTGATTGTGACATAGGAGTGATGCGTAGGTTGCTGTGACAACAAATACCATGATGAGGGTTGATTTTCAAAAAAACTTTCAATTTTTTTTTTTCAATAAAATCTATAAAGTAATTTTTTTTCTCCTTTTATGGAAAAGACATGAGTAGGTCAACCCTGTGGGGCATTGTATTCGTTGAATTTTTTGAGACGTTGTATGAATGTGTATAAGCATATATTTATTAGTACCAATAATACTAGATAATAAAATAAATTACTTGCAACGTGCGGATCTGTGTGTGATGATTGTTGCAACCTAACGTCGTAAGCTTAAAATGTAATATAATACCAGTGTGTGTATGTGAGTACCAAAGACAGATGCGTATGTGTGGGTGTCGAAGTATATAAGGACCTGCGAGTGGGTGTTGCGGCCAGTTCGCGTGGTGCGGCGAATTGAACTGCACGTAGGTGTGCAGTTGCAGTAACAGCCTCCGACGCAGGAGCCAGGCTACCAGTCTAGCCGGCCGGCATCGGGAACCCCACGCACCGCGTGATACATACCACAGAGGAGCCGGTAGAGAGAACTCGCTCAACATCTGATCGTCAATATAATATCTTTTTATATTCACTACCATCATTAAATAAACTTTATAACCATATCCAAATGAATACTCTATACTAATATTTACAGTGGAGTAATCAGGGCTGTTTCATGGAACTATATCCAGTATCCTTACTTTAGTAATTCGTTTTAAGTATATTAATATTCAAATTAAAAAATATAGCATTTTTTTTTTCATAAGCAGGATTCGAACCAGCAAACGTCCTGTAATAACCCGTCCAAACTTGCTTTAACAATTAATCTGCACCGCCGTATGATTAATTGTTATTCCCTTACCACAAGTTTGATTTACAACGATACACAGGGATGGCTCTTTATGTAGTTCGATAAGGCAGACTTGTTGTGAACATAATGAGGTCTAAGACTTTCGCGAGTATTCATTTAGATGTGAATCTTGTCTGGCCGTGATCCAGTACTGTTACTGCAACGTAACCGAAACGTCGGGAGCATGCAGTTTTAAAAAATAATAAAATACGTGTAGTAATCCGAAAATACTAGTTTCATTTTTACATCTCTAATGAAATATTAACAAATCTATCTATCTATATTAATAATTATATTATTAACAAATCTATATATATATATATATATATATATATATATATATATCAGATTACCTATTGTAATAAGTTCAGTCAATAACAGAACTTTCACGTCACCTGTAACAAGCATAGTCCGGGGAACTCCTTAGCAAACTCATCAACAAGCGGTGAGTGTATGTGTACATTAGCTCCCGGAGCCACAACATACACATTGCCCTCACATAGAGGATATATTACTGTTGCTTTTGCCCAATACACCAGATGACCGGTTAGTTGAAACGCCTGTAAACATTATTTCCTATGTTATTATATCATGTTAAGTTTTAAACCAAGTACATAACAAGAAAACCTGTTTGACCAATGTTTATTTGATAGTATGTTAATTTCGTTCTTGGAATAAAAAAAAGAAATTATAATCTGTATTCTTAGAGTATTATTTAACAATAATATAAATAAGTATTTAATGTTATAGGTAAAAATAAATAATTAAAGGCAATCATAGCAGATATGGATAATGTAACTATCAAGAAAAACTAATTTCTTTTTGATGTTAATGCAAATGTTATTTTTTATATCATCTGTGGACTGTATTTACATTACCTGTGTAAGTGTCAGATCAGCTTCTATAGCTAGTGTTTGGAGACTTTTCAGTGGACTATATAATTTTATGAGTCTCAACAGGGCTGGACTTCCGTCTAACGGTATGGATGCCAACAAATCATTTGGATTAACCTGTAGAGAGAATTTTGATTAATACAAAATAAATGAATAGACAACATATGTTAAATTGTTGAGTAAATACCATAAGCAGTATTCCATGGTATGGCCTCAACTTCTGAACACATTTGTCTATTGTCTCTGGTTCTATAACAAGGCCTCTATTGTGTATTTGATGGGCTTTGTGCGGTAGACAGAATGATAATAACACCCATTTATTTATCCGCACTTGTACAATACCTGTGAAATAAATTATCATTTTATAAAAATAGTTTTAAACAATGACACAGACTATTGTGTTTAAAAATTTATATGCAGTTTTTAATTTATTTCAAAGTCTAGTAAGTAATAATGCGACTTGATTATGTAGTTCTAAATAACTGTAGCCGCTAGTATGACGCGTTACTTGATAATAAAAAACATATACTGATTGATTTAATTGAGAACAATAAAAAAGTTTACGTTTTATAGTAAGACGATTTTTTATTGGGATACCAGAGCATCTCGCTAATTTATTTTAATATAGTCATGTGTTGTTAAAAATGTTTTAAAATGCATAAGTGACAGGATTTTTATTAATTTTTAAAATTGTTTAATTAAAAATAATCTGATATTATAAACTAAGAAGAATTTCTTTCATACCATACTACAGTTCTACTGCTAGTACCTTTTTTAATTAAAATTTACCTAATTATTCCTATTCCTAACCTTTATTAAAACTTCATAACTTATCGCTATATAAAATGATGAACATTGATTAGGTAATTATTGATTCACCTGTACTACTTAATTCTTCAAAAACAGATTTCATGGACCTAGCAAGGGAGCTTCTTTGTAAAATTATATGAAAGGCGGATTTTGGTGTGGCATTAGGACCATTGTCCGTGTTAAAGTTCATTGAACTCACTGAGTGTCTCGAGTTCTCTTCGTGGTCGTCATTCTCACCGGAATTTATTTCGCTATCCAAAGC
The DNA here is from genome assembly GCF_018135715.1 of Danaus plexippus. Taxonomy (NCBI): domain Eukaryota; kingdom Metazoa; phylum Arthropoda; class Insecta; order Lepidoptera; family Nymphalidae; genus Danaus; species Danaus plexippus. Next base: position 4,712,012 of record NC_083541.1, read on the forward strand.
TGAAATTTCATCATGAGCTGCAAGCTAAAATAATACTTTCAAATTGTTAAAAATTCCTCATTTAAACATTAAATGCATTTAAAATAATAGCTCTCATTAATATAGTTAAAATATCAATAGTTTATATTACCATTATCTTCATTTCTTCTGTCAAATAAGAACATCTTTTCTCTTCGTGCCTTAACGCCTTCCCGAGTCTTTTACTTAAATCATAGTAGCATTTCACTGGAAATAAGCGTTAAAATTTGCTTATAATATTCAAAATGTGTTAAAAACTTGCATTCTAAAAACATGATTTGTGATTCATACAATCTTAAATATTTTTTTTTGTGTATTCCTTTTTCATAAGTTATATAATATGAATTATCACTTCATTAATATTAAAGAAAATACTGTCTTTGATCAGGCTGCGTAATCACTTAAGCAATTACGTTAGTACACATTCTATTCTCATGTTAAAATTTTAAATTTTATGTGATTGAAGTCAGATAATTATTTATCATAAAGTGATATTATGAGTCAGGACATATAATAATAAAAATAAATATGAAAAAATTACTAATAAGCTATTAAATCTTATATACTTATAATAGTGATAGCAGGAAATGACTAATCTAGTAATATATATTTATATATCCTTACCAATAGAATGACTAGCCGATGCCTGTAATGCAAACACAATGTTTATGAGAATCATGGCCGCTGTGTCATCTTTATTTGTTCTATATGGCAGTAGAGTTGGATGACCCACAAATCTCACATCATTTACTTTCAATTCAAACTTCCTATTGCATAATTCAGCTTTAACAGCGAATAATGTTGATAGCATCTCATCTGTGAAGCCGCTTAGTTGACCTGTAATTAATTATTAATAAAATTTTATGAAGCCAAGTTTCGGAAAATAATATTTTTATTAAGTTACAGATTTAAACAGTATCTAAAGCAGTAAACATGATTATGTATATTGTGATGGTAGTGTTAAAACTTGAAATGTACCAAAATAATAAACCTCTTAACTAAAACCACTCATGTTCACATCTTACAATACTTTTAGGACAAAAGTAGACAGAATTTAATGTCCATATTGGTTACATGTCCTATCAGTGGATTTAGAATGTTTTATTATAGTAATAAATCAACAAATGAAAGTCACGCTGCAAGGTGCTATTACCCTTGTGGGTAATACATAAACTAGTACTAATACCTCACCTTTACAGATATTTGATGTTTGGGTTTGAGAATTTTGTAAAAGGTCTTCTGTACAGTTAATCGCATAGGGATTGTGACGACCACATTTCTTCTGCGTACTCTCATCTTTGTTCTCACTAGTGTACGGATATCTAAATAGCAATCTATCCCCTTTACTATCGGATTTCACAAAAAATATATTTAAAGGATTGACCTCCATATCCTGTACTAAATACGTCAATAAAAAAATTATATTGTAGCGATCGTAAGGGATAAACAACTTGAATGAAAACAAAGGTTTTGATAAAAAAGCGTAGTCCTTAGAGAATAATAATATTTGCTATTCATCGTAATACGTGTACAGTATTAATAATTGTTTTTAAGAATTTTTCAATATTTTTCACAATCAGTCCACAAAACTACCTAAATTGACGTAAAAAGTGAATTACTAAAAATGTACTAACTTGTGTCAAGTGTCAAATTTGACATTTATTCATAGGGTACAGATAGAATTAAATTCCATGGTCTACGGATATTAAACGTCATTATTCATTTGTAGTTTATAGTTATTGTTTCAGTAAAGGGAATTGTCAAGTTGACAATAGCAATAATTCGAGAACTGTATCTGATTTCTAAGAATATTTTACCAATTTAACTCCTACGATGGCTAGTAAGGTGGAAGGTAATCAAAAAGTAGATCCAGTAAGAGTTCCGTTAGAAACTGATCAAGGTATACTTGAAAGCGAAGAACGTAAATGGGGACTACCATTAAAAGAAGCCTATAAACATGGACTATCTTTCTATAAAGGTAAATTCATTTATTCAACGAAACTAAACAAAAGAAAGTATTGATTCTTAATTGTTACAAAATATTAAAAGAACAATATAATAAAAGTAATTTTTTTTAACTATGTTATTTCAATTTAATGTAAGTTTTGCATAAAATTTTTTGTTTCGGTAATTGCATTAAAATTTAATTGCCACTACTAATCAATATATAGTAAATTATATATACGAAGATTAATATCATAATTGATTTTTTAGAAAAAGAAGGCAAAGCTATACACTTAAGCTATGAAGATAGATTGAAGCTTGTTGCATACACACAGCAAACAGCCCATGGTCCATTAGATGTAAACTCGGCACCACCATTGGGAGTTTTGGATGTTATTGGAAGAGATAGGAGAGCAGCTTGGCAAATGCTTGGACAAATGTCTCAAATACAGGCCATGGCTGGTTTTGTACACACACTTGATAGGTGAATTTGTTGTCCAGGCAAAATTAACTAGTTTCTTTGTAGAAATTCTTAGAAAATAATTCATAAAGCAATTTTTTCATAATAAGTATGAAGTGCAATAAATCTATAGCAAATATAAATGAAGTAATTTTATATGTGCTTTCAACAGGTTCAATGATAATCTTAACAAAACTCTTAGTCTAAAACATATTTTCAATTATTTTTCTTTTTGGTCACAATTTTTGCTGCAGTTAAATATAATTACTTTTTAGATTATGTCCCCTCTTCAAACCATATTTAGAGGCAATTCAGAAAGATCTAGAAGAAAAGAAGCAACAAGAGTAAGTGGAATATTTTACTTTACAAACCATCATCATGCAAGGAATCTATAAAAATTTATTGTAACAATTACTTCACCATAAGATATGTTACTTATTATAACTATTAACAATATTTTCACTTTTTTCAGGCTGAAGAAGTCCGAAGAAGAAAAGGCACATAGTGAACTACAAAATAGGATAATTATGGAGAAGGAAAAGCAGCAAAGCACAAAATTAACTGAAGAACAACAAGTGTGAGAATTAAATAACAATATTTGGTTAAAATTTATAAATATTATCTATAACTTTATAAAAAATTTTATATGTGTAACATATTTATTTTACAGCCAAAGAATAAAGGATGCTTTGAATGCACAAACATATGACCAGTTCCTTCAATATGCGCAGCAACAGTACCCTGGCAATTTTGATCAACAAGCTATTCTTATAAGGCAGTTGCAAGATCAGCATTACCAACAATATATACAACAGCTGGCAGTGGACCAGCGACTCGCTAACTCCAGTATTGATCAGAAAGACGACTCTGATTACGAAAATGATATATCGGGAAAAGAAATAGCAAAGGATTGCAATCTGAATGAAATTGACAATGGGATTACAGATAATAAGTAAATTTCTTTATATTTGACTAATTTTACTTTTAAGTACAGTTCATCAAATATGATATTTTGTATTTCAAACAAATATTTTTTAACTGGAAAAAATATATCTTTTCCAAATATCTATCACCATAGTAAATCAATCATAATAGTATTGCTATCATGATAAAAATAAATTTACTTTATTTTGTTTCCTACAAATGTATAAAGAGCCGTATCCATCATTTAATACTTTTCTTTTGCAGGGAAATTCAAACTATAGACAAAATTAACAGTGAATATGTTGAAGAGACAAGGGAAGAAGAATCAGATGGAGACGGTAGCATAATTATGTTTTATAATATTTATTGTTACACAAAAAAAAATATGATGGAAGGGCATTTAGAATACAGAATTTTTTTTATTTTTATGTCGACCATTTTGTTTATCTGAAATTCAACTGAGCGTATTTCTTGCTGAAGTATTGAGAAAATTATTTATATTGCAGATGGCCTTCCATATGTGGAAGAGGCTAGAATGTGGACTCGGGGTGATATTATTCAGTTTAAGGAATCAGCTCGCGAAGGTGGTGGACGTTTGACAGTCGGTCATGGTGAGACCGTCACTGTGAGAGTCCCAACACATCCACGAGCTGGCTGCCTTTGTTGGGAGTTTGCTACCGATGGATATGATATAGGTGGGTGACTTGTGGGCCCATAACATCTTTATATACCATCATCTATTTTTTATATTACTTTCTTGTATTAAAATGTTTTAGTATAAATAGTTTTTATATAAATGGTGTGAAATCAATAAATATTAACATTTTGTTTCAAACAGGTTTTGGATTGTACTTCGAGTGGACCAAGACTCAGACCACCGAAGTGACGATTCATGTTTCTGAGACTGATGAAGAAGATGATGAAGATGATGGTGACGAAGGTAATAATGGCAAAATAACACATATTTACTGTTAATAAAGTTTCTATGGCTTTGTCATTGCTAATCCAGACTACTAATAATAATAAGAAACTTACTGTTAACAAATTCACTGTAAACAAAAAAAATATATCTGTTGATGAATAATATAAAAGTATAATTATTTTGGACTCTAAAAAAGATAAGATAAAAATTATGACAGATGAAAGGCCTACCTAAAGTCTTGGTTTGTTTTTCTGCACTCAGTACTTTTGCATATTTAAGAAAAAGTAAAAGGATTTAAATTTTTTTTAGAAGCTTTTTCATTTTGTTGTTTTCATCATATTTCTATTTGTTTTATATCTGTATACTGCACATATCAATACTATATAATATATATGCATACACATATTTTTATAAAAAAAATTATTTAACAGAATTCACGGCCCAAGAATCTAATGATCCTGAGATTGGTTCAGAAATACGCTCTCTAAACAAACAGAAGCCTTTGTTGAGCCTCGTTGTACCCATATATAGGCGAGATTGTCATACAGAGGTAATTTACTTTGATCACTCAATAGTTTTAATGTGTATGTTTCTGACTATACTTATAATTAATATATCTATGACATTCTATAACACTTTAATTCCAGGTGTACGCTGGTTCCCACACTTACCCCGGCGAAGGAGTATATTTACTGAAGTTTGATAACACTTACAGTCTTTGGCGATCCAAAACCCTGTATTACAAAGTCTATTATACACAATAATTTATATTATTTATAGTAAATTTAAATTAATCAAATTAAACATAGCTATACATAATACATGCCGACCCCACAATCATTCATTTATTTTATCATTATAATGGCACTTCATATTAAAAGAAACTCATATAAAAGACATAGCCGCATATAGTTATTAATTTTATATAAAGTAAACATGTTCTTAAGATTTACAACCAAATTATGTTTTAATATACAGAATATATGTTATTGGGGTGACATATGATAATTTTATTTCCAGTTTTTATACTATTATCAGCAATTCATATATAATTCACATTGATGGTTATCAATATATTAATCAATGTAAAGGAACATCATCTATCCGGTAACGTTTTAGCTAAATTATCGATTTAATACGAAAAATATTATTTATCTAGATAAAATGTGGACCTCTATTGGATAACAGAATTAAGATAAAGAAAAAATAAAAATAATAAAATTTTAAACCACTATAATTTTTACAACATAGTTAAAAAGCGTCAAAAAGCTATGTGAAAGTTGCTTAAAAATCTTTTATCTAAATGTGATAATTATTATATTTGTTACCTATATGCACATATTCCATTTACTCTTTATTGTTTATATATATATATAAAATATAAACTAGAATAATTATAACAAGCTAATAGATCTTTTTTTATGTATGTGTATTATCCTGAATTACTTTGTCAATGTGCCATAATCTCTTAATGCGTATAACATGTACTTAATCCTTTGTTTTATAACACAATTGTATCACAGCGAGTCTATGAAATATAAATTAATTTTATGGGAAGTAAGGAAGAATGAAACGGTTCATATAACTTATCTTCTTCTTCTTCCTGGCAATTATCCCAGCATTAGCCAGGGTCTGCCTTCCTGCTCAAACTCCTCCACTTTGCACGGTCTTTAGCATCCGCGGTGGTAAGTCCATTGGCTCTCATATCCTGCTTCACGGTGTCCAGCCATCGCTTTCTTGGGCGTCCTGGGGGTCTTGCTCCAGGGACCGACATGTCAAGGCAAATTTTTCCGACGTAATTCTCAGGCCGGCGTGCAACGTGGCCATACCATCTCAGGCGACTCTCTTGAAGCTTATCCGCTACGTCACGGACTCCAAGACTACCTCGGATAAATGTGTTACGTAAACGGTCAGCCCGCGTTACGCCACACATCCACCTCAGCATCTTCATCTCCGTGACGTGAAGCTCCTGAGTGTGCCTGGACAGTGTTGGCCAACATTCGCTTCCATATAAGAGAACCGGTCGGATTATGCTCTTGTATATTAGTCCCTTGAGCTTGGGCGGTATTCTGCGGTCGCAGACCACACCTGTGACCTCACGCCATTTCGCCCAAGCAGCGCTGATCCGGGCTTGGACATCGTGATCGATGCCTCCGGACTCATGCAGAATAGATCCAAGGTACCTGAACTTTTCCGACTTAACGGCTGGTTCAGGACCTATATGGATAGTGCAAGAGTCCGGGCTTCCGCAAGCCATGTACTCGGTCTTCGTCACATTTAGTTTAAGACCACCGTTCTCAAGCGTACCCTTCCAGAGGTTCACTCTTCGCTCTAGCGTCAACCTGCTCTCATCAATGAGCGCTATGTCATCGGCATACATCATCAGCCATGGAGGCTGGTCCTGGATGTTAGCCGAGACAGTGTCCAGCACTACATTGAACAAGAAGGGGCTAAGAGCCGAGCCTTGGTGAACCCCTACTGATATCGGAAAGGGTTTTGTATCGCCAACAGCAGTCCTAACCATTGAAACGGAATCGCGGTACATGTCTCTGATGATGTCAATATAGGCCTCAGGGATCCCTTTGAATCGCAATGCCCACCAGATACATTGACGAGGCACGCAGTCAAAGGCCTTCTGCAGATCTAGGAATGCGACATGCAGAGCTCTCCTTTTTTCCCTGTATGCCTCCATCAGAGTTCTGATGGCAAAGATGGCGTCCAAGGTGCCCGATCCTGGCTGAAATCCATATTGACATTCCGAGACAGTACACTCTCGGCGGAGCCTGAGGTCGATCATACGCTCAAAGAGCTTCATGGTGTGACTCATGATCTTAACGCCCCTATAACTACCACAATCTTGAACACTGCCCCTGCCTTTGTATATAGGGGTAATGTAACTATAACGCCACTGATGTGGCATAGTCCCAGTGTTCAAGACGCGGTTAAAAAGGTCCGTCAGTATGAGCACACCAAGAGAGCCCAATGATTTCCACGCTTCGATCGGAATATCGTCAGGTCCCACCGCTTTCCGATTCTTCATGCGTCGAAGACAATTCCGAGTTTCGTCAGGTGTTATCGGGGCAATAAGTCCAAGATTAGGAGGTATTTCGGTTGGAAGACTGCACGGGTGCTGAGTATTTAGCAACTCCTTGAAATAGCATCTCCATCTCTCCTTCACAGAGGCATGATTACACAGCAACGTGCCTTGGGAATCTTTGACGCTAAGACATTTTGCGATATCTTGCGTCGCCTTATCCCGAGCTCGTGCCAATTTGTAAATGAGCTTCTGCCCCTCCGCAGTTTCAAGTGTATCATATAATGGTGATAACCTATCACTGCGGGCTCTGGCAACAGCCCTTTTACTGGCACGTTTCGCTGCTATGTATTCTAGTCTGTCTTCAGGAGAGTTTGATTGCTGCCACTTCTTAAAGGCAGTCTTCTTTTCACGAATCACCTCCTGCACTTCGTCATTCCACCACCATGTCTCCTTGTCAATGACCCGTCCTCCCTTAGAAAGGCCTAGAACTCGTTTACCTGCTGTGATAATTGCTGACTGGGCTCGATCCCAAACTTCCTGAGCAGTTTCGGTATTAGTCGACAGATTTTGACTCTCAACCTCTGCCCGAAAGCTGGTCTGCCTCGTTCCATTCAGCAACCACCACCTGATGCGAGGCTTACGTTTCTCGGCCACTTTCTTTTTCGGGATAACGACATAGTCCATGACAAGAAGTCGATGTTGGGCCGTCAGGCTTTCACCAGGAATGACTTTACAGTTAGTCACCTTGCCGATATGACGCCGTCTGGTCAGCAGATAATCTATTTGGGTTGAGTGGGATCCGCTCTTATACGTGATAAGGTGCTGTGGAGTCTTTTGGAAGAACGTGTTCACGACGGCTAAGTCAGACGCAATACAGGTTCTGAGAATATTTTCTCCCTCTGCATTGCGGCGACCATAACCAAAACCACCGTGTACACGATCAAACGTTTCCGCAGCCCTACCTACGTGGCCATTTAAGTCCCCCCCAACTATGATTACTTCAGCAGCTGGTATAGCACGTAGAACCTCTTCAAATTGCTCCCAGAATGACTCTTTTTCGGACCCGCTACATCCAGCCTGAGGAGTATAAGCACTGATCAAGTTAGTAATCACTCCCTCGATCAGTACCCGCACCCGCATCAGGCGGTCGCAGCGACGATCAACTTCAAGAAGACCATTCCGAAGCTCTTCAGATAGCACTACCGCTACACCAGCTTTACCTGAAGGCGACCCAGTGTATATCAGCCGGTAACCCTGTCCGATGTTCCGAGACTTATTGCCCTTCCAGCGAGTTTCCTGGAGGAACGCACACTGGACCCGACGTCTCATGAGTACATCTGCGAGTTCTCTGCATCGTCCGGTTAGAGAGCCAATATTCCACGTTGCAAAGCGGAGTTTCCTTTGGGGTACTAACGTCTTTAGCCGTGCCCGTACTTGACACGGTAGCCCTTGCCCACTTATCGCAGGTGTAGGGCGATGTGCCTGCGCGTCGTTTATCGGCGACGCCCTAGCCGTACCCAGTCCATAAACTTTTGCAACCATAAGAGTGGCGGGAGTGGTTTTAACGGAGCGACTGCCGTCTGACCTCCAAAACCCCGTTTTCCGGGTAAAACCAGGAAAGGAAAAGATAGAGAAGGGGGGAAAGAGGTTAGGAAGGGGAATGAGGGGAGGTACGGGACACCACCTTCATGGACTGAGGATAGAGGTATGAAAGTGGTGGCTCGAGGATCCGGGGTCGCGTACCCGTATGCCCAAGGCTAAATATCGGAAAAATACTTAGTAGGACACCCTCTGAATAAATAACTTATATTTGTAAATAATTATATAAATACCTATTTCACTGTTATTATTGTCAATGTAAAGTTTTGGACTGTCATTGTCTAAATACCGTTTTTTGACAAACAAGAATAAGGAAGTTGTAATGTTTCATTTCATGGGTGGATGTAATCATGACTGTAAGATTTATATTAAGTTTTGTAACTTATTCTTCTATAGTCCTGTATGTTAACTTTTTATTTATTAAGCTTTATTGTATGCTTATTTTTAATATATCTCGAGTCGTAAAATGCACACAGTATTGTTGTTTCAAGTATAGTATAGAATATATGGTGATATTCAAGTTATGTAGTCTCACAATAAATAGTTGTGTCTTCGTCTAGTTGATTCTGTATATATTTTTTGTCTTCTCGTCGGTGATGAAATTAAATATAACATAATATTGGAAATTCTTGCTAAGCCATCCTTTGTTAAACTTTGTAATTGGTAAACAAAAATTTTTAAAAATTTCTTTGCTAATTTCACTGTCCCAAAAACCTAAATGAAACAGTTATCTGGACTTACAATATAAGTACACTATGTAGCAAGCAATCTTAATATATGTTCAATATAAAAGTTTTATCTTTCATTTAAAAATGTCTAACAAATCAAGTATTCCTTTATAAATAAGGTTGAATTATTTAAATTGATATTGTATGAAAAAAATTAAAATTAATTAGTCTTTCTTTTAATATTATTCCATTAAAAAGTGGACATTAATCGGAGAAAACTTATTTAAAAGAACATGATAAGTAAATACGACAAATATTGGAAACTTTATAGTCAATCCCTTTTTATTACAACAATCAAAAGGGCGGTAACTTTTAAAATACCCTAACATTATTCTATGGAGTTTCATAATGTAATTTGGATGTGGTGTAATTATTGGATATTCTTAGCTACAACATAAGAATAATAAAAAATATTTCGAAAGGTCTCAAGGATAAATATTGTGATAATAAGGCATAAACAAAGAATTACAACAAGAGTTATTGTAGATAAAAATGATAGGAATAAAAAATGTGGTCGAGATTTTTGTTCAAAAGAGTGAAACGAAAAGAAAATATTACATTCGGTTACTGTCCCATAGTTGATAATATCGTTAAATGTCACAACTTACAATCTTGACAGCTATGTTTTTATTTTTCTTTTGATTGAAAATTACAAATTTAATAGAAAAATGTTGCAGAGATTGTTTTGTAAAAGTTTCAGTGTAAAAAATTGTGGAAGTCAGAAAAAACTACTGTTTAAGATACCATTTCATAACCATTCCTGTGAACAATGTCGATTCAGGTTATATTCTAGTCACAAATTTACAGCGTTACAAAATAATTATGAGAGGACTTTATTTTGTGAAAAGAATTTATTTTTTGTGAGAACTAGAACCTATACTAGCCAAATTGATGCACAAAAGAAGAATGACCATATAGAAACCTTAAAGGATAAAACCCAAATAGCCACCTCGAAAAAGATAAACGTAAAATTAAAGACATCTGAATTAAAACGTTTACTTTCTTTGGCGGAACCTGAGAAATGGACTCTTACTGGTAAATATATTAAAATAAAATGTAAAAATAAAACATTATCCTTGGAAGTTATACCAGAATTTCTTTTACTTTTTTTTATTATTTAGTTTTTAACATTAGAGCCATTTTGAGCTACCTACTAAACTAAAACAACATGGAATAAGAAACACTATTCACTCTAGAAGGATACATTGGTTAAAGTAATCAACTTATTCAATTATTTGTCCATTGTTATTAAAATATATACTGTTTTCAGGTGCTATTGGTTTTTTAATAATTTCTTCAAGTGTAACAATGGCAGTGCCATTTTCATTAGGAATGGTATTAGATATCATTTACAGTGGTACAAATGATTTAGTGGCAGCCAGGGAAAAGCTAGACGAATTATGTCTATATTTGTGCGGTGTATTTTTGGTTGGAGGACTTTGCAACTTTGGCAGAGTTTACTTGATGTCAATATCGGGTAAAATATGGTATTATTCACATATATTTAATACATAAAAGTGAAATATGATATCTACATTATTAAAAAAAAAAAATTGTCTTTGAAATTTTTCCTTAATTAACCTTATTAAAAAAAAAGGTTAAAAGTTTATATGAGAAATAAATTATTGTTTACTATAAGAATAATACATAGGTAATCCTGTCAAGGTTAATTGATTGTGCTAAAATAAATTTTACTGTAACAATTAATTCCAATAATTAAAATGAAAAATGATGTCAAAAAAATATATGTTGATCGCATAATTGATTTATAGGTCAGAGAATGACGCAAGCTTTACGTAAACAAGTATTCGGGTCTATAATGAAACAGGAACCTGCTTGGTTTGGAAATACTTCTACCGGCGAGCTTGTTAATAGATTGTCAGCTGATACCCAATTGGTAGGACGAAATCTTAGCTCAAATGTTAGCGATGGTCTGAGGTCATTGTTTATGGTCGGAGCAGGTACAGGAATGATGGTTAGTAAAACAATAAATAAGAAAAAAAATCCTGACTTTATATGTTTCAAAGTTATCTTTCTACATTCTCATATCTTTATAACCTTGTAAATTTTTTAAATGTAAACAATTATTTTTACATTTGTTGTTTTGATATGAGAAATGGTTTTAATTAATATTTTTAAAAATGTAATATTTCAATACTCGAATATATGATATTTCTTTGGTAAATGTAAAAGTTATTTTGTGCAATTTCAGGTGGATTTATAATTTCACTGTTTGTATTATTTTCGAAATATTTTATATCGTTTTTAGTTCTACATGTCCCCATCATTGGCCTTGATAGGGTTGTGTGTGGTTCCTCCTGTTTCGATGTTGGCAGTGATATATGGACGATTTGTGAGGGGCATTACAAGGCAATTACAGGATGCTCTAGCAGAAACTAGCGAGGTAAATATATTGTTGGTAGTAGTGGAAAAATCATTTATGAATAATAAATGATATTGGTCCTCTTAGAAAATTTTATTAAAACCAAAATTTATGTTGAAATGATGGTCTTAAGTGATATGTCTCTCTTTCTCTCTCTCCCTCTCTCAGTTATTGGCGTTTCCTTATAAATTCTGCCAATGTCGTGTGTGAATATTATACTGAGCTATGTAAAGAGGGATTTGTGAACGAACTAAGTGAAAAGCCAAATCAATATAGTTTGTGACAAGTACAGAGTGTCAAATAACTGATTAACTGATATTTGTAAAGATAATAAAAAAATATAATAAAGTTAAAACTCCACAGTGTTCTTAACTAAAATAAGTACAATAAATAGTAATGTTGACATTTTCAAAAAATTCCACAATTCAAGTGTGAATGAAAGCATAGATTAAAAAAAAAGTTGAAATATTTTTGCTGTAGAAACTTAAATTACTGGATTTTTATACCTATTCAACTGTTCCACGTTTCAAAAGATGCATAAAAAAATATGAGCAAAAAAAATAGTTTTTAATAAAATTTTAAAGAAAAATATCATTAGAAATCAAAAAAGATGTCTGTCTCAACTTGTATAGAGCAGCTCTCAAAAAAGTCTTTGCATGTAAAATTTTATAATTTTTTTCTTTTACAGTTGGCAGAAGAAAAAATATCAAATATAAAGACTGTTAAGTCTTTTAGCAAGGAACAAAAAGAATATAACTCTTATGCACAAAGAATTGAATCATTATTGAAACTGGCTTATAAGGAGTCACTTGCTGTTGGCAGTTTTTATGGTTTGGTATGAATTATTTAATAATAGAAGAATTTTAAGTTTTTTTTTATTTAACCTTTTTTAAAAAAATATGCTCAATTCCTTTGATGAAGATTTATAACCTAATTAAAATAGACAAATATTTTATAGGTCTATCAATGTAGATGACTTATTATTAAAATTATAATACAAAATATTCGTTTTTAGAAATAAAATAAATAGTGAGTGGAATTCCTAGGCGCGAAAGAAGTGAAACTTCGTTATGTGGAATTAAACTAAATTATATGTTTATCAAATCAAAGTAAAAAAGTAATGAATATTATATGTAAATTAATTTAGAAAAACAAGTGCGTATTTCAGCTAATTTCACGAAGCTCACACTGTTTACTCACTCACGCACTCTCTTTCTCTCTCCTACTTTCTAAATTTGTGTATCTTTCTTTCTCTCTCCCTCAGCGTAAAACTTTTAACGCAACCTTGTTGGATGTCGCATAGGAAATTTCACTTCAAAGAAAATTGTGTATTATAGCAATTGTGGTCTAGGTTTCTTCAAATTTCGTATTTAACATTTTTTTTCAATTTCCAGACTGGTCTTGCAGGGAACACAATTATTATACTAGTTTTGTACTATGGAGGTGGCATGGTTGCTACGGAACAGTTGACAGTTGGCAACCTAACTTCTTTTCTACTATATGCAGCCTATGTTGGTATAAGTATTGGAGGTTTGAGTAGTTTCTATACGGAACTCAATAAAGGCATGGGGGCGGCAACCAGGTTGTGGCAGATTATAGATAGAGAACCTAAAATACCAGTTACAGGTTACTTTTTGTTTTTTTTTTTTTTACTTTAATATCCTAATATAATCGACAATTTTCCATGAATTTTTCTGTATTATTCAGTGTATTTGTACAAACAGACACTATATTGTACACTAACTGCAAAAAACAGATTAAACTGTACATTAAAATATAATTTATATCATAAGTTAGTAATATTTAATATCATATTAATTCTCAATGTACACCAACATTTAACCAGTTATCATATTTATGTTATCATTTCAGGTGGACTTCGACCAAAAAGCAGACCGAGGGGTGAAATAGTATTAGAGAATATTCACTTCACATATCTCGGGGCACCGTTATTAAGTGGTCTCAATTTGCATTTACTGCCGGGCAAGAGTGTGGCGTTGGTTGGTCGTTCTGGATGTGGGAAAAGTACTATAGCCTCGCTTATACTAAGGTTGTATGACCCGGAGAGAGGGCGGGTCTTGTTGGATGGTGTTGATATTAAGCAGTTGGATCCTATCTGGTTGAGGAGCCATATTGGTTTTGTTAGTCAGGTACATCTCTTGCTATACTTTTTTGAGATTTAATTTTTATTTCGCACATACTTCACATCAATTTTTATTACTGGCAACTGTAGCCTTTGGTATGATTTATGGTTTATTTTTTTTTTCAGGAACCTGTGCTATTCACGGGCTCCATTAAGGAAAATATTTTATATGGTGCTCCTGATGATTACGATCCTTCGCGTGAAGGAAAGGTAAGAAAATATATATATATATATATCTATATATTTATTTTTCATATATATGAAAAATCAATTATAATATCAAACTGATTAATACTATGTTGGTATTTCTTTGATAATAACAAACAAGTATAACAGAAACTTGCTTAAGTCCAATTGGGAAGAGGAAATATTTATATAGTAACAATTTCTTGATAAACTTTAATTTTCTATTTAAGATGTTATTAATTGAAAATACGCCATGATTTATATATTTCCTCCTACAATAATACATACAAAGTTGTTCATGCATCTATATGATGCATTTTAATAATAATGGATTAGTTATCCAATTATTATTATAAATACAAAGTAATATATTTTAAAACGTTGATTATTTTGCTTAAATTAATTTTCTTAATATATATATAAGAACTTCTTACTAGGATCCTTCATGGTTGGTGGCTGCTCGGGCTGCCCAATTGCAAGAGGTCGCTAGTGGTAGCGGAGCAGGTTGGGAGAGGGATGTGGGCGCGAGGGGAGGACAACTCAGTGGTGGGCAGAAACAGAGGGTAGCCATTGCTAGAGCTATTATAAAGGTGAGTCCATAGAAGTTTAATATGATACTGCAGCGTGGAAGTCATATGGTAGATGTCATCAGTCATCTTGCAATGAATATATATCTTGGAAGTCTTAGGATAGTCGTCGTGCAAAGAGCGATTTAGCCAGGTAATACTACTATATTAGTGGGTTTTACCAAAGCCGTGTAAATATGAGGGTAGATTTCATCAGTCGTAAAAAAAAAAAAAAATTCTCAAAAATAAAAATTTTTGTGGATAACACATCAAATTTTTGGAGATCTAATTTTGCAATAAATTTCATCAGTCATGCAAATAGCATTTACATAAAATGTACTTGTGATATTTACAAGTTTCTTAATGTTTAATGGTAATCGGAATATTCTTTGATTGTTTATTATTAAGATCTTTATCAGCCAAATTAATGTAGTAATGGAAAAACACAGGAAACTCCTATGAACTAGTTATTCAATTGTGGGTTTTTTTAATAGCATTTTTTGATTTTGTCAAGGGCAATTATGAAAACAGAACTAGACGAAAAAGTTGTGTACAGTTTTAGGTTAAAGTTGATCGTACTGACAAGTCTGTGATTAATAAAAATGTTCATAATAAAAATAATCTACAGTATGTATTACAATACATAACTACCAATAAATGTTATATGATATATTTAAGTAGTTAAATATAAAGATATTACCTAGTTTCAAAAAAGCTAATAAGGTATTGGTAAGCCTATTTATTTTGAAAATGTCCATGGATCATTCGGAACACCAGTTATACCTCTTCAACCAGTCTTATTTTTGCCAAAGGAATAGGGATAAGGATATGCGTCTCGTCTATACTCGTAGACTGCATCTAAGAAGTGATCTCATATTCTAAAGGATTTTTTCGTAGAATATTTCTTCGACGATAATGTTTAAGGCTTCCCATCTGGTGAACTAGATTAATAAGTATTTTTTGGAAGCTGATCCATACCTCCCACTGTTTTCTTCGTCAATCTTCTACCCTGAGACCATCACCAATCAATCGTCATGAGGGTGGTTGAAGATCACCAACCAACTTCTGACATGCCTTATATCTAACATGAAATCTCAGTTGAGACTGCTTCCATGCGGAAGATTACCATGGGCTCTCTGACAAAGTGCACAACTGCAATTCTAGTCACATTAAGGAAATTAGTTTTTTATGGCGTCGCCCCAAACAAGTCTCACTGGTGATGGTGGTGAACCTCTGTTTGCGGTCCCAAGCTGCGTCCCAGGTCCTGCATGATCGAAGGCAATAGAGAATATTTTGTGTTAACTTCTCCTCAGGACGTTTTAGTCTCTTTTAGTTTTAGTCTCAAATCTCTTCACAACGAAGTAACAATAAACGATATATTATTTGAACATTGTACTTGAAATGTTATTAAAATTGACTTCAATAACTCCTTATCTTAGTTTTATTACAAATACTGATAATTTTCTCTTATCTTAAGACTATTGATTTGTTTTCTAACATATCAGCAGCTGATACCTTTTGTTTATAATTAATAAAGCGTGTGTCACATGCAAGATATAATTAATTTTGCAATAGATAGATTAATACTCTAAGAATACTTTATTGCCCGAGACGCCAAAAAGAGGGGTGTTATAAGCTTGACGTCGATGTTTCTCTGAGTATGTTTTTGTGCGTGTGTTTGGCTTTTTGTCCTTTCTTTTACGAGGGAAAATCTTTCACAAACATCCGGCCGTGGGGGAGTACGACCGGGACATGTGAGATTTCCATCCATTAAATCCCTTCGACGTTCTTTACGCGTTGCGTTGACTATTGTAACGAGGAAGGCCTGCCATTCTTAAGTTCACTACGCACGAGCCTCTAAGGACTCCGCCTTCTGTCAAAAAGGTAGGCTCTACCCACACCTCACTTCCGTCTCCACGCAGCTCTCCACTCGGGCCTCAATCATCGGGCGCCGGATTCTCCTTTTAGCAACCTGAAGCTCTCCTCACTGGAAGAAGTATTCGGCGGCCATAAGCCAGTTGCCTACGACCAAGGCTTTTTCTTCGTCTTTTTCCTTGCTCTTTCGTCCATGCGCAAGATGGCTACCTTCGATAAGGAGACTACTGCCGTCCAGGTCCTCTCGTGACCGACCATAGCCTTGACTACGGTCGATAGTGGCTTTTTAGCTTATGGTGACTCGAGTGCTTCACGCGTGCCAGCATAATCGTTAAAAGATAATAATTAATGAGTTTTTCAAAATTTTATCAATTATTCATAAACAAATTTTTCTTTACTCCATGAAACGCAAATCAGCAACTATAAATATATACAATACGTATAATATTATACGTTAGATATAATATATTTAAAAAAATTGCGATCGTATCAAAGACGGATAATATTCTTTAGCCGCTTGAAGTAATAAAAAAAAATATATAGTTATTAATTATAAATTCATAGCGACAATTACATGAGCATGTTACAATATAAATTCTTATAGTAATTTATTATAGAATTATCTATTACTATAATCGTAGTGGCAATCAAACGATTTGAATCTAATTATGTGAAAAAAAAAAGAGTTTTAAGAAATATATAATTTAAATGTTTTATTTTATTCATATTAACTTGTCATTATTTTCGCGCGATTATAAAATTAAATATACGTTGAATGCATTAGTACGAGTTTGAATTAGTTTCATTAAAAACAGATGACATTAACGTTTTTCATTCAGTTATTTATCTCCATATAAACATACACACGTGTATAAATGAAAAAGCTATTGATTTACAACATTTAGTTTGTTTGATTTTTTTTATTTAGTTTGTTTATATGTACTAAGGGCTGTGATGGTTGTATTATAACTTATATTCGACAAAGTTTTTGTCGGGTTGAAGCCATTGTATTATAATTTTGTTACCGAACTAAATCTACTGAGAAGAGACACTCACCAATTAATATCAATGAATAAACAAATACAGGATTAAAAATCGTATAAAAAATACATTTTTTTTTCCACAGAATCCAAAAATCTTGATACTCGACGAAGCCACGTCAGCGTTGGACGCGTATTCCGAACATTTAGTCGATAAGGCGCTAAAAGATATAAGCAGAGATCGTACTGTACTCACGATAGCCCACCGTCTCAGTACAATACAATCCGCGGACGAGGTCGCCGTCATCGGTCAGGGGGCTATTATAGAAAAGGGCACATACAACGAACTTATATCGAAACCTAGCGGTTATTTCAGAGAGCTCATAACACATCAGACATTCTCCGGCTCTAAACCAAAAAACAATAAAGATTTACAAAGCAATTGATATGTATATAATTTTTTTTCTATTAATACTAGTTATTTAAATGTTTTGTTAAATATCTGTTGTACGATATATTGGTTAATGGTTAGTTTTGGTTATAATTAATGTGGTTGTCATTGTATAGAATGTATTTATTAAAAAAAAAAAAGTTTTACGGCACAGACAACGAATTATATGACTATTTATAATATAAAACCTTAAAGACATTTATTCAGATAATATATATGTTGTAATGCAATTGGATGCATATTATTTTAATTGGAAGTACACGCGCAGTGTGCGGTTTGATTACCTAAATGACTTGATGGGTTCGGTTGCAGCAAACCTCTCGTGTGGACTTTGGATTTGGACGAAAATATCAACAAAACAATTTTGATGCGATACATAAAATGTGTTCTATTGAAATATATATTTAAATGTACGGGTTACGGATTATTTAAATTGTAATAAAGTGGTCGTTTTTTTTATATGTAGCGTTTTATTTTATATACCTTTTCATTTTATTTTTTAATATTAAGATACACGTATATTAATGTTATAAAAAAGGGACACCTTTTCATAAAACCAAAATTTCTTGTTACGTTGCAGGAGTGAGGAGTTACAGTTTATTTGGTTGAAGATAAGTAGTATTGATATAAAACTTAATAGACCAATTTAATTATGATAAATATTTGCGGAATATGACCGTTAAAGTTCAGTCGAAACGTAAATAAATAAAAATAATCACTTGTTTTTATAAAAATATATAATCATCACAATTATTTTTTTATCATTAATAATAATTAAAGTACTATGTCTCTGTGGATTAATCGATGGACCTTGCCCTGTGACGCTCGCGACGTTCGCGCCAAGCGAACGAAGAGACCGCTTTCAACATTTACGCGCTAACATTAGGCGGGAAAACATTCCGAGCGGGAATATGTCTCATTTGAAAATATTACGCGGGAATTTAGCTCATAGAATTCTAAGTAATTTAACTCCTAAAACAAAATGTAAAAAAATTAGACAATTTCACGTATCTAACCGTAATTCAGCAATTAAAACAGCGACGGTGGTTGAGCATAATGTTTTAAGTTCGCCGTGGGGTGAAATTACTATAGGAAACGAGACTTTAACTCAACACGTATTTCAAGATGTCGAAAAATGGTCGGACGCTCCCTGTGTGGTAAGTACTATTACATTGTATAAACTTAAAATCTGTGCAATAAGTAAAAATATAATATTTTCTTACGCATGTTACAACTTAATGCTACACTGATAATCGACGCGACTTTGTTGTTTTCATAATTGCTTCGAGTACAAAGTTCGAATGATCTATAAACATACGGATGCAGTCGCTGGTTATGATAGGAGATTATTAATAGACTGAAGGTTGAGGCTACCTGAAAACATTTGGCATCAGAACAGAAATTACTGTCATAGAAAAAAAATCCCATTTATACCCTTTATCCCTTGTATAAACAAAGTAATAATTAATTTTTATATGAAATAATAATAAATAAAATAAATTTATATTAAATCGTTTTACTTTTTTATAATAAAATATCACTGACAAGTGATAATTAAATTTTCCCGCGTCTTCGTCTACGTATTTGTAGTTGAAAGTGAGCTTTATTTTAGTATGATTTATTCGCTTTTTCAGTTATCCATCTGTAAAATAACCACAAATTTAATTTATGTGCAAGTAAAACTTTCTCGACTATACTGTATTGACAGTATACATTAATGCAAAAAAATTTAAAGGAAAAATTATATCTTGCAAAAATTACTAAGTATACATTGAGACATATAAATATTTGTCTACTGATAATTTAGTTATAGAACCTAAACGATACACTTACTGAGTCTCTCTTAAGATACTTATCGCCAACAATGTTATCTTGGGCGGTGGATACACTGATTATTTGTTATTTACGTATGATTTACCAACGAATACCTAGAAGTTTTAAAATAAAAATAAATATATATTTTTAGCTACACTTAATTTTATTCATAACCCCTTGAAATTTGTTAAAATAACTAATATGAAAATTTACAAAAAACGAAAATAACTAATATAAAAATTTACAAAAAATAAGTAATATAAAAATTGAAAAAAAAAAGAAAACATAAGTTCATAACGAAAATACAACAAGATAAAATTTAATATGATTTTGACGGCTTTTTTTGTTCGTCTAATTTATGAACGGATTTATTTAATTGATAATTTTAACAGAGATAATAATTTAAAATTCTTCAAAAAAATATATATATATATACACTAAACTTAATTCAATAAATCACAATATTAACAGTATTGTACACTCAGTAAAATCGAATCGCTGCCCTTATTGCCTATAACGAGCTGTCACCTTTACCCTTAAAACAACACGCAATGACTTCGTTAAACACAATTCAAACAGACAATTTTTGAAATTTTAATTCATTGCTACGTTTATCTACCATTGTATTATTTGAAAAAAATTATAATTGAAAATCTCAATTTCTGTTTAGCTTTATGATGCAAACTGACGTAAAAAACTGTACTTTCGTATAAATAAATATTTCATCTAATATTTAAGTGTTATATATATTAAGATAAGTTATTTGTATAGACATGCGGCGCATCAGGTCGTTCATACGACTACGGTATGATGAGGATGATGATTGATAGATGTGCGAACGCTCTCGCCGGACATTTGAAACTCGCGCCGGGTGAGAGAGTAGGTCTCATACTACCGAATCTACCTGAATTCGTAGTGCTTATACATGGTGCTATGCAGGCTGGCCTCGTAGTTACATTCGCCAATCCCCTGTATACAGCTGGTAAGTTAATATTCAATAAAAAGTCAATGTTTGAATTATATGACAGTTATTATAACAGTTCAGAAATTTCACTAAACTTGTGAATGAAGCTATAGTGTGGATCGAACTTTAATAATTATATATTTATTAAATTACTGATGGACAATTTTTTTTGTCATAAATAATTTTTACGGAAATAATTACGACCTACAAAATTATTTAATCAATATAAATGTTTATAATTAAAATTATCAGTACTATAAATGAACCGTATCAGTTGTGAGTGAGTAAGATAACTCATTAATTCTGCTTCACCAGACAATGAAAAATAATAATTTATCAGGCACGTGTTTGAAACTGTTTATTTTGTATACAAATAAAATAAATTATTAGTTATATATTACTGTCCTGCTACCATATTTATTTCTCCATTATGCTCATATTGATAACTATTTACACATTATATCATTGTATAAATGTTCTTATTGTATAAATTAAATTTCTTGAAGAATCATTTTCGTAACATAATTATTAGAAACGAGATACATTTTTCAGATGAGGTCGGACGCCAATTTTCTGATTGTGGTGTTAAAGCTATTGCTACAATTGAAATGTTCATGCCGGTTGCTGAAAAAGTCAGTAAAATGTTAAAAGACTACAAAGGTACCATCTGGGTGGGTGGTGATGACGATAAAGCAAAAGGTGAATAATCAAAGAGAAGTAACATTACAATAATTAATATGAAGGATACGTGTGGGTAGACTTTGTTATAAATATAATTATTGTCATAGCGATAGAACGTGAAAAGAATGATATGATAATAAAATGTTAACGATATGATAATGATATGATTACGTTATACGATTTAAATTGAACACATATTACCACATTAGACCTGTATTCATAGTGTCAATCTTGCAACAGTCGACTTCATATAAAGTGTACGTGTTCCTATTTGCCTTAGGAAGAATTATTAAGAAAACTGAAAGTGGGATTCAGGTCTTGTGGGAATTTAGCAGAACTCGTTAGTCTTGATCGGATTGACGCTATTATCTTGCATGTACCAGAATACAAGCAGCGAGCTACGGCTTTCCCTATTTCCATTCCACTTTAAACTTACCCTACAAAAATTCCTCAAGGTATATACGGTCTGAAGTCCTTACTGATGGCTGATCATAAAGCCGACTTGCCGACATTGAATTGTGATGACGTGTGTTTGGTCCCGTACTCCAGCGGCACAACGGGTCTACCGAAAGGCGTCATGTTAACACACAAGAACTTGGTCTGCAATCTCAAGCAGGTCCAAGTGCCCAAGATGATGAAGTATGAAGGAGAGAAAGGTATTATTTTTTGGACAGCTAAAGAGACTTAGTTTAATGGTTTCGTTTAGTTTTTCTATGACAAAAATCTCTGCATCAAACTTATATTCTGCATTACCATTTTGGTAGACGTATTTTTAAGTGTTGTATTAAAATTTCTGGATATATTACCTCAATTTCAAATGTCGTCTCTGGCTAAATGGTTTGTTTGTTCTACTGTGCTTATATTACTGTGACTTGCTTATTTTCAGGTAAAGGAGACGTAATTCTAACTGTTCCGCCGTTTTTCCATATCTATGGCTTCAACGGGATACTGAACTACAATCTCATCTTAGGGTACCATTTAGTGTCTATCCCAAAGTAAGTAATCTACATCACTAACTCAAACATTACTTCGTCTTAGCTTTTTTCGTAAGAACTATAATAATTTTGTTTCTTGCCTAGCTACTCGTACGTTTGATTCTCTATATTCAAACGTTACAATTAAGTTATCATGATTGGAGTAATAAACATTAACAAGGCCCTTTTATTGGCGCTGTTTGTTACAAATCATTTGATGTACTTGACCTATTTATGGCGTACCACAGTTTTGGTTAGCATTCGTATGTCTTATTGGTGACCATTGAATTGTAAAAACTAAGGCTTAGATGCAAAAATATTTATTACTGTATATGGCAGGTAGAGAATATTTTACGACTTCAAAATCCATATATATATATTTTGGTCTTACTTAAATTGTCTCCCTTCAGATTCACTCCAGAGGATTATATCAACTGTCTGGTAGAATATCAGCCGACTACGTTGTTCGTGGTGCCGTCGTTGCTAGCTTTCTTGGCGACTCATCCCTCTGTGAAGAAGGAACATCTTCAGTCGGTGGAGACCATTATGGTCGGAGCCGCGCCCACTACTGACAGCATGTTAGAGAAGTTCCTCATCAAGTGTGAGAAGAGCAAGGACCAGATCAAGTTGCTTCAAGGTATTTTAATGCATACAACACCTGTCAAAACAAAATACACTATTAATATCGAAAATGCGAAAATTTGTGAGAATATCTTATATATGCATGGATATCGCTTTTTCACGCAAAAATTACGAAATGAATTTTGATGTACACTTTACAGTTATGATAGGAATCAGAATAAAATATGAGCTATAATTTAATCTGATTTTCCACTATGCGCTCATTATATCATCATAACAATTGTTCGCCATAAAGTCACATGTCACAGTCTATAAATATCGCTGGCGTTTGTTTATATATTATATACACTACACATTTCTCTCGGAGTCCAAGATAAAAACCAGTATATATTGAGCTCTTTAAATTATAAATCACATATTGATGTATCCAGGTTATGGTATGACGGAGAGTTCTCCCGTGACGCTGATGACTCCATACTCGTACCCGTACAGTAAGGTGGGCTCTGTGGGTCAGCTGGTGCCGTCTACTCAAGCCAGGGTGACGTCACTGACTGACGGCACACCCCTCGGACCACACCACAGCGGGGAGCTGCTTCTGAGGGGCCCGCAGGTCAGCTGGATAATATTATTATACTGTATCTTATGTAAGATCAACTGATGGTTGGTCCTTGATGACGTCACTGATAAACTGCTACTACTCGGTCCACAGGTCAATCAATCAGTGAGTCATAAATGATAAATTAATTAATTAGTAAAGATCAGT
This sequence comes from Danaus plexippus, assembly GCF_018135715.1. NCBI lineage: Eukaryota > Metazoa > Arthropoda > Insecta > Lepidoptera > Nymphalidae > Danaus > Danaus plexippus. The sequence goes on from NC_083541.1 coordinate 4,736,007, forward strand.
CTTAAGAAAATTATTGAGTGGGATAGTCTTTGTTTCACGTTCAGAAATGGTCGGCGATTGACTAATTGTATTGCAGAGTCCTCCAAACATTTTTTTTATACATCCAATGTTTATAATAAAATATGTAATGAAGTATTTATATATCCCATTTTTGGTATATCCCTACATTTTATTTACTGCCCAATTAAATAATGAAAAAACATATTCAATTTCATATACGGAAATTTTAAACTGTACAGGTAATGAAAGGTTACTGGAATAATGAGAAGGCGACGGCAGAAACGGTTGATAGTGAGGGTTGGCTGCATACAGGAGACGTGGCCTATTACGACGAGGACGGGTACTTCTATATAGTTGACAGAACCAAAGAGCTCATTAAAGTTAAAGGCAATCAGGTGCGTCGTTTTCTTTTTTATAAGATCCTGTCATAAGACCTTTGACATGTTGAAGTTCAAAATATATAAAAAAAAATATTTATGTCGTAGAAAATATTAATTTGCAAATCGAGCCATATAATGAATTTTAATTAATGAAAGTACATGTTTCTAGGTGTCACCAACAGAAATAGAGAGTATAATTATGGAAATACCTGAAATCGCGGATGTTGCGGTCGTGGGAATCCCCGATGCGTTAGCCGGGGAAGTACCACGAGCCTTCGTCGTTCTGAAACCAGGAAGTAAATTAACAGAAAAAAATATTTACGATGTCGTAGCAGAGAAACTCACCAAATATAAGCATCTCGAAGGAGGTGTTGTATTCGTAGAGGCTATTCCAAGAAATGTAGCTGGTAAAATATTGCGTAATGAACTTAAAGTATTAGGAAGGAAGAAGTGAGTTGGTTGGAATAAGATCAGAATTTAGACAATTAATTTAGTTATAGAAAAAATCGTGGCTAGTAACTATAAGAACTTTGGATAGAAAACAAAAAAAATATTTAATATGTACAGAATGGCTGTAAAAATAGTATAGACTGATATATTATATTACTAAGTAATAGAACTTTGTACTTATAAAACTCACTATACATTATACAACGTATTCTTTTCTACTTATTGTGGTTATTTAATTTTTAAGTATAAATTGTGAAAAAATAAAGTTTTCAGTATTTCATGTTGAAATCATTTAAGTTTTTGAGTGCAATAAATTGTTTGTTATAAATCCTATTGTTTCTTTCTCATTTTTTTTTTATTATTGAATTCTCAATATACTCATAGCAAGCTGTTCTGAACCAAGAACCAATTAACAAGATCTCTCATCCCAAACACGAAAGTCCTAGTTCGGGATCTATATTGGACATGATGTGGAGCTCAGTGTTATGTTTAGTCCTCGAAATGAACCAAATAAAACATCTTTGGAACAGATTAATTTTGATCTTTATTTTCTATTTAAAGCAAGTTACTCATGAAATTAAGTTATATTTAAATAATTATTTTATTGCTTCCAATAAGTAATACAGTTCATTATAGAGCTTCCTTAATTAAGAGATCTTACATTAATGTATCAAATAAATTTGCACAAAATTCTATTGAATATTATAGTCAACTAAGAAATTAGGTGTCGGAAACTTTAGTGTTTGTCAAGTTTTCTGTATTATCAGGAGACGGGTCTTCCTTAATTTTGTCAGATACTTCTTTTACTTCTGCCTCGACTGGAGTTTTTTCACTGTCCGGTATATTAGTTACAGGTAATTCAGAGTTAACATCAGATATTGAATAGTTTTCTGCTTCTAAAGTAGGCGTTTCTTTGTCTGTCTCTACGGGTTTAGCGTCTTCCATAGGTTTATCGTTTTCTTTATCTTGTTCTGGTACAGGATTTTCGGGTATTGCTTGCGGTGGATGTTCTACATGGATGTCTATTTGTTCTTCGGTTTTGGGTGAGTTACTGTTGCCATCAATGATATCGCTTGACGAGGAACTTTCTTCACTTGATGATGACACTTCACAATGAATTTTGTTATCTTCTTCTTTCGGTATAGAGTCCGAGCTGCTGTCGTCCATGGATGTGGGGTTATCAATAACATTTTGTGTATTTTCCTTAGATGCCACAGAATCTAAGGTTTCAGATTCTTTCGATTCTACAAGCTTCTGTTCCGTCATTTCAGCATCATCAACTTTAATTTCAGGTATGACTAAAACTTCATTTGCGGCTTCCGATTTCATTTCTTCATCCACTTTGACTACGGAAGGCTGCTCTTCAGTATTATTGTTCTTGATATCATCACTGGTTGATGCAACTGCATTATCCAAGGGTTTTGGTTTTGGGGCATTATCTAACATTTCCTCATTTGCATTCAAGTCAGATGGACTCTCAGATACATATTGAGTTGTAGATTTTTCCTCACTGTTAACAATAGCGTCTTTTTTGGTATGTAACCTTGTTTCGATATCCTCAACATTAATGTGGGCTTCTGATGAACTAGGCTGTGGTTCGCAATTCTGTCGTGACTCGGGATTATCTTTCCATGACATATCCTCCATTTCAACATCAACATTATAATCAGAATTGTTATCTGATCCATTTACAATAGGTTCTCCATTCTCTGGATGTCTTTGATGACCAGGTTCTCTTGTACTTACAACTAAAATGTTTTTCTCAATGGCTCTCATAAATTTATCAACTCTATTGTACTGTTTCCGCGGGTAGGTGAGTAGCTCACAGATTCTTTGAACGGTAAATGGAGCAGAGTTGAATGAATCCAATCGTTCTACTAAGCTGTTTTTCATACTATCGTAGTTAAACGCATTAACATTAGGATAGGGCGGTATTTCAATGCCTGGAGTAGTCTCGTAAAAGTCGGTTATAACGTTAAGTAATTTTTCTTTGAACAAACTCTTAACAAGAGACCACTGATAGACGGGATCACCGGTACGCGCTACATAGGCCAAATAATCGTTTAGTTCTTGTGGTATTGTTTTCCGTTCACATTTTGAAAAATCTTCAAGGAAATGAAAAATCTCTTCAGCATTTTCCATCATGACTGCGATTTTTAAATATGTACCAAGGCAACGATACAATAAAACAACAATGTAGTCAGATCAATGACACTATTCCCAATTGCAAAACCACAGATAAATACATACAGGATATAAATATATTTAACCTCTCTCGATTTCCAGACTGTCATAACCGCAGAAATCAGTTATTATGGATGATTAAAAAAATATATATGGTATATGTATTTTAATTCATATTCTTATTGAAAATAACTATAATGTAGTTAGATCTAAGATTTTAGAGCAACCGTGATCACGGGCACCTCGTCTGCCCGTGATCACGGTTGCTGCAAAGTAATCGAAACGTCGGGATTAGGTAGTTTTTAAATAATAAAATCCGCGTAGTAAATCCGAATAACACTAGTTTCATTTATAATGTAGTTTTGCTACTAATTCATTTTATTCAAGGACAATTATAATTTTGATGATAATAAATGTCTGGCATTCTGTAAATAGTATTAGGAGTTACTAATCATTTATTATGTCAACCGTCATACGTCTCACGTCAGACTAATTAGTAGTTGTCAAAAACCTGAGAAAGCAGGAATTATTAGTAAAAACAGATTTATTATATTATAATTATGAATTCTGTAATGAGAAGAGCATTTTTTCCAATTTATAACAATACATTTAAATCATCTTATCGGCTTTTTGCTGACAAATCGATAAACGATAAAATTGATAATATCGTTAAAAATAATAAAGTGGTTGTTTTTATGAAAGGAGTCCCTGATGCTCCACGATGTGGTTTCAGCAACGCTGTGGTTCAGATTATGAGAATGCATGCTGTTCCTTATGAGAGTTGCGACGTACTTGCTGACGAAAATATCAGACAAGGTTAGAAATAAATATAATAATTATATAATATTTTAGTTAAGAATTAATGACAAAATATTGATATTCAGGAATAAAAGAATATTCAAACTGGCCGACTATTCCCCAAGTATTTATCAATGGTGAGTTTGTTGGTGGTTGTGACATAATGCTACAAATGCATCAATCCGGGGAGCTTGTTGAGGAGTTAAAGAAAGTTGGTATCAAGAGTGCTCTTCTCACAGCCGAGGAGGCTAAGAAAGAAAATAGCAAGTAGATTAGAATTATTTAATCTAAAAATGTATAAACTAATTTCAACTATGTAAATGTTTTCTTTTTGTTATATGAGTAAAAAAATTATTAATATCTATCCTGTATATTCTAAACATCCGATCTGAAGATTCTTGACAGTATATAAAGTAAGCCAGCGGTTTAGGTGTACAGTAAATTAGGTGAAAGAATTCAACACATAATTATGTGTTGAATTTTCTTACATTTAATTTTAAATTTCCAATGTATCAATAAAATGGTTTCAGTTTAATTTTAACTAAACATTAGCAAAGGTTTTTGAAAAGAATTTTAACTCTGGCGATAATGGTTAATAAAGATGTTAAACCTGTTTTTGTATTAGATTCAATTCAGACAGTCATTATTCAGATGAAATAGAAAATTTGTTTGTTTGAATATTAAATTGATTAGCAAATGTATTTTATGTGCATAATTTAAAGCTAGTATTTCAAATGTCCACTGCACTTTGTTTCCCTAGAATTATATTTGTGTTTGTAGTTTGAACTTATAAATAGATTTAAACAATTTTCCTCCAGCATATGACTTCTGCGTTAAGCTTAAAATTGACTTGCACGATTAATAGTCGTTGGTGACGGACAATTGTAGGATTCAATCGAAAGTAGCATATTAAAAATATAGTTCCTAAAGTGTTAAATTTTATTCACTGTTTCCTATTATATATTAATTTATTATATGTATGTATGACAAATAAAAGAAAAATTATTTAGGAGCTCTTTATTAAATTAGCTGTACATTAGAGTTAGTATACTTTTTGGGCACATAATTCATTCTTAGTCTACATACCACTGCTTCCTCATAATATAATCGGTTGGATTAACAACACAGTCATTATTAAAAGACAAAAAAAGTATGGCAGATCATTTATTTGGAGTACTCATACCAAAATACTCTTACAAACGATTATCATATAAAAATTACATTCAAATGATAAAATAAATAGATGCAGGCAAGTTATGGCGTTCTATGACATATAAATAATTTGTGTGACTCTTCCCTGCAACATTTATGAAATTAGATAACTTAATATGTTAAGGAACCTACCACAGAAATATAATATTACTAATGGCAGTAAAAATCAAACTTGTATATAAATAATGTTTGCTTATAAATAAATAATATGTAACAAAAAAAAAAAAACATTCTCTCAATGTGAATGAGTCTTGTTTTGGTGTCACACATTAGTCAAGCCTAACATTAGCACCATACTTTTTACTTAAGAGTAACTTTTTGTGACTTCCCAGATAATTTCGTAAAAAAAGTTAAAAATACCTAATCTATGATATAAATAGTATTGTTAAAATACAGACAATTCTTCTGATTTGAGCCAAAGTGAATAGGGAGAAGAATTTCATGGTAAAAAAAAGTTAATGGCATATTTGGTTTTATCATTGCACATTTTCAATACAGAACTGATTTTAAGACTAAATCCACAAAAATTGTTTCGCTTTAAATTGACCCGATTAGGGCGACTATATAGTGGGTCAAAATAATGGAAATAATTTTTGTGTTGTGATTTCGACACAGCATCGTCCCCATCCTTGTTAGTGTTGTTGGCGACTAGGCAAAGATCTTCTTGACAGTTGAGATGATCACCCTCTCAGGGATTCTTCAGACGATTCCTGGTTATAAGACCTGTATCTAAACATAGTGAAATTTTTTATCTGTTATGTTAAAGAAACTCATGTGTTAATGATGTTAGTAACTTCATCGTGTTTAAGTGACTTACGGAATTTAGCCTTTCGGGGCTGAACCAATGTTAACAGCAGAATGTTAGTGAATTTTATTTTAAATGTCCAGACCTGACATTTTAATTTTTTTAAGGTCCATATCCTAGTAATAAACAGATGAATGTTTAAGGTATGGTTATTCTTTCAATCAATGAATGCTTGCTGAATTTTATGTGTAGTATTTTATATAGGTAATATTTGTATGGGTCAAAGGGCAAAAGTATGAGGTTTAATCAGCCTTCAACATTAGATTGTGTGTGTATATATATTTGTGTATCGTATAGTAGCCGGCACGTAACTTGGCAAGAGATGATAGGTTGCGTAGAATGGGATTTTTAGGTGTCATAGTTATCATGCGGGACGCGGGGGAAGAGACGGCACAGTTTGCTGCCGAGTACACTTGCGAGCACTTAAATTTACCCATTGTTTTTGTTACTGCTACCAGTTTTTGTTATTGACAAGCATCAGAGGTAACCATTTTTTGTTGCACTAAGTGTACAGCGCAAACTTATCTCCACTACGCCATAACCTTGGCAAGTTAAGTGCCGGCAACTATATGTATTTTTGTGTACAGTTTTGTGTGTCTGTGTGTATGTATGTGTGTGAGTGTGTGTGAGTGTGTGTGTGTGTGTGTGTGTGTGTGTGTGTGTGTGTGTGTGTGTGTGTGTGTGTGTGTGTGTGTGTGTGTGTGTGTGTGTGTGTGTGTGTGTGTGTGTGTGTGTGTGTCTGTGTATGTATTTACGTGTGTGCGTCTGTGTGTATGTAGGTGTGTCTGTGTGTGTATGCATGTGAGTGTCGGTGTGTGTGTATATAGTTTTGTGTGTGTGAACGCACTTAGAGGTCAGTCTCCCCGTAGAGTGCGGTGGAGAAGGCCATGTAGTCGAGTGCGTGTGGCGGAGCGTTCGGTCCACGGTATGGCGGCATGCGAGCCACGCAGTACTCCGCCTGGTCGGGAGGCAGCTCACGACGCAACTCGTCCGCGGTTATATACGGCTGGGGATTTATTATTATTTTTATTAAATACAAATTAATGAAATGTAACTACGGTTATTCTGTCATAGTTTAGGAAATATCGGAATTATAATATACAATTTAATACTATGTTAATGAAATAGTTACCTTGTCACCGGCTAAGATCCTGAAGCTGTCAATAACCTGTTCGGCAGTGTCGGTGTCAGTTGATTCTCTGGTCATGAAGTCCAAGAAGGCATCGAACGAGACGTAGCCTGTTATTATTATTAGCATTGATTAATATTTAATGTATTGTGTTATATATACAGATACAAATAAATATAAATATGATATATTTTTGTACCAGTGTTGTTAGGGTCGACGACAGCAAGAATGCGTTGGAAGTCCAGTTCCCCTTGCCTGTCTTTACCGATGCTGTATCCGAGTGACACGAGGCAAGACTTGAGTTCTTCAGGAGCCAGACGACCTAAAAACGATATTTCGATATTTTAAGAACAGAATTCATACATATAGCTCGTCATAAAACTCGCTGACTGAATTATTTTTTTTAATAAAATTTTTGAAAATTTACTCTGTAATTAAAAGGTTTTATACCAGTGCGGTTTTTGTCGAAGTGGTTGAATGATGCGCGGAATTCAGTGAGTTGTTCCTGGGTGATGCCCTTCGAGTCGCGGGTGAGGATCTGGTTCTCCACTTCATTGATGGTGCGGTTGATGGAAGTCAAGAGCTGCTCCCAGCCCACACGAAGAGTCTCCATAGTGTATTGTGAATATCTGACCAGTAAATGCACAATTACATAAGGTTGTTCTATTCAGGATGGTCACATTTCTAAGAAAATAGATGTGATGATAATTTTTTTGCAATTTAACTTTGGTGTTGTTAATTGAACATATATAAATTTTTGGTTTATTGTTTCTAAACAAAAAATTACCTATGCAACTAGGCTGATAGATTTTTTAAAATTAGTTAGAAACGAAGCTCTTTAACGATTTATCTATGTCTGTGGATGACTGGGAATGCAAAATGAATCTACTATTACTATTTCGCGTCTCCTACATTCTACACGACACTGGCAGAATATACTGTGCACGTCTTTGCACGGATGGAGGCCGTATTTAAAACAACCGCCGAACTGTCTATATGAGCATTATTCAGAATCGAATAAGTCACCTGTTCTCAAATATCATGCCCTCTTGCACGGCTTGATGGATGCGCTCGAGTTCTTCGATGTGCGGTTTGTAAGCGTACACTCCCGCCTCGTACTCCTTCAGCCGATGTAATTGGTCTTCCAAAGAGCCCTGACATTTGGGATGGGAATTTTTAATTAATTGAAGAAATTTCATATGAGGTTTTAATTTTAAACTTAGATTTATATTTAATTTATTGTCGCATACAGTTGATAGATTTAAATTCGTTTAGGAATATGAAGCGTACATTTTTTACTTATAAAAAATGTTGATTGATGAAAACTCTATTTATATCGAAGAAAAATAAATAAATTGACGTCCATCTTTTTAAATATATAAATATGTATTAGTTTCATAGTTTGATTCACTATAGTCACCGATTTGTGTTTCTTCGTAATTAATTTCCTCATGTATATATTATGATTAATTGAAATAGAAATGGTGGTAAATATATGGACATGTATTTTTAATGAAATATATGCTACCTGTAGTCCCATGCCGATGGCGGTGACCGCGTCCATCTGCCTCTCGATCCAGGGTCCAACAGCGTTGGCTTTCTCCGCGAACTGTCTCCTGAGCGTCTCGTTGTTCTGCTGCTTGCGGAGCTCTGCCGCTAGAGTGCTGTCCCGCTGCGGCACCAACTGCCGCACGTCGGACCACTTGCGGTTCAACTCCTGTGAGGGGATAGATACTATGAGGGTGGGTCGACGATTGTCAAGTTAATGACTTGATTTTTAATGAACATAAAACACGCCAATGGTAAACGGGTACCATTTTATAAGATTTTCGTAGTTTTTATTACAAAGTTGTCAAGTCAACATTTCTATTGTGTACCGACGGCTAAAATTTTAGAAGTTTTTCGACGTTTTCTAATAAATGTTTTTTTTGTATATTCTCATTTTGCAAGGACTTTTAAAAGTCCATATTTTCAAAACCGTCCATTATCTTTATATAATAGTCTTACATGAGCGGTGAGCGTAGTGTATGGGTTCTCCAATCCTCCAGGTATCTGGTGTTGCTTGACGATGGACTCCACCTGGTGGACGAGATTGACGATGGCCTGGTACTCCTTGTCCGCTTCTCCGAGGGTCGCCTTGAACCGCGCGTGAGCGTCCATCAGACCGGAGATCTCTTCGATGGTGTGCACGATGAACATATCGACCAAGTCCTCGCGAGTTCCGTCCAACCTGGTGTAGACATGTAATGAAATCGTTAGTTAATGTTCGAGTAGCCTCAATGATTTCCTAACACACCATCATATGGAACATGGCCAATGGGCATGTTTAATATGTAATGTGGTTTCTTCCACACTTTTATTTGGAACTTTCCGATTACCGTTTTGTTACTTGCGGAACATTTATAATATGAGGGTAACAATTAAACTCTGTTATGTATGTATTATAATTATACTATCAATGGTCATTAGCGTAAATATGCTCAGTGTCCAAAACCAATTCGCCTCCACAAAATTAAATGTCTTAATGCAAAAACTTTTGAATTTGATGATGATGATGATTTGATGAATGATTTCTCTGATCGATCCCGTCAGGTGGTCAGGTGAACTCCAATATAATGTCTGACTGACCAGTTGTTGAAGGGCGCGGCTCTCTTTGCGAACTCGAGATGCAGGAGGTCGATTTGTTCGAGCAGGCGTTCGGCGTCGTCCAGGGCGGCGCGACGGCGCTGAGTCAGGGCTCCGAGACGGTCCCATTGGGAGCAGATGCGCTGGCAGCGAGCGTTCACCGCACCAACCTCGTGGTACTCCAGAGTGCTGGAAGTTTAGGAAAAAAACATTTATTTAGCGATGCTTGCAATATTTTATTAGTAGCTAAATAAAAACGGGTTATAATACTAAGACTTCAATGAAAAAAGAAAAGTCCAAGCACCTTTCTGGATGGCTCGTTAGTGACAGCAATTTTTTTTTTTTATTTTTTTTTACTTTATTAGTGGTCGTAAAAGTTTTGTCTACATTCAAAGTTAATTTATATATGTATATATTCTGTTTTTGTTTCACAGGATCCACAAAAATATGATTGTGTAAATATTTTATACTAGTCATTAATAATGATAATTAGGGTATATTAATGGAACTCGTATACATCTCGTAGCCACTGATTAAGTGTTTTTTATTCATCTAACTTACTTCAACTCTTGAGCGATGGCTGCAATCTGTTCAACGCGGTCCTGGTGGGCTGCCAGATCGCTCTCGAAGGCCTCGTGCTTCTTCTTCAGCGCTTTGATGTCATACAACTTGCACTGCCTGAAGTCCTGGGACTGAAGCATCTCTTCCTTGCCTGTATTGATGAAATTAAATTATGGTCATCCATGTAATACTTAAAGTAAATGCAATGTCATAAAAAGCAGCCAATCTTTTGTTTGAACAGTCGCATAATTTTGAGTCAAAACTTCTCAGCGTTTCATGGATTCACCGTGCGGGTGCCGGGTCCATCGCGTTGCAGGGAGTGGAGCTTCAACAGTGCCTGGGACTTGCGACCCAGATGTAGGTTTAAGGGTCCCCTATCTAACGGGCGTTAAACGCTCCACCGCCACCGTCCAAGCTCCTCTCTCTACCTAACCAAATTTGAAAAAAGCCTACTAGGGCTGCCTTCGAAGTATGTTCCAAAAACGAAATGATGTTGGTTCTAGACAGGCCCAAGTCTTTTAGTAGATTGTAAAGAGATTTACCTACAAATAAATAATCTAGTGAGCTCGTATTACTTATTGACCTTGATGGCATGGTCTTTGGGGATGTTGGCTTACTTGGTTGGTTTATAATATAGTTTCCATAAAAAATGTAAAACTTTAATGAAAGTTTTAGTCACATTGTATTTAATGTTAAGTACCTCTTGTCCAGTCCTCGTGTATGTCAGCCTTGTGCTTGAACTTCTGAGCCAGGTACTCGAGCCTCTCGAGTCTCATCATCTCGGAGAGCAGCCATTCTTCGAAGGCCTTCTCCGCTATCTCGAGACCCTTCCAGGCTTGGGCGATGTCCTGAACGACAGAATTATAAGAATTGGTCAAGAATTGTTCGTTTTGGTTTAGAATTGTATGTAGCATCAGATCATCAACTTCCTGAGAGTAATTTTTGCCAGAAATAATCTCATGATTACTGCTTGTGTATTTATACAGGCGACTTTTACTTTAAATGTTTTATTTGGTTGTATAGAAAGTTTGGATACGTAGAATAATTAGGGATTATATATTAAAATATGTTTTTCTCGGAATGACGGAAGCTAAACTAGTAGATTTGACACTAACAGAAACCATTTTGCCCTCGGTGGGCATGTAGGCGGGGCGATTGCTGAGACGTAGTTTCGTCTGCAGCGTGTTGAAGTTAGTCTCCAACTTGGCTTTCTGTTCTACACGTGGTGGCTTGTGCTTACGCCTGAAACACAAATAATACTGATATTTATCTTAATACGACTAAACTTGTAAAATGTAACAGCAAAAATAGTCCAATGAAGGTCCGAATTACGAAGCAAAAAACGCATAAAGTAAATAAAATTGTAATGTGTTTATTATATAGAATACTTTAAATACCTGTAAGTACGGTAATCCTCCAGTTTCTTCTGACAGCCGGCGAGGGAGTTGTCGGTTTGGCGGCTGTTCAGCCAAGGCATAGTGCGTCGGATCCAGTCCAATAGCTACCAATGTTATATCGTTAAAATGATATATTTCACACATATTATGTAAAGAACTATGATACTCACATCACTAGCCAGACGTTCGTACTCTTCCATGAGGCGTTCGTTCTCTTGGTTGACTTTGAGAACTTTGCAGATGCGGTTTGCGGCAGTTTCAGCCTGATTGTGTGAAATAAATATCAAAATATGTAAACATTTAGCTCCGTAGTGATGTAGTTGTACTTAATTCTTCTTTACATTTAGCGTAAGATGAAATCGGACAAGGTATTTTTTTGCCATTTTATTGGGACGTTGCATACAATTCTTACAAATAGAACAAACATGGAAAGCTGATAAATGAATGTCAAATGACAAACCTTCTGAGCGCCAGAGAAGCAATGGTAGTAAGACGAGACGTAGGTCATGACGGCCCGCTCGTCCGGCATGGCCGTGTTCTGCAGATCTAGCAAGCGATGCGCGCGACACGGGTTAGTTCATGCGATGTTATTGTACCGTTGGATTGTATTGTCGTGTGAAGATGACTTAACGAAATAGTGATGGGAACGGGGCTTTTACGAAAAGTTGCCTAACTCATGACTTTTGAAGTCAAATTTGATTTGAATAACTCTGTTAGGCTGCTTCTATCGAAGATTTTCGTGAGTTTTTTTTTTAATAATTAAAAAACTCCACCGTTTCACAGATAATACAATCAACTCAATCGGTTTAATCTACTAAGTTATTGACGAAAATATAAGCTAAATTTGTTATAATATCATACGTATGTCTTGTAGTCTAGAATCAATTATAATTAGTATAAAACTCTTTTTTAAACAAAATAAAATTCTTCTTATAATAAAACGACGTAGGGGAGACAAATAATGGATGCTGTATTGGTATGGGGAGCATATGATGTTCGTATTGATATATAATGTTTATGGTGTTGATTTATATTTGGAATAAAAGCTCATGAAAAATATTTTTTTTTTTACCAAAGCGTTTGTAAAGCAAAAAGCTGGAAATGATAGACGGAAACTGCGAATAGAGCTAACGAGACTGGTACTTGACAAATAGCTCCCATTACCAACATATAGCTGCTCCCCTACAATACAACACATTCGGTTCATGCTATAAGTGACACACAAAGGCCTGGCGTTAGGATCTCGGGTAACGAATTGTTTGGCAGCCATTTTTTATATACCTGTTGCGCGCCTTGGAACGCGTGGTAGTAACATGACACATAGGTCATAATGGCGCGTTCGTCGGGCTTGGGCGTGTTTATAAGGTCTGTAATATCCAGCATTTAACTATGAATCATTATTTATGTTTCGAGCTTCACTGTTTCACTCGGCTTGGACGTCCACAAAATTTAAATTCATTAACTTCGTACATAATATTTAAAATTAATAAACAATATTTAAATATTTTTACCGTCGGGGTCCAACATGCGAGGGATGTCTAGATATTTCTCCGCGACATCGAAGGCGGTGTTCAAGTTCTCCAAGGGATTGTCCTTGGACAGCTTGCTGTAGTCGATTAGATCTGGTCTGTGCCTGTGAATCAGGGCACAGAACGCGAGACCGTCCTTGAAGGACAGATGGAAGTTCTGCACGTTTACATTCTTGTAAGGCGCTGTCTTTCGTTGACACCACAGAAGTAGACCTTCCTGTAATTCGAGATGAAAGTATTATTCACCTACCTTTGTTTTATTTTCTTTGATTATTCTTTTATTTGATAAAAATAAATAAAAATTTTAATGTACCTTTGCGGTCATTTCTTCGACTGAGATGTCTTGAATTGCGAATCTCAAGATGATGGTCCAAATCATACCAAGGGTCATCTTAAGGTTGCCATCCACAATTTCCTCAGCACCGATGGAGACCAACTTCACACCTGAAAGGATAAGGCGGCGTTCACACAAAGAGCAGTTTTAAATAACTTAGAGACTATTAAACATTGCATACCCGATATACGAAGTATAAAAATATAAACAAATGTGTATTACGTATAGAATATATTCTTTATAGCTGAAATACAGCAGCATTCTTTTGAATTATTTAATATATTATTTTTATTTTAGTTATAGTAGAAATAACATTTTTAGATTCTGTTATAGGGATAGAGGTTTAAGCTATTAAAAGAATTCACATGCATGTTTAACGAAACCTCACAATAGCGTTGTATTAGTGCCCTTACAACTGCAAGGGCAATGAGTACTGAAACCGTCAATTAAACATTTATTTTGCATAAACAACAAATTTATATAGCGAGGATTCGCGGTGACACATGCCTCGACCGAATGGCTCTAAGAATAAAACACCTCGATTAGTTTTGGCTGTGATAAGATCGTTTAATTTTACGACTAGAGAGTTAATGAAGATGAAACTTTCTAGAATTGTCTACGAATTTTTATGTTAATTGATTCTAAAATGTGTTTGCTCTTTACATACATGACATTGAAAGTCTAATGTTATCAATAAAAACATTAGTCACGCCATAAAATGTTATTTGAATATGTTTTTGATACTCGGTAGGATCTGTAGCTTATGTTATCTTAATTTTACAGGAAATTGGTACAGTTTGTATTTGTAATATAATGTTAATAATTATACCAAATATTTTTTATTAAAATGTTATGTTGAAGTAGGTTTATTATAAAAATAAAATATTTCATATAAAGGCTGGGATGAATACAATAAATTTTGTACAATTCCTTAAGGACAGGAATAAGTAATACAAGATATTAAGCGATGACCTTTCTAGTATTTTATAACACTGCTGGGGCAGATTTATATCAAGTAGCTTCGACAATAACAATGAACCCTGGCCCGAACCTTAGTCTCTTGTTACCGCTCTCCTAAATTTAGAGATCACTTCTTAGAAATGTGCCTTTGTTAGCAACGCTCACGACGTCACTAGACTCACCTACTATGTTTTCGTATCTGGGACGGTGAACTGTAGAGTACTCGTTTTTTTTACAATTTTAATACATAAATTTACTTTTGCAAGCAAAACTCATAACTTATTTAGCTTTTTATTATAATTATGCCTCTTTTAAGCGTCTCATTGAAATGGTTTACCTTTTGAGGCAATGAAGTCTAGAGCCTTGTTGACATTAGCGATCTTGTGGAATCGCATTTTGCCGCGGTCAGGCTTGGGTAGGGTCTCTCCCGAAATGACTTCAAGCAACAGCATCAGTTTCAAGCCATTGCGGAAATCTTCTTCGATGTTTTCGATGCCAGTTCCCGCCTTCCTCAAATGGCTGTTGCACCATGCTGTGAAGGTCTGTAAGATTTACACATAATTACCATCAGTTACAAGAACGTGTGCGTATTTTCTTATATATCTTTGGTTTCTGTGTACTTTAGGTCTTAGTTACGCAATTCTTTGGAGCTGCATATTGTTTTGGTTTTAGAGAGCTATAAATATGTCCAACGAGGTTATTAAATGAGATACATATGCCGTGTGCAGACGTTAACCGACGGGTTTGTATTATTTTAAAAGCAGTATATTCTTCCCAAATACTCCTTAAGCATTGTTCGAATATTTTATTTTATTCTATAATATAAATAAATAAATTTAAATATCATTTTATAACTGAATCCACAGAGTATTATGATATAGATATAAATCAGTATGCCCCAAAAAAAAATTTAATAAATTTAGAGGAGTAATACTTTTCATACATTTTTGTGTGTATTTATGTTTCAATTCTATTGATACGGGGAAAATGGAACGATTCTGCTGTGACTATGTGATGCCTCTTCATATCGAAGCAAAATCTATAATTATGGATGATATTAATTAAAAGTATTAATTGCTATTAAAGATGAATAAAATTAAAAAAAATTACGACATCTTATTTTATATATTTCATGTTTTTGTTTGTAATCTAATATGTCGTGTAGTGTTACAAAGTTCTGTGTTTAGTTGAATGTTAAATATCGGGAATTCCAATTAATGCACCTAGGTGTTTTGAATCAATACTGCGCTTCTGATGGGGGAGTTTTGTTGTAAAGAGGGTGCAACCCTATTTCAAAATTTGCGAACACTCATTTTCACTTACGAAGGTCCTGCTTCGTATATTATCTTTTGCTGTTTTTCGCTATGTGTTCGAAATATTGATAAATATGTTTGATAATAAAATTTAAATTTATTAAGCGTTTATTTATTATTTTCCAAGTTTATAGTGACGACATATTCACGTAAAATAACTGCATGTAATTGTAACATAGAATTGTTGATGTTTTTTGATTATCTTGCTTCCAGTATTTTAATTGGTTAGCAACGCTAGGCTAAAATAAAGCTGGCTTCAAGACATTTTTATTCTCGCTGTGAATAGTATCTCTGTTCATCTGATCTCAAAATACTATATGACTCATAAATTTAACAGTAATTATCGATTTTTATAGCTTTGTACGCTCTCATGTTATATTTCGGATGATAACCAATATTTTAAATTTTCGTTGCGAGATAAAAGTAAGTTGTTTATGCCTGTTGCGAAGTAAAACATAAAAATGACATATATAACATATTCATTGTAATAAGAATTTTGTCTCTTACTATTGTGATTGTATTATTAAACGATCTATGTATCCTTTGAGCCGGAACTAAAATCAAACCTTTGCAAACAAAACTAATGCTACAATCACGCATTGCCCTCGTTAGCCTTGGTATATTGGGCAAGAATGAAAGTTGTAATATTGAAAATGGCTCGTAAATGAACACAAGCTATACTGATGTGCTATAGATATAGAATAATGATGTAGCAAAGAAAAATACATCATAAAGAAAGGTAAATTAAATCAACTGTGAAGTAGAGGTAATCGTCAAAGTTTATCGCTCCGATATTTCAATAAACTTTTTTCAGGATTAGATTAGTTTATTTTTATATCACTATTTAAAACTCAATATTTCTATTACTGCATAGTAAATGTGATTACTGGAAGACTATATCCTCGGGGATAGTGCAAATCAAGGTAACTAGCATTGGATAATTCCGCGTATGAGCTTTAGAAGCAGAAAGACAATATGTTTCAAACTTAATAATTTTCTAAATTTAATAACATTTAAGGTACATAATTTGTTTACAGTGAGTAATTATTTATCTGCTTAATTTATTATTATCAAATGCTAGTTACGCGGATTTGCACCATATCCGATGATAAGTAAGTATCCGCGTACGAAAACCTAAAATCTAAATCCAAAAGTTATAAGATTACCGTGAAAAATGCAAATTAAAATGTATCATAAATGCTTTTCGAACACGTTCTTGTATTATTGCAAAAATGACAATGATTCAAATTATACAGCCAGAAAAGCATATAATTGGAATAGAATATTAAATTTACGACAATTACATTGCAGCTGTCTAGCAGGTGATCATCGAGAATACTAGTTTGTACAGAATTCTGAGCTGTGCAAACTATTGGTTCTAGTTAATAAAAGAACGCGGCTAACAAAGTCCAATACCATTCGTGCCTCGCCTCAATTTGTATTTACGTTGACAATAAGTCAGTTTAAATTCATATTTAGAACACGTTTCCGAACAGAAATATCAGGTAAATTATAATATTATATTTAAGTACAAGGATAAAATTTATGAGTGTTATATATAAGCTGACCATTTTACATATGTCATATAGACAATTAGAAATATGTGTGTGAATTAATAGATAAATAATAAACAATGACAACCTTGCACAATAGCCATCACGTCAGAGTTGATATAACTACAGAAGTAATTGATTTAATTGTTAGATTTCAAATTGTTTTGTTAGGTAAGCTGTTGAATGGAGAGGAGACGTGACTGTAGGAAGATTCTAGAGAACTTTAATATATATAACCTTACATCTTATCAATATGGTAATACTTTTAGAACGAATGGTTTCGTAGTTTTTGGGTAAGATATTTAAATTTAGACAATAATTTATTTATTTATTTTATATATAGAGAGGAATCAAAAGTTACCAGACTGCATTCTAACAGTGCACTTCGTAAAATGAGTCACCATAAGAACTCGCGTCTTGGCACAACAGGAGTAATAATACAAATAATGCATGACCTACAATTTATTTTATGTTACACATCAGTAGATCATCATCAGATTAATGGTGTAGGTAACTGGGACAAGTTGAACATAGCAAGGTCTGAACGTACAAAAATATTAATAATTTAATTCTGTTTAATATTTGTAAAATACAGCTGTTTACAACTTTATAATTCACAAAGTGGAAATTAATCTGATATCGAGCTTTAATAGATATTATCAGTTTTTTTGCGTATAAAAGTTTTTGAAATTAAGGAATAGAAGAGACTATACACCTCTTCGATCTTTTAAGGCTGACAAAAATATACAAAAAAAAAATATTCAGTCATGGAAGTTAATTTTTCTTTTTAAGAAATATCTTTGAATCTAACTTAAGCGATTCAACTTTTATACGCGATACATTTTGTATTTGATTCGTTGCCTTTTCTTCTATCCTAATACAGATTCCTACATGGAAACATTGCTCCGTGACAAATAAAACGTGCACCGACTAAAGTTATTACGAAACGAATGTGTAAAATAGTTTTCAAGGGACACATAAAATGAGAAACTATATTACGCAAGTGGCCTCGTATAGAGATGTCCCTGAAATGAAACACGCGCCCTAGAAAGTGAAAATAATTTATCATCACCTTGCTTAACTCATGGTCGCTTTAAAATAGCGTGCAGGTGTAGCTTCATTTCGGATTCCAACATCAAGAGAAGGTTAGCACAAGGTGAAAATTGGCTACATTAGTTCCGGAGTGAAACAATCATTAGCTGGTGATGCATCATTACTGTTTCTTTCCTTACCATGTTACACAATGGCTTTAAACTAAAATACTTTTCTAACCAACACAGTATCTCATTAGACGTGTGAAATAAGATCTTTGAAATCGGTCTATATGTCTATCGAAGTTGTTAATATGTTATCTATATTTTACTCCAAATATTTACTGATCTATAAAGGTATAGGTCAGTAAATTATTTGGCAAGTAATTTATTTGGCTGCAACGAGGTCTGATATGCGACCTATATTAATATTAAATATAACTATTCATTTATTTAAATTTGATTTATACATAACTTATATTTCAATCACTGACATATTTAGTCATTCCTTCACACGTATAATGTCTCCATATAAATATATATAAACATAAAAACATTGCTGTTTTCGTTATTATACTGGATAAACTTGTATGGCCAATATAATCGATGAAAGTTTTGTCTCGTAAATAACACGTTTAGAAAGCAAAAAAACATATTTCGTTTTCAATTAATTTTTTATAAACCACCTGTGCAACAAGATGTAGAAATTTCAAAGCTTACGAATTGAATATTGATTAGGAAAAGTTATACTCTGCTATGTCTTTAAATATAAAGCAGGATTACCTAACAATATAATAGACGGTTTACACTAAGCAGTGTTTATTGTATTGCGGTTACATGAAAATTATAGAGCATTACAAACTCATATATTTACATTGTTAAATTTCATAGCGATATCACGTTTCTAGACTTTGTAAGACTTACAATGGATGCTGTCTGAATAAAGTATGAATTAGATTACATTAAATAAACTAGAATGTATTACGAACTATATAATTACTGGTTTATCTGATATATAATTTGCATTAAATTATAAGAAAGAAATGTCAACATACACTTTGATTAATTACCCCAATCAGTGGCCAGTATTAAATTTATTAATAGTTTTGAGATAGATAGATATGTGTAGATGTAGAAAGTACAGTATGTTGAAAAAATATTATATACATCCTTTTGTAATTAATATATTTTTTTTTATAATTTGAGACAAGTTATCTGTCTACGTGCTGTTAGAAACAGTTTGGCTAATCTTCAGTCAATAATATTAAGGTAAGACATTCATACATTTTGTGGTTTCTTGAAGTTTATATTAATACACCTTAACTAAATTCATGTTTATTATTTAAATCCCATTTCATTATATAAGAACTCCAGTAGTTTCAGTATTCAAGAGGATTCATATTCTTCTAGCAAGTTACGCAATTAATGAGTACATTGGAAGTATGATTGTCTTCTATCGAATCGTTCTAAATTATTTCTGGAAAATTATTGATTTGGTTATACTTCAACGTTAAAACCACAATGACATCACTATGAAATAATCGTTTGCCAGCAAAAGTAAACAATACGGTGTTTATTCAATTGAAACCTAATTAAATGGGCAATCATAAACACCGAGCGGTTCTTGTTCCGAATGATAAACACCTGGTACCTGGTAGAGGTAACGAATTTATTTAGCGAGCTGCCATTTATATATAAAATACCGTTATCCGGTATAGTTACATTAATAAGCGAAACAAAAAAAAATCATTTGACACATAGTTGACATATTATTTTTGAATTTCTATTAATAACGTTCCTCGTCTAAACTAAATCGGTATAAAAACTAAAAGATTCTTTGTATTCTATCTGTTTAAATTATAATAATGTTTTTTTTTTTTTTTTAATATTTATATATTTTAATGCACTTAGGAATATTGATAATACCCGCATAAAGTCTCTATATATGTAACTAACTTCGAAATTCAAATCGCAAGAAGTGTTAAGTAAACAAAACTGTATGACTTTTATAACGCGACATTATTTTTATAATTATTGTAACTAAATTAGACAAATTATTATCATTATAATATAATCATCTTGTGAAAAACCAAATAGACTTTTGATCACCAATGACATTTGATAGTTTCGTGCTTCTTTCTAGATTGTTTTTTTTTTTTTAATTTTAAATAGACGATTATTACAATATGCATGTAATTTATTCATATTTTATGTATTCAACTGACGGAAATATATTTATGTAAACTTTTTTTTTATCGCCTTTTTTATTGCTTTTAGGAATCTCGTTTGAAATGAAAAGAAAAAAAATATTTCACTGAAGGCTGTACAGTATAAATCAATCCTCATTTTGGGGTCATGTTCAAACAATTCTTCCTTTTTATTTTCACAAACATCTAATTTATGTTTTTTTTTAAATATAATCTTTACATTTGCAATACTTTCACAGTTAAAATATTTTAAATTAAAATGAAATTGGTACGTAGTTAGAATCTAAAAGCCAGAGATAGGTTCATCTTGAATTCATAGTTAAATTACACACGCATGGAGACACGGAAAAAAAAAACTAGCAAGGAATAAAAAATGGCGAGGTAGTACAAGGCTATGACGAATACTAGTGAGCTATCTTCGAAAGGGTTGTATCAATCAATTATGGTTTTAAGTAATGTGTTTTATAAATATATTAATTGATGTTTGAATGTTTTTTCACCTTACTTTTTTAAATTCCAATTAAATTTTAGTAGCTGATATGTTCGTATGAAGTAAGATCCGTTTGTGATTGTAATTTACGGATTCTTTGAGGACAAAGTCCGTTATACGAGCCAGTAAGTATTGATTCATATCTAGTTAAGGTCCTAAAGCTGATAATTGATTGTATGAACCTCCTTGCTTTGAATAATTTGACATTAGCCTAGGAATTTGTGGTCTAATGCTGACAAATAATACCTGATCATTTACTTTACGCTCCTAATAGATTCTTGTGTTGTGTCCAGTGTGTGCAATACCTGGAAAAAGATAATATATAATTAGCAAAGTAATATGATTGAAAAATTTATGATTTTTAATATATTAATAAAGTTTAAGATATATTATTTTCTATAAGATATGCTGAATAAAGTTGATGCTCGATTTTTGTGGGAATGTGTAATCCGAAGATTCTGATATTTTTAACCAGTGAAGGTTATTTATTTTAGATTTACATCCGGACAGCGAGTTCCAGAACAGATACGATTTGCTTAAAAATACATTCTGATACAAAACTTATCAAAAGCAGTCCCGGCTATTCTCAGCTCAAGGGTACTTTTATGAATTGGAGTGATTCTAGTTTATAAACTTGAAACGTTTAGGTATAGACATTAAACATTTTTATATTTAAGTTAACACGATACACCCACTACAGTTGGAGAATAATATGTAAAGCAGCTGAACCCAGTCACTTCCCGCAGAAACCCGCATAATGAGACACTAAATTTTTATAGCCCAAAAACTTTTGTTCGTGGTTTTCAGATAATGGCTAACGAAAACCTACGGATTAGATCAAAATCGTTCAAGCTTTTAAACATATAAATATGCGTATATTTTAGGATATTCTCTCAAACTTTGGCAGGATATCATTCGGTTTGAGTACGTGATTATTTCTTATTATATGTCTAGTTGTGAGTTCAACTTAAGATTGATTCACGAATACTAAGTATATGACGAACTGGTCAAGTTAATTTTGTATTGGTGAATATATCACAACGTGACAAATCTGTGACATCACGTAATTATATACACGTGACGAATATTTCTCCGCGTCCGGTTGAAATTTCTATTTATTAATATCCCATCTAGGTCAGATGCCAATAGTTTAATTAGCATAAAGATTTTTTACATGCAGCCAATTAATTCTTGCATTTCAAATAAGTTACCATTTAAACATGGCGCCCGAGTAATTAAAGAAATAAATCTATAAGTTTCTTGTTAAATTTAAATTTTCTGTAGGTACATTATAGTCTCGTTACAAAACATTGATATATGTTTAAATTAGTATTAATATATACAACCATTTTAGTAGTTTAAATCTTAGTAGTTTTAAGATATAAAACCTTTTTCATGGATGTGGCACCGAAAACATTAATGAAATACCTTAAATTGGTTTTGAGGTTAACGACATAAGCTCTTACTTAAACAAAAATTTTACATATTTTGACGTAGATTGATCGTGGAGATATTTTAATTAGAATCTTCAAAATTAATCACCGCGACATATAAGTAATAATGAATAGCGTTAAATTATTCACTTCACTTTAAAGAGAATAATTTCGGAACGTATTTAAGGCGCGACGTATCTCAAATTTATATTTAATCCATATTAGAACTTACAGCCCGTAAATAAGGTTCGGTTTGAATTGATTATGACAAGGCATCATGAGCTAAATACCATTTGCTAGTATTGCTGTTTAATTTACTTGACAATACTGGTTGGAAACCTAGTTCATAAGGGTATGAGAAATTAGTAATGACATCTGTTTTATATTTTTTTCAATATCATACAAACGATCTAGTAATTAAAAACTGAATTAGTGATTAAAATATGTTGTAAACAGACATTTTTATAATATACGTATTTTTTTCTAACTTAGCCGATATAATCGAGGTAGGTCAGAATTGTTCTGCTCTAAGAAAAACAATGACCTATCGCCTACAATACAATAAGTTCCGGTTCAATTACTCTAGATAGTTTTATGGTCTAAAAGAAGTTATAAAACGATACTTTACAATGACAAAAGAATATACAAAACCATATTTAGTTATTTTTTATCAAATCAGGAGTAGAGTCAAGCTTTTTAACTTCTAAGTACGTATATGGTTAGAATTTGCGATGTGCAAACAATGTGCCATTTGAACAAAACAAAGACACCGTTACACAAAGAACTGACAAAGTCTTAATGTATATTGTAGGTGCGCTTCGTCACAAACTACTTTAAAGGAGTTCAATTAATACAAGGAAAAGTAACTGTAATTTTAATTGCTGTGGTCGCTTGTAAAGGTCACGAGAAAAGCTGACGTATTTATCTTGTTAGCACGCTGAGAGGTGAATTTTGTAAAATATGATTATCATGTATGGTGATTTAAATTTAGAACGCGTTCAAAATATAATTCCAATATCAGAAAATTAAAAAATATAGGTAGCCATTCAATTTGAATTTAGAAAAGAGGTTGAATTCCTATATGTTAAATAAAAATTAAATTGAAACATTTCGTGTTACTGGCAAGAATTACCGCTTGTTAATTGGTAAATATTGGAACTTAACGTCAGAGTACACAATACGTATCGGTCATAAGTCGGAACGCCTATCCATGGTATGCATTTGGAGTTGAACCACTTATATTTAAATTATCTATTGTTATGGGTCGGTTTGTTTTCAACTTACAAGTATAGTACATTCCAAGTGATGCAATCCGAGCCCGTGCAGACAAATGGACACCTAAGCACTATAGCTTCAATTTTTATATTAATATTGCAAAAGTCTTAATACTAGTATAACTCCTTGATTTATTTAACAAATAATAAAGAAAAGGTATGTCAAATCAACTGTAACTAAAACATAAAAATTTGTTTGTAATAAAACTTTCACCAATTTATAATTACAATTTAGTTATTGATATTTGTAAACTACTTCAATTATTATACATTTATTCGACAAAATACATAGCAAGCAAAACACAAAACTTCATCTGCATATGTATAATTGCTTTTTTTAGCTTGTTTTAATAACAAACTCAAAAACACTATTAAACTTCTGTATGTCCAAAAGTAACTAGAATTTGATTTGATTTGATTGAAATATAAAATGTTATAAAATTAACCGTCCAGTTATAGAAATAGTACAAAGTTATAGAGACGAAATCGTTATGAAAACGTTACAAAATAGTTGCGGATATATTCATATCCTGTGAACAGTCATAACATTTGCTTATAAATTTTACGATACATTTGTTTGCAGGATGTTGGATGCATTTAGTCACCAGGCCCTTAAAAGACAATCCTTTAAACAGTAGGACAATTTTATATGTGCAGCCTTCGAACCAATGTAGAATTCGTTGTAAGTATTCAATACGCTAATCAGTTTTAAAAATATCGTGTTATAATTTTGTAGATGAACTTGTGTTATAAATATATGAAAGTAATTTTTTATATGGAATTCGTTTTCCTAAAAATATTCTGTATTTTTGATATCTCTGGTATTTTGAGAGTATTTTCAACCAGATGTTTCTTTATGTTATTGTAGCTATACAGTCTATATTGTTTATAATGTAATCAAATATAAAGTACGTACAGTTTCTCATCGAGTCATCTTTATCGACATATTTTAAGGAAATGAAGATTTATATTTCATTTACTTCAATGGATCTTGTTATATAAAACCGGGTTGATGTGTAGCTTTCGATGACATAGTAAAACGGTACACCATTTGTAGGTCGTTTGGAATGCATTGCTGACGTCTACAAGATACGTACTTGGGAACCAATGATCACCACAAAGCCATAAAAAGATTATAAACAATAAATGTCTTCTATAATAAAAAAATATATATACAATCACAGATTAGATGTATCTATAGTAATAAAAATATCATGTAAGTTATAATACGAACCGGTGTACTTTTATGTGCTCGCAATAGGGGAACCAAACAAATAATAATTTTTAAATCTCCCCTCAGTGTAAACGGTTGCTGGTTATCTCAGATTATCGTCGGAGATACGCAAGTGCGATAAGGATGGGAGATATAACACCAAATGCAATTGCGATAATGCGGGAATTTATTGTAGAGCCAGTGACGTCCATCTCTTTAACCTTCGGAACTGTTTTGCAATAACTTGGATGTGACTATGATGACGTCGAGGGTATGGAAATAAGCTGAGTACAGACTACATTCTAAATTTAACAGCAAGTGAGTGTAAGCAATTTGCGTAGGCGTGAGGACGGTTACAAAAATAAACTTTGGCAACGTTCGACCTGCAAATACTGTGTCTGAATTTACGTTTAGATACGAATCTTGTTTTTATATTCAATGATCCACGATCAAAGTTAAATAGATAATCTATCTGACAGTTGGACTGATAGTTTAAACAAAGCGAACATAAATTTTCATTACATGATTAATTTAAAGGGATAATAAATATAATCAAAGATGAAATCAACATGTGAGAAGTTTTGCTCCAAGTCAAAAGTATGAGGAACAGGAATAACATGATTCATTGTGCGAAGGCGTTACAAAATACGTTAAAATTGAATTTACGCATTTGAGATGTGAAACGAATAAAGTTAAACTTCCGTGTTGTATATGTTAATGGTGCAACAGAATTGTGTAATGATAAGAAAGACTGATATGCAACGCACCTGGGTCGAGTGGGCGAACTATCTCGACTGTTTTGAAATACAACTGAGTACGACTAAAAACAACTGAGGTTATAATACAATATTCTATTATATTTTTAATTAAATGCCATTATCGTAACAACGATGCTAAGAATATTAAATACTGTATTTGTTAAAATTTTATATATTTTTCATTGTGTATATTAACACATTAAAATCAAGCTAAGTCGAAAATAAGGTTACTAATGGAAGGCATTTTTATTTACCTATTGATATTTATTAAATTAAGTGTCGTGATCTATAATTTTATGTAACCACATACTTAGAATCCATTTAGAACCGGTCCGTTTAAACTGATATTAGTGATTCAAGGGACGTGCTCGAGTGTCTGACGACTATATTGCGTTTAACGGAACGCATTATTATGCCTTGAGACATTTTTATGTTTGGCCGTTTTTTTTTAAATATGTAAAACTATTCTAATGACAAAAACACCAGATTCATTTTCATATTTCCGAGCAATTTCTATTCGTGTAATTATTATTATCTGTATTAAACTTTTTATAGATAAGCAATAAAGTTACCGAGAACATTATTATAATAATAATATAAGATGTCGATTATATGTATGTATGTGGGGCGTTATACGGCTTGATAAAACCTTCTAGAAAGTTAAGTTTCTCTTACATTAGGTTAATGTAAATTCATTTCCAATATCAGAGTTCAATGTTCAAGGCCGGCTTGATGAGCCAACCGTTCAGAAAGTAACCTGTATGATTCTGTTGACATACAAGCTAAGTAATTTTATTTTTTTATAGCTATTGATTTATGTAAGTTATACAAACGTGGCAATTGTTTGTTACTTGTATTATTGACGTTTATATAAAGAGGACTAACGGGAATTATCAGATTTCTTCTAACACAATATTTTCTAACAGGTTTTTTTAAATATCAATTAAATAAATGACATTTTTTTAAAGATGTAAATAATATAATTTAAAGATTGAAGATAAGCATGAAAAGTAGGTCGTATCAACTACATTCCGACCAATACTTTTTTTTTTTAATTTACTTTGTGTTCTATGTGTTAATATAAATAGATTTTTGAATATTAATAAAAATGCTTCATTTTTCCGACATGAATTAATTGTCCTTTTAGGAATGAAAATATTTTTTTTAATAATAAAAACCTTGGACTGTTTCGATATACTAAAAATACACTAAAAAGTTGAATTCTTTTTGCATATGCTTAACCTGTTCTATTTCCAACGCTCGGTATCGGCTGGAAGTGTCATAGATTACTTTGTAAAAAGTTACACCACGAAGGTTTGTTTATTCTTTTTTTTTTGATTTCGTATAGCCAGAGGAGGATTGAATTTTTGAGTTATCTGTATAATCTTTAGTAATTTATATTTTATTCTCCCAGAATAAATATTGACAGCTGTGACAGGCAAGGCCATATAATGTTTTTTAATATTTTTTCTACACAGAAAAGACTTGACCTATTTTAATATTTAAAATTCAGTCCTTTGAATTTAAACCACAGATTTTTCATAAAATATGAAAACTAAGGATGTATAAAAATTGCATGACTCGGTCTGAATGACTTTGGTCGTTTGCCAACACCGAGCTAACGAAGACAAGGAAAAAATAGCCATGTCAAAAGTTACGTAACATATGCAACAGCGTCAACATATCAATCAGACTATATTTAAAAATTGTGGAAAAAGAAACAGTTAGACGTATGAACACTTGATTTGCATTAGCAATAAATTTAGCACAGGACGATAAAATCTTTGTTTGATATGTTATGCTTATCGGCAGTCAATGACCTCCATTTCAAGGGAATTATGCGAAAGGTATGCATTCCGGTGTTGGATTTGATTTTGGTCCACGTATTTTATTTTCTATTTTACATAACTACCAGACATATTTTTCTTATGATAAACTACTGTATTAAGAGTTAAAATATTTTGATAAGGATAAATAAATTGTCCACCAAAAAAATATGTAACATGTGAATGTGAGTTTCCTCATTTCTAATGTTACGAGTAACTTAGAACCGATACAAATTCTTTAAATAGTATTTTGTGGTTATCAGCGGCTCTCAAGGTTTTTCAAATAATATAGAATATGTATTGGTTACAAACACAGCATTAAATTTATAGTTATTCTTATTACCACTTTCACGATAGATTTTTATCACTGACTATTTCTTTTTTATTTTATTTCATGATACAAACATTATATTTGAATGCATAAGGTCACGTTGGAAATGATGCGAGCAATTCAGGCTGTGCAAAATAATGATTCATAACGGCCAATATCAATAAGAGTCAGGTTTCCCATTTCTGGTCAATAAGGAAATCGTTGTACTAGTGACCTGGTTGTGGAAGACCGCTTCCAGTGTATGACTGGTTGTATGACTCCGCAGATGCATCTCGAGCTGGTCGACCGCGACATTGACCCGTCATACACGTACGGCCAATGCACCGGAGCTATGTCGCAGCCTCTTTGTTTATATTTCTTTTGCATCCTACGGACTCCAAAGCAACGTACTCCTTCATATCCTTTGGTACGTGAGATAATGAGATTATATTTTTTTTGGCACCAAGATTGTTTTAATCTTACTAATAAACTTATTGCAATATAAGCTGTTTTCTCAATTAAAAAGATCATAAATGAATAATGATTATGGTCTTATAATTGAATAGAATTTTTAATCCATGCAGAATTTTGTAAGAATATACATATCATGACGAGTTCGACCAAAACACGGGTTACGCTTAGGAAAAAATACCGACATAGGTAAATCGATCTTTCGCAATTCGATACTGACATTCCATTTGAGTTAAGCTCATACAGTGCGTCAGACGAATCGTCATACATCTTAAAATATTAATGAAAATCTCAAATGAATGGTGGTATTTAACCAAACGTTCGTCAGACTATGTTTCCCTGAAATATAGGTTTCATAATGACGTAAAATCGGACGCCCGCGCTTTCAGCGGCGCCTGCGCCGGACCCATTTTAGGACATGACTAACGGAAATTCGATTCCTCTCGCTCCGATCCGCTCGCGCCCGTGGGATGTTCGCTTTTTGCGTCTCACTCGCACTAAAAGCTTCAAGAAATCTTTTAATAGTGTCCACGGCCGCGATCTACTTTCATCTAGCGGCGGGAAAATGTAATATTTCATATGTAATCCCGTGTGTACGGAAAATTAGGAGCATCTAAATTTTGAATATTCGGCCTGATACAATAGTTTTGGGTAAATTTTGAAAAAAAAATGTAACATAATAGTTAAAATCATATTTTATAATTATTTGATACGTAGTTATCAATATTTTATTTTCAAAAAGATAATTTGGTGTTATCTTTTCGTGTAAATAGTCTTAACAGAAAACTAAAATTAGCCTTAATAGATTTTTTATTTCAGTGTCAATTAATCTATTTGAGCATCTAGATATAGTGAGGGTACATTTAATCCTTTATTAGTAATAAAAATTATAAACAAACACTAAAAACATGACTCACTCTTGTTGATAAGGATATAGATATGGACGGATATACCATTCGTTCCTATTTCCTCTAAATTTAATGCAATAAAAAAAATTTTTAGTAATCAATTATTATTGTCATTTTAAACTGACCTTTTTCTGTTGCTTCTCCCAAGCCGGGTCCAGCAGACCTTCGCGTTCCCATTCCTCTTCTTGTTCCATGTACCCGTCCGGGTACTCATAGTTATTAGTTAACACCCCGTTGTCCATCATCATGGTCACCGCACTGACCGTCGATTTCGATGTTCGTTCGAGCCTATGACCGCGAACTCGTGTGTCTTAGTTCGCACCGCGCACTGCAACAAGCAGCCGGCCGCACGCCCGCTGCAAGGAGACTGGCGCGCAAGCGCTCCTATCGGCGGCGTGATGAACTTTCTAAACGCGTTCCATTCCACGCAGTTGTACTAGTTGTCATAGATATAAATATTGAGCAGTGTCTTTGGCTCGGTAACATTTTTAGCCGCGCCATCTGGTATTTTATTTTTGAATACAGAGGGGAATTTCGTATGCCCTGCGTGGGCGTGTTCAACAACTTACGAAGATAACCATCTGCTGTTTTTTTAATTATGAATTACTTTTCTTTAGTTTGAATTAGATGATGTTTTCTCGAAGAATGTTTCTTCCAGAGATATTAATAAACATTTAGGAATATTCCGTACACATAGATGTCGATAGAAGTGAGGAGAAATCAATATCCATAGCAAAATTTATCAAACAATGATTTGCGGCGGTCTGTTTGATTTTTAATTTAATAAAAACTTATAATTTGAGTGAGATGTTATAATTTAAGTGTATAAGTCCAGAAAAAGTAAAGTAAGAGATTGTCTTAGCGAGACTTGGTTTCATGCTTAAAAAGTCACTGATAAATATTGTATTGATAAATTGTTGATATAGTTAGAAGGTGGATATGGAATTTTAATATCTTTTAACACGTCGAATTTATCTTTTAAATATTATTGTTTGATGTAAAGTAGAAGTTTTTTTACCCTAAAGTCAAATAATTTTTTTTGTCAATAATATTTGTTGTCTCAAAGGCAAAAAAAGATAGACGATTTTAGGACCTCCTTTTTTTAAGTCGATTAAAAATTAAATTTGAAACGCATGAATGTAAAATTTTTATGACGACATACTTCATATTTAATTATATCGGTAAATATTCTAAATGGGACCATTTAATTTTTATTTTTACAGCATATTTAAATAAGCATAAAACTTAAATATTTACTGATTTGTCCCCGAACTCTAGTTAAAATAAATAAAATGAAAGATATATCATTATTATAAATAAAATAAAAATATAAGTTTAAGGTTTTTGATTATCATAAAGAGGTTGAATCTCATTTCCAAACAATTATAATTGTTGATGTAATTATTCTAAAATTTATAAGGAAACAAAAATCAGGTGTCTGAAAGTTAAAAAAATGTGCATATTACATAATTCACAATAATATTTATTAAAACGGTATCGAAAAAGTCGGTCGTTTTTAAAATTCTTTTCGCTTTACTAGAACAACAAAATTGAGTTCCTTTTACAAAATGACCGTTTTAAAAATTAATATAAATTAAATAAAACAATCAATTACACAAAAAGTTTATTTACCACATAAAATTTTCTTAAATAATAATCTTGCTCAAGATAAAATAACAGATATACTTAGTAATAATTTGGTTTTTCTTTGAAGATTCCCATATTAATATAGTTTATAGCAACATCCACGGCCACAGGAAGGTAAAAACTTTGGAATAGAAAAGTTTATTTAACCATTTAAGAACCCGACACATTAAATATTTGGTGTTACTACAAATTAAAACCTATTTATACTAACATGAGTATTACTCATAGAGACTGTATTAAGCTTCACGCGACATTTAGAAGTTTAAAAATTATTTTTTATTACACAGAAGTATACAACATTTTAAATATAATCTCTTTATTCTTGTGCAATGAGCGCTAAAAGAAAATATTTTCTATTAAATAAAATGTATATAAACCAAACGAATATATGTAATTGTAATATAATTAGGTTGTTTAAATTTTTTTGTGCTTCAAACGTTCTCTATATTCTATAGATCTGTCCGAGACTAATAGTTAAGCTTTGAGCAACATTGCGTAAGTCGTAATAATACAATAGCAACACTCTTGTATATATATTCGGAATTTGTAATGATAAGGCTCAAAAGGACTCGTATCCAGAGCCGTAAAAACATTTACAAAAAAAAAAAAATATATATATATTCGGAAGTATAAAAATTACAGATAGTCAACTTTTTACAACTCTTACGTTACCAGAAATTTTACAGTAGTAAATTTTTTATCAGTTTATATTTATTAGACCCAATTTAATTAATGTTTTTTTAGCTTTCCTGTCCCAGAGCTTTGCTCTTTTGGTTGGAGCGTATTTAACTTGATAGAAGATATATATTCAAATATTTTAAGTTACTTGTCTGTGCACTGTTCCACAGTACAGTCTGACCTGGGAAAACGTGTCAGAGAAATGGGGCGAAGGGTTATACTACTTGGTTCATATTTTTTAAACAACATAAATAGTAGACCTTACTTGCAATGTCAAATGCACGAACAATTTTTCACACAACAAGCCGATTGTTTGGCGGGGAAATATATATTTTTTTAAAACCGCCCATAAAAACACTGGGGCGACTGAAAGTACTGTCGTTTCTTTGGGATTGCAGGGAATTAACATTACTTACGTCATTCTCATATATGATCTTTATGTCTACGGATTCTATTTGGCTATGAGGCATGTCTAAGAATGTAACAAAATAAAAAATACACCCTAACTCAAAATACAAATAATACATACATTATAACTCAGCAATCTAGTCATAAATAACAATTAAGGAATCAGCCATTGATAAAATTTTCTAGTTTCCACTTCAGTGTGTATGTCGTATAACTTAAACTAAAATGACATGGACTTGTTATTCTGTTATTCTTATCAAACAGTTCCATGACAAAAAGTTGAAAAAAATACACATTTGTTAGATAGTTAATAAGTTTTTACACAAATATTTTTTTGCTTACATTTAAGCCACGGATTATAGAATGAAACACCTATTATACCAGATACGGTATCGAACATATTCTTAAATACATTGTGTTATATATATTCATAGAAATTTTATACATCCATTATTATTTTATGAGACATAAACAACACATATATTTCCAGGTAACATTTTACGATAGAAAAGGTTCTTTTTATTTAGGGTTTTCACTTACGTTACAAGAAAGAATAGGTTTTAGAAGCATGTAACACACATATAATCTGCTACAATCTTTAGTGACATTTATTATTTTTTATTTGTTTTATATTATAACACCTTTTATAGATATCTAAAAGTAACATTGGATATATACATTGATTTTGACATTCATTCAAGGTAACACTACAATGTAGGCACACAAAGGTTTAATGGAATTTAAAGCTTCTTTTATAGAATAAAATATATGTAAGTTAATGTTATATAACGATACATTTTTTTTTAAATATATTTTGGGAATCACAGAAGAAGAGATCATTACATACAATCTATAACAGTGAAAATATTATGTAACGGTTATTTCGAAACAACATGATCTCTTTCATGGGATCGCTACACATTTTTTTCTACACAAACATTTTTTTTTAATTACTTTCTTTGAGTAAATACTTGTTACAAGCGTAACAATAGCTTCTAACATTTAGAATTCGATTACATCGGTTAGTATAATACCTCTACAATTTATCAGCAATCAGTCGTTTTTGCGTGCCAGTCTACAAGATATTCAGTGTCATGGATAGTTTTGAGGACTAACATATTAGAAGTATAAACAGCACAAAGATATTTCCAACGACTAAGTTGTGTAGTGAGCAAATGAATTCCGCTATAAAGTAAATAATAGGGCGGATATTTTTACTCATTTAGGTAATTTGTAAATATTTTAATAATTTTCCGATACGGCTATTTTATTCAAGGTATTGATCACAGAAGATTGTTTTGATTATAATTTTGTTAGATATATTATTAACAATTTTAGAACATCCAGTTTTTTTTTAACTCTCCAGGCTACGTTTTAGATCAAACTTTTGGTACCAAAAATAGAGATGATTATAATGAACACGTCTAAATGTAAAAAATATATAGGCATCAATGAACAACAACAAGGAATAGGTATTCGAGAAGTGTACAATTATTCTCGCACCTCTACTAAAGTATATGTATAACAATAATACTTTGAAGGCGTCTACATACCACAACGAGAAGAACCCAAACTGATCGCTCTTCATATTTATCTAATACACTGATAATCCTCACAGCTCCATGTTTATATACCGTAATCAAAACTTTCAAATTCGGAGAATCTCGAATCCTGTTTCTGTAGGCGTTGCTGGCAAGCCTCGATGTAGCTGTCCTGAATTCTGTACATTCCCGAGTTGGCTTGATACATCAACGTTTCGAGGATACGTTCATTTTTGATTGCTTTTGAGGGAAGAACCACTTTTATCAATTCTTGGGGTGAGATCCTGTATAATTTCAAATCTCTAGCTAATCGCTCCATTATACATTTGAACTCATTCTTGGCGTCAGTCTTGTTCGTAGACCTTGATTTGATTTTATTGCGAGCCCAACTAAGCATTGCTTCGAATTTTCTAACTTCTGGTACTTCCAGGTTCCTGCACATTATCATCTGTACCATCGATTCGGATAGGTTAAGAAACTCCGAAGTTTGGAAAAGAGCATATGCCCGTTGTTCTATAAATGCCAGAATCATATTGACCAGCTCAGAAGCTGATGTGTAACGCCAGTAGTAATTTTCCAACGAGATCAGCATGGTACAGACCTGAATAAAAAATATATAATCTTTACTATAAACGGTCAGAATGTCAGTCCTACTGGACTAGTTTAGATTGAGCTAAGTTGTCATGTATTAATGGCTCAAGTTCTCCCTTTTGAGGTGCAGTGCTATATTATTCAACAGATTTTCACTTGTCTGGTTGTCATAAGAAAACGGGCTTAATATGTTTGAAAAATTCTGATATATATTTTATGTATAACCCACTATAGATTTGACTAGGGATGTGAACCTAGCAATTACAAGTAATTTTTTAATGGAATAAGGTATCCATCAGCTTCATATATCCTTAAGGATTATTCTAGTGTTGATGTTATTTGACGAGTTTGAGGGGAAAAAATATACCACTTCAATCCTAAGGAACTGCTTGGCGTGATGGAAGCAAGCCTGCAGAAGTTCAGGCAGGTCGTAGTGTTCCGCAGCACAGATGAGTCCCGGTATGGAGGCGCAAGTGAGAGGACAGCTACCCGTGTGTAAGTAGTCCAGCAAGATCCGAAAGGTCTCAGGATCGAATTCGATTATTGAGAACTGAAAAATGGAAATGTGCGAATATGTATTGCTTAAATTGAAGACAATGACGAATTTGAATTTATATTTCAGATAGCTTTAGTTAATTATTCATTTTTGTTAATATCGTGATGAATAAATAAAGGCTAATCACCAAAGCGATATGCCTGGCATATAATGGTTTTTATAAATTCGATACTAAAAAATATCAAACCTCAGTTTGAGCAAGCTTTGCTCGGTCTACTTTTTGAGCATCAGCACACACTGAGAGACGTGGAACTGCCAAAGCTGCATTTTTTTCTTTGTCTTTGTCCTTACTTTCTTTATCTGTAATTTTTAAGGAAATGTGTCAGTGTTTGTAATTAATAACTATTTTTAGCAATATAAAAACGAATAAAATTGAGAAAGTATGCCGCAAACACGAATTACATAGTAGATAATTTTATATGGGTTTTCACATACAAACAACATTTTTGTGTTTATTTGCTCAAAATTGTTTTGACATTCAAAAGATAAGTAAAGAGTGATTAAATAGGATATGTATATGACAACTTTATGTTCAAAGCGGGTAGTAGGCACGCGATATTCTGCAAGTAGTAGTATTGAATCCTGCTAGTGTTAATCTATTTATTATTAAATATATGTATTGAATTCCTAATATAAGTATCGATTTCACAATTATCTCAACAGTAAAAAGCATCCATTTTATCATGAACATGCTATATATGATAAGTAATTATATTGTCTGTTATAAAGACTATACTATATTGTTCCCTCCCGGTGACGCTGTCAAAGGTACAGCTACAGTCAAGTCGAAACTAAAAAAAAAAACTATATTATGGCAAAAACGTACTTGAACAGTCTTGTGAGCTAGCCCATTTTTTCTTATCATCAACATTGAGTTGAGAATGTTGTTTCCTGATAGATCGACCCCATCCAGCTGTTATGGTGCCGAGGCGGGAGAAAGCACGTTTAACCATAGGAGAACTGGGAACGCTTTTGGGTCTGGAAAAATAATAAGATTTATTTTAAATTATATGATAAGATATCTATAACAATAAAAACATTTCGAGATGTCTATTTTTTTACCTTGGAGATTCAATGTCAGGTACTTGTAAGAAGTTGCTACTTTTTTGTCGCGGCGTGGGAGACAGAAGCGTGGGTGCGGGTCGAGCCAACAGTTCAGCTACCGGCACTTGAGGGGAGCCGAAACCAGTTTGTATGCCGTACAGCATTTCTTGGAATACCCTAGAAGTACATTCGAATTTGATTATCTTCGCAATATTTTAAATACCCATCATGCATTACCATTATTATTGTCTCTATAATTTACGAAAATCTAATATCCAAGATTTACCTGCTCCTCACACCTAGTATTGCACGGACACCGATAAATTTCGTTTTCTGTTTAGATTGCCCAACCATGAATACTACATCGAAAAGTTGTGCATTTTGAGCAGCATTTAGTTCACTGTTGAGGAAAACTCTTGTGAAATCTTTGGCCAGTTGGTCGTAGTCCTCGAACTGATCCCTAACGGAGTCTAACAATGGCGATGACGGTCGCATGTGACCAATTGGACGCCAAGATCCTGAAAAATGGAATATTATAAAAAATGCATGGACGCAATTAAAGTGATAAACTTTTCGTTAGGGGTTAGCTATGACTCGGAAAAAATGTGATGATATAATAAACCAGTGCTGTCAAATAAATGGCAATATTATAGATAGTAAGACTAATACGTTTTATATGTGAAAGGATACTATTACACCAATCTTAATGTTCTTATAGCACCTTTCCCTCAACAAAATAATGTTTCCATATCATTATTATAATATCATATGAATCTGATGGGTATACCTCGTCGGTAAGGCTTAGGGATCTGTCCAGTTTCTGCGTGATTCTGCAAATTGGCGACTATGTCTTCTAACATTTGGCTTCGAGTACGTTCCTGCATTCGAGCAAACTTAGGTGCTGAATACGAAGCTCGCTCACCATTTACAATTTTAGTAAGTAACCATTCTCTAAAAGTAAACAGAAAGAAAATTTACGCTTCGATAAAACTCTTTTAAATGATTTGAATTTAATTTAATTTACTATTTATCTGAGTAACGATCGATGTTTGAGTATAAGTTACGTTAATTTTTTAGATATAACATTTTGTAAAAAGTAACAACCAGTTTCGTTGTGTTACTCTGGAAATTAAGAAAAAAAATTCTACTTGCATCCTTAAACTTCTTTAGTATTTTTTTTATTAATACGCGTACTTGTTATTACTGAGTGTACTCGAATTTACCTGAACATAGGTCCTTTATCAAACACACTTTGCTCCCACAAGTAGGGCTTGTAAGCTCCCACCTCGTCTCGGGTCACGACCGACACTTCATATCTAGTGGGACGCCTTTTAATTTTAGCAGACACTCGCACTGCAATTTTTAAATAGTAGGGTTAAATCGTTAGAGACAGAACTTAACAACTTCACTTAGCAAAACAACTTGAGAAAATTGCTTATCTCTCCTCGTTACATTAACTGTGTACATTCCTAAAGAAGAGGTAATAAGTATCTGTATAGATTTAAAAGAAATATGTGGTGAATTTTTAAATAAATAAAACATCCTTCGTGTCATTGGGAAGAATCTTATCTTTAAATTCCGTCTTATTCCGCTCTTTACCAAATTGGGGATCAGTTTTGGATCATAAACCAAAAAAAAAATCGTTAAAATTTATGAAAATAAATATGTTGTCGAATTAAGAATCTTACCCTAATTAAAAGGCAGTTAAAAATTACAAAAAAATTGTTTACCTAAAATAAATGTGTGTAAGAAATGACTCTTTATGCAGGCTGGTGAAAAGGCTGTATTATCGGCTTCTAAGAATACGACACATACAATGTCATTTCCGATGTGACGTTTTCGTTGTAATTTCTGTGCGTCATGTTTCTCATACGGCAGAAGAGTTGAAACGTGAAACATGATCTCAATGCTCCTCCAGTTTGTGTAAACTGAATACAATCCTGTGAGATCGTGAACGGTATCAAGCCCGCCTTTGTATTTGTCGAATCCTGAAACCAAATATAATAATACCTTAGGCTGGACCTGCTTTCTATGTACGCCTAACTATATATTGACTCGATTTAATTGGTTACGACAAAGTCGGAATATAATACATTAAAATCAGACTTTATTTTTGGTTAACTTATTGGTTACAATGAGTAATAAATGGATTCGTGGATGACTTCCAATACCTTTAAGACGAACTTTTTCGCCGAGAACTTGTAAGAACTCTTCAAAAAGTGGTGAGTTCTCATTATTGTCCAAAATTTCTTCTTCGGTGTATTGATTTTCCTTCACATATATCACACCAACTTTCAGTTCTGATTTTATAAAAACCTGAATAAAAAAAAAACAGACCAGAAACTTAAAAAGTATACCAAAAAAATAGATCACGTTACATCAGAATTTGTGAATAAACCTAGAATAGTGTTCGGGGAAGCTATAACTCATTTTCTTTAATAACTTCGGATAATTTATTATTGAGATAGGGAGGCAATCTATTTCCGTATTAATGTCCTTGATCAACAAGTATATAACGAAACTCGGGGGATATTCCTATCCCTTATTCATTACCATAATAGAAAACGTAATCATTGCCATAATAGGGCAATCTATTCTTATATGACTTAGTTTTATAAATGTAAATATAAATACGAATTATATTGTAAATTTTTATGTTGTGAAACAATTTTATTTATCTTAACAAAACTCAATCATACTAATAGTAGAAATTTCGATGAAAATTTTGTTTAAAAAGATTATATACATAACTTTTTTTAATTTTATGAAATGCTTTTATAATTACTGTATTTTTTTGAATAAATATATATACCTATATATAGTAATATTACGTTCTAAGAAAGAAAATGGCACTGAAAAAACGCTTGAGTACTTTAATGGTAATAATTTGAGTAAAATATCCTAGAAGATAAGATTCATATGTTAGGCGAAAGTACTTACTAGACTCCGTAAAGTTACAAAATGGCTTCGTAATTTTGCGTATCTAGTCTCATGGATGTGTAATAATAATAACTTTATTATCAATGATTAGAGCAACATTTAAAGAAACACGAATGCAATAAATGAAAAATAAAATAAAATTCTTATATTAAGTAATTTCAACAAGGAAATTCACCGCAATAAAAATTGTTTGTTTATTTCATAAATCTGTGTTAAAATCAAGAAAACCTTAAGATTGAGAAATATGATAAAAAAAAGTTAAATTTAATCATGCCCGAAAAGCCTTCACAAGTTTGTGATGCCATTAGTCATCGTTAAGGTTGAAGGCAACCAATGAATCATTATCTGATAGATAATCTCGTGGTTACAACGCTTTATGTCCTTCCTTGAATATCAGGAAAATATTTTGATTTAATAAGTCTTTTTATGGATACTATATGTATTTATATGTATACACTTAAGATATTTATATTTTATGCGATATAAGCCATTTAAATTCTTTTGTATTTTTACAGAAAATTATATCAAGTCAGTTATGGAATAACCTCAATATTATTTTTTAGTCATATATATATGAAAATTTTAAGTCTTACCTTGCAACTATGCCGTGATATGTTGATCGATGAATCAAATTACAGATTATGAAGCTCAAGAATATTAGAAATATAAATTTTCATTTTAAGTTTTTAATGAAAATTATATAACAGATATATTAAGCGATGTTGTATACTATTGTTTAGTATATTAACAGAATCTTCCTATGTACAATAAAACAGACAGCATTAAACACGTTAACACTAAGTGTTTATAAAATCCTCGTCTCTTAAAACATTGATAATCGTATATTAAATAACGTTATTTTAATTTTATTTCATGATAATGGCCAAGAAAAATAATCCTAGAAAAAAATATACTAAACAATTATGGCCAGTAGTTTTTCGTGGAACTACAAAATTTTATTAAAATAAATTTTTTTTTATTCAATGATGATTTTATTAATTATATAAATTGATTACGAATGAAAATAATTTATCAAAAGTTATTTCATCATATTACATACATAGACGTTCAATCGATTATGTTCAGTTTTAGTTCCAAGTTTTAAACACTATTTAATAGATTGTTCAGATAATAAATGAATTAAGAATACTCAAGTACTTGGATTATTAACAGATCAATCTAACCTAAGTGGCTTCACTTATTTATTTCACTGTAAGATATATTATTCTTTGAATATCCCTTGAACAATGAGGGTAATAAATACGAATTAAAAACAGGAATAAATAACAGAAAACGTTATAGTCATCATTGATAAAAGACATTTTGTTATTTTACATAATAAGTACCAAAATGCAGCAAAAAACGTTACATTCGTACGGTTATAAGGTTTAAATTATGATTATTTTTTATTATTATTTGCAAGTCTTGCATATCTGATTACACTCATATACGGCGTGTTCAACAAATGAGGGTAGCTAGCAGTCTGATGAGAATACATTTTATGACCCTCCTCCCTAATAAAGCAAACATAAAAGTATTACTAGCTGTACCCTGGTACAATTTTTATGTGTTCTTTATTACTTTACTTATTTGGTCCACAACTTCGGTTATGTGAGTTATAAAGGAGAGAATGAAAATGTGTTTTTCATCACCAAGAAATTAAACGGAGACGAAGTTGTTTTATGACATAATTTCAATTTTTTTTTTTTACAATTTCAATGTTATTTTTCACAAATAGAAAATTTTAATAAATTTATTCTTGATGTCATAATAAATTGATTTGTCTATCCTGATAGAGTTTCTTCCAAAAGAAAAATTATTTAACTTATATTATGTATACATGTATTATGTGTGCGACAGTAATCTAGATAATTCATATGCAAAGCTTAGACACAAATAAGTTCTTAATGAGACGCTAAGTTTATATTTAATAGATGTGAATTAAGTGTTAGGCACAAATATGCTACCTGAATTAGATAAACTGTAATTTTATCATCGTGGCCTAAAATCATTACTAAATCTTTATTAACTTTCCATCCTAAATCAACTCTGACAAATTTTCTTTATACTTTCAATGTGGGATAAAAAAAATACGATTCAATGAGTACGGATTGAGGTCAATATGACACGAAATTATGAACTTATTCCAAAGGTTTTATGAGTGTTTACAAAAAAAATATCTATTATCAATTTTGGTACCACAAACACTCATATATAATATATAGTATATGAAGGAGAAAGAAATGCAATAAAAGAAACGTGCCTTATTTTTAGATTTCAATTAAGAGAAGTATGTTAGTGTGGGATAGTTGGGAAGCCTGGGCGGTGAACATCAGTATTCGCTTCTTCACTTACCCGTGACCATTAACTCAATTGGATTTGCAGCTCATTGCTTATATTGTTAGTTATTGATTGCTGTTATTTGAAACATTCATAAGAATTTGTATCCATGAGAAAATACTATATTAATTGATACATATACATCCAATACCTTGCATATCATTTTATAAATATACTCAAATATAATTATTAATGAATCCTCTAAGAAGAAATGTACAGACTACGTTGAATTCTATTTCCTGATTTAGAAGTATACGTTAGTAGTTAAAGGACTGCGTAATATATTATGTAATATCGCATATTCCTAGTGCTATATTCATAAAATCCATTTCACTGAATGCGAAATGTAAAGGACGGACAGCCGTTGTCTGCTTTCAGACGGAGTTTCAATGTATACCTCTGACGGGTCCTAATGAAAATTGGCAGTTCACTGGATCGAACAAACTTACCCCATGTGTTTTTGCCATTGTAAATTAAGCCCTATTATTATACACAATGGGCCTTCTTTTGTTAGTAGTGACACAATCGGATTTAAAATTAGCAGAGTAAATGCAGTTAAATTTCGGAATATTATTATACTTTAAAAAGAATGTCCGCGATAAGGCTTTTCCATTATTATCTTTATTACACTGGAGTATTTACTGTATGATTTATAACCTTTGCT
Organism: Danaus plexippus; assembly: GCF_018135715.1. Lineage (NCBI taxonomy): Eukaryota > Metazoa > Arthropoda > Insecta > Lepidoptera > Nymphalidae > Danaus > Danaus plexippus. The sequence goes on from NC_083541.1 coordinate 4,777,567, forward strand.
TATTTCGTTTCCTCTTTCTAAAACTATAATATTGTATAAACACGAAGACGAATTAGATCAAACTATTCATAAATTCCACATTGTTCACTTAATGTAAGATCGATTGATGTTGAAAAGCAAACTTGGTGTCTCTAAGTTGTCTCTTGAAACTTGTCATTAGTTCATTGCCTTGATTAGTTGCAAGCTGGGAGGATACTTTACACTCAAGGGGGTAAGGGTGTTAACCCTCCGTTCTGTTTAATGTTTCACGACCGTGAGCGGTGGATCGTTTATTTCGTAATTGGAACTGAAAAAACAGCCCAAGCAACGTTTGTCCCTATTCTACTTTGTCGTGACTTTTGACCTCAGTATGCCTGAATGCTTAACGCGATAAGACACCGCCCCAGTTAAGGCTTCTTTATTTTATTGTAAACGATTTTATTCCTTTATTAATTATTTATACGCGTAGCTGGAAGATTCTCTCTAATGTAGTTGATTTTGTAGAATTGAATTACAATGCAATCGTATTCAGTCTTAAACACTTTTTTAAGCTGCATTTATTTTTATATATTTTATATAATGCTTTAATGTTTAGCTAACTATCCATTTAGCGCAATGTTATGTCTTATCTTTTTATTTAAAACATATGAGGCGCAAAAAATTATAAGAATTAAAACCATTAGACAAAATCACAAAATATGTATCTTATTTTTTTTGGTCCAATAACTTACTTGGTCCAATTTTAGTAGTTCCTCAGGGGTATCGGGCAGTTGTCCCAGCATGAGAGGTGGGTTGATATTGACCTCTTTGCCTAGAGATCTGACCACTTCTTCGCGATTGTAGCGGTCAGCGAAGACACAGGATGCGGGTATTAGGCCATGTACAGTATAGCTGATCGCTCGGACGAGAATCCTAATAGAAAATGTGGTAAAAAACAAGATGGTGAGTTATAAATGTATTACATAATATCATAAGATTTAAAAATGTATAAGGAATTAAGTAAAAAAATTATTTCATGAAGAATTTATTTTTAAAATTTTTATATTACCTATAATGCATCACAAAATTTACTTCTAAAATGTAAATTAAAGCTGCGGTTTTTCCTCAATTAGTACGTAATTTAATCCTAAATTGGGAAAGTTCGAATAGGATATTGTTTGTTTCTGTTAAAGCAACTGTTATTTAAAAGGTATAACATTGTAATCGGTTGAAATGGTATTGACACAGCTCCTAGCACCTTGAATGTTTATTAAAATTTGTTTGCCGAGTTTATCAAAAACGTGTTTGTGTTTATCTAATTTTGAGGTAAAATACAATCATACTTAGAGGTGAATGTAATATCTTATTTGAATGTCCATACCCTATAGAAATTGCTTTTGAGGTAATTTTGGATTGGAGTTTTGTTATCTTTAAAGAAATTTATTTATAATATAGACAATGGTCCAGAAACTTCCGATTGATTATAAGTAGCTGAGTCAGGTAGAAAATAATAATTTGTTACAAGTAGTTCACTCAAATGTATAGTCAAAATACTTCTTAGTGTTAAATAACGGAAATAAATCTCCTTTACATAAAATCTACTTGAAAAATAGAGATGCTTTAATTAAATTCCGTGTTTTAATATAGCATCTTAGTTTTCCTATGAAGAGAATAATGAAAATGCTTGCATTCTCTGTGAATATATCCAGAATATCCGCCAGCAATTCCTACGCGAACGGAGACATTTTTTTGTGACGTGTCCTGATTTCATGACGTCATACTAATCTTTATATAACCTTTAAAGCAACAAAAGCGTGTTTAATAGGACACAAATGTTAATTGTGTAATGTTAGTAAGGAATTTATCTGCTGCTATGTACACGTGGCAATACAGTCTCAGTATTTGCGTGGCGGCATTATTTATTCATCCCCCCTAATGTGAGAGAAACGTAAGTCCCAAAGCATAAGAGGGCTTTATAAGTCACATTAATGTAAAACACGCAGAACTTCCTTACAAATTCTCCTTTCGGAGACCGTCTCGTTAGAAGTTCAGGATGATGTTTGCGAGAAAATTACAATGAAAATTATTTATAATCTTACAAAGTATTTCTTTGAATATTTAAAGATTGATAAGCGATCAACTTTTAATATTATTTGATATAGTTGTTTAAAGGTTTCTATTCAACCTACTTAAATGAAACAATACTAAAATTCACGATACAGCCAGAAAAACACAATTAACAATGAACTCTTAATGAAAGTAAAAACATTTAAATTTCAATTCCCTTTTTTGGGCTGTATAATGTAAAGGGGTCACTGTTATGCGTGTTGCCAATGACAAATACATCACCAATAGAACTCGTGTCAGCCTTTATTTATTATAACTTCTAATTGAATATGATTTATAAGTTTATCTTTTATTAACATACTTTTAGTCTATATAAGATAAACGTTTTAAATTACGTTTTGTTAAAATTAAACCAAACCGTGGCTAAGATTTATTAATAATGTTTGGGAAGTTAAGTGTATTCTTGACTAGGATCCCCAGCGGATGCAACTGTGGGTCAACGTAATAACTTCAGAGCATGAAATAAATAAAATGATATGTAAATTAAACATATCGTATGGATCTTTTATTTTAATCTGCTAGTTATAACATTGTAAAAGATAAAAAGATTTTAACAAGAGAAAGAAATAATATAGTCAACCCACATACCTTACGATTGCTACATAAAAGTTATAATGTCTATTGTTATATAGACACAGGAGTATAGTTTTATTAAAGTTGTTCGTAGTATATTACTTGCTATTCTTAGCTTAAAATTCCCGGCGGAGTCACAACTACGAGTAAACGTATTGAATTGAGACCGAGTGAATTGTTACAGTTTAACTAAATACAGCAGCTACATAGTAAAAGTTATGAATTAGTAATATCAGCTTATTAAAGCTATAGAAAAGTAGTTATATGTAATTATTTTCATACTGTATTCATGTACGATTAAAAATATATGTTTGTATTAATTGTTAGAAGATGATATACAAACAATAGTGTAAATAGACAGTTAATGAAACTTGATATTAGTCTTGCAACCCAATCATTGTTATAATTACGAACATATACATGTATGTAACATTTCAATTAAACTATTGCGTAATTTATATTATAACATATATTAAAGTGAGATTGAATTTTCCAAGAGAGACTGTGATTACAACAAAGTTTCTGTTAAATTAATGTACATACTGCATTTTATAATATGTAATATTGGTTGACATTCACATTTGCTTTTAAAAAGTATATATGGAACATTTTAATAAAAAATGATTCATAACTTCGATGTAGGTTGCCCCAATAATGATACTTTTCATGATGATATTGAAAGGACAACAAATTGAAATGGAAATCTTATCAGATTCAAATCAACGAAAGGAAATGAGATGGTCGTCTCTGTGGCAGTAAAGTCGCAATGTGCCATTTAAGTGAATTTACAGGGACGTTTCATACCTTTCTTAATCAAAACTTTTAAATACTTTTTATTCCACATGACTTTTGAAAGTTAATATTAAAGAATTGTTTTTATAAATCAATATTATAAGTTTGATATTAAAAAACTTGCTACATCTGCGGGGAGGCAATTGAAAGTGCTAAGCATTGCTGGTGGGATGTAGGGTACTCCTGGATAGCGGTCAATACTCGCGTCGTCACGATAGGGTTTCAGAAATCATACGTGAAGCGGTTAGTCTATCGGTAGCAAGAGCGCAAAAAGAAATAACCACGAACCAACGATCAATAGGTTTTGTGAGAGAAGACACTAGGGCCACAAAATCAAACGTCAAGCCTTACTCTATTATTAAAGCGGCTTCTGATTGGACTTTAATGATGGACACGTATGAGAAGCAATATAAGATCCCAGAGGATATTTGTGCGTCGGCCTCCAAACCGGACATATTTTTATATTCGCGAATTTTAAAGCGCGTTATACTAATAGAGCTCACGGTTCCTTGGGAAACCAACATCCCCAAAGACCATGCCATCAAGGTCAACAAGTATTACGAGCTCACTAACGAACTCACTGAGAATATGTTCGTTGTAAATTTGTAGGCGGTAGAAGTAGGAGCGAGAGGTATAACAGCCAAATCTCTCTACAACCTGCTAAAAAACTTAGGCCTGCCAAGAACTAACATCAGTTCATTCTTGGAACGTGCGTCGAAGGCAGCCCTAGCAGGTTCGTTTCATATTTGGTTAGGTAGAGAGGGGAGCTTGGACAGTGGAGGTGAGCGTTTAACGCGCGTTAGATAGGGGCCCCTTAAACCTACATCTGGGTCGTAAGTCCCAGGCACTGTTGAAGCTCTCTCCCTGCAACGCGATGGACCCGGCACCCGCACGGTGAATCCATGGAATGCGAGGTTTCGTCTCTGGTAAGGCAACCAAAATGTAGTTTATGTTTGTAATTAAACACGAAATGGAGTGACGAAATTACTTTTAGGAGACAGTTTTATCTTACATTATATCGATGAGCTCATATTCTGTACATTAAATTATTAGCCGTTTATGTAATATATTTAAACATTTAAGTTATATTTGATATTAATATATTAAATGTTAAAAAAATATAAATACGATATCTTTATTTAAATAAACAAGTAAGAAATACTAATTGAATTTAAATATCGTTTTTATTTAAGGTAATAAGTGGTTTATTTATTTCGTATTGTATTTTTTGAATGATATGTTTATTTATTACATAAAATATCGCAATGTTTAAAATTAATTTAACAACTAATAACAGGTTATAAAACTGTATGAAAAAATTAAATTATTTTAAAATAGTGTTACCATATTGATAAAAAACAGCAAATCTCCCTATATTTTGTAATCGAATCCCATTTCAAAGGTTCTTATTTTTTTACCAGTTACGCAAATTTGATGGTGTGTGTTACATGTAAGTATAGATTTAGGTATGTTATGAATATTTATAAATAATGTCAATTATTTATTAAATGTCGATTTAAGCATTTTTTTTTAAAACTATAAGTTAAATTAAAATAATCCTTTAAAACTATTTTAAGTTTAAATAACAATCCCAAAAAAAATATTCTTTGGAAAATTCGTTAGCAGAAAATTTGGACTAAACGTCGGTGCTTATAATGTGTCACACAGTATGTCGCTTCTCAGAAACTTGACTAATATGGCATTTTAGATTGAGAGCATGTTATAAATGCTCGGAAGTGTTGCGATTAAGTGTAACCTTTACCTGGAAAACTATAGTGTCAGCTTTAGAAAGTAATGACGAACACGAATAATGACTTTAAGGACATAGAGTAAGGTATCAAACTGTCTAAAATATAATATAATGATATTTCATAAAATAAGTTTTGTATTTTTAGTTATTAACTAGCAGATCATAAATCTTGTTCGTAGATGACGAAGTTTTCTTTATTGAGGGCAGAAAAATCTACCCGTCACTCGTGGTCTTTAAGAAGTTTCGAATATATATATACATATAATTCGCTTATTTTATAAATGTATAGAATTTATGTATTAAATACGCTTATTTTAAAATAATTATAAAAAATGCGGGGCGCGTCTCTGTGAAGTCTTTATGCGGTGGAAACGAATATTATGGCTTAATAGGCTTAAACTTGACTAAGTTATGGCGACCTTAACTAGAGACTCTCAAAGAGAATAAGTTTATTTCTTGTTTTTGATCGTTTGGGTCTAGTGGTGAATAAGATAGGAAAGAAGATCACATGCTCTTATTAATGTATACAATTTTCCTCGTAACATGACGCTTTGCCCTGAAGGTCCAGCAAAGGAGACAAACACGAGCCAGGTAACCAGTATGTAGTTATAAATCAGCGCAGAATCCTAAAAGTTCTACTTTAGGATCACTTTTATGACAAAACTTAGAGGGCGGCATCTCTAATCATCTAGACGTTCATGATGCACTGATTGTAATACTCGACATCGAAATTCCCTAATCGTGCAGATGCAACCTTATCGGGCTAAAATTCTAAAAATGCACTGAACAAACATAACAACTTAATACATTTATATTATAGACAGCAATTTGATGCCGCACAATTTTAATATTATTGTTATTTCATTAGAAGTTGTTTAATTAAATTCCCTTCCTGTTGAAAGATGTATTTGGGAACATTTCAAATGTTCTCAATAAATATTCGAATGTAAAGCTATTCAGAGTAATGAAATTTTCAAACATTGCAATAATGTCGAATTAGTCTGTTAAATGATTACATTGCAGTGCATTCAGAGAACTCTCCTTTGAATCACTAATTGATATGTTTTGTTATTTGAATGTATGTGAAATAACACGTTTTATACATATATTTAAACATACATTAAAAAAATATAGAAATCATTTTATACCTGAATTGGTCTCTTGCATTAAGAGTTTCTTGCTTTATTGAAAGTATAACGGGGCCCAAGTCTTCGTCATTGGTGAAATAGTTCCAATGTTCAGTGCCGTAGAAGTATTTTTCGTAAGTTTCCTGTTCAACTGATGTAAGTTCGAAGCCACCAGCTCTTTCCCATTGTTCTTCGATAGCTGTTTTCTTCTTCGGCGTACTTCCACCGTTATCGCTGCTATCCTCTGCGGCTTCGTCCAAGGAACCCGATCTCCTACGTCGATCTGAGTAAAAATATGAACAAAATAAATAAAGTAATATGTACAAAATAAACATATGTTAATAAAAACAGCAAAGAATGCAAGTCACAAGTAAATTTTATATATTTTTTTAATAACTATTTTAAGTCTCTTCGGTGTCCCACGTAAGTTGCATGAAGATACGTTTATGCAAGAAATTTTAAGGTTGTATAATCATCATAATGGTAAATTTAGTGAAAATTCGGAAGATAAAATCCAGAAAAGAGGAAGAGTTTCGTGTAGAACAGAATACTACATTTTTTGGTGTCTAGATATGTGCATGTGTACATAGGTGTATATAGAGCATAGTGTACAACAAATTGATATAATACTGAAGCGTAATTTTAGCAGCACCTTCGAATTATATAATTGAATCACACCTACAGCTGGAGTTTAGTGCTATGCACTTAACATAATTATTATTTGACATACTTTAAACTGACAAGGATACAGCACAGATTAACACGGTTATGGTGTTACACTTGTGTCATAAATCACAATTAATATACCAAAAGCAATCACTTCTCATACCCGATTGCTTTCATACAAGACAAAAAGAAATTGTTATCAAGACTTTACGTAATTCCATTTCATATTTGAAATGAAATTTTGAAAACCAATATGAATTTGAATTTATTAAATCATGAAAAAATTTTATTTGCTAAATGTATGTATCAAATTTTTTGTACGCAAAAAGTAAATCGGGTATATGGCGTGTCATTCCCGGTTATTGAATTACCGAAACCGAATGTGAGCTTGTATTATAATATGACCTACATCCTATATAATTTGACACGCCAAGAGTTTTATGACATTTGTTTCATATACTTTTGGTGTGATGGAAAATGTATTTTTAATATCACCTGAAAATACTGTTTCCTGCGTATCATTTTGAGATCGATATAAAGGACATCGAGAGGAATTGAAATACATATTTTATTAATCGAAAGTTAGATAAACTAACGCACTATAATTATAAGTAAAGACATGTTATTGTTTTATACTGCCCCTGTTGAATCTGTAAGCCTTTTGTGAAAGCCATTATTTCGTGGATTGCTTTTGCAGTGATGCAGGTACGATGTTATCCGTCGGGTTAACTGTTAATTTAGAATCATAGTACCCATTTTATGTTCACAAATAAATTTTAACGTCAATCACCTTTCATAGCTGGCGGTATTGGTTGAAATTATAAATCCAACTACTTACATGCTTTTATATAACCTTTTTTTATAATTGAAAAATTGGAAACTTTCGTTTGCCGTTCAATGTATTATTATTTACATATTTACTATTCATATAAATTTTCCATGTATATTGTTTTATTAAAACTCTCAGATTTAGGTTCATATAAAATATCCGTGGATATTTATCGTTTTGTTTATATTTGAACTCATGATATTTATTTCGTCTATTGTTTTACTTATTTTAAACGTGAAAAATATAGTGTAATGATAAAACAGAGTTTGGGCAGTTAATCGATAATTTTGTACTAATATTGATAACACATTATTATAAAGATATTAAAAATATATTTAAAATATTTATTATAACAATGTAATAAGATGAAATCCCCTGATTTAAAACATGCGATATTTATAAGCCAGCAATATAATACTGTTCGCAATAAACTACCAATGTTCATTTTACGTATATTTTTTTTAATTTTTATATTCATAATTCGAGTAACACGATGGATTCCTCCAAAATACAGCTAGATTTTAATTAAAGAATATATACCTTACTTAAAATGTAATCAAATATTCTATTAGTGGAGTTAATCTCAAAAATATGCAAAACACTGTTAGCATTACACACATGTGTGTGGGTTGCTCGTGAGGTTTGTGCATAGAATGTGTGCAGGCTAAAGAGCTTTTGGATGGGTTTGTATGAACTTTCATAACAAAATCATTTTCAGCATCGGTTCGAGCAGTTTGTTGATTCATATATATATTGCTATAGTTATTTTGTTAAAGCGGGTTACTTTTGAGGCATTGTTTAACAACACGATGAAAACATGTATCAAGGATATGGAAAGCGCTATTCCTTAAAAAGGATTATGCTACTATATACACATAATATTTTCTAAACATTTATCCCCGCTGATTGAATCTGATGCTATACCCTTAGTGAATCTAAGAATCGCTTTGTTTAACTTCATTCCCTGAATCCATATTGGTTTTTGTACATTTCATTACTGTCGAGGTAAGAGAATTCTCACAAATAATATTTTCTATAATTCTTGGTAAAGGTCGAGGATATTATTACAAATGAATAAAAAAAAACTTTCAATACGGCTTCTGAAGCATTTATTGGAAAATGTAATTTAAAACTAAATATTCTATTAAAATGTACTTTATACTTTATGAAAGTAAATAATTCTGACTACTTTTAGAAATCACAAGTTCAACATATTCTTGTATTGCAAAATCGCGGAATATTCTAATAAATGCTAAAAGCTTTTTGTATGTTGGAGAAAATAGTTAATATTTCTAAGCACACGCCCACGTAAGGGCTACTTAAATCGCTTATCTTAGACGTTGAAAGACGTAGTAAGCTATTCGCACCTGAATTAACTTGAATGCGCTTAGTATTTTATTTATAAGGTTTAAAAAATCCATAGTTTTATAATCCTGTTGGCTTAGATCATCTAACTTAAACATAATACAGTTAAAATGATAATGTATCTGTTATAGACACAGCAGTTACTATTATTTATATAAACAAAAAGAAATAAATATAACGTCAGTATTTCATAAATTGGATTTTATATTTGATAGCACCATTATTGCAATTGGTAATGCCTCAAAACTTTTGAATGTTTATTCTGCGGAACTGACATCATGTCACCGTAAATTATTAAAAATGAGTCTTTCTCTCATGCGGAATTATTCGGTAAAATCAGGGTGACATTTTCCCTTTGTCACGTCGTAAAATAACCGACACAAATTTTGAGGCAAACAAATTTTGTCATTAGTAACTGTTATGCAACATTTTCCTTACGGAGTTACAAATTAAATATTATCAGAAAATATAATATATTGTAATCTAAAAATAAATTGAGATTTTAAAACTGCATTATATATTTCATTTTGTATATAAATTGAAAGAAGTTTTTTGCTATCCAAAGTCTACATCAGTTATTTAAAATAAAAAAGGTCGAACCATAAGCTGGCGGGAAATTGTCACGGGAAGGATTCTTTAGAACTCAACAACTTGAGATGAGAAATGAATATTTTATGTCCTTTGAATTGCTGCTAACGTACGTAGAAACGAGAGTACATCGACATTGCATTTTTATGTACAAAGAGAGGTCTTTTTCTAGTTAGTTATAAGTAGATAAATCTGGATTCTTATATTAAATAAACAATATAAAAATTGGAAAAATTGATAGAAAAAATCCGAAACCAATTATTTAATTTTATATTATTTAATTAAACAGACGGATATTTTGGTTTTTGTGTTTTTTATTTTAGTCAACGACAAGTCCTAAAGATTGCTATTTATTCTTTAAATTGGACCCAATAGTTTTTATGTGCTATAAAAACATTCTGGTCCATAATTTTAAATAAGTATTTGATTAAAAAACGAAGGTCTCATGCGACTAACGTAGAAAAAACTTAGAATACATCCAAGAGACCTCATTAACCTTTACGATCTGGGTAACAGTTCAGTCATGAAAATATCAGTATAAGTTGCGTCTTTGCCTCAATTTTAACCATACTAAAGTTAGTGCGCCGTCACCGAATCTTAATTCTTGCTACTTAGCAAATACGTTAAGCAATGACCTAAAAGCAAAAAAAACAGTAGCGTGGACTGGTGGATATACTCGTATGGAAGGTAATCAAAGCCGTACAGATATGTCTAATGCCTTTTGGATGAAGAATATATATAATATAAAAGTAAGAAGAATGAAGAGCACAAGAATTTCTCATTTGTAAATATTATTCAGCGTTGGTGTAAATTAAATTACTTCAACAATTCACCAACAAAATTAAAATAATGTATGCTGACTCCAACTGGTTTCAATTATTGTTACTCGTGTCCATAGGTTTTTAGATTAAATTTATTTAACTCTGTTGAATTAAAGAATATTTTTGATAAATATTTCGAAAAATCTTCTGAAGTTCCACATTTTGAGGAACTTATAATGAACATTTCCGTTTATTTCATACGTGCATATAATTTCTTGTTTAATATCCAGGGTTCTATCAGGTCAAAAGATAAGATCAATAAATACCTCGATGTAATCAGTTTGAAAGCCGTCACCGGGAAAATAGATCCGAACATTTTGTACAATAGTTAGGAAATGAAGTTGCTATATTAAACTACAACTATCTAGCTCGAGTCGTAACGATATTGACTTCGGGGGATACTCGAGGCTTTGTTTGTGAACTATTGTTACCCAGGTGTTCATTACTTGCTTCTAGTTAGTGAATATTATTAAAAAAAAATTAATAGACACTATAGTTTTTTCTTATTAATCATGGAAAACCACAATGAGACTGGTAAGCAGAGAGAAATGTTTGAAAAACATTTGCATATTGTGTAAGGAAACTTAAAACTAATTTTATTTAGACTCATAAAAATTCATTGTACTTGTTGCTCATTATTTTTCATTAATATATTATGTATAAATAAAAAAAATATTATAAACTTATCCAACTGAATACATGTAAAAGATCTTTAAGAGAATAAAACATGCATTTTAATCTTATAACATTTTAATACATCATCAGAATTCCAAACTTAACAGCTGTAAGATAGATTTATGCAAAAAATATAAATCAATAAGTGTGCTTTGAGTATTCAGAATAAGTAATTTCTCGATAGAAATGTTTGTGATGAAACAAGACTCTCTGAGGCGCCAAAGTTCTTCACCCTCAGATAATGAGCAATGAATTGAAAACGTGTATTGAATGTAATGGAATGGATGGGAGTATAATGATTGTAGAGGACCTTGTTTTAAAATGATTGATTATATGAAATACGTATAGTGTTTTAAACATCAATAAGTCCTGACATTCACGATGTGGGAGCTTATTAAAAAATGTATAATATGGTTAGTTTCTATTTTTAATTTTACAAAAAACACTGTAATTTACATAATAAAACTACATCAAATTTACGAAGAAATTTAGTGAAAAAGATACGTGTGTTGATTGATTTTTATAAGAATTGCTATCATTATTGTAACAATAAGAAAGATTTATGAATATTCTTAAGTAACATCCTTTCAGGAATATCAATGGAAAAGATTTAAAGAGAGATTTTTTTTTGTATTAACCTTATTATCGCAAATTACATTTTAGACTAACTTTCTTATAAAAGCGTTGTTAAATATCAATTCCTATGACAAATTTGGCCTCTACTAACACACTAACATCCCTTGAAACGCGTGTAACGTTTCATAACTGAACTTTTATAATTAATTTTATTAAAATCGGAAAACTTTTCCAGAATTTTCTCAGTAACTCAATAAGGTAGGAAATATATTTTTGGTGTTAAATTTCCACATAAAGAGTTTCGTAACTTATGTGTGATATTTTTTATATTAAATTGTATAGCTACTAATTGGAATCGATCAATTAGTTTAACAATGTTTCAAAATCGTTTTCAATTAAAGTATTTATAATAATATAATGTGGTAAAATTTTATAAAATTCTACAGAATAAGTATAAAAATAAGTGACATTATTTTAAAATATGATGGAAAAATATTTTGTATAGAGGGTTGTGATTTGTAATATTTTTATTAGTTAAAATTAAAAACATTTTTCTTAGTATATTCAGAATCTATGGAACAGGTGAGTTTAAATTTAAACCGGTAATATCGTGAATCACAACAAGAGAGTTTTGTGAAGGAATTTTCACACGAGTATGGCTCTTGAGGAAAAAATAAACTGTGAAAATCAAACAAAGAAGTGGCTTATTGTTAGAAAACAGATTGCTATGAAGCAGAAACCATAAAAAAAAAATATCATGAATAACAACTGTCATACTCTTAAATGTGTATTGGAGTCCGTTGGAAATAAATCATCAAGAAATTTGAAAAATCATTTGCCTTAAAGTATTTCAATAATTATAAATATATATGTAAGTATACTAAATATTTTCTTACTTTTCATGAAAACAATATATCATCACTAGGGACTACTATTTCGTATCTTATTTCGTGATTGATGCCTTCTGAACTTCTGACCATCTATCAGCTGTACACACATTGGGTTGGTATGTGTTAATTCTTATTTTACTCATTAAGAAGATCCCTTTAAAAAAAATTCTTTGAATCACAAAGACCAGTGTCTTTCTCATACTGCAGTCAGTATGAGAAAATTGAAGGGATTATTTTGAAGATTATTTATAGTTACCTTATCATATTAAAAATTATTATAATAAAATAACTATTATATTTAAGTTATTTCGTCTAAGTTATGCACCGTATATATTAGTAGCTTAGGTATTATTAATTTTTCTTATTTTATTTTACGAATTTTTATTTATGTTACACGTATGCCATTTGCCACATCATATTTCTGTATACGAAGTGAATATGATGAAAATAGTTTTGTAAATTAATTGAAATTGTAAATCTCAATATATATGTTTATATACAAAACATACATTATCATTAAGTAACAATAAATTGCTTTGGTGGTCATTCTTATATCACCGAGGTCATTAAGAAAGGGTAATCAAGATTCAAAAGGCGTAACATTAAGACTTGAATCACCAAATAGTAATTTAATCAATGTTATTTTTTTTTTTTGTTTCGTGTTATAAATTTGTTTAGACAAAATAGAAATTAGATGGCATTATATTCAAACAAATTTAAGAGAAGTTAAAAGCACTCAAAGGTAAAACCAACAAAATTAACAACGTTATAGTCTTTTGTGGTCGAAGAGGACTTTGGTTCACTTTTAATAGGCTTATTTAAGGAAAGCCTACCATTTATTGACGAAGCTATTCAGAAGCCTGGGTTGCTTACGCAGCACATTACATTAATAAAAATTACAAAAGCTACTTAAACATTGTTATCAATTGTTTTATTCGATTGAGCGTTTAGAGCTAACTTAAACATAGCTCTAAATAAAGAAGAAAGACGTGTTAATAAAGTATCACACTCATTTAAAGAACGTTTATCTGAACAAATGAATTCGAAAGTTATTTGTTTGGAATGACCTGAATGTTGTTGCTATTCCAATAACTCGTTTTTGTCTACAATCAATGTGAGCTTATTTTCAGAGGTAATTAAAGCTGCTGTTTAATAACATATACAGAGTTTAAATATCTGCATTTTCCCTGACCGTTGCTATTTCTATTGATTTATAATAAACATATGATTGGATAATTCATTTAATGAATGAACTGTTACGACAGTTATTTAAATGGAACATTTAGTCTTACTTGGAACAATTATCAATTCAATGAAGGGGTAAATAGAAAAATTCAATTACAGTGTACATCTGAGTCATTGGGAGCAAATTGAATTTGATTCAGTGACCAGTCACGCTACTGCCATAAGTCACCGACTCGGGAGTCATAAAAGGTATAATAATTTATTGCTCGTTGTATTCTATAGTTTGTTATTTTAGATTGGCTCTGTAATGAATTAAATGTTTATTGTCTTTTTTTTTATATATTTTTTTTGTGATTTGGTCAACCTTGTCACTAGCCAGTTACATTTGCAGCTAATCATTGTATTTCTAATTATCCGATGAAAATATTCATAGAAAATTTAAAATTGATTCTTTGATACAAACTACTAAAAGGATAAAATGTCCTTTATCATTTTAGATGGATCTCATGAAAATTCTATATGAAAAAGTCGGATATCACCATCATGCGTAACGATTGTTGACTATTTAAGTACACAGCGATATAATGCTAGATTAAAGCGTTTAAAGTTATATTCTATTATAATTTTTTTAAAGAGTAACAATACTTTCAAATAATGCATTTTAAAAACTTTAATATTGAAATAAAGCTAAATATTTGAATAGCTTGTTGGAGCATAATTAATTATGACTACCCCCAACGCAAATTAACGTGTATGAATACAATTCTAGAGAAATATTCCGACCGGTTTATGGTATTTTATTATTGAATAGACAGTATTAATATCATATTATAAATTATTTACATATTTCATATTATATAATAATAAATTATAGTTGTAATTATGTGAATTACAGTTTCTCTTATTTATATTTTTATATTATATAATGTTATATTATGTATATACAATAGCACGTCTCAACTACATCAAACATTCTCGAGCTTCTTTAAAGTAGAAAAGCTTGGTATTCTTTTACCTAGTTTCCACTTGTTTAATTCTTTATAGTGTTTGTTTTCGACTTTGTCATTCTACGACTGTTTGAAATTGAATTTGATTTTGTTTATTTAGAGAAAAAATACGACTTTGTTTGTATAGTGTACGTCGCATATTTGAATGACATTTATAATTTCATAAATGTGTATTAAAAAATTCTAAATATTTTTGGTCATTTGTTATATTTCTATCCTATGTTAGTAATAAATTCACTTCATTAAGGTTTCCAAGTTAAGACTACACGGAATTCTTCTAATTTCCTTGTCATTTAATTAAAATATTAACAATGTTAAACGTTTTCGTGAAATTCATGTGCATTTCAGAACTTCGCTGTCTCTGGAGAACCAAGAGTTATTTCGAAGATGAGGGATTTTATATTCCCAACGGTATACTTCATAATATATGTAAATATATATTTAGAAATGCATAATAAACTAACTCTCACATTTATATTATTAGGGAGTATTTTTGCATATATGTATCATTTAATTTTAATTTTGAAACTATAAATCATCATTACATACCTGAATCATCTCTATCTGGACCACTGTCGTGTTCAGATTCTGATTCATCCCAAATCGTGTCTGTGGTAATCTTCTGACGCGAGCACTCGATCCAGTATCCCGGTGTTGGAATCAGATTGTGAGGGTATTCTTCGCAGAACTCATCTGAAAAAATATTACATTGAGAACAAAACGACCGACAATCATCTAAACGTATAGAGGCAAGGCAAGACACCAAATATACAAGGTAAACGCACATCATATCGCTCCACGATCATTTCCTCTTAGATGGCCATATATAAATCAGATTGGATTATTTCTTAGACGAAATCTCTGATGGCTTATGTTTGGGTGTGTGCCAGTTTTATAATATTATCTGTTGAGCTGCCGTTCGTAATTTGAAAAGTTCTTTTATTAGCAAACTCTCTGGAGGGGCTTAAGCTGTAGCGGGAAATCCAAAACTCGCGAACTGGATAAATCCGGTTTACTTGATAACTTTTTTGGTAAACCCTTTTTTATTTGGACGTTTAACTTGATCGCTATTCGCTATATTAATTTAATTTAATATATATTATTAAATTTTTTTTTACTACCTGACAAGAATTTTAATATTTTAAAAACTGTCTAAGACGAGATCAGGTAAGAAAATTAACTCTGAAGTCACTTTAAAAATAAAATTAACAAATCGAGCATACATTTATTATTAATAAACGTGCTATTCTTATTTGTATGTAACATTCCTTTTGTACGTAGCATAAAACACTAATGTTTATTCCATAAAATACCCATAGCTCGAGTAATAATATCGTTATTTCTATGATTTCTAACAAATAGAACATACATATCTGTTTGTAACGAGAAAGTTTTTTCATATCTATAAATAAAACATAAGTCCATGAAAACAATTCCATAGTGAGAAATATCACAAATGTATGACCAGAAATAGTAAAATTTCTATTTCTGGGCATACATTTGCAGAAAAGATTGATTAAAAGATTTTATGCAGAAAACTTGATATAGAAGTGATGCCACATAAAGAGCTATTTTCCGGTAGCCAAAGACGAAATGGCCGTCGGTTGGCCTCTAGTGTTAGTTGGGTAAATGGATCGTCACAAATAATTAACTGGTGTATTAAGAAAATTACATGTGGCATAGATAATAAAATTGTGTACTTCGAGGCAACAAATTGGTTCTTAGCATCCATTATAGTATGTGTATGTAGTGTTTAACTTCATACTAGCAATGGTTTTATATATATTTTTGTTATCCAAATTAAATAAATAAAAGCTTAGAGAGAAGGAATTTCTACAAGCCTCATTATCTTCTAATGATCCAAACTAAAAAAATCCGACTTCGCTATTACAATCACGCTAATCTAATTAAACCAGTAATTTTATTAAATGTTCTCAAATAAGTAACAGAAATCATACCTTCAACTATTACCATTTTATTCCAAATTTATTGTTTCTATTATATACTATTTGATTAAAAAGAGCCATGTAATTGAAATACATTTTTTTGTTCTTATTTTTTTTTATGAAAGTAAATATAATATTATATAATCCTTATTAAAAGTACATTAAATTCGAGAGATAACGTCACTTTGGTATCGGAAAACTGGTGTCCCCAAACACCGATTTTAATCGCGATTAATTTGCAAAGAAATTTGTAATATTGTATAAATTGCTGATATCTTGTTTAATTTATTTTTTCCTAATTTTAAAAACAACAAGAAAGTATCTTATAGATTGTTATTCTCAAATGACCGAAATCATGTTGTTTATAATAGCAATGTCTTAAAATGGGATGACTTAGATCTCAGACTTTCTATATTTCACGGAAATGTAAACTTAAGTATTTACTTTAAATTATAGATTAGTGGGTATGTCCAATCCATTCTCAGAGAAAAGATGTTGACAAATGGGCAGAGAGAAAACAAAGAATTATATGGATTTAGTTTGTACGGATTGCGATACATTACTCTAATATAAAATAAATATGAATGTATATTAGCGTTTTATTACGAAATATTATTAAAAAAAACGAAAATACTACATTAAAACAATAACCAAATGTATAGGAATACGATTTCAAATTTACATTGGTGCATACACAATTTGTTTATAAAACTATTATTTCTTGGATTTACTAAGCGTTTATAATTATTTTTATCATCATACGATATCACAGCAACGGTGATCACATCAAATCTTAATAAATAAATATAGTAAAAAACTTTATTTACCATCGTGTGCAAAACGACCAAAATTTATAAAGAAGAAACATCTTCTAAGGGAACACCCTTACGCCCTATTGTAAGCCAGATTGATTCACCAACTCATAAACTAGCCAAATTTCTTCCAAAAATAATATCATCACTCCCGGGCCCCACAAAATCATTTGATAAGCATTCCTACCAGTTTGCTAATGACATAAAACATCTAAAATTTACAAAAAAGACATTATGGTCATTTTCGATGTACAGTAATTAATAACTAGTTTATTTGTTCTTGACTGCGTCAAGATTGTAAGAGGTAGGTTCAAGGATCCCAATATATCTATAGAATATGCAGAGCTACTAAAACATTGCCTAACAACTGGCTACCTTATGTGGAAGGATGAATTATACATACAAGTAGATGGAGTTGCAATGGATTCACCCGTTTCCCCCGTTGTGGCTGATATATTCATGGAGGATTTCGAGGCTCGAGTCCTTAGCTCTACTCTAATAAAACCTTTAATATATAAACGATATCTCGATGAAACCTTCACAATGTTAAATAAAAATAAAACATCGGTTTTTTTGAACTACAATAGTTCTATTAATAGCAAGATTCAGTTTACTATAGAATTAGAAGCAAATAATTCTTTAGCTTTCTTTGATATAAGTATATTCATTACGAATCCTGACAATACTTCGGGACATACTGTTTATGGGAAACCCACACATACGGATAGGCATTTCAATGGGAACTCACACCACCACCTTATCCAGTTAGCTACCGTTGGCAAATCTTTGTTTCCGAGAGCCCAAGAGCTTTGTTATGCTGACCATCAAGAGACCGAGTTGCAGCATGTAAAACGTACTCTCACCGCCAGCAACCTGCCCGTGCCTCGCCAGCAAGAACCATTCGAAGCCACCCACATTTGAGAAGGGAGTTACTGACAGAATTAGACAGAATATTGTAGGTGGTAGATCTTAGCTGTGATCAAGTTATTGCAGCTCGAACATGGGCTGGCTCAACGGGAGAAGTATCACCCTCTCACAGAAAAACAGCATGAAGTAGTCTTTAATGGCTGCGTTTCGTCTGATGAGTGAGAGAGCCGGTTGCCCTATCCCTGTTCCCACCCTTTCCTACCCCTCCTCTTTTACCTCCCTTTGCCAGTTTTACTTCCCCCTCTTCACTAATCGAGGGTGGCAACACATCCGCAATTCTATGATGCGGATGTTCATGGGCGAATGTACTACGTCCATCAGATAGTCCGTTTGCTCGGTTGCCCCCATTAGCATAAAAAAAAGATTAGGCAACATCTTGAAGAAGGTTTCGGTCAAGACTTTATAAAAACCACACAAGAAACTGAGCCAATTCTCGAGATCTATTAAGAATACCATTTCCTTACAACAAAGGGGTGTATACAAAATCGATTGTGACTGTGGCTTGTCATAAATTGGACAGACAAAGAGGAGCATCGGTTGAGGACAAACCAGGCTAATTTCAGGCTACATTCGGTTTGATATACCAGAGATCTTCGCTGGTGAAGACAGGTTCATACGAAGACTAATCC
The DNA here is from genome assembly GCF_018135715.1 of Danaus plexippus. NCBI lineage: Eukaryota > Metazoa > Arthropoda > Insecta > Lepidoptera > Nymphalidae > Danaus > Danaus plexippus. The sequence continues at coordinate 4,796,810 of NC_083541.1, forward strand.
GCGAGGCTATTGAAATTAAAAAAAACATCTATATTTCAAAAGAGCAGTTGGCTGGAATCTATCCAACACCTGGGCCCCCTGGGTCATTAAAAACATAAAATCCCATGTCCACACCGCACACCACAAGACCTTGGGACACAGTTAGTGTATTTTGCAGGTATCTGAAGAGATACGCAAGAAAATTAAAAAGTCGTTGGCAGTAGATAATAAATAATAAAGCCAACAAGAGGCAGACATCCATCTCGTCTGCCCGTGATCACGGTTGCTGCAAAGTAACCGAAACTTCGGGAGTATGTTGTTAAAAATAATTATAAACGCGGAGTAAATCTGAAAAATATTAGACCCATTTCAATGATTACTCCCGAAAACCGTAGATCTCATCATTGGTTATATGTTACTTATATTTCGAAAATGTGAATTACTTAAAAAGTTCTGTAAATAAATATACTTTGTTTTGAAAAATCTTCACAACCATCATATATTTAGAAAGAAAGTACAAACGATATTATTTTAAACCGTTATAATACTGCCAAGATACATTTTTAGCAATAAAGTACAGAGTAAGTATAAGTTAGAAAATATATAAAAGAGGATTTCAAGGCATGTAGCAGTGTAGGTACGTAGATAATAGGACGGACGAACTCTATATAAAATATTTACATTCGGACCAAAGACCGACGACTCACACTAAAAATCCGTAGAAAATTTATCAGTACAAAGTTACCTCATCATTTTAGACATGCATTAAATTATTCTTCGGAGGAACATTATTGAATATTAAATTTTATTTAAAAGCAAGAAAAGTTCTCAAAGGCTTTAGTTTCGTCGTTGATGGCTGTATGGAGTGGATTTTTTTAAATCTCTTTTCAATTTACCTTCACCCTACACCTAACCGTTGTAAAGGGCTGAATTAGGGTAGTTTCCTTTTTGTGTGTATTAGCATAAAATGTGCTCGGTCCGGTTTAACCACAAATCTTATATACGTATAATATGTAAATGGCTTTTCCATAGTTTTTCTATAACAATATATGTGTCTAATAATATAAATAAAATATATTTAAATTTAATTTATAGAATAATGTTCCACTTCATCAATTATATATATTTTGTAATATTTTATTTATACTCGTTTTGATAACTAAGTTTATTAATCAAGGTACAAAATACAAAAGTAATCAGTCTTTGTTATTTAAGCATGGTATAATCTAGGTATGTTATAACTTAAGCTATCTCTAGATGAGTTTGTTTATACCTTTCTTGAATATAATAACAGTATAATATTTATATTCATTACAATTTGTTTCTGCTGGATATAAAGTACCTTCATGTATCTTCTTCCTTTGATGTATTAAAGGCGCTCTGTTCACTGTAAGGTAGAACACCAAACTCAATAATATGCTTGGCGTTCATACTTAGAGTGAACTGAACAGCCAATATTCTTCTTCAATCTTCGTAATTCTTCATAAGTCTTCTCAACTATCATATCATATCTATTATGTGAAAGCAAAAACATACATGTCTTTATATTTAACTGATAGTCCGTCTGCTGTTTATGGAAAACTAGAACAAGAATTTACTTCATAATCGTATACCATAAATACAATAATACATAGTATGTAATAAAACATAACGAAAACATTGGTTTTTATATATTTAGAATAACGTCTTTTAAAAAACAAATAGGAGAAAAATGAAAACATGAGGTGGTAATGAAACACAGCTCTCCGAGAACGTTGAAGGAGGCAGTAAGTTTTTAAATACTCTTACATTGAACGTTATTATATAATACTTAAAGTATCTTATTATAGGACATACGACTTCAATTTAAATTGATAAATTTAAAGAATTTAAGCTACAACATATAGTAATACGTTATATTAAAAAAATGCAACAATAGCGGGATTTGAATTGTATGCTCTATCTAACTTTAGCGATGAATTGAGACTTTTAAAATATTTATACATTCATATCGGAATAACTGAATCTTGCAGCAACAATCTTTCAGCGTAAAATAGCTTGAATGTTCAAATAATAACTTTGGTTTTCCACAACAATAACATGCATTAAAAATAATATTGATTTTTATTGTTTGCTTTTTTAATATGCATCGGTGTTACCATATGCTAATTTAATCACAACTACATCAGTGCCCAATTGCCATTAATTAATAATTATTATTCATTGTTTTTAATAAGCCGTTGTTACTGTTTATTATTAATTACTACATGCATCTATAAAACTAGAAATAAGAATTAATGTGATATTCAGAAACTAACATTCGATTTTCATTTCATTAATGGGGATTAAAACTTTATGAGAAACGACTTGTAGGAACTTGATTAATTACTTTTTCAAAGAATCCGAGTAGAGTTGCAAAAAATATTACCTTTTGCAGGTTGTTATATAAAAAAAAGTTGGCAAATAAACTTTTTCCTATTACCTTGCCTTTTTAAGAGTTAGGTTTGTGATAAAATTAAATTTAAACAGCATTCACTAATCGTTATTAGAAATATCGAATTGGACTTATCTCTATCTGCATGCATCCTACATACACATATCTATATGCGTCATACAATTAGATGATATTTGACAAAACAACTTTAGGCAAACAGAGAGCCGTTTACAATGAGATTACAATACAATCCCCGAAATGTCAAAAGATCCGCGACCCGCGTACGAAAATACAAAGGAAATATTAATTTCCGTTTTTGAAAAACATTCACGTTTCATGTGCATCCGTTAACAAGATATCATTACTGTTGACTCCTGTTTATAAATCAGAAACACAAATATAAAAGTAGTACAGTGTCATTTTTAAAATACTTAATACATAGATATACAAAATAGATTACATAAGTATTTATAATTAAAATTATATAAACCACCTTATTTTATATAATGCATTATATGTATAATTACAATAAAATTTAGGTAAACAGATACTTTTGTATTTTAAAACTGGTTCAATTTAAAAATACTAACTATTATACTCGTCTTTTCGATATTGATTTAATTCAGATATATTTACAAATAAGGTCGTTTTTGCGTTCACTGAATAAATGATCCGTAGCACGGCAGGCGGTGGAAAGGGAAATTTTTATGAAGTTCGTGCTTTATCATTCCATGTAAAGGTTTAATTAATATTTCACTGTGTGTTTTGGCTCTTTGCAAATGTAAACCCAAAGCTTTGCTGGATTTTAATTTGTTATTTCGTTAGGTTTACGCTGTTATATATAAAATATATTAAAGTTGCGATATCATTCTATTATTCTCTACTTTTATTTACTTCGAATGTATATATAGAGAGATTTAAGTACTTGCAAATAGATGGTATTATTGCAAATAACTTTTATTGCTTAAAGAAATTTATCAAGCATAAAATAGGAGTTAAAACAAAACTTATACGGGTGGGTAAATATATTATGGATGCCAGGACGCGGCAACAAACACAATTTAGTTTGACACGGTCCAACTTTTTCCTTTAAGCCATGATACGTATCTTGAGCTTACACAATTGGATGAGAAAGAGAGAAAACTTTTATTATATCAAACAGCAAACACGAGTGTAAACAAAATATAAAAAAATATATACATATGTATTACCTCATAATAATTTGAGAAGCATACCAAAAAAAGAATCGCTAGGAAAATATGATACAATCCAATTACTTTGATATTTTTAAGTTGGGTGTTTAATTAACGAATTAAAAAATAATGTATTTACATGTGTGATACAGAAAAATTTTAACATATTTATTTTTTTAACTATCATAACAGAATTTTAACGTTATAATATTTTCTTATTGTAATTTGAATTAACTTGTAGCATATAGACTAGATTTATTACTAGACTATATTAACTAAACTACATATTTACGTTTCAGTGTTATATACAGAAAATAACTGTTCCATATATTAAATATATATAAATATATATTTTATGCTCAGAATTTCAATTTTGTAGTTTCGTTTCATTTTTAAAGCCAATATATTAATTAATTGACAATATATTAGACACTATCGTCGGAGGTACGTTAGTAGACTTATTTCTGGAGAACTCTGAACATAATTTCATAAAATCCCTAACGAGAGTCATAAAATAACATTGTTTTTAATTTTTTTTTAACTCACAGTCTTTATACCAATAAGATAATAAAAAGTTTCATAAACTTCAATGGAAAATGACAGTCAAAGAACAAATGTTTATCATTTTTCATGTGAAAAGAGAAAAAGTTTCTAAGAATCTGTCGAACACACAATAACTAAGACATTCCTTTGTCTAATAATTTAAAAATATCCTTTATATATAATTGACAGCTACCTTCACAGCGGTTTAAATATTAAAGTTGGCGGCCCTATTCGAGGGATTCGGATGGGGATGAGCCTTAAAATGTTTATACTTTTCTGCGGATTGGGATCCAACCAGGAAAAGGGGGAAATTGAGTTACCTTGCATTTAATTTCACGGATGCTGATTCCAGGGTCCTTTGTCAACCTTTAGACATTGATGGATCATGAATATTTTATAGAAGCCTTTCAGATATTACTTCTGAATGTAGTCGAAAATTTACTGGTTATAGTCCAATTTGTTGCAAAATTAACTTTAACTTCATTAATAAAAAATTGTGAATCCGCATAACTATTATCGTTATAAGGGATACGAATAAATTATTAAAACGTTATTTAACTATAATTAAAATATTAAAATTCCATAAATATAAAAATATTATAGTTTTAATATTCAATATATAATGAAAACATATTATACGTACGTCACCTAATACAACAGACCTTCAGCCCTTCAACATGTTTATTCCATTTTAGGCTGACAGTTATCGAATACACAGGCATCTGATTGAAAGCACAATGGCGGTATGAGAGAAAATCTAAATTATATAACTCTTCGGGCCGTTTTTTTTTTTACTTTAATTCGGCTTTACTATATGGTTCAATACTTTTGTGTTGAGTTGACAATCAGATTGTTTAATATTATGTTTCAAAAAAGATACTTTTATATAAATTATTAATAAATCAATCAACAAGCGGAACAAGATCATAATTTTAATAAATATAGTAACTTAAAATGTTGTATAATCTCGTTAACCGAGCACTAATTTCGCCCGAAGCCTCGGGGTAGATCTCCATTTGAATGTCACTAAATTTGAACGTAATTATTCCATTTTGGGAATTTTGGAACATTTTGTGAGAAACGTAACGATTCGTTGACATTTTATTGTGTCAATTAAGAAGAAAATTGGAACGCACCTTGTGGATTCGCATTTGTTAATGCTTTTATAATACTCTTTGATCTTGGTTAGTTTGATTTATTTCGCAGATTATGTGTTTCGAGATTATTTTCATAAAAAAAATTATAAAGATATATTATTATGCTCAGGTTGAATAATTTTATTTATCTAATTAAGACGTCGGAGTCATTAGTAAGCAAATAATCTCGTATTGTTTTAAAGGATTTGATAATAATCTAAATACCTATCAAATAAAAAACAATAAATGTTATTTGATAAATTTATGTATTCGTTTTTTAAAATCTCATTTCAACTTTTCCTTTATAACTTGCTAAAAAAACTCCGCTACAAACTAACTACAGCTTCCAATAAACTGACTGTCGTTGACGTTGTATTACATTTTTCATCTTTCAAAAGCTTGTTCATTTTTTCAACTTTGTTTTTAATTTCAGACAATTTGTTCTGTTTTAATATCATTTAGGACATAGCATCGGATAATGAAATGGTATTCATTCCTTACTAATTAATAATTACGTTAGCACTCGACTTAACTATATGTAACAGCCACAAACCTTGCATATTAATGGGTCCTTTTTTACCATCAAACCTAATTGGTATTGCTAGATGTTTGTATAAATAATGGCAAGTAAATAAAAGTTCTCATAGTTCATATATACCTGAGCAAGCTTGAGGAGGCAAAGGGAATATGAGGGTAGTCGACGACTTCCGCCTGGCGACAGCACATCCAAGCGACTGGGGTTTGAAGCTGCGAAGCTGTTGCATGAAGTCACTGCACTCCATCAGCGCCACGTCCGCGAAGTGCAAATCGCAGAGAATCTGATTCTTGAAACGGCGAGCACGTTTCTAGAAAATATTTTAAAGTTAATTTTCATTATACGATCTAGGAAAACTGGTTTCAATTTGTTTTTATGTGGTTAATTCAACTGTCATATTTTAGATGTAGAATTCTTCATTGTAATTACAAAAAAACAGATTGTTAATAATAATTTGGTACATGACACAAAGGAAAACAATACGTTTAGTATTTTTACAGATAAAATAAACTTTATGAGCTTTAGTAAAAGATTATGACTGACACACGACCTTCTTTCTGAAACATTATCTTTTCCAGTACAAAAGTTCCGTAAACAAAGAGGACATTGAAATAAGATATCTACTTTAATATGTCAACCCTTGTCTTACGAAATCAGAGAAAAAGTCTTCAATGTATATACTAATATAAAAAATAACATTTATATTTTAAAAAGGAAAAGTTATAAACATCGAAGGTTTACTTGTTTAATTGCTTATGATAATAGTTAAATAAAAAAAAATATATTTTAATAGTATAATCACGCGATGGTAGGATTGTATTGGTTACACTGTGTTAGATTGTGTAAAATTTTACGACCTCTGATTTATGTGACGTGTATATAATTTGTGGGTCTAATTACAGCTGTCATTTACTTGTGAGGGATGACAGATGTCTGGAATTGTGAAGAGAAACTATGTAATTGTATTAAACTTTTGTAATTTTAATGATTTGAATTAGGTATAATCTTTTAACACAGATCGTTAGACGTTAAGTTGTATAGATTGGGTGACGTAATGATAGTAATAAAGCTTAAATTTATCCGCAGAGATTAATCTATTTACATGCAAAGTTTGATTTAGCTAAGTAAGTGACTATGTTCAAAATAAATTAAGGCAGATTTAAAATGTGCAGATGTGTTTACGTTTTAGTAAAAGAAACCACAGGGAATACTTTAATATGTGTGTTTATTTTTTTTCCTTTTTTTAAAGCGTTAAAAGATTTGCCGCTCCATTACACATAATCTGCTTCGATGTTGATATTTGAACACATTGTTTTATATTTCACAAAAAATATGTCCATATTTTTTTATGGACTTAGGCCAGAAACTTCTAGTATTTATAGTCTTTAGTTTTATGAGAAATTGCTGAAACTTTTTTGAACACACCTTTGAAGTTTAAATTATTTTTTTCTATATGAATAAAAAAACGAAGTACTTTTATTGATGTCATATAAAAAATGATGTTAAGAACGAGCGTTTTATGGTGGAAGTTTGAAAAACTAGAATGATATCAGCTGAAAAAAATTGAAATTATCTATATTTCATTTTCAAATTTGATTCTAGGAAGTTAGGTACATAAAAGATTCGAATTTCATCTAAGAATAGGATACTATCAAACATTTAAACGCTTCATTATGTTATCGTAAAATTTTCAGTAAAACAATCGTTTCATAAGAATGTAAATAATAGAAAATCCTATTTAGAATATAATTCTCTGAAAAGAAATGGCCATTTAACTGTAATTACATAACCTTCCCCTGAACACGCACAAAGCTATTAGGGATCTGAAAGGAAGACATTCAATGCTTGCTCCAATAAAGGGTTCGATATCAATCAACATAATTGGGATGTTTTTCATTCCAAGCATGCCTTTAAGCAAAACTATTTTGATGTTATTCACTTGCTTATATGCTTATAATTTTATATAATTATCAAAGTGTATTTAGTTACTATTAGTCAAGTGTATGTTAAACCTGTTTTCCTTATTATAGCTTACAAAATCAGAACAATTAGAACTAATCAGTCTAAGGGAAGACAATAAACCTTACTATACTTCAGGAAAGTGATTGTTTCGCTTTCATGCCACTGTAACTGGCTTCATTGTGGTTCCCTTTGATTAATTCCGCTGAAGAAAACCTTTGTAGGTGGGTTTGTTTTATCCTGATATATTTCTTATACTTGTGAAACTGATAGTTCTTTCAAATACAAATTGTATTTGCGATATATAACATTTTAATTATCTTTAAATTTTGTTCTTCCTTATTAAGTATAGAATTTTTCACATGATTTTTATGGGGGAGTATTGAATTCAGTTGAATGATTCACTATGAGCATGTAAACTATAACGTTAAATTAAAAGTGAGTCTGTTAGTTGAAATAGGCAAATATTTTCTTAGGCGAAGCACCATTGGTCCAGTTTTCGGACATTTACTTTGCAGTTTCAGAACCCACTCGGAATTGGATTACTTTCCGATACACTTATTTAAATTTACTAGTTTTGTTGAATTTTATTTTTTATAACTATAGATTAATAACAAAAAAAATTTAAACGAATTTTTTTGACAGAAATTATAAAAATTGATAAAGGAGCCCCAGTAATAAAATGTCTTAAATATTCAGAGCGATGTTAAATTGTAATTAATTTGGAAAACTCAATATACACAAAATGTTCCATCTACTTCAATTATAAGATAGGTCGATATGACATTTTGTATCGGCTGAATTTGTTACAAGAACATCTTATTACCAGAGACAAAAAGTATATACCTTATTTTTTTTTATTATTTATATCTATAAGTAAGTATGGTTTTTCAAGTTTTGGAATTCCTTAAAATGTATTTATTTGATTTTAAACAACTGCATAAGAAACTACAAATGACGTCAAAAACATATAAAAGTAGCAATTTTCTAAAGCATTGTTAATTTTTTTTTCCCAATTCCTATATCTAGGAACTACGGAAGCTTGTTTTTTTTTTAATAATAAAAGTTAAATGGTACACCCGTTTGTAATTCTCAAATCGAAAATATTATTTATCATTCAATTCTAGCAAAACGATAGGAATTATTTGTACTGTTATTATTTCAAACCACGGATTTTTTCTATGTAACGAAACTTTTCTTTTTAATATAACTTCTGTATCGAATCTGGACTTTGTAAGTGCAAATTACTTCCAAGCCTTTGATGAAGGATACTTTGACAGTCGATAATGTTGCGCAAGTTACGGTTACTGCCAATGGCTGTTCTGATTGATAGCTTCATACACAGTTAAAAGGTTTTCCCGGCTCTTATAAGTAAGTTAAAATAGATTAATATTTTCCTCTTACATTGTTGTGATCTTTAACGTACTTGTGTTATTTTTAAACATTTTTATTCATTTGAGGTGGATGGGTGGATCGTAGCTGCATCGTAGCTTTTAAACGGACTGACCGGTTGGAAACGAGTTTTTTTTATATGAATGCCAGTTCATGTCAGTTCATGTCAGAATGCATGTCAGTGTTCCAGTAATATACGAATATTAACTCTTTTCCAAAATGCTGGGTGGTATTTTTTTCGTATGATTATAAAATAGTCTATTATGTGCTTTACACATATTAGTATAATCTTTTGGTAATGCGTAGGTTTTTATTTTTATTTTAAAATTACGAAAAGACTATTGTGAGCAATCTCTATGTTTATTCTAAATTTACTATGCGAAATTTTTGTTAATTATTTATTTATTTAATTTAACATACAAAAACATGTACCAAATTAAACTAAAGAAAAAATAACCGGCATTTAGTTTGTTCGTTGTTTTAGTCGTCTTTATTTATAACGTTACATATTAGTTAAAGAAATGGTTATGCAATATTTTCCTTATTCTTTAGTTCACTGAAACATTACGTGGAACGAAAATGTAACCTTTTAGATATCGGTGTAAGGGTACGGAAACAGAACCATTCATACTGCTCCGATACGGAGGTTTGATATGTCCTTCTGATATCTATACCGGTGTCTTTTTAGGAGCTTTTTAAATATAACAGTCTAACATCATATCTGGCAACATAAAAGGAATCAATACTGACTTGGAATTCTTTCAAGATATTGTTGTTTTTTTTTTATGTGTATTTTAATTCGTAAGCAGTAATTATTTTATGATGTACAAGATATTTGTCTCTTGGTGTAATTACCAAATTGAGAAAATGTTTCAACACAAAAATCAAGACACATTGCGTTAATAATTTAGTAAATATACTCATTCCTTTCCTCATTCATTATTTTGATGGGTTTAAATTTATTTCTTAGCAAAAAATATTATGCACTTACTTGATTTGGTCCGGTGAGATTCAACCCGCAGGAGTTGCAACGAAGGCATTCCTCGTGATAATGGTTGTTGTCGTACAACGGGGATGGCTCTGTAATTTCGTTTCTTTTAATATGATTCATCCAAAACAGAAAATTACAAAAGATACAAAATATTAAAAAAACTGTTATCTTATTTAAATGTAGTGGCTAGCATCGTCCAAAAATGTAGAAATTTACGAAAGTTGAATTCAATTTTCATATACGAGATTAATATTAATGACAGTTCTAATTCTAGAGTTATAAAAACAAGACATCCAAGGAAGTAATAAATTATGTAATAACAACAAGATGCAAGATGAAACTACAACAAGATTTAAGCATCTTGTTATTAAATCTATTGTTCATTTAAGTCAACTGGAGGTCTTTAATAATAATTATGCTTTGAAGCAGAATATATTACAATTTTAATCTTAATAACATACACTTAGAGATTAGTTTTGAGGTTTATATTTAAAATTGATTATTAACTATTAGTTGGATGAGAACGTGAAAGAAAACTTGATTTTTTTAACTTTTAAGTAGAGATTGTTTTGTTTTATTACTAGCAAAAAGGTCTCCCTTTTATTTTACTGAATATAAAATATGTTATATGATACAAAATGTGTAACATCTGAATAGCTCAATTTTATATAAGTTAGTAAAAATTGTATCGATTATATAAAAATATCCTTTGTTATGTAAAATTGTGAATCAAAACGAATCATTTTATTTTGATCCTTGATTTTTTTAATTATTCGAGTCATGTTTACAGGCTTACGATTGACTAAGCTTTAAGGATTTGAATCCCATTTAATATGAATGTTTGAAAAACACACTCACTCACAGAGAATGTATGTGCCAAATTGCTCGCCAGCAGTGAAAGTGAAATTTTCTTGGCCAGTAGCCAGAAGGGAATATTAGTGGCGTTGGGTGGAATGCCAAATTGCCAGCCTTTGAAACTTCAAAAAATTTTTTTTGTTTAATTTAATTAATATATATGAACGGTATATATTTTTAATATATAACAGCATTTTTTTTATTTGTTTTTAGAGTTCTATCCACATTAAGAGCTATATGATCTATTATAATATCAATCATTCCACGTACATAATAAAAAACGTACAATTTTATTGAAGTATTAAAATAAAGTAGGTCATAATTAAAACGATCGCAGGCAGTAAAGCGGGCAGTAAATACGTATTTCCATCTTTATGAGTCCCTACAATACAGGACGATAATGTTTATTTCAGTTTCCTTTAATATTAAGGTCGTTTACCCAAACAAAAATGTAAGCTCATTAGTATTTTTATTAAATTTTCTTTATCTATTTTTATGTTGTTGAATCGTATCACTATATTTTAAATTAAAGTTAATGAACACATACAGGACACTAAATTGTTGTAAGAAATCTGTGTGCTGTTAAAACCTGAGTTAGATTTTAAAATATGTATATATATTTTTAAAAGCAAAAATTATTTTAGAAATATCGAAATTTATTGAAATGAAATAACTTTTATATGATATTTTTTTTTTATTTATACATTTAACATTTATACAACGATTCATAAAATATAGAAACGTGGAACTTTTATAACTACAGACGTACATAAATTTGGTAAAAGATGGGACGAGATAAATATTTCCAAGTAGATACGATAGTAAATATTGAGACACAACTATTAGATGGTATTTATTAGAGTTTCAGAAATTTTCTATCTACTATTATAATCTATTTGAGCGTCCTGTTTTTTGGTTTAATTGCTTATAGTTCTTGTTTCTGGTCTATTTAATAAAACCTCAACCAACGTCATCAGTACAGGACGACATGATGCCAATACGGAATCAAATTATTTATATACTCTCATATTCAGTAAATTATTTGTGCTTATTATTATTGGTATTTAATAAATTATTTGTGCGAAAAATTTATAGTGCTTTTATCTGAATGTCTTAAGTACAAAATATCTTTTGGCGTACGAAAAGCAAGATTTTAATGCTTCCCAGCCTTTATAACATTTATTACATTTTTAGTCAAAGGGAAATTATAGCCATTAGGGTCACGGGCGTTTGTCAATATTAAATATCTTTCACGATAGTTCTTAAGGAGCCCAAATTTCAAGAAATTTTTCGATTCAACAATTTAAATGTAGATATACAAATCCAAAAGGTATATATATATATATGTATGTGTTGTATAAATAATCTTCATAACTATGATATTGAGAATAATTAATTAATAAAGTTGTTAGCTACTACAATTTTGTAATAACTAAAATTTATATTACGACTGGAATAAACATTTTTTTAAACCTAATTTCCTTTGAAATTTTAAAAACCTTTAAACAGATAAATATTTGAGTTTTTTATTGGCACTAGTAATAACGTTATTCCATTGAATCGTTACTCAATTGCTGTTTAAAAAATTATTTACTTACCATAGTTCTCCACTTTTAAACTTTTAGTATTCTCCAGTTATTATTATTTAAAATAGTTTTTGAATTTGGCGTTTTTTTTTCTAATATTTATATAAAAATCGTTTTTATTTTTCACTCGCAGGAAGAATCGTTCATTAATCACAATTTAACACTGTCCCGTAAGCTATTACAAAGTCACTTATAATTAAATCGAAAACAATTTTTATCAAAAGCCAAAAAAATTATAATATATAAGATATATCCCGGTAAAATCTACGTTAAACTCCTTAAATTAGTTTTTATTCGTTGTAAAATCAGCGTAAATTGATGTTGGTCTACAAATATTTACTCGTAATTTTAGGCTGTCAATATAATGTTGAGGTTATTCGTTGTGTACGGCACGTCACTTTCGTTTTAGTAAACATGGCAGCGTTAGTGGGCAACAGATGACAGGGCGCGGGCGAACGAACCTGCGCCTGGCGTTCGTGTTCATCTCATCTCGCTACCGAGCTCCGAGCGGACGTTCTGCTACTTTCAAATGCTAGCTGACAGTTACGCGTCCTCCCTATACAATCAGAGGGCGCCACGGCACTTTTATTAAAGAAGCCTCTCTTAGTCCTTCACTCCGTCGATAAAACAGTCATCACATGCAGCTAGAAAGAGATGTAAAATCATCTCGCGAATCGATTGGCTGATGAAAATGGGCGGGGAACAAGCACGTGGCTGAAGCTTTTGTAACCGCGAGAATAGTTTGCATTGTTGTATTTCAAATTTTAATTTTTCACATTCTTTTAGAATGGTTAATAATATAATTTGATTTTTATTAAGTTTAAATTATGATTATTCATGTTTATGTCTATTTGTTTTTTCGAAGGATAATATGATAGGATAATATGGCGAGAAGTATGGATATGTAGGATATATTATAATCTATGAGTTTGTGTTAAATACCTATACTTATAAACATCTACTTACCAGTTTGTGTACTGGAGTCAAAGAATGTACTCGTAGTTTCTACCGTCATGGTACCAATAGTGCCATCGAGTATTTGTGTTGAAGAATCTCGGCGACCACGAGCACGCATACAAGCGTCATCACTCTGGGAGCTTTGTCTTCGAAAATTACGACATCGTATCATTTCTTCTGTTGTAGATTGACGTCTAAAACCACGTGCTATCAATATCTCTTCCGTGGTCGATTGTCTTCTAAACATCGTTCTCTCAGGAGGTCGTGCACAAGGGCTTGGATCTCGGCTTGAACACGAGCTCGACTCAGGACTTCTTGCTCGACCAACTCTGGCACATGAAGCTTGGCGTCTTAGGCGACTTCTTCGACGAGCGGCTGATGGGCTAAGTTCACCACCCCCTGCGCGATCAGGACTCAACTGGTTTCTTTCCCTTTTTGGCCGTGCTGAGTCAGGACTTAACGAGTCACGTCTGGCTCGGCCTGCATCATCCGGTTCCAGAGTAGGTCCGGAATCTCTGCGACGGGTTCCAGGTGGACCAGTGGGGTCATCAAAAGCAGTTGCTTGTCTTTGTAATCTGCCTAATCTTCGTTCTGGACTAGCCGTAGCTCGTGAATCTCGTCTAGCTCGACCACATTGGGTGGTAGAATCTCGCCTGCCACCTAATTGTGGAGGTGTTTTTCCACCAGGAGTAACTTGAGTACCCTGTGCAGACTGGGTAGCCTGAGTGGCTTGAGTAGTCTGTGTTGCATTGGATGTGGGTACAGTTGGTGAAGTTGGCGAAGGTGTAACTGCTGATGTGATAATTGTTGGCATAGTCATTGGTGGGCATTCTCCATCTGAGCGACTTGGCTCGTGCACTGTTACTACTGTCACAGAGGGTGGATGAGTTGATGGACCAGGATCGGATGATGCATCTACGAAAGATGGCGGACCCGGTGTCGGTGGAGAACCTCGTCTCTTTTTGTGAGTGGCGACTATACGCGGTGGGGGAGTCGCTAAGGAATCACGTCGATGTCGGTGACCATCGACCGAATCACGCCGATCTTTACCATCTCCAGATCCTCTTCGTTTAACCCTGCGTTCTCTGTTTGTCATTACAGCTATAGAATCTTTGCGATCTAAGCTGTTGGGAAAATCTGTTTTAAAATCATGAGGGACAGCTCTGGAATCCCGGCGTTTAGACACTGAGGATTTAATTCCAGAATCCGCTGACGATTCGCGTCGACGACGAGGGGGTGGTTCATGTCGGGCCCAAGGTAAGGAGCGAGCTAAGTCTGCCAATGTCTCTCGTCTGGATAAGGGAGCTCTTTGACGTCTGGGTGCGCTGCTCCCACCACCCCATTCGCGGAGTATGTCGGTAAGTTGAGCAAGCGACGAACGACGACGGCGGGGACCACCTATGAAATTAAACATATTCGTACGGTATTTATCATTATAATATTTTTATTTGCATTTCTCGTTTGCATTGAAAACATAGAAACATTGCTGGTGAAACATAAAATTAATTATTTCAAATGTAAGCTTTGTAATCAGTTTTAGTTTATTTCAAATGCAACACAATCTTTTATCGTTTTTTTAGTTTATTAAATAAAACTTTACCCCTGGGTTGATCTGAGACATCGGGCTCTGGTGGTGATAAGCAACACACTTGGGCTGCAGAATCCCTGCGGTTCCCAAGCCGCTGTCTGAGGGTAGATTCTTCCAAATTGGATCTTGTGAGTTCGTCCCATCCATTCCCTCCTGCCCATACCAAACCAACTTGGTGTGATAGTATCGGTAAATTGCAGACGAAGCATATCGCCGTCATGGTCCTGTTAAGAATAAAATTCTTAAATAAATCGTTTAAAACAGAAAATGCGCACCGCCAAAGTCTGGTACAATCTTTGGCACCAAATAATTCTTAGATTAAGATCAGTTAAAACTCACGCTTTGTTGTTATGAAAATGTGTGAATGGAAACATGACAAAGAACAACGATCTACTCCGCGTACAATGAGTGAAGCCACATATCACGTCCTTGTTTCCACATCATCGGACTGATAACTGAAGAGGCGACTCGAAATTAAGTAATAACCGCTCCTATGCGTGACGACATGGGTAATATACCAATAAACTATTGATAAAACACTCACATATTAATTCTGAATGTGCATCTTTATTATCGTAGACCAGATGTTTATGGCGGTTTGAAAGGGAAATGCTGAAATATCTGAGTTTCAATATTGAAAATATGGTACTATTGATTTATCATCATCAGGTTCCACAAATTTAAAATAAATACTAGTTAAGATAAATAGAGTTTTCGGTTTTTGTCATATTTAATTTTAATATTTTTAACACTAAAATTGATAGCGTAGGCTGATGTTTAAAGTCTGAAAACCATAACACAAATTTATGAATGGAAAATTATGATTAATAAAGTCAAGTTATGACATTGGCATTGGCACTTGATGTGTTGATAAGCCTATCTATTGGCTGTACGCCCGAACTATTTCCCGCCTTGATACATCTAAGAACGATTTTACATTGTAACAATATTTGATGAAATGGAAACTTACAATGTGCTCAATCGATTTGAAATTATCTGTTCAATGAGTTTTAAGCGTACGTAAACTAAACAAATACAATGTTGGCTTTATGAAGGCAAATGAGAAAGTCAAGTCCAATCTAACAATAACCTGTAACTTCATCGTGCTAGTGCGGTGAAAACCAATCTTATTTATTGACTTATGTTCATGTACTATATAAATTTATAGTAACGAATATTATGTGTGAAGAAAGTCCTGGCTAGACTACATAGTCTAAAAATAAGCATATCGTTTATCAATAACGAACTTCTAGTAAATTAAGGCTCTGAAATGTAAATGTCGTAACGAAGCTATATTTTTTTAATTTTTCTACTACTTAACTGTTATTTGTCGAAAATATAAAGTGCTTTTAAACTACGTTGATGATGTATCTATCTATTGCTTTTGAAATCTGTGGCTACAAATTAATGAATATTGGCTCTGTTATATAGAGTTTCCTTCTAACAAAACTAAATTAATGGTCTACTTAACTTACCTGTTAAGTTAGTAGAGAAATAATTAAAGGAGAATGCTACTTACGTCTAAAATTATCTATTGTTGCAATATACCTGGAAAAGCTTAGGATAGTGTAAAGCGAAATACTGTGTGTTTAATGTCTATGAGTGTTAATAGTCCTGCTACATAGATTTTTAATTTCTGAAAGACTATGAATTGATTATGGTGATAGTGATTGTGTTTTTAAATGATATTGTGTTTAAAGGATACTTAAAATTAGAGGCTACACTATATTAAAGCCACAAATCTAAAACTGGTATAGCTTATTTTAGATAAGTGACCAAACGTATTTGGGTAAAGCACATGCTAGGAATTTTTCGGGGACCTGTAATGCCGAAGACGAGGTGAGGGAGATTGCATGTCGAAAGCCGGGGCATGGGGTCTATCAGGGTTATTCGACACTCAATATCACATACACTTTGTACATCTGAAACAATAGGTTAATATTACTGTATTAATTTGTATAGTGTGTTTGTGTGTAACTTACGAAAAGTTAAGTGCTGAAGCCGATAGTAGCGACATGGAGTATGCACAATACTAGCTTAAACTAACGACCCTCTTAGGAAGTGTCATATTCACAGGTAGGTGGCAGCACATTTTATGAACTAAAGGCTTTTAAGGGATGTCTTTGATGTTCCGCTTAGAATATAGAGATGGCGTTACTAACCCAAGAGATTTTTTTTATTATTTAACCCGTGTGTACTATATATTATTGTTAATATTTTTGAATACTTCCTTAAAATAACAGAGTTAATTATGAGTTTAAATTTGTATAATAATAAATTTTCTGGACTTTGTTTTCATTGCGTATTTTCATTTCATTAATTTTAATACAATAATCCTAGCTCGAAAATGTACTGCTGTTCTTTTTAATTCCGTCATGTATGAAAAAACTGCTCTCATATAATGATTTTTAATCCTTATAGATGAAAGAAAATACTTTAATGCAGTAAGGATTTAATAAATGTGGTAATTATTTGTGATAGAAGGTTTTATGGCTATAACATTTCCTTAAAATTAGATTTATGTAGTGCCTATGGTTTAACAATTCGTATTATTTCAATTGAATAAAAAAATACACTTTTGTTATCTGTATTCTAGCGCCATTTTGTTATAGTTATGGAGTATATTTAGAAAATCCGGTTAGGACCGTTGATTATAATAATGGAATTTCGGTCCAACTATAACAACAAGGCTTTAAATTGCAAGAATCCAAAACTCCTGGTGTTAGTAGTATGCATAAAATAATATATAACAACTCGATATTATTTTTACTTTTAAAGAAAAAAGTGTGAATAAAACTTGCATTACTTCAGCTACCAGCAGATTATTAAATTAAATAATGGGTGAAATTTTCTGTTATGTTAAAAGTATTTCAATAAATTTTATTTTGTTCTAAAAGCTTTCATCCGGTTATATTATTCAAAGTATTCACTGCTCTCGTTATAAAATAATTCATACTCAGAAACCGAATAGAAGAAAATTGCGAAATTATATCAAATTCTAAAATCGTAAAATTTTTCAGTTTCTACATTAAATAACAGCGTATGAGATTGTTGTTAGTTTATTAATAGTCGTAACTACGGTGACAACGTTTATAAAATTAATCTAATCACCCTATATATATATATATATATATATATATATATATATATATATATATATAGGGTGATTAGATTAATTAATAAAAGTGATTTATTTAAATTAAATGTATATAAAGCTGTAAAAAAACTGATTGCGATTCGTATGTTAACTGGTTAGCAAGGAGTTAAAAACGTTGCTTTGGAAATTCAACCTTAAGTACTTGTTGCAACAGCGTCTCTTAACAATCCTCTCTTATTTATCCCACTTACCTTGACTTTTCTTCTTTTTTTACATTATTTCCTAAATCTATTGACGCATCTGAAACTTTTTGTGGCAACGATAGCTGTTTTCAACTAGAAGAACCCTCTTGATACGAATAGGTATATTTTTTTTGGCTATCATTTTATAATATTGGAAATATTTGCTATTTAACAGACAGCTAGCATAAGAAAAAATCTTAAAACATGCCAGTAATATTCATTGATAGACTGTAGATTGAATCGTAAAGACTCCGACTTGATTATAATTAAATATTAATTTATATTTTCAGCATAATTTCGTTTCCCATCTCCCGAATATGTATATTAAATATTATTAAATAAAACCAAAGCTCTTATTTCAATGTGTCTAGAGGCTGGATTTGCAACAATATTTACCCAGATTCCAACTTGCCAATTGAGGTTTCTGCGCTTTTCAATTTTACCCCCAGGTATTTTGCCAATTAATTCTCTTAGCTTCGTGAAAACGAAATAGGGGTTTAAAGATACAAAGCCTTTTCAATCTAAGCGGTTTATATAACTCGTTTGAATCTGTTAGTTTGATGTCAAACGATTTGGATAAATTAGGGAATTTTACTTTTGCAAATATTAATACTACTGAATTTAATGGGAAAATTATGATGGTTTATTCCATATTTTATGGTAGATTGTCGCGGCACCACTCGTCTAATTTTAATATCGCATTTTATTTGATATCAAATATTGACTAGTAATTTATAATATTTTCGTCAATGATTCGTCCTTGATCCAAAGCAACACTTTTGTATATCCATTTATGGTAAAAACGTATGACATAATGTTAAAATATAATTTTGAACGTAAAGTAACTACTACGGGTACAACTAAGATTTACTCCTGATTGTTTACAAAAATTAGCCTTCAATAAAGAACTGGGAACAAATACTTTTCATTTTCGTTCGTCCCGAACAAATGGCAATGTTGTCCAATTTAGATTGGTTTTTGATTGATGGGTACGGGCGAACTTTTAAATGAATTTTCGTGGGGTCCCATCCGAAGACTGAAGGGCGTTCTATTGTCTGCTAATATTTAGTCATATAACAACTGTATTTATTCAAATGAATGTCTTAAAACATTTTTAACGTTGATAAAAATGAAAGAATATATTATAAGACGTTTAACGTTTATCAATTTTACTGAAGAAAGTTCCAATATGAACAGTTTGTCATTCTTTCTACCCTTTTGCAAATCAAAGAGGGCTTGGTAAATGATAACAACAAAGAGTTTTCCTTAGTATAATGTAATAAATATTTGTTATTTATTATTATAATATAAGCCAAAACCGCAATTTAATGTTATGAAACACTAAATACCTATTACATTTAAAGTTTCTTAAAATAAAGAATTTGTAATTATAATCATAAAACTAAATAAAATATTTTTGTACTATTTGTATACAGAAACTCAGTTCCATCCCTTACTACCACTAGGTAGTAAGGTCAAATTATTCCAGAAGCGCCTGTAAGTCACCTACAGATAGCAAAAGCAATTTTGCGGAGATGAAAGGTAGGGAAATATTTGTAATTACCAGACTGTTTTAATATTCAACGGAAAAATTGATTTCTCATCATAACATTGTTTCAATATTAAGATATAATTTGAATTAGATGGGAAAGATTTTGTTTATATATTTAATACGTTTTCCATAATTAATGTACATTTCTTTAAATAAAATAATTATATAGATTTATAAATCCATATACAATGAAAGTAAAACAACCACAACGCTCTTAGATCATCATTGAATTCTGATGATATTTAAATTGAAGAAGTATTTCGTTACGAATTCCGTGATTCATTTTTGTTGTAATTTAGAATTATTGCTCTCCATATTTTTATGAGGAACACTCAAGCTGAGTGCTTCAAGTTTTTTAGCGAATACTGAAATTGTGTTACTTCCTTGGGACACGTCTTTGTTTTCTCAGTTCATTGAATGTTGAAGTTAATTACATGTCTTTGATCTTTATCTACGATGGAGGCGAATACAATAAAACACAACTTTGAACATTGTTATTTTCTCGGTTCCTAATCTCGTAACCATCAATTCACATTACTTCGATCAACTTAATGTTTCAGCGTTAAAAATCTTGGAATTTCACTTTACTTTAATGTACTGAGAGTTTAATAATGTTTAGCCAAAAAGTATTCAACGTGCCATTCGCAAAATTTAAATGCATTATAACAAATAATAATACAAAGATATTTGAAGATGAAATTGTAGGTATTTGTCTCTATTTTATGCTTAGAAATTAATAATATAATTTGAATGTCAAACCGATTTCAATGATTGCTTTCTTTGTTCACATAAACAGAAAGTTTTACTTCATACATATTGTATACAAATATGGTCTGGAAATAGGGTCCGCTTTTATGTAGGCAAATAACAAAACATACACAGGAAATATAAATAGATAGCTATGTTTAAACTAAATAACATCAATGCTTTATTTAAATGCGATCTTCGTTGTTTATTTTAGTATTCAGTATACACTGAATTATTTATTTACAATATAAAAATAACTTATTCATTATTATATTGGTCCACGAAACATTAATTCGTATTTATTAATATGCGTATTTAAATTAGTCTACTCGGATATAGAATTCAGAGGCTCGTTACGGGGAGATTGCTGCTCTAATTGGATCTTTAGTAACGTATGATCTATAACTGGAACAATGATTGCATAGTAACATACGTATGTTATCTATACAAAGTCAATTATCTACAAAACAGGATATTAAATATAAATCGGGATTCTGATTGTTTGGTTGTGGTTCTATAGAGATAATTGCATAAGATTAAAGTTTCCGAGATAAAAGCATTTCATGTTAATAAGAAAAAACTATTTTTAAGTAAATCTCCTTCGTATGTGCATCATATTTTTCAGATATTTTGTTTTTTTTTTTTTAATTTTGCTAAACTCCGAGGCTAAAATTTTTAAATTCTCTAAGCTAGATTCTCGAATTCTCAGAAGATAATTTAGACAATAAAATAGAAAAATAATTATGAGACGATATAGGACATTGTTTTTTTGTTTAAAACGTATAATAAATAAAACACAAATTTTCGGATTACTACGTGTTTTTTATTATTTTAAACTACACACACCCGACGTTTCGATTATTTTGCAACCGTAGTATTTAGCAACCTTGATCATGAGCAGATAAGATGAAAAAGAAGATAATTTTAAGGGAGTATGTAGTTTAAATTAAAAAAAACGCGCAGAAAACCGAAAATATTAGTTTTATTTTAATGAATACCGGCGTAAATCTTAGATCACCTAACGCATTATAAAATTATAAGGATATATATACATATATATATATATATATATATATAGTGTTCAGCTTAGTGAAACATTTACTTCATCTACAATATCATCATGAGTTTGTTGATAATTTAATAATTAGGATCAAGTAAGAAAGTTCAAGATACGAATATATTGAAGTCTTTTATTCGACAAGACGAGAATGATAAATATAAGATCCATGCAATGAGTTCAGAAATGCAGAACGAGTGGTTAGACATAGGAGATTTTTGCATCCCATTAGCACTTAAATGGCGCATCTTAATCCATGATCTGTCACCTGCATTGCTAAAATTCTATCTGAATGCTTTCAAAATGACTCTCCCAGATCAGAGTAATTAAGTAAGATGGGGTAAAGGTACAGAAAAGACTTGCTTTATCTGTGGGAAGTCAGTTGGAACTGCTAGGCATTTATTAGTGGGATGTAAGGTACTCCTGGATAGCGGTCAATACTCGCGTGGTCACGATAGGGTTCTGGAAATCATACGAGAAGCGGTTATTTCGTTAGTTAGGTAAAAGCGAAATAACCACAAACGAGCGCTCAGTAGGTTTTGTGAGAGAGGGCACTAGGGCTATAAAATCAACTGTCAAGCCTTACTCCATCCTTAAAGCGGCTTCGGATTGGACTATAATGATGGATACGGATGAAAAAAAATACAAAATCCCCGAGTATATCTGTGCGTCGGCCTCCAGACCAGACATATATAGACATATTTGGTATCATCATACAATAGGTTCTTTTCAAATTTGGTTAGGTAGGGAGAGGAGCTTGGATAGTGGAGGTGAGCGTTTGACGCGCGTTGGATAGGGGATCCTTAAACCTTCAACTGGGTCGCAAGTCCCAGGCACTGTTGAAGCTCCTCTCCTGCAACGCGAAGGACCCGGGACCCGCACGGTGAATCCATTCAATGCTAAGAGGTTTCGTCTCCTCTCGTTGCATCTAATAATCCTTGACTCTATTTATAAATATTGTTCTTTCGTTTAAAATGAACAAAGGGTTTGTTAGTTAAACAGCAAGCAAATAGTTCAATTGAAACAAAAATTGAGTTAGCTAGTAGAGGCCTTTTTCAAGCAGCATTAAAATTGTTTGGCTTTTACGTTACCTAAATTGAATAGCCACATTAAATAAAGAACTAAAAAATTTGCTCTCAGGTTAACAAATATTGTTAATATGTTTGATGTATTTTTGTTATTTATATAATTCAGTAATTCAACTGATTTGATTAAAAAAAAATCTTAAAAATAAAATATTGTTATCTGTTGTTATGATTTTAAAAACCACTTGTATGCTAAAGTTATCGATTGATTTTCAATAAATCTAAACATAAACAGAGCGTTTTAAAAAGTTATTACGAACCAGGCATATTTATTAGAAAATTAAATTTTATATACTGTTACCATGCAAGTTCCTCAAGAAAAATATTTTTATTCACATATAAATTATAAGAATACAATATTTTATTATTCTGCAATAATTATTTTGTTTTATAAATTAAATACTTTGGGAACACAAAAAAAAAAATTTATTTTGTTATGATAAATTGGAAAAAAAAAACTTTTTTACTTACTTACAATATTGACATTCCTATAAAATTTTGATAGATATTAAAATAATAAAGTTTGTCAGTCTCCAATATTTGTTTTTCTTCAATATTAATTTCAATTAAAACGGTAAATATTAGCTTATCTTTAATTATCTTTCATAAAATTATAGCCACAATAACCATTTTGTTGAGAGTTTCTAGTTTGCAATTTCAAGTATAAAATTATTTTTATTCTAAGTCATTAATAAATCATCTTTAAAAATAAAATGTATATGAGTTCTACAATAACAGCCTTAGTTTCACAGTTATGTTAAACTTTAACCTAAAACGTAACTATTGCCTCCAGTAATTTCTTCATTTCCAATTAAACATTAAGCCATAATTGTCATTCATATTCCATATAAGTTTGTATTCATCACGTGTCTTCAATTCTATATAAAAATCTACGAAATCGTAGTCAGATAACACACATGTTTTCGCTATCAATAATATAATTCCTTTTATTCAAAAAGTTTCTTGCACAAACTTTACAGCTGTTCCAAGTTTTAGTAAAGTCGGATTATCCCAGCTCAATACAAGCGATTGAAGAATGAAAAAGTTTAAAATTAAATATCTAATACTGCTTATATAAATATATGTATGTGTACATAGATTATAAATATTTTTATATTCTATACAAAAATCAAATAAATAGATTTATTTTGATACTTAACAGTGATATATGTTAATAACGAAATACATATTTGCGGCGAAACGACATTTAAAAATCAAATATGACATGGTGCTTCGAGATATATAATATTATTTCATTATAGGTGTATATGTAATTCGTGTAATACATGAATAATTAATTTAGTAAAAACATCTAAACCGTATGGTACTCTAAAAATTGATCAGAATCAGATGTTGAGATTTAGCTCAGTCTTTTATTTGACAGTACGTTATATCATATATATATATCGGCGCAAGCAGATTCAATGACGGATGCAACATGAAAATAACTGGCATCAATTATTATAACACCTTATTGGTCGTCGTTACTATTGTTAAAAGTAAAACGAAATCAAAGAGAATAGAACTATGTTTGAATTCTGGTTTAAATATGACGTCTGGACGCACGACAGCGGACTGCAGAGTTCAGCGAGTGCGAATCATAAAGAATGTGATTATGAAGAACCTTCGAGAAATACAAGAACATTTAGAAGAATTGAAGTTTTAAAATATCTGGAACATACTGAAACAAGTGACATTAGTGACGTCAGCGAGGCTGGCGTCCTGTCTTTAAAATTATGAATTTATAATAAATCCGATATATACATATTCAGTTATGCGTTTGATGTATTACTGATATGAATAGCTAAAACACACGGCTTCGCTTCCATTTATTTATTGTTTGTAACAAAATATATGTAACATTGAATTAAATTTCCCATTTCCCTTTGAGCTCTACACTTTGGTTTCCACTTGTGACATTCGACATAATTAGAACTGAACAGAATTATTTCAATTTACTTTGCTTTATACCGTAACATTTGCTCTGTTTCATTATATTCTAAATTGTAATCTATTTTAGATATAATAATTAAATATTAATTAAAAACTTAATTGCTTAAGTCTTTTATTGATGTTTCATTATTTTGATGACAATTGAAATGTGCTTTAAAATATCTATATCAAAAAATTAAATAAAAATAAATGCTTTTTATCAAAGAATATGTTTCAGTTTCTTAAATATAAAAATAATATTCAATATCTACTTTCGCCTTTTTCATTTACAATGTAAATTTTACATAATAAACATATCTCAAATAATGGGAATGACTTAGTTAATGACATCTAAGACTTTCGTGAGTTTTATTCATACCGTGATCACGGACATCTCGTCTGCCCGTGATCACGGTTGCTGAAAAGTAACCGAAACGTAGCGAGTATGTAGCTTTTTTTAAAAAAAAAAAACCCTCGTAATATATCCGAAAAATATTAGTTTCATTTAAACGACTTAGTTACTTTGACTTATTAGGTAATTTGGTCATATATCCACTTGAGGTGGCACATGTGTAATAAGAACGTATTTTGTCTTTTATTTTTATTTCACCTTTGTGACGCTAGTGGCATTGTGATTGAATTTTCATTTCATGAAAAGTAACGAGAAATTTCCTAGCCTTTGAATCTCACTTTGTGAACCGTTTTTTGGAAGATTCGACAAAACAATCCAGGGTGAATCAATATTGAAAAACAGAATAGAACTATTGTTGTTATAATATTGTAGCTTCAATTTCAAACTACCTGAGACATTTTTATTGATTTTAACTCGAATGGCGATCTTGTCTCTATATCATAAAATTTGTGAACACGCAATCTATTAGCTACTGAATAAAATGTTAGAGCATCAATACGTTTCTGATAAACCCTTAAAATTTTTATGTCTAACGTAAACGATATTGTAAATATACTTTTTTATAATAACTGTAGACATTATTTTTCGGCTGTTGTCATAAAATTTTATTTTTATTCATTTCAAATTCAAAAGATGTCTTAGATAAAAGCTCATTAAAACTATTTCATAGTTGCCTTAAGTGTAAATAAATTAAGGATTATTAGAGAGCAAACTTACTTCTTAAGTGTTCTTGAAGTTCCAAGCTTAGTTGGAAGCTAATATTCTATTACTTTGAACATACTTTATGAGTACTTCTTTATTTACTTTTACAAAGTCTGTAATATGAACTTGTAATATCCTATTTTGTTATCTAATATGATCCTTGCACATTAATACAGGCAGCGTTTTTGAGCAGCCACGAGTATCTAGCAATATTAACACAATATCACTTTTTTATATTATATTCTCAGTTTTAAATAAACGATTATGATGTAAACATAGCAGTCATTTATGTTTACAAAACATTCATAAAATACAAACCAAATTATTTAAAATTGATGTTTCATGTTTCTAAACAAAAAAAAAAGTAACGGTTTTGAGAAATTTATAAAAGTGGATATAAAAATAATATTGTGTTACGATTGAACTGAATCGCTTGTTTAAATTTGGAATGTTAAACCGGATCTGTTTTTGATTGCTCTATTCTGTTCACGGGAAGAAGAGATGAAAGTGTTTGACTGTTACTTGTTATTTGTTATCCTTAAGGTGCTTTTTGCTGCTATTTTTCCGGTTTCAAACAACACACGTTCATAAGAAATGATGGGTTAAATTTTTTTTTTCAGTTGTATTAGTAAAACGGTATATATTTTAAAGAATTTCGGTTAGTATGAATTCTTAATTTAAAAATATAATAAGTCACAAAAATAGGAATAATAGAAATCAAAAAACAAAAATTAAACGATTTTTTTTTTAATAGTTTGAAATTTAAAAAGCCAATAACTTTCACAAATTATTAAGAAAAATAATGAGGATATCCGAAAAGGTGGTGTATAATTTAACTAAAACAATCATACTTATAATATTTTAAAATACACTTAAATTATTATGATTTTATAATTTATATTTTACAAGTATTAAAGTACAATGTTTTTAACATTTTTAATATCATAATCCCATTCCTATTCCCATCCCACAATCATTTTCTCCATAATTCTTATCATGAGTCTCCAAGGTTTTAAGTTTCCATATAAAAATGCTTTTATGAAATGGCATATTCTCCAGAATACTAATCTGATTTCCTTTAAATTGTCTATTGTTATAGTTTTTATGGAAAAGCGAAACAGATGTAACTTTTATTATTTATTAAGAAGAATGAAGAATGTTCAATCAATCTTACAATACATTTCTTTAGAGTGAAAATTTATTTTCTGTGTGAATTCCAATAATAATTTATATACGTCAAAGATTCAAATGACTTTTTTCTTTTTTTTTAGGACTTTTACAGATAAGATACAGTTGACAAACATTTTTTTTTCAACAAATTTGGCCCCCATCTTGAATTCTAAAACCTACAATCAATATAAATATAATAACGTCTTGTTTTGATTTTCACTGTCACATTCGTGGTAAACAACTGTATTGCCCGATATTATTGTGTATTTAATCCATCAACAATAAACAAACCCACTGGCTTCTTTGCTAGCTATTTCTTAATCATACATTCGTCTGGCGCTTTACTTGATTTAGTCATTAATACCAAAATAGTGAACTTATAATTTCCGTAAGTAAGAAATGATTTGTATAGGCGTGATGTTAATGTCGATTAATTTTACATATTGAAGACTTCACTATTGTTAAAACAATTAAAATAAAGAAAATTTCAAATGTCATTATAATTCATAAATTATTCTCTTCATATTGCGAATGCACTTACTTATGTCGTTTGTGTAGGGAATGTATTTTTCACAATAACTATTTATTAGGTTATTCATAAAGAATGAAATGAATCAACTTATGCTTTTTACAGGAAATACTAATATAGCAAATGTGTATAGATTAAACATTGTGCCTGTTGAGATATGAGTCGTTTGTTAGCCTTGTATAAACATTCCTACCACCTGTTGCCATTGTTCTGAGCTCAGAAAATACATTTATATATTTTATATTTAAAATTATAATTAAAAGCATTAAATCTTTAACTTTATAATTTTTCATTTAGCAGTCTATTTTTATCAACATTATTGCCCTTTTTTAGCAGCAACAACAAAAGTTGCAGTTCCACTAGTTTCTTGCAAAACGAGAAATGAAAAGTGTTTCAAATCGTAGTGCTAATAGTATAACTAACCCTTATGTTTACATAACCCCAATTTACATTTTCTTAATTGTTGTCGTAAATTAGTAGTCCCAAGGTAGAAGACAAATCAATTAATTTTGTTTGAGGCGTTATTCGATTATGTTTGTGTTGTTTGATAACTTAAAAGAAAGAAAATTAATGGAATTGAAAGGATTTACAAGAATAGGAAGTAGAGAATTGTTCATGCGACAAAACAAACACACGCACACACAGAAACTTCTGTACGTACATATGTATGTATATATACATAACTATAGACAGAAATAATGAAACGGTGGTTTTTCAACTAATTTAATTTTCGCCGGTAATTTAAAACCTTATTCATTAAAGAAAAATCGAAAGTCCTCTCCTCAATTAAAGAGCGGACGCAATTATTAAGATGGGGGTTTTGAGTTACACAGAGTTGTTTACTTGATAAAGTAACACCGAGCAAATTTAATACGAGGAGAAGTTTACATTTCAAGTGCTTATGAAGGTATATCTAGGGACAAATATTTTGTAGTCTTTATTTATAAGACTATGTGAGTTGCAGTTTATTTCTTTCAGCTTTCAATGTCCAGTATATATATACCTTTAATATAGCTTTGGACAATATGATTAATTTCTACGAAAATAAGCCTTTAGTTCTGAATATTTGCAAACCGTTATAATTAAAAAATATATAATGAAAAACTACCTACTATAAATAGACGTTGAGAGTATAGATTTTTTTACTGTAAAATGGTTGCTTCTTCATCATAAATATCTGCACGTTTTTCGAAAGTATAAATCATACTCACAATATTTTATGTATATGTGAAGTGTTATAGTAATTTTGTAAAGAGTTTCATTATATTAAAATAAAGTAATTATCGCACATAAATAAAATAGCGTCAAAATAAATCAATTTGCTTTTTGGGGGTTAAAAAAGCAATGCAAATCATCAAGAATGAAATGGTACTCACATTTTTGATATCTCCAAATGAGTCTTCGTTTAGAAGTATATTCTAAGACGCCATCTGTAATAATAGCAAATATTTTAATAAACTTATACATAACGGCTACTTTGTGATATATATTTAGTTGGTCAACATTTTCACATTGACATTAAGGAATTTTATTTTAAGCTTTTACATATAATCCATTAGTAGATATTATTTGTAAAATTAATAAAAATTACAATAAAAACTATCTCTCCTGTTTAAATATTATTGAAGATATATAAACTTATGTAACTATTTAAATTATATTCACTATTTCCTTATACTTTTCCATTTATTTGGATTCTATACAGCATGAATTGCCTTCCATATCCTCCTTTCAGCTGTCATGTCTGAAATCACACCTTTCTTATCCATACAATTTCTCACACACTCCAGCAACAATTTTGAACATATCCAACTTCTTACTAGTCCCACTAGCCTCGTGTATACTTTCTTTTCTTAAACATACGCCTACATGTAACTTACTTGAATATAAATTCTTATAACATAAATGGTCTTCTGCATTTGCAAATATATTAAATATAAAAAGTATTACAAATGTTTTAGTTACGTCTTAACTTCAATAAATTTAACCGAAGTAGTTTCTCAATCACTTACTATATTTATATATTTTAATATCAAAGTACAGTCGAAATTAGTATAATTCTGTAACAAAACTTAAAGTTTAACGTTTGGTCCAAAACGAGATTTTGACATACACATTCCGTATAAATGTTATTGTAAAAATATTGTTCCGTAAAAATGTTCCAAAATTTATTGGTAATATTTAAGTTTCTTAAAGCTGTTATAACAGAATGTTCGGTTAATTACAACGGCTTCAGGCCTATTTACAGCCCCGAGATATTACAATCAATACTTTGTAGTTTTATTATAAGGCGAAAATATCAATTTATAATTTCACAATGAGGAATACATCATTATAATAATACCTGCAAACGTTTATTAAGGAAAACCTATAAACTCACTGTGTGTAGTTTGATGATGTAATATTATGATTATGGGAACTCATTTCATCTGTTGTGTATGAAGAAATGTTTGTAGAATGGATGCAACCTTATAAAATCTGATTGCATTTAAACAACTTCAAGAAGTATTTCAAAAGAAGGAAACTGATTTCTACATAAGAAAAAAAAACAATGTATTCGATAGAACACTAGTGCTAACAAAATATTTCATTCAGTGTTTCATAAAGAAATAACTGATTTGACGTACACTGCTTTTTCTGCTTGTAATACAAAAAATAATTCTCTCATTCGATTCTATATTTGTAACATATGTGGGTGTTGAAATTTCGCCGCCGTATGTATTAATATTTGAACATTCAATACATTTTGTTGTTTGAATTGGTTTTATTAACGTACACATTTATAACTATTAAATAATATATATGCATTTTGCATATACTATATATATAATATTATAATGATTAAAATTAGACAAACGGTGACAAATAACGTTTCTAATAACTGTTTTATACGTAAATTAATAACTTATTAATTAGCTAGTGAATATCGACTATTCTTTACATTCAATTCTATTTAATAAACATTCTATTTTTGATTAATAGGATTTGGATTTAAATTTAGGCGTGGTTAATAAGTAACACTTTTTTTAATTCTTTGTTTTCAAAAATCGAATAAGCTGTTAAGATTTCAGGTGAGTCTGATGGCACTGGAAAAACCGTCCAATATCCTGAGGCACTGATGAAGGATGTTGCATCCGGCTTTACTCAAACGATTCCATTATTTGTGAATGTATCTTTATACATCTACAGTTATCTTCAGTATTTAGTAATAACTGGATGTAGAGAAAATAAAATACAAATTAGATAAAACTACTTAACTGTTCTTTCAAATTATTCATATTTTATTATATACATTTCAAAATATACAGCGCACCTCTTGGGAAATACATTGAATATCGTAATCTACTCTTCTAAATGATCAAGTGTCTGTAGCAGTACGCCGTGTTCTATTGTTGACATTATTCGTAATGATAACAGTATCAAGCCATATAGGTATATGCATACATATAACCTATTAACATTGAAATCAGAAACCTTATTCATCTCCGGATTAGACCACAGATCTATAGAATTGGAGGAGCATGGTACCGTACATTTATCAAACGGTCTTCCCAAGTATTGTAGTAGAATCTACTTTCACATATACAGCGTGTGTAATCATGACTTGTGATGTGAAAGTGTATCTCGTTAAAATGGAAATATATCTAAAGGAGTAAATTTTTCAAAAGGACGGGAAATAATACTGTTTCGTATATGTTTATGTAAACATTACTTTAATCTTTAGTTGCATTTCCTAAATACAATTCATTATGCCACTATGAAAACAAACTGAAAAAATCTTAGGAAAAGTCATGGAAAACACAAGAAGAAAAACAGTTTACTTTTTATCTCGTTAGAAGTTCCTTTCGATTAATTGTAAAATAAAGTATCATTGCAAAGAACAAAGACACGATTAAGGCTGACTTCGTCTGAAATAAAGTGGCAATGTTTTCTAGCTTGGGAAACCTATAACAATTACGAGTTGCATAAGTATATGTGACTGGTTTACTGTATTGCGATTTCTTTTTCAAGTCCAACTTTCTAAAACATCTAATTTGAAAATTAACAACATTATTTCATTTTTATTTATCCTCATATTTTATAGTTAGGTGTATATAATGATTTTTAATCATTGGCTAAAATATCAATTGAAATAGATTCTGAGATTTGTCGGTTGTATACGTGTATATAACTCTTCCATTTCGAAGACAAGGATCTGTCAGTCTTTTGAGTCCATTTGGATATTGGCAGCCACAACAGTAGGTATGTACAAATCCCATAGCGCTGACATAGGTACAGACCGAGGTTAATTCGCGAGGCTATAGAAATTAAAAAACATCCCATTTTCAATAGAGAAGATGGCTGGAATCTATCAAACACCTGGACCCCCTTCTTAAAAACATAAAATCCCATGTCCGTAACCATACCGCAGGACCTCAAGACACACTAAGCGCATTTTGCCGGCATCCAGAGCGGTACGCCAGAAAATTAAGAAATTGATGGTGGTAGGTGATAAATAATAGGACCAACCGACAAACATTCACATCTCGTCTGCCTATGATCACGGTTTCTGAAAAGTAACCGAAACGTCGGGATTATGTAGTTTTTAAAAATAATAAAATCCGCGTAGTATATCCGAAATATATTAGTTTCATTTAAACAGTATCCTAATGCGGAGTTAGTAGACTTAGAT
The DNA here is from genome assembly GCF_018135715.1 of Danaus plexippus. Taxonomy (NCBI): domain Eukaryota; kingdom Metazoa; phylum Arthropoda; class Insecta; order Lepidoptera; family Nymphalidae; genus Danaus; species Danaus plexippus. Next base: position 4,829,134 of record NC_083541.1, read on the forward strand.
CCATCTGCAAGAGCGGCTGGTTTTCGGTCCACTGATTACGTACATAGATCTGATTACGAATTTGATTTGGCTTATGGATTTACATAGTAGGTTACTCACAAACAACAATTATAGATATTAGAGACCATATGGTCTCTTTCAAACTTAAGTCTCGGTGGACTGAAATGCCATGGGTGCGACCAAGTAAAAGAAGTCAGACTGGATTGCACCACGTGTGGCAGTATAAGTCAACAGACTGGGTTTTAGGTTCTGGTTGATTGAATAAAGCATATTCCCCATGGTGACATTTTTGCAAAAAATTCTAAACTCTGACTAGTGGATGTCATTTCGGCGATCAATCTGGGTATAAAATATGTTATTCCTAACTCAGAAGTAGCCTTGGAAGCAGCCCTGGTACAAACAATCCTATAGTGAAGCCAGATAAGTCAAGGAAGCTGCATGCAGCACTTGGGCCGTTGTTTGAACTAAAAGCACCTTAAGATTTCTGATGTGAAAAATGATTCAAATGCTGACTGGAGATCCAGGAATAGATTGATCGACAGAATTTCTTTGCGCCTGGCAAGCTATCCCTCTAGTAGTAGTGAATTTTTTCACTTAGTAAGGCTGCCGAGGGAATTTTTTTAGTCATCTCTACCACTCCTACGGAAAGCCGATGGTAATTTAGGCTCTTTGTGTTGAAGTTAATTTAGAGGATGACTATAACACCACACCTCCCTTGATACCACGATATGGATACTCTACCCCTGAAATAATTAGAGTGAAATGTGACAGTGAGAGATGTTTTATCTTAATAAGACTGAGTGATGCTTTATCTTAATGTACATGAATCAAATGAAAGTGTGCAGTTATAGCAGAAATGGTGGTTAGAATGTGTGCTCTGGAATTTAGCCATGTCGAGAAATTACTTTTCACACTTTCCTAAATGTCGTTGTGGACGATTGCCCACGAACAAATTGTCTCTAAAAAGGTTGACAAATCAGATCCCGTGCTCGCAGGCGGTAATGAACCGTTAAGTCGCAGGAGAGATGTTGCCTCCCTTTGTGTCTTCTACCGCTTGTATAATGGCATGTGTTCCGAGGAACTGTTTGGTATGATGCCAACCTCCAATTTTTTGTTGTTAGAGGAACTTTCTCTTTCGAACATTGGCGCTATGGAATAAACTCTCTGCTGAGGTTGTCACATGGGACTATTGTGTCAAGTTCGTCAAAAGAGGAATGAAAAGGTATTTAAGGGCCGGTAGAGGGCAATTGATAGCCCTGCATTATATACATCAGGCAAATAATACGAGTGTTTGCTGCAATCGTGTTATGAAAAAAGTGTATGATAAAAATCATTCTTTAAAATATTATTAAAATAAATTAAATTTATTAGAGCATCTTTAAGTTATTTATTAATTTTACTATGCACGTACGTTTAACACGTTTTACACATGAACAATAGTTTATTTTAAAATTGCTGAGGCATCATATCACAAAGTTTTTCATAAAAACCTGCACCTAATGCCTTTAAAACTCTTGTATTACGGATAAACACCACCTATTTAACGGAACATTTTGATAACATTTTTAAATTGCAAATAACTGTAGGTATGTTTCAAAGCTGTTAAAGTAAATAAAAAAAAAACACAATGTATCATGTAATTTCGTAAAAGCCAGTCACATAAAATTTCTATTTTTGTAAAATTAATAGAACTGCCAAATTTATATTATAAAACAAAGTTGTCATAGATTAATTGCAGTCCTCAGCTTTATTTAGGCAATAATGATGTCATTAGTCTCTCGTCAAATATCATTAAGGACCCACCCATTAAGTGATTAATTTCAATTTCTCTTAAGATTTTTTTGCTGTGTTTTTGTTTTTTCTAAATTAAAAAAGAACATTTAGTCTTCATAAATGTTTAAACAAAACTAAAATAAAAGAGCATTTCTTAATATTTCCAATATTATCAGTGCATATAATATTTCTACGTAATATTGATTTAAAAAACCCTCATCTATTTTTCAGTTTTTATATGTTGGTTTTGGTTGAATCGTGGATTTTCCTTTAAAATTTGTTTGATTAACAAAAATGTATAAATATTGAAGTATGTGCTGTTTGAATTATTTTCAAAGCGTATTTGGATTCGTTTTAACATTTAAAAGGCAGAGAGTTAATATAGAAGCGGAAATATTATTAAACATGATAGTAATGTGATGAAAGATAAACATTTTACAAAAAGATCCTTACATTTATGTGTTTGAACTAATAATTATATGCTTTTTATATTAATAAAACATCGCTAATGGAGGTAACTGTTATGTCTGTAGCGAGCTTTCAATGTTAGTTTCTAAGGCTCTTAATTAAATAGATGTGTGTATTCGAACTATGTTTGAGCTCGACGTAGTGCTTTGATATCGACTGCCTTACAAGGAAATGTAAGTAAATTAAGTAATTACTTATACATTGCTTGAAATGTTTGTTTCGTTAGAATTGCTATTATCTCGTGTAAGAGTAAGATAAGAAGCTATTATAAAGACGCATTTTTTTTCTAGTCGGATAATTAAAAAAAAAATTAAGGGTGTAAATTGAAATCATAATTGTTGTTAATTGGTCAAGATATAGTTGCTATATTGAAGTAGAGTTATTTATTAATAAGTTAATCCGATAACGAATATGTGATATTGAATTCAAAACAGGTAAATTATTGAAGATAATTAATTGAATGATAAACGGAAAGTAAAAGCTTGGTTGTTGTTTATGAGTTCTTAGTTTTTTATTGTTTTTTTTTTTTCTGAGGATGGGAATGTGGTATTGGCACAATGACATCTAGATGTCATTTGAAGATTCCTAAATCATTTAAAATGTCTCCTTGAATTTCTATTTTGATTACATTTATGATAATAGTCGTTTAAGTAGAGGAAAATATTTTAATTGTGTGTGTATTTAAGTCACATAAGTTGCTGTATTTTTAAGTTAACATGTAGGGTACTTTATTACCCTTAAATAAATAATAAGACATTATTTTATTTAAGGTTACACGACATATATTAATTAATTCGATAATTAGTTATTTAGAAGTTATTTAAAAATTATTTAAATTATTTAATTCTATCATTCAGGTCAACTGTGTGACATATTAGTTGACATAAGCGTTGCTACTGTTTACATTGGCTACTTCCTAATTGGTTTATTACCGATCGATCACCTATTAATATGATAACTAAAAATGAAGTAGTTAAATTCTTTGATATATTTTATGACAATTTGTTTTGTGTAGCCAAATAATCCAATTTTTTTATGTATTTTAAGCTGTTTTTTGATGTGTAGCTTAAGACTTAAGTGCGGATGGGTTTATTTTCACTTAACATAAGGTGAATGTCTAATAGGTTAAGCTGGTTCTAAACATTCGAAGTTTCTAGACAATAAGAATTGAGTGAAATGGTCCGAAGTTTGTTGTAGAGGACAGTAATCAAGTTAAAGTAATGTAATTATCTTAGTACGACTGAGTGATTTAGTAAAATGGTTACTTCGTGTACTTAGTTGTTATAATACAAGAATTTGTTCAATCTATAAAGTAAATAATACGTTATCTTATTTTTTTTAAATTACTATCTTTGGGATGCAATCAAGATTGGTTGGATTTTATGACTATATGTTATTTTAGTACATGTATTGGGATCCCATACGAAACGTCACCATACAATAATTTTTACATTTTTTCATTTGATGATTAAACCTGAAGGATAATTATAGCGTCGTCTTTCACAACTACTTAGTAGATGATCCCCGGGCGAATATTATTTTATAGGTATTAGTATAAAACGAATTATTTTTATAAAAATATGTAATCACATAGAATAGTTAGTTTAACAAGCAAGTTCTGCCATAAAAAATACATAAGCCTATTGATTATAGACGTACAATATAATTGTTACAAACGAACGTAGATTTTGAATTTATTAAGTTACCTTTAAAAGTACTGAGGATGTTTAATTTTAACAAAAAAATTTGTTCGCTGTCCAAAAATAAAAAATGAGCAGGGTTTATTAGTCTCTATAATTTTAATTATAACATTATTCTTCCAACTATTAGATATATTCTAACAATATTTCCTTATATGCTGGAAAAGACGCCCATCCGTTTAAATTTATTTCAATTTGAACCACAATTACAATTGTGGAGACATTGTCTATCAAATTCAATTACTTAAACCGTATTGTCCTATACAACGGGCTTTACGTTGAATTCACATAGCATTCTCTGATAAACCGTTCACAACCATACATGCGGTTATTGTGTAATATCTTGGGGCTTCAATAGATTTGAGTTATTTGAACCAGTGTAGGGCTTTGTGTTCCAACCACTCGTATTTATGGAAAATGATTTTAAGTTTAGTGTTGAGATGGAAATTATTCGACACTGCAATCAATTTATTAATTTTAGTAAAACTTGTGTTAATAAATTCATCAAATATTTTTAATGTTAATATAAACACATGTGTAATAAAACACGAAGTATGTACATACATCACAGATGACGTCTGACATTTTCAATCTATCTTAGAGACTGAGAGGATATTCTATTCTATCGCACAAACACACACACATATTTTATATATATGTATATAGATATAGTATATGAAAATACTTCACCTATAAGTGTATAATAATATACAGTTCTTATAAATTTATAAAGTATTTTAAAAGATAATTCCTTTGAAGGATTTAGGCTGAAGGCCTTTATCGTGTTTCATCATATCCATTAATAATATAATATCTATTTATATATAATAGTTTCCTAGTTAAAATAGCACTACGTCTGCCCGTGATCACTGTTGCTGAAAAGTAACCGAAAGGTCGGATTTATGTAGTTTTTTTAATAATAAAATTCGCGTAGTACATCGGAAAAATATTAGTTTTATTTTAATGAATACTTGCATTTTAATGAATAGTCTTAGATCTCATTAAGGTTCCTAGTTGTAATATTGAATACATAAGTTTTTATTTTTGACTAAAAACTCATAGTTCTCATTCGCAATATACTAAAGTTCATACAATGATAAAAACAGATTATTTGCAAAATTATTGAAAGGTAATGAGTTACATAGAGAGGAGTCAAAGTAAGGACCCTCCCAACTTTCAAGGCTTCAGATTAATCATTGCTCAATCATCAAAGGAAAGGAACCCAATAGAAATGTTATCTGATTGTGGCAAGGGATGTCACATTTTTCAAAGCATTTCAATCAACAAGGACACTTAAGTTAAAATTTACTTCTTAGGTTTATAAACTTTCAATTTAATTTCATTTAGCATCCGTGTTGTGTGAATAACAATCGAATGATTAAATCCGAAAGTTCATTGAACAGAGAGACAAATGAAAAATTTTCGTTATCGGGGGTATAAATATAAATAGCAGAAAATATTTCAGTGATAATTTTGCTGGGCACTGCAAACAACCATCACAACATCAATTATCCGTTAAGCTGTAATAAGACGAGACTCGGGTGCAAATAACGTTGAATAAATCAAACGGAGACAGCAATAATTTTGATGTAGTACACAGTTCATCTCGAGGCCAATTTGTACTCAACACCTGCGTCGGAGAAGAAAGGGTATTTGTTTTCATGAATATTAAATGAAACTTACCAATTCTGTTGTTTTGCTTAGTAATTATCTGTAACAGAAAGTTAAGTTATAATAATTTTGATAAATATGCTAAGGTATTATATTTTTGATTAGATCGTTTAACGCTATAATTAATATTATACTTGGATACATGCATATGAACATTTATAAAAAAAAAGTATACAATAATAAATAACAAAAAGAACAACCCAAATAGAGATACACTTACGTATATACATACATATTATGTATGTATATATGCAAAATGTTAGAGAGTTTATTTTTTCGAAACATAAATAGTAATGGAATATTTTGTTAAATCCTTCTCATAATAAATCTCGTTATAATCAAGACAAAATATATTCCATTAATGTATTGAAAATACATCAAGTTGGTAAACGCTGAATAACGTAGCTAAACCGTTTCAAGTTCGGTATGTTTCAGTGATGGAGTCCGTCCATTGAGATGGATGTCTTCATACGGCAATGTATTTGAAAAACTGTGCACGTAACTATTTCGCTAAAAGCCGAAATACATCGATCTTAGATATATACATATATATATGGTAAAATATTATTCAGATAAAAGAGGAATTGAAAGTAGGGTGATATTTACTGATGCTGAATTCCATATTGTCATTTAAAGAAAGGACGTACTATTCTAAAGGGAAGGAGTCCCGTGTAAAGTGTATATGCATGTCATCATCGGGGAGTACTATATATTAATAATATTCTAGATTCTGAATATCCAGGTCAGGTAAAGCTGAGATTTATATTTTTTGTGAACGCACCTCGGATGTAGCACATAATTTGAAACGATTTAACATTCTAGTAACGGTTTTGGTTGAAGCCAAGCTTTGTAATGCAGATTTCCGGACATTTGAATTCTGCTTAATTAGATACGCACTATGTACTAGCTATCTCAATCAAAAGTCGTATAGAAAATTAAAAAAAAATGTCTAATCTAATATCGAAAGAACTGTTTTCGATTGATTATTGTGTAGTCTTAATATTTTTTTTGCACCAAAGTTATGATCATTTAAATTTGAAATAACAATTCCAAGCAATCTAACATATATCTTATAGAGATCTCTCATAGCTAACCATTCGTGTCCTAGAAAAAAATTGAAAATTGAAAAAAAAAGGACAAGCAATTAAAATATAAATTAGAATAATAATGAAATACAGGCTACTAGGTATTAACGTATAACAATGAAATTTATATATATATATATATATATATATATATATAAATATTTTTAACTAATATACCTCCACGTATTTTATGTAAAATATATAATATGTCCACGATTCATTTTATCACATTTTACGGGCTGTTTCATTTACTTTGAAGTAACAGCAGTCATGGTCATATAAAAAGTCATTTCTTCTACATCATGGTAAGATGGAAGTCATTTCTTCTGCTCGTGATTACGCTTTCAATAAATCACGAAGTATAACCGAAAACTATAGTTTAATTCAAATGTAGAATGCTTAGTAACCATTAATAGGTATATTTGTTAAAGGTTAAAATACATAATATTTATGTATATAAACTATAAGATAAACATGATCTTATAGTTTAGATATAGGAAAATGTATACCTTAATATAAATTATTAATATTCGGAAGAGAAGTACTTTTTCAGGAATAAACATTATGTAAATAAGAGGTCTTAGGATTTTTAAGGAAATTCTTTCAGTGAAAAAACTTGCTTTATTTTTGTTTAGGTATAATATTATCGTGAAAAAAATAATAAAAATGTGTAAATATAATGTATTGTTTAAATATTGTAAAATAACTTCCCTTGAGTATATTATGACTCAAACAATATGAAATTGAATGTGAGTGTTCTTTACGTTTTTGTTTCTCAAAAAATAATTTTTTAAGAGTACCTGAGTTCAAATTATATAATTTTTTTTAACGTAATCGACAACCCCATTTTCCAGCGAAGTATATCTGACGTCTCATTTTAATAAGACTAGCTCTGAAATATTAAATTCAGTATTATTCTACGAACAAAGAAGTGAATACAACGATCGATGTTAAAAGGCTGGCACAGTAGAGAAATCCGCTATTAAGAACTGTCACCCTGAAAAGGCTTTCATCATCTTCAATGGAAAAACAAAATAATGTATACTCAGATAGGTTATAATTAATCAAAATAAAGCTTTTTATATTGAAGATTACACGTAATACTTTGCTGCAAATAGTAGAATATCGTCAATGGGATGCTATTTTAGTTTTTATAGTCAATGGTTATTAAAATAATGTCTTAACTTTTGACTATTCGACAAACAGATAACATATATCTTATGTAAATATGATAGACCCTTGAGACTTTAGAGACTATTGGTTTAATGGCTAAAGGAATTGGTTTTATAACGATTAAGCTAATGAAGTCAGAGGAATACAAAAAAGATATTTTATGATATCTTAAATGTGACAAGAATAATATATGTTTATGTATATTTAAAAAATACTATCTATTCTATTACCCTACAATTCATTATTTTCTTTACTTGACCTTGTTAGAATAATTTCTCGAAATAATAACTAAAATTTAATGTAATAATTATTAATTTCATATTACTTATAACTGAGTTCTGATGGATATTTTTGTGTTATATGATTCCTTGATTGATTTGATTCTGTTCAGTGTCTCAATAATTGTTGAGATATCAAATGAGTTGAAAAGTTATCTGTTCCCAATTATGATATAATATTTACGAGGTATTCTTGTCTCAAATCAAACAATATTCAATAGATTATCATTATAGAATTATTAGAAAATTGTACCACAATATAAATTCGATATGTTAATGCTATTGATATAAAATGATGATTGAATTTTAAGTCAAGGTATCAAATATAAAATACAAGTCAGAAATTGTGCCATGAAGTTTTACTTGTATTGTATTGTATTCGTTTAATTCGTTACTTTTTATGCTCGTTACCTTTATCATTCCTCACTGATTTTCTCGGTACTCGTTTTACTCTTTATTCGTTTTACTTTTTACGTTTTTCATTCGTATTATAAGTTAGTTACTAGGTATAATTTAGTTTAATTCGAATAATTCTAAAATGACGTAATAGGTAGTTTTTAAAGTTTCAAAAAAGCTGAGATTGACGTATGTACATATATTTGTCAAATGGGGAAATCCGGTATTTTCGATTCAAATCTACCTCTGACGAAAAATTCTGTCATATGACGTACACCATTTGAACCAAGAAGTATCGAATAATTATCAGACATCAGTTTTGATTTAAAAAAAATGAAATATTTTTGTTATTTCATTATAAATAAATATTACAATAAAAACGGTAATAGTCTTTAAGCGGCTGACCTTATATTTATGAATATTTGAAAACTTCTCTATAGTTAATAATGTAATTTATTTCAAAGTCTAGATGGCAAAAAAGCAAATGGAATACTTGATGAAAAATGACAAGCCGTCATGGACACTGAAACATCAGAAACGTCGCTAGTACGTTGCCAATATTTAAGCAAAAAAAATCTTTCTTTTATTAAACTAGTAGGAACGAAGCTTTGCGAAAAACAATTTGTACCAGACCCAAGTGAATGCATCATACATACACACAAACATTCAAAGCTCCTCTTTGGTTTTAAAGAACTGGCTCTTCGTAATAGACTTCATTATTTTATATACCACCAGGAGGTTATGGCAGTGGACCGATAGGTAAATGAATTTGATAGAGCGGTTGTCATTTTAAGCAATAAGATGTTTGCTGCTATAAAGCCCTTCTTGTATGGGAACTGGTAACAGGTTTATCCCCTATTTTATATTTATATCCCCTATTATCCCTTTAGCCTTCTAGGTATGGTAGCATTCCTCCCATAGAACTACGATGACTTGAAGGTCTAATTTTTTCAGGTCTGGTATCTGTAACCTACAGGTACCATAGGTGATGGCCCAAAAACTGTATTCCTTAAACATTATATTATATATTACTGACAGAATTAGTAACTATAAGGGGATCATACTGCAAGAAATCACTATAACACCAATTGCAAGAAGCAAGAAAACGACGTTAACGCTTTCCGATCTGCTAATATATAGAGCCACATAGCGCTGAAACTTCCGATTTAATAACAGCTACCGTACAAAGGAATAAGTACTTTGTAAGAATAAAAATGAGCCTAACAATGATTTTCACAGCCCTAGTGTCAAAAACAATGACATGATAGCAATACGAATGTCAGGTGAGCAGAAGCTACAATTAGAAAGGATGATAGTATTTTACATGGTTTTTTGTAGAGCCTGGTCCCTCTCTCTGGCTGGAGAATATGTGTAAATGTCTTTTAAAAAGATTTGGTTAATAAAGTAATACTAACATAACGAAATTATTTCATTAGGACCAGCAATTTGGTCAAACTTTAAAACTTACAAACAAGAATTCTGAATTCTGAAGAATTCTGAATTTTCCCTTAAAGTATAACGACATGGCTTGAACATTTCATACAGTTAAATGTAAGCATATTTAAAAAACTTTTTCATTCTTAAAAAGTAACAAGCTAGTTAAAGTTGTCAACTCAATTCGTTCTGTCGCTCTTTAAAACGAGAAAATATGCTTATTTTTATCAAGGTTACCTCAAAAGCATGTACTTCAGGATATTCTTACAAGTTTCTTTTCGAATTTTATAGTTTCAAATATAATATTCGGAACATACATTCGGAACACAGAGTTTAGTTGTTGTTATGGTTGGCCACAAGGTGCCGACTGCTTTTTATGGGATGGGAAAAGTTCTTGAAGCCCAAGTTCAATATGATCTAATATTTTTTTCATATTCCTTAAGGTGAAAAAACACTTAGGAATTCTATGGGTGGCAGTAGCATTTAAAATCAAAGGAACTTTTACATAGACAAAAATAACAGCCCAATGAACTGTGTGTCCCTTCTATGGAATATTTTCTCGTCAGATAAGTAAGAGCTACTACGCTAATATTTCTACTTCTGATAATGTACCAGAATACCGGACACTCCAACATTTCATTGCCGCCCTACCAAATTAGTCGTAATAGGACTAGTGTCGCTATGGTGGCGTGACTTGCGCTTTGTCATTCATGTCACGATTTCCACTCAGGCCCCTTGTTGAGAAGCAGGAGCCGTTATACTGTTGTAATATTAGAAATAAAATATCAACATGTAAATGCATATATACTTTCTAATTGTCTTTGGATAGGTTAAATGGCTACTACCCAAATTTCAAGAAGATTTTATCTTTTATTCCGAGCTAAAAATAGAACTTAAACACAACTCTATTGGATTATAAATAAAATTAATTTTCTGTGAATGGATATTTTAAAAAAGCCTAGTTTTGTAAAAAAAGGACGGGAAAAAACATGAAACCAGAATTTAACACCACCTATATTGATTAAAAAAAATAGAACAAACACCTTTTGATTGATGAGGCGGAATATCTTCGCATTGACAAAGTTTAGCTGTTGGCAATATTGCAATCCTGACAAAAACACCTTTTCATTTAATAAAATACGAGCGAAGAGGAAAGAAAAAAGTTTGTCTACCAATACCGTGCCATGACAAAAACTTTAATAATCGTGTCCCTTTGATGTAGTGCGTTTATCCGCGTTGGGTCGAACTTGGCTCACCGTGAAATCGCAACAGGTCAGTGCGCTCAATGCACTCATTATGTAGGTTCTGACTTGCTTTTAATAATTTCTATTCATATAACGAAGAAAATAGCCTGAGTGTGTTTAAAATTTACATTCACTTTTTTAAATATAACACATTATATTTATTCTGTAAAAATTTTATTTAGTTTGTTTGTTACAAATTAGCCATTTAGCAATTGTAAAAGCTAAACGTCAGTGAGTTTTAGTATTCAAATACATTACTGTTGTGGCAAGCTCATTAATAGGACTTACATTTCAATTAAAATATATGTATGGTTTGCATTCGGCAGCTTTTGGTTTTGTGGAATTAAACTGACATCTCTATTATGTTGCATGTATTTATGCTAACACAATTCCTAATATTTCGTTCGTACCGAATTTTAGTATAACTATAACCAGAACAAAGGGCAGATTGTAACCTCAAAAATGTTCGCCAGCTTCGGACATTTATGTCGAAAAAATATTTGTTGATTAAATAACTGAGATATGACCTGAATTTAAAGCTTTTCATTCAGGTACGATGCAATTTATTTCGAGTGAGACTTATTAAAATTTTCATTACGATATTTGTTGACTGAATTCTAAAGGGACGTAATTATCAGCTGCCTTCATTCTCGAGGCCAGACATTGCCGTCTGAGCATCTGACATTACTGTAATGAACCCGTCCAACCTTTCCTTTGAGTGTTCGCCTTTGCTGTCCCTTATAAAATAAAAATATTCAACAAAGTAACCGAATACTGTGTACACGCTCTCAAGCTCATTTTTAAGTATAGCTATGAAAGTTTTCTTCATTTTCTCGGAAATGTTTGTAATGTTACAAGTAGTCTTGTTTGTCGTCTAATTAAAACACTTTTGTATAATAGAACTGTTCTTAGGAATAAACAAAAACTTTAAACGATTAATTTTAATATATATAATTTACAACATTAACTAATTAATATTTTATATATTTTTTTATGAGATGTACATATATATAATTAATCTTATTTAGCCCACTTCCTCGTAGCGTAGTGGATTAAGAACATTAAATTTATAGAGTAACCAATGTTCAATATCTGAATCATTCGTAGCCTGCTACTTAGCATTATTGTTGCCTTATTTGTTGAGCTCGTTTATGTTACAGAAAAGTATGAAATCTTTTCTGTGTCCATAAAACTCTTACTGACAGTGGAATGACGTTAACGATCTCTCATCAATCCTAACAAGGACATAAAAGTGTTATAGGCGACATTTCATTACGTCCTTATAAGTACGGAGTTGCAACAGATTTTCTACTTCCCATCATTCTTAAACGTTAATTTTTATGTCACTACTTCTGTTTATACTTTAGAACACTTTAGTTTTTTTTTACGTCAAGTACTTAACTTAATTAAAATAAATAATTAATGTTTAATCTTACTGATAAAAAACATTTTTCAGTTCCTAAAAATATATGAAAAAGAGACAAATATTTCATTTTGCAGTCAAATTTGTTCTTAAGTATTAACAACTTTAAATAACTTAAAGGAGAAGGAATTTGTTGAAAGGGCTTTGTAAAAGTTGAAATCATAAAACCTATATTTATAATGTTGGTTTTGAGGCTGTAAACGTTAATTTTTTGTTTTTATATTGACTTAAAAGAACCCTTTTATTGATGTGCATCAATTTATATAATTTTCGCTAAACATTTTTCATGTTATTTAATAGCAGTTTTAGGTTAAAATAGCAGGTCCGTTCGCCAAAGGAAACCTAGAATCTTCTTTAAAATCCTATCTTTTTCTTTACGAATTTCTTTCAATGTAGCCGTAATTAGGAAACAAACGAACTGCGAAGCAATGTACTTTTTTAATTAAATGTTATTCTACTTTGAATAAACAAACACTGCAAACGACGCATTTATCATTCTGAAGCATCAAAAGAATCATACACGTAATTAATATCTTTATAAGTTTAAATGGCTTTTGCATCACTAGATAAAGCTTTGTGCTATTTGATTTTACTACTATTTCTGTATGAGGAAAACTTGTTCCTGCAGTTATTAATCTTGCATTAATTTATTTTTTATTTCACGATGAAGATGTACGTGCGCTGTATTTTTATATAAAGGCTTTCATATGTTTTTAATGACATAAAAATGTATGAATTACCACTTAGCTAGTTCAAAAGAAATTATATATATATTGTTTGATTTTTTTTACTCCAACCGGCGTATTTTGTTGGTGATTTCCAGTCCGTACTGGTTCACATAATGAGATCTAAGACTTTCGCGATTATTCATTTAAATGAAACTAATATCTTTCGGATTATATTTTGGGATACTATAAATATCCCGACTTTTACTTACTTTATTTTAATTATTATTTTAATAAAAAAAAATAGTATAAAAGCCGAAAAATATTAGTTTCATTTGTTTGATATTTGTTAACGGAGCAATCAATTAAATTGAGTTTTTATTGTTTTCTATATACGAATGTCTATACATTTATTTTAATTGGAAATGAATGAAAAAATACCCAGCATTTTATTATTTGGAATAAATCTTTTTATTTCCTTAAATTTATTATTTCATAAGTTCTCAAAATATATTTCTTTTATATTATATAATATTTTTATACATTCGAGGGCAACAAGGTTCGCTTTAATCATTGTTGAAGCTATAATAAATTATTTTAAGAATAATTCTCGTGTGTTACAGCGAATGACTTAATTGGTTAATCACTTTACTGTATAATAACAAAGTTTCTGTGTTTAAATGGCAATGCATGGTTGGGCCCAGTCCAGTTAGAGGAAGTCGATGTAGAATTAGGATATGTATCGCTGACAATGTATAAAATAAGATACATCTGGCTCTATTATCAGTGAAAGGTCTCATAGAAAAACTGCCAATTTTACCCAAATCGGTAACCTAGTCTAATAAATATGTGATATATATTGGTATTATTTTACTACATGAAGATCAATTCTAGTAATTGTATGGTAAGGTAATGCTGATGTTATCTAGACTTTAATGACCTGAAACCAATCCAGCTAATTGGAAACTGTATTTATAGTGAGATACGATACTACTAATAATCTCCTTGTTTAAGATCAATATTAAATTACATGTAACAGGATGATGTGCGCTAATTAGTTGGAATCGTTTTTGACAGTCAGATATGGATTGCAGTGATAATGATGAAACTAATATTATATAAAGTATGGTTTGTGCTTGTAAAGCATTTTTTAAATATAATGAATATATAATATAAAATATAAAGAATCCTTAATAAATTACTAGCTTAAATATTCTTTACAATGTTTTTGAAATATAATGTTACTATAAACTTTGCTCGTAAATCAAAGCTGTCAATAATGGAAAATCAAACCTATCAAAGGATTATCAGAACGTTTTAGCAAAGGTGTGGGTGGTGTGATGCTTGATCCAATTTGAGAGAAAATATGATTTTAATACAAGCCAATAAATACAGCAATATTTCAAATATCTGACACGGTCCGGCAAAGGTATGGAAATATAAAAAAATAAAATAAATGCCGTCTCTGTTAAGCTAGCATTTTAATATTTTCTTTGTTATATGATTCCTTTGTATTTGTGTATGTTTGTATTGGTATTTATTTATAGAAAGATTCTTTAGTATTTTGGAAGCTATTCATAATATTATTATAAAAAGTAATATTAAACCCATATCAAAGGCACAATAAATACATTTTCGTGTCTCAATATACATTTAATTTACATAAATTGTATCATCGTATCCTTGATATTCCAACATAATAAATGTTATTGAAGTTGAAACACATTAACTCGTTTCAAAATGAATTTTCTCTCCGCTATATTGATTATAGTTTGCAAATTATAGGAAGCGTATTTCTAGCTTAATATTACAAATATAGGACAGACGATCGAGAATTATCTAAACCGAACTGGCCTTGATTTGAATAAGGTTCTAATATATTTGAGTCATCGTTTATCCATCCCATCCCTCAATAAACATATAATCAAATGTAAATCATGACACTGTCTATAAATCAGAGCGAGTATAAACGATTTTACCTCCAATACATGGATAGGGGAAGAAATCCAAGATTATTGAAAAATGATCCCCAACCGTACGAGGAATGTTCGGATTCGAGGCACACTAAATCTTTTAAGACGGATACGAAATGAAGCGTTTTAAAAGTGATATAAAAATTCTATGATATAACAGCGTGAATCACGATCTCAGATTTACACGTCATTTTATTATATTTCTTTTTCTGTTGAAATAAATTTATTTGTATCATTGCTTGTTAGAATGTTTTTTTTTAAGTTATGGAATTGAATTTATATTGAAAAATTATTGGCAGTATTGCTGTTAAGAGTACGTGTGAAATGTAACAGGAGCGCCTTAAAGAAATAAATAATACACTTCAGAAAATAAAAATTAATTTGTATTAAGACTACTATATTCCATCTATTAAAAACTTTCCCTTTTTATATATGTTACTTTTTAGTTAAGCTGTTAGTAAAAATCAATTAATATCAAATAAGAACCTATTTGTTTCGCTCCTTAACTAGCACGGTTTAAATTAGATATAATGGGATGGACGGTAGCTACGTATTTCTATGCTATTGTCCTGAAAATTCTCGTGTCAATTAATAATATCGGGGAGGATATTTGAAGTCATACTTGTTCTTGAAAACTATTTAATTTGATTTAGAAAGTGGTAAACAGATAAATCTACTTTTTTTTAGAAAAAAAATAAGATTTAAATACACTACTTTAATTTCGAGACAATATAATATTAATATATTTAGTTATTTTTAACCCTTTAGCAGACTCCAGTTAATGCTAATACAACCTCCGATATGAGAGTTTCCTTGTAACAGAATTTTCCTTCTCATATAAACTGTAGTGCACATACTTGACCCAATAGCAAGTGCATTACCTGTCGATAACTAATTTAGGGGCACAACCTTGACCCAGTCCATACTCGTCTAAAGTGGTACAGTATGTAAACAGTTTATTGAAGACTTACAGGTTACCGCAGCATTACCCACAAACCTAAAAGTTATGGAAAAATATCGTCTACTAAACCTTAAGTTTTTTTAAACACGGTAATATTTTTCTTACCACTGTATCGAGTTAAATTTGCATTGCGTATTTGTTCTGTATATCTAAATAGAATCTTTAGGATTAAAAATCAAATGCATCCGATAAAGTTGAAACGTCCATTGAATTGTAGTACTTAGATACGATAGCAATATTGAACCTTTAGTAATATCTTGACGATAAAGAATTAATCTCAGAAACAGTAAATATTATAATTGGTCATCAGATAAGCTTATAAATATTTTAAGTTTTTGTTTAAACATTATTTTTCTACAAAATAGAGAGATAGAGCAGTTGTCATTTTTGCTATCATTTCAAAGGATTGACATATTTGACATAACAAAGAGTTAAAAGATGTTTTATATTATAAACATAACGAGAAAAAATACAATTTCAGGTTAACATATCCCATTTTAGTCTTGATTTAACATATC
Source organism: Danaus plexippus (assembly GCF_018135715.1). Classification (NCBI taxonomy): domain Eukaryota; kingdom Metazoa; phylum Arthropoda; class Insecta; order Lepidoptera; family Nymphalidae; genus Danaus; species Danaus plexippus. Next base: position 4,845,896 of record NC_083541.1, read on the forward strand.
AATTCAAAATTTCGTTAAACTGATGGTAAGCACAAACAGTTTTGTGATCTGACATGCACAAATTTGTATACGAAGATCAATGATTATCATAAAAACTAATAAAAAATAAAGCATAATATCCGGCCTCGGATAAAACTAGGTTAAAAAGCTAGAACGAGATATAATAATATTTTAAATTAGAGATAGAAGTTATGATATTTCTTAAAATACAAATACTATATTTTTGCATTTACAACCTTTGAAGAAATCTTAACTTCTTCGACTTATTTATTTTCTTTGAGCTGATATTAAAGTTATTCAAATATGAAATGAGATAAAAAATTACTCATAGAAATTCCGTTTAGATTTATGTAAACATTCATATTGATAATAATTTCAAATTCATCTTAATTTTTTTTTTATAAACCTATATTAATATATATCCTGTATGTTTCTCTTGGTATCATAGTTCATAATGAAGAAGAAGATCACAATTTACTTGCAAACCTAGAAAAAATTAAAAAAAAACGGTTCGTATCTAATAATTGAGAATATAGAAGTAAGGTTTATACTTTAATATACTTATACAAAGCAAAAAAAACATCTACCATTATTGATTTAAACGTAAATTTATTTCATTGAAATGTATTTAAAATATTAGAATATTTTATCTTCAAAAGATACTCTTAAATTGCAAATATTCTTGGGCTACTATGAAACATATAACGCAGCTGGATCGACTCGTGTCCTATGTATTAAAAAATATATCACTTAAACCAAACAAATACCAAATGTAAATATATTTACTAAGCAATTATTTGTGATCTTATATAATAAGATTTTAAGGGATAATAAAGCCGTGTTGGCGTGTTAAGATTCGTTAAACCAGCCGATGTAATGAGCGTTTTAATTGACTGTTTCGTAATAAACAGATGAACGGAATTATATGATGCCTCCAGAAATTCATAATTCCGTTAGTGTCGTGAGCTTTACGTATAATCCATTAATGTGGAACACTTAATATATGCCTCACCGTAAATGAAATTTTATGATCTGTGGTTAGACTTATATAGAAATTTATGTTAGTATTACTACATAGCCTAATCAAGAACGATACTGTGAAAAAATCCTTAATAATATTATATGTATCGGGGTTTTTTTTTATTCAACTATTTTTGCTTTAAAAGTTACTACTAAGTGAAGCTTCATAATATTAAGGGTACGGAACAGAGCTTTGTACTTTTATGACACTAATTAAAAGTCTATGTATTAAAAATAAAATAGTCTGTTTATCTTTTATTGATTTTTGAATCATGAATATAGTTTATAAAATACCCATGGGATTTTGAATTCAAAATGTAATTTTAGCATGTAAGTGCAGCGAGATCAAAAATTCCTTTTAAAGTATCTAAAAGCGCTTTATGTCATATTATATATTACTTAATTTTAAACCTGTATGCTTTGGCATAAGGCTTTATTCAAAAGCTGCTTAAACTATTCAAAGCATTATATTGAATAATAAAAATAGTGAAAAAAATCGAAAAAATTTCATATTTATTCTTCATCTTTTAGAATTATGGAAATATCGGTGACTTCGTATTCTGAAAATACTAAAATTTTCCCCATATAATATATTAAACGTTTCGGTCTAAATGAATGAACATTACATGTAATATATTACATCATTTACACATTAATCTAGCCCTAAAAATAAGAAAAAATGAACTGTATATCTTCTCGTTTTTAGAGATTTTTACATTTGATTATTCAGGAAAATTTCATAATACAAGTTAAAGAAGATAATCTTAATACCGCATTTCATATTCACAATTAATTTACAAGATGAAGCTAGAAAAGTAATGAAATGACATCATGTATTTTGACATGTAAAATATTAATATGAACAAGCGTCAACATGTTCCATAAGACGGATAAGGTTTCAGCCATCACCTTAATTATTTTCATAAATCTTGTTACGTTTAAACTGTACATTCTGGTGTATTTCACACGACGTGCGTAGGCCTCGCTCTATTTATAGTGCCGCTAGGAAATGGTCGTACTTGACCCAACCGTATTCAATATTGTGAATGTCACCTTTACGCCTCTTTATGTCATATTTTATGTATGACATTGAATTACGAGGTAATGCAACCGAAACAGATATCACACTTTATAATGTCATATAAATAAAAGTAATAACTGGAATATTTTATGAGGAGATTAAATAAAAACATTTTATATCGTCTAAGTTCCAATGTGCAGTTCCTTGAAATGACATGAGCATTTTTATCTCAGACATATGAAGAATGACGTCTCTTCCAAAGACAAAGCTTTATTGAGCTGATCTTATATCATATTTATTAAGATAAAGATGTGATGGATGTCTTAAAAGAAGCTAAGATGATTAGATAATGAAATTTTGGTAATCAGAGCTACAGTTAGATCTATAATATTTTTTTACTTTTGCAGCTTTTAGCCAATTTTACTGCTTTAAATTATATATTTATTCTATAATATCATTCTTTGAATCAGTATGTACGATACTCTAATAATATTAAATTAAATATTGATTTGAATTAGAGCAATAATACTAGGAAGTATTGATTGTGCATTTTTGAATGTGAATGGTTGGCACCATGGGTTAATAGGTGATTTTATACTGTGCCTACGTTAGCATAGAGAGTTTGTTCGTATGCTGTTTTAATGCAATATCTTAGACAGCCTCGCTGCATGCATCTTAATAAGTTATGCTCTAATTCGCGAAAGAGACTCCTTGCCACGTTGTGCTCACAAATCAGTTAACCTGTGTAAGTTTCTTGTTAACTTTGTATACTAATTTTATTTTATGTTCAAGATCTTTTGCTTACATGATGTCAATAAATTTGTTTATAAAATTGTTTAGGAGATATATATATATTGTTTAATAAAAAAGAAATGTAAGGTTGTAGCTTCTATTTTTAATAATATCTGAACTGATAAGGTTTATTATAATTAATTAGAATTCTATTGCGGAGCTAAATAGCTTAATTTGTACTGTACCTAATATTAACAAGTACTATAAAAGTGAAGTTACCAGGTATAAATAAATGTTTTCATCGATTTAAGTTAATAAATCTGACTCTTAAAACTATACTTCTGAGTTGTAACTATGATTAATAACTCAAAAGAGTAAAAGCCTTAAATGTCCGCATCGAGATATATTAAAAGTGTGTCTCCCTACTCTTTTGGCCTAAATAGACCCAACTTGAAACATCAAAGAAAGATTTGAAACATTCCATTCAAGTAATCGTCCTTCACCGTAACAGTCAAATCAAGGAAGCCAAGTTGCAAAGGGGAGTATCATTTTATTTTATGTCTTAAAATTATACAGTATAATTATAAATATACTATATAATTTATTATTTAATCGTTTAGTGCTATGTATTTTTGCAACATATAACTCAAACCTAATAATTATAAGTTTTGAATTGGCTCGAGGATATAGTTAATTTTTTTTAGAGGAAATAGTCAATTAGGTGGTAGAGCCTAGCTGTGGTCAAGTTACTATAGCTCGAATATGGGCTGGCTCGACCGGGGAAGCACTACCCTCTTATAGAAGATCGACGTGAAGTAGTCTTTAATGGCTGCGTTTCGTCTGATGAGTGAGAGAGCCGGTTGCCCTTTCCCTGTTCTCACCCTTTCCTGCTATCTCCTTATTCCCACCCCTCCCTTTCCTCAACAACCAAGTTTGGCAACGCATCCGCAACATCTACGTTGCGGATCTCCATGGGCGACGGTGACTACTGCCCATCAAGTAGGCATTCTGTTCGTTTGCCACCTTTCGCATAAAAAAAAGACATTTTTCCCAACAAATAATTTCTTTTAAATTTGCGCATGAGTGACATTGAGAATTTGGAAAGCCTTATCTTTCCAAATTATAACAAATCAAAGCAGAAAAACAGACGTAGATGAAAATATAAAAAGAAAGTGGTTTATGTTTGTAGAACCTTTAAAATTATTGGAGCCATAATTATCTTCTTTACGATTACTTAACATTACGAATATATTGAAAATATCATTTTAATTTTGTAATCGTTAAAGTAAATGCAGATAAATTACTTGTTTAGGCAGTCTTAGAATCACATCAAGGAACCTTTTAATTAAATCGATATTTAACAAAGCACATAAAAAGCAAATCTAATGTTTGGATTCATCTTTTTTTGTCTAACTTTGAAAGGATAGTAATGTATATTGAGTTTGCGTTTTCTATTTATTCAGGAAATAAATGGTAATAGCAATTCCGGCAGATATTTTTTTTGTTTGCATCGTTGATCATATATGCATGTGTTGCGAGCAGAATTCAAATGATATAATTATAATTTTAAACTCGCGTAGAGTTTTAATAAAGTTAACGTTTTATTGGCATTTGAAAATTTTTGCATGATCTTTTCCTGACGACTGAGGATATTGAATTGGTATGGTGAAAGCCAAATACAATTTATATGGGAAGTATTCAAATATACAACACACCAAACACTGTCTGGCGTTGGCTAAGTTTTAAAATGTTTAATAACCGATGATTTTATAAAATAAAAAACCCCCCAAAGCATTAAATTTCATTTAACGCTTTAACTGAATCGCATGAGGCATCTAATCAAATAAATATACAAGGTAACTTACAACATTTTGAGAAAGAGCTAAAATTAACCAAACATAGCTAAGGACCGCTGTAAGGAAAATAGTTTTCAAATAAAAAAATCGCAAGCAAACCTGTCGATCCGCTTGAGAACTATGATGCTACTAGTTTTAGCTATATAATACTTATCGTAAAAGAAAATATAAGGCTTGAGAAAGTTGAGATGCTTTAATTTCTATATAATTTTTACCTGTAATCCAGAACCGACAATAAAGTTAGACGACGAAATAAATTGGCAACCCTTATCTGATGGCCGATTTATTTCGTTACACGCCCTATCTCGATCTCATATTTCACAAAGTTATTATTTCATTTTAAAATAAATCAGATGAAAATGAATATTTTTTATGAAAAAAATTTGTTATTGAAATTTATCATCATATAAGGGGTCAGGATTGGAGGTGTCATTTGTTTTATGGTTTAACTATTATTTCAGAAGAAAATCATCAATCTTTCTTATGTAAATTTATATAATAAAAATACTAAGGATACAATCTAACGGTTTTAACTAAAATTACCCATATTCAAATAATAGAAAGAATGAACGATTTCGTTACATAAGAGTCCTATCCCACAAATAATGATATCACCAACTCTAACTGGAATGATAATAAAGATACTTTCTGAGTAACGACTAACGTATTGCTAGCTATATCTCATAGCTAGTACAAAACAAGTTAAGAAATCCCATTATGGCTCTTAAGCTGACATGACTTAAACATTTGCTTGCAATTTATCCTAAATTATCCTTACAGATGGAGGGAAGGAATAATTTGTTGTGGTTAGTGAAAAGGATTATAATATTACGAAATGCCGTAATTTTAGTTGTGATATTTAAATGTAATATTTAAATTAAATATCGCTTGAAGGATATAAACCTTTCATTAAAATGTTATTTTTTAGGAAAACAAAGTAAGACTGTATAGATATTTTCGTTTTAAGAAGCAGACACCTAAAAAAGATACATAAATTGAATGAGCGTGTAGTTTATACATCCATACAGTGTTAGATATCCATGAAAGCGTCTCTTCGTTTGTGTGTGTGTTGTTTTTATAAAGAATTGAAACTGAAGTTAGATAAATAAGCGTAAAAAATATTCTCCATAGCAAATCCAATTGTATTTAATGCAAAAAAGTTTGCTCTAAAATTGTCTGATGACTAGTCAAAATTTCAATTTAATGTATATTTTTAATAAATTTTACGAGAGCTAAAATGTTTTTCGGTCTTAAAATATTTTTGGATCTTCGATGTATACTACTACCTACTTCTAATATTAATCTTTTTCATGGGGCTGGGGGATAATATTCCGAGTTTTGGAAACCCGCAAAAGAAGAGGAGACTATGAATTGCAACTTTTACAGTGGGCCAAAATAACCTTACTCAGTAGGGCCGTATGGTAGCTTCTTTCTTATTTTTAGAGATAGAGTGTGTGAGGATAGAAACGGTATCCCTTCACACTTGGTTTCGGTAATGTATAAGTCTAAGCTAAAGCCTTGCTATGCTCCAGAAAGCTATCTCCTCATAAGTGACCGAAATAAGGTAAGGTCGAGATTTTAATATAACCCTCTGCAGCTAGTTCTTGATATTATTTCGTTCTAAAATAAAAAGTTTAAGAACTTACCAGTATTTATTTTGCAAGATTTGCCAATTAATCTGAAAATAACAGAAAATTCGAATCAATTAAAAGTAATAAAATAAGGTGTGAATATTCAAAGATATTCTGAAACATTTTGTGATTCAAGTTTATTTAGCTTGCAATGCTATTTAAAATTTATTGCGAAAGTCTTCTAATTAAACTTCTGAATCTCAAGTTATTTTATGAAAAAGTCAGAGTTGGAATGAAAGCTCTTGTACATTTAGACCCATGTCAAAACCATTGTTAGTGGTCTGTTGAGAGAAAATTCAATATTCTCGAAACTTCCATTGATCTTTTTGCGACCACATCTTTTTGTTATGAATACAGTGTACATTCTCTATAGTACTTTACGATAATAAGACCGCTTTCTCGTATGTGTACAATACGTATTTTGGTGAATTCAAGATCCCCGACGTCTCATTAATTTCATTAGACGGAGAATGTTTCATGTTGCTTGTTATGTAGTTCTTGCTTTCAAAATGTTACAGAAAATAATTACACATATATAACATCTTAAACAAATAAAAACTTTGTCTGAGCTTGCGAGGTTTGCATTCAAATGAATCTTATATGTAGAATCAGTTTTCAAATGTTTTGAGTATAACTAAATAATTATGGATGTTTATTTAACAAAAATTTTACCAACTATTTATGTCCACAGAGAAACTTACTTTGATTTAAATATTTTTTTACAGTAAAAGACGAAATAATTTTTTTAAAAATTACGCTGATGAAAAAGACAATTTTGTTTCGAAAAAGTCCCAAGACATTATAATCTCTTTTAACAAGGACTTTTAATTAAGGCCAAAATCCCTAAAATACCTGTGTAATTAATACGGATGACGGTGGAGTTCACGGATCTCAAATTTTACAATCCGATTTTCTTTGTGCTATCAATGCGAAGATCAGGACCTCCTAATACCTATGAACCCATTAAAATTTTGTTATAAACCATTTTATGTCATGTGAGTACCACATTTTATATGTTTTTAATTCTGTGATCATCGATTTGATAAATATTTTAAAAAGTTATTATTATTAGTGCACAATGTTTATAATCTATAGCGATAAATCGCTGATTCGATAAAAATTATATCTGAGAAGTAACGTAAAAACGTCATACCTCGTGATTTATTCGACCTACAGCAACGGGTAACCACCTGAGCTGACAACTTTTATCGTCCATTATTATACCGAGTCATATTTTTCACGAATCCAGCAAAAATTTATGACTTTTGTTAATATTAATATAACAACAGGACTTGTTATTAAAATAATGTCTATGATATTGCCCAGATAGCTTGTAACGTCAGAGCTTTTGTTTTCAAGAGATCCTGTGAGTTCAAATTTAAGTTGCGAATGTACCACTGGCTTATCATGACATTAATATTACAAATCCTCGTTTATAACACGTGTATCACGCTATGATCACGTTAACAAAATTCTATGGAAATTGTTGCTGTCCTGTTTGAACTTAATTCCACTGTGTATTCTAAGTTTGCTAAACACATACAAAACTCAAATATGAGGCGAATGTCTGTAAAATATAGCCCCAATAGCTTTGGACCCTTTGATCTTCTGTGACCGAACCATTGAGATGGCAACAGAATAAATGGTTAAAGTTTTTGCATAGAGAATTTCAGCTCTCAAGTAATCCATATTCCGTAAATGAAACTACTTCTGGGTAGCAATAAAATTCGATATAATTTATATTTACTTGTCTTATTTGAGTGGGTTATATTGTTTAATTATAATGTAATATAGACGTCAGAGTATCATTCATAAATACTCCAATACTTATGAAGGGGAAACATAATATCAAGAAATTATATCAATTGGAGTTCGTAAATTTTATTTTCTTTTCATGTAATATTATATTAGAACCAACTTAAAAAGACGAGGATTCCGTACGAAAACGTGATATTTACAGCAAATATAGGTAGAATATTATTGATTAAAATAATATGAGTGCCAGCAGACAGATATATTATTTTGTTTCTAACTCGTCATAACATTGTCCTGGTTAGAGCTTGTAAGCACGTCTATTACAATAGATGTCAACACTCATAACTTGAACGGCCATAGTTTTGTTGTTCGCATCGTTCAACTTTGTTGTTTTACAATACTCTATTTTTATTAGCAAACAGTAAAATTTCAAATATTATAAGCATTTAAGTAAAATACAATCCTAGAAATTATTGTTCTCTATTCAATTTATAACAAATAATCGGTGCACGCAGAATATTGCCCCGGGTGAGATACGTTTTAATCATATTTTGGGTCATTGTTACAGAACTTCTCATTTAATTAATATTTAAAGGATATGAAATTTCTTTATTATTATTTATGTAAGAAACTGAGTAAATTCCTATTTTGGCCAGAATGTCATTATATAAATCACTGCAATAAATTTGCATTGCAAAAATTTGCAAAAATTTGCAAAAAAAGAATCGAAAAATAAAATTGGCAAAATTTGCATCAAAATCCAAAAAAATAAATGGTTTTTCAATACGACCATAGTTTTATTTTCTACGCTCTTTATGATCCAATTTTAATGATTCTTTTTTAATTGGAAATGAGATATCAAAGATATAAAATAATAAGTCAATAAGGATCTGATGGTAGCATCCTATATATCTCTTGGTAGAGACAATGATAAGAACCGAAGATCGTAGCTCTTTCCGAAGTTGTATAATAATAGCTGCTTTCAATGGTTTTACTTATTTTGGTTCTGTCCCTTGGACTTCAAAATATCTCTATACCGAATCGGTCTAGCTTTTCTTTCATTTGTTTTGCCATCATTGCTTTATACAAAAAGCAGCCTTGTTACTAAAAGTATAAGGTAAAATAATTCTTTTATACGTTTCAATTCAGTGCCAGGTAGGACAATAACTCGTTATTATTAATCTTTCTAACAAGTGAATCTATTTTTAATAGTAACAATGACAATATGTCCTGTTATGTTATATTCTCCTGATTAAGTGATTTTTCCTCCACATTGAATTCATCCTTATGATTGCTGTTTCACTGACAGATTTTGTAAGTTATTTAATCATAGTAAGTAGGTACCTTCTACGTTTTCTTCTAATTTCAAATTGTGTACTCAATAATTGGTTAGTGAAGTAAGGTTGTTGTATCAATTGCTTCGCACCGACTTTAAAATGAATAATTTATGAAATAACTTAAACAAAATGCCTTTTATTTCGTTTTAAATATGTTATTATTTTTTAGTTTCCTGTCGAAGTTGATTTTTTGTTGTTTTTAATATAATAATTGAAATTTTGTTTGTCACGAGTACTGTAAAAAAGTTACAAAACTTTGGCTTAAATCATACACTTCATAGAAAACAGGATCATACAATTATGCGGTTGAAAGCATTTATTTTTTAATAATTCGTTATACGCTTGCGAAGGCACGCATGTTGTCAATGGACTGAATGACACCCGCCGCGCTCTTAAAAGGATTTGCGGTTGATATGTTGTCCCACTGTCAACATGAAACAAAGTGGTCCAGTCTGATCCGGACTAATCCGAAAATTTCCTTTAAATCTGCCCTTAGTAGTATTTGTCTGTCAATCTTATTACTGTAAATACTATTCTTGAAAATAACCAGGATGATTGGTGGATCCCTTGTCATTATTGTCAATATACTTTGGCCTCGCGATGTTAATTAACATTAAAAAGATCTTGAGCTTATACTTAAATTAAAATAATAATTAGATAATGTTGACTAAAAAATTCAATTAATTCAGAATTATAACCTGCAACCAATTAAGATATAAGCAACTGCCAAGCAAAATAAAGTTACTGATACGAATCCTGCTTACGTCGATGTTTTTTTAATTCAATATTTTCTTATTATATTTTTCATTAAAGTACTTTAAATTAAAAGTTTTTGAAAATCAGCCTTGGCATTAATAAAGTTTACTGTTAATTTGGGGGCTAGAAATTACGAAACTAATTAATTTTAAGTTCAATTTGGTTCCCTTAGCTTTTTCATACTTCTACCAAAAAAATAATTTGTCATTCCACGCTCGAAGGAATCATTAGTTTAGGTATTTTATAAACGATAGTAGATTTTAGGTAAGTTCATAATTTCCTTTATTTTAAATTTTGTTTATAATCTTATAATCTCATATAATCTTTATTTTAATACATTTTTGTTAGAATTCTTTGTTTATGTATATCTTAAATACATAATTAGGTACAAGATTATTTATTCTAGTGGACGGACGCAATTCTTACATTACGTATCAAAAAAACATTTGAAATTAGAAAATGGTAATTTTAATTTTACCCCAAATGAAACACATGGGTCTTTAATTTTTTGAATCAATGAATTCGGCGCGTTTACACATATTACTTGTAAAACAGATTAAGCCACAAGGTTTCGTCTATGAAGTAAACCTTAAAATTTTTGATTCGTTTACTGTGTGAGTTTTTTAATATATTATGTATGTGTTTTCATCTCCATATAGTTTAGGTGTAATAGACAATAAAAAGTAGACTAACCTTAAAACAAAGAGATTAAAAGGGGACTTATTATATCTAACACATAAGAGCCGAATCCTATAATGAATAACGCAACTAAATTTTTTAAGGGTTTTTAGATTTCGCGAAATAGTAATTGCCATAATGAGCGTTCCAGTGCTATGGATTTTCATCTTCGGTAAATCTTGTCTGTTAATTGTAAGTATAATTGTAAATACATGTACTTAAAAATGTAATGGTCAATTATTTAATTATTATTACACTTAGATTTATCTAGTGTAATGTACCATTTCTGAATACCTTTCTCGTTTTGAGCTAAATATATTTAAGTATAGGAATAGTAATTTCTTATACCCTAATGTCGCAACCAAAGTTTTTTAGATAAAGTATTTTTGAGGTAATTTAGTTTTATTGATAAGTTTCCTGTACAAAGTTAAAGCGAATAATAAAATTTAAAGCTCGCAACATCCACAGAATTCTTATAAGTGAAACAATTTAGACAAATACAAAGTTTCTGCGACTCCATTAAAATTATTTCTTATTCAACTTTACATTATATAAAATTCATTATTATGTAACTGATTTACAAAATGTGTATCTTAAATCTTTATGTTAATTCAATATATATTGGTGCTAAAAATTTAAATAGAGAAAAAGCTTTAAAATCAATTCTTCAAATAAATTCGCTTAATAAATTCCTAAGGTACGTACGATGTCTCAAAAAATCTGAGTAAAAATTATGTACAAATTTTTGAAGGATTTAATAAATCAATATACTACCAATAAGATGATAGTTTTCAATTTGCTTAGCTTGTATCATATTGGCGTGATGACATAGAGGTATATCCTCGCAAACCTAATAACTTTATTTTTGTACAGAATATTATTTCGTAATATGATTTAGCTCTTCCATTCGATTTACCATACGATATCTTACTCTCATATTTATATCTGTCTTAGTTGATATATACAAATTTTATTCGTGTTTTTATATTTTGATATGTTTGTAGATTTAACATTATTATAACAATGATAAATATATATTTAAATATGAACAATATTAGCATAAAATATTTACACAAAAACGTTCTTTGAGTTCTGAACTTTTTGTTAATCCTAGTCATAATATATATATATTAATATGAAGTTTTTGGTTTTCGTGAGTAAAATATGAAATTATGTTTTATGGAATTACTAGAAGGTTATTTGATGGACGACCGTTCGAATATTGTGGGCATTTTTTTCATTTGACATTATTTAATATTACGTTTAGGTTAAGATGTATTGATTTTCTTTGACACTAACTTCGTTGCTATGCTGTGCCAAGATTTAAAGCTACTTGAAGAACAGGCAATGTTGTTACATCGCTAATGCTATCTTAATAAGCGTTACTTCAGGTTAAGTAAAATAAACGATGTGTTGCCAAAATATATTTCCATTGATCTAGTTTAAATAATGGTAGTGAGAAAGGAGAATGATATTTTATTTTGTAGCAACAGCCTGGGACCTACTTTTCAGGAGATATTCTCTTTGGATTTGAGGGAACAGTAAATATAATACCTTCATTCTGTAGACGTATGAAGTAAAGAAATGGGTTTCGGGCTTCAACCTCAATACAAATGTTCCGGAATTATGTTCATTTATTTGACGAATAAGTTTTAGATGTTTCAATTTACCACTGTTATTCAAACAAAGAGTACGTAATGGTAACTATATGACTCAATGAAAAAAAATCATTCATAACGGTTCATCATCATGATCATCAGAGCCCACTGTTGAGAAAAGGCCTTTTCTCACATGGAGAAGGTTAGAGCATTAATCACCATGCTTGCTCAAGGCGGGTTGGCGATTTAAGTCTTATAATTTGAAATTATAAGACCAGTTTTCCTCAGGATGTTTTCCTTCACCGTCTGTCATTGGTGTCACTACGGTTATTTTAATCTTAAAACGCTATTAACTGTGAAAAAATATTTATCATCCTTTATTGGTGAAATTAGCTTGTATATAAAGTTTCTAATTTTGAAAATATATGTGATTACCTCGATAGCTTTCATTTAACATAAAATATCTATAGTTTATTCAGCTCGTTGAATGTCTCAAGGGAAATCAAAAATAAGATAAGTATTATGACGCGGCTCAAGAGTCTCAAGCTCTTAGTTTTAAGGCGATGAAAGGTTTTTTCGTGTTATTTAGGCCATTGTATATACTCTAATAAAATTTGATAACATTTATGTAAATATTACTTCTAAAACATTTCATTATTATTCTCCTACTAGTGCGGAACAATGATATGGAATAATAATTATGGAAAAAATGGATTTCTATTGACCATTTTAGTCAATCACTTCGATATATTGAAGATTGAGTAGAATTTTTTCCAAAATATTACAGACAAGACTTAAAATAATAAGTGTTTATGTCTTGCTGAAAATGTATATCTAAAACACAAGCTAGTGGTTTTAATAACAGTATAAGTATATTCCTGAATGAATAAGAAGTAATTTCAAATTCATATTCGAAATTGAAACTTCCATTTCTAAATCCCACTAGAGAATAGCATAATTTTGTTTCTTATCTTTTAATTGAAGTTTATTCAATTCTAGTACTAGAATTCTTGTATATAATATAAATAACGGCACGTTGACAACTCGGGGACAAGAACAAGAAAATGTTTTAATTAACTGTTTAAATTATAACAATGTAATAAAAAAATGCCGGTAGATAAAGTCCACTATAAAGTTGCCTTTTACATTGATTAAGCCATTAATTTAGTTGTAATTGCTGGTAAAATCTCGTCCTAATCGGTAATCGGGTAAAACTGAGTGCGTACCATAAGAGTGCGAATTACACTCAGGACTGCAATCGATAATCGATCTCTAAGGCTCGTTTATACGTGACCCGCCTAAATGACCAATTCTATTTGTCCCTTTACGGTTCAAGAATCCATTTATGTGACCACTTAACTGATTTTTACTTAATAATTTATATGAATAGAAATCTTGAACTATATTGTTTTGTATAATGAGATCTAAGACTTTCGCCAATATTCATTTAAATGAAACAATTTTTTTTCAGATTATTTCGCTTATTTTATTGTTTTAAAAAACTACATATTCCCGACGTTTCGGTTACTTTACAGCAACCGTGATCACGGGCAGACAAGATGTGAATGTCTGTCAGTTGGTCTTGTTATTTATCATCTACCGCCATCGATTTCTTAATTTTCTGGCGTACCGCTCTGGATGCCGGCAGAATGCGCTTACGATGTCACAAGGTCCTGCGTTGTGGTTACGGCCATGGGATTTTATATTTTTAAGGATAGGTGTTAGATAGATTCCAGTTATTCCTAGGTGTTGGATAGATTCCAGTCATCTTCTGTATAGAAATTTTGATGTTTTTTTAATTTCATGCTCCGGCGCAGAACATACGACATGTCCTGCCGGATTGTTTCAGACTCTTTTTTCGTGACCTGATTCTTATGAAAACATTCCTTAACGTTAGATAATGTCTTCGAATGGTAATTTTGATGGCACTGGTGCAACAAAAAACCTGCCCGTGCCTCGCCAGCTACGCAAGAACCACTTGAAGTCAACCACAGTTGAGCGACAACTTGCGATATTACCATATGTAAAGGTAGTTACTGACAAAATAGGCAACATCTTGAAGAAGTTTTCCATCAAGACTATATACAAACTAAACAAGAAAGTAAGTAAAATTCTTGAGACCTATTAAAAGTACCATTCCTTTAAAATAAGCTGGTGTATGCAAACTCGATTGTGACTGTAGCTTGTCATACATTTGACAGACAAAAAGGAGCATCGGTAAAAGGGTGAAGGAACATGTCTCAGACATTAAAAATAGGCTCGCGTTGAAGTCAGCAGTGTGTGAATCCAGTTTAATAAAACACAAATCCTCGCTTGTGAAGACAGGTACACACCGAGGTACATCTATTGAAATTAATAAAAAATATTCCAATGTCAATAGAGAAGATGGCTGAAAGCTATCCAACACCTAGGACCCCCTCCTTAAAAATATAAAATCCCATGTCCGTGACCATACCGCAGGACCTCGTGACACCCTAAGCGCATAGTGCCGGCATCCAGAGCGGTAAATCAGAAAATTAAGAAATCCTTGGTGGTAGATGATAAATAACAAGACCAACTGACAGACATTCACATTTCGTTCGCCCGTGATCTCGGTTGCTGCAAGGTAACCGAAACGTCGGGAGTATGTAGTTTTTAAAATAATAAAATACGCGTATTAATAAGAAAAAAAATATGAGTTCCATTACATATTGTTCATATACAAATTCAATTATTGTACTTGTTGTATTGGAGTAAATAAGGTACAAAAAAAATGCAAACATTTTAAGGGCTGGTTACATTACAATTTTTTCGGTCACTGAAGGGGAATAAAGGAATCTTTTTAACAGCATCGTAACAGACTAAGGGGTGGTGGATTCAATTATTTTTAATTCAATTATGGCAGAATCGAAATAAAATCTTACTCGAATCAAATGACCGACGATCAAAATCCTAATTGTTATTGGATTTCGAGAAAAGAATTTGAATAGATGTTAGTTTTTATCGCTTTTAAGGCAACATTAACTTTTATAGCCTGTGAATCATCACAGATGTGTTATATAATTTTTGTTCCAAGGAATCATTAAGATTCATATATTAATTTAAAATTCATATATTAACACCCAGGAATTACATTTTTTCTTGTTTTTTACTGTAATCCAATATATTAAATAATATAGAATTCCATCAAACCGAGCAGTGATGTACATTTATCGGGAATGCTAAATCCCTAATTACAAATTATATAATTTCAATATTAGCAATTGTATTTTAAAGACTAACCGAGTAGGTCGTTAACAATCAGTGGCATTAATGTTTATTTACTAAAAAAAATCATACATAGTACAAGCTTTCATCGAGTAAGTCATACATTAAGTTTAAATTATGATAGTTAATTCAGAGCTTTTTGATTTTTATTCGGCATTCCGTCTATAGCTAAATTAAGTTATAAAAAATACTTTTTTGTTATTGTTTGTGATAGAAGAAAATTTTATAAAGTTTTGTGGCTCTAAGTAATATATCAAATTTAATCATTATAAAAGAAGGGAACTAGACATTAGTATAATGTTTGGTCTAATTTTGTATCGATAATTGTCAACATTCCCGGTTCTAAAGGCAAATGTTATATAACTGTACATTTTATAGAACATGTAACGACTATAGTAGTATAATGTTTGGTCTAATTTTGTATCGATAATTGTCAACATTCCCGGTTCTAAAGGCAAATGTTATATAACTGTACATTTTATAGAACATGTAACGACTACATATGAAAAAAAAAATTTATTATCAAAAGACATACATATTTAAATAAAGCTATGATTTTGACACTTTGTTTTGCGATATTACTTTCGAATTAATGTTTTCCTTTAGCGTTTCAACTTATTTGCAGAATCTGTGATCAGTTAGTTTTGTTTTTGTTATTTTCCGCCAAAGATTACCTAATTCAGAATCAGTATGTAGAATATAATAAAATTCTAAAAAAAATCTAAAGATTATAGTTTCGTTCAAAAGAAAGTAAATCACTGTTGAAAAAAAGGAACTTGGTTAGGTTTGCAGACAGCTTCTCTATATAGTATAAAGAATAGTTTTTGTTTCACGAATGGCTTTTTTTTAACCGTGTTTGTTCCCCCCCCCCTCATGACACAAAATGATTAGTTATTTTCAGTGTAGTACAATTCTCAGTCAGGTTATTAAACTATTTTAATGAAATTCTGTATTTTGGCCTTCTGCATTAGTACAAAATCCAGGAAAACTGAATACAGTGCTTTACTAATGGTAGTTACTAGGTAGTACTAATGATAGTTTGGTATAATCCTGGCCGTAGAAAACTAAGGCCGAATGAGAAGGGTGAACAACAACCTATGATAATTATTAGGTTTTAGGTTTTACCACAGACCACGGTGGAAGATCAGACTTTACCTAGCTTGCGACATCTTATCAGATAGTGGATTCACTAGAAATCACTTTCTTTCTGTGTCATAAGGGCACCACATTCTATTTCCTATGCTGAGGACTATATCTTGTTTCCTGGATCTCCTACTGACTTTCTGATAGCTCTCTAAGAGAGTATGGTAACTTAAACGAGTGACATGTATGGTATTATGAATTATCTTTCACACCATTTTTCAAAAAGCCAGCGATTGGGAAGATAAGAAAAGGAGCCTGCGTCCGAAACTTGCTTGCTTGTTTTAATTATTAATTATATTTGATTTTAATAGTTAAAAATATTTTTAAAATATATTATATTTGTTTTGCATTTTTTCATAACATGTATGTAATTAATTTTATTTGTTTTTTATTTTCCACTGAATTTAGTTATGTATTAATAGTATTTCGTTGACTTTATTTAGTTGAATAAAATAAATACAAATATATACAAAGCATAAGTGATCTTGAAATTTAAGGGACAATTATATCAGAAATTGCATTAAATCAAATTTGATGTCGATATTGTAAAATAAGTCGTGGTAGCCTGGAGGTTAAAGGACCGCCTCTCATGCGTGAGGGCGCGGGTTCGAAACCTGGCAAGTACCAATGTGATTTTTCATAGTCATATGTACTTTCTAATACTATTTAGACACCAATGACGAACGGTGAAGGAAAACATCGTGAGGAAACCTGGACTTATAATTTCAAATTATAAGTTTGAAATCGCCAACCCGTCTTGAGCAAGCGTGGCGATTAATGCTCAAACCTTCTCCATGCGAGAAGAGGCTTATGCTCAGCAGTGGGCTTCCGATAGGCTGATGATGATGATGATGATGATGATGATTGTAAAATGCAGTACAAAATGAGGTGTCTGAAAATGTGACTATTATCATTTGTCTATCAAAATAAAAATATTTTTGATTAAATTATATTAAATACTGAGAACATTTAAAAGTGTATTCTCATTTAAAACATTGTTGAGATAATTGTGACCCTCAATAACCTCAACTTGGACTTTGCCAAATTTTGTAAATGGTCTGATCTGAAGTACTCGTACTCCAGTTGGTTTCAAGGATGTTTGAAGTTATTTATGAAAGAAAAATTAAAGCCTGTAATTTTTATATTTTAATAACAATGTTATTTACGAATATATATATATCTTAATGCTCTCTAAGTCCAGTTTTAAGTTTTTATATATTACCTCATTCGGGGTAATGATTTTTTTTAAATTTTATAAACATATTAAATACTGAAATACAGATATTAGTTTTGAAAACGGACTCCAATCAATAAACAAGAGTACATATTAAACTTCGACTTGGAGGTTCGTTTGAACTTCGCAAAGGATCCTTGGGGTTTCAAAATTTCATTATAAAGAACATGAGACACACCAAGTTGACTAAGAAATTAGTTTAATTGGATATTATATTTCACTCTCAATGAGGCTATGAGGCTATGTACCGGACTTCTCCTAGCGGTTGATATAAATTCTGAGCGCGAGCAAAACCACTAGCAGAAATTGATTAAATATGTTACAAATTTGATAAACAAGTTCGATAAGTAACAAATGATTGAGACAATTATGTTTACACAATGTTTCGTGAAAGTATTAGTGAGATTGGAAAAGAAGCCATTATGTTTTGAAAACTTGTTTTATTTAAAGAAAATAAACACTGTATTTTATTTTAGATCTTCTAATTATCTAAAGATTTTTGCCGTACAATTATTTAATTATCTAGAGTATTAAATAACCATTAAGTTGATTTTCAATTATGAAGGGTTTTAAATTTAAAAGGCTTTGATAATGAAAGGATTAAACTAAATCTAAATAGCTTTAACTTTGTTCGTGCTTATGATGGCTAGTTTTATATAACTCAATGATATCAAAAATTTATGTTAGTTTTTTTCTGTCATCAACAACAAATGTCCCGTCAGAGGCAGTTTTACTATTTTAGAAATAAGTTTCATGAAACGGGTCGAAAAAAGTTAGAAAAAAGCTATTTTAAATACGCCGTATACAGGAATATACACTGTTTTATTTTGTTACCAAAACATGCAGTATTACATTAGTTTCAATCTAAAACAAAAGTTTTCAGATATAATAGTGGGTCATAAATCTATTCCTCAAGCACCATCAATACTTTTAGGAGATAATCGCTTCATAAATCTCTAGTAGGGGCGATCGTCATCGGCCTCGTTTTACGAGCTCTCTTTATTTAACAAGAGGAAGAACATCCGCAGATTTCTTTTCACTTCCGAGAGGTTCCCTAAACCTTTCCTTAATTTACTTAAAGAACGGTGTGCGAAGTGCTGTTAGCCTCTTTTTATAAACTCGACATCTTCATAGTTGTTTACACGAAGTTTAATTGTACAGTTTGTATACAAAAGAACAAACTTTTGAAAGATTTTTGTATAGATAAAATATTTCCACACAATTGTTGGTTATAATTTTTTAATAATTTCACTTTAGGAAAATAAATAAATCACGAGGTCATTTTCAAATCACGTTTGAAATTTAGATGTCTTGAGTTTGTGAGCTGATAGGTTTATTTTCCATTTAGAAGTTATCTACATGTAAATCATTAAAAAAAAAGTAAAAATAACCACAAAATTAATATTCAAAAACATTCAGCTAACGTTATACAAGACTTTTAAGAAAGATTTAAATAATTCTGTAGGTCTGATTAAAATGTACCCTCACATTCACAGGACTCGGTCATCCAAGGCGTTTGTGATTTACTTTGCATAACCCAATTTTATAGGAAAATTACAATTTCCTTTTTGTACTTTGAAGTTTATACATTAATATAAGAGAAAATTTATGAAAATTTTATTTAAGGTAAAGAAAATTTAATTATGAAATATTAATAAAGCAAATTTTTAAAAATACCTATTATACGTTCCAAATAAAACATCTAATAACCTTTTTTTTTTAAATTATAACCTCCTGTTTATATTTATGAGTTCTTAAGGAATACCTTCCCTTATTATATAAATTGATTATATATGATTTGAGTACCAGATAATCAAATATACTTTGCTCATCTAACATAAAAAAGCAGTGTGTAAATCTTACAACAAAAAAAAACGTGAATTTCATTGAGAAGATTATAGGAACCATAAACTAGAAGAAGAATTCTTTTAAGTACACCCAAAGAAAATAATACATGACAAAGAGCATATATCGCAAAATATATCTCGTAACAAGATGTTGCTTACTAGAGAGTAAACTTTAGAAATTTTTTGTAAAACGATTTCATAATTATCGATCGAGTTGTTCGCGATTGGTATTTTGCATATAAATGAGGCTGGGTGATTGCGTTTCGATTTTATTGAATTTAAGCGTTGTAGATACTAAGTTCCTTATAAATGTTATAAACAAAAATATTATGTTTATGACAAAAAATATCAGTATTTCATATATGCGATAACATAAATGACCAGTAAATTAATATTGTCTATTAAGATATCTTTTTTTATTTTTTATCTTCTGAAAAAATATGTATTAAATTTTTTGTTAAAACAGTTATACACATTTCGTTATTGTAGGAAATATATAATTATGCCTTCATATATATTCAACTTCTTAAGTTTAATCAGATTTAACTCATAACTTTTTTAAGGATATGTGATAGTACGATATTAAAATATTATATTTAAATTCAAAACCATCTGAATTTTTTTCAATTATGTATATATTTATGACGATTCTTTGCTTCAATTTACGATACCAAAAATTTTTGAAAAATCACAATTCCCTATCTCATAATATGTATCTTTATCCTGTAAACATACCAGTAATAAGTGGAATGCTGAAATAAAATTTAACGTAATCATAACTTAATTCTATATATAAATAAGCTATCTTAACTTAAATATAAATATTGAGACTAATATACTCTTACAAAACCTGTATTACTGTACATTTGGAAAAGTTTGTAGGTCTAAGCGAATTTTTATATCTAAAACTATTTTGTCCAATATAGAGACTATTTTCATTTTTAAAAAATTTTACTTCAATTGAAAACTACTTTCAATATGGCTGCCAATTTTATAAACACAAGAATCCCCTTACCAATTATAGCTAAACCGTTGCACCAATCTTGCAGAGGTTTGTAATAAAAAAAAAAATCCTGTTATAATATCTTACATACAAAATTTCGTTAAAATTGCTATAGCAGTCTTGACATGATCGGAAATTCAAATACCCATACAATTTTTCGCCTTTAACGAGACTTATTATTAATAAAAATCTGTCCATATACATACTCCTTTCAATTAATTGTCTATTATTTCATTGTTTATTGCTATATGTCTTGAAATTTTTAATTTGAAGAGGATTACTTCAGTTGTATTATTTTATTATATATATATATATATATATATATATATATATATGTTCATTTTGAATTTCTTAGTTTTTATAAATGTTACTGTTAGGTAATAATTAAATTAAATACAATGTATGAGCCCCATGGTTAATTTATGATCACAGCTTATATAGAACAATTTGTGATTTAATTTCATTCAAAAACTTTCCAATGTAATATATCCCGATATTGATAGTTGTCGATTTGAAACTACAGTTTCGAACAGCCAATGACCGTTACACATTTTAAACTGAACAACTCCAAGTTTCTACTCCTGGCAAGTTTCCCTTCCACATAACACACTCGGATATATAATGTTTGTGTTTATGGCACGTTGTTTGTTTGAAGCAGTTATTAGGTATATGTTTCATAATTAATTTACTTGTATGTAATAATAAAATAAACTATACAATCAACAATAAATTAGCATAAAATGTAAACTTACTACCATTTTTTAAATAAAACAAAAGTTCTTGTATAATAATCGATACAGACTTCAAGATTTTTTTTAAATCCTTTTATTGTTTAATATAATAGATATTCAATAATTTAATGGTCTCCGTCATTCTCGTTCTCCATCATCCGTTTTTTTTAAATCCAGTAAAGCTTATATTTGCGATTGATAATTCTTTGTGTCGTTAGGATTCGCAGAACCGACAGAGGATTAAATGTAGAAAGGCATATTCACCCACACAAAAGCTCAGTTGATAAAAAATTCTAGACAGGATAAAATTTATTTAACAATATTTAGTTATTAGTTATTTTGGATATTATATCGTTATCTGAATAGAATACCAATAAGTAGCGGTTTAAATTTATATTTAAATAAATCTTACGTTGAAATAATACGTTGTCATGATCACACGTTAAAAATTAACGGTGACGTGAGCAGAAGGCATTTGAAACTCCGTTTAACCCACTTGGGGTCGTACAAAGAGATGAAACTAAATATTAATTACTGCTGCTCTTTAAACAAGACCTCTGTTTCCTTTTAACGCCACCTGGGTAGGGTTCCGGCTTTTAGGAAATATAAAACAATTTCATAACGCAAACTCTTTACGAGTGTATTTTTTTCTTTGTTTCTGTTAAAATTGTTCGTGACATTAACTTAGTTAAAAATAATTAGGTTAATAATTTAAATTAATATAAATTTCAGGCTTTGTTTTAGTATTATTGAAACGTTAAAAATATACTCATATTTATAATTAAACTCTTATATGTGAAATTATTTTCCTTAGAATATGTTTTAAGAATTTTAAGAGCTTGTCCCTTATATGATGGTAGATTTTAGGATGATTTATGAGTAAAATGCTCTTTCATAGCTTCCGCTATATTGTTCGTTGAAGAGAAAAAGAAATATGACACTACCTTATAACTCCAAGACTTCGGTATTTGTTAAAATGCGTTGAATACCAAACACGTCATGCGAATTATGAAATATTGTGCCTTTCAGTATAAACTCTTTACTTGTGTGATGTAATATAATAATGTAATATATGTGTTTTTGTTATTACTTGTCGCTACCTGCGTTTCCAATGTATGCTCCGTTTTAACAAATATTTATGTTTAAAAATTTGAAATAGGATATATGTATATAGTATTTTTCAAAGGGAAAAAAAATAATTCCAACTATTGAGAAAATAGTTTGGTTATTAAAATACGATATTCCACGAAATATATATATTTAAAGTAGGAAAATATGTTCACGTATGTTAAAAAACTACTTCTGATTTTAATCGAGTTACTATATGCTTCATAAAACCTTTTAACAATGACGCTAAACCTCCCACTTCAATGCACTTTGTATATATTTATAGCGTTGCCAAGTAGTCGTAATAAGATTATATTGTAAGCGGCTTATACCTTTCTTTTATGAAGAATCTACGGATTTCGTTGATGTATACGGAATTATTGATTTCTGTTACATTGAATATTTTATTATGTGGCTTACAGGACGCTTAATTTGACAGTTAATATCATAAATGTGTAGAATAAAGTGAAAAACATTTTTTTTTTTTGTCCAAATCTTCGTCTGATCCAAGTCTTTTTTCTTGATGGGATCTTAAAGTTTATATTCCGTATGTCTAATAATTTCATTCATATGTATATAATAAAATAATAATAATATAGTAATTAAAGTAAATCAATTTAACAAATCAAACAGGTTGAAGCGTACATAAACAATAAGATTGAAATTAAGATGCCCGAGATGTTTAAAGTTAAGCTGAGAGTTTAATTTGTATTGAAGATAATGTTTCCCGTGTCTACCTTGATTTTAAACAATAAATTATTAATTATGAACTATAATTATTGTAACAATATTAATCATGTTCTGATATTGAATTTTTTCATGCGAAATTATCTTACATCTTATTCCTCAATTTGCACTAAAAAAAAAAATCTTAAAAATTATTGTAAACATATTTTGAAACAAATCACCTTTTTTAATTTAATGGTTGTCAATTTAAAAAAAATACCCTTAAATTAAAGAAATTGATTCAAATTCGTTTAGGTTAAACCATTATTTCAAATAAATAAATATAATATTAATCATCAAATAAATATGAAAGAAAAGATGAAATTCTGGATCAACGAATTTGTTTGAAGAATGTGTTGTGTTTTGTGAAATAAAGGGAGCAGTTGTGTCTCGCGAAAAATAAGTAACAAAAAAACTAATGATCAATAAAATCATATAATATATAAGGTAGTAAACATCTTGGTATGTCACGGCTTGACTGGCAAGAAAAGGTTCAAGCTCATTATTTGTACATACATAATAATTTTGATCAAAGGAATTTATAACGAAATAAATAGTATTATAAATCTAATAATACTCTCCCTCACGTTTCGTCAATGTGTTAAATTTAATTGCTAGGTAATTTATACACATTAAAATAAATACTCAGCTATCTTCCATAAACCACATGAAAGGGTTTATAATTTGTTGTAAACGTTCGCCTAACCGACAAACCAAAATATTTACGTTTCGTTAAATACGAGCTTCAGATCCTAAACATATAGGTGTTAAGAGATTTATAACATTAGTAGTCTAAGAGTTTCGTTGTGAGACGTTTGTAGTGTAAAGAAAGTTGCATACTTAGTAAAATTGTTTGTTTTATAGTGTATTAAGCCTACATAGGATCTTATGAATATTATATATATAATATACAAAACTGACACTCTTTATAAAAAACAGGTCTTAAATTAAGTAAAATTAAATTATTATTTTCACAATGATTCTCGATTTTATTGAACTCCTTGATTCTATTAAAAGTATTCTCAACTCATAATGTCAATTATTAGTAATAATAAAAAATATATTATATTATATTCCACTTACCTTACTACTTATAAAGTTTACTTAAACAATTTGAAAATAGAAATGAATAAAGGACATATGTCATTTAATTAGAGGTGTGAAATAAAATCGATGGTTCCTTAAAATATAATGCAAATCATAAGAGACATTTGTTAAGACATTTCAACTAATCATTTTTTTGGTCTTTTCTTTGAAGTATTTATCTTAACATATACAAATATCTTAGTGTAATAAAGGCAGTTCTTAGTTCCATTTTACTTATAAACTATTAAAAAATTTTTCAGCAATACTTTATTTTAATAGGAGATATATAAGAGTGACTATATGATTTTATTCGTAGGTTAAAAATATGAGATCAAAATCAGATGCAATATCAAATTATTCCCAAAATTTGTGACCATTATAAAAATACGTTTCGTTACCGGAAATTTTTATTGAAGAGATTTTCATTCCACCCAGCTTAAAAATATTAAATTACACAAACAGAAAAAAATAGTATTAATAGTTTTGTTGTAGTTATAAAATAATCAATGACGCAAGTGGCATATGGACGCATATGACGCATATGGATTTTTATGCATTTATTAAAATCCCTCTTCCTTTTTAGAAATATTTTAATTCCGAAATTTCGTAAATCCGAAAAATATTAGTTTTATTTTAATAATATTTAAGGTATAGACAAATATAAATTTTAATTTCAATGGGGGAGTACGCGTAATGAATCCTTAAAAAATGCAATAATTCTATATTAAAAATTGTCCATAATAACTATTTAAACTCACAGTATGGAGCAAAAATTTTATGAAGTACTTATACGAATTGGTAACAATATAAATGTTCAACGGTAATCTAATGCGATTCCTTTCCGCAATGATTCGTCGCACTCCGAAGCTTCTCTATCGAGTACTCTTGTCTCTAACCGTACTCAACTGCCGATTGTAATGTGACATGCGATTGATGAACTGAAAAATTCTAGGTTGAAATGCGGTAACTTTCAATTTAGACAAGTTGAAAAATCATTTTTAAAGTGAGGGGATGTCAAAAACAAAAATAGTCGAATAGAAAATCTTCTCGACTTTTTTGTCTACAAAAAATTCAATATAAATAATTCTCAATTAGACTGTATATCTATTAGAATATAATTAATAATTGGTTAAGAGGATTTAATAATTATTTTTAGTTTTATGGCTGGTTTTAATTATCTTAATATTTAAACTGTAAAATAAAATATACCTTTTATGTATAAATACTTACCATCTAAAATGTTAAGTATTTTACAAAGGAAATATTTGTACTTAATTTTTTCCACAGTACTCTGAAAATTTTAAGGTTTTTATGCTGTAATTCAAAGTGAAGGAATGTGTGTCATTGTAGCTACAAAAATTCAAAAACTTTATAAAGATTTTTTTTTATAAAGTAATTTTATTTCTAAATAAGAAATAGCTAATATGTTGGCGTATTTCAAACAAAGAAAAAATTTAGATAGAAGAAGAAAATGGACTTCTAATAGGAGGAATATATTAAAAATATTTATTTTATATATTTAAAAAACTTTGAGTATTTTTAAGTGGCTTTGAAATAAAGTGGAATTAGAAAATAAATTTGATATTTTACGTACTTTAACAATATATTAATTCTCTTATATTCTATGAGTATAATCAAGAACATAATGAGATCTATGATTTTGGCGAATATTCATTGAAATAAAACAAATATTTTGCGTATTTACAACGCGATTATAATTATTTTTAACAACATACTCCCGACGTTTCGGTTTTTTTGCAGCAACCGTGATCACGGGCACACGTGATGAATGTCTGTCAATTGGTCTTGTTATTTATTATCTACCTCTAAAAATTTCTTAATTTTCTGGAGTACCAATCTGGATACCTGCAAATGCGCTAACTATGTCTCGAGGTCTTTCGGTGTGTTCACAGATATGGGATTTTATGTTTTTAATGAAGGACACCTGGAACTCCAGGTGGTAAATTCGAAAAATATTAGTTTCATTTCAATAATCAAGAACATTCGTTTAATAATTGTCAAAATTGATACGTCATACATTTAGTGTTAATTATCATTTAAAGATGCGAAGATAAGGTGCATGTGTGCAATTGTGTGCATGTGTGCATTTTTGCTACACTTTTATGTGTCACACATCTCGTCTGCCCGTGATCACGGTTGCTGAAAAGTTATCGAAACATTGGGAGTATGTAGTTTTTTACAAAAATAAATCACGCGCAGTTTATCCGAAAAATACTAGTTTCATTTAAATAATACCATGACATAAAATTTTAGTCATAGATCCTTTGTGGTAACTTGTTATAAATGTGTATAAAAAATAAAGTGAAGATCTATATTTATAACAGATTTAACGGTTTTTAAAACCAGCTAAACGACAGTCAGCTAGTTAAACGACCGCTAGACTCTAAAGCGGATTAAGAAAAAGGATTAAAGTTGATTATGTTCTAGCTAAGAAAGCGACGTAGACTCATTTTAATCTAGTTTTTTTTAATTTTATAAAGTATTAAAATTAATTATCCAGTTAGGAATAAAGTTAGCAAAAGAAATATACTGTATAAATATAAATTGTGTACTAAATGAAAAAAATAATTAATATTTTGCTGCGGTAATAAATCAATGTTTTTATAGTAATTCCATTGAATTGTACGTTATAACTAACACTGTATAGGTCTTGAAATGTTTTTAATTTACACTATGAAAGAAAAATTTGTACGAAACGTACATACGTAAATTATGTTTTAGTACCACATGATTTTTCAATAATTTACCACTGAATTCACCTTATGAAATTCATATAAAACTAAACTAAAATAAAATAATCTTTTGTTGAAAATAGAAAGAAAAATTATATAGGCACATTTTAGAACACTGTGCCTTGGAAGTAATGGTAGTGTTATGCATAAAAGTAAATCGCGGTGGTGAGATATTTCTAGGAAGATTTCACAGGTTTTTGCAAAAGGAAAAAAAGCGTGAATTAGTTTCAAAATATAGTGACAGTTATATTAACAACATTATTTAAGTGAATGTAAAAACTACTGTATACTGGTTCCTTTGTCTGGGAGTCTTAAATTTGAGTTTTGAAAGACTGAAATCAACAGTAGTTGGTGTATTTTTACATTAAAACATTATATTTTATATAACATAGAAATTTATCTGTCAGGTATTTTCAAAGGGACTGACTAAAGGGCAAAATCATATGGCTTTATCTTTTCTCTAGTAATTATAATGAAGAACTGCTTTATCCTACTTTTTATTCCTTCATAAAGTACGAGCAACAATCCTTTGAATACAAACGTTCTTTTGACGTTGGATCAATCAACTAAATGTGACCCTAAGGCCCGAGCGATGAGAATGCTAAAATTTTAGTATTTTGAATAGAAATAAATCATATATAATGTCATAAAAGTTATCTCTTTCTTTATGCTGGAGATTCAAAAACCCGAATATTTTTTTGTTGAAAGCCTTAAATTAAGTTATTACTGTGTATTCACAAACTGTATATTATAATAAAAACAAAAGCGATTGAATTAAATTATTATTACGCAGATAATAATATTTTATACGTGTATTATAAAATGACATACAATACATGAACATAAATATTGGGATACTAATTTATAAAGAAAATTATGTAAATCATTTTAAATCCGAGCCCGTATTTAAAATTTATTCCATTACAATCAATTCATATAAGCAAGACAGTAAAAAACAACGGGTTTCGTCTCTTATATTTTGAAAGCCGTGTGTTGTGACGCTTAATGGAGTGCTATCGATCTTCGTTGTGCCAAAACTCTATTGTTTTTTTGCAAATAAGATGGACTTTATAAGATGGATTTTAAAGCATGGATATGTGAAAAGAGATTTTAGTGTAACGATCGTTACTGTAAAATTTTTATTCGTGACACTAAATATTTAAAATTTTTGCTTTAAATACGCTTATATTTCTATATTAAAATTGTAAAGTTGGAAAAAATCTCTTAAATATATACACTAATAATATAAAATTCTACTACAGTCTATTCTAATATTAAATATTTTATCTAGGAATCTAGGATAGCTGTTACGCATAACTTAACTCTCCCGTTAAATGCTAACTAATATTAACATAAGACTAATAATGTGTTAGGAATTTATACGTAAATTTATACAATGTTAAACTTAGGGCTGGCGATGTGGTCGTTCTGGCATTTATCTTCAGGCTTGTATTTAACTATGTCGGTCATTACAACATTGCGGTAATTGCTCATTGTTCTAGGACCATAGCTTAAATAATGTTTAATATTATAAAATAGCATAAAAATAAATAGTTTTATATAACTCTGACGCTGTGATTGGTTGAAATCAAATAATTTTTTGCATAAATTGCCTTCAACAGCAAAATTTTAATAGGTTCCAGATCTAGGAGCAGTAAAGTTAGATGAAAGTTGTTGCATTACCGCTAAGTTGTTGTGATTCTGACATAATTTCTTTACCTGTCTTATTTATATTATGTCACCTTCAACATTTTCAAATATTTTATAAAAATATTGTTTTGTAACTCAAGAATTTAAATGTTTAAAGTAAAATGTGGACGTTTTATTTCGGGCCGCTTTGAAATTTATTTGCATATATGTACAAACATTTGTGAAGTCGGAAACCGCCACTAAATAAATGTATGTGTAAAAATAAATCTGTTTACTTGTGTCAAAATATTCAAAATGTTATCATGTTTTGAAAGTAACAAAAAAGCCTTCTTGTCATTATATTTACATTATTTAAAATATGTCGTTATTCTTGTTAATTTCGTTCAAACAAAATAATTATATATGGACTATTCTTAATTTAAAAAAGATGTTGTTTATTCCATAATAATGAATACTTAAAGATTTCTAAAAATTTGTTTTTCGGGTTAGAATGATAAATGTTTTAAATCGATGGGTAAATCAACTGTATTTAGTATACGAGACGCTATCCAAAGTGAAATATCTTAGTATTTTTAAATTAAAATGTACTCCTAAATCAATAAACAACTTCTTAATCGAGAACCAAACAGTCAATGTCACTCCTCGCTCTTCTTACTGTCAACCGTATTGTGAACTTTCCAGTAATAGCATAGTTTAATATTTAATAATAGCCTTGGTTAGTTATAAGAAATTTACTGTAGATAATTTATAATTTTGCGTGATAGAATAGGAAATAATTGACTGTATGTATTTCTTTGGGAGGGCTGACAGATCTCGTTAGCAATGATTTTTATCAAGGTATACCTCACATATAGAAAAAAAATTGTGACGAAAAAATTAATTATTTTTCATCTTCATTTTTTTATGCGTATGTCATATTCACATCAATGACTATAATTTTTTGAGTTTATTTTGTACAAATATGTATTTTGTGTTGATAATAATAAATTTTGTGTTAAAAATATTAACAAGAACTTTTACGTGAAAACTACGTATTAGTTTCCACGAAATTAATATTCCGGAATATGAAATTTATACTTTCATCGTTGAATAAATAAAAGTGACAAAATTGAACAAAAATAGATTTCAAATTATGCGACAGTCTAAATCTCGAACATGAAAAAGCACTTAAAACATTAAATATGAACACAAATCGGGAATAAACCAGACACATCCGAAAGGGAGGGCAATATATATGGTTATTATAAGTCATAGCCATCATAATTGCTCAATAACAAACTTATTCTCAATGATAAAGTTACTGGAATTCGTTTATTAGCTCTCGACTCGATCGGATATGGATAATTGTTATTTCATAAAAGTATTTAAATAAGTTTGATTGCAATTTCTCATTCTAAGGCTAATCTTCAAATAGGCTGTTTATTTTTAAGTTGGTTAGTTGTTTTAAATGTGTTTTTTTTTATAAAGAAGTTATGTAGGTAGAAGTGTATTGAAAATTGATAACAGTTTTTGACAATGACACTATAACAAAATGATAGTTGCCAAAGATTATTATTTTCTACCCTTAAAACTATATCAATGAGCGAGATTTTCATAGTAAACTTATATCAAGACAAAACCAAAAATAGTCCTCTCAAAATGTGACCATGGAACCATAATTTAATTAATAATGAAGGCAAGTTACCAAATTGAACCCTTTGCCATCAAACTTTAATGGCATTAAATAATTATATTGATTATATTATATTCGAGGTTTATGATTTTGTTATGACATTCAATAGACCGAAGCATAGAATATCAATAGCTATTGAAGCTAACAAGTTTATTATTTATTGCATTTGCTTCCTGCTTTTGAAAACTTTGAGTATTATAATTAAAGTGAATTAATATATAATTCTGTCCAATGCCAAAAAAATTATACAATAAAAAAATATTTGCACATTACATATTATCAGTATACAGCATTTTTTGTTTTAAATAAAGGCGTAAAAAAATTCTCTGTAGTGTCATATTTTTCATGCAGATTAACAAGTTCAAAGCAATATTACCCTTTTAACGCATGTTTCACGTGGAGGAGGACAATGACAACTGAACAAAACATCAAAGCTGTGCCCTTCATATCAGATTTTGACAGACATCATCTGCCAATTTTCTATAACCAACCATACGTGACGAGTTTTATGTAAAAATATCACTGTAAATAAATTACATTTGTGCTGTACGATCGTACCATAAAATACAATTTATATATTTTTCCATAAGCAAATAATAAACAAGTAACTTATAATGAGTTCTCATACATAAATTATGCTATGAGAATTTCAAGACTGGATTATTCTATCTCCCGTTCCAGTCAATGTTCGTCATATTTTAAGAACGCCTTCCCCTTGATTTGACCTTAAACATTTTTAAATTTTATGCCGTCGCTTGTGATGACACTTATGGCAAACAAGAGAGGCTCGAAAGGTAGAAAAGCGTGCGAGCACTCGCTAACAATTTAAACGTACCCGGAGTTCGGACCCTTTCTATTTAGAAGCCTTGAAATTTTTAGTATTTCACTTGCAATTAACACCCTGAATAATCGGAAAAAAAACAATATTTTGTTCAGGAAACACAAAAGTAGACTTAACTGTAAATTCTAAACCATTTCAGAGGTCCATAATTAAGGAGATTATATTAAAGCTTCCTATTGAATTGTTTTTTTTTTTCAAAATATTTTTAAATCGGGAGCATTGAAAATTTTGAAAAATCTTTCCAAAGGCAATTAATATACTATATGAAGTTAACACTTGAGAGAAAAGAATTGGCTTAATTACATCACACAAAATTAGATACGATACCGTATAAATACAAAATCGTAATAACTTAAACATGAGGCTTGGATAGGGAACTTTTAATTTGTCGGTTTGTTTAAATGTTACAGATTTTCGGCTGAGAAATACAACTTTCGAATATCTGTAAATATTGTTTTACATACAAGTAAAATTTATCTTTAAAAATGAATTAATAATATTTATACTTATCAGCTTTATTCACTTGTAAGATAGTCAACATCGTTGTTAGTTTTTAATTTCGTTCCATAAAATGATTTGTATTAACTTTGACATTTCCTTAACAGAAACTCTATACACTTATATTGGAAAATAAGGATATATGGGTATAAAAATATATCTTAAAGTAGAAGAAATAATCTTTGTAAATGTATCACAGGAAAACATGGTTAAAAACGACTTTGTTATAAAAAAGAAGTCTGATTAAAATGTTATAGCAAATTTATTTGGTTGTAATATTATTTAACGAATTTGTAACGCCTTTAGACAAACACTTGTTTATATGGTAAAACAACATTAACAGTTCTCCATTCAAACGAAAAAGCCATTTAGCCATGTCAAGGCCTTATTGACCACGTAAATGATGTGAGTGCACTTAGCGAACCGAGACTTATCGAAGGTTGAAAACACCGAACATACCATACTGAACACACAATAGCGACCCGTAAGGTATATTGGAAAACCATGTTACATTACCCTGACTCCTGACTGCCTTATCGTAAGGGAAATCTAATAAAACGATGAAGTATACCATTTAATGACATTTTCAATATCTATTTAAAGGTCGTAAATAAATGCTGGTTGATTTTATTACGTGGGATGCTTCATTTCTTCCACGTATATTTTTATGGGTACTGCAGAATATAGATGGAATTATATAGCTGTTTTTGGTTTTTTACTTTAAATTGGGATTAGTTTTTCTTGAAATCTGATACGGAAAAGTCGCTTCTGTTTCAAATAAAGCAAAAGAGGTAACTGAATTGAATATAGTCTTTGATGGTTTGCCGTTATAGAAATATTAGGAGTTAGGACTTAAGGAATTATTTTTCTTCAATATAATGTTTTACCCGATTCGAGAAAATGTTCTGTTTTGCAACGAAAATATAATGCAAAAATAATAGCATTCAAACTTACAAGAAACAGGAGACTGTTTACATAAAAAAAAATTCTTTCAACTACATCTATAAAAAATATCGTTTTTGTTTAAAAAGAATAAGAAGAAGGAAAAACAAATGAAATCAATATATGTATTAAATGTTAATTAGATGATTTATTTATTTATATTTATAGATAGTGCTGCTGACTACATGATCATATCATGTTTTGAGAATTATATAAAGATGTTTGATGATATACAATCACTGTATGAACGGATACGACACGCCGCTCCGTCGTGATGTAGGATAGTGCCCATTATATTATATGGAGTGAATTGAGCTAGCTAAAACGAGTTTTGGAGTGTTGTATATCTAATCATATAGTTATATGAAATTAAAGAAAATTTCTCTAAGAAAACTTTTCTTTTTGACGTGTTAGAGAGCAAGGATTAGAAAAATATCCATTGAAATAAAGAGACGAAAGCTCTTAGCATTCAATGGATTCACCGTGCGGGTGCCGGGTCCATCGCGTCGCAGAAAGAGGAGTGTCAACAGTGCCTGGGGCTTGCTACCCAGGTGTAGGTTTAAGGGGCTCCTATCTAACGCGCGTTAAACGCTCCCCTCCACCGTCCAAGCTCCTCTCTCTACCTAATCAAATTTGAAAAGAACCTACTAGGACTGCCTTCGAAGTACGTTCCAAGGATAGAGTAAGGCTTGTCGTTTAATTGTGTAGCCCTAGTGCCTTCTCTCAGAAAACCTATTGATCACTCGTTTGTGGTTATTTCCTTTTGCGCTCTGGCTACCGAAAGACTAATCGCTTCGCTTCGACTATCGTGACGACACGAGTATTGACCGCTATCCCGCCAACAAATCTTTAGCAGTTCCAACTGCCTTCCACAGATATAGCAAGTTTTTTCGGTACCTTTACCCCATCTTACTAAATTACTCTGATCTGGGAGAGTAATTTGGAACGCATTAAGATAAAAAAAATATTTTCGGATTTACAGCGCATTTATTAATATTTTAACTACATACTCCCGATGTTTTGGTTACTTTTCAGGAACCGTGATCACGGGCAGACAAGATGGAAATAACTATTGATTACTGTTTAAGCCAGTGAATCTATTGGTATACCAGATTTTTTTATTGAAGATGCCTTCTTGGTCCCTAAATATATAATAGTTATTTGTTATATTGGAAACTATACTGTTAATAATAACGATTTTTTTTATTACATCGTTGAACATCCAAATTAATATTCAAATTCTAATTCTAGTTTTTTCATGAAATACGAATCTTCTGTTAAAAATAGTCACTTTTATGTCATCTGTGTGCAACACCTACAGGTATCCGCATGACGGGTATCTGAGCCCCAATCGGAGCGGAATGTAACGGATATGATTGGATTGAATCAATAAATCTCACTGAAACACGAGCGTGGAAGCACGTAAATCCATTTGTTCCATTAAAACCTACATAACCTGAGAACTTACAGATTGTGTTAAAATTTTTAAAGGATAAAATTAAGTTTCATTTATAAATCTTGCTTAATTCACTTTGCTTTGTTCAGGTGCTCTCATTGTAAATATTTTCATTACACATAGGTAAAATGTCTCACGTTTTAAAATAACCCAGCAATCTAAGACAACCTTCAAATCAAAAGTTTTAAAACCTGTAGAAAGCATACAAATTTAAAAGATGGTAAACTGATTCCAATAAGAACTATCAGTAAAAGTATCAGACGCTACTTAAGTTTACTTATCTTCGTTAAGAACTAAAGTACCACTCACCAATTCTAAATTATATCTATAAGATTATAAATTTTGCACAGTCAGAAGTTACCCTTAAGTTTAAATAATGTTTTTATAATTTTCATATTATAATGTTTTAAATGAAAACTTATATACAACATACTTAATAAGATATACTTAACAATTAAGACTTTTTGAACTCGTTAAAAGAATGTCCTGATTGTGAAATGTCGTTGGTAGATTGAACAATTGTTTCAAAAATATGTTTAATGTAAAAAGAAACTTACCATTAAATAGTAGTTTTCAATACATTTAACCTATATAGTATGACAAAAACATTGTGTTCATCATGAAGATTATTAAAAATCGTCATCTTGATACTCGAAAACACATGTTTACAGACCTACAATCGTCATCATCATCATCAGCCTATAGGAGTTCACTGCTGAGCAAAGGCCTCTTCTCACATGGAGAAGGTTAGAGCATTAATCACCACGCTTGCTCAAGACGGGTTGGCGATTTCAATCTTATAATTTGAAATTATAAGACCAGGTTTTCTCACGATGTTTTCTTCAGCGTCCGTCAGTGGTGTCTAAATACTCTTAGAAAGTACATATGATTCGGAAAAGATCACATCAGTACCGAGTACCTGACAGGTTTCGAACGCGCGCCCTCACGTTGAGAGGCGGGCCTTTTAACCTCCAGGCACCACGACTACAATCGAACGAAGTTAATAAAATATTTCTAGTTAAGAAAAAAATTATCATTCATATGCTACACTTACAGCTCTGTTATCTATTATTTAGTTAATAGAATGTGTTACTGAAAATATTGATAAAATATCAAACAGGACAAAGCAGGTGTTATTTCACAATTAGATAACTATTTCGTGCCAAGAGCTAGAAGAAATAAAACCAGAAGTATTATGTATATCGGCGCTATCAGCAGCAATGACGGATGCAACATGAAAATAATTTGAGGCAGTCATCAATTATTATAAAAACTTATTGGTATTCGTAATTATTGTTAAAAGTAAAATGAAATCAAAGACTGTTTGAAAGGAGAATAGAACTATGTTTGAATTCTGGTACAAATACGACGTCTGGACGTTCGATACCAGAGTTCAGTGAGTGCGGACCAATGAAGAATGTGACTATGAAGAATCTTCGAGAAATACAAGAACATTTAGAAGAATTGAAGTTTCGTTTTAAAATATCATGGAACGTTCTGGAAAAAGTGACATTAGTGACGTTAGCGAGCCTGGCGTCTCTGGCGTCTCTCTTTAAACAACAAAGTTTTAAATCTGATATGCACTTTTTTAACTCATTAGAAATTATTGGTGCCCTATCATATAGAGCCTAGTTATAACACATAATAAATTATTTTCCGAGTTTTTACAACCTTGCAATAACCATTATATTTCATTATAAAAAATTAATATTTATACAAATTTTAAATATTTGTTAGGACCCCTTTTTCTGTTTTTATTATATTTTTGGACATTTTTAAATGTATATTCATTTTATTTCATACTTAAATACCAATTCTAACTATTAGTGTTGGCATTCAAAACTTATTTATTCTGCAACAGATTTCTTGTCTATTCAAGAAATTCATTTTAAATTTTATTGAAAACTATTTCAAAGTTTATACATTTTGAAGTAAATCATGTTTATACCTTTAATATAATATTTCCTTTGTATACCTAGAGATTGGTGCAATAAAAAATATATTTCCTTATAAAAATAGTCTAACTCTTATGCCATACATATATCATAATCTTATTACAGTTAATCTTAACAATAAAATTTAAGTTTACTTAAAAATATAATTTTATCAAATGAGAATTTGCAATTGGTGTACTCCTCTCGAGTGTAAGTTTATTAACCAGATACGACTCTTACAATTATTTTAATAAACAAAGAAAGTAATATCATTAGAAAAGTCGAAACCAATGGTTTGGAATAATTAAATTTTTATTCAATCATATAAACATTAAGCATAGATCCTCCATCATGATATTGTGAGATATTCATATTGTATTTTAAGTAAGACTAATAAACAATACAGTTTGAAACAGACAATAAAAAATATTTAAATATCATAAATGATTAATAAGTGATATATCTACCTAGATGTATGTCACTAAAGAAAGTCTAATGTAGTTTCCTTTGTCGTTTCAATGTGGTGAGACAGCACTTCGTTACTGTCAGTTTGTATTTAATGTCAGGGTGTTTTAATTAAATAAATGACAGCTTGTTTACTGTATTACCGTAGTACATTTGTTTGGGGTCTGATTACAACCTTCAGGAGCACACGTAACGACATTTTAGTTCCTATATTTGTACACCGCATATGTCTTGGTACTATAAATGTGTATTTTTTTCCTTAAAACCATATTAAATTGAAGGTTTAAAACAACATTATAACAGTAAAGTAAACATATTGTTCCGCTGTGAATGAATGATGATGAAATTTCATCCAATGTTCAATAATTTCCGAAGCTTCATAATTTATAACAAAAGTAAAAATAACGAGTTTTTTTCATTTGCAACGTTTTGCAGAGTTTTGTAACGGTATAGTTTTTTAGATTGCAAAATAATTTTTATTAAATGAATGACAATTCATAAAAAGAAACCATTTGTATTTGTTGCAACTTGTTCGATAATTGCTTTTAAAATTTATATCATAAAAAGATAAAAATAGAAAACTATTTTTTTTTATTATTTTATATCATAACATTAAAGAAATGCTATAGCAAAGTGTTTCCAGCGTTCTCACGTATCGCTAATATTGTTCTATGTCGTAAGCCACGTAATTGTAATTTTGGTCACGCAGTCGTATGTCGATAGCTGAAACGTAATAACACATTGGTTTTGATTGAATCAGAGACTTTGATGTTTACGATTGATGCCATTGTTTCAGGAAAAAAAAATGAGAACGAGGTAATAATTTAATTTAACTATTAACCTATTATGATTGCTGCTTGTTTTGTTATAATTATGTGTATAATTTCATATAATTTATTCAGTAAATATTTTCCCTTAGATCCTAGTTTATAATCCATTGGTACGATTATATCCAATGGGGACGGTTTTAGCTAAAATTCTTCTGTGAATTGCAATTATCTTATAAATTAGTTTTATAAATCATTGAATGATTTTACAACCTCTGACTCTTCAATTCCTCATCGGCAACTTCTTCGTTACGGATTTTTTTTTCGCAATATGTGTGACTTGATCTTTTTATTATGTTAGATAAAAATTTGTACTCAATCTGATCAGGGAATAGGTCTCTAATACTGTGGTCTTTGACTGTCTTTTAAAAAAAATAAAACATAAATACACGCGGCATTGTAATGTTATATGTTGTTATTTTTTAACTATTTATTTACTCTATGAATCTGAACCAACTTAGAACCTTTTTACTTATAATCTTTAACTCATCCCTGCCCTTTAAGTATGAGATCTACAGAATTTGAAATAATTAAATAGCATAGAAAGATTTAGATTAAGAAATCATCATTATTCTTGTGTGCCACTAATTAAATCACCGTTTAAGATATCATACTAAATTTCGCCATGTAATTATATTTCTTTTGTGTATTTTCAATCCTTATAAGTTAAGAAGAAGAAGTTTCTCTCGGAAATATAATTATGTTAATTGAATTTGAAACTAACTTTAATTTAAAGCAACGGTGTTTATTTCATGAAATAGATACCAATGTAATAATAAAAAAATATTCTGCGAAATAAAACCATGTGGTAAAAGCTATATTGATGATAAATAATATCGCATCAATACAAGAGAATTAAATATATTCCGTGTTCATAGCTAGATAAATTAGTTGTTAATGAAACACTCTACAACAAACTCTACTCATATAAAGGATAAACATTACATCAAAAATATTAAGAAAAGTGATGTTTAGATACCTACATATTTACAGCAACAGTGAATTTACTGGTCCAATGCTGTATTACGATTATATCAAATTTTCTGTTTATAATTTATGAAAAATAAATTTATTTTGTTAAAAATTATAATTGTAAGGATATTAAATTTTGTATAACTTCGTTAATTACTTTTGCCTTTACTCGTAATTACGGTAGATTTTATATGAACCTTTAAATTGAATCCTTCAAGTGTCAGATATTCAGTACAACGCCCTGTTTATACTCAAATAAAAAAAATACTGACTCCCTAATAACTATATTAAAGGGAACAAAAAACAATATTATTGTTTTAAGACAATAATTTTCACGACCATGAATTTATGACATATACTATTTTTGTACCCTAACAATAAAAGACATTTTTGTAAATTCGTTTAAAACGATTACGTAATTAATAATAAGGCCTTTGTATATTTGTGAATTTTCACAACTTGTATGTAATTTCTCTCAGTAAACCGACGAACAACCAGTTTACAAAGGCTTATAAATGAACGCTCTGAGTTATAAAAGTTATTTCTCCTTTATTCCATGTTCTATGCTTTTCAAAGTTTAAATTTTTAATCTTTTGCCTATTAAGTGATTTGTCAAAGTAATCCATATACTTATTACTTTAAACAATGTTTGCTGAAAATCAAAATATATTTACGTTCATATTTTAAGTTTATATTTGTAAATACTTGTATTACGCAAAAGAGATTTCAAAGGACAAGTAGAAAAATAAAACTTGTTAACCATTCAGAATGTTTTAATTTTTAACATATGTTTGATTTTCACTGTTATGTTTGCAAAAAAAATCAACATTGTTTATTTCTAGAAACACTTTTATTTTTACTTACATTATAAATGTGGTTAAACCTAGTTTATAAATGCTATTATTCTTAAATTACAAGTGAGAAAGTAGCTTTGTCTAGTGTATTTATGGTTGAACCGGTGAGCTGAGTTGAGGGAAATAAAACGCTTTTTATATAATAACCAAAACCACGAGTTAGCTTCTGACTATATATATACATACGTATGTACATTATTATTGGTTTGCTTTGAATAATATTAAGAATTAATTCTCGTCAAACGTCATAAATAAATATTAAGTTTAATATATAACTTCAATTATATAAATATAAGCTAAAAAATTATTTAGTGCTTATAGTAATTTGATTAAATATACAACAAAGGCCAAGTACTTTACACAATCAACAATTGACTCAATCCCTAACAAGTTTCTTTTCTTAAATAAATGTCTATGCCAAAAAAAATTGCCTATTATTCGAAGTACTATACAGAATAATTGATCCTTATCTTAATTCATATTTACTATAAACCAGTTATATGAGCGTTTTATTACATTTGGCTTTTAGAAAAAAAATTGAAGGACGTCAGAACCTCGGGTATTCTCGGGGGCGAAGTGAGTTCGATACAAAACATTCGTTAGAACGTAGTCTAAATTAATTTTGTACTAACTTTCCTACTTCCTTCTTATTTTGTCCTTAATTCTTATAAGGTTTTTAATACATATTTATAGAAATCAAATATTTATTTCAGTTACATTTCATACTAAGTACATGAAAGTGTCAGAATCAATTTATTATTAAAATTGTAAACTTCTTCGAGCTGTGCTTTCTAAAAACGGCTCTATATACGTTGGATTAGCATTCATTATGAAAATAGCAGTAAATTATTAATTTGAATACAAGATATTAAATTTTGTTTTTTCGTAAACGTTTTTATATAGATTAAGGAAAGAATCTGTTCAACAGAAATCTGTTCATAGTTATTATTTCTTATGTGACAAAAAAAATAATAGATTTATGTATGACAATTAAACTCTTACGTGACGTGTATATAAACATGTAATGACCGACATTTTGCCTATATAAATGTGATTTTTGAATTGTTTAGAGAATTGTCTTATTTGGAAACTTTTCTACTTTCAAAGTTGTCTACTTCTCAAGTGTCTAAACTGATGTATTAACGATTGTGAATAATAAATAAGATGTTTTCTTGGATTGGCAACTTAACTACCCCTGACAGAGAGAGAGTAAACATTTGGGACGCAATGGCCCCCTTGCATGTTCCTATTTTTCTCAGTAGGCGACTCTTTTGCAATATCATCTATAAGTAATTCCTATGCGACCGTAAATTTATTTCTAAAGCATTAGTGATTACTAGGGTAATGATAAAAAACTCAAAAATGTTCTTTTGATAAGGCTACGATTGGACTGACACCTTTATGTATGATAAAAGCCTCCAATTAAAAAATCTTACTTCCATAATCTATATACTAAATTAGAATTATGTAAATAAAAAGAGTATTTTGCTGGAAATGTGAAAACTAAAAAGCCCATCCTCGACGAATTTGGTATGAAAAAGATTGAAATAAAACTAGGATTTTCGGATGTTTGACGCGTGAGGCGTTTTTTATTATTTTAAAAATACATACTCCTAACGTCTCGATTTCTATGTAGCAACCGTGATCACGGCAGGAGAGACGAAAATGTTTTCATAAAATCTTATTTTCACTTTATTTAAATTAAAACACAATCTTAGATATAATTATATAAAAAAGATTATTATTTATTAACTGCTTGTTTGTACCAGAATTAATATAAAACAACTAAAGTTATTTTAATAAAACTCAACTATAAAATATGAAAAGCATTCAAACTATTTCAGAGAATAAATTTTTTTTTTAATGATAAAGTGGGAAACGGAATTCACAGTATTTCGCCTCTTAGTCGTGTCCCGTCTAGAAACTTGCATAATAATATAAATTAGTTATAAGTGATAAACGGAACACACAATTTTAATAAGAACATTTTTGGTCCCGGTGATAATTAACGTCATTTGTCTAAATAAAGCTCCTGCTCCTGAAACTTTCACAATTTCATGTTAAACCTATTTATGCCACTACCATTCTTCAAGCTTAGATCAGCTTAGGTTTTTTGATATAGAAGCAAGAGTAAACGTAAATAAACCTAGTTTGAAAAAAAAGCCAAGCACACGAGAAATATTGTTAATCATCTAAAAAGAGCTTCAAATATTTTTTGTTGTAAAATAACCTATTTTTAATTAAAAGAATTCCGCAGCAATTCTATTGTTCTTTCAACATAGAAATGTGATGAAACAATATTTTTTTTATGTTTTTGAAAAAAAAATGTTTGTTTTTTAGATCCATTAAAGAATTAATCCATCTGGGTGTAGTAAGCTTGACACAAAAAGCAGAAATATACATTTTCTCCGAAATTTATATCAAATAAGTCTTGAAATCGAATAAATACTTTACATATTAATATTCACCTGAAATAAAAAGTAAGATGAAAGAAAAAGCCCGATACCAACGTCATATTCGTGCAGATAATAATAACAAGTACTATATCGAATTATCTTTAATTTTATTATGGTTTATTTTTTTGTCAGAACCCTTTCAGATAAAAAGAAATGGCCTGCAGAACAGGGTATTGCACAAAAAATTTACAAGGGGCCATATCGAGCAGCGTCGGCCAATTAAAATGACGTACCCAATTATTTATTGTTATCGAAACAAGATATATACGACTATCTATAAAAAAAATCTATCTTAAATGATAGTTTAGTTATTAATTTATTAGATAAGACCCGGGTTTACAATATTTCAAGTTAAATAAAGGTTCGTCACAAGTAAAATAAATTCTTTGATATAAGCAATTCATAAATTATTATAAACACAATTGACAAATTTAGCCGATGACATTGGTTATTAAATTGAAAATTACTTAGTATAATTAATAACTCATAATCAAAATTGCATTGCCAGTGAGTTTACGTAATGATTTTCAAATATGGCAACAATTTAATTGGATATTTTGCTTTGTGTATAGAAAATAGACTAATTCGGTTGCGCTTTGTAATCAGTTTCCCTATGACTATTGTTTGCTGTTACCACGAATTAGTCGTAATATAATCATTCAACCATCACCTTATTAAACATAACATGGCGTAAAAAACTGATTAAATTTTTTTTGTTTAAGATATTATTTTTTTCAAAGCGAGTAAGCAGTTCTCGTTCAAAATCTCTGGAATCAAAATTTGTCTGAGTTGGTATTCTTTTCATCTCAGATAGGTTTTGAAATAAGTGATCTGTGATTGAAATAAAGCATTCGCCACCAACAGCAACTGGGGCTGAAGTTCTACGTACCATCAGGTGGAATAAAAATCGATATTTAGAAAATCATCGAATTGCTGCAGCATGCGTCTTCATGCCTGTTACATACACTACATTTTCGGATGTAGTATCGAGTTTTTTGTTTTGACATTTTCAACTCGTCTGCCCTTGATCACGGTTTCTACAAAGTAATTTAAACGTCGGGAGTATATAGTTTAAAAGAATAAAAAACGTGATAATAGATGCGACAATATTAGCTTCATTAAAATCAATACTAGCAAAAGTGTTAGATATCATTATACGTTTATCTATCTATCCGTTTCTGTACATGTATACAGTTATACACATGTACAGATGTACTTGTATTAATAGCATTCAACGTTACAATTGGTAAATTGTTAGGTTAGGCTAGTTAGCATCAAGAATTTTGATGTCAGTTACACTTAGCCATCAACATTTTTGTAATGAGGAACGATGACACATTTAAACTTGATTGAAATCTTACCAAACAGCGAATCGTCGAAATACAAAAAAAATATCTACGAATAAAGTTAATTCCAATCGACTTGTTGCAATAAAATATTAAAATTATTCAATAAGTCTCATGTAACTGAAAAGAGGGGAAGTGAAATTGCTTGGAAGTTGCATAAGATTAGAATTTCATACAGATTCAAAATAATTTTAAAATAGCAAAGATGAGGAAAGAAAATAAGGTTGAAAACTCGAGTAAGATGACTAGGAGCGTACAGAAAATAGGGAGGGAAAGTTTTAGCCATAAGAGAGAAAATAACCCGGTGCTGAACGGAACAATCACAGAGATCGTTTAAGAATGGAAAGATTTCTAGAAAATTAAAGGATTTATATAAAAAAAAAAGAAAATAACACTATCAGTAAATAAATATATGAAATAAACTGTCATCATTGTAATATTGGATCTCAAAATCGATTATACAACTCCTTCAGAAGTCCAAGTAGGTGTGAATAAATGAATCAGTTAATAGCTAAATACATATGTGATAAAATTTAAAAAACCGTTTTTGGTCATTACGTTATTAATTCTTATAATTTTTATGTTTTTACATAATATTATAATATCTCAAACAATCTATTACTTTCCGTCTCTCTCGACCTTCAAAGCAATAAACGGACATATTTTTAACTCTTATATTTTATACTTAAAGAAAACTTCCATTTCTTAATTTTGGTCAGAAAATCAACCTTACATTTTCTTATGAAACTATTCTT
Organism: Danaus plexippus; assembly: GCF_018135715.1. Lineage (NCBI taxonomy): Eukaryota > Metazoa > Arthropoda > Insecta > Lepidoptera > Nymphalidae > Danaus > Danaus plexippus. The sequence continues at coordinate 4,889,824 of NC_083541.1, forward strand.
CTAAATGTAATACACTTGATATTTTATTGTTTAATTTTAAACGATGTTTTCATCTATTATTCCACAAAGTCCTATCGGTTGATCATTGCACGGAAGATAGTTAAACATGCTTTCATATAGATAAACTCTAGATGGCATATACGTAAGAAAATGCAAACTAATAACGAGTTGCTTACACTTTTATAAATGAGTTTTGATACGATTTTTATAATATAATCATAAGATGAATGCTGCAATAACTTCGAGGAAACTGAGAAATCGCTTGAACCGTTTAATAGGACATTTAAATATACATTTATTACTTTGCCGGTTTATTTTCTTTAAAATATTTCCATCTCAAATGAAATAAATTTCTCTGTGTAAGCGTATTAAAGCCTTAGGAATATATTAATGGAAAAGCTTCTGGGCTAGCTTAATTAAAGCATAATATTTTTGCAGATTATGCTTACAAAGGCCGTAACGTTTATTTATGCGGTCGCATACCAATCATTAATAAGGAAGTGATGTTGAAGGAGAACTCAGGTCAATTAATTAAAATCACGATGCCAAAAAATGAGTAGATATTATTGAAAAAATATTTTATTATTTATCTAAAGCGAAACAAATTCTTTTTAATTTTCATAATATATTCTTAGAAAAGACAATATCATTAAAAGTTACAAAACCGAATTATATTTTACGTTCAAAACTATGGAAATTATATAAAATTCTGCATGTTAAAATTTAATAACGAAAAGTAAGCATTTAAAATGAAAAGATTTTTAAGTCTATTTTTAATTCTCGCATCTGTGGCTGTACGTGCTTACAGGTTACGTTGGACGCAAACAAAAGATGTATAGAATTGCAGAAATAATTTAAAAATGTACGAAAACACATGATGGCTTAAATTTCATAATTATTTATAAGAGATTTTTAATTAAATGGAAAACTGTCAAAGTTTAGAGAAATTGTTTTAATTAATGTTCATCATACTCATGTTACTGTTTCAATGTTTAAGATAAGAATTTATAATTAATTATTCTGTTTATATATTTTATTGTAACCTGGATCTGCTTCCGGGATTCCAACGTTTTATTGAAAATTAGTGTTGATGACGTCACGTCACTGTCGCAATTTGTTTTTGGAATGCTAATAAAACGCTCACAATGAATGACATAAAACTCAGGTTAAGTTGAAATTGGCTTATGATTTTAAATATTTTGTAAGCATATTACTAAAGTATTCTATATGGATACAAAATGTTTGTTGCATATTTATACAAATAAATGATTGTTAATAATTACAAACAACTCGAACTCGTCTTGTTTTTGAAAACAAATTATTAAGATTCAAATTGATAATGTAACAATATCTAACATAAGGGAAAGTTAGTTCCTGAGTGTAAAACAAGTATGTGCGGGAAATTTAAGCCAGTGTTGAAACTCATGTGGTAATGTTAAATGTGAAAAGTTAGTATCTTTTGAGTCACAAACTCTAATATATCATTAACTCTGATACCACTAAAGCTAGAGTATTGAACAAAGTTTGCGGGTACAACAAAACTCAACACTTATAAGTTTAGAAAACACAAAGGGCAACAGACCAAATTATTGTTGAAATATGATAATAGACATAGATTTGATGAGAATTGTATTCACATAGAATTATTTAATAAGTATCAATACACGACAAAGTTATGTAACATTAAGTTTAAATCCTTTAAAAACTTTTCATCAACCGTGATCACGGGCAGACGATCTGTGAATTTCTGTCTCCGTACTACCCCGGACTACTAGGTACGTGTAGTCAAACTACTACGTATTTTGTGGTTTGTTAAACGAGTTGTTGATGAAAAAAAAGAAACTTCTTTTGTCTCAATTTTCATTTGAAACTTGAGTTTGTTGCCGTCCTTTCACTGCATCCTAAACGAAAGATACTTAATATTCTTGAACGTTTTTGTGGAAGACAAAACCTAGCTAAAGCAAAAAATCCGCGGCTGGTATGCGACTGGCTTGTCTGTTTGAAAACCTGATTAAAGCTGTTTTTCGTAGAGAGATTCGGAAATCCTATAGTCCTTCTTACCAGAGTCCCTTATTTGTATTGTAATTTTTGTTTTCTCTTTAGGATAGATTTCTTTATAGAACGCGGTAACTACTTACCCTAAAGTGTAATGTTCGCAATTTTTTCCCCGAAATACGATCTATTTGAAGTAAAAGTAACAATCAAGACAGCTTCATTTTTTTAATTACATTATAAATACAATATAGCGTAAGTTAGTCAACAGATTTACATAGATAAACTTTACAACACGTTAAAGTTAATTATTAAATATAAGATAGTTTGAAATCTATATTGTTAACGATTTAATTAGTTGTTAGAATAAAATTAATGTCCTAGCAATTCGTACAAGTATAGATCCTAGATAAAAATACATATGTTTACAAAACATTAACAATCCAAAACAAATATCATAAAATTCTAATTAAAAGTATTCGCTTTCATAAAATTAATAAACATGAATGTTCACATTTATGAGTTTTTATTTGTACGGTCGCTGTTCATTTATATTGATAAAAATTTTATTATTTTACGCAAATATTTTTTTTTTTGTTTTAGCAATCATTTTTCCGCAATAACATAGCATTATTTTCAGTTATATATACAGTGAAGATAATAATATATCACATTACATGTAAATAATAAAATCCTATTTAAAAAGGTTCTATATAAAAGTAGCTAATACAAACAGTAAGTCGTTTTAAAAATAGCCTAATTCAATCTAAAATGTGGCCATGTGACGGAAACCTTGTTACCGCAAAAGTTCATTGAATTACATTCCAGCTCCAATAAAAGTCATGTGTGCTTTATTCTAATAATTTTCGTATTCGGCCGGCCCTTGTATAAAATTTGTGGCCGTAATATAAATTGAGGCGAATTGGAACAATGACTTCGCATGTATTCTGTATTACGTTTCGATTTATTTAGGTGAAGTTTTTTAAGTAACGATTTGATTATTGATTTAATATATTTTTATTCTAACATAAAAAATGTTATATAATTAAGATACATAACGTATAACTGACTGTGTTTCTCGCAAGAATATGGTTATAGTTACATAGATAATATACATATTTTAAAATTTCCTTTAAATGCCAGGCTGAATCATCGGAGATACTTCGCACTCAGAAACGAATTTCATAAAATTATTATTCGAAAAATGCTGGACGATGAAAGTCAGTAACAAAATTATTCGAGAATACGTCGTTGATACGGGCCTAATTAAATTCTGACACAGCCTGCTTCGGAGCTGCAAATTTGGAATGTTCATATGTTTTAGGTTTGTTGAATATTTACCGAACGTTTAGATAAACTCTTTCATAACTGAATTAATATAGATTTTAATAATATAGTCTTAATATAAAATAGGATTTGTTCCAAGTAAAATTACTAATATTTAGACATAAAATTATATAACGTCCCTCAACTAAACACGGGCGTAGAATTCAAATTTGGAAAGAATTCTGAAATAGCATCGCTACCTTATCCAATACGGTAACGTGGATTATATTTTTTAGAATCGCTCTGTCAAGCATGCAGTTTCCATCATGATATTTATCCTTACCAACAAAACGTGGACAAGCATAAGTACACATATATGTTTACAATAAACACAATGTAAGGCTACTAATTAAATCGACTATCAACGAGATTTAACAAGGAGAAGCTGAAATTTTACCAACTACGCCATGCAACTGAGCCTTGAATTTGATATTTACCAATTTGTAAGGATTATTTGACAAAAAAAAACTATATCGTTGTGAGAACCGAATATATGAGCTTCTTTTATATCCTAGTATTAGTATTGTACTAGTATTCTGTACGAGGAACTACGCTAGATGCAACAAGTAATTGATCAGTTATGTCAAATAGAAAAGAAAAAAAAGAACTATATTTGTAAATATACACGTATTTTTATTCATATTTGAACAAAATCATAACCTCTTTATGTCTGAACGATTTATAATAAATAAAACTACAATATCTATTAGCTAATCAATCTGCCATCTAACCATAAATGATCTCTGAAACCAGGTGTGTACTAACGGAAGAACATGTAATTGGTATTAATGATGCGACTTCAACACAATGAACTAAAGGTTTTACTTAACGATAGCTTACGAATTTCTTTGACAATTAGGATTGATTACAGCAATATACGGAAAAAGGAGGAGTTTAATATAAGGTACAACTACAATAATTTCAGTCCTAATAAGACTATCTGCTTGGCCTGGGTTGCCTTTAGTCTTGTTGCCTTATAACTTAAACACATAAACTTTCTTAAATATGAGATAGCATATTTTTATCTACTTTCTATTTTATACATAATATTAACATCTTGAGGGTGCAATAATAATATTTACATAAAAGACAGAATAGCATAAAAATAAAATAAATGAATCTTTCGTTGTCCACTTGAAATGTTGATCCCACCGAGGAGATATCGAAGAGAAATTTGGCTGTCATTCTTTTAATATTTGAGCGACAGTTAAAAATTGGTCGAAATAAATAACAAAAAGGAATTTAAAGCGTAATTCAATATATCTGAAAAACCGGTGATGGGATGAAATTTTTATGAAAATATTTGCAATCACTCAAATTTTATTCTGCTATATTGAAAATTATAACTGTTGTGAAAACATATTTTAATTGGAGTTACTGTAATTTAAATAGGTCAGCCTAAGTGTTTTGTAAGTGGTGCTGGGAAATGGAGTGCGGTAGCTTGTATATAAAACGGGGATTCTACTTAACAATCTTTGGATACTTTTCAATTGACATCGCTTTTTATTTTTAATGCTTATTCAATCAAAAAAAGATTTTCTAACTGAACGTCTTATAATCCAATAAAATATAAGTTTTAAGACTTTAATTCATAATATTATACGTTAATCTACCCGTCAAAATGTTAAAGTTGTTAGAGGAATAAGTTTTGATTGGGGCCACTTGAGAGAGGAAAATTAATGGCTTTATAGTTGAAAACAATGTATAAAAGTTTCCACATGGAAAAACATAACAATATAATTTGTTATACAAAACTTATTTAAGTCGAAAACTGTTAAGGAGTAGACGTATCACTACGAAAATAAAAGCTTTAACAGAGATATTTTAATCTGTTTGATACAAGTCAAACCTAGCTCGACCACGGCTTAGTATTTGGTAGACTTTATATAACACAATCTTTAATATTACTTTTGTTTAAATTTCTGTAGAATTTCGGTTTTTAAGAAATGTTTCTTAATGTGCTTGTAACAAGACCAACGCGATCGCAAAAGATCGTTTAAGAACAGTTTTCTTTTAGATCCCTATATCTTATTTCTTTAAGAGCGTCCCTATTATATGAGTACTATAAAATTGAAAGTGGAGTCTCGTGTAGTCCAAGCAAACATGTATTAGATTTCACGGCGACATTTTTATTTCTCCTTTGATGAAAACTATTCAATACTCCTACTTTCAATAATTACAGTTTAAATCAACTAGATTTATTATTAAATGAGTTTCAAGTTGGTAGAAAATGTTAATTACATAAATTATATACAAAATTTTCTAAACGACCATCACCTGTTTTAATGTTTTATCGAAGAATTTATTAAAATTTCTTCATTAACTTGGTCCCGCATTTATTTATTCATCGATATTGGTAAATTTTAAATATCAAAGTTGTCGACTTGTTGCCAATTTTATCGAAAGTCCTCTATTTTTAAAGCCAATAACGATAACTTTCTTGAATCGCTTTATTCCACAGCATAATATTTTATGATTACCTTATAAAAACTTCCAATATTTCATATTTTTACTATTAATAATGTACTGTCTCCAATTTAATACCCATAAATGACTAAGGCGAACCTTAATTCTGCAGTATCCTTCAAAGATATATATTCATACAAGTGCCAGATGACAAGGGTCAGGTCATAGTTATATTAGGGGTCATAATATTACGTAAAAACGTAACATCTGGTGTTGTGAACCATTACAATTCAAAATGAATCTAAGAGGCAGTCTATATTAAAATTACAAAAAATACTATATCACTATTTTTCATAGTCTTGTCATAAAAATCTCAACAACACATTAATGCACTAATAGCTACTATTGATATGAAACGCAAATAAACAGTAGTTATCTTAATGTTAAAAAAGAATCGCTACCATCCAATTAGCTAATGTTCCAAAATATGTGCTTCAGAGAGCCCAAAATGTTTGTGATTTTGAAAATCTAGAGGTTGAGTTGCTGTATGAAGTATGCTTTAATCACAAAGAACCCGTCGATGCTTCGTATCCTAAGATCCGAATAACGCTACAAACATTTGAATGTACCCAAGTGTAAAAAAAAATTACTAACAGAATAACCAACATATTGAAAATTTTGATTTAAAGTATAAAATTTACTTAAAGTAATCATTGGTTCCTAAAAGAAGGATGTGATTTGGAGTCGTCTACGAAAATAAATACAAAAATACGTGGATTCGGTCACGAGACTGTTGATATTAAATTATTAATGAAATTAATAAATAATTGGTGGTAGATAATACAACGTACCTGTAGTCACTTACCTATTTTTCTTATAAATGTGTTAATTGCAAATTAAAAACGCATTAAAGATCTTAAATTTACTCGATTAATAAATATAATTTGAAACAAGATTGTCCTACTCGAGAAAGTGTCAGAAAAATATGGAAAATTTAAATCGTTTAAGATTTTACACATATACGCATTGATTTAACGAAAAGGTTTTAAGCCTACATTTTTTTTAAATATGGTCCTGAAATTTATAATTATTGCCAATAATTACTACAGGGACGTAATAGACCCGCTGTATATTTGATGTTTCGATTACGGTTTGATGGTTTTCCATTAACAAATTATTTAAACTGTATTAATAATTAAAATACTCTATAATCTCTTATAAATTTAAAATCCTAGCTGCTTTACATATTTCATATCAAATTTATCTTTAGAATACAAATATCGTCCGTTGTGGCTTTATTAAAAGTATCATAGTTTTGTATTCTCTGCTATTGTCATGATAAGACGTTTGTTCTTCAGTTCCTCCATTATTATTTCCATCTTATCATTTAAGAATTGTATTGTATCAACAGACGAGTTGTTATGAAATATTGCGGGCAAGGAGTTTCCCCCGCAATAACGGGTTGTACGTAAAATAAGCATAATATACCTTGGCTTAGTAACGCTTCAATGACTGACCCAATTTACCTCTATACAAATATAAAATATGTCAACCCAGCATCGCATGCTTTTACGTTTCATTAACGTTAAATTAGAGGAAGTAATTTTTTTGTATACGAGTGAACAAATTATATACAGGCCCATACTTGTAATAAATTATTATACGGACTCACCGACAGAATAGAACTATGGATATAATGTTTCAGTCGACATTGTCCAAAATATCAATACACATTAAATATTGACAAATATGGATTAAAAGTTATCTATATAAATAAAAGGAGGTTTTAAATTTATGAAGACATTTTGTTAGACGATGCCGTCGTAAATTTATCAAGAATTTTAATTATATAATAATACGTAGAATTAATAATAAAAAATTATAAAAGCTTACCTTTTATCTTCAGCACTTCGGCACGATATATAATATTTTACAGCGACGTAAATTTAAGAATTGGATAAAATTTTTATTTAAGTAATAGTCAACAGGTAACACAGATATGAGTATTCAACAACAGTCTAAATATTTTCAAAATTACAACTAACGCGGGGATTCCCGTATACGATAAAAAGTCTTCCGTAACAACAATAACACTAAGGGGAAGACTACATGAAGTGTATTAAGGGTATACGAAATTAAAAAGGCAGAGAGGAGGCAAAAAGTATACATCACAGGTCAGAGTTACAGATGTTTTAATGATTTTAACTTTTAACGTACAAACAGCGCGATGTTGTTCACATGATGGTGTTTAAAATCTTCAGATTCAACAAGTGGCGGTGCTATTGCGAGCGATGCGGATATAAGTCCTCGCGACGGGAGCGCTCGCCCGCTTATGAGCTCGGCTCATTCCCGCCTCTCCGAACTGGGCTTCGATGTGTGTATACAGCTATACAGCCTCATCTTTATTAGTGTATCTGTGTGCGTCACTCCCTTTTCCCGCGGATTTGTTTCCTTTGTGTGAGTGATTTGAGAATGTGTGCAGCGTGACGCGCCTACAGGTCTAGCACAGGTGAGCCCGGGCGGCCCCCAGCCAGCTATCTCTATACCGCTTTTACAATGAAATGGCTGACTGAACATACACTACCTGCGTATGTTAGTATATACTTATATTACCAACCATCGATGGCCACTTTATTGTTGTGAAAACCATAAAATGTAGTTAGATTTATATAAATAAAATATTTTTCTTCGAAAATATTTCTGAGACCTTCATTAATTAATTGATACTACTATCCAACACGATTGTTCATGAATATTATTTTCTAGCCACAATTTAGTTTACACTTATCGAATTTTTGTCGTCGATTTAGAAACACATTACTTATAAGAGGAATGTCAACTACGTCAAATTCATGTTTTATTTATGACTTTCGTCCCATTAACTCACTGTTATGTCTGTGCTTACGGGATTTATATTATACAATGGGCAAAAAATTTTTAAGAATATGTTAATGTTTTTCGACAGAATCTTTTAGTAGGAAGGAGACAAGAATTAGACGCTACGAACCTTGCTACGTCTGCTACGCCGTAGGCCCGATACGTATCGGCAATCGCTCCGTAGACGATTTAATATGCTAGCATTTATTTAAACAATAATTTTTTAGGATAATAAAAATTATATGTATTGTAAAATGTTCATACAACATATGTTAAGCATTTCAAAGGATTCATAAATATTATCATAATTTTAAATAATAATTATTAAAATATGATGCAATTTTAATTAATAAAAACTTATGAAATATTTATTAAATCCGTAAACATATTTCAAAGTGCTTCCGAATTGAAAAGCGTGGGTTGATATCAATTATGTTTGCTGTCTCTACTCATATTTTAAAAACGGAAGTGTGGGTAGTTTTGTTACTCAAATAATGATAAATAAACAATACGACAGATATAGACATTTTTAATTCAGGTAGCTTTTGTGCTATATTTATTCGTAAATGTCATATATTCAGAGTTTAATAGAAATGTCGGCAGATTTTTTTTTTAAATTGCAAATCAGCTAAAAGCAACGAAGGAATTATGTTTTAAAATTATCAGCTCTTCGTACACTTTCCATAAGATTGTGTGAAAACAATCGAAAGTTTCTTATGACTACGACTAATTTGCTATTGTAATAATTTACATAATCCGATAGTTACTTACGCTTCATTTCCACGTACTATTAAAATTATTATCGAATTTCCATTAATTTTATATGAAATTATAATGGTCAGAAACCAAAATTCCTCTATTTAATGTCGTGGGTTTCGTTTTCGACTGATAAAAACTAAAACGTTTTGTAACTTACAAACATTCCATCATCAAATTCTCGGTAGCTTCACACAATTTAGGTTCACGGAAATGTATTTCTGTTACACGACACAGGATATATCAAAGGGGTCCCTCTCGATACTGTACGATGTTATCATTGGAATACTAGTGAATATAGCTATGTTTATCATCAATTGTTTTTCATTCATTAACAGTTTAAATATGCTTAATTCATTATATCAATCTACATTTCCCGGGGCTGGATTCACTTATAACTTGTTGCCTATTTATTATGCAATGAATTAATAATGAAAATAATAAAAATAAGAGTACAAGAAACCCTTCCTTAATATCCGTAAGTTTATTTTTTTAAACGGACGGATAGTTTTGTTTGCTCCTTGATCTCGCATGGCCTCAATAGCTTTTCGGACCTATTTTATTTATATCATAGTCCTGTTAAATATATGTACAAATAATATGTGATATATGTAAAACGTCTCTTCAAAATACAATATTTAATTATCATATTTTTTTTATTAAAATATTTCTGGTAAACGTCCAATTTAACTTGATTTCTATTTAAGTCTTAAGTATGTTTCATATAATTTTGATAGTTTTGTGGTTTCTCTAAGGTATACGATTTAATCGATTTTATTAAATTGTTGCAATTTGAAATGAATTCATCTAAAAAAAGGCTTCTTTTTGTTTTCTACGTCAAATTTGTATTCGATCATTACTACATGTTCGCATAACACATTTTATATTACGGAAAATATATTTTAAATCTGAAAGTAGAGTTACTATTTTTACTTTTATTTACATTACTTCATTTACCTTTAACTCACCTTTGTACCGAAATATATGTACAAACAACAGTTATATTTATTTTATATTTTTTTTAACAATTCACAGATTCGTCAAACAACATGGCGCGTAATTATTAATTATGCAAATAAGAAGATTTATTTTGATAACAAGTCTCATTACGACAATATTCCTCAACAGGTGATATTTATTAAATCTTTTCTAAACAATTTTTTTTTAGTTATCCATGTAACCTTAATATAAATTAAAGATTATAAATTTCTTTTCACATACACTTGTTTAATACGAACACATATGTTTACCTTACCGTTACTTACCGTAAACAAAATCTTGTAAAGGCTTTAAAATGTACTTATGACGAATATTTCTTGAATCGTATATGTCAAACATCATGCACCAAGCAGTAGTCGACCACAAATTGGTTTTCATTGGTTATTCCGTATGGCTAAACAAAATTTCGTATCTTCTTTACAGTTTTTCGGTCAAAAATCTTCACACTTTATAATATTAATGTATATTATTGAATTGCAAACTTAAAACGCTTCGTATGTAGTGACAACTCAAACTTGCGCTTGTTAGGATACTACTATTTGTATTTATACATATGACAGTTTTATAATAAAACTGATTTCAATATAATAGGATACTAAACACTCGTTTGACACATTATTGACGTAGCAACACTTTTGTAAGTCTTACCCTCAATATTCGATAATTTACTCTTTAAATGTTATAAAATGATAATTTATATATTTATACAGATAATATATTGAATAAACATTGTTTAAATATAGAACCGTATCCTAACACGCTCGTTTACTATTTCTAGATTATTTTAAAATGTTATTCGAAATTCAGTATTACATGTTTATGATGATAATAGATTATTGATTCAATTTATATCTGCTTACAACGTTAGTGACCAGGGCATCCTTTTTAGTAGAAAGTTCTTGTGTCAGGTCACCATGCATATGAATTCCATGTAAAACCTAACATTTAAAACATGAATGAAGGTACAAGGCTTAAACGAAAACAGCAATGAATACGAATTGATTGACGTGTAACACCTATAATCCTTTTACCGCCTCGCATTTTACCTAACAAAAAAGGCTAAACATTGTAGCATTGAAACATTTTAAATACATTTTCTGGGATCCCTTAAATCTTAGCCGAAAGGTAACAGTAATGCTGAAATGTTGAAATAACGGTTCATTTTTATTTAATTATATCTAATTTATTAATAATAGAATAAGTAAAAAAAGGAGAGATATAAAAGATTTTATTTGCATGTTATTAGAATTAATTGAAATATTTTTTTATGCTATGATAGTATTAATTATTTATTAATTAGTTATAAAAAGTTTGGTCAACTTAGTATAATGAAAACATCTCCTAATCTTTGGCAATTAAAAGAAGCAGAAATTTTAGGCCAGAAATCTAAAATGATAACTAAAGCCAATATTCAAATACATGTATATTAAGCTTTGTTTGAACGTGTTTGTTTAAAGTTGGAGCCATTTAATACTTACTGTGCAAATGGGAAAATTATTTAGTGGTTGAAGGTTATATAGAGTTTTAATAATTTTCTAGTTTCTGAATATTTGAATGCTAATGACGCCATAGATTTGGATTGTTTTTATTCACCGTCCCCTAATTTATTATTTATGTAGAAAATGTTCAGCATTTTCTCTTTTTTCAATACATGCGAAGGTGTTTCCGGTCATCGGTTAAAGTATGGGGAATCCATGCGGTACTGCTTCCTGACGTCTAAATGTTCGTGTAACATTTTTTGAACTTGACTCACAACAATGCCTGGGCTTGCCGTATCTGCTAATAGGTCACTCTCTTGTCTCCTCTATTGTGTTTCGCACATCACTGATTTTATCTTCAGTAGTCGCTGTTAAAGGACGTTCCTCACGAGGATCACCATTGAGATTGCTACGTCCACGCTTAAACTTGTTAAACCTATTGTAAATAGTGGCACGAGATGGAGCTTCATTAAAAAATGCTATTCGCAGCCTAAAATAGCTTCGTTGTTTAGTAACCCCACAAAAAAGTCATAATTAATCATTGACCGAAAATTTTTTCGCTATAGGTTGATTTTTACCTGTAACAATAGTTTTAGATTTGGAGCCAATTCACAAAACAAATGAATGCAAAATATTACATTATGTTACTAAAGACTTCTAAAATTGAAATTCAAAAACGTTTCCATTAGCAATGTTTCTAACTGGCCAGTTCTAAACATGTTCAATGTTACCCACTTATTACCTTATTTTTAATAATACCTAGATTTTTATACATTAAACCAATAAAGTGTAAGAAAAGTATGTTACAACTTTATCGAAACACAATCGTATTCTGCCTTCTTCAAGCTATTTTTTATCGAAAATTAATACTGTCATACTTATATTAATAAAAAGCATTTATTTTTCCAAGTTTCCTCTTGTATGAAATATGTATTCTATTTAATTAGATTTTCTTACATTTGTTGAGGTATCTTCTTCTTTTTATTACATGCGGTAATGATCCACTTGAACTTAAATTTTTTTAGAAGGAAAGGTTTTCAACCGTATTTCAACTGTCCTTGATTTGTATAGACTCCCACTTAATAGATGTAAATTGTCATTCTACAAAAAACAATATCCCCGATTGACTGAAAAATGAAATAAATGCAAGCCTGAGTTTAATTTTAGCTTTCTATGAGAAAAATAAAGGGATCTGGAGACATTTAATTGCCATACTTCTGTTAATAAATTATATTTTTAGTAATGAAAATTTCAAACATCTCTGTTATCGAAGTTATAAGCTATATACAGAGTTAAACTTAAATTTACTGTTTGAAAGTCTTTGTACCTATTAATAAACATATCTCGCGGCTAGATTACAGGCCGGAAAAGAGTATTTATTATAAAATTGACATAGGTAGGTACTTTATGTTTCTAATGTAATGGAAAGTGAGATTTGAACTCCAAGGAATAGCTAACCGTAGAAAATTTGTGTTCATTCAATTTTGAAACGGTTCCTAAAAAGTTGATATAAGTAATGTTAAACCTATTTTGTGATATGTCACAAAATAGGTTTTGTATTGCTATTTCCAATAGCAGAGAAAATTAAAAAATTGTTTACCTAAAACATTTTCTAAAAAAATGTTATCTGTATACTTCAAACGAAAACCATTAATATTGCTGTAGCAGGCTACTAAAGATAATTGAAAAATGTACCTATATGTTTTATGCTAATCCTAAATTTATAAAATCGCCCTCATAATATGTACTGCAACTCAACAGTACAGAGAATAGTCGCATATTTAAGGCATAAGCTGTGCTTCTAACCGTCGAGATCTTTTTAAAGAACTAGGCCCTCCATATGAAATAATGTCTTTGAGCCCTCAAAAGAATTAAAGACCATTATCCTAACAAAATCGAATAAAAGAATCAAGATTTTATTGAAATTCTTTGGAAATTAAAAAAGAGGAAGAAGATTGCTTGTTCACCACACGTAAATAAGTAAGGTCAAATAAACATAGTTTCTTGTTCAAAATTAGGTTAAAAAAGAAGTAAGACACAATAGAAGCGAAATTACTGAATTAGCTTAAATCCTCTTTGTTTATTGAACACGCTTTTCGCTTGTTCAGTATACATATTGTATCTTCCTCGGTAATTGTTTATAGAAAAACTTATCCAATATTATGAAAAACAGGCATTCCATAAGGTAAGATATTCGAAGCCCAAAAAAGAGTAATCTTTAATAAAGTATTCCTAATTTTCTTTTTACAAAACATTGTGTGGTTGAAGTTTTTAAAGGAGTAAGATAGATATAGAAGTTTGAGCCTGGAGAATTTGGATTGACTAATATTATACTATTGAATATTTTAAATACGGTTGTAAGGTCGAGAAAAACCATAAGATAAGAGTATCTAAATAGTCATATGCAGTGAGGAAAGCGCATTACTCTAGCGATTTGAGTTTTGTACATAGAAGAGTATTGGACAAAAGTTGATATTGAAAACTCACATATATGTAATGTATATGTAATATATATGATGTCAAGAGTTAATTCGAGATCTGACAAATAGTTTTAGTTGGCTTCAAATCAATTTTAAAGAATAAAAAATAATTGATTAAATTGCTAGATTAGAATGAACTTAAAATTTTAAAACCATATTTCATTTTAAGTAAATTACAACAATAGTAAGTGGTGAAGTTCTCACCCGTGCAATTGTACATATTAAAACAAAAACTAGGATAAAGTGAATGTAATATTGGGCTTAAAGAAGGTTTCGTAAAAAAAAGTTTTTAGGTTGTTGCGTAAAGTATCAGTGATTCTACAAAAAAAAAAAAAAAAACCGGTGAGTACTCTGTGCATTAATGTGGTAGCAATTAAAATAATCTCCATGCCTTCCAAGTTCACTTAATAGCTCATCGCGAAGGGAGGGTGCAAAAAAAATCCAGCATCAATTTAAAGAGTATAACGATTCAGTGCCATTACAAGCCGAATAATTAGAATAATTTCTTTAAGAATGCCAGAAACAAGTGAAAGAATGAAATAAAAGTTAAAAATATTATAATTTGTAGGAAAACATTACTAAGTAAGTATACATAAGTATACGAGTATATGGGACAAGATATTTTCATAATTAAAGGTAACCTAAAACGCACATATAGTTAGTTAGTTATACAGCAGATAGTTATAGGTTGTTAAAATTCCACAAAACTAACCAAAAATGTTACTAACTAGATATATCTACCTAATCTTATAATTATTGATGTATATTTACGTTTACTGTAATTGATCTCTTTCAATTTTATTTGACGTTTACTTAGTGATAAAATGTCCAACAGGGACAAGTAAGAATTTATATGAAACTGACAACAAAAACTGGTTATAAAATTGTTAACCGAGGTAACAGAAATGGAATAGGTTACGCATAACATATGTGAGAAATGAAGAAAGTTACAATGGTATTTTAGTACAAACCCCTTATATCCTTAACATCGATTAACAATGAATAGTATCCGAGGAGCTTAGTTTCGTTTAAATAATCGATTATTTTAACAACCATCGAAGTAGGTTCTTATGTGGGTACGCTCAAACATCTCTAATGCACTCTTTAGTTTTTTACGACAGATATAACATTGCCAATAAATAACCTAAGAAACTTTGAAATATATGAAAACATATCTGATAATAACTAATAACCTTTTATAAGTCATTAAAATTAAACTAAACTGAATGTCATTTCTTTAGTTTTTTAAGAGCAGCATTCTAATTTAAGTAAATGTTCAGTACACAACAATAACGCTTACATTTTATGTAAGTAGATTATTAAATAATTACTATTGAAATGGAGAAGATATCTGTTTGCTTAGTTATATTTATTTTATAGTGGTAATGTTGATAAGCCTGATGAATAAAAAATGACATATCTATTTAAAAAGAAAATAAACTGTAAATCGAAATAAAAACTTTTGTTTAATTATAAAATACAGCAGAGATACATGTATACCGCCAAGTGAAAAAATTAAAACTGTATATTCCCTCATATATTTGTATTATTTGATCTACAAACAAGTCAAATAAATAAAGGTGAATATTATGGCAACTTTTTTATTTATGCACCATTTTTATAAGAAACTTTAATCGATATACATAACATATCGATTTGCAATATCGTAAGTCTTTTCGCTTTTTATTACAATTATATAAAATTTACAATACCTACAAGGGTTATAATATTTATTTATCTCAATATCAATTGATTTTATTAAGAACAAACACGAAAAATAAATAAATTAGAATTTAAGCACACTGGGTAGATTTCAAAAACTTATTTTTATTTCATATAGTTTTACTGGCAACATTGTTCTTCAACTATCTGATAAGGCTCAAAAGAACTTGTATCCAGAGCCGTAAAAACATTTAAAAAAAAAAACTATTTGATAATGATTGGAAGTGTCACAAGTCACAACTCATAAGTCACATAGCCAGCGTTGCTTATAGTCTGTTTATATGGCATACACAGAGCTTATTCGATTTCGACCGCAACATTCTTAAATTATATTTAAAAAAATTGTCGAATAAATGATTTGGTAACTGACGAATAACAATGTTGTGGATTTATTTACATTAATGTCGCCTAAACCAATTTATCCGGACATCTACAGGAAGCCCGAAAGCACAAGTGAAAATAAAATGCCTTTTATTAATATCAAGAAACAATATCTAGCAGTCGGAATGTTAGTTTTCGTAGCATTGTTTTTTTTCAATAGCCGACCAGCTTTCCAATGTCAATTTGCTCAGGAAGTGGCCACATATTATCCTACGATATATGGGATTACCCCGACGTATGCAAGACTTGCTCAAAAGGCCGACCTTACAAGGTAATATTTTTCGTGATAGTTAAGTCCTTGATTACTAAAATTTAATTTGTTTAACTTGTCTGATTTTGCAATTTTTGTGATTCAATAGTAAAATAAATATAGAGAAACCTTGGTCTTTACTGTAGATAATTTGATATTATAAATGATATTGATTATTATTATTGAACTTTAATACAATTAGAGCATCCTTTTAACATTTATGTTATTTTAAGTTTTGCTCTTTAACCCATATTAGGCTGAAGTTCAACATAAAATATGATCATTAAATTATGTTCTTATTTATCAGATTGTCACAAACATTGATGCTAGTGAAGAACTTTCATTGGATAGTTATAGAGGATTCTGAAACTAAGACTAAGTTAGTTGAAAACCTACTCAAGGAATCCACTTTAAAATACACACACCTTAATGTGAAAACTCAAAAGTCAAAGCTTTCCACGGTATGTAATGAATAATTTTACATAACCATATAAGACGCTTTATAATTAAGAAATATTTTATATCTTTGTACAAGATTATTGCCATTATAACAGCTTTTTTCCATTAATTCCTGATAAGAATCAATCAGATATCATTCTGCAGTGATGCAATTGATATTTTCCATATAATATAAGTTTGAAAACCTTCATAGAAATTATTATGATAAATATTTTTTTGGGTATTTATAGCAAACAAAATTACACCCGAAATGTTTTTTTTTATCAAATGATTATTCGTGTTTCAGATGTTGGATGTCAATATATGTGTTTTTAAAACTGAAACATTCAAGACATCTTGGTATTGTGTATGTAAAGAAATATTACATGTTTTGAATGTGTTTAAATATATTATAATTATATCTATAATCTCTATTTGTGAATTAAAAAAGCTTCATAGCGCTTTTTTTAAACTTCATTTTGATGATTTAAACAGATGCTATTATTCTTAAAATCTTTTCCAAACTGTTAGAATTATCACTAACATAATAAATTTATCTTAAAAAGATTAAAATTATCAAGACATGTAAATTTCTATTCAATTTAAGTGATTCGACCTTCTTCGCCTTAGCACTAACTCGTTATTGGTTAACATTTTTGTACATTGACAACAATGTTATATAAAATCAAATAATTTATATTCCAATCAAAGAATAAGTTATACATTTTGTAAGTTGAATGTAAAATATAATATTTTTCTATAAAACTAATGTTGAAAACTTTCACTCATTACAGGCTAGCGGAGTGGAACAACGGAATATCGCTTTGAATTGGCTTCGGGATCATTTAAGGAAAGTTGAAGACAAGAGGGGTGTTGTTTACTTCATGGATGACGATAATACATATTCATTGAAAGTCTTCGACGAGGTATTTGACATAATTATTTTCAATATTAAAACTATTGTAAGTAGGCTTATGCTTGAAAAAAAGCGAACGGAATGCCATATTCTGTCAGATGCAGATTTAAATCATCCTATGATTACTATTTTAATTTAACTTTTTAAATTCTTATAGAGAATGAATGTCTCTATGAATGAAAATGTATATATTATCTATTTTATTTATGATAGTTTGTATATATGATAGTTGTAACTCGTAACCCATTCTATTAATATCCTTACAATGTTCCTCTTGATATATTTATCTTTATGAAGTGAAAATATGTTGAAACGTTAATATAATAATTACTTTACAGTTATAAGGTATGTATAGATTTAAAATATGTATTGGTCTTGAAACAATGTCCACTGTGTTTTGTATAAACAAACATTTATTCAATAAATAAACATGGAATGTTATTATTTATACATTCTTAACGGCTGATAACACATGCGTAAATAATCTGCCCCAATAAATACATTTGTATATACATATATATATATATTCTCCAGCATATTTTATTAAAATCAGTGAATATATAATTAATCAATGAGAGTAAATCCTATTGTTTCGTCAGCATAATGATTGAATGACCTAAAAAGTGCTAGCATTGTTGCTTTTCTCTCACAAGGTTAGGAGTTAATTCACAGACAAAGTACAAAAAAAATATATTTATCTGTTTTTTTTGTTTGTTATTATTGAAATGGATAGCTTGTCTAATATCTATAATACATAATTTAAGTTCTTCTTAGGTTTTTGTTACAAATATTTATCATATAATAAAACTTAACAGATTTTTGTATGTGCTACCAAATTGTATTGCAGATGAGGAAAATTAAGAAAGTTGGAACTTGGCCCGTTGGTATAGTGGGAGGTATGAGGGTAGAAATGCCACTTGTTACTAATGGCAAGGTGTCAGGCTACAACGCTGTTTGGAAGCCTTACAGACCATTCCCCATAGATATGGCTGGTTTTGGAATCAACGCAACACTGTTCTTAGATCATCCTGAGGCGAAATTCTCCAGAAAAGTTCAATCTGGATTCCAGGTACTATATATTTTTTGGTTTTAAACTTACACAGAAATTTTATGTAATAAGATCTAAGATTTTCGCGAGTTTTATTCATATAAATGAAACTAGTATTATTCGGATATACTACGCGGATTTTATTATTTAAAAACTACATAACCCCGACGTTTCGGTTACTTTGCAGCAACCGTGATCACGGGCAGACGAGATGTAATGTAATTTTATGAGCAATTATTTTTAGATACAAACATGGCGGCTCATTAACAAAAAAAAAAGTGACTGAAGTCGAAAACAAAAACTTTTTAATTTTCTTTCATTCGATCTATGTTGCAAAGGAATGGAATAAATTTAACCATAGACTTTAAAAAATATATATACATTTAAAAAACTCGTTACCGTATATTATCAATTATTAACACATGTATGAAACAAGTGGCGCGTGTATAAAGGTCACTGACGTCTGATATATTTTTATTGGTATTCGAATACTTACTCATTGGCGATGATCGAATTTAAACTCTATGTACATTGACATATGGCATATATTTATATGGAGATGTAATTAAAATATGAAGAGAAATTAAGCGCTAACCAATTGTTTGTTTAAACTAAATGTAAATTCTTTATTCGAATTTACGGTCCATTTATTTATATAGAGTTGTAAGTAAGGCCTTGAACTCCATAGCAACTATTTTTTATCTTGAATTATAATTTAAAAAAATATATGACTTCCATTTGCACACTGCTTATCGGTACTTGTAACGAAAAAAAAAAAAAAACTTTCCTTCGTCCTCATTACGTATTTTTATGTTAATATTAATTGAACGCATCAAATGTGCGCCATGTTTATTTTATTGCAATATGTCTCATACAATTAACATATCCGATACATTTTGCATATGCTCAAAATAAATATATGCAAAGAGTGTAATGTTATTCAGTCCGTCCGTTCCATCTCATTAGCCCTATAGTAAATATCGCTATAATTTTATATTAATTTTTATGGAATTTCTTAACATAAGGTTTAAATAATTCGCTATTATCGAATACAAATTGAATTAAAACACGACCGTTGACACGGACCCGCATACAGTACACGATAACGTATCTCGCTTTCACTTTTGTTTTGTTGTTTTTTTTTTTATTCATTATGATAATAAGTTATTATTATTAATGTTAAAATCTTTTGGTTTTGATTTCGATATCGGCTAGTGGGTCAAATGCGATGGCAAAGAACATTGAAAATTATTGTTATATTGTATTGGGCGCAGTGTTTCGGCCATTAAAGACAGTTGATCGAAGAAAATTTGATTAAAGTATTTTAGTATATATGTATATAGTGGTTAATATTATGGTACAAATGTTGAATTATAAAGTTTTTTGATTACAGGAGAGCGAAATATTGAAATACTTTACAAGCAAAGAGGAATTAGAGCCTCTGGCTGAGAATTGCACCAAAGTGTACGTTTGGCACACGAGAACCCAGAAACCATCTATATTGAATCCAAAGAAACTAAAGCATCCGCCCTTACCCGACGATCATATCGAAGTCTGATTTCATTGTAACATTTGAATCCTACTATTGAGCGTTGAACGCAACTGAAGCTATTTAAAGTATGTAATTGATATTTCGAATCCACTTTCGAGACATCATAATCTTTCAAAACATGAACTTTTCGGGACATCAGAATTTTTCGAGTACTCGAGAGCGGATCGCGTTGTCTTGAACGTGACATTAATTTAAATGACAGTATTTTTAATGCAACGGTGCATTGTATGTTATATTTCATGTATGTAACCATTTATTTGGTAATTGTACTATGGTAACCTTGACTTAGCAATAATTATTGAATCTATACATGTATAGGAGATTTTTTATATTTAGATATTAGTAAATTAAACTGGTCTCGCTTTATTTATTGGAACGATATTAGTATTTTGTCCAGTCTAGATTTATTTCTTTATAATTATACGACTAATGCTCAGAAAATTTATTCACGTGACAGTAATGTGAAACAAATTTTTAAATCGAAATAGTCTCGAGTCCTAGTAGTTGTAAAAAATACTCAATAAACATATAATAATATGAATATGATCAAATATATAATATGGCGTGTTTTATATTAAAAAAATAATAATAGTAATTTAAGAAAGTTCTGATGGCAACATACGTCGGCTCTTAAATTGATTTGATACATAAATTCATCTTGTATCAGTGAAAATGTGACGACAAAATTATTACAAAAAAAATTATGTGTCATTATACTAGAGCTTTGAATAATTTGAACAAAAAATTAAATGCAATAATAGTGTGTAATAAACGTAGGTAATTTTTTTTAAATTTAATAGTCACAAATATACGTTATATTATTTTTAATAAACAACCTAACCGTGAATAATAACTTCATGGAATAGAACCTCATTTTGACGCATTATTTAAAAAAAAAATGTTTTTTTTACATATACAATTTTTTTATACGATTTCTTAATTGATTAACCGATTTTGATCAGCCTTGCTATTTCAATAGTTTATACTCAAGATACGATTTGAATTAAAGTAAATTTAACCATCAATGTATCAAAGTTAATTTATATTTTTGTTATCTTATTTTTTTTTATTTTCATTTTTTTTTTAAATCAATTGTATTTTTTCTGTTCAATATTATTTCACGTAAGAAACATCTTAAGAGCAATATGTTACAAAGTATATTTATCCTTATATTTGTTTGTATGTTTTGATCGTCTTAGCTTAAAACAGACAAGTGAATATTCTTTAGGACTTCCCTAGGCCTAAATCTAGTGTTAAAAGTATTAAATTAATAAAAAAAAACATGTATTTCCTACCCTACATTCCTCTTCCAAATTGTATCTTTAATTTAATCTAAAAATATATGTTCTGACTAAAATCATCTGGTTATGATTGATTTAAAGCATTTTAATGTTTGTAAATTTTATGTACATCTATATTAAATACAAACACTATACATTAATATATATATATATATATATATACACACACACACACACAGAGCTGTATTTTGTAATATGCTTATAATTTTTATTCCACTTCAATTGCAAGTTAATTGTCAAAGATACATAATAGATGTTATAAAGTTTTATAGAAATAAATTAAAGACTCATTTGTTATATTTATAATCAAAATTATTGGGTAATTGTAATATGTATATATATATATATATATATATATATATATATGTATATATGTAGATTCGTTTGTCTCAGTGATAAATTATGATGCTCAATTTGGTGTATGATGTTTTTAGTCGGAATCATTGTTTGGTATTTTTCTTGTGATTATATATATTTTTTTTAATAATCTTCGAAACATTATTTACAATGTGTTTTAAATTAATTTACCAGTGTTTTATTTATGTAGATGAGGTAAATATTAATTTTATATTCCAACTAGCTTTAATGGGTGCATAATAATGACTTAATGGTAACAACTGTCGGTCTAAAACTGAACTGTGAATGTACTTATTGCGTTTGATTATAGATGTATTAGCGTTTTTACATTAATGTTTGTGTATTGAAAACGAATTTTATATGATTTTTTTTTTATCTTAGATTTTTACAATATATATATATATATATATATATATATATAATATATATATATATATATATATATATATATAAGTAACCGTCTTATAATTTGGCTGCAATTTTTATCCCTAAACGTGCTTTATATATACTCATTGATTGTATCAAAAAATCGAACAGAACAAACGTGTTCAGAATTTATATTAGATTAATTTTTTTTTTATACAGGGGGATGTCATTTTGGATTGTTTTAAATTTTTCATAATAAATTTATTTGAATTGAAATATTTGAGAGTTTTGTGACACCCATGTATCTGTTATTTGCAATCCCTAGTATTGTAGAGGAAAGTGAAACTTGTGTGGTAAATTTTTAATTTTGTTGTAATATGAATATTTTGTTTGCTGGCTAATGGCATCGAACGCTAAAACAGTATTTTGTATATATGTATTGAAATATCGGAAATAAATCAATAAGTCTTGAAGAGAATTGTTTGAATTTTATAAAAACCTTTGTCATTTTGCAGGATCGAATCTTCAAAATTGATTTTTGGATGATACAAAGAAGACGACTATATATATGGATCACACATTTAATTTGAACCGAACCTTTAAATTCCCGAACGCACCCGAAGTGACGTTAAAGCGATGACATTTAGTTAGTTCACTTTTTAGTTTTTACGCGGGAAACTATTTATCGATGCGATTGTGTCTTTGTAAATGGAATTTAACTTATTAAGGTGCTTTGGTTTCAGATAATAATCATTTTGTTTTAGTTAAGGTTTGATATGTTATTTAAAAGTACTGGCTTCATAAGACAACTATATTTTTTAATGATTTTGTTAGAATCATAAATATATATTGTAGGAATATAAGAGGGTAGAAGAGAATCAATGTAGGAATATGAGAGGGTAGGAGAGACTCAAACGACATATAAGCCGTTGTCAGAGGACATCAGGGCTCTTTTTTCGTTCGTAACGCGCGTTGGTGTGATAGTTTAGTCGTTAGTAGATTTTCGAAGTGTGTTTAAATCTTTCGATTGTATTATATTCGGATTTCATTTAACGATTAGTTTAAATCAAGATAGTTGAAAGTTATTCATTTAGAATTGTTTTTATTTTTGTGTAAATTTAATAAATTTGCAGTGGAATTGTATCGAATGTTATTTTTTAAAAAGTCAATTCTTACCTTGTTTCTAAGATCAGAAGTGCGATACGTACCTTGAGAACCCCGTTTGGTAAGGCCTTGTTATTTCAATTTACCCACACATTATTTTTTTTTGTGTTTTATTAAATATTTCTTTATAACTTTTTTTTAGACACTGAGTTATTTTAAATATCGTGTTACGTTATTATCGAGAATATTAATTTGTGTTAATTACTTTGATTAAGCGGTGAGTAAGCTTTTATTGCGTTTGTTTGTTGATACGTTAATTTCTAGCGATCATACTTATTTAATTATTTTATTTTGTTACTAAAATGTCTGAACGTGAACGCAATTGTAGCCGCAGTGGTCTTGATAGTAATCCTCGTCGTGATCGTAGCTAGAGTCAGGGTAATAGTTCCCGTGAGTAATCCTTTGATGAGAATAACATGTTGAGACTTGATATGGAGGCAATGATGTCTCGTCTTAAAACGTTAGAGGCGAAAACAAGGGCTTCGTCCATGCCGCACCGCGCGTCGGTGAATTCACACGACTATGAGGAATTGCGTTACAAAGGTTTGACGCCCGGTAGCGTTTGTAATAGGCAGTCATCACGACAGTTGCAGACACCAACGCGCGTCCGCGATATATCTCGCGTTTCCGATCGTCGTGTACCCTATAGAATGCGTGAATTATCGTCGATAGGGCATCTGGTTTCTCCGACGCATGTGACTTGACGTGAAGCTACCATTCAGAATGTTATCATCATCAGGATCCGAGACCTCGCTCGATCACGACAAGTAGGCGACGCGGGTATACCGTTGGAATTAGTACAGGCGAGTGTTACCGATTGCATTGCTAGTGCCATCAGATCAATTAGTACGGCTGAAAAATCTCGGTATTACTTTATTTCGAACTTTGACCCAAATCTACACAATTTTGACGATTAGTGCATACAAATTGATTGCGCGAAAGTTTTAAAAAAGTGTCTAGCTACCGTAGTTGGACCAATTCTAAGAAAGAATTCAAACCTTTATGTCCTGAAGTACCAGATTTTGCTGGAATATTGTTTGAAGTTATGTCTAAGAATTCCGATCACTATCCAACGTACGCGTAATATGTACGCCGGTCGATACTTTGCTTACGTATAGTGCAAGGACTCGATGAGGAGCTTATTTCGGTTATAATTATTCGCAGTGTCATTGATCCAAATATTAGGGCTACGGCGACAAATGCTAAACTATTTCCGAATGATTTAGTCGAATTCTTTTCAATCTATGTTAAACCAAATACAATTAGTGTTTCGAGACAACTATACTCGCGTTCGGAATTGTGAAACGTTACGACAGATAGACGATCTCTGGAGTATTCACGTAAACGTAATCTGAGTGATATCAGGTGCTTTTTCTGTGGGCAGTTGGGGCGAAAAGAAGCTTTGTGTAGTAAGAGACCCAAAATCGAACGGTTATCAGGGAGTTTATCAAATAGTGAGGGCGTTAAGTTATCTAGGCTCGAATCGTGCACATATTTTATGAATTAATGGTGATGATTGTTCAGTCTGATGTTTCGATGACAATTGATACACCTCTGGTAGGTAACTATTTAGAGAGGGTTACTAAGAGGATAATTAATGAATTCTCTCGGTACTTGATTACGGGAACTGCTACATCAACCGTAAACATAGGTAGCATGTCAATTAAACTTAAATCCAGCATTCCTGTGTATAATCGGTCATAACAACTCCCACACGCTGAAACGATCCGTGGTCGTGACATAATAACAGATTTGCTTGAAAAGCAAATAATAAAGGAATGCTCGTTTTTAGCTACCACTATTGAATACCTGGGTCGTACGATTAGTAAAGGTCAGGATAGGCCAAGTCGTCAGAAAGTGCGGGCCTTAATTGATTCAGCCGAACAAAAAAAATCTTAAGCAAGTAAGGCAATTTCTGGGGTTAGCTAGCTATTTTAGGCGGTATATAGTTGGGTTTGCCCAAAGGGCTGCTTGCATAGCGGCACTTACTAAAAATTAACTTTCATTGAGGTGCTGAAAAACAGGCCGCTCGTGACTACATCATAGATTGTCTTACAAGTGAGCCAGTACTCGCCATTTATGATCCTACGCTGCCAATAGAAATACTACACAGATGCGAGCTCGATTGGTTACGGAGTCGTCATGATGAGAGTGCATAAGGGAAATCGTAAACGAGTACTGCCTTATTGTAGTAGACTCACTCAGGGGGCTGAGAGGAAGTAGCACTCGTACGAACTGAAGACGCTGGCAGTGATTAAGGTATTAGAGTATTTCAGGCATTATCTTGTGGTTGCACACTTCATCGTGGTTACTGACTGTAACGCGTTAAAACTTACCCAACGTAAGAAAGACTTGTTGCCAAGGGTGGCTCGGTGGTGGGTATACCTCCAAGAATTCGATTCTAACCTGGAATATAGAAAAGGTTGTTTTTTGTCCCATGCAGATTATCTTAGCCGCAATCCGGTTAACTTATGTACCATTAAAAGACCGCTAAATTGGGCGCAAGTTGCTCAGGCTTCTGACGAGAAAACTCACTCTCTAAACAAAAACTGGTGAATGGGCAGTTAAACCTCAGTCGTTATGACATCCTTTAAGTCAAGCTCTCACCTATTGGTGAAAATCCTAATTTTTGTTGTTATATTCCAAAAGGCCATAGACTGTCTTATGTGTATTTTCACGACGAACATGATCATCAAGGGGTTGATAAAACTGTAGACTTGATAACAAAACACTTTTAGTTCCCAGGGTTGAGAACATTTGCAAAGAAAAAAAAATACATTTCCCATTGTTTGGTTTGCCTTTCTCATAAAAAGGTAGCTCGTGCTCTTTCACGGCTCATTCATTCATGGGAGAAAACCAGACGTAGCATTTGAGGCAGTCCATATGGACACCTTGGGCCCCCTACCAGAAACTGACGGTCACCGTCATGTACTTATTATTATAGACGCGTTTTCAAAATTTTGTTTATTGTATCCCATGTTCCGACAAGACACTGACGAACTAAAGCAACACTTCACTACCATGGTGTCTCTCTTTGGAACTCCAAAATTAATTGTCACTGATCGGGGACGCATGTTTCAATGTTTCAAAGTACTGATTTTATTAATTGGGTCAAGGACTTGGCCAGCTGTTTTGTTGAGGTTACAGCTGATCCTAAACATAACAAAACGCAAGACAACTCAATATTTTGCTTTAAACCTGCTTATAGGTGCTGAAGCTACCACACCGCTCATACGTAGTTTGATACGAGACGTTACTGTTGAAGGCTCAAGTGGTAATCGAGAAGTCCTTCGTCAAATGAGTCGTCAGAGGGCATCTAAACTCCTTCGTGCCAACTAAACTCGTCAAGATGCCTATGCTAACTAGAGACGTAAACAGCTCACTCTTTTGAACTAAATTCCTTAGTTTTTGTTAGCAAGGTGGCTCAGTCAACAAGGAAGCTGGACTCATGTATGCGGGGACCATACCGGGTTATGAAGACACTATCACACTGCCGATATGAGCTGCAGATGTTAGCTGGCTCATACGGCAAATCGACTCGAGCAGCTGCGGAATATATGGTCCCGTGGAAGTGAGAATGGACTCCCGATGTGTGTTCTGCTTTCTTTGATGGTGAGGTATTTGCCTTATTCTGCCTGAAATTTTGACTAAAACTCCTTTTGAGATTTTATTGAAACTTAATCCCATTGTGTTATTTATTTTAATTTTGTTTTGACACAAATCTCTAAATGTATTGGGGTTAAAGCGAGGAGACATGAGTTACTTGTTACGATGTGAGCGTTTGTCTTGGAGTGTATCGGACACGCTGTATTAGAGGTTAGATCTCTGGGTCTGGGATAGCTGTCTTGGAGTGCATCGGGCCCGGTTGTCCTAGAAGTGGTGTTGTGTCTGGGATAACCGATTGCCTTGGAGTGCATCGGGCCGGTTATCCCGGAGGGGACGCTTAGGTTGGGATAACCATTTGCCTTGGAGTGCATCGGGCCGGTTATCCTAAGAGGTACGTTGAGCCTGGGATAGCCGTTTACCTTGGAGTGCATCGGGTTCGGTTATCCCAGGAGGGACCATAGGCCTGGGATAATTGTTTATCTTGGAGTGCATCGGATACGTTATCCTGAGGATCTGGTCTCTTGGTTAGGAATTAATTTAGTATGTTCGGAAGCTTGACTTTGATAGTGAGTTGTCTATCGAGCTGTGGTTGTAAAAGATCATGAGTTTATTTATGGGATGTTGGTCGGCCAACATTGCCTGTATCAGATGGTATGTTTTGGAACATGTTTTTATAATAACCTTCACACACACACCAAGTCATGCCTCAAGCAATTCCTTGTGGGTCTCTGACGAGGTGTGAGGGGGCGATCTTCCGACAAGTCCCGCCCCAAGTGGTTGGTTATTGGGATGTTTTACAACCACTTTGTGTGGGCTATGTTTGTTTAGCTCACTTTACATTGACGTTAACCATGATGTTACTGTTGAGTTAAATCAAAAATCGAAAAGATTTCTGCCGTTATATTTCTCAATTTCAGACATAGACAATGAGGGAGAAGAGTTGTGTCATGACGCCAACTTGCCTCCGGAGGTTGACCTGCCTGTGGAGGGGACTGAGCCGCAATCAAGCCCGTCTGGAATGTCAAGACATTCAAAACTGAATACGTCTAGTGCGAATGAAAAGAATATCCTGCCCTTGGTGCTAATACTACGTTTTGGACGTCAAGAAAGTTAAACACAAAGGAGCCCGGGGACGTGCTCATGTCAGGAAAGGCCGTGTAGGAATATGAGAGGGTAGAAGAGAATCAATGTAGGAATATGAGAGGGTAGGAGAGACTCAAACGACATATAAGCCGTTGTCAGAGGACATCAGGGCCCTTTTTTCGTTCGTAACGCGCGTTGGTGTGATAGTTTAGTCGTTAGTAGATTTTCGAAGTGTGTTTAAATCTTTCGATTGTATTATATTCGGATTTCATTTAACGATTAGTTTAAATCAAGATAGTTGAAAGTTATTCATTTAGAATTGTTTTTATTTTTGTGTAAATTTAATAAATTTGCAGTGGAATTGTATCGAATGTTATTTTTTAAAAAGTCAATTCTTACCTTGTTTCTAAGAATATATATAAGAAAAAAGAACATTGCTTCTTTGTATTTATGATCAGATCAATTCAAAAATAGCTTCATGATAAAAAAAAGATATTAACTAAATAAATTAATCTATATAAAATGAGTTATTCAATTATAAAATATCTAATTGAAATTGTTTAATACATACTTGATTTAGTTCACGACTTGCTTCTTTTGAGCAATATATAAATCCGTACATTATTTTTAACTGGCTCAAATAGCCATAACATGATAAAATATTTGATGGCTTTATTCACACTGGAACTGTGGAATATTCTGGAAATGTCAATGTTGACATCCGAACTCACGTTTATAACAACGTATTTATGTCATAAACATTAAATGTCACTTGTAGTGTCAAAGGAGAAGCGATAGCATAGAAAAATGTTAAAGGAGAATCTCAAAATAAGATATTTGCTTTAAACAAAATTCAAATAAGTTTTCCAATTAAATTCTTGTTCTTTGATCTTCAAAGCGTCTTGTTTTATAACCGACAACCGACAATCCGTCCGTTACAAAAGTGTATTTTCTTTATGGTCAAATTGAACGATCAAGAGTAGGTATTTTAAAATTATAAAACCTATTACAATCTAAAGAAGCCCATTCAAAGAAAAAAATAATTATGCGTGGAGTCCCTCAACGTGGAAGAAGTGAAACTTCGTAATGTTGGAATGAAAATAGGAAGGGGTAGAAATTGATTTTTTTAGGAATTTTTCGTGTATCTTTAAGGAAAGCTTTACTAACATAACTTACAAGTCACAATTGATTAACCGCATGCGATAGAGCGCCACGCATTCTCTCTCTCTGTCTCTTTATATCCCCCATCCTCAGGAGCGTAAAACATTTAACGCAACCTTACAGGAAGTCGCATAAGAAGTTTCACTTTAAAAAATATATTTTTAGTACCTTTAACCCATGTTTGTAATGAAAAATAAATATGGTTTTTCATACATTAATCTTGTCACGTGATAGTTATCAACTCAGATTTAATAATGGAGATCTGTCCTCTGGCAACTCTGTCTCTTGTTTAATAGTGTAACGAAATAATAAGTGGCTTACATTACAATATTCTCATATATTAATAGATGTCAATGTTGTAAAAAACCACTTTCGTAATAATTATAATCAATTGCAAAGTAAGATTACTTTTCTTATATTTATTTTTAAAAGTGTCATTTGCTAACAGCAACTTAATATCAGCCATAAATCATACCAAACACCATATATTATGATTAAATTCAATAAAAAACTGATAAATACTAGATACATTAAGCGAATTGTTTTATCTAATTACAGATTATCTCACTGTTCGTAAAAAGAGTTTCCCTGCGTCATCAAAAAAAAAATCTCACTGTAGCTAATAATATAAATATTGGAAATATGACATATTTTTTGATAAACTGAACATTTTTTTTTTTAATATTTTATTAAAAAAACAAATTGTGAGTATTCAATAGGCATGCATGTTAAATACTGAATTTTTTAATACTTTAATGGAAAAATTCTGTTTGTTTAAATGTTTTGGATAAATCTGATTCAATTAATCAGACTATAGCTGAGCGGGAAAACAGTAGCCAATAGGAACCCTTATGGATTTATCTGAGTTATTCGTTTGTCGAGACCCCCCGTGTTAGGATTGCTTTGTAGATATTAAACTAAAATTAATATCAAATACTAATATCTGCAATCCATAGATTAGGGGAAAACCACAAACTTGAAAAATCAATGCAATGGAATGACTTAGATATTTTTGTTTAGATTGTGGTTAGTTTACTTTCAATATTTTAATGCTTAGAAGGAATAAACACATAGAGGGGTTTGCCTTTTGATTTAGAATCATTTAATTTTTATCTTTTCGCTTTAGAAGGTTTTCTTTCTTTCTCTTATTAGTAAAATCACTGCGTCTAACGTCCTATTTAAATTTTTTTTGATACAATCGTGTAACTACTGAGACTTGTGGTTTTTTTACGTTTGTTCAGATGTTCACAGCTTCCTTAATTAATGTAAACAAAAAAACTTCAATATTTGAAAAAACGAGGCTGGAGCGCAGACACGAAGACGTAATACTGATGAAAATACGCGTACGTCTGTTACGTACGCGCAACATATAAAAAAATAAATAAACATCGCCGGGGCAACATCGTTGTATTGATAAATTATCATATTACAAGCGACGTTGCTGATTCCGCGGTATTAACACCAGGCCGTGTAAACCAGATGATTCCTGATACCAAACAAGCAATGGAATAGGATTGCTATCCTAACATCGGGCTACTCATGTAGTCTTGTATAGGTTTTAAGTTTTAATATATAATTCTTATTATAATAAACATATAAATAAGTTTCATAGTTTTCCTGGAACCTTTGGCGGGTGTGAATTCCACCCTACATGATTCGTATATATATATATATTCTTAGAAACAAGGTAAGAATTGACTTTTTAAAAAATAACATTCGATACAATTCCACTGCAAATTTATTAAATTTACACAAAAATAAAAACAATTCTAAATGAATAACTTTCAACTATCTTGATTTAAACTAATCGTTAAATGAAATCCGAATATAATACAATCGAAAGATTTAAACACACTTCGAAAATCTACTAACGACTAAACTATCACACCAACGCGCGTTACGAACGAAAAAAGGGCCCTGATGTCCTCTGACAACGGCTTATATGTCGTTTGAGTCTCTCCTACCCTCTCATATTCCTACATTGATTCTCTTCTACCCTCTCATATTCCTACACGGCCTTTCCTGACATGAGCACGTCCCCGGGCTCCTTTGTGTTTAACTTTCTTGACGTCCAAAACGTAGTATTAGCACCAAGGGCAGGATATTCTTTTCATTCGCACTAGACGTATTCAGTTTTGAATGTCTTGACATTCCAGACGGGCTTGATTGCGGCTCAGTCCCCTCCACAGGCAGGTCAACCTCCGGAGGCAAGTTGGCGTCATGACACAACTCTTCTCCCTCATTGTCTATGTCTGAAATTGAGAAATATAACGGCAGAAATCTTTTCGATTTTTGATTTAACTCAACAGTAACATCATGGTTAACGTCAATGTAAAGTGAGCTAAACAAACATAGCCCACACAAAGTGGTTGTAAAACATCCCAATAACCAACCACTTGGGGCGGGACTTGTCGGAAGATCGCCCCCTCACACCTCGTCAGAGACCCACAAGGAATTGCTTGAGGCATGACTTGGTGTGTGTGTGAAGGTTATTATAAAAACATGTTCCAAAACATACCATCTGATACAGGCAATGTTGGCCGACCAACATCCCATAAATAAACTCATGATCTTTTACAACCACAGCTCGATAGACAACTCACTATCAAAGTCAAGCTTCCGAACATACTAAATTAATTCCTAACCAAGAGACCAGATCCTCAGGATAACGTATCCGATGCACTCCAAGATAAACAATTATCCCAGGCCTATGGTCCCTCCTGGGATAACCGAACCCGATGCACTCCAAGGTAAACGGCTATCCCAGGCTCAACGTACCTCTTAGGATAACCGGCCCGATGCACTCCAAGGCAAATGGTTATCCCAACCTAAGCGTCCCCTCCGGGATAACCGGCCCGATGCACTCCAAGGCAATCGGTTATCCCAGACACAACACCACTTCTAGGACAACCGGGCCCGATGCACTCCAAGGCAAACGGTTGTCCCAGGCACAGCGCCACTTCTGGCATAGCCTGTCCGATGCACTCCAAGACAGCTATCCCAGACCCAGAGATCTAACCTCTAATACAGCGTGTCCGATACACTCCAAGACAAACGCTCACATCGTAACAAGTAACTCATGTCTCCTCGCTTTAACCCCAATACATTTAGAGATTTGTGTCAAAACAAAATTAAAATAAATAACACAATGGGATTAAGTTTCAATAAAATCTCAAAAGGAGTTTTAGTCAAATTTCAGGCAGAATAAGGCAAATACCTCACCATCAAAGAAAGCAGAACACACATCGGGAGTCCATTCTCACTTCCACGGGACCATATATTCCGCAGCTGCTCGAGTCGATTTGCCGTATGAGCCAGCTAACATCTGCAGCTCATATCGGCAGTGTGATAGTGTCTTCATAACCCGGTATGGTCCCCGCATACATGAGTCCAGCTTCCTTGTTGACTGAGCCACCTTGCTAACAAAAACTAAGGAATTTAGTTCAAAAGAGTGAGCTGTTTACGTCTCTAGTTAGCATAGGCATCTTGACGAGTTTAGTTGGCACGAAGGAGTTTAGATGCCCTCTGACGACTCATTTGACGAAGGACTTCTCGATTACCACTTGAGCCTTCAACAGTAACGTCTCGTATCAAACTACGTATGAGCGGTGTGGCAGCTTCAGCACCTATAAGCAGGTTTAAAGCAGAATATTGAGTTGTCTTGCGTTTTGTTATGTTTAGGATCAGCTGTAACCTCAACAAAACAGCTGGCCAAGTCCTTGACCCAATTAATAAAATCAGTGCTTTGAAACATTGAAACATGCGTCCCCGATCAGTGACAATTAATTTTGGAGTTCCAAAGAGAGACACCATGGTAGTGAAGTGTTGCTTTAGTTCGTCAGTGTCTTGTCGGAACATGGGATACAATAAACAAAATTTTGAAAACGCGTCTATAATAATAAGTACATGACGGTGACCGTCAGTTTCTGGTAGGGGGCCCAAGGTGTCCATATGGACTGCCTCAAATGCTACGTCTGGTTTTCTCCCATGAATGAATGAGCCGTGAAAGAGCACGAGCTACCTTTTTATGAGAAAGGCAAACCAAACAATGGGAAATGTATTTTTTTTCTTTGCAAATGTTCTCAACCCTGGGAACTAAAAGTGTTTTGTTATCAAGTCTACAGTTTTATCAACCCCTTGATGATCATGTTCGTCGTGAAAATACACATAAGACAGTCTATGGCCTTTTGGAATATAACAACAAAAATTAGGATTTTCACCAATAGGTGAGAGCTTGACTTAAAGGATGTCATAACGACTGAGGTTTAACTGCCCATTCACCAGTTTTTGTTTTAGAGAGTGAGTTTTCTCGTCAGAAGCCTGAGCAACTTGCGCCCAATTTAGCGGTCTTTTAATGGTACATAAGTTAACCGGATTGCGGCTAAGATAATCTGCATGGGACAAAAAACAACCTTTTCTATATTCCAGGTTAGAATCGAATTCTTGGAGGTATACCCACCACCGAGCCACCCTTGGCAACAAGTCTTTCTTACGTTGGGTAAGTTTTAACGCGTTACAGTCAGTAACCACGATGAAGTGTGCAACCACAAGATAATGCCTGAAATACTCTAATACCTTAATCACTGCCAGCGTCTTCAGTTCGTACGAGTGCTACTTCCTCTCAGCCCCCTGAGTGAGTCTACTACAATAAGGCAGTACTCGTTTACGATTTCCCTTATGCACTCTCATCATGACGACTCCGTAACCAATCGAGCTCGCATCTGTGTAGTATTTCTATTGGCAGCGTAGGATCATAAATGGCGAGTACTGGCTCACTTGTAAGACAATCTATGATGTAGTCACGAGCGGCCTGTTTTTCAGCACCTCAATGAAAGTTAATTTTTAGTAAGTGCCGCTATGCAAGCAGCCCTTTGGGCAAACCCAACTATATACCGCCTAAAATAGCTAGCTAACCCCAGAAATTGCCTTACTTGCTTAAGATTTTTTTTGTTCGGCTGAATCAATTAAGGCCCGCACTTTCTGACGACTTGGCCTATCCTGACCTTTACTAATCGTACGACCCAGGTATTCAATAGTGGTAGCTAAAAACGAGCATTCCTTTATTATTTGCTTTTCACGACCACGGATCGTTTCAGCGTGTGGGAGTTGTTATGACCGATTATACACAGGAATGCTGGATTTAAGTTTAATTGACATGCTACCTATGTTTACGGTTGATGTAGCAGTTCCCGTAATCAAGTACCGAGAGAATTCATTAATTATCCTCTTAGTAACCCTCTCTAAATAGTTACCTACCAGAGGTGTATCAATTGTCATCGAAACATCAGACTGAACAATCATCACCATTAATTCATAAAATATGTGCATGATTCGAGCCTAGATAACTTAACGCCCTCACTATTTGATAAACTCCCTGACAACCGTTCGATTTTGGGTCTCTTACTACACAAAGCTTCTTTTTGCCCCAACTGCCCACAGAAAAAGCACCTGATATCACTCAGATTACGTTTACGTGAATACTCCAGAGATCGTCTATCTGTCGTAACGTTTCACAATTCCGAACGCGAGTATAGTTGTCTCGAAACACTAATTGTATTTGGTTTAACATAGATTGAAAAGAATTCGACTAAATCATTCGGAAATAGTTTAGCATTTGTCGCCGTAGCCCTAATATTTGGATCAATGACACTGCGAATAATTATAACCGAAATAAGCTCCTCATCGAGTCCTTGCACTATACGTAAGCAAAGTATCGACCGGCGTACATATTACGCGTACGTTGGATAGTGATCGGAATTCTTAGACATAACTTCAAACAATATTCCAGCAAAATCTGGTACTTCAGGATATAAAGGTTTGAATTCTTTCTTAGAATTGGTCCAACTACGGTAGCTAGACACCCATTTATTGAGCCAAGATTTCGCATCCCCTAACAAACAATTTCCTATTCGTGAAAGGCATTCTAAATCATTCCAATTGTTTAAAACTTTCGCGCAATCAATTTGTATGCACTAATCGTCAAAATTGTGTAGATTTGGGTCAAAGTTCGAAATATAGTATTACCGAGATTTTTCAGCCGTACTAATTGATCTGATGGCACTAGCAATGCAATCGGTAACACTCGCCTGTACTAATTCCAACGGTATACCCGCGTCGCCTACTTGTCGTGATCGAGCGAGGTCTCGGATCCTGATGATGATAACATTCTGAATGGTAGCTTCACGTCAAGTCACATGCGTCGGAGAAACCAGATGCCCTATCGACGATAATTCACGCATTCTATAGGGTACACGACGATCGGAAACGCGAGATATATCGCGGACGCGCGTTGGTGTCTGCAACTGTCGTGATGACTGCCTATTACAAACGCTACCGGGCGTCAAACCTTTGTAACGCAATTCCTCATAGTCGTGTGAATTCACCGACGCGCGGTGCGGCATGGACGAAGCCCTTGTTTTCGCCTCTAACGTTTTAAGACGAGACATCATTGCCTCCATATCAAGTCTCAACATGTTATTCTCATCAAAGGATTACTCACGGGAACTATTACCCTGACTCTAGCTAGGATCACGACGAGGATTACTATCAAGACCACTGCGGCTACAATTGCGTTCACGTTCAGACATTTTAGTAACAAAATAAAATAATTAAATAAGTATGATCGCTAGAAATTAACGTATCAACAAACAAACGCAATAAAAGCTTACTCACCGCTTAATCAAAGTAATTAACACAAATTAATATTCTCGATAATAACGTAACACGATATTTAAAATAACTCAGTGTCTAAAAAAAAGTTATAATGAAATATTTAATAAAACACAAAAAAAAATAATGAAAAAATAATGAACAAAAAAAAAAAAAAAAAAATAATGTGGGTAAATTGAAATAACAAGGCCTTACCAAACGGGGTTCTCAAGGTACGTATCGCACTTCTGATCTTAGAAACAAGGTAAGAATTGACTTTTTAAAAAATAACATTCGATACAATTCCACTGCAAATTTATTAAATTTACACAAAAATAAAAACAATTCTAAATGAATAACTTTCAACTATCTTGATTTAAACTAATCGTTAAATGAAATCCGAATATAATACAATCGAAAGATTTAAACACACTTCGAAAATCTACTAACGACTAAACTATCACACCAACGCGCGTTACGAACGAAAAAAGGGCCCTGATGTCCTCTGACAACGGCTTATATGTCGTTTGAGTCTCTCCTACCCTCTCATATTCCTACATTGATTCTCTTCTACCCTCTCATATTCCTACAATATATATATATATATATATATATATATAGTGGACATTATTGAATAAACACACAGTAACAAACTTTCTTATTCTATCTTATTATTATACCTTCTACTATTAGTGGGATGGGACAGTAGTATTATAACTTTGAGTTAAACAACAATAAGCCCTCGGTTTCTGATACATGGTACATTTGATGTTTTCACGAGTGTTATTTGTGGTTCAATCAGAGTTTCTTCAAACTTATCCAATATTCGTTTGAAGTCGAACATTCGTCTCTCTTTAAGTGCCTACATCTTAGCCAGCGATATCTCCGCGCTTAACTTAAAACGAAAGATAACTTTCTCGACTTTGTTCTATATATATGAAACGCGCAATACTTGTTGGGTCCCATCACATATATATGAAATCGATAAAGATTTCTTATAATTTATTTATAAGTAATCTTTTAAGAAAGATTCTATATTAATTAAGAGACAGTTTCTATCAAAGTAGATATTAGTCCTTAAAGAAATTAAATTAACGAAGCAAAAGTTAAATAAATTAAAGTTTTATTAACACATCTATAACCGAACTCCAGCTATTGGCTTGTAGTTTAAATTATAGCCACCTAATTGAATCGTTGGCGGTTAAGGCAAATTGCAATTCTGACTCGGTAAAATGGTGAAATTGTATTTCAATTGGAGACTCACAGCTTATATGTGAGTGTTTTAATAATATTAGTAAAAAAGTCAGACAATGTTTTATTAAATATAAATAAAAAGCCTGCAAAATAAAACCGAATCTTAATTATTAGCGGCATATTTTTAGTTGTTTTGCAATTTGAAGTATAATTAATTATTTCACTTTAAGAATATATTGAATATTTATTACTGTAATTTTTTTTTTATTATTTATTATTTGCGATCACTATGATCAAGACATCTTTGTGTCTGCAATATATCTTTTGTGGCGACAGTATCTCTTTCAATGTTGTTGAAGGATAAAATGAGCTTCAATTGAACATTGTAAAAATGTCAATGAAAAATGGCATAAGGTAAAAATTATAGCTGTGGTATTGAAACGAATTACTATCAAGAATTTATATAGATAGTTATCGCAAGTCATAAATATGTTTTTCTGTGGTTCTTAAAAGTTAATATATAATTTTATGGATCAATATCAATCTATATACTATAATAATTAGGGCTTAGGATTAAAATTATAATATACGAAGCGGAAAACGGATTCACGAGGATTATTTCAGCGCGACAAATTTAACGATGTTTGGCAAATTTGTATCAGCACCGTTTACAAAATGAATATTGATTTAATTCATCGCGACAGTAAATTTATAAAACAATGAGTATTGCATATGATATTTATAGGCCGAATTTTAACTCGATTTCTTTATACGTAATATAAATTTTGTAACAAGTTTTTATTAAATAAAGAAATATGAGAATAAACGTTCTAAACAAAAACATCAAATGCAGCCTCTATTCGGATTCCAGTCACGTGGTCATCGATTGCATTAGGGTTTGTAATCACCGCTCTTGTCTCGCCAATAAGCGCACAATTCCTTCGTTAGCCATTTTGTATTGCGCCATTCATAATTACAATTTATATGGTAGGACCTAAATTAATTTTATCAACAAAATAACTTTGAGCATATCTTTACATGTCGGAGCAAATTAAACAAAGTTGATAAAGCAAATAAATCAAAACACGAACCAAAATTAGACAGATCGTAAAATTTACTCCCCCGAAAGTTTTGGTTTAATTTGATAAGCGTAATTATTGATTGCAGTTTCTGGTCGGACGCATCGCATGTCAGGGGTGTGTCACTATAGGTTCCATAGTGATCGATCAATGTTCGAAAGTCCGACAAAATTGATAAGCAGCACAATGCATCACAACAGTTACCGTAGTGTTTTCCACTTTTAAACGAAAATATACATGGAAAAAATTTAATCAACAGTTTAAAAAGTACAAAATAAAATTCTGAATATTTTTTATTCAATATAATTTTTCATTGATTATGTTAAAACTTATAGTTACATTGTAACTAAAACAAACAATGAAACCGTCAATTAATTATAAAA
Organism: Danaus plexippus; assembly: GCF_018135715.1. Classification (NCBI taxonomy): domain Eukaryota; kingdom Metazoa; phylum Arthropoda; class Insecta; order Lepidoptera; family Nymphalidae; genus Danaus; species Danaus plexippus. The sequence continues at coordinate 4,928,787 of NC_083541.1, forward strand.
AGTTCCCGGACCACGTCAGCTATGTGAACATGAAATATTCAAGCGGCCCAAAAGGTTTTCTTAAGGGTGTAGTCATTTAAATAAATATTATTTCACCGCATTTCTTATGCATGAGCTTACAACCCTGCAGAACTGTTGTATTAAACGTAAACTTCTCAAGTATCTTCTACCTTATAATTCCTTTCACAGCTTTAACACTCCTTAAAATTATTATTTTGTGATGAGGTTTTATTTTCATATTATAACTGGTATTTTTTTAGGTGTAAAGCTGGTTAAAATAGTCATTGTGTGAGTAAATTTAATATAAGTTAAGTTACATTTAGAATATATAGATTATTAGGTAATTAATTTCAAATCCTTTTTTATGGTACGTTAGGAAGGTAGGTTAAAATAAGGTAAAAACAATAAACGTTAAATGATAACTCCATTATAAACAAAGAACCCTTAGCTGGCTTCTACAATATTAACAACAAATTTAAATTTGAGTAAATAAAAAAATTGTTTTGTAACATAAGTTGGACAATTATTTGCCCCAAAGCCACCAAACCAATATGAGCAAAATTTTATGAGTAGAAAACTGTAGTGGCAATGCACTAAAATAACTTTTTGCTTAAAGAACTAAGCAAAGTCGGAAGCTAAGCCCGTGTAGACATTAAAAGGAAAATTAAAGGCATTTGCTAAGTCACAGGATAATAATAGTTAATAACTTCATTACTAAGCATGCTATGCCAGGTATGCTGGTCCACAAGGAGTAATTACAACTGTAATCATGATTATAGACTGCTTTGGGATGTTAATATATCAGTTTGCAGTTTGCTGTGAAATGTAAATAGCATTGAATTACTCAATGGTATATTCCAATATGGTTTCCATACAATTAATAGTCCTACTAATAATAGGTTATCTTGTTATGTTTCAAATGTCACTCAACAATGAATTTACCTTTAACAGAGGTTCCCAAACTGCGCTCTGCAGCGCCTTGGTGCGATGTAGAAAGTAAAGGAGGGCCCAGCGAGTCAATGTTCTATTATGTGAAACCACAAAAAATCATTAAATATATTAATTTGCGCGTATAAAGCAACGAATAGGATTTTGTATATAGGATCTGGAGATAGTAATAGTTAGGGATTTTGGGACAACTCCATATAACATCTCGCAACAGTATGCCAAATACACATTCAACTATAAATATTAGTTCTTTATTTTACAACTACCTGGCGAGGAGCATACTATAAAATGCACATTTTTCTTGAAGAAAGTTCACCGTGAACAGCCCTGAAAGAAGAATCTTTATAATGAGATCTAAGATTTTCGCGAGTTTTATTCATTTAAATGAAATTAATACTTTTTGGATACTACGCGTGATTTATTTTTGTAAAAAACTACATACTCCCGAAATTTCGGTTACTTTTCAGCAACCGTGATCACGGACAGACGAGATGTCACGGGCAAAGATCACCTCGTCTGCCCGTGATCACGCGTAGTTTATCCGAAAAATATTTAGTTTCATTTAAAAGAACCTTTATAGTTTAGTCATTGTTAAACTTTGTATATAAACAGATTTCATGCAAAATAGATATATTATCTTTAGTTAAACAATTTGGCAGCTCAAATGATAATAGTTAGGTATATATCATCTACCATAAGTGGTTGAGACTCAAGGAAGTGAAAATATCGGTTTTTCTTGACATGAAGGAATCAATTAAGAAAAATCGCTGTCTGTATTTTGTTTACAGAAACTTGTCATCGGAAAATGAGTTTCGAGTAATTTAAAGTGACATTTTGAGCCAGTTCATCCAAGTATGGCTAAAAGACCGCTCTTTCTTTTTTTTATTCAAAATTAGGAAATTTAATACAATCAAAAAATGTCTTTACCAAGCAGGAGTCAGTACCTAACAAAGAATTGTTAGCGTCGTTCGATGCAGCAGACATGGTGGCAAAGTGCAAAAAAGACTTATTTGATAGCAAAAGAGCCTATTCTACCAGCTGCTCTCGATCTGGTCTACATTATAGTAGAATCAACTTTAAAAAAATAGTTTACATTAACCCTTATCTAATAACACGATTACTAAAAGAAGTGATGACGTAACTAAGGATCTCAATAAACAATTTATCGAAAAATAAGAGGCCATAATTTTGAGTTGCAACTTGGTGATGCTTCTGATAACAGTAATGATGCGCAATGTATATTTAAGACTATCAAACTGTTGACAAGTTTTATGTAGAAAATAATTTGGATTGGGAAAAAATGTATCGGTGTACTCACTGCTGATGCTTAATCCAGTCTGGCAGGTATGCGGGTATACAAGAGTATCTGGTAAAAAGCACTGAATGCAATGTCAACCCATTGCATCATCCGCAGGAACGGTTTTATATCAAAGTCAATGAGCTCTGAACTGAAACTACTACTGAAATGTAACATTCGTGTAGTAAGTGATATTGAAAATAGCCGCTAAAGTCTAGGCGTTCTAAAGAACTGTGCACTGATATGAGAGTTAAACATACAGCTCTGGTGTATTACTGCATTTCATAATGGCTCTGAAGTTAAAATATTTTATTTTGTGTGTTTAAATTTACACCATTATAGAGCAAAAATATTATGAAAATGCTAAATATTTTAATAACAAAATTTTTTGTTAAAACTAGCATATTTATCTTGTTATTTGCGAGAAGACTGCTTCCCGCAACTGTGTAGATGTGTGTTATTTATAGAACTGGTACTGTTTATGGATCACCTATCTAAGCTCACCGAATGGTCTTTAAGATATTCTGCACATAATGCTACCGAAAAATTTTCGTTGATCTAACTCCTGTGTTTTTTGCGAGCTTTAAAAATTTCCATCCCATTTGCAATACCGAATTTATGGAGAACTAGGCGTTCAGCTCCAACTGTTATCAAGAACAAATATTAATGTGTAGTAAGTAATATCAGGAACATTGTCAAATCTTATTCTTCGGTTTGATGAACGCGGAGATCATCCAGCTCACCTGTCACATTGACTCGAGTGACAATCATAATTTACTATTGTTTTTCTTCCCTCTTGTTTTGTTTAGATTTACTATATATATATATATATATATACAATTTCATATTTTTTTATTGTTTTGATGTTTTAATTACTGTTTGCATCTACCTAACTAATGTAATTGTACGTGAAGGTACCTATTTCGTCCGACTGTACCTATTTCATAGTTAGCTAGTATAGGTCTCCGTAACCAAAAACAAAAGTTATAATTGCGATGCGGTCTGTAAAAGATTGGGAAGCCCTGGCCTGTAGTAATTATAAACAATAAACTAATTTTATTCAGCCCTAACAAGCCTAGAATTTCCTGTATAGTAAGTAATTATTGTTACCATAAAAACTTATCATTATCTATATTATAATAAGAAATTAAGTTATGAATATATATATTACATTTTTTCAGTATTTAATCTCAATTGATATTGAAACTAAAATATCATATAATATTATAAAAATAATAAAACATTAATTAGATATGTGAATGAAAAGATCAAAATACACAATAAACATTATCTGTTATAATATATTGAAATATGGCGGAACGTTACAATTTCGCTTTAACACATATAAATGTAATATAATACAGCGCTGCAGTAAGTTATAACAGAACTAACAACTTCGCAGTTGTGTAACAGAACTAAGAATGTAAATATCTGAGTCTCAATGTTCTAGGTATTAATCTCCACGCTGACATAGGCCAGATCACGTAGCGTGCATTAGTTCTAGCTTCTGGCAACTCTCTAATGGCGTGAACGGAACGTGACTGCTTTCAATAAATTAAATCGCAGTAAGTATTTATATTCATTATTTTAGAAATCAACATTATGTGTATTTATCAAAATTAATGTTATTGGAGCCTCTTAATTAAGTTTGGCCAATGATATTACATAAATTGTATAGAAAAAATATACAAGTTAACTTCGTTATTTTAAATTTTTATCTTTAAGTGCTAAGAATAAAATTTCATTGAAAATATAATGTCAAATACACTGTTAATTGAATTTTAATAATGATTATATATTTCAAATGCTATATAATTAATATTAATAAATATTTATATACAATGGGTACATAATCTCTGTATTCCGAGTGAAGCGAATGTTGAAACTACACACACACTGTGGATTATTATTAATGTACAAAGTTTCAGCTTGAGTTTCTCTACGCAACGTCAGACTATGTGAATATATAAATGAATACATACGGAATATGGTATATACTTGTCCCATTTAAAATTAGGTCTTTCATAATAAAAATTCACAATAAAAAATTAGGTCTTTCATAAAAAACTCTAGTAATATTTATGATAGTTTACGAAAGGACAAACGATGAAAATTGAAAAATAGGATTTAAATAATCATGTTTGAGATGTAGTCTGGCATAATAACAGAATTTATGTTACACTAAAATGCACTGGAGTGTACTACTTCTATAAAAAACCAGGGTTCAAATTATAATTTTTTTATTTTATTGTTTAATACAATTCTCGTTTTATAAAAGAATGATGTGCTTTAATTCATTCCTTAGTACACTTAGGACGCTCGTATCGAGCAGTCGTTGTTGAGTTGGTAATAAGAGAATAAAGAAATAATTTAAGCAATACATTCTGATAACTGATTTATGTATTTTTTTTGGCTTGCATAAGTAAACTGTATTAAAATTTATATCCCATAAATTATACTGACATTAGACCAGCAAACGAAATTGCTGAAGAGTTTGCTACATAAATCCTTCCATGAGTTAACTTCAGTCCGCTCTTTTACATGAAGCTATGATGTAAACTACAATGTATTTTTATCCCACTACAGCTACCAGAAATAACAAGTACATGCAAATAACTTTTTCAGTTTAGGCTTCACTCAATACAAACATTGTCTTTGTGATTAGTATTAGGTATAACATTGTAAGAAATAATTATTGCAATAAAAAGCTAGAAATTTAATAAATACATTCTTAAAGAATATGTTGAATAAAATAAGATGAGATTTATTAGATAAGGTCTGACAAGAAACGTACCACGTACCACCTTTATATATTTTCATGTTACAAAGAATTTTCTCATTTTTCCCGCTTTATTGGGTATAATATATTTTACTAACATTTTATCTTATGTCAACACGAATATTGTAGGAGAAATAGAACTTTTCGTGACATATCACAATATCCAATAATTCTTAGAGGTAAAGGTAAAATACTTTCGGTAACTATGCTCGATGAAAATCATATAATAGAAGACAAGGTGCAAAGGTCACCTATAACATAAATATTTATGTGCCTTTCTAAGCGAGTCACTTATTCTTATAATTTTATACAAATTATGACATTAAAAGTGATTGTTGTGTAGAAAATTAATATATCTATGTTCCCTTCATACAATTTACCGTAAACTTGATGAAATGGAATAAATTAGTTATTTTTAATTAAATTTATTCAGTTGGAAAGTATAATTTATGGCGGAGACAAAGCGAGCAATTAGAACGGCATTCATTCGTCTACATTGATGATTTATGAGACTGTCAGGTCTTTATACACTTTTTGCGCGATTTATTTATTTGTTTCGGCTGCAATGTGCGAACATTAACAGCGAAAACTTCCCGTATATTGTGTGAGTTTAAAATTATGTTTTGTCACTTTGGGTCTGACTATGATATATTTGGATAAAAGTATGGAAATGTTGCTCTTCAATTATATATGTGATATATTTTTTTTCTACAATAATTGGTGTTGTAAAATTGGAATGATTAATGTTTTATATTAGTTTTATTTATATCTAAACGCAGCTCTAGTATAATTGCTACATTACCCCAAACGACGGCCGAGCACAGATGAAATTTCCACGGTGATAGTAGATTCCAAAGAGAAAAAGTATCACAAGGAACCATTATCGGCACCTGCGTACCGTTCTGCTAAAACACTCATAAATTCAGGATTTCGCAACAGCACTGAGAAGTGTCACTTACAAGCCGGTTTTTAATCTCCTGAGGATATCTTTCTACTGGGTTAAGTAAAATTTAGATTAATTTATTATCTGTAACATTTAACACACTACTCTTAAGCTATGTGGAGTTCTTGATTAGTTACATGTAAATAAATATTTAGAATTAATGTCACACTTAATCATTTTAAAATATTATTATTACAGATACATATAATTGTTCAATATTTTATGATAAAAAAAAATATACTATCAACAGTTTCAGGAGAAGTTACATAACAACTTGCTGTGGTTAAAATGTAGTTGAACTTTGTAAAGTTTCTAACCAAGTTGACCCGTTCATTATATTTATTTAAAAATCTTCTTCAACAATAAAAATCTTTTTCATCTTTTTTATAGCTATCCTCTGTTTAAAAATTGAATTAAAACTTACCTTAAGAGCGTTATGTTAAGCGAATGATAAAAGTATATTTTCTTAAAGGATATTTGCCGCATAAAATAAACGAGAAAAGTTTTCAAATTTAAAAATGGAGTATAATGACTAAAAACAGCGACGCTAAAGTATTAGACTAATTAAAGCCTTTTTATAGCATAAAAAATCTATAGAAACTAAAATTTCAATGGTACACATGAATACTTGGTTATAATTATGTCTTCTCGGGACTTTATAAAGCATGCGAAAGTTCAAACCACGTAATAAACACGGGACTTGCAACATATTAGCTTTCTCCAAATTGATCATACATATATACATATATACGTATGTGAGCTTTATTGACGTAAGCCATTCATACACAAATTCTCAATTTTATAGCGTATTTTATATGATCTGTCTAAATTTTATACACGTAGAACTAGTAGTGTTTTACTGTGTATAAATCTCCCGAAACTCTGGTCGATTTTGTAATGAATAAAACTGTGAAGCTTATAATTGTGAAAATACTGTGAAAAATCGTATCACTAGTGTAGCGTAATACTTCTACGTAAAAGTAATGGAGGTATGAATGATAAAAGGATAACTCATTAATGTAAACTTTATAATAAATATGGTTAAGCAATCTGTAAAAGTGGAATTATCAAAAGAAATCTAGTTTTCAATACACTTTAACAATTTTCAATACACTTTTCAATACACATATAACGTACCTTCTCAAATATTGAAATCAACTCGCATTACCTCTTGAAGATTTAAATCAAATATGTTCTGATAATAGACTTACAAGAATGATGTGTAGCAAATAAAAGTACGTACCTTTTTTAAAACTTTTTATTTTTAAATCTTTGGCATATAAACAATATAAAAAATGAACAATTTTTTTTATAATAGTAACATAATAAAAATAATAAAAGAAAAATATAACACAATATATATTAATTGAATGGACATTTTCTACATTTTTTAAGGCTAAAATAAACATTTTGAATGAAGAGGATACAACAATTTCGGCATATTAAAATGTCGGTAACAAATTAATACTGATTTTTCATCAACAAAAATTATATAGAATAAAATTAAAGTATATTTTATAACTAAGTTCAATTATATGTATATCTATCAATCTCTTAAAAAATATATATTTAATTTATGAATTGTTTGTACTTATATTTATTTATACAGATTATTTAAAATAACAGGGATAAAAGAAAACGTGAAGGAAGTATTCCAAGTAAAAGGAAATCTAGAATAACTTCTGTCAAGCGACAGATTTTTTTTTTTTTTTTTGTAAAATATCCCCGACACAATTTCTTTGTTCTAGATTATACGAGCGGCTTGTTCTGGAGTACTGTAAATATATAACTAATGGAAATCTTTGAAAGGCAAACACTTTATTTTCATTACTTAAAATTTCAATAAGGACTGTCCTCGATAGAAAATGTAAATAAATCAGTAAAAGAAAATGATAATTTTATATAAATTTAATGATTTATTTAGGAAATTAATTTATTTTTTCTTATTTTTTTTTACAATTTTGAGGACTACCAAAGTTTTTACCAACAAAAAAAAATACCATGAATTCGAATAACTCAATTAAGTTACACTTTTACTCTAAACGACGCTACTTACTTGAAATTTCGCTTTTAATAATTTTAAACACTTCCATAACATTTTTCATATTTCTACTATTTATATTTAGTACGCAATAATAATATCAAATAAACCACAATCAAACGACCAGTTCAGTTTAACGACAGCTACATTAAACATTAATTTACTCTAGACGATACATTCAAGCAAAATATATATTATTCTTTAAATTAAAAACTTATATAATATATTATGTATTCTTATTCAATAATACTAGCAGTTATAATAATGCCAAACCCTCCTTTAAAGTAACAAACACTTTAATATAAATTAAATAGATATACGTATATATATGTACATATATTATATGTAGTTATACAGAGGAATGCTTCCCAGTGATAGCTCCCGTGTTTTTGTTATATTCGTATTCCTTGTGTCCGTTGCCGTTAGACTCTTTGTCTTTAAGGAGACCTTTTTTATCTCTAAAATTATATAAAACTTGAAATAGGAAGTTTGCAAAACATAATAATATAAAATTATATATTTTTTATTTAGAATACGATTTATATATGAGTTTTACAAGTTGATATTAACGTACAAGTAAAACTAACCTCGAGTTCAAGCTTTCCTCTCGATTGTTCTTCTTTTTCTTGACACAGCAATTAGCAATGACGCCCTGTCTCCTCCATAATAATAGTAAGAGGTCCAGCATTACAAGGCAAAGGAAAACGGCTAAGATTGATAAACCAATAAGAGCAGCGGATGATAGATACGGGGCTTCTTCACCTGCGAGTAATAGATGTACAAAATAAATAAGTATTTTGTCAAAAACTTATTATTGTCAACAATGTTTTAGGTACTATTTCAATTAAACTCCTCGTTTGATTAAATCTCGTCTTCTTGTTTCTAAGTTTATTTACATCAATGAACGAATGTGTGAAGTGATAAGTGAATGAATGAACAAAAGCTTTACTTTACCGGGTATGGTGACGGTGATACGAGCGGTAGTTGAGTTACCAACTGTATTTTGAGCGATGAGTTCTATGTAATAAGTCGTGTTAGCGTTCATTTCGTCCAAGTGAAACTCATTGGTTTGATCTAACTGTGTTATTTCACACGATTCCTCTTCAATAAAACCATTTTTTATCTGAAATATTTTATACACAATGTGATATTTTTCAAGTAAATTGAATTTTCACGTTATATGAACACGCCTTTAATCTATATAGGTTGAGGCCAGAAAAAAATGTATATACAACACTTTCCGAATTTCAATAGGTTTTGAGAATATTATAATTGATGTTGATTATAATTGATAAAGCGTAGTGATACTGTACTTTTAAAAGTAATAACTTTAGAATTTATATAGAATCCTTTAGGATTAATAAAACTGAAGATGATTTAAACTTCATATAATAATATAAATATACCGGACATTGTCGAATCAAATAAAAATCTACGAGATCACTGTTCTTCCATTTTAAAACTTTATCCTTAACAGCTATTTCCTCCACATTCATCTCCCACTCGGGTTCATCCGGGGTCGACCTGAAATAAGTTCTGTGAAACGGTTACCTTATACTTAAAATCTTAATTATTAAATATTTAGTACCAATAATAAAACGTAAATATTATAATACGTTGAAATTATATAGTAGAGTACGTGACTGTTCCTCATAATATAAGATAATATAATGTTACAATGATAGTGTTTCTAAACTAATTAATGTTAATATCACATATACATAGGTAACATATAATGTATGCTGTTTCATCATAACGTTGTTTCAATTAGTTTAACGTAACTTAGTCACATGAAACGTAATCAATTTCAACAATTATTGCAATTAGATTAATAACAACCGAAGATTATAATTTAGTTAATTAATGCTATATTTCTTTTATGTTTTTCGTCATGAATCTAGGATTTTTATATGGGTTTAAAAAATCTAACAAGACATATAAATGGCAAATACAAAACAATCAATAATTTAACATAACGAAAAATACTGTCACAGAGAGGAATTTTTTGTAACTTTGTTCACGAAATAAAGGTACGTATTTAGTTGAATATCTAAAGTTTAGAATCTAGCAATAAAATTTTTCTATGTTTCGATAAAGGCTTAGAAAAGCCTTAGTAGTGGCTTGGTAGTTGCTTTAAAAAAACAAAAGAAACTGATATTTGCATTAAGGCGAAAAGTTCCATTAAAAACTTAATATACATAACATAAATATATGAACATTTTCAGCCAAAAGCTTAAGCGGCGTCTTGACCAATTTTTCTTTACGAAATTCGTATAGGATGAATTAGGTTCAATTGCTGTATAGGGTATTGAAACTATTTACTTTCAACATATCATTATCATCTTAATATACGATTTATAATATAGTGAATATACATACTGTTCAAGTGTCGCAAATTCTAGGACATCACTCCACGGTCCGGTTCCCACTTCATTGATGGCAGCAAATTTCACATAATAACTAGTATTCGGTTTCAACTTGTCTATCTTCAGCGGTCTATGTATCGACCAGGTCCTGTTAGTGTGTATGTCTGTTACATTATAATTGTCCACTTCGTCGTATTCTGCTGTAAATCCTATGACACCTGGACCTTCTATGGGCGGCGGCTCGATTGTGAACGTAACTGAGTATGAGGTAAGATTTGCGAGTGACACCTGATAATATTTCATAATTTAAAACTGTGTTAACCGAAGTGCTGTTTTTATTTTGAAAGATTCCCTTAATCCTAATAATACATGTAAATAAAATTGAATTCTTTGTTTGTTATTACAAATTAGTGAACACATTTAAGGTTATTTTTTTTTAATTGTAAAGAAAAGGTTGTCATTTTTTTTAAGACAAATTGTCCTGAGGTTATTTTATAGTCACTAAGTAAGGATCTGGTGAAGGGGTCCTTGAGGAATCGAATAAACCTCGAAGGATGATAACCCGTGTACTCATTCCCAATAGATTTAATATACGGTGAAAGCCACGGGCGAAAGTTAGTAACTATACAGGGATAAACTATAAACCGTACACTGGCATGGATATTACAAAATAAATTCTATATATGTATAATGAAAACAAAAAACAATTAATTTTTCTAACAATTAGTTCCGCGGCGTTGCAATAATGTTTATTTCCAATAACAATAAGTAAATACCAACATTATTAATAGCTGCTGGAACAAATCCCTCTCTCAATGTTATCATTTTCTTCGCTTCCCCGAACTCATTTTTAGCAGTGCACTCGTAAACGCCGTACAAAGTTTTATTTTCTATTATAAGAGGACTTTTATGCAACTTGTCGGCTATGATTTTATTGATTTCCATTTGATTCTCCGCTGATATTTCATTGCCTTGATATCTAAAATGTATTGGAATTTTAAAAAAATTCTGGTTAAATCAAGTAAAGTAAAGTCAAGTCAAGTAGTAACACACCTATTCTTTGGTTATTATTTTATTTAATTTTAATCCTAAATAGTTCAAAATACAAAAAAAAAATTGACATAAAATACATCCTGACGTACAATACGGAAGACATATTCAGAAAAAAATGTATAATTTAATTTGAAAACGTAACAAGAATGGAATTCAAAGTGGATAAAATGTTCATAAAAAGAATTTTAAGAACTTAATAAATAAGAAATATTTGTTTATAACATTTAACTATACATTATTATATATATGAAACAATAAAATAATGATAATAATCATAATGATTTCTACTACAAGTGTTGATTTTATAAACATCAAGATATACTACCTCCAAGTAATAACGCCGGGTGGATCGCTGGAGTGTTCACAACTTAAATTAATACTTTTCCCATTCCACGACCAGACGTCCTCCACTGGAGTTGTGAAGTACGGCGGATATAATACTCGGAATTCCATTTCTTTTATATCAAAATCCACTGAAAGAGAGGGTTATTAAATATATTGAACTATAAGACTATTACTGAATACCACATCTTGTAAAGAATTTTAAAGAATTCTATTATATAACATGTACAGGTAAACTTGGATTCCAAAAGCGAAAGTTTGTGAGGGTATGTGGATGTTTGTTACTCTATCGAATTTTGATCAAACTTTCTGATTTTATAGTTACGAAGTCAGAATAAATTAAGAATTTACTTTATTTCTTCAGTCCTTATAGTTTCCACAAAAAAATATCGTATAAATTGTAAGTAGAACAAAGACACCTGACAAGAACAGTAGAATACATTGACGCTAGGTTAACATTTTCAATTAAAGAAAATGAGAAAATCATATGTTGTGTTGTCAAAAAATATAATCAAAACTAAGCGCTATCGTTTATAACTACAAAGTATAATTTAAGTTGCTCCTAAAACATTGCGTATAGCAGCTATGTCCATATACAATGATTGAACCGATTGAATGAAACCATAAATATGAAATAAAATTCAATAACAAAAACCAAGTAACAATGCTCGCTTATATCACTCCCTAGTAATTAAAATTATATTGTAACCAATTTTGTATGTGTGCTTTATTAAAAACAACGTTGTGGAAATCTGATAAGGGTTCCGATACGTAATTAAATGTTATGTTCCATTAATTGTCATATTAATTGACGTTTAAAATTCTACGTTATGAAAAAGGGAATAATGAGGGAGTGAGTCATAAAATATCGACGGCTTCATATAGCTGCAATTAATATATTAATTTGTGTTAAATATATGTATTCATTTAAGATTATGTCTTTTGTGTAATTTTTTTTTTTAATTCTTACAAAGAGAATTTGTACAAATACCGTATATTTATAATTAAATTATTGTGCGCCATAAATTAGTTAATATTATGTCATCATAATGATGTTTCATATCATTAAAAATCTTTTTTCTTTTAAACAATGATGTAAGATCCCAAACTTGCAAAGAAAAATTACACTATATAGTAAATTAGGCCATAATTATATTTATAATATCCATGTATATGTGTGTGTGTGTGTGTGTGTGTGCGTGAGTGTGTATGTACTATATATATATAAAGGTTTGTGGGTATATATCATGTTTTACCATCGTTAGTTGCATTGCATTCATAAACACCAGCATGAGATCTGTTCACTCTGAGAAAAGATAAGTAGAATTCCACTTCAGTGTCACTCGCGTTCTTGATGTCCCAGACTATGCTAAAAATAAAACGCTCACTATTAAAATTCTGAATCGATTAGTCTTTGAACATGTTAAAAAGCATTGTTGAATGTTTAACGTCAATAAATATTGTATTCAAATTTAAAGTTGAATTCACTGAAACATATTCGGCTGTTTGGTACTAAACTTTCATTCGACCAGACCGATGAGTGTTTAGTTTACGTAAATTTCGGTCAAACGGATGTTTCAATTTAAACGGTTGTTTTATATATAAGAGCTTTTATGTAATTGAAATAAATATAAAAGTTTCTTGATATAAATATAGATGTTTCTATTATATTAAGATACACCTTACCTCTGTTCATCGGATTCATCACCAAGGAACATCATATTAATCTTGGGTATCGGCCTACCAGACGCTTTGCAAGATATTTGTGCGGTCGATCCTTCAACCGCTGTCACATTGTTTAATTCTGTTATATTCGGGGCTACCAATACCTGCGGTATACGGCACAGTATTTAAATAAATGTGTATAGTTTTGAAGGTTTACTACATATTCCGTAATATATTCTCATGTATTAAAATTTCCTTTCTACGCATTACATTTTTAAGCTCCCGATTCAAAAACATTTTTAGATTAATCAAAACGAGTCAAATCTTTTTACCAAAAGGGGAAACCTTTTATTTTAATACATTTATGTAACCCGTCAAAATAGTATTACCTATCCTTGAGATTAGGGAAAAGCTCCGGAAATAGAAAAAAAATTAGATAGAAAAATAAAATAGTAATGACATCAAAGGTGCGAAAATTCCTAAAAATAATCAAGTGCATATTAGTCACTCTTCCAGATTTAAAATACTACACGGTTTCGTCAGTAAATATAAGTGAATGGAGTTTTATATCAGAATAATATAAAGATTAGTTCTACATATTATGTTTTGACAGAAACTGAGTGCCTGGGAGTGAAAATTGCATCTAGTAGAGGTGTGTAATACAATAAACAGAAAAAAATATGCATGGATATTATATGGTGGTTTTGTTAATTAATAGGAATGCTTCATTATTATGTACCTCAATATTAATTATCTTTGTGAAGTTCCCAGCGTTGTTGACCGCAGTACACTCGTAAGCCCCGCGATCCGATTCTTGTACTTCATCGAAGACAATCGTATTGGCTATTTCATGCCAACTCACATTTTCACCCTTGTTCAAATTATTATCAATATATCTTATAATGTTTTGCTAACTTCAAAACATGTTGTGTTATTTATAATATTTCTTTATTTATCACAAACAATAAAATAGGACAGACAAGTCTCGGCTGATGAAAGTTTATTTTAATGTGTAAGGAACCAAAATATTATAACATTCACTAACTCAATAACTAGCGACAATAATGCTATTAAAAAAACTCCCAAGTCAATTAATCTATAGTAACAAAAAATATATTGACCCATTCAAAAATGAAGGTCAAATTTTTTTGTTAATTTAAATTGCTTCTCCTAATTCAGGATATATCAAAGCACATAATCAATTTCTTTAAATACATACCGTATAACCAATCTTTTTCCATGAGTACTCCGGATGTGGCACGCCGTCCGCCACACACTCTATGGTCAAACTCTCGCCCTCTATGACTTTACTATTTGTACTGGCAGTCAAATCTATTATTGTTGGCATTGTTATTACCTACAAAATTTAATTTTTAATATAACACACCTTGAAACAAAAGCAATAAGATTACTCATAAAATAATATCAAGCAATACTTTAGATGATATAAGGACAGACAACAGAGGATAGATGAAAAAAAATTATGAATAAAATTAACAATATAAACATTGAATCCTAATTTCGTTTACATCAAATGAAATTAAATCGCACGGTATGCAAGAATATTAATTCTATATTTTATTAGAATTAATTTGAAACCCACTTATTAAGTGAAACATTATTAAAATGTTAAAACATAATTATGGAAAATACATTGATTTTACTACACCAGCAAATAAATTTGCTGAAACTGGGTCGAATGCTGATTGAGACTAAAAGGGCTATAAATATTCATACTTAAGCTAAAATGAGGGGCTACTTTTATATTAAAATAAGGTGATATTATATATAGTTTTAATGAATCTCTCGATATGCATATTTAATAATACTCTTGACATTATCACGACAAGAATTATTTAATGTATAAATTCGACTGAGAAGAATCTTGCAGTAGCTGAACGATGAAAATTCTATCGTTTCATGTTTAATGCAATATCTTATTTGTGAATAGATTTTATTAATATTAAATATATATAATAAAATATTCCTTTAATGTATAATTTGATCACCTCCACGTGAATTTCCTGATCTATCCCTTCTCCAGTCTCCAGATCGGATGCTGCACATTTATAAAGTCCGTTATCGTCCTTTGTTACATCTTTTATCTTAAGACCTTCTGAGGTAACTTCATATTTATCATCATTCGTGATCTGAGAAATAAATATTGAATTTTTTATTCTTTATATTTCTCTTTACACATTTTAGAGATGCAATATATAATAAAAAGCAATACAGTTATTAAAAAGTGCGGATATTAAATTACTTTATATTTTATGTACAAATACATCAGCAACAGATATTTTATCAGCCAATTGTAATGTAAATTTTTATCTGATAGTTTTATTTATATATTATAACAACATATAGACATATTATCAGTCAATATTACCTCAACAAAACCATCCTGCTCTTTGTACCAACTTATCAAAGGCTCTGTATCGCCCCGAGCCTCGCAAGTAATCACAGCATCTTTACCACTCACCACATATTGATCAGGCTTTGTGTTCACGAAGTAAGGTGGATCTGAGTCATTACAAGAATTATAATTAACAATATTATATACTCTAGTATCCTTAGTAATTACGTATACACAAATTTTATTTCCTGAAACGCTTTAGTTGCTGTGTGATTCTTGAAACAAGAAAATACATACAAACCAATTGGCAGTTCTTCAATGATTAAATAACAAGTAGATCCATACATTCGTACTATTATTTTATAATATGAATAAGATCTGTATCTTTGTTATGATCCGAAAAAAATCTTAAACCTATGTACATATTTTTAAATGAAACTTAGCTAAAACTTGGTTGAATTTTTCTCTTATCTGATCCTTGAATAATTGATTTGCACACTACATCATACGCACCATATGCTTCTACGTGGTATACCATGGAGTATTCTCTTCCATTGTGATCAGTCACGCATTTGTAGGCACCGGATATTGATTTGCTTAAACTTGAAATGTATACGCTATATGTATTCCTGTCGAGCCACTCGGTATACACGTTCGATTTTGTACCTGGTCTTGTGAAATTAATTATTACTTTACTAATAATTATACAACAAGTCGTTGTTCGTACATGATTAAGCGAAGAACTCCGCTAATTATAAAAACGGTAATCATATTAATAATCTTATGTTATAGAACAGCTATTATTTGTGATATAAATTTTGTGTAACTCGATAAATCCTTTTAGTTTGACTTTTAAGAATATATAAGTGTCACAAAAAGTCGGTGAAACTGTTGGAACTAAGTGTGAATTATTTTATCAATAAAAAGATATTATATTATTGTAATAGTTAACGTAGTGTTACCTTAAGATTGGTATATCTTGGTCGTGTGTGTCCAACCATCTGAGTGTTTCCCCTGTACCAAGCTCACATTTACACTCCTGATAGAATGAACTTCCTGATTTAATTTTGGTAAATTCGACTTGATTGTTCGTAAAGCATGTCTGGCTCCCTTTAAGAAAAAATACCATTGTCACCCACGCTTAGTAATCCATCAATTAAGTTTGGGCATCTACAATGCTTGAATACGTGGGATATGGTTTAAATGTGTACGGTAAACATATCTTATTGAATGTTTATACTATATTGAAGTACGTGATACGAAGATAATTTTTGGTCTGACAGTATTCCCAGATTAAGTATATATTTGATTTAAAAAACCTTTTAGTTTATATAATTGTATCATATTTATTATTCCGTCACAACATTCCAAAGAAACTATTCTTGTAATGGGAATTTCTTTATAAACTGGCAGCACCTACAAAAGATCACAAATTATCTTCTTCATAGAAATCTCGAATTTCCGCATTTCAAGTATAATGTTTTACGAAATCTTTTCTAAAAATATTAAAACTTTTTAAAATGATTCAGAAAAGTTTCCAAGGAAATCTTATTTAAGTTTTCGTAAAAGTTAGATAGATCGAAAAGTAATATCACACGCCTAGTATTCGAGTTTGTGTCAGTTAATTTTTGATGGATGGAGTAAAAGAAATAAAATTGACGTCCCAATAGTAAGATCTTATATCAATAGCTAACCTGAATTTAGGAGAAAATTACTCTTTACAAATATAAAATATTGCAAAAAAATGGATCTTAGTCTTCGCAAGCGGTATTTAGTATTATAAAAATATTATAACGTGAGTCCAATTTAAAGCAATTGTATTTAATAGCTGAGATGTAGGAATAACAATAAAAACGTCCTTACGGTATCATATTTACGTCCAACAATTGAAACGTCATTCAATCCCAAATATAATATTAAACATTACATCAAAATTAGGAAAATGAAATACTTTGTGGTTACCTATATTTGTGATCTAATTGCTCATTAGAAAACGTACGCCCCAATTCCAAAGAGATCTCAGCCTCGACAATGTTTATGAACGGTTAATATTATATTGCACACTTTGATCTTTATAAACAAACATTTGGAGGCAACGCTCCTCGAAAAACATTCATATGTATTCATATACCTAACAATTATACAATTACAATTCTTTATTATGTTTTATAAGAGTTTACGTCTTTTCAAAAACTACGAAGTTTTAAATTTATCAGCGAAATTTTTTGATTAAGATAGTTCATTCTTAAAAAACGTCATTTAATAAATGTATCTTCAAATTTACAATCGCAATATTAGCAATATTATGATAATTTTTTTTTGTTTTGTTTTTTTTTTTATTTAATTTTAACGCTCGTGTGAAACGTGTAAGAATTTCGACTTAATTCCACTCTTTAAAAATAATCCGATTGGTCAATTTCAATTTTCTGTCAACGATAATAACGAAAGTTCGTTTTAATTGTTTTAAAATGAGATAGCTTTCATATTAAGAAAATAAATTTTCCATAAGAAATATTGCCAGTCATGATGAGGTTATGTATATGGAGAGTTTTATTCTCCTGAGACACCATAGTTAAGATTTAAACAGGAAGTTTAGTAAGGATTGGTCCGGAAGGGCCGTCCATAATTTGCTATTAAGCCTGACTCACTGCTGTATAATACTCACAACCTTAATAGTCTGTAATTTTATCCGAATGCAAGAAAATAAAACGAGATTTTAAATGAGATCATGCCTATTATAAACTGGATTTTTCAGTACAATATTTTTACGACGTCTACAATGATCTAATGTGCCCAGATAAACAATATAACTGACTAACTTGGTTCTACCACTTAAGATAATCAAGGCCGTATTAATTTAATGTCTAAATATAAAGTTAAATATCACATACATTTCATTTAATGTTTTAAATCTATCAACTATGTAGGCGAGTAGATGCTTTTTCCCGATTAGATTTGTCAAAAAAAGAGCATCAGAATAGTGGGTTCACAATTTATCGTTATTTCTCCCATGTGGTGGAATTAACACACGTTTGGGGTGGTTCCCTAACCAATATCTTTTTATGAAGAAAACCCACGTATATTTCGGCTAAACTGGAATTTAAGACATCATCTAACAATAGACTGTGATCTATAAAAATAAATTAAGATGCTTCGGATGCTCAAATATATCGCATAAAACTATATGTGTGTTAATATTAAATATAGGCCTAGATCCGGGTTAAACTGCATATGCCGTGGCAGGTCGCCAGATGAAGATAGTGACACTAGTGACACCAATTACATACAAACAAAGAAAGCAAACAAAACATGAACAGACGTCCTTCGTCAATATAACAAATGAATTCACTCTTCACATATGACATTGTACAACCGCTAATCGCCGTCCATCTAAATAAAACAGGAACAGCTTACGTCATTATATCATACTCCCATTTAATTGTAACAATCCGCAATACTGCATAATCACTGGGCCATACAGCCACAAATTCGGAGTTTTGCAATAATGTTAATCATCGTATGCTTAATTAAATATGGTTTAGTAACGAGCTTCATTGTTTACTGTAAAATATAAAGTCCGCTATACATCAAGCACAATGATACATTTAAGCTCTTATGCTAATTTTTTTTTAAGCTAATGTTTTTCCGACAATGAAAATGTTTAATGCATGAACCGTTTGATTGTTTGTTAAACAACTATTTATCAATTATTAATCAAAATTTAATTTAAGATAACATGAATTTGAAATTTGTATTTGAAAATAAAATTCATGCAGATGATAATAATTTTTTAGTTCTTGAATCTTCTGAGGTTTTTATGGAGTCTATTAATATAACAGATCGTAACGATTAAAAAATGTAAACAAATCGTAATCGTTAAAATCAATTGCTTTGTTGCAATATAAAAAAACACATTTTTGAGTGCCTGAATATTGTACAGCCTGTATTTCTATTAAAATAAGCAATATAATAAAATAATATTAACAAACAATTCGTTTAAAATATAATAAAAGTAAGAGCATTGCTAATGGCAGTTTACAAGAGAGATAAATGTTATTATAGGTCTTCCTGCAAGTATCATAAATACAACTTTTGTAGTGTGGTCTGGAGCACAGGAAGTTTTACTACTTAAATTTAAAATGTTGAAAATAATCTAGCCTTAATATAAAATACATAAAAATTCTCTACGTACCATATCATAAAAAGTACTTTAACTCTCTGTAATAAATAATTTTACGTAAGTTTATATACATATATATGTATGTAAGTTAAAAAGATGTATATACCTATGTATGTAAATGGCAAAATACATAAGAATATTTTCAAAATACTTACAATCCAAGTTATCATAAACAAAATAAATAAATTGATTTATTAAATTTAATTACCATCTATTTAATGACAACACAATATTTTCCAATGATTCCGAATACGAATGTATTTTTAATAAGTAGGTTAATATCTTGAGATTTCTTTTGAATTAAACCTAAGGATAGTGATGAGCACTCAACCGACAAGTCCTGAGATAGATCTTATATTACAACGCATGTTCACGGTCACTAATCTATTGGATTACCTACTTTGTTTACATTTCATTTATATCACAGAACAATTTATTTGAACAATGACAAATTTGTACAATAAAACTCGCAGTCATGGTATTGATTGGTTTCAATCCAATAATCACGTAATATTGTATATTTTAACTTCACACGTCCTTATATAATATGTATATTATAACTTTATTCGCTTATTCATTTCCAATCTACGTCAGAAATTATATATTTTTTGTATTTATTATGGATGCTATATTGTTAGTAATGGAAACATATTAAATTTAAAGAAAAAAAGAAAATGAAATGTTATTATGTTGTAATGAAAAACATATGTTGTGCATAACAGCATTCTGATTATCATTTAAATACAATTTATTCCGTACAATAAAAACATTATTTGTAAATTTTATATTCCTTAATTTTAATCATAATTTTTTTGCAAAGGAAAAATAAATCTTTATCAATCTTTAAATCAATTGTTTATTATGGCATAACATTTATTTTGGTTGTATTGGATCGTGGAGTTTGTGTCATAAGCACTTATGGATTGATTGTACTAGACTACCAGTTTATGAGTTACAGAACCATAAAACAATAAGAACCCATGCACATCATCAGTTAAAACACATCAACCCAAATATTCCGAGCAGTTAATTCCGTATGACACCAATGTGGAACATAATTTTAGGAATGTACCAACCAGCCTTTAACGAGCTCAACTAGCTGTTGACCGTTGTTGTTTGATATTGTGTTACCCTTTTTAATAATCGGGAATATAATATACATATACATACACACACACACACACACACACATGTTCATATGTGTATGTATAAACGGAACAGCTTTGAACTCCTTGCTATTTGAGATTGGATTATGCTTCAATGATTTGTCAAACCTTGGTATCGTAAACATGCTGTCTATATGTTTAATAAATTGCAGAATATGCATTACATACACACAGACACACACACCCACACACGCAAATATATATTTGAATAGGAAAACGACAAACAGGTTGTCAGCTTGTCAGGTTAAAATTGCTTTTTAATAACCAGTCATTGTATTTGTTGTAAAAACACAACTGACCTTCAATCATCGGATTGTACTCGACGAAACTAGTTATTTATTATTGATTATATTTAATTAGATACTTATAAAATAATCTTCAAACTAAATACGCAAACTAGTTAGGACCGACTTCATATATTAAAAGGGTCATCGTTATTTTCAAAATAAAAATTCAATTTTATTCAATAAATGTTACCATTTTAAATGTACCAAATGTAACCTACATTATATCTTTAAAAATCATAGTATATTTAAAGCGCTGACTTAATATTCACTAGCGTTGACAATTGAAAAGAACTGAATTAGTAATTGAACGATTCCGATAGAGATTGATCGATTGTATCACATCCGTAGACAGAGCCGCTATTTATATCATTCAATATTTTTAAAACAGTCCACAACTCATATATAGATTTTAACTTAAATAATTATAAGTCAAAACCTCAGGTTAAGGAATTATGTTCATTACTATTCGTATTAAAAAATATAAATTTAGTTTTAAATAACAAATAAATGATATGTAAAACAGAACAAAAATAACTGATAAAAGTTATTACAAATAAAACACGGTAATAAACAAAAATTAAAATTACTTACCTGAAATAAAAACACTAACAAAAACGGAGATAATAATATTTTTTTCTTTATTTGACCTCATTATTCAATTGATTTTCTCTTTGTTCCCATTAAAGTGTTGAAAAGAAAAACAAAATTAATTATGACAGACGACCGACAGCAACAAACCGAGATCTCGAAAAAAAAAAATGAAAATTTAAAATTAGAATATGCGTTCCGAAACACGCTCTAATTGATTTGTGCGGCTGTCTCCATGCATGCGGGCGACTAGGCATGACACGACTGACGTTAGTTACTTGTGCTGGTAACTATGAAACAGGACGCATATTGAAGTAAACATCACGCTTATTTTTAGAGCCCTTTGAATAGACTCCGCTGTAGAATGCTTGGCCATATTTAATGGCAAAAGGTTCCGAAACATTTATTTCGTTCTACAGGACTCATGAGTGAAAAGACAGAAATAAACGAGACACTATTGTTGCCCTATTTAATTTGTCTTATAAGTAATATTATATTTAATAGCTTCTTTTGTTAATTATGATAAAATATATTATTTTTTTTATTATTTGTAATTTGGTCTTTATTGTTCAGACAAGAAATGGTGTTTTTGTATTCCCCTCCACTATTCTTTATATTATAATAGAGGGCAATGAACAAGCAATGTGCTTTTCTCCCCACTTAAATAAATCACTTCTCTTCACAGAAAAGAATAGCTCCAAGAATAAGGAAGCCTTTAGCAAAGGGTGGGAAAACTGCAACGTTGCTTAATCATTTGTTTGAATTTTGTAAAATTTATATTAATCACTGGCTGTTTACCTTTAAGTCATAATATTTGCTAATACAAACGGAACCGCACCGTGTATTTCATCAAATAAACATTTGCTTCATTTAGCGTTTTGGTTATTTTATTCATTCAAATAATAGCAACATTTCGAATTGTGTCAAATCTAATGGATTTCAAAATACAAATGGAATTTTAAAGTTGAAAGTTGTTAGTTGAAGTTAGAAAACATTTCGGTTTGTTCGCTCAGCATATTAGTTGACAGAACTCAACACACAGTGTTATTAATTCTGACGTGTTTTAGATACTATTTTTATAAAAAAATATATATATATATTTTTATTATTAAAGTTCCTTTTAAAATTTGACTTACTAAATATAAATGGATGGTATTTAATCGGTTTTATTATGGACATTATAAAGATGAAGAAGAATTTTAATTGTTGCGTAAAAACGTTTACTTTAATGGACAGTTCAATTTATTCCGGCATAAAAATTAACGTTCTGTTTTGTAAGTATAATTACCATTAGAAAATCCGAGAAACAAAATATACTTTTTTAGAGAAGCCTTTAAAAATATATGGAATTTTTAACTTTCTTTTGAAATCAATCGCGATTTGATTAATACATATGTAAAAACTTATATACAATATGTTTCTTGCAAATTTCCTTCTATTTGCTTAACCCAAATCAAACTAACGAGGATCTATGAATTTAATGTAGTAAAATATAATGTAAATGCAATAATAAAGTTTCGTAAATAAGCGTTCAAGTAAATATGCATAAAATCAATAGGTCTATTAAATCACTACATTATTAAATCACAACAATTCCAATACTGACATGTTATTAATTAATTCAACAATAAATTTAAAAAAAAAAGCTTTTCTCTACTATTATCCCGTAATTGTTATTAATAATGTTGTATTAAAAAAAATCTTACACACATTCACAATAAAGTGAAATTCAATTGAAATGGTGTAGAAAAATAGATAATGTGGCTTAAGTCCACAGAAAAACAATTCCGAAGCCAAGGGTTGTTCAGACAGAGTTTCTACCCCCTAATAGTGGGTAAACGGTGCAAGCAATTTTGTACAATATGCGTATACGTGTATTATTAATAGAGTACATCTAGAGTACATCTATTCATAAATAAAGTTTTATTATAAAACAAATGAATGTTATATAAGAATAGATACATGTAAATATTTGATTATATAAGTTACGCTATAAATTTTATAATTTAAACATATTTCCTGTAAGGGTAATATTCTATTTGGGCTGGTGTGTATCGATGGAGATGTTTCTGAGATTATATTTAAAACTACCTGACTATATATTTCAAGAAACACCTTTGAACTTTGTTCCGTAAAAAAATTCTGTCAAGAGTGTGATTTATATATTAAATATAATATAGGAAAAAAATGCAACAGAGTACATTATATTTTAAATGATTCTCGTTTGTTGCAATTTATATTGGAAAACTGAATTTTGCTCTAGCCATATCGGATTATAACGTACATGTTTTTTAAGCCGTTAATAACATATATAGTAATATAATACATAAGTGCTGCATTGCCGTAGCCGTAGCCTTATTGGCTTTGAAAACGAGGCTTGGTCGTCCAAATATCTTTAGGTACCAAGCATTGGGCTCCATTATAACAGCAAAACTATCAACATTAACTGAATCCTATCTTAAAATAAGGTTAAACTGAGCGTTTACAGCGGTCCTTAAAGTACTATATCAATTCCCAGCAGCTGTGCACTTGCAACTGTAGTGTAACGTGCCCTCAAGATCCGACAACTTTATATTGGAGTTTCACAAACTCTTCGTCTTAGATATTCATCGAAGACTTAGTAACTGGACTCAGTTTAAATAACATTATATATTTAATAGGTATTCTATTTGACATATTAAAGTCTTGAGTATTATGTAATATGCATGCGAGTCATAAAGTTTCTATTATATTATGGTCAAATTAAGCGGCCCTGATGATATTTTGGAATTAGAATAAATAATGTTATTTTATATTCATTATTAGTGTTCAAAATAGAAATAATTTATTGTACGAAAACTAAAAGATTTTTTTTTTTGGTCTAAACAAACCATTCTGTATATATTTTACTGGTGCCCGGTAAAAAATATAAATACTCTTCAAGGATAGGACTTGTAACATTATTGAAATCTCGTATTTTGATGCTATAAACTTGGATGTTAGGATTAATTTCCTATCATATATAGATTTCTACTCGTTGACGAAATAAAAGCAACATCTATACTCGTATAAGAGGAAATAGGAAACCTCTCGGTAGATCTCGAAGTTCCGTGTGATTGCATTACTTATGTAAAAACTTCTTGAAAGTTGCCTTTAGCCAAATTAACGATGAAAGTTACTGCGAATAAAAGACTTCCAAGAGAAATATATCTACCGAGTATATGTAGAAACTTTCACTTTGTAAATAATTAATATGTATTTTGTATATATATATATAAATAGCCAAGATATTCAGTATATATTGGCTCTCATATTTTTCATATTGTTTTAGGATTTCTAGAAGACATCGATCATTGGTAATGAAATCTTTTTGTATGATGATTTTACATTTTCCAAGCATTGAACTTTTTATCTATGAAACTCTTCCCTCCTATATCTTACATCTTCCAATTTCTTTCTAAGCTAAAATGTTTATTGTAGTCAGGATTCGTAAGCATAAGCATAAACGCTTTGAAAGTCGCTCGCACGTGATAATATTTGTTGGAGTATTTTGTGGTAAATGCTTTAAAAATATTCATTCGATTCGACATTCTATGTTCTGATGCTAAAGGTAAGAGGAAATAATTTTTTTACAATAATACATTCTGAAAAGTATTTTCATTTTAATATATCGAAAATGATTGGATATGTAACGATTTGTATCAGATGCACATGATTAAGTTTATATTTCTCACGAATTATTGAGTACATCTTCTTGTAGGCTCTCTTTAAAATGTGGATTTATAATATTATCTCTACTATTACATATGGACATTAAACTTTTAAAATAGTGGCAAGGAAAATGTTTAAAATTCAAGAAATGATTACAGTAGAGAGTACTGAAAGTTATCCGTTTAAACATTACAAAATTATTGGTTTGATTTTCATACGATCATTGATGCAAAAATATATCTTTAAAAAGCTTAATATTGAGAAGAGATCTGATAAAAAATATGTAAAATATACTTCGATAATGTTTCGCATGGTTAGCGCTTTTGCGTCATTCCCAAAGGAAATTAGAGCTTTAAAATCTGCAACACTGCTATTTGCATATTCACTTTGTATTCAATTTTTTGTATTTTACTGTTTAACAATTAACTTAGTTTCAGTTTTAATTGCTTATTATATTAATATTTGTTCTTTACGTATTCCTAACATCATGGTAGTCAAAAAGTTGCCTTAGTTTTAATAAAAATATTTATATAGCAAAATAACCGATAAAGATAATATTTATACAAAACTATATTTTTGGACTTTTACCTCATATGTTCTGGTTAAATTTTGATTTTTAACTCGAATCGAGTATTTCGATTTCTTTTGCTGTAACTTTGTTCATGGGAGAGCGTGATGAACGTGTCAGTGTCAAAAAGTAAACCAAATCCGAGAGTTAAATCCGAATATATACATATTTTTAAATCCGTACTGCCAATATAAGTAAAAATAAAATTTCATTCTTCACCAACTGCTCTAACTCTCGAATGATTGACTCCATAAAAAAAAGACTGACTCCATTAAAAAAAATGTGATACAAAATTTTAATTGTTTTTGTAAAACGTTGTTTCGTTTTAATTTTTTAAAGATAAATGTGAATTCTAATCAGAATTATTATAACGAACAATCTGAAATCGTGAAAATCACAGCCCAAAATTTCGCGGATCATTTAATGAAAGTTCTGAAGATGATTGATTGCATAAAAATGAGGATCCCTATGGCCACGTGGTGTTACGGTTACACAGAATTGCTTTTATATTAAAAGCAGCACATTGACTGACGCGACCATTCTTTCGGGAATTACAAACATGGACTCATTTTTGCTCTGTATCTAACACTCTTGGGGATTCCGCAGTGTTATACAATGCCTCGTGTTATACCATTTAAACAAATATGAAATATTCATTTGATAGACTTGATAGATCTTTAAATACTTATATTTTATACAAGTTTTAATATATTAAACATAAAATTAGATGCATCAAATCAATTTTTACTTCAACGTAAAAAATTTCACCCTAAAATGTTAAAGCTGTCACAAGAGTTCTTATACTTTTACAAATAATTCTTCTTTAAAGTTATAAGACAGAAAGTTTTTAGTCACATACTGTACAAGTTATAATCGCTTCATTTGTTCTTCCAGTTCCTGAAGAAAAGAAGTCACATCTGCCGAGTTCTTGTGGCGAAGGGGGAGCTAACAGGCTAACAATGGATGGTGGACAATTTCACTTCAACATAATATGCCTCAGGGCTAAGACTGATTTTTGAAATACAACTTCACCCTGTTACATATAAAAAATGATACGTTTCTTAGAGATTTAAGTTTGGAATTATTTTACAATTTATTCCGTGTAATAATTAAATTTCAATATAACAATAGTCGATATTGGAACAGGAAACACGTTTAAAATGCAATACTTATTAGCAGCCTATCTCATTGAGAGTTGATACTCTACTTCCGTATTGTTAATAATATCGTTTAAATAATATAGGAATTAATATAATATTATTTGAAAATTCAAGGTAATTTTTAATGTAATAATAAAAGAATATGAATATTAAATAATAAAATACACATATAAGTAATGCTATGTAAGGTCTACTAAAGATTATTATCGTTCTTCAGAACAAATAGACTCATATCTAATAATTGGAGTAACATCTGTGTCGAACATTGTGTTCACACAATTTAACCTACTTTTATGTGCAAAAACGTGACGGGCCCCTTTTAATCCGATCCGACTTGCATCCCAAATTTCAACATGTTACTTTACAAAAACTTAGGTATCGCATTTAAGACATTTATTATACAAGCTACTTTTTTTTGTATTATCTTTAGGGAAAAATGTACTTAAACCTTTTTTTTTCAATATATATTTTTTCAGGCCACCAATTTTTTTGTCAATATTTTTATTCATTTCAAAAGAATCTTTTTACACCAAGCTAAAAGTACTTTCATATAAATAACAACCGATTCTTTTAAAAAACATATTTTAAATATTAAATTGCCTCAAGTTTATTTAATTTAACAGAAGTTTTGTTTTTATAAATTAATTAATCTCAGCCTTTGTTGCTGTGAGGTATCGATTAAAGCTATCAGAGACATAAATTGGAGAGATGCCAATAGTTTCCACTTGGTAACAAAGGAAAGAAATATTTTGCTGCTGAAGTGCATTGTGTTAATCTATTTTGGTTGCAGTTAAATTGGAAATTATATTTTGGACTACGTATTATAGTTTGAAAGTTTGTTTGCTATATCTGATATTGCTCTATCGTTGAGTCATCGGAAATGAGTAATAAATCTTCCATAAGATGCCAACTATTTATCCTTGCTAAGTAAACTGCTCATTTTAATGTTGTGATAATATATCAAAATCTTGAAGTATTGTTGTGAATGGGAACAATAAATGTAACTTAATTTCACTTTATCACATTCAAGTGTCTCAATTATTATATTTAATGTCTACTTATCATATAAATATTGTCCTTAATAAATATCACTGAATTAACTTCAAATGATATAAGAAAAAAACATTTATTTCATTGTTATTCTAAGTTTATTACACCTAAGTAATATGATTTTCTAAGTTCTTGATCCGGTAAAGCGATTACTGTGGTACCGTTGACCGCATTTTTCATATAAGCTATAATCGATTTAGTTTCTAACGTACTGTACAAAACACATTGATAACTGAAGTATTTTTGTATAAAGAAGTAACTTACTTTGTATTGTATTTAATCTTCTATGTGACTTTCGTTTTAATCCAATGACAACTATCAGACTGAAAAATAGAAATAAATTATACATATATTTATATATATATATTATATATATATTTTTTTTAATCACATTTTTTTTTTTTTTATATTTCAAAAACATTGTATTATTTTATTTACATTACTCCTTTCCGTTGACCACTGATCTTTAGATATAAGTAAGTAGGTATGTATAAATCATATAAGTACACAATGTTCCCAAGCTCCTTTGATCCTTCCTCCACATCGTAATCCGATTGTAACATTCGAGTTGGTTTCGACGTGCTTAAATTTCGTAAATTGTTAATACATTTATAAAATAACTCAAAATGATATTAATTTTATTTTAAAAAGTAACTGACAAATTTATATATGTATAAATACGTATTATATTAGAAGTAATACTCTGAAGGCAGTTTATGTAAATGAATGACCCGTGATTTATCATTGAAATAACTTTATTCTTGATGCCCGGCAGAGCATTAATATTCTAGAAAATAACATAAGTCTTGACGTTGGAACGTAGATAGATACCTTAATGCTTGAATCTTTTTATAAACTTTCATAATATGCAATGAGTCTTCAAGATTTTTGACATAATTTAACTATACCATACAAAAATAAAAATATAAAAATATGTTCATCGTATAATGATTACATTGATAAAGATGACCCAATTTATATATATCAAACACTTGTTTGATGAAGCCATGATACCATTTAGCACCCATTAGTGTGATAAGCTCTTCATGAGTACCAGGAGGACATCAAACCCGTGGAAGTTATTAATGTGGGGAGGCTGCCACGACGGGATAGGCGACACAGCGGCGCGACAAAATGGCGCGACGTCTATGTGACGCTTACACGCCTTGGAACCTTTTAAAATTTTCATCTAAGCTCTGTAAACTAGGAATTTTATATTTATACTTGTAAATATATTATTCAATACATATAAACTTTAACTTACAGTAAAAAAGCATATTAACTTAATGTTGGGTGTAATAACAAAAGAAAACACACGACATAAGAAACACAAACATCGTTAAAGTGTTTTTTAAGAGTATTATAATAAATTGTTCGTACCTTAATGTGTTTACACTGCAAAAGATTTAATACAAAATTCATGAACAACTACAATTGTGAATATTTTTTATAATTTTGTTTTGCTTTATATCTTTCTTTGAATAATCAAAAGAGAAACGATCTTTACGATATTCTAGTAGCGGATAAAGTCTGAACAAGACTTTAGATTCCATTTTCAAATTAAGTTTTCTCATATGGTAATGTATAACGTTGTCTGCGGAAGACATTCTATTATAATTCGTATTTGCAGCATACATTTTCTAAGTTGAAAATCCTATCTATATTTTAATGATGAAGACCTCGTCCGACCAGGTGAAGTATCATATTCATACTTATACTTTCTTCTCCGAATCGGTTCTGAGTTTCCGATTTATTATTCAAAATAACAAAATATGACGTCACAAAACTTTTCAAATTAAAATCAATTAAAAACTTGTTTAATTAACTGATGTCGGATTCGATTTTCTAAATTGGAAACACGAGATGAGAAGAAAAGTAACTCTTTTAAATTAAGATTTTATCATGAAAATTTCGCCTACTCCTAATTATGTTTAAAATGTCAAGTAGACGGCGAGATTCGCTTACACCGCACCGATTTTATTGTTTTAAGGAAATTTCATTGTTTTACTTTATAATTTTAACGCTTCAGATTTTCATTTATAATAAGCCGTGTATTATATTATTATTCCTTTTGTTGGCTTACCATTCAGAATCGGGCTGAATGAGTGAAGGAACACTTATATCACTCTATAGCTATTATATACAATATAATTGTAAATGTTTCAATTTGTTTATGGTATATATTATAATAATTAATAATAATAGGACTCGATGTCATTTTTCTCAAAAAATATTTTTAATAATAAATATAAAGAAGGTTGTATGTATTCGTGTCTGTTTCTACATCACACAAAACCCTACTAACTTTATTACAATCGATAATTCATCAGGAATCTTAATAATTTATGGGATGAAAATTATTAAAAATTTTGAGTAAATCCAGCAAAACAACGAGTAATCGTTGCAATTTATCTGAAGATAAAAAATTCTTAAAGAAAATATTCGTTATTCTCTGACCCCAATTACGAACTCTATGAGGATGACGTCACTAGCAACATTTTAATAAATAAAGATAATTTTCATTACAGTAGCAATAAAATTCATACTTCTTTAAGAGTTTATTAGGTATTTGTTTTTCTAACTAATTACGTTTCTATGCACGAGTTCAATGACTTTATTTTATTTCGTATGTGTGACATGTAACGACCAAATGCTTTCACACAAAAGTTTGGCAATTAACGATCACCGTATTTCAATAACTTGAGCTCTCGTAAACTAATTAAACCTTAATTAACTGTAACCTACTTTTCCATTTATCCCTTTTAAAAGTTGAGAACCATAAACAACAAACGTCATTGGAATTAATTTTATTATGAATAATAGTATATAACTCTTTTTTCTTCTATTAAGTTTATCGAAAGAGGCTATCAAATAAAATTCCCATTACTTTTTATATTGAAAAGAATTTATATAAAGGGCAATGGAATTACTGTGTGCTTTAAAATGATTTAAATATTTAAATGTATATACTCGTATATACAAAGGGAATCTAATCGTTTTCTCGGAAAAGCACAATATAATTACAACATACACGTGCGATCTGAAGTGACCTTACATAGAGATTGATAAGAGCAGATACGTGCTCCGAGCTTTATCTTAAGCCTCTTATTGAGCTGATACAGCTTCCTGTTACTTTAAATGTGCAACGTTAAAGAGAGTTTGTACCGAGTGAGAGTGTGGGGATCATTAAAAGACACACACAAAAATGCCAACCGCTCTAATATTAATTAGGCTGAGTTTCGTTATAAAAAAATATGAAAATACCCTTTGTCAACAACCAATTTGATTTTACTAGAGCCCAGCCAAATATTTTAGCGACCGAATCTTTTGTAATCAACAAAACAGGTAACTTATTCAAGTCATATCAAAGGTTAGTTTAGCACGATGTTCTTTGAAGCATTATGCAATCTAGTCTTCTGGGAATTTCCAATTTTGAACCATAAAACTACATGATAATAAATATATTATTATAACAATTATTTACAGAAAGTCTGCTCTCCAGTAAGTGGACTTACTTTGAACATTGCTCTTACTGAATGACTAAGAATATAACCTCAATTTGTGGCGACCATGACCAACTTGTGTGCTGTATTCGATAAAAAGGCATTTTTAAGCAAATACATACTCAGAAACGAATAATACAACAAAGTGTTCGTGTGAGCAGAACTAAACAGAAAAGAATGTTCAAATGTTTTGCAATTTAAAGTACCTTAAGAAAGCGTAATTCAATTTCACAGTATAACAATGCTTGGGTTAAAAGTTTAAGTGTTTCGGTAAAATTTTTATTGATTTTTAAACGATACAAAGTAACGTTAAGTTTAAAATTACTCTTTATTTACATATAACCATTTCTCTTTCACATATATATGTAGGTATATACCAATAACTAAATGGTTATTGTAGCCTTCATTTGTATTGTTATGATAAGAATTTTTTGCAGTTAATAAAATATTACAAATTTATTTTGGTTTAGTAATATGTAGTTTATAGTTTTATCAGAATATATACAAAAAGATTTTTGATTTGATTTAATTGATTATACTGGTTTTCTAACGTTTTTTTTTTTTGCAAACAAACAAATAAACGTAAGGATACAAATATATTATATTATGAAGATGCTCTAACGATGTAATATCTTAATTTAATTCGAATAAACGGCGCGCTAGAAACACTTAATGACTATTAATTGATAAATAGTATCAAAGATATAATTATGTTTCCGAAATATATATACTAGACAGTCTGTTCATTTAGATTGGCTGCAAGTGACAGTCGAGGGTCGAATCTACCGTGAAACGGCCTTTCAAATTAATCGGAGTCGCTAAGGGATCGCTATACCGTATTTAATTATCCACCATAACTTTATAGATATGACATCAATTACTAACCAAGGGCGGGCTATTAAAATTGTATTAAAATAAGACATTCCTTGTCTTTCTTTACTTACATAAATTAAATTTCAGTTATTAGGTTTAAAAGAAAAAATTAAACCTCAAATGTAATGAACTGTAAGAAGGAAGGGTTGATACGAGGGACGCATATATAATTCCTGTTGAAACGCTGATTTGTTACACGTCGTGCATACCAAATGACGAGGCAATTGATTTACATTCTTTGGATAATTGCGGGGAGCATTTCTTAGTCCAATTATCGAGTTTAGCAAATACTTTTAACAAAAAATGAAGAGATGGCTATAAGCTACATTATTACGAAAAACTTCAGTAGAAAAAAACATATTGAGGAATAAATGTTACTTTTGTTTTTAACAACGTGCCACAAGCAACGAGTTAATAAAAAAAACTAAACTAGAGATGAATTTCCAATCCAGTGAAGTTTTTGTATGGACACCGCATATGCAGCTAGCAGATTTCACAGAAATACCGTTTACCAAACTTCAAGCATTCGCTCCATACAGGTATTTAGTTCGTGAAAAAAGAAAACAAAACAAAACATTCAAATTATCATCTATATAGAACATTTATACAAGAACAACATACCTTATAACTTATATGGAACATTTTTACTTGTTTTATATAAATACTTTATAAAGTAAATAGAAAACTTGGTAATTAATAATTATTTTTTCTTTTTGAAAAGTCTAAACTACATCGTGCCAGAATAGTGTCCTCTATTTCGTTATTTTAGTTGAAGCATTGGTCAAACGTTAGTACAATTAAAGGGTCGCCAGGAACCCTCGGTGCAATCACGAAATGCTCTTATTTTTTCTGTCGTTCATTGCCTCATCAATGGCGGTTGTGGCCGGGAAACTGCAATTTACGCACGTATGTCGAAACACTTTCGTCCATTTTCATTTATAAATTGTACTTTTATATAAAAGAGTCACATACATGTGTCGACTTTTACACATTAGTGACGTTACTAATTGACAAATTATTAACATTTGCTTTTAAACCTATTACTCTATAAAATATTTGATAATTATGTGCTTTATCCGCAAAGAGGTTGTTAATATAGTAATTATCTCGTTTCTAATTAGACGCCAAATACAAACTGAACTATTTTGATATTAGTATAATAATATATAATTCCGATATAATTGAGTTCTAATTATATATCCTATTGGACTTTACTCACTGGAATTGATTCTATATTCATATAAATTCTATATCAATAATTAATCATAGAATTAATATCAATAATTATTGAGAACTTATAATTTATTCACGATTTCTATTAAAAAGATACGATTTAAGAAACAAACCAGTTACAGGAGCTTTAAATCTAATTGTTCGCTTAGATCTTTGAAAACTTTAAATGAATGATAAAAAAAAATTTTGACTCGTAAATTTTTAATCGAAATCTTTAATCCTCAAAGTAGGTGGCGCTTAAAACCTCATTGATAGTATCTTTACCACATTAAGAATTTATGTTCAATCAGGTATCTTAATAAATTGAATTGACATAAATAATAATAGTGCATTTTATCAATGGTCTGATAATTGGCACTTGTTAATAAGCATCGCGAATATAAAGGGGGCCGGAATAGGAAAAATTCACGCCACACTATAATTCATGGTTATTGCTCTCAAAATTCGATCTCTCAATGCGCCCCCTCGATAACAGACATTGGATGAGGTCGCCTTAGCTTTCGTGGTCAAGTTATCTCAGTAGGGTTCCATAGTGAATGAAATTGTTCACAAACATTCAACAAAGATATTATTTATAAAGTATTATTCTTATCATTTTAAATATTTGAACTTCATTTTCAATATTAATGATATTTCGTGACCTATTAATATAGAAATGGTCTTTAATTATATTTCCGTTTCGACACAATCAATATTATTTTATCTTGAATTAAGTAAGCCATAAAAATAAACATTAATGTTACATGAAGTAGCAATAAATGTATATTAATAAAAGCCAGTATGAGTTACTCGGCGTAATAAAAGAGAACGAGCAATAATTTATACTCAAACTTATTTAATGTTATAATGTATGTTTGTCTTAACGCAATAAAGACATTTAGTTGAGTAAAACATAACAAAATTGAACCAAGGTGCAGGACAAATTAAATAAGAGTGGACCTCTCTTCAGTGATTCATAGTTAGAGCCTTCGAACGATAGCGCGGGATTTCCCCTCGTAAACGAAGATTGGACGAGACGACCAAATTTACTTAGACGCCTGTAGATCCTCTACGCTCGCTACGGTATCAACATTACGTACAGTCGCGTATAAAAATTAAAATATATATTTATATGTCATATATAATACTATCAACATAACACATTTTAAATTTAACTATAATAACAAAACCATTGGGACTTTTTAATATAAATTACAAAATTGTTAAACGCCCGTCTGTCAGAGAATGTTATTTAACTTCACCGTTTTAAATCTCGGAACTTCTAAAGATATTATAAATGAGTTATGCATGAATAAAACTTTCCATTTGTTGTTTCGAAATGAAACTTCTAGTTTTGTTTCTCTCCAAAGATCTTAATTGAATTTGATAATGCTTTTATTTTCTGATAAATGACTCTTGAATTGAACAATGTTTTAATGGTAAATTTTATCTATTAATTTCTAAGCACTTTTCCACTTCAAAGTCCATTTTTCTAACATCGAGGGTTTGAATAAACATAGGAGATGAATCATAAAGCCCCCAATAGTTTACGAGAGCGACCAATTTTATGGAAACAGCACATTTCATACAGATTCAATCTTTTGTTGCAATGTATACTCTTAAATTAGATTTAGCTTAGTCTCATTTCAGAAAATACTATCCTATTACTTCAGCATAATATGGGATTAATAAAATACGAGTATATAATATCATGTTTTCTCATCATGTGTTTTGTATTAGCTCTTAGCGGTTTTAGAACCCATCGGAAAGCTCTAATCCTCGGTAATGCTGGCAAAACGTACAGACAAAGGGTACGAATAGCTTAATACCAATAAAACTCAAAACGTGAATGGAATTTCGATTTGATAAATAAGCCTTCACTTAACAAATTGTAGATTACCCATTCTATTTCTTTTGTATTTCCTACTAGCTGTTTTACCCGCTTCTACCGTTAGACCATCCAAAAAAAGCCTTTGTCTTGCTTCGAATCTCTGTGTTCTTTTTATACTAAATTTCAATCAAATGTATTCGGAAACGAATAAATCACAAAGGCAACAAATTTTGTGTTTAAATTATACTTAAATAATAAATCGTTTCAATTGCATATTCTAGTGATTACGGTGTAAAAATTATGAGGTGTGGGCAACTATTACTCAGAGATTCTATTGTAACACACTGGTTCTATTGTTGTAAAAAATTGAATAGTTTTTTTTTTTTTGTGAACTACTATGAAAGAATCACATAAAATAAACATAGACGGCGTTGACAAGTTGCTACATCTAGTTCAATATAACAACTGTCGAGATATAAATGGAAATTTAAACCTTATTTTACAAGCAGTAAGGCTTCTTGGCTATAAACTTTAAAGCTGTATGAATTTATATTGAGGTACAAGCTGTAATGAAATGCCAGCAACGCATGCCCCGTCGCAACAGTCCCGGAATACTGATACCGTGGAAATTTGGAAATGCCTCCACCCCAGTCTAGGGGATACGGGCGTCAACAAAAATGTTATACATTTAAATGTATAGTTATAAAGCCTGTAAGTTTTTATCGAGTTAGCGAGAAAATTTATTCAGTGTACCATTATTCCGGACAGAAAAAGCGAAATCTATTATTATGTACCTCTTGTGAAGAAAATTTTGAACTCAATGTTTTTATTGGACAATAGTCCTTCACGGAAAACACTTTTTCAAAAGTAGTTTTAGGCTTGAAATGAAGAGAAAAAAACTTATTGTAATATTGGTTGCATATAGACCTATAAACAAATTTGAGTACCTACAAATATAATTTACTCGACTGTTATCCCAAATACGTTTTCAATTAATATGTACATAATTATTCACGATTATTATTATTTGAGCAAATTGTCCTCGCCTGTAATTTTTTACTGAATCTCTTAGCCTTGGTTATATTTACAATAAGATTAATATTAAAGATAATGTTTTGTGTCAATTATAATTTTCCCAAAAATTATGTTACTGTGAAATTTTTATTTTTATTTAATGTATGTAAATAATTCTTATATTTAAAGCTGTTTACGTAAAATTTATTTTACAAACGACACAGTCAAGAAAATTTAATTTAAATCATTCCGTTATTTTCTTTAATAAAACGTAAGACATTTAAAATGTTACATTCAAGTCAAGAATTCCGAAGTAACAGATGTCATTATATTAATTCATTTAATTAGTTCAGTTTGTACAACTGTTGAAATTAATTGGATTGTTACAAGATCGTCGTTTTTGAAAATACTAAGGCCTCTGACGGAACAGTTTGGAATGTCCTTATTGTTTTTTAATATCCCAATTAAAAACTATTTCGCTTACAGCACTAGTTCTTTTTTCATAAATAACATGTATTAAAATTTAATATAAATAACCTTTTCCATTACTAAGTTTAAATTTAAAACATTTAAAGAATTTTTAATTAAATATATAACAGTTTTAACATTGATATTATACAATGCTTAGTATTTAATTAGAATTGATAATCAAAATTATAACCCAATACAATATTAATGTTCGAATAGTTTGAATTTATATGAAATACAACAAATTGATAAAGAAAGTAAAGAAACATTGCTATTGCAATTAATTAATGGAATTTTTATATTTCTAAGACTTCTGTTTGACACGATAAGTACATATACATATATATTATATGTCAATGTACAAAAACCGTGATGGCAATATCAATAAACAAAAGGTCTCCGAAAATTGCATGAGGATTTGTTGCTAACAAAACTACAATAAAATGTATAAGGAATATTTATTGTTTTATAGCAATGCGACATTTATAGTGTGTGTGATTTACAGACGAGCGATTTAGGGTTGCGGGATGTCTGCCATTTCCGATTTTACGCTCCGGTTCATATGTTCCGAAATCTATATAACTCTTGAGACGATTTATTTAAAGTTGAGTCTATTGTTTTTAGATCCTTCGTATGTCAAAGATATGAAGGTTTTGTATGAATGTTTGTTACTTTTCATCCAAAATCTACTTATCGGATTTTTATAAAACTTCACAGTACTTTGTCTTATACGCAAAATAATATATATTTTATAATTTTATTCCAAAATTTCATGTACTTACCGCAGGATCAAGGCTTAATTGTTGTATGATGTACAATGTCTGGGCATAGACTATAGACGTATCTGCCGGTTTAATACCATAACTATTGTCTTAACACACTTTATATATAACTATATTAACTAAGTCGCTAACAATTACTAGTTACATTTAAAACAAAATAAAAACTAAAATAGCATAGAATAATTCTAATCACGGCTCTATTGTTATATGAAGTATAGAGACAGATTTTTATTGAAATGTAGACTATAAGGAATGTATGTCAAGTATGATATTGAGCTTTAAAGTAAGCCATCAGTATAATATAAAGAAGTATCATTCTTCAAACATCCTCTCTTGTGCATACTTTATAAGTCAGAGTTGGGTTTATAAACAAGTTTTGCGGTGTAAGCTTCAGCATTATTATTCCCTAAGTAGTCGTTTTAAGTCTGGGAAAACATAAAATAAAATTGAAATATAAAATAATACTATAAACAGGAGTCTTTGAATAATAGTCAAGATCTCACTATTTATCTCGTATTTTGGGAACTGCACATACATTACTTAGAAAAAGAATTGCTGAATTGCTTGTTGTTGAATACTCAGTAGCAAAATTATCATCGTATTAATACTTTTTTTATAAATTTCAAGCAAAAATTGATTCATAATTCCCTTATTGCGTTTATCGTTATATTCTGTAATTACTTTATTGTCTAGAAGATTTTTTTTCCGTAACACACTGTATTATGTAGTAAGGCGTCTAATATGGATCTTAATAAAAGGAAAATTACGACTTAACGTGGGATATTTAAAATTTTAAACATCTTCATATACTCTGAGGAATTAATATTTAATACAGTTATATAAACCTCAATAGCCTTATCAATGTCTATTGATTTCCAACATTTATTTTTGTACTTTAAATTATGGGATCTTAAGGATACGATGATATTTATTCCAGGAATCATTGTTGCATCACAATTGTTCAATGAAAGCGTCTTACATATATCTACACAAATATATATATATATTTCAATTTTATTTTATCTACATCTACAATAACATCTACAATAATATACTGATTTTAACTACAGCGTAGTGTGACAATAATGTTGTCTGAAACAGAAAGTGCTTGGAACATAAAGCTATAAACACACCTGTGCAATAACCTTCCCTACCGAAATAAAAGACTGTTGTCAGTAACATCAGCTGGTGTCTCAGGGGAAGGGGTCGTTTACCTTCGTTGCAGATGGTATGTATCTGTTACTTTGAAATGAGAACAGTGTATCCCTAGCTTTATAAATTTTTTTTCACATATCTTTTATCATATTTCTAAATATACATTAAGTTGTAGTGATATCATTAAATTTATTTCTACAACTATACAATTTTATTTTGTGATGTCTTAATTTTATAATAATTAAAATTAACGCGTCAAAGTAGTCAAAGTAGACATATATTTAACTGTTGTTTTAATGTTAGAGTTCAATGAAGTTTTTGGGGTTAAAGTTGGACAGAACGAACAAAATATACAAAGGAAATAAAGGTATTCCCGAAGGACTGAGGGCAGAACTTGTGTCCCTAAATAAATACGCCATTACTGACAGATAACTTATTTTAACATTCGAGATATTCAGAGATGTTTTTCTCGGAATCGTAAAGATCCACAAAATTAATAACCAAATATTTAATCTATGCAAAATATGCTATTACTTTTTTGTTTTTCCTTTTCGTAAAATTCTTGTAATTCTTATATAAAATTCTTTTCATTATTTTGGGTGAGACTTAATTGTCATGAAGATTATATTGTATCAGCCATTTTTATTAATTAATCTTTAATACATAGCTGAAGAGTACAGATAAGTATTTGACTCATTTTTATATTAATATCCCAATTTTGATTACCAATTGTCTACTTCGTTGAGGGATGTATTGAAACGTAAATTAAGTTTTGGATTCAAAGGACTGGGCTGTGCATTTATACTTATTGGATGTCATTTTGATTTAATTTACATCCGCCTTTTTCTCTATTTTAATCATTAGAGCTGGTCATGTGGTATTATAAAAAAAAATTCTATAAAATACATATTTAAGAACGTTAATTCTAATAAAGTAAAATAACAGACACTCACAAAATGGAACATTTATTGACATATTTTATGATATATTGCAAAATGGATCTTCCTTGCATTCTACCATGAGCAAAAACATTTATAGCACCTTAATAAAAACAAAAACAAAATGTAGGCATTATGCTAAACAGATAATCTTACCCAAAAAGAAAGCCATAAATAAGGTTAATAAAAACGCAGTTACAAGAAATGAAATGAACAATCCACAAAGAATAACTCCCTCACTGTTTCATAGATGGGATTTTTCTACTGAGATGATAACTGTCTCCGTAACAAATCATACCATTGTCCTATAAAGAGCCCCTCACATTTTCCACTCCATAAAATTAAATATTGCGCTCGACAAAGAATTATTTCATTGTAATCCACTTACTTTAATATTTAAAATTTCATTTCCATATCTTTACAAGCAAGAATGTTGAATGATCAGATTATAACCTATATACCAGTTATGGTTAGTGACCTATTCGTATTACAGTTCGAATTTAACGTGAATATTGTAAACCGTGATCCAAAGATATTGTGTAGTCACGATACGCGCCTTTTACTTTATAAATGCAGTGTCATAGTACATAGCCACCTAAGTTTTCCATTAGGCGCTCGCTTTCGCTTAACATAGACTCGACCGCTATAATGATATCATCTTTTAATGCATATCCTACCAACTTCAGGCTTCCTGTTTAGCGTTGCGAAGGACGTAGCTTCCAAATTTAGTTAGTGATAATGCATATGCAGTAAGATGTTTAGAGCGCCTTGTTTAATAAAGTATCCGGGCCCCTCCGGACTCAGCTGTGTGGTCGAGTTCTGAGTAGATATTGCCATTTACTTACACAGCAAACACTCACCATAGCATTTTATGGTACCTGGAAGCTGTATTATTTTGAACATTAACAAAGACCTTAATTTATTAGCAAGCTTAAAGGTCTTCGTGAAATTTAAGGTGACAAAATAAACGCTATTTAAAGCTTCATTTCCCGCTTCCCTTAATGTAATATTATTGTATTTTTCACATTATCATTTTTATGTACATGAGACTTCTATTCTCATTTCTCGCGATGACAATTATTTTACAACTAACAAATTAAACTGATAATATTGAATCGTATAATAAAATTTAAGTCAAATAAAGCTAGTGTAACGATATTATAATTAATAGTATAGGTCGTTGAATTTTGTGCAATGAACAGATGACGTGGTTTCCCTCCAGCATCAAGTTCTATCATTAGCGGTTACCGCGTGTAAGGGATGAAACCATACGTTATACGATGTCGCCTCCAGCATTAAATATAATCTATAATCGAAATTTGGTACTGCCACGTTATTTTTACACCCAAAAAATAATTTCAACTAAAATATTTTCT
The DNA here is from genome assembly GCF_018135715.1 of Danaus plexippus. Taxonomy (NCBI): domain Eukaryota; kingdom Metazoa; phylum Arthropoda; class Insecta; order Lepidoptera; family Nymphalidae; genus Danaus; species Danaus plexippus. The sequence goes on from NC_083541.1 coordinate 4,970,418, forward strand.
TTCGTTCAAACACTAATAGTTGGTGTCTCCAATGTATGTGCTTCTCTTTAATTTTTTGTTAAATAATTTCGGACGTTTCATTAAAAAATATATGTTTTTATTTCTGGACGTACCGTCACATAAGCAGTATGAAGATAACGACTCCTGTGGGTGTTATAATTAAATTATAAACTTTTGTAACCCGACCCACGCCGAAGGGTCAACTTGCTTAAAGTAAATGCCATATCGTAAAACTTTATTACGTGCCAAATAAAGGGGTTGTAAACTTTTACATTTGTTTCGAAAGCAAGATTGTAAATGCCTTATAACGTATTAATTGTTGGGGATTGTACAAGGTTGTGAAATAAAATTATATTGATTTCATTATTAAAAGCTGAACGCTACATGCTTATTAAATATATAGTTACGGTTAATAAATAGAAAAAAGAAATCGTTGCTGAACGTAAAATATGTTATAAAAACTATATAGATTCATATTGTAAATCTTTCAAGGCATTTTAATGTAACGGACGTAATTCAATTCAAGAACTTGCAAGACCCTCCGCTAAATACTGAAAAACTTCCGTACGTGACCCCATGAAACTCCTCGGCTTTAGGTTTGTAACATTTTCTATTCCTTTTGGGTAGTCTGTTTTATTACTCGCGTTATTTGAAGGATTCCATTTTACGTGATAAGATTCGTTTAAACTATTCTCGAGATTTATTTGTTTTATTTTCCCTATAAATAAAAACAACGTTTCTAATATAATAAATATTTACTTTTATTTATTACTTCATGTTATTTCGCCCACTTGAATTTTTAATGTTAATTATTTTCTTGTATATTTTTTATATATTTGTATAATATTCACACAGTACTCTTACTCAGTATACTACTGTACTCGTATCATATTACTTCATTATATCTTAGTGACGTAATAAATTTATATAGATAAAGAATTTCTAAATATTTCAGTAATAAATGTATTCCAGTGACAGTAAGTGAAGAATTTACAGTACAATATATCCTAAGTAGATTTTTTTTTTCTTGAATATCAATTAGAAATTTCTAGGAAAATTAAATTACAATATGTTTTATGATGAAGTCTCAAATCGTAATTTGATAAGCAACCAATATAGAAAATTATAAACAAATTTATTGTAACTTCAAGAAAATAGTCATAAAGTTTCCTTTCATTTCGTATTAATATGGTTTTCATTGTAATTATGAGCTTAGACTGATAGGTATTGTTACTGGATTATATACAGTGCCAAAGACCATTGGCTGTTTACTATAACGGTTAGTAGCAGATTAAGTTTGAACGAGGTAGAGTCGGCAAAATAACAAATATTTCCATGATACAATTGTCCAATATTATTTGCCTTTATGAAGGTACTTCAAACTAAGTGCAGATTACGATATGAGAATTAAATTAAAATTACCCTGTATAATTTATTATTCTGGGTATGTTTTTTGTTGACTATACTTTATAATTAGTATTGGTATTCAGTATAATCGCCATGTTACCAATGCCATATAGTGTAGGTTCTACTATTGGATTTAATAGCTACAAAATAATATTTTAGGAACCCATTAATTTCATGTAATCGAATATTTTCGAAGATCGATGTATGTTCGTCTGTCTGTTACATATTAAGTACGAAATGGTTTTATATAGCTTAAACATCTGGGCTTATATAAAATTGTTGCTTGATATAATGCCTTATTAAATAATAGTATCCGGGTTTAAATAACATTTGAAACAGCTAGCTAGGAATATGAATTAAATAATTATCTACATACGTATTAGTAACCAGCATTCTATAAAGAGGTATGTTACTCGTAAAATAGAAAAACTTACCTTTTATTTGAAGTTATTTAACTCTTTTAAAAAAAAAAAAATATGTCATAGAAGTGTAATTACACAGATGGTGATAAGAAAGGAAATTTCTAAAAATAAAATTGATTATTTTCTAGTTTACAAATTACCACTTGTTCGGTAAAATTTTAATAGTTTCAGTAGAAATCAAATTGAATGATTCGATTCGATGAAGTTCAGTAGAAAAAGTACCCATGAAATAAGTACAAAAGTACCCATTTTAAGTGTTTACATTATTAAATATTTTTTATTGTCGATTGAAATTCGTACTAAATATTATTATTAAAAGAATAAGCTGCAGCTACACAATCAGGGTATATGTAAAACGTGTGCATTTGAAGAAAAATTCAATTTAAATTCAAGAGGGACATTTTTGTTAGAAAAGTCGAATTGAAGTCCAAAGATTCAATACCGCATGTTGCGTCACCAAACGCTGTTATAATATATATCTCGATGTTGGCTACAAATGTGGTAATAACTTTTGTAAATAAATTTATTATAACTTTTTATTATTTCGACTAAAGCTACGAAGTGAATTTATCTCATGAAATAATGCGCTAAAAATAAAAATAACTGTCTAGACGTTAGAAATATAAGATCAGTCAGGATGCAATGGAATGACAAATATTGATTATGGTTTGTCTGAGCTGTGGTTAGCAGCTTTTTTGTTTTTAACTTTTGTTGGTGAAAATTCAGACTATGTCACCCTTTGTAACCTCCTGGCTGTGCAATGAATTTAAAAAAATGAAGCTTACGTTAGCCAGACCTTTGCCGAGCGATGCGTGAATAGGGCGCCACTAAATATAACACCGTCCGAAATATTTATTCGTCACTTTGATAAAAGTATAAAGTATATACTATCCACAAAATTATATCGTTTTTATAAATAACAATTTTTTTTTTATTAATAACATTAAATCAGTACAAATTTTGATTGTGAAAAAAATCCATACTGAAATAAAATACGACCTTCTCTTTTACCAATCTTTGAAGTGGGCAAAATTTATAAAAAAAATAATTAATTTAGATTTAATGATTAAAAATTAATAGAGCAATCACGTACGCTATATAACATATTGCTTATTTTGAAATTTGTTGTAGAAAAATTTACAATATCCTGTAATCCACATATGTATTTATTTTAACACACAATAGACACGCAAACATCTGTTGGCCACCATATTAGGTGAGATTTCAACCATTACGGTCAATTGGCGGAACATCTGCGATATATGTATACGACGATAAACGCACAGTCATGCTTGTTTTAGTTTTTAAACTGTACAATTCGTATGACCACAGCGTTTGAAAGGTGTGAAAAATCAAAATATTTCTGTACAATCATTATTAATTACCATAGGAATCAAATTGAATGACATTCAATAAAATATACGTATTTTATTTTGTATTTTCCATGGGCTTAACGCAAAGCCTTATTAAGATATAACGGCAGTGAAAACACATTTTGCTTTGCCAGCGATATCAGCTTAAAATGGATTAATCAAACCCTTAATCAAAATGCATCAACACGAAACAAGGGGGTGGTTTTTGCTAAATATCAGTGACAATTAGAGTAACGTTGTAATCCCTTTTGTATGTTTGTTTAAGCTTGACGTGATCCACGGTTCGCGGTATACAAACAGACTAATATAATTACTTTAAAATGCCATTGTCCAGTGGATCCATTGGCTATGAATGGAGACAGAACATATCAAATTGGCAAATATTGAAGATGTTTTTTAGAGAGTCATATTCATTTATTCCTGTTCTAGGCATGGTTGGACTAATTGCAAGATGGCGCGATCCCTTACAATCAGATATTCTCAGATGCACAGAAGAGTTTAATCTCAGTTGAGTGATGAGTGCACCACTTGCTTTTGACGCAAACATACTCGTTGTATAAACTAGTATACAATATTTTTTGATATTTGTGTTCTATATATTGTTAATTAAAAATATTCTTAATTGAAAAAGTTATTATCATCAATTCTTTATTTATAAACTGTACACCAAAATAAAAATTTCGTTACCAATATATGAATATAAATTGATCTATCCGATATTCCATGTACGTTGTTTTACATAACTTTGTTTCTGTTATATGTAAGAGAATAAAATTTATTTCTAAATATTATGTTCATACAACCGCTTTATAAAATACATAATATGCTACATTACATCATGATTCCTTATTTCTCATAATGAATTCATTGCAGGTTTCATTACAGTGCTAAGATTTCCCAGAGGAACTATTTTTTATTACTTTCCATCAATTTGTCATGACTTACTCTATAAATTTTTAATATCGGTTGTGAGATCACTGACCGCCTTTTTATTATTGCACATCGTTTATTCATTCATAAGGTATGTTTATCTTACGTAATAATCGAATATGTACTATTAATTTTAAATAATTTTATAACATATTTTCAAATAGGTTATTAGAACGACGGGAGATTAAATGAAAGTACATAGGTCATTTATATTGTATACAATTTCTTTAATAATTTCTATTGTCACTTTAAATCAAACAAGCATTAGTTTAAATATTTTGTGTCTTCGTTCAGTCACTGTTATTCTAAGACAATCAATTTAAATAACTCGGATCCGTATGCCATACAATTATATTTTTTTTTTAAATAAGTTTAATATATTTGTATATCTGAACTCGAAAATTTATTCAAATATATAATCTTATAAATTTTCGCTCTTAGACTTCTAGCGAGAGAATATTATTTAAACCATAATATTAAACTCGATTATTGAATGCATTGTACTCTTTTCAGTATGTAGACGAAGCAGCAAGGATATTTCAACACCCACTTTCACATTTGATGGATGGCGTAATAGTATCGAGACGTCAATAACTAAATTGATAGAGCACGCTAGGGAACGCAGTGCAAAGTAATTACAGCTTATACAACGAACTTATCAAGTCTGAGGTTAAATTTGTGCGCACATTGTAAGGTAGCGGGAAGATCACGGACTGTTGTTTACCACATCCGGAACTTATGCTTCACTTAACAAATCCAGATAAGGCTGACCATATTTACATCCAAAATCGCTGAATAATTTTATTATTAGGATGTCTTATATAAAGGTATTAAGGTATACGTAAGAAGTTTTACGAATTTATCAAAATAAATAACTAAAATATGATTAGAAATCTTATATAATTAGCTATGAAAAAAATTGTAAGCCCAGTGTTGAAATAAACATTTGTAATTGATACGTGTAAACGGCAAATTAACCGTTCTGACCCATACGTTTGATCGTATATTATCCACATTTTATTTCATAGTATATTAAAGGGCGCAGTAATCCCTGTCATCTGCTTCAAGGTAATTATTTAAAAGGGAGCAGACGTAATCTCATGCGCGTGTCGAACCCTAATTGTTGGGCACCATAACCAATAAGGGTCGGTAGTACAGAATTAGTTTGGGCATGTTTCAAAACAGGCTGTTGAAATATGTTATTCTCTATGCTTTTTTGTTCTGCTTCAATATCGAACCGAAGTGGAGTCTGGCTTATAATTTTATTTTATTTTTTACCACTAATAAGGTTGCCATAGCTAACAGTTACTAAAAACAAACAGTTTTCTTTTTTTTATGTCTATTAATATATCAATAGTTATAAACGATAATACTGAGTATACTTAATAACATTTTCAGTTTGCTATTACTCCTTTTGATTTGAACTTGTACCTATATAGCGAAAAAACTCGGCTATAAATTATGGGGCACCCATTAATTCTACAACAGACAATATTTCTGGTTGACAGAATAATGGTTATAGAAAATGAAAATCCGTTAAAATCTATCTCTTTATTCAATCTACATGATACGCGGTAACGTGTTTTAGTTTCATAACGGTTTCATCATTTTTCACGCTAACCATGAGATATGGCACGTAGTTCGTAGTGAAAAATATAAATTACGTAGGGTTGTGTTGTCCGTCCCCCGAAATATATTAAACCGCAGCGATTGACTACCCTATTTGTGTGACAAGTGATGCAGATTTTATAAGCTAGGATTGCTTTGAATATCGATAGAATTAATTATTCATATTCCAACTTGCACAAGCATACAGTTACGGAAATATAGTTACAATCAAAATAAAAATATATTTGCAGATTTAACTAGCGCTTATTATTTAATCTCAGTTTTGTTAGCTTACCATTTAATTTTTGGTACCGTATTCATAAAAAGTAAAGATGAAAGTGACAAAATAAATGGCGGATCTGAAAATACAGTTTTATTTTACATGTCCACCTGTAAAGAAAGACTAGAAGTCATTACACTTACTTTTAATATACATAATTTATAAATTATTTTTACATAGTATTATTATATACAATATAGAAAAGTTTAATTGCTTTTGTGCTATGTGGTATATTTTTTTATCGATATAGTTAATAGTACATCACCAATGTCATTAAGTGAGTAAGTGTTGTTGCCCAACAATGCGCTATTGTTACTAATAGGGGCCCGTCTGCTCACGCGCAGCCCCTAAGAGATTAGAATGCAATAGGAGCCGCGATTAAAAAGAGTACTTTGTATCGCTTTTTGTTCAGTTAACGAGAATAAATCGATGTTTTTATTGTAATTGCGGCTTCAAAACTATATTAGACGTAAATAATTTCTAACAAACTTTTTTTAAAAACTCAATCAATAAGATTCTTGCTTGTATCTAATTCTAATCTCGATAGAAAATAATTTACATTAATTTCTATAACAAAAAGGAATATAAAGCACTATTAGTATTACACAGTGCGAAAAGCATTGACGATATTAAAAATTTTTTTTTTTAACACAAAAGCAAACACATCGAATTTCAAAATCAAAAATTATGTGCAAAATATACTCAAAACGTTTTTTAAATAAATAATAATAAAAAAACTACCAAACTGTTATTTTATATAAAGTGTAATTAATCGTGCGAAAAGCTTTAATAATAACCTTTACAAAAAACGTGCATTTGTAGTATTTAACTTTTACTGCAAATGGGACTTGGCCGCATCAAGAGTACATTTTACTTCATTGCAACTGTTTCGACAGGCCGTGGGAACTCGTGGGATTAAAATAAAATAATGTATATTTTATATCAAAAGACATTTATTTTATAAAATGCGCCTTACAATCTTTTTGTAATCTCAAGCATACATTACGAGAATATAACTATAAAGCTTGATTTAGGTATATATAATATATATCGTGTCCAAAAAACGCAATGGTCTGATGGACTCAGTGTAAAAAAGTTAATGTATAAACATTAATTAAGTAGTAAATTTCCGAAGGAACATTTAAAGTAAAATGTGACATTAAAGCGAATCTAGTTTTATGAAAGATACATAAATAATACAGTAAGTGCATTCATGATTTCACATTAACACGAAACAACTTACAATATACAAAATTTAATATTGAGACGTACAAAACATAGAGATAGACTAACAGAAAACCAGCCATCTTATAGTATTGAATCTTACTTCACTTCACTACACTTCACTGTAACAAAACTGTCGATGATGCATACATCAAATCTTATATTTTATCAGCCCGATAATCCGGCCGTCTATTTTAGCAGGCTGAAAGCGACTGATATTGGAGTTACCATAACGATATTTGAAACTGTCTATGGTACTACATTTTGATGGTTCAGATATTATTTTGTTAAACACAAAACTTACCTAGCTTAATAGTAACCGCTGTTCTCTTGGAGGTTTTCATTGAATATAATAGACTTACATTAAATCATGTATCCCTAAATAAAACGTTAAGAAAATTGAAGAGATCTTGTTAAATATTTTTTTTTTATATCTAAAGCATCTAACAAATGCATATCTGCCAACTAAAATACGTTGAACTATTTACAATATTATAAATTATTTACATCGTTTATATATATATGAATGATTAGTGCATATGATGTGTGTAATACTTATTATCATAGACCAAATATATACGAGAGATATTTGTTCACTTTAAAATATATAATATTAAGCGTCTAAAACTTTTTAACTATAAAGAACTGTATCGCATAGTATTTTTATTCAAAAAATATTATATGAATGTAAAAAATAAACTTAAAATACCTTAAAGTAAACTAATCAATATCAGATTTAAGTGTCGTAGCTAAAAGACTACAGAGAGGAAATGACTGGTGTGACTTAAAACTTCTACATATTTGTGACTATGCTATAAATGATATATACAATCTATTCTATACCCTCATGACAGAACCTCAAATCTCCTGGAACCACGATTCATAACTTTTCGAAATAGATTTTTAAGAATATCGATATAGTATTTAATTTATTTTCCGGTGATTCTTTTTAGTAATGTTTTGTATATCAATTGCAGTATTTCACTTTTCACAATTTATTCAATAATTTTAATAATAGCAAGACGCGATAAGCCGATACGCACTTAATTATATAAGGATATATTTTCGTCTTTTGGCGTTTACGAATACTGATCGCATATCACAAATACACAAGCACATACTCGTATTATCTTCGCATTCAAGAACAAAAATATTATTCTGTCTTATTAAGTAAAATTTTCAAAAGTGATTCGAGAAACTTCTTTAAACTGCGGAGTTTTTGCCAATAATTGTTCCACTGGTGGCGTATACTCTACGTCCATCGAATTCTACCGATGAGTTTCTTTTGATGGCGTCTTCTCCAGTCTCTTTAAGAGGTTCCTTTTCATCTCTGTGAATAACAAATACAGTTTTTACTTCCCCACTAATGGCATACTCAAATTCAATCACCATAGTGTACCAGTAAATGTACAAGTTCGCTTAATTCGTAAACAGCTTCTAATCTATGCATACGAAATCTGTACCACGAGCTCTGAATCATAATGTAAGCTAAGTATTAAGCGGTTAAAAAAATAATAGTAAAAAAGCGTAATTTCGATTTTCAAACACAATAATATCTTTGGTTGTCTTACACTGGAGTAGTTGGGATATAACTACAAGTGACCGGACGGTGGCAGCGTGAGGAAAACAATACATATGTTATTAGTATGTGTGCAAAGAGAATTATTATTTGTTATACGTATTATATACACTAATATATACAAATACACATACAAACGGGAACAAACAAAAATTAAGTATTGGGATTTATGTTATTATAGCATTTTTATTACGTCGTAAGAGATGTTCCATAGAAAACTCAAAAGATTTTCGTATAAATTAACATATCATTACAAAGACAAAGGCTTTTAATTTAACAACGTTTAAGATTATTTTGCAAAAATATATTTTTCTAAGATATTAAATGAACTAGAACTTTCATAAATAATAAATTTCTAAACTACAAGATGTACAAAATCAAATCAATGCTTTATTTACAGAAGCAGCTTAAAGCTTATCGCTGAACTTATTTACAAATGCCTGTCCAGCGTAAGCGTTCTTCAACCATTTTTATATTGGCCATTTTTATTAGGGATGCTATGAATATGATATCAGATCTGGATACCAAAAATAATAATTCATTGATTTCATAACGGTATGAAGATAAATTTTTATGTACTTTGTCGTTTACTTATTTTTGCCGTGCAAAAAAATAGTTAGTACAATAATAATAGTTATTTCAATAGGAATCAGTTTCGAGCAGTTATAACTTTGATAACCGTTTACAGCACAAAAATTAAATTCCAAATAAAAATATTGTTTTAAATAATAGCGTTTTACTATTGTTTCCGTTCCATTCAATTTCGCTTCCAGTTCATTGAAACTGTCATACCAATAATTCGATTGTTTCAGATACGATCACGTATTAAATACGTATTACCATAGCATCCCTATCAACCTACTATACAAGGCCAGACCAAGCATCACACAACATGCTTTGCCTTACGTAGGTGTCGACACGAGCTTGACGGGCGGCGGCAGTGGCGCGGGGGAAGGCGGCGAACGCGGCTTCGTGCTGCAATAAGGGAGCGGGAAGCGCCAACCGTACAGACTAGCGGGCAGAAACATCTCTCATCGACAGTCTTTTATACGGAACAGGGACTTTAGGGACAGGTGATCCAACGAAATGGGATGTCGATGATCGAGGACTCAATAATGCATATATATGTAAATAACTATCACTGAAGACAAATTATCGTACATTGAACTAATATAAAAGTTTACCTTCCCAGCTTCGCTTCGTCATCCGAGTGTTTCTTAACTCGTTTGCCACATATTGTTGCAATAACGCCCTGTCTTCGGAAGCAAAGCAGTAGAAGATCCACTATGATGAGGCAAATTAAAACGCCAGCCAAAGCCACTCCTATTATAGCTCCACTTGAAAGTAGTTTAGGCGGCGCAAATCCAGAACGTTCCACACCTGTTGAAAAGTAAATATTTCAAACACTATTTAAGCAAAAATATAAAAAGAGCAGTAAATTAAGATGCATATTTCAGGGATTTATATATATATAGAAATTATTATTTTTTGGAAACATCATAATTGACCGCTCTTAACAATTAGTTTTATGCATCATATCGAAGAAGCTGAATGTTAAGAGATGACAGATTGTAACAAATGCGTTGCAAGTGCTTAATGTGTTAAATTCTGAAAGGAGTTTTTATAAATTTTGAATAAATTGTTAGAAACATTTATTACAATCGTTATTGGTGGAATAGGAGTGCTTTCAGAATGACATAATCGTGCACCCAATCACCAAAGAAATTTTGCAGAATACAAAACAAGGACTTAATCTAAATAAATTTGTTTAATATGAAAGCCCTCCATCTGAATGAAATGGGGTTTGAATGGAAATGAAATGGTATAGAATGTTGGCAGCGGAAGTAATGATGCATAAACTCAAATCTTATAGTTAACAATAAAGTAAGAGAGAAAAGCTGTCAAGATGCAAACATTCCAAATAATTTTGTAGAGACGCAACATAAACTTTTTCAAACCCCATAACAATAATCTGTATTCATAATAAGCGTATGTGGCGATCTAGGTAAATATGACATAGTAGAATATATATAGTAAATCCGATGGACGTACAACCATCACCGTTACAGACATCTGGAATCTTATTACTATGGAGAACATATCCGGGTTATATTACTTGCAGTTTGAATATTATAACTTCACGACATTTGATCACCAAGAGCTGATGTCTATACGTTATTCTGACACTTCCTAAATAACTGTTCAAACTGCAAATAATTATCATTAGCGCTACTTAAAATTACTCAAAAATTTTCCGTAAACCTAATAAACCCTTATTGTCCTATGACAAATATTCTTTAACACCAAAATAGCACTATTCATGCCAAGGATATATAAAAATAATTAAACGATTTATATAAAAATCTACGAAACAATGAAAAATATATATTAATTTAACTAAACACGACTAAACTAGAGGGACTTTCTAGTGTAATGTGAATTTATTAGGAATGTTGTATAGTAATATGTCGAGACCATGCTAATGGCATAAGTTGAACATTATCAGTGAATAGGGTACACATATCTAGCATCGAGAAGGACATGCAAGTAATTAGTTCATTCCAAAGGATATAGCAGGATTATTCTATATAACATTATTATTATTATTATTAATAAAAATATATTTACCCATATTCGATCAGGGAACAAACACACTTGTCAAAATCATTCAAAGGGAATTAAGGGAGTCTTGAAAAGCATCTTGACAGTTTTCTTAATGGTATATATGATAAAGATATTGGTCGTTGTTAAAGAGTATAAAATTATTTTTAAGGTAGGTGATAAAATTTACGAAACTGTTTCAGTGATTCAGATATGTTACATAATAAAGACATTACTTATATAAATCTGTGATACAGCTTCGTATATTATATTATTAAAATTGAAATCACAAAAGTAATTTATTTTACCAATATTTATTTTTTTTTCCACATTGGTCATTCCTCCCTCGTCACAATTAAAATTTGACACTTAAGAATTTCTAACTAGCTACAGTTTATATTTTAAATTCTCTTGACAGGTCGGCAATTACATTATCAACCATTCTCGTTCAATAGCTTCACTGGACAATATTTAGATTTACATAAAAATTATTTAGCAAGTCACTATAAACGAATAAAACAGTCATCAAAAATTCTTACACAGACCTTATTCTACCACGTGATAACTTATCATATAACAACGTAAAATATTAAATCCTGGCAGTGTATATTCAAGTGCCAATTCGATATAATATTTTTAATTTAACACCATAATGTAATTAATATCTAATCTAGTGGGAATTTTATTGATATTTAAATTCAGAATATCTAAATTAGTTAGGAGTTTATATCATTTTATGATGACTTTTTTATGTCGAAGTGTTATACCTATCGATACATCAACAAATATTATCACATAAATCCCTAAATAACAGTCATCTTTGGACTTATAATTTTTTTAATTGATTATTATTTTCTAATATGACAAAATTTATATATAGACATATAATGCAACTAGTGTAATAAAGACGTCCATATTAGTGCGAGCGTATTTGAAAATACTTGTACTTCCACTTGGGTTACCTAAAAATATATTTAAATGCATAAATATTCATAATGACATAGCGTATATAAATAATATACAATCGTTATGTATCTACATTTATAAATGAAACGTAATAAAATTATAAGCAATGAAACTTACCATTAAAATTAAATAACTCGAACTCAAGATAAATGGTTTTTTCGAAACTATATGTTTAGCCGATGGATAGAAGACAAAATTATAGGTGGTACATAAAACACATGCGAGAGAAATAAACTGAAAGACTTAAACCTAAAGACTAATTGATTGGAACAAACAGATAATAACATATTTGTCAATTGTAATTTCAACCGAAAAGAAATTTAAATAGTGAATAAAATTAAAATAAAAAAATATTTAAAATAAAAAAAAGATTAATCGAACTTACTGCCATAACACAACATGGTGACCATTCATAAAATTAATTTATTCAGGCAAGACTCCATAACTGTTACATTAAACGCAAAAAAACTTAGATTTCATTTAAATACAAAGTAAAAAAAAAACGAAAAAAATACAATGAATGGGTATTAGGATGTAAAAAATTATATAATTTTAAATTAACGTACAACATAAGTCTAAAAATATATCACACATACACGATAAGCAAAATTAAGACGAACGGTTTAATTTTTCGCGTAAATGAATGTTATACTGGTGCGATGTTTATCCTCGTATATTATTTAAAATCAATCGTAGAGTGTGGAGAAAATTAATGTCAAATGGATAAAGTAATATAAATGAAACAAAGGTAAATTTCTAAACTTGAGTGTATGAACAAAGGATGTTAAAAATTAAAAATAAAAGGAATAATATTTTAATGTAGTGTTAAACCAACAGGGTTTATGGATGAATATAATGGCTATTCAATGTATATAATTAAATGAAGCAAACGTTGGTATTTTATTAATACAAATTAAGGAACTGTTGATAAAAGGAATTAAAATAAACTGTTTAAATCGTCACGCACAATAATCCGGTTTTAGTGCATGCACATAGTCGTAACCAGCGCGGAGGTTGGAAATAATATACCTATTCAATGTACATAATAACACAAAAATTGTGAATAAAATATACATAAAAATCTAAAAATAAAACAATGAACAAAGGATGATAGAAATTAAAATGTATGGTTTGAATCTGCACGCAGACGAGTGCGGTTCTGGTGCGGTGTAAACGTCGTAGAAACCGGCGCGTAGCGTGTTATCGTACTCACCGAGCGCGGTTTGAACGTAAAGTTGAGCTGGAACCGAGTAACCCAGGACGTTGTGAGCGCGGACGTGCATCCTGTAACGAGTGTCCGGATGAAGGTTGCGGATCTCATAACTTATTGCGTCATACGACTTCAGTTCCTCCGTAACGCAGTTCGACTCGTCCGATACACGCCATTCGCCGCTCACTTTAAGAACCTGGTTATTAAAAATTGATTTTTAGGAGTTACAGATATAATTGATTTTTAGGAGTTACAGATAGGTGTTATAGATATTTTGATAACTTCACAGAACATGTGGCGACCAAATACATAATACACGATAATTTTTTATTACTAAGTGTCATACTTACTGGGCAATAACTGATCTCATACATATCAATCGGCTCTCCGTTATGGGCAGGCACTCGCCATTGCAATTCATATTTGTCAGCGTATTTACCATGGATTAATGATTCCGAACTTATTGCCTCTCTCCACTTTGGTTGTTCCGGTGGTGATCTAAATTAATATAAAATATACCATAATATATAAGTCCATTTGTAAAAATAATATATTTTTAAATTTCATGTTAACTATTATACCTTCTGGGCATGATAACTGTAATCGGAGAACCCCATTGGCCTACACCGACTTGGTTAACGGCCGCGAATCTAAAGTCGTATGTAAACATAGGTTTCAAATTCTCAACGATATACGGTGAATTGACGGACCACGTTCGATTCATCGCGTAATTCCAATCGAAATTTCCGTTTTCTTTGTATTGGGTTGTGTAAGCCGATATTGGCGGTCCCATTTCTTCGGCCGGGCCCACGATATTGAATGAAACCGATGTCGCGGTTATTGTTTCTTGTCTTGCCTGTAAATAAATCCGATGAAACACAAATATATTAGATAATCTATATTCTATATAGACCCTCATATTTATATTGTAAGGATTATTCACATATTTAAACATTAACGACTTGATAGATAGGATTTATAAATTATTAAGTAATATATATTTTTCAAAAATGATGATTTCATATAAAAAAATATGATTCTGTAAACCTGTGTGACGATTCCGGGTGCAAATGCTTCTCTGAAATGTATAGGATGTTCTGCTTCACCTAGAGTATTTGTGGCAATACATTTATATACGCCATATAGACTTCGGTCGATTGGTGTTATAGTCACATAACTGATAGGCCCTGAACCGTAAATCTTGACGTGAGGCGATTCAACAAGATCATAATCGTGGAATCTAGAACAAGTAACGCATGATAGATATGACATAGTAAAGGAAACTGTAACTCGACTTTGATTTACTCACTTCCATTTAATAGTGGCATTGGGTATACTTTCTGCAATACAACTTATATTAACGGGTTGTGCATTCCAACTCCAAATAGGTACGTTTGACATATGGGCCAATGATGGTCTGAATTGAACTGTGAGATGGCCATTTTTCCTTGCTTCTCCGCCTAAAATACAAAGTTATTACTTTTTTCGGAAGAACATTTAGAGTATTTAAAATTAACTAATATCGTTACTAACCTTCGTTTTCAGCAACGCATTCATAAAGTCCATCATCGGTTCTGTTGAGCCGCGAAATTGACATTAAAGCAGTTGATTGCATTTGATCGCCTGTCTGACGACTGCTGGTTTCGATGGTTATCCTTTTCAAGACAAAAAATGTCAAAATCGATACTTTACAACTATGTATTTCAATGAAAAATGTAGAGTTTTACCTTCCATCATCATTAGGTCCATTCAAAAATCTATCATTATTGCTAAGTTTCCTAAAACTTATACGAGGAGCCGGGCGTCCTGACGCCTTACACTCCAATCTTCCCTCAGTATTCTCTGCTGCAGTTGTATTGAGTAACTCGAATATTTTCGGTTTAACGAGCACTTCTACCTCGATTTCTGTTTCATTGTGACCAGCTTGGTTCACAGCACTACAGATATATTTGCCATAATCACCAGCTTCTACCCTATCGAAAGTTAACAATCCAGTATTTTCGTTCACGCTGAAACGGGAGGTTGTTGCCAAATTCTGAAAAATAAGTATTCATTAATCACCATGTTATTAGTGTAAGATATGTGATTTTAAATTCTTCATTAAATCTTACCTCACGAGTGGAAGCTTTAATCCAGGAATAAGTCGGTGGTGGTTTCCCTCTCGCTTTGCAAGTAATCGCAGCAGATTCACCTTCTTTAATTTCAACTCTATGTTCTCTTTCTTCCATTTCAGGAGCTGTGTACACCTAAAATTAAAGTAATATTTTTTTCACATATTCTTGACTTTGAATGTCATTGCTTTTTATCTACAATATTTCTGTCTATTTCTTTTTATACTGTAATGCATACCTCAAGTTTAATATTTCTCTCTGCTAATTCACCAGTTTGAATGACAACAGCGCGACAAGTATATGTGCCATCGTCGCTTTCTTCAACACTTTTAATCAACAACCCATTTGCATGAATGACATATCGATCGCCAGTCATAATCTAAAAAATAAATTCAATGTTCTAGAATGTTCTTAAAGAAAAATTATTCAACTTTTTATATTATTTTACTCACAGGAGTGCCTTCTTTAAACCAATCTACAGATGGAGCTGGTTCAGCAGTGACTTCGCACATGACTTTAAAATCCTTACCCTTGGTCGCATATTGGTTCTCATTAGCATTATTCCATGTGATTGCGACTGAAATTTAAGATAATTTAGTCAAAAAACATAAATTTTACCGAACAAAACAGTCTCTTATACAAATTGATAATTAATATGCTAAAATAATACCGAAAGTGTCCAAAACAACGCTCGCGCTGAGAGGCATATTGGTGTATGCAGCTTCGCAGGTGTAATTGCCCGCCATTGCAGTAGTTATGGAGGATATGTACAGCAATTGAAGCTGTTTTGCCGGCATTGGTTCCGTATAAATTTCAGGTCGTGTCCCAGCTCTGTTAAAAAAATTATTTAAAAACACCTATACTAAAACTACCAATATTGAACTAAGACTGATGTATTTGTCACATAATAATCTACAGATCATTTGACATGCTTAAATATTATTTATTTTTACATAAAACTTAAAAAGTTCATACAAATGCGTTCATATTATAATTTTTTAACCTATCCAAGTAAATTGCTCAAAAGTAATTTTAAAATACATGTATATATGTACGTATATTTAAAACACTCACGCAGCCTCGTTTATAATCAATCCTTTAGGGTCTCTCCACTGTGGTTGCGTAACAAGTGCGGGATCTGGAGCGTCTGCCTGGCATGTCAGCACTACCGACTTGCCAACAGCTACAGTCTGCTGCTTTTGCATTGGGAATATTCTGAGAGTCTGCGACGAACATCCTATGAGAAGGAATAAAACAATTAAACAAGAACTAAATAATAACTGATAATAATTATTTATGTATATCTTACTGAGAACGTAAAACATTGATATAAGGTTACATTTGATATGATAAACGTAATTTTTTTGTTTGATTCTATTCAAAGACAATTATCGTTTCTTGAGCCTCGAACGTTTCTATTTTTTCGAAAGTTTAGAATTAATAAACACAATTTGATATTTCGAAACAATATTTAATCGCTAGCATATATACATTTATTAATGAACATTATCCCTTCTCGTTTGTCTTTAACTAAAACTTTTAATGTAAAAAATAAAACTGACATCATTTCAGCTTGTATCTTTCACCTCCTTGCTACTTAATAAGAGAAATATAGTGAAAATAACTGTGAATAGTTTATTCTTTAAGACATTTCCTTTTTATAAAATATTAGATTCCGTAAGACGGAATGGGGCAACGACCAGCGTGGGGCACTCTCTAATTAAGTTAACAATTTATTCGGAGGTACGTGACGAGTGCTCTTATTTGTTTCAATTATATGTACGTGAATTAGGTTTCAAATAGTTTGAGAATTAATTAAAATATAAGATAAAATTTGTTAACACTATATTAAACTATATATTAAATTCATTTATATAATTGGTTGTTTCATTCTGAAATATGAATAGTGGATAAAAAGAATTATGAGATAAATAATGTAAATAAAGGATTAAAACTTTTTTTCTTAGATATATATATATATATATATATACGAGGTTATATAATGCTAATATTATAGAGTAAGCATGTTTCTTGGTGGTAATATTTTATGCCGTAACAAGAAATGGTAAAGCGAATGCTTCTTTTAGTAGCGAGTTTTATGTATATTCTTTATGGCAAAGATTATGCTTTAATAGAATACAAGCAACTCAATTTTCTTGTCTAATGCTACTTGCAGTAGATTCTTAATATTTTCATTCATAAAAATGTTTAGACTTTAAATAAACCGAAAGAAAAATAAGGAGGTACGTAGCCGAACAATTAATTTTTAATAATATAATCGAAGGGTAACCTAAAAGTAACGATAGGATAACACGACGATTATTTTTATGTTATTATTATATAACAAGTGATGACAAACAACAAACGTGGATTTATAATGTAAACCCGAGGCATCACATCATTGCACGACTCGTAATACATCAGTATGAGAGGTGGATTTTTATTATAACACAATACATGTCTGTCATACAACTCAAATATAATCTGGTACACGTGTCGATAAAGTTTTTCCTTGATTTTCTAAATCAAACCTTATTTCTATGGCGTTGCTCTCTTCTTCTTTTATGGCAGACCTAAGGAATTTTTTACCACATTTTTGGTATGCAGCAAGCGTACAGAGACCCTTCCTTATCCTGGAGTTTTTCCCAACAAACTGTGCTCGTTGCATTTTATATGAAACGTACGCTCCATAGATGGGGGGATATATTATTCGTTGGATTTTCACGAAGCACATTTCAGTAAGTATAGAATCAATACCGTAGATTATATTCCAAAAACAGTTCACTTAAAATTATAATCGTGAAGTTGGGAAGTTTAAAATTAAAAATTATACTGTAAAAGACAATAAAAAGTAGACTGCTACTGTACTCATATGTAATCTTTAAGTGATGTTAAAAAAATAAATACGCCATCAATGGCTGACAACGAAGTGTATTCAGCCACCGAAATTACATCAAAGGGGAGGCTTGTAGCCTGTGGATAATTTCGCCAAGGGGGGTAAGAACTACGTGCAGATGTAACAAATACATTGCAATTTCACTCTTGTCACAGTATATTTAAGGTACGTCAAGTGCAATGTGTTCCGTACAATTGAAATAAGCAAGCGGTGGATTAAAGGGTTTGAGGAAAATTTGTACGCTTCATAACGGGTACGTCACTACTGATCCCCACGAGGTTTTGAATTACCAATTATTCTCATTCTGGTTCGTAACAAGGCTTTTGAATCCATTTATAATAGTGTCAGTGTAGCAAATAAGCGGTTTTGTTTTCGGTTGTTATTAATTAAGTACAAATTAGAGGGTGTTGTATTTCTTAGACGTGTCGAAGCAACTAATTATAAAACCAAGAACTTTCATAATCAATAACGCTAAATTAGACAGTACGTTTTCTAACATCTATTCAAATAACATTTTGGGCATCCCAATAAGAGAAATATTAAAATTTCAACACTTGAGAGACAGTTTTAGAGATCAGAACGTAAATTCTTAAACCTCTGAACAAATAAATTATTTAACTCTTGACCTAAATCAACTCAAACATCAACTGAAGCAATTTGTACAAATGGAAGTTTTGAAAGGGAAAACAGGAAATATACTAAAGAACCTTTTCAATTTACCTTTGAGTTAACAACAATGAGCCAATCGTATTGTATGTGAAATGAACTGGAACAGTTTCAGGTCCACCGTAGACCTTTGACTTTTACATCCCAATGGAAATTAGTTTATAATAAACATAAAAAGATACAAATCGAATAACAGCTATCTGTTTAATATGATATAAAAATAAATATGACAACTAAGTTTTTACACTTCCCTTTTTTTTCCCTATATAACTATAGCTCAAAATAATGAACTCACAAACAAACATTATTAAATTATTTATCAGTCACTTTCACTTTTATAATTGTAACTAAAATTCTTATTATAAGGAACAAGATGAGTCCAAAATTCAGTTACACGTTTATTGCAGAATTTTTATGGCAACCATTAAATTTCGTCAACAGGCCCACTCCATAATATAGTAGACACATTCGAAACCGGAAACTGGGAAGTTAAAAGTATTTTACTTAAGAGATTTTAATAGACTTCTCAACTTGAGAAGTAAAATGTAAACTTAAAAAATAAAAAACATATTGATCAAAGAGTTATTACTCAGTGTACATTTTTTTCATTTGTTTCATGGTTACAGCAATATTCCATCAAATTTTACGCTATTTTTCCTCCACTTCACTCTACTCCTAAAGCACTCAAGAAGTGAACACAGATAGACATTTTGATTAATTACTCAAGCATTATTTCCCAATTAAGCCCTCCTCCCTAGCTTTCCGCCGCCAGAGGGCACGTCGGGACACGTACCTTTATAAACGAAAACAAGAAAATCTGTTGCATTAACGTTTAAACTCGGATTAAGGATACAAAGGTGGAAATACGTAATCCAGAGAGAATGCCTCTGTTTGAGTTATCTTGCTTTTGTTCTATTGTACATTTAAGGATTACCAGAGATGAGAGTGAGAATTACGTACCATATGCCTTATAATTCATTGTATATTTACCACATCACAAACGGCTTGGACCACTTTTCAGGGTAATTTTGTCTAATCAAACAAATTTAACACGATTGGAATCATATTTTAAGTAAAAAATTTGTAAGTTGCAATATCAGTTTTTTTCTTATAATATACTTCACGTCATTTTTAAAAACATGCTAAAGCGCTATATGCCCTGACGGTTCAAACATTTAAAATTTACTTTTTAATTAACCACACTAAAATATGTATTTGTTCAATACTTTCGAATTAATACTTGTGCTCTTTATTTTTAATTATCAATAAAGCTCTATACATAAAGAAGATTAAAAAGACCTTGAAAGCCTTGCTTTAATATCGCAAATTTTCATTTACTCGCTCTCATATAGTAGTATAGTATTCTAGTATAGTAGTATAACACTTCCAAAATAACAATCACTTAATACATTTTATCACATAGTCACGGCATAGGAAGAATTTCCAAAAAAATATAGCCGAGACAATGTCTCCTCTTCCATTAACGAGGGGACTCTGATAAGGGTGTGCCCCTAACTCAGTGCATATATTTTTCGTTAAAATCTTTATAAAAATATGGCTTCAGAAAATTCATAAACAAAAATTTGTACTACAATTTAACACTACGTGCATTTAACAAATACTTATCTATCTACATTACATATAGCTAACCGATTATTAATTATATTAATAAAATAGTTCCTATAATTGAATATACAAATAAAGTACCAGGTGTTTCGTTATAATAAGGGCCACCATTAACATCGCCATTACATTTAATGAAAATCGTTTTTCTACCGCTATAAATTTCAGTAACCTAACTACGATATAACCAAACTCCCTCTCATTATCAGTTAGACAAGGGTCCTCACAAAAAAACATTAAAAGCTATCAGGCAACTCGAGCACAGGGGCGTAACGAAGTGGCATCTTAAAACAATAGCTAAATACAAGGGTCAGCCTTTTCATCACATCCTACTTAAACTGAAGATCACTCAATATGTGCTGAATTCAGAGAATTTTTATGGAAAACATTTTAGACCGCTTTATTGCGTTTGAAATTTATACCGTCCCACGGGCGCTATAAATTTTTGTTGAATTTTCTCGAAAACAATTTACTGCAATCTATTATTGTAACCGCATGTAAATGTTGTTTTTATACTCCAAGGGAAGAAATGTAAAACGGTTTCCTAATTTCATTTGAACATTTTTGTATGTGTGTACTAAAAATAATACTAAAAGAAAAGAATTAACATAGATCAAAATATCCCTAGTGATACTGCATTTGTCCTCATCAATCATTGGTTCATTGTATTTTTTTACTATCTTCAAAGAAAATATTAGTATCTAAATAAACAATAAATATCGGAATCTATACAACCAAAATAAAATCTGGAAATCTGAGATCTAATCTACAACTCCCATTAATTAGTTTTGTTTACCAATACCACCCTTTGAGCAGGAATTGATCTAATTTCACCGGTGTCTCCCCGCAGACCATTAATTACGCCTTGAAGCCGGGCAATGCCTCTGTAAGCCTATTTCTCCGTTTATAACCCGCAAACAAACTGACATGATTGCACCCACGTTTATTTATTGCTTTTCTGGCAAATTACATTCTTGTAAAGTTTACAGTATTTATGATTGTAGAAAAAACATATTCGAGTTCTTTACTTTTGCAATGCTATTTTAGATTTAAGCATTTAAATTAAAAATAAAACCGTATAATTTATTTATTACCTTATCATTGACATTGGTTAACCTGAAAATTACCTTTAATTATGGGTACATTTATATTTATGCATGTAAATTCAAGAAGTCGTTTTAAAATACTAAGACCAATGCTCTCTGCTCTAACAAATTGTCACCTACGCGGCTATTACATTCAATTGACTTCGTTCCATTAGCATGTAACACCAACTTTTCTCACAGTTCAACTTGTGTTAAATAGACCATTTGGATACATAACTTTAACCGAATTGATCAATCTGTAATTGTGTTTGAAAACCAAATACCACGCACTTTTTTTGTTGCATTTTTATATACAAAGTTTTTGTTTTCTATAAATATTAAATATAAATGTCTCTATTACAATGTGCATCGATACTGAAGTTTATAAATTAGTATACATTTCTCATACAAAATTAAAACAAGTTACGTATTTTATTCTATCTTACGTATTAATCATCTAGTGTGAACCCCTCTAAATACATTTTCGGGGAAGCTCTATTACAAAATACCTTGTACAATTTGAATTTTCCATTAAAATTTAACTCGTTGAGCGACATCCCGTACACTAACAGTTTACGGAAGATGAGCTTTTATTCAAATTTTCATGTCATTCTGTTGTGGACGGTAAAGCCTTTATGCTTAACTGCAACTAGAAATTGTATTTAACTATATTGAACAAAACCTGACGTTTAAAAATTAATACAATAGTCCTCGTTTAAATAGAATTATATTTTTTTATTAAAATAATAACAATTTCTCTTATATCTAATTCATTAATAAATATAATTGCTATTAAAATAGAATCTATTACTGTTATATATTATTACAGTAATAGGTATTTTTAAGTTCGTATCGTATTAAAAATGACTCCAGCTAATGAAACCTTATGTGTGGTTGGATATAAATGCTTAATAATCGCGTTGGCGTCAACCATGATTTGTATTCCGTAGGTCGAGCAATCCGTCTGGCCAGATTAATTATCAACCGCTGCCCCTCATGTTTGCAAATCAGCTTGACTTTATAATCCCAAATAAGATTCGAATTCAAAGGACAGAAGTCCACGTACAGTGTAATTAACTGTTAATCAACGGTATTCAACATGAGACAATGATTTAAACATAAAAAGCTAATTCCAGAGAATAAATTTTTCGGAGATATTGCATTACAATAAGATTCATATAAAACATAATGCTGTGTTCAAATTAATTTCACTCGCGATTTTGACAATGAAGAGAGATCGATTAGCAGGATAACGCCATATAATAGGTGGATGTCAATAGAGCGTCTGAAAGCCGTTAGGTTTTGCCACGATCACGCACTGTTTGCAAATGTTTGAAGAGTTTCTACGTGATACGTGTGCCAGTTAAAATATTAGCGTTTCGAAACAGCGGGTATTATCTGCTGCTTAGTAAACATGAATATGAAAACAAAGCACTCTCGTACATCCCCCACGGGGGTAGATGTTTCTCAAATCTTAATTTAACAGAAAAGTACAACTCCGTTTTTCATCCAGATTAGAGCTTATAGCAAACAAAAAATGTAGGTACAAAGTTTTAATGAAGAAGAGATAAGGAAATGTTTTATAATGGTATGAATTTTTTTTTAAAACATAAAATAGTAGTTCAGAGTAACGTGAATTTCTTTCGAAAAATACAACATTTTCCAGCAACTACGCAACTGAAAAATGAAAACTTTAAAAATATTACACTGAAAACAGTAATTCAATGTAAGCATTTTTAAATGTTATTAAAATCCAAGGACTAGTTTTATGCTTACGTGGATGGTAACATAGAAATATATCCTTAAATGATACTATATCAGAATGACTTCAATAGCTTGATGTACTACTTTATTTTGCCACACACTTGGGTTTTGAGAACAAAAACTGAAAGAAGCAAATATTTGTCGAGAGTTTTTAGAAAAGAAAATCAAAAATTTATTCCACGATATAACCACTCTTTACATTCAATTTAAAAGTTCAAGATAACTGGCTGCAGGCACTCAACCTAATGCTCTAATGCGCTTCGTAACGGAAAAGTGGTGAACCTGAATAATTTTCCAATTATATTTCCCTCCCAATTTCCAAGGTGTCGCCCACGGCTCTCGTCAAATGCAGCCGTGAAATTATAATGCAGAACCAATGACAATATCCTTTACTCGGAACACATAGAGTCTAAAACCGCCTGACAGAATAAACCCCCCAGGTTACAACTGAGTAGGTTTTTGAAGGTTACCATAAGTGTAAGTTAAACTCTAGAAAATATTCGTGCATTGGATAGCTTATTATTTTTTTGGAATTTTATTGTTATTTCACTGTTAAAATTTATCTAAAAGAAAAATAAATTCAATATATTAGAGAAAATAAAAAACTCAACAGTTATTTAAGGAGTGAATTTGATTAACATAAAGAGATATTTATTCAACCCTTAAATTCCTGTGAAAAGTGCGGTTGGTAGCTGCCACATAAAAGGTTTGTATTTCAAGCCAAAATTAAAAGGAAATGTTTGTAATGAATTCACTGATGCGACTACTTTTTGCAGTTTATTCAGTTACGGCAACGTTTTGATGTGGCGAACGTATTTTATAACTATTTTACATTTAACTGAAACGAACACATCAGTTGCTTTAAAATCACTTTCAGTCAAAACCATTAATTCCATCTGCGAGGTTGAACTTAAGAATGACCAAAAAAATAAACGTATACAGCGTCTACTTGTAATATACAAAAAAATATGATTTTAAAATACAATATTTGCTATCATTATTGATAACTACTCATACTTATTTTCGTCTCAATTAAATTGTAATGTTGCAATAAGTGACTGAATTGTCTCTTTCGCTAAGGAAGACTTATTGTAAAAAATATTGTAAATTAAGACCCAAACTGGCAATAATTAAAGAAGGGGAATTTAACTTTTAAAACGAAAATTACTGGTGTTTAAAGGGCCTTTTACAAACCATACTATTAAGGCATGAAAGTTGTTAAAAAGGTTTTATTTTAAATGATTAATATAATCAAACGCTAGCCGTATTTTAATTAAAAAAAAACAATTATTCAAAACTATTCTCTTTGTTATTTGTCATCTTCATATTCTCATTAATTAGTTTCTCTGCAAAGGGACACGTATACGTATGTTCGCATGTGTACGTAGGTACATAACAAACAAAATAACAAAGAGAATAGTTTTGAATAATTGTTTTTATTTTTACTTAAAATACTGCTAGCGCTTGATTATATAATACATTCATTAAAAAAGTCACATCCGTATGTATCCTTTTTCAGAGAAGCTGAATGAATGAGCATATGAAGATTATGAAGATTATTACCTATTTAGGTATAAGCAAAAGTTACTATTGCTGAGGGATATCATTAATAAAACGAGGTGAAATCTGATACTATGAGATATAGAAGAATACTACAAAATAAAGAAGACCATTTTAAACTACCATTACATAAAACCTCTTATGAAATATTTCATTTTCTTATCGCTTTCTATTAAATTGATGATAAATGATAGCAAGCATATTTCTCTCAACAAAAGTAATCGTTCGAACAGTGAATCCGCAAATTTAATCCGAGATAGAATCTTAAAAAAAATGATAAAAAGTCTCATTAGTAAGCTTGAAGCGTCCTTCCAAATGAATTCTAATAAAGTTAGTAGCAAATGGAGGTTCTATCCCCCTTTTTTTAATTTATTTGTGAAAGCCCCTCCAGCTATACGATGATAGCCATTACTGCAATTGCAAATGGGTCAACGCTTTTTTTTCCTTTAATTTTATTATTATAATTTTCTTTGAAATTCACTTTAACAAAAGTAACCAATCAATTACCATGATGTAAATAATTAGAAACTTAGTTTTTAAAACATGAAGCTTAATGCATGTTGTTTTACTTAGCAATATTTTTTTCATTTATAAACGAGTGAGAAAATTGCTGGTTAACACCAGCTGGTTGATATCAAATTAATATTTTATAAAAAATAACATATATTATGTAAGTTGATATTAAAGGATTTTTTATGAAATCAAACGTATAAATAGGTTCTGAATAAATAATAGTAAAAAAATGTTGTTTTGTGTCCGCTATTATAGCAGTCCAGTTATATCAGAACAAGTTACAAAAAAAATTAACAATGTTACTTAACAGATAGAAGTTATTTAAATTTAATGCATCACACATTTATACAAATTTAGAAAGTATGATATATTCTCTATATGTCCATTAAAATGTTTAGTTTACCTTTTTTAATTTTCAAAACATATCAATATAAAAAAATATAGCGAGCAAAACTCTATTCCGATAATAAGAAAAATTTCTTCTTTATATGAAATAAAAGTTGAGAGGAAATAAACTCACAAGCTGTTGTAAAATCTCCAATAAGATAAATTATTAAAATTAAATACTAAATGTATAAACTAAATATGACCTTATATTCAAATATAATATAAATTAAAACACAATTCAAAGAGGGAACGGAGATAAAATTCTATTTCATTCACAAAGCGACCTGATTCCTCTCTCAGATGTGAATAGTTTCAGGAAACGCTACAGGTAGCGTATACGCTTTGAGATATATCGTTCTATCTTTCTGTCGTGCATGCAAGATAATATTGTTAGTAGTATTGTGATCTACGTATAAAAACGAACAATATTGAGGTTCAATTCTTACTCGAGGCATCTGACAAATCCTTGGCCATTATCAAGATACGACAAAGAGCTCTGAGATGCTTGCAATAATGAAAATAAGTACTTATTATACGCCGATCGCCATTTCATACGACCAGCATTAAAAATGAAGCCCAAATCCTACCTATATTAGAATAATGTGAGTATATGAAACAAAGTATCATCTTATACATTAAAATATATTGAAACCACTGACAGTCTGGAATTGTCTTAAATGGCCGAATATGACACAAACAAATAGTAAGCTCACAAAATGTTAGACGTAATCCTTCGTTATAGTGCTAGTGTCAGATGTGGCACATGTTCAAAGCTCAGGTGGTCTCACTAATTTGTCACTGAACACTCACCCTACTGCTGGGTCTCTAGTTTATTTAGGGCTATTTTATAACCAAACCATAATTTATACTTTATGGAAACATTATTCATAACGCCAGTAATATAGCAAGATAAAAGTAGATTTTTAAAATATATTTTTATAGCGAACGTTTTGCAATACAATGTTTTTACCACAAGCCCTGGTTTTTTATTGTTACATCGGAAATTCAAAGCGCTCTCACGGGTAAGGTCTGCTTCACGTCATTTTTTTGTTCAGCTTCCGTTCTGATTACCGTCGTGTTCAGCTGTGTGCCAACAACTTCATATTTCACCAAACGACAAATTGTTATTGATAAAAGGTACAAGTATAGATACGGGAGACATAAGCCATCTGTGTATCCAAAAAAATTACAGCTTGCCATTTTAGACTTGTTTTAGTATAAAAAATACCTTTGAATTTTAATAAAATGTAGGAAACAAAAAAGTTTAATAATTAGCCAATATATTTCATAAACCTATTATTTTTGTGTATATTACAATATAATTTAAGTTACTGATTTATTTGAAACATGTTTCGGGATTTTTCCTAAAATTATTTCAAATATCAAATAATATTCACTCAGTTTTTCGTATCATCAAATTGGGATCGAACAATTTTTATACTTGAGATATTGGACATCTGTCATAATGATGGGAAAAAGCTCTAAACTGTTCGGCAAAGCCAAAAATAATACCATATTCGTACAAGTAATGAAACATATAATATATACAGGAAAGTATCTAAAGATTTTGACAAGACCTCTATACGTTTACTACCTATCACTTCATTTCCACCTGGCAACAGAGGGTAGTCAAACAGTATACAGTTTATTTATTTTTTTAAATCGCCGTAAAATTGCCTAGTTAACCCTAGTATAAGACATTCAAACTAATATTCAAGTGAACTGTATAAAAATTATCTTACCTAAACATATTATACTTATATAAATATTTTTTTTTAAGTTTTCACAAAGTCATATAGAATTTTTCATATCACACAATATAGTAATACATTTTTTCTCTTATTTTTTGCGAAAATAAAGGGATACTCATAGATTTCCTTTCTGCCTCTTTTGTCCATAGTCGTTAGCGTTGCGTGAAATTAAATCGAGAAATGTAAACATTGTTTAACGGGGAGGCGACAGTTTGATAAATTGGTAGGAACAGCTTTCTAGCGATTTTCAAGTACTGCGGCTTTGGCAGCACAATTAAAAGATTAAATCTTATTTGCATTCTCGACTTTTTATAATCGAAACAAAGAATAGTGTTGCAGACTGAAATAAAACTTTAATGATATTTAATTTTTTTTATATAAATACACCTAATAAATTATCACAACACCGTCAATGAGATTTTATTTTCTTGTAACAAGTTAAAAACATTATGTATATTTTAGCAGAGTAGGTACCGTTATCGTCTTAAATAACATCAAAATGGGGGTTGAACGGGGGCAACATATGTCTAGAATGATCTATGGTTTGGGCCAACATGTCTCTAGTGAAGTAACAAGATCGTAATTTGCCGCTGGCGTTGTCTTGCGCTAAAAGGTGCCTTTTTATTTAAAAATGTTACTACAAATAATTTGAGAGCTTTTTACCTAACAGCTTATAAAAACTAAACATTATATTTATAAAGAGTATAACTAAGGACATTTACGTAACCATCATATTAGTAATGAATCAGTTAGACACATTTATAAGATCTCGAAACATAGACAAAATGGCGGTTAAACAAGATTGTCAGGAGTGACAAACTACGGGTTGGTCCGAGCATGAGTAATACGATCTTCAAGCAAACTAACAAGACCGTATTAAATCACCGGCTTGGAGTTCACTTCGGTTCGTCAGGTGGACGGAATGGCGTCCTTACCTTAAAACAGAATATAAAATTTACCTGTGACTTGTACATATACTTTTATTTACATATAAAATGGGTTTGAGATAAAATTTTATACCACTAAAGTAAATTCAGATTTTCTTGTACATTTGATGCCGTATTTGTTTTTATCTATTTATATATTTTCACATGTTCAACCCTTTCGGTTAAAACAGACAAAAGAAAATGTAGGATAATATTCGCTTATACCTGGGGTTAAAATAAAATTTCTATTAAGTTCAACGGACCTAAATAAGCTGAAAGGGGGAGCATTTATGCAATCAGGAAAGCAATATACCCTATTTATTACGAATAACCACAAAGATGAACATTTGAACAACCCTTTGTTCTAATATAGTAAACGGAATAAATCGTCTAAATTGTGTTCCTAACAAACATCGCTATAGGATTAAGGGTTGACTAAAATTCTGTTGCATAAATAATGATATATATATATTATCATTTATTAATTGAATATGTTATATATATTAGAGGTTAAGAACAATTCTTACTTTGTCTATCTTTTTATAATAAATAGTTTCATTTTAAATTAAAATATAAGTTCTAATTCTCCAACCTTCTTTAGTGTGAATTATATAGTATGAATTTTGGTAAATCACTTAAAGTTAGGCAGTTTAAGTAAAAAACTCTAAGGGCAAGGCCTCAATTTATACTCATTAATTCGGTAGTCGTAAGCCACAGCCATCCATCATGTGTTTTTTTGACTTTTTTGTGACATTTTATACGACTTTATAAGTTCAATTTTGCTGTCTTAATTATGTAAGCCATATAGACCCAGATTTTTTATCAACAACACAAACTGTACGGGACCGCATCAGAAAGGATAAAACGCTACCAAATGAGTGAACACGTTTAGTATAATAAATTCAAATAAAGTTAATTAAGCCGCGGGACGACATTATCTCTTTTAAAATTTCGCCTCCAAAAAAACCGCTTTCCCACATCGACGAGGAGGGACCTCAACTACGTGGTTACGACTTGATGACAAATAAAATATGTAGTGCTTTTTCTTTCTATTTTAACTATTATTTTCTTCTCAATATTTACAGAGTTTAAAACTTGAAAATTTTTGAAGACCTTCTCAATGTGAAGCATAACGTATTAATGCAATTGGATTATGTCTGTAATATTTTTATTAATAATACTCCAATATATTTATATATAGTATTTAGGCAAATAACCAACAAATACGTAGTCAGTTTATTACGAGTTTGAATTTATATATTTTCTTATTTTTTCTGTATACAACGAATTACGGGGAAGACTCAGCAGTTAATGATAACTTTTTGCACCTGCTTCTAATGTTCTTGAGAAAATATGGCCGTAAAGATGTAACGAGGAAGAGAGATTAAAGAGGGGTTCTAATAATGTAGATAAGGTTTTTATGGTTTTAGATAATTTTTCTCCGGCAGTCCAAAGTAAAATTATAGGCAATCCTACTGTGCATAAATAAATACACATATAAATATATATAACAATTTCATGAAATATTCATAAGTGAACTAAGCGTAAATATATTTAAATAAACAAACAAAAGTTTTCGATATCATAGTACGCATATTTTTAAATAGTATTTACGACGGAGAATAGAAGCGAAGATAACGAAAAGCAAAAGAATAATCATTTACATAATTTTGTAACAATATCCAACATGACAAAAGATATTGATGAACAAACCGCAGGAACATATCAATTACCACATAAATAAATCTGACCTTACAATATTAATATATGCGGATGAGTAACTTAACACAGAACAAAACTAGAATGTTAATATTGTTAAAGATATATTAAAAGGAAACTAAATTATCTCAATCAATAACAATATTTTGAAAAGATTAAGTATATTAACAGTTTAAATTAAGGAATTTTTAAATTATTTCCACTTAAAAACAGTGTTAAGTGAATCAATTATTTTATTAAAACGTTATTATAATATGAATCATCTCGTTTTTATTATATGAACTGTTATAGTTAAGATTTACAGTTGACTTTCATGCTAGAATTTAAATTTAATGTAAATTTAAACAATAGTTTGAAACAATGGAACGTGTAACCTTATATACAGAAAATAAAATCCTTTTTAATTAACAGTGTCCCAGTTTTTAGCGTTGGAAGTTTAGCATTAACGAATAAAACGTACTCTCGTGGGAGAGGTAAACATTTTAATGGAACGAAAGATTTTGCGCGGATAACTTTAAAATGAAGATATTTGAAACAGGACCAATATAATTTCTATTTAATGTTTCTTTAAAGCAATTAAAATACACTTTAGTCGATACAAAGTTAGTTATATTTATGATAAAATAATAATTGACCCAAAAGTATACAATGATATAATTTATTCTGAGAAAACGTAAAAATGGAAAAACGCTTGTTATACGAAATCACGAACTTACTTGAAGGATACTTCTGTTTTATCTCGTAATGTATGCAACTCAGGTAGCTTCTACTGTTTTTATTGTTTGTACTACACTCTCATAAGCCAACTTCTCACAGTTTAAGTGCATTATATTACGGTAGTGTTTGTAAATTTGAGTATATTAATAACTTCTCCGCATCAAACATGTTTTATTTTCACTCATTTCTTTCATACAAAAATATTCCATATCTCGCTTACAGCCTATGAGTGATAATGAGTTGAAGCATGTTATTTCTAGACCATCAGTTGTTTTCATTATAAGATACGTTTCATCTAATCAAACGTAATCTAGTTAAAACTTTTCCAATAAGCCGCCCCTCAGATTCCAACACGAAAGCAATCGTAAAACGAAACCCAAATGTCATAAGTAAACTGAGTGGAGATGAAAGATTTTATATCTGCTTTATAGCGAAACGTGAGATAATTAATAAATTTACAGAAAAGTACACTTTCCATAGGGACATTATTGACATAAAAAGCGAAGAATGTAATGGAGACAACAGTATTTTTTTTATATAGTAAATTTACTTTTAAATAAATTACAAATTCAAATATCATGAATCCCTTGCGTCTACGCACCATTAAACTAATGGGATAAATCTTGCTATGATTTTTACCCCAAGCAGGAACAAGTAATCT
Organism: Danaus plexippus; assembly: GCF_018135715.1. Classification (NCBI taxonomy): domain Eukaryota; kingdom Metazoa; phylum Arthropoda; class Insecta; order Lepidoptera; family Nymphalidae; genus Danaus; species Danaus plexippus. The sequence goes on from NC_083541.1 coordinate 5,002,397, forward strand.
TTCAATCTTCTAATGACAAAATGCAATTATTATGGAGATGCTCTTCGATATTGAGATTGTCAGTCGCTAATGATACTATTTATAATAAAAGCAGATTCCCATTTATGAAATTAATTAATCCTATAATTACAGTGGATTAAAATATGTATCTTTTTCGTATTTTTAACACTACCATATTCTGTTATTTTATCTCATAATTGTAATTAAAGAACTTTGAAAATTAAGCAAAACAGAAGTGGAAGGGTCGAATGTCTGACAAGTTTAATTAAGTTTAAATTTCGTTAAACATAAGATAGGTATCATCATTCAAATTACTTCTGCCTTGCGAACAAAGGTAATGGAATGAAAATGCTCAAAAATGTAATCCGTTTTCCCCATAGAAGATAGATCATGAGATAAATGCCGCGATATTTCTCTGGAGAATTATAATATGAAATATGTTATTGGTATTTTTTAACATTTTCATTTTATTTCTTTCGAAAAGCTTCAATTAGTATTTTTTAATACAGCAAAAAGGGACCAGTTTTAATTATGTGGCCAATGCGATCTTTCGATATTTTTAACAAAAAGCATACCAGATTGTTCCGTTACGCTAGAACAATTTGTGTAAGTCGCTGCGAGGGAGAAAAAGATATTAACAGTATTGTTACTCCACACTATACAAGTCATCTTAAGCGATGCGAGTCTCATAAAAATTCCTCCACTTCTTTAATACATTCTTGAACATTCTTAATGAAACGGAATATTGTGATGCATTCGTCGAAAGAAAATTTAATGCCCTACAATATCCATATTAAAAAGATAATGTCAATGAACGTATGAAACAAAGCGATGTAAATTAATTTAGGCTATGTAAAAAGCTTTAATAAAGCAATTGAAACTTCCGCCGTTCATGTTGCAGTTGACGTGTAGTGCCCGCACGCGCTTTAAGTACATTTCTATTAACGGAATGATTGTCATTCGCAACAATATCAAACTGTTTTTTTGTATATGATCTAAGTATTTATATACGGGAATAGCGTAGCAATATCTAACTAAAACATAAACATAAACAAAGTAGACGCAAATATTATAGAACTTTTTCTCCGGAATTTAATTTGTCATTTTGAAATACTCCTTCACTCGAAAAATTCCTTCTTACTGGTGAGTAATAATAAAAGTACCGTGGGCAAAATTTTGATATAATATAAGAAGTAACGATATTTTTTTTATTATACTCTTATAAATATATTTAAAAGAGTTCGGTTCAAAGAAAAAAATATTTCCTCACTAATCACGACGGACTTGTTTACTCCAATGCGTTCCCAAAAAAATACACAATAAATATAAACTAACTTTATGAGAAAATCACGCATATACTTAGATATAAAAATAGAACTATCACCATATTTCGTTTAGTCTTACAAGCCCTAAGCAAGAAATCTTAACGAGATGTAATTCCAATTAAGACCAACGGTCCATTAAGAACTTTAGTGGCTTTTTTACTTAATTCAATATTTTATGTCCTGGATAGTATTAAATTCAATTGACATCGCAGGAGTGAAATATATGAAATAGAAAGAACATTTAATGGCGAATCATACAAGATTTAACGGTTCTGTTACGAATATTAGCATAAATTTGACGGCCGCAAGCAAAATGGAGCATTATTACCATCTGCGAGTTCTAGTAATAATACTTTCGTGAGAATAATTAGAGAAATGTGGCCCAGAATACTATTATTTGGCATCTAGCCAATATCCAGGCAATCGTCTTCTTAAATTACTTTAATTCATAGTAACCTAATTAAGAAATGAAATTTTGTAAGAAAAATCAGTAAAAAATATGGAGCTTTAATGAAGTGATATAGACGAATCACTGTAACGACTTAATATTTTTTTGGTAAAGCTGGACGAATGATGTGTCTATTAGGGGCAAATCTGGTATTAGTGAGATTAGTTTGGGACCGACAGGTAACGTGACTAATACAGCGGTCACCTGACTTGAATGATCACCCGATTAATGCTAGTCTGGTGAATGTTGATGGGGTATATTTATTCATCCATGCTTGAATACCAGATCTGCTATGACTGTCAGTGGAGTCGCTGGTGTAACGAATTTGATGGATTATTGTTATGTAAAATGAAATACGATAAAATGTTATGGGTCTTTCAAGTTACCTTTATAACACATTTCCTTTTTAAGGTAGCTGTTTTCAGGATGTTCTAAATTGAAATAACAGCCTAACAATTTTTTATTTTTAATAAATTCCCTTAATTTATCATCATTTTGAAGATATACAATACGGAATGCCCATCATTTGTTTTTGACAGGCGTTATCATTATTACATAGACTTATGTCTGATTTTTCCTCATTTTAAATTCTTGTTAGTCTATTTTAAACCATATCTCAATAGAATAAAGCTCTTTTACCTGAAATAAAAATAACATCAGCTTCATATAAAATTCGAATTTGGTTCAATTTCCGCTCGATGCCTTACAAATCGTGTCTAGTGGTTTTGGCAATTTGTACGGAAAACATATTGATATTTTACTTAAGAGCAAAATCAACTGACGCATTGCAAGAACCTTCTTGAGTGCTGTATGTCAGAAAATAAAATAATTTTATCCAGGTTTCGTTATTTTTTAAAGTCATTTTTTTTACCTTACATTTACGTGATATAACTTCTCTTCATTTATTACACCAGTATTCTGAGTTATAAATGTTTTAGAAATGACATATTCGTAAAAAACGTTTATGATCGACCTATTCTACTCTGTCGACATAAATTTACAGTTAGATACTATAAATAGACTGGAACGCTTAAATGTTTTGTTGTTTTCATGGATGAATGAGAAATAAGAAGAATTGCTTTTTAATGAGAAACTGATCTCGATTTAATGGATATATTCAGAGGATGAAAGGCCTTCCTCAATTTTTCTATTAGAATTTTATTTAATCATAATTGATTACACATATATTATACAATAATATTATATGAGATATATTGCAAATATTAGTTACGTCGAAGGAAAAAAATATTAGAGCAAAAATATTATTATGTAACTATACATCAAGCGTATCTACAGAATTTTGAGAGGTAAGTCATAAAGATCTTTTACCTCGATGTAACTTAACGGGATATTCGCGTAAAAAAGCAAATAGCTAGTCTGGTTGAGCAAACTGTTCTCAGAGTGTGCGAGAGTAAACAGAGGCTTCTCCAACCAGCTCTCGCATTCCAATGAGTCAAATTAAAAAGTATCTTAATACAGATATGAACGTAATAAAAATTGTTTTTTAAAAAGGTCGTATATGATGTTTTTTTAATTGCGTTGGGCGTAAAATTCTGTTGGATGTGTTTTTTATTTACTTTAACCGTTGTATTTTTTTGATCAAATTTTATTGTTAATTTCGAACTATGACTGAAAACAAAAACATAATATTTTGTTCATCCATTTTATCAGCCATCTGTTTATTATTAATCTCTTTTACGTTTTTCATAAGGTTAAGTAACCGACATTATGTATTTTTTTATAATGAAAATAGAAAGACAATTTTGTAATTCCTGAATAAAATTAATTTTTAAACAATGAGTTTTCTTCTTATTAGTTAAGAGGATTATTAAGAGTATTGTATTTTAATTTTTAAACAACCATACCGAAATGAAATAGCAAATATGGCGCCACATTTTGTAAGTAATTTGACAATTAGATTTAATTTTCATTAAATTTGAAATTTAACTAATATCATTATTATTAAGATAAGTTTAATGTTATAACGGATGATTAAACTATATTTTGGTGCAAGTTTTTATACAATGTAGAATAAAACTAAAAGAGAAACATGAAATTACTTTGAAGTGATTTTATTGTTATAAGAGTATTCTTTTCATTACATCGTACATAACAGGAATAACTTATAATTTTTTGCTCACAACATTTTTATACAAGCACGGATAATAAACGGGGGTAGCTATAAAAAAAACTATGCAAGTACTTCATTAAATTGCCCCTAGAGTTACCCTAGAGTTTTCTATAACGGGTGGGTATACAAAAGAAATTCGGAATCCAAAATTACAAAAGCTCTCGGAAGCCACTCAATACCGCGTTCTAATAAAAACCGGATACCGGATACGACGGATGAGATCGACACTAAACGGAGCCCTTCACGAAATATACCATAAAGCTCCGTTAACATATCAACTAACATTATATAAGAGATTGAGGTTTATCTGAATTGAATTGTTGACTTATTAATGAATTTGATTTCTATGCTCGGATTTATTCCTTTCAACATAATAGATCATATTATTCCTTAATGGTAAAGAATTTAAGTATAATTATCAAAGTACTCGACAATGATCAAGAATGATGGCAGTCACCTGGCACAATCAAAATATTTTTATCAATATATGTTTTTAATTATCATATACTTTTCGATTAATATTTTACATATAGATGTCAAAGTAATTGAGTCTATGCTAATCTCCACAATAGCTGAACCATGTCTACAAATAAGCAACCCCCAATCATAATAGAAAACAAATTGACATTTCTATAGAACCCGCCTAAGGCCCACTCATTTGCAATTCAAAGAACCACTTCAATATGATGCCAACGTATGGAAATAAGTGCGTTTTGAAGAGGATCTGATTTTCAAATAGATACGTCTTGGAGTCATGTATTTCAATAACGTAGGAATAAACTATTTATAACTGCATAATACACCACCAGATGCTTAGAAGTATCTTAATTTTAAATTCTTACGTGACGTGATTGAGAGAACAGTATTCTTGTGGTTATGAATTTCATACCACATACTTATTTACGGCCTATATTTTGGATACGACAACAAAATAATGATTTTCTTAAATGTATTTCAATGCTGAATATTAAATGAATCAAATATTTATCTTCAAAATAACATAAATTTAAAATCTATTTCATCTTAAAACATACCTCATATCGCATTTCGGAAATCGCAAAAATAGAAAATAATTTCATCATCGATCCTTATAGATAAAAAGTACAAATGACTTATCTAATGACTACCGACAATGGTCCGTTAGCAGGAATCACTTGACTCAGACACGGAGATAAAACCTGCCCGCTGAATACATTTCAGGATATATTTCTGTTCTTTGAATACGGACGTGGAATATTTTTGGATTTCCTATGCCATTGTCTGATGTAGAATTTCAAGACGAATAATCACAATCGCATTTATTGTCAGTTTAGTCCAGTGCCCATAATAATGGGTTCAGCTTCGAAGCATTCAAAACTTAGGAAGAAATTCATTTGTTTTATTTTATGAATTGTCTTTAAAACATATTTCTACCTAAAAACATTTTTAAATTCATTATGGCAGTGTAGACCTTCATCATTATGGTAGTGTAAACCTTGAGGCAAGAGTTTTCTCTAATACAGAGAGTCTACAGCGCATCTGTTATATGAAACTTTGGATATTATTCATGCTAGATTTTCTTTCACTCATCCATGATTTCCTAGCGTTGGTCAATGTTTTTACTCTTGAATTTTCTAAATGGAAGTCCTCGATGTTTTTCACTGTATGAAACCATTAAACATATCACACGTTTGTTTAATGCTCATTTCACCCGTAGGCATATATTCTTTGACTCGCAAAGTGCATTAGAATGAACACTGCGTGCCCTAATAAATGTATAATGCCCCGTGGCGTAAGAGCCCCCCAGAGTTTGTCAGCGCTTAAATTGTCGCTCCATATATGTTTACCTGAACTCTGCATTATATTAGCTGAAACCCATTGGGGTACGTTAATACCCTTTTGTAAGAGTAATAAAATCTTTTACTTCATTATAAGCGATAATATTTTTACTAATACCATTTGACCATATCTGCTCCCTGTAGAAAAGGAAAACTATCGAAACATAAACAAAAAAACAAGTAAGTTTTATAAAATCATGAATGAATAACGATAAAACATTAACAATAATCATGCATTACAATAAAATCTTTAAGAAAGAAATATGAATCACACGACATGACTTTTAAAAGTACAAAAACTAAAATAAACTGTCATCTCATATAAATCTTAAAGCGGAATACATTTGAACTGTCAACAACTCGTATTATACTCATATGGTCTTCATTAATAAAAGCCATCTTTCTTTCAATAGTAAATGTGAAAGTGTAACACTGCATTGTGACGTCAATCCTTTGTAAGTTTCCTGTGACAAATGACCCCTTTTAAGAGTGGGATCATGTTCTTAATAAATTAAAACTGACATACAAACTGTAATATTTTACAGTTTTGATCAAGAGATGGTTTTTATTTCCACATTACCGCATCAAGATAGTATGTAATAAGTTATATTTATTTTTTTAAATGATTTAACACAAAGCTATATGAGAATAAAACATTTATGTCACGTTACGTAAGTCAGCACATGTACAATGGGGTCGCCATGTGCTGAGAAAAATCTATTGCCGAAATCGTTCCCAGTTCATTTTACAATCCAAACAATAATGGCCATAAACCGACTTGTTTTACTGTCTTAACAAAGGCAAATATATATAGCAACGTTACAATGAGATTTAAGATCTTTTTGAGTCATGATTCTGTGTTTATATAGATTTCATGTAGAAGAGCACTAGTTATTTGGACTTTAAATAATTAATAATATTACGGGCACTTAGAAATATTATCAATTCTGAAAAAAAAATTATAACGTCATAAATCCATTTTTTTTAAACGATTCGTTTATTCTTACACGTGCGGGGCTTGAGTGCTTTACAATCTTTGAGAACAAAGCTGTACACAAACTAAATTTTGAAAATAGAACATCTTTATTGTTTTATAGAAAAAAAAAATGTCCATTTTTAAATTTAACAACAACAATAGATCCTTTGACATTCCCAGTACGTTTACGTTTATGATGAACGCAGTTGGGGGATTAGGGGGTAATTTGATTTTTACTAACCGTCACAAACTAGTCCTTTGTTTAGTTTGGTAATTCCGAATTGATTGACGTTTGTAATAATAAGTCCAATGGAGCCTATCACCCTTTAGACTATTATTTACAATTCATTGTTCTACAAACTAATATTTTAAACTACAAATTTCGTCTCCGCCGCACGCTCATTATGGAATTAAATAAGCGAGCTTGATAAAGTTGTAATTAAAATATTTTATTGCTTAATATCGTCGGACAAATGTAAGTCATTAAAAGAGCCGACGGTTTCCTGTTTACTCTTAAATAAAATATTCATGGCTCATATCGGGGTGTAGAGTATTATGAGTTTGAGATGACGTAAATTAACATATTTGTTAAGAATTTAATACAGTAATTATGCGAAATTTACTAACTGTTTAATTGTTATAAGTGTGTTTCATAAGAAATTTAACTTTTATTTGAAACGCCATATCAATATAAATAGTCAGATAAACGCAAGAATAGAAAGTAAATCGAATAAATATTTTTGTCCGAGACAAAAACTACAATTTGTAGTATTGCTCTTACAATATTACCAAAGCTGTGAAATTTAAAAAAATCTTAAAAATTATCACAAAGACCATTAGTTGGAATTTATAAAGCTCACACGTAGATTTTCCTTCTTCAAATCTGTAACGTACCTGAAAAAGATACAAAAAAATTAATTAAAAATGTTGCTTTTAAATGTTTTATTATGATAAAATCAAAAATTCACTCAAATACAAAACCTGTTCGGAATAGGATGGATTGTCAGTTCCAATTACCCTCCAATAGTTATCCAGAGATAACGATTTGCAGAGTTTTATTGAGATTAACTACCATTGATAAGAACGCCCCTACACTGCCCTTTCCAATTACTTACACAGATAGAGGATGCTGCCTTATCTAAATTTCATCTAAATAAGTCCAACCCATACAAGATAAAGTCAGCGACGCTCAGTAACAATGAAATTCCACTTTATATCGATATAAGTCAATGAGAATAAAGCATTGTAGATTTCATCTATTGCAATTGCATCTTGAATGACAAAGCGAAGTTTCATTTCTTTGTAATAACATCGAAAGTATCTACTATCGCGTCCAGTCAATCGAGTAGAAAAAATATTTATAAATTATGGCGCAATATCACGTTCTTCTGGCAATTTTTGTTAGAACTGGTCGATCTTAGCTCCGCTTGTTCAGCTCCTAATTTATTGATGGCATCATCATGTTTATATAATGACAAATTTTATCTATAGCTTGTTATGTTGCCATTGTCATAAAGCTGTGAAATGTCCTAAAGATTCGTTTAGAATTCATTTCCAAAAAAGAAACCTATCAATCATACATCCATATATATATGGAACGTATATATATACGTATCCATATATATACGTAGTCATATATTCTCATATATGTGATATTATTAGTGACACTGATACTACTGATACTTTAATTAAATTCTTTTCGTTTTCATTTCACCCTAATTCAAAGATCAAGAGGTATCTATCGGGGTAGAAACAAAACATGGTGTTCATTTAGATTTCGTTTGATCTGCACGTAAGTTTGAGACGTAACAGGTATGGCGTTAGCGGATTTCAATTTAACGCTTGATTAACTTTTGGGATGATTTAGATAAGGATACAGGGAGACGCGATGTTGACCATGATAAATGAATTTAGGGGCTCCCCTTCCCATCGTCTGTTAGATTCTTTAATGTAAATTTTTAGCACCTTAAGTAAATATTCTTAGATCCGAAATTAAATGTAAAATATTTTTAACGGTATAATATTCTTCAATGAAAAATATATAAAATATAATTAATTATTTAAATTAATATTTACAGTTTTTCAATTAAAATACTTTCCCTAAAAAGTAAATAAAATTTTTTAAAATTCAAGTTTTTTTTTTGTTAGCTCACATAATTACTATATTTTTAACATTAAATTTGATAAGGAAATTATAATGATTATGTTTATTTAAAAAATATCACGTGTACTTTTTTGTCTTCTATTGAAATCAAATTTTGTGTCGTCCGTGTGAGTTAATAGGACGGAAATAAACAACAAAAATAACCGAGCAATTGTAAGTCATGATATTGTTATTTTATACACGGGATATTAGTATACAACTTTTATATTACATTAACGACATTTCTATGTTATTATCAGCGAGTATTTTTACTTTAACGTCATCAAAGAAAAAACGTCTCCCTTAAAAGCAGGAAACATCTTTGATGTCACGGAAACTCTAAGTAAATCGGAACACAACGGATATAGATTAATTTGTTAACTTTCACGAGATAAATACGTTTAGATTGTTTCGTTGAATCAATACCGCCTTCACCTTTATTTGTCGTTGAAATGGACATCGCTTAGATTCGTAATCCAAATTAGGAAGTAGATTAAAGTGAAAGTTATTATATTATAACCTTCATAGTATTTTTAGAGCTTTCTACGTCATGCATCAAACAATAATAAAACCAGACTCACACGGCTCCGTCACATAAATTCTGATGTAGTATCACTACATTCGAGGCTTACTGTTTTCCTGCTGGCGGAAAATATAATAAGCGGGTTATAACATTTGCATATAGATCACCGTGTCCTGTCATATTTCGACCCCCCGTTTCACAAAATTCACTAGACTGCCTACGTGTGAATAACGTGAGCCGAACAAAATTTACTTTAATATCACAAAATTTAATTCATCCTCATTTACATGATGCTTGTAAAATAACACCGCCGTGTCTCCATTAAAGTTTGCTAATAAAGTTCCCGTTTATTATTAATTGATATAACTATGTTAGTGGTAGGTAATTATTATTTCTATTATTAATTTTATTAATGATTATTTCGTCAGATACGTTTAGTATGTTATATTAGTTTATTTTTCTATTATTTATTTATTAATTAAATTATTGTAAAATTATATATGTCTGTAATGTAAGCCGATATTTGTTTTTTAATTATTTTAATTTTATTCATGTACACTTGGTTTCCAATAACCTTTTGGGGAAGTAAAAAACTGCATTCAAATGGACAGGAACAAAAACACAAATACATTTGTAATATATTTTCTGTAACAGTATTGTTGAAAGTCGACTTTCTCGAAGAAAAATCAGACAATGCAAACACACGCTTCGGCTCAACATTTCCCTATTGGTACAGTATCTATTCATCTGGATTCATCAAAATTCAGCCAGTGTCATAGGAGGGTGCCAAGGGGAATCACCGGATGACTTGTTATGGAAAGGCGTTACGCATTCATTGAGTGCGATGCCACCCACGAAGTATCTGCATAGTATAATAATTTATCACAATCTTTTCTCTTTATTTTACATAGTTTTTTTAAAGGGGAACAGAACAAATTGGAACTAGAAACGCAGCCAAATATGTATCCACAAAGGAACAGCGAAAATGAGGTTAGAACACATGGCCCTGATAGCGTTTCTTTGTTTGGCTTCCAAGTTTCTTTGTCCTGTTGGGTGTTTATAATAAAATAGGTTAACAGAAACTTAATGCATTACATATCTAGTGCTATATTTATACATACATACATGTGCTATATTTTAACCATAAGATTTGTGTATCCATTAGTAGAAGCTGCTGAGTTGTTCCTTTGTTGGAACACTAACAGTTGTAAGTCTCGCATTTGGGTTCAAAAGCACGTATGTTCTCGGATAGAACGCTGATAGATGCATATTGCATGATTTGATTGAGTACTAACAAATCTACTAGCTTATAGAACTACTGAACTTGATGAAACGCATCAGTTTGTATATAATGTGCAATGGATTGTGAACATGCAATATGTAGCTGTGATTATCTATAATCAAGCGTTTTATACATATAAGTGAGACGACTTTCTAATCTCTATAATACAAAATAATCAAAATTCATTATATTCTTTTGTTTATCCAAAACTTTCGAGCATACTCATAAAGGCGTAATTGCATTTTTTTTAAGTTCAACTATTGTATATTTAGGAAAATAAATAGATTTAAATATGTCATTCCTAATAAAAACTGGATTTATATTTTCAAACAGAACCCACCACAGTATATAAATTATAGAGGGTTAGTTCCTGAATAGGAAATCCGAAGTCAGGTCAGTCAAAATAGATAAATCAACTGTGAATCTAAGTTAGATCGCCTGCACATAGTTTTGATTGCAATAATTATTTGCAATTCCAGCATCTTATGGAATGTCCCGCAGATGCAGTTTCTCGGTCACTAAGTTATTTCCAGAAAATTCTGCCGTCAGTGAGTATGGTCAAACTCAATTAAACTTTGAATACGTAGAACTAACTAGCACTATCGGTTAAACTTATGATAGGCGCAATCTATTAAGGACCGAAAAGTATTAGAATATAAAACTATAAATATATAAGAGGATAAAAAGGATTTATGTACTGAAAATATTATTTTAATATTTTATAATTAAAAATATTTCTTCTACTATAATAGTAATAATAGAGAATCTATTATGTTACTTCCAATATAGTCATAAAAATTCGACTTTGCTGATCGTAATATAAAATATTGATATCAACATCTTTGAAATAAGATTCATAATTAAGTTTAAAAAAAATATATTTTTAGTTTTTTTCTTCTATTTTTCTATTTTTTTTTTAAATAACTGTTATTTTCTATTGAGATGGCCTATGAATAGTAAGGAAGGGTTTTCGAAGGATAGCCAAAGTGTATTTTGATAACAATAGAAACCGTCTGAAGGCTACCAAATCTTATGCTTAAGGGATCGTAAAGGCAAGATATAAATAGCTAAGAAACTTCACTAACAAAGACCAACTTAGAAGCTTAATCTTCAGTAAAATTTATCAAGATGAGAGACTCCTAAGTTTAGTAAAACAACATTTAACAAATTCAATAACATTTTATCACAACTTAATTCTATTATTGATAAAAAAACACCTTATAATGCCAAGAAAATATGTCACTTGGTAAGGGCACGATAGTTTATTTGACAAAGCGGCTGAGACTCTATTGTTCGAATCACTTTAATTTATCATTTTATGTCACTTCTCTAAATTAGAAAGTTTATAACGACAACTAAATGATTTTTAGTTTAGGTAATGCTTTTACGTAATACAAAAATACAAAATGAATTCAATATTTAATCAACCCTATTACGTAATTGTTCATCTCGTATGGAACCAAACCACCGGTAAGATTGATTACCTTTTATACCAGGTATTGCACAAATTGGCTGCAGCTCAATTTATTGCTTACCATAATTTATACTTTTGTTACCTAAAATGTTACCGAAAGTGGTAAACCAACTTCATTTCATTTACGTAAGTGCAAATAAATCTATCCATAGTAAATTTACTATTTTGTACTCTTTTTAACCTTGCATCGAAAAGCAACTATATAAAAAATTTGCATAAAATCTATCTGTGACCACGACCTTCCAATTATCTAGAGGATTCTACGTCTAGACATTGTATAATTTAATATGTTATTCCTATTCTTACTTGCCCGTAATATTTTTATATTTATATTTGAGATTTTTACCAAACAATTGAAACTCGAGTCGATGTTCTGACCACTACAGCTACATTGGATTCAACATTTCATTTCAATCGGTATTTAAATTGACAAAGTCAAAGTAACAATTGGAACTGACAACTATTTAACTATTCATTATAGGTATCAAAATTTAAACAAAGTTTTATTCTCATATTTCAATATTTATTTACTTTAAACTAGTCAGGTTCACGACCCTTTTATATGAAACCTACAAGTTGAAAACTCGATAAAAATCTCTACCTGATATATATTGAAAATATGTTGAAGGAATCCATATAACCGTAGCCTGTACCTTTGTGAAATCAAGCTTTCCTAGGGATTCCTTCGAGCGGGATTGGTTTATACGGTATTTGTTAGAAATGTAACTCTGTAGAGCTAATACGTGATAAATTTAAATAAATTACGAGGCAAACCAGACTATCGAGCAATAATTATTACTACGAATCTCGTTTGAATTTAAGTGATTTGTAAAAAAACGAAATGTGAGTTTCATTATATCCAATAATATTGACAAAATTTCTTATTTACATATGACATGAATGTAGTACTGGAATAACACGGCATAGAATAGACTTCTTCTCTGAAGTGACATTCCCGATAATGTCTAGTCCTTATTATAACGTGAGAAAGATTCGAAATAAATTTTCAATAGAAAATATGAAGACAGCTGTTAAGATTGTTACATAATGTAATCGTGAAGAATAATACATACGTGCAAATCGGAAATTATAGTTTGTTTGGCATACGCGGAAAGTTCAGAATTATACGAAATGCTCATTCCTCGATTAAGCCTATTGTACTAAACTTTTAAACCACTTCAAACATCGCGTTATATTATTTTTCAATTTATATTGCACATAAATGCATGTAATTTTTTTTTGTACAATATTTATATATATGCATGTTTTCCATTCTACAAGATACTTGCAAAGCTTATAAATGCTGAGCACTCCACATAGCAGTAAAGACACGGTGCAAGTGCTTGCACATAAAAACTTCAAGCGAAACTAAAATTGCTGCCAAGAAAAAGAAACATTTTTGTTCCCTGCAGCCAAAACAACTTTGTTTGGGCATTTGTTTCCATAACAAACAAAGGAACGGGTGTGAAATAGGAGCGGGTCAGAGTCGTGCCTAATCGGACTGCATTGAAAAAAAGGGTCCAATAATCGTGCCAAATAACGGCGACTCAGGATTAAGAGCTCATTGTGATTATTTCGCAAGACCTGTTGATTTATATGACTCATTTGTTCTTTGATATTTCTTAGCATTTTCCTGTACGAGGCTATGAAATATGAAACTCCCTATTGTTAGAGCAATAAAACGACGCAGAGCAGAATTCAAGATGGTAAATCTAACATTTATATTTTACGACAAAATTCTTGCTTATTACAAAAACCATTATATGAAGAGTATTTTCTCAAAAAGATAACTAAAAGTGTGAGAGTATAAAAAAATATTACATTAGAATTCTTATAGTAGAACTTTTAAAATTATGAAAATAATGAACCGATAGCGCTTCTATCTCTCCTGAAGATTTATAGCGAGAACGTCCTCAACAAATAAGCAATTTTCATATAGAAAATCCAAAAAAACATGTAAAAAAAATTACTTCTGCAGTCTTGACAATTTTAACAACAATGTTATAGCTGATTTCTGTATATATAACAGAGTCTTAAACACATGGTTACAGGTCAATTAAACGGCGTCAGTCTCAATTCTAGTTGAAATTACTTGTAAACTAAACACCAAGTGTTTGACTTGTTCCATTTGATTCCTAATAGTTCTACTTTGGTTTGAAATATAAGGACGTAGCCTACATATCATGTGTAAATTTAGCAAAATATTTATAAGGCTAATGATGCTAAAGAAATATTATAATATTTCATGCCATGTTTATATATATATATATAATATTTTTATTGTAAATTTAATTCAAATGTGGTATCTTGTAACAAGAATTTTTAACTTTATTTAAGAGATTTTTCATCAATTAAATATCATTTATGAGTCGCTCAGCGGTATACCCTGTATATAAAATATTACTGAAAACCGAGAGGTCTCGCTTGTGTAGAGGTAAAAAAATCTAGGCACAACCTTTATACTTTTAAAATTAGCAGCGAAGTGTTATCGATTCCATTCTAAGAACTATTCAACATAAATATCTTAGAGTAATGAACTTTGGCAGGAAATATTTGATTCCAAAATTAGTATCGTTTCCCATTTATAAATACGAAAACACAGACAGTTGTACGCACGTTTAATACATTTATGGTTCGCTAAATAAATCATTGCACTTAGGTTCTGAGTAACAAATACAAATAAAGTAACAGCCACATACATTTCAATAATAATGTGAATTCAAAATATGTAATTTACGTATGGTTGCAATTAATGTTTAGATTAATTTATGGTTTCTCACTTAAATGTTGTAACATAATTAAATTTTAGTTAACAAACTAATATCTAACATATTTACAGTGTATTGCTCACACAACTAATCCAACTGGCATAAATCGCGTTTGATTTACGCATTGTCGCATCGAGCCATGTGACGCTTATGCTTAGCTCCAGATAACATTGACATATTATATAATCGGAGTAATTATTTTTCATATCCGCTCGAATAGCTTGATCTCTAAATAATAACATTATAAATAGTTTATTAAGACTAGTACAATGAAACTATCGTAATCATAACAATAAATCTTTTATAGTCACTAACAAATTTTAGTATTTTTTAGACGTTTGGAATAACGAATTTTGTTTTAAATTTAGATGGGTAATTTTATATGGTTTTCTGATGGTCAACCATCAAACAATTCATTCGCGCATGTTCAACAACATGTGTTTCCAAGTAGCATGAGTTTTGCAACATGTTTTTACGCACTGTTTAATCGCAAAAACCGTTACCTGACAGCCCGCCATGTGTTAGTACAGATAACTAAAAAAAAGTACAAGAAACTTCAAAAAAGTTGCGTATATTTTCTGTGGTCTACTGTTCATACTTACTTACTATTGTTCTTGTTTACTGTTACTGTTGATTGATTTCCATTAGAAATAAAATATTCTTCATGATCGGTCTGTTTTAGTGATTTTTTTTTTATTTAATTCAAATTTATGACAAATTGGTATAACAATTTATCATTTATATATTTGTAAAGTAGGCCTAAAACTAAGGATCGACTATTTGCGGGTGGCCCCGTGTACAGTGTACACTTGCTTCACAAAAACTTGTTTCTAGATTGTAACGACACAACATTTCAATAGCTATCCCCTGTCCTTGTATCCGTCTATAAAATTTTATGCAAATATAAAATAATCAAAAATTCATAATTACATTTTGAAATTAATGCTCATGTTGGAATTAATTTATTATGAACAATTATTATCTAAATTGTCTTCTATAACAATAAAGAAACTATTAAGAAAGAAAAACCAGTTGTCAAAAATTTATATGAAAATTGTCTATTAAATATTCCTTTGCAGCTAATATAACCATTCCCTTAATTACAAGTTTGAAGAGACCAAGTGACACTATTTCACGTCGTCAACTCTATATACAGGACGCGTTAAACATTCAAGCAAAATGCAGAAAACAGTATAGTCAGGTATTTTGTAAATGACGACAATTTTTTATTCATGTTACTACGCTGTAATTGTACCACTTAAGTGTACTTTTCGTGTCAAAGTGTTTCATTTTTTTTTTATGTCTCATTAAAAACTGGTTTTGTCCTTTTTCATTTTTATATATTTTTACTCACGCGTAATAATAGGCTGGACGTGAACGAAATTTATAATATATTTATTAAAAATTTTCAATAACTTATAATCGTATTATAGTGTACAAGTTTTTGAAGATAAATTCGTCTGTGTGATTATGAAATAGAAATATTAAGTCTGGTATTATGTTACGAAGATATAAAATAAAATCTGTATAAAATTTTATACTTAACCGTAAAGGTTGTTACCAAATGAAATAGTTATATAAATTCGCTTTCCCTTAGAAAAGCAAAATAACGCTGTGAATTGGAAGCAAACTACTCGTAGAACCTGAATTGTAGTATCGATAAATTTCCGACACTATCAACACTCGGCCGCAACCAAACTTTTGTTATTTCCCCGGTTTGCCAAAATACTTTTGATTAAAGTTGAGATCACTGCAGTATGGCTTATATAAGATGCAGGCAATCAATAATAAATTAGAAGTGTTAAATAGAAGTTTAAATTTATTAATCTTAAGAAATTATTATTTTCAATATACATATATAAAACTTTGAGTACATTATTTATCCTGTAGGTATATAGTTCATTACGTATATCTGGATATTTTATTACGGCTATTAATTTTAAGTTTAATATATTTAAATTATCTTCTGGAACTTTAGTTGTTATGGAAAAGTATTTAAATACCTTAATTAAAAAAATCAAAACAAAATAGTTTACAAGGCCTTGAATTAAATTAATTTTAATACTTATAAGAACTTGATGGAGATAATAGTTTTAGAATCGTTTAGACCTAAATATAAAGCATGATTACTCCAGTTCAGGGTTATTAAAACTGAGTTCCAAAAACTTCAGAGCCGATGCACACCAATCAATCCAAATAGTATGTTGCCGTGGCATAAAATGTTTTATATATAAAATGCGCACAATATGAATTAATCATTATTTTAATGATTTCTTTTCTTATTTTTTTTTTAATCAACTCGTAAATACAATTTACATTTCCGAGAATATTGTTTTTTTCAACATAAATGTATGTTTTATTTTGTTCGCGATTGGATTGGCAATTGGATGGCGATTGGATTAAATTTTATTGACGATTTCTTAATAAATGAAGCAATGTTTCATCAAATAAGTATGAATTGAATTTTTTAACAGGCTCTGCAGTTGAATCGTAACTTCCGATAACCATTCATGTTTTACTTAGTTTCATCAATAACAAATTTATTGATCAAATAAACCCACTTTGGATGTCTTGATGTAATAAAAATACACTTACTGCTATAAAATGCAAGCATTTGTATGAATTTTAATGATTAAATTAAAAAAATAAATATTTAAATTGTTCCAATAAAAAGATATAACTGGATTAGGTGTTCCAAATTTTCATATATTTTCTTATAAATATTTATCATAATTTATTTGATTATATACACATACATATAATATATAACAGGAAAAAGGGTATTTAACTACATAAAGGAAAAGGCTTTATAATTTTACGATCTCCTTTGTTACAAATTAAAGGGTATGTGCCATGAGTGAGTGAAAAACGTAACATAATATTCTTAACAATCATACTAACCTTAATTGACATGTAAAATATTTAAATTACCATAGAAGATTGCAAGATATGACAGCATACGAATTAAGAAAGCATCAAAAATTCAAAATTTTCTTTTATTTCTAACCATATACATCATCTTATAATATAATTAAATAAATCACATTAAATTTTTCATGTAGTAAGACTAAGCAATATTTCGATAATTCAAAAATCAATAAAATTATAATGAAAAATCCACAAATACTCTTTATAAACTCATTTGTGGGAGTTGCACATTAATAAATAAGCACTTGGAAAATATCGATGATAAATTAAACGCAACAATTTACGTTGAAAGCCTCTGTATGAAATGTTCAATTTGCAAACATATCTGAAAGATTACAATGAATATTGGATATTGGATAAATGCTATTTTTGTCTGAAAATACATTCAGGTTTTATAAGTCGTAAATAGTGATTCATTATTTTCATCTTGGAAAGCAATACACAGCATGACGTCTTTGGTTAAATCTGAATATTTATGTCGGAAGGCTCTTGGATGACTAATGGTAAAATAGCCCTGTATCTTTCTTTTCTTATTTTTATCTTATTGCCAGACACTTGTAAGACAGGAGTCGAACTTCGTTTAAGTTTTTTATTTAAGACTACCTTCCTAAGTGTTCTAAAATATAAGGCATCTGGAAATAATCTTAAAAGCACGTACTTGACGATAACATTCATAAAGTTTTTAAAAATAAATTAAAATTCAGAAGCCTAATTCCAAATGTGAAAGTATTGAAATTTTTACAGAAACTATTTAATATTAAAGAAGAGCTAATTTTAAAAAAATCGGGTTTTTTAACAGTTTATAATTAGGCATAGCTTCTGAATTTGATAAATTGATGTTAAATTAGTTGTCAGAATTACATGAAAATACATTCTCCATTAAATTTTAGTTATAAATATAACTTAAACAAGCCTCCAGCTATTTTGATTGGAACTTCAACTTAGCTCTATTAAGGTCAATTATATTTGACATTTCCTAAGGTTTACAATTTATTACAAGGTACCTAAAATAGAATTGTATTACATGATAAAGTCTAAATGGTCTGTCATGTGACCAAAACACTTCAATTCTATAAACTTGATTTCACCTTTGTGGTTAATGCTAAAATTTTCAAAAATTATAAAACCATTAAAGGGCTCAATATAAAATTTTAGTAGTTTTTCATTACAAGAATAGTATAACGTCAATTATTCGTGAAGGTACGAGGATAATTTATTTCGAAAGAACTTAAACTCCAAGCTTCGCTGTTTTCCAGGCAAGTATATATTTAATAAAGACGATTTTGCAAATAGCCAACGAAATTTTTTTATTATTTTTTAAGCTAACCCTGAATATTATGGATAAAAGACTCTTACTTTATTAATGGTTTGTTTTCCTAAAAAATAAATTGTTATTCATTGATAAGGAGTGAATGAATTAATTTCATCCCCATTAATAAACGTTGGAAAAGATACAATTAGATCCATTGCATCAGGGGGTTTTCGGAGTCGTCTCGTAACATCGTCGAGAGACAGGTAATGATTTATAAAGCGCGAGGCTCATACAAAGTAACATTAGACCACATCAAAATAAGAAAGGGGCTGTATCAAAGGCGGTAAGGCATCCCAAGGGGAAGAACCTTTATTTATGGTGCGCCTTTGTTACTTCACAGGAGAAATATAAATAGTTCGCGCTGAAATATCGAATGCTTTTTGAGGGTGAGATATTGTAGAAAATTAATGATGTGGTCAGTACTTGGATTGGATTAGGGTGTATGGGATGCTAAAAGGCTTGGGCGGGTTTATTTGGCTTTGTAAAACACTAACACAAATTGGGATCAAGTTGAGAGGTTTACTGATCTGAAGTAATGTTTTGTCTGCCAACACTCCTCCCTTTTATTGCAGTTGTTTGTGCACATTTTATCTAATTGTTATTTTGTGTACTTGGACTTTTATAACAGAATTTTATTCTGTTATGTGGAAATTGTATACAAAAATGTATACAATAGAATACCAATTGTGTACCGGATATATATTCAATGTTTATTGAATATAAGTCATTTAATTTATTGCAATATTAACATAAATGAAATCCCGAATTTTTAAAACTTCACCATCAGCACTTGAAACAATTCAACTAGAAAACAATTTTAATGCACAATAAAAGTTTTACTGCTATACGGTGGCAACAACTGCGGAACAGTCATAAATATCACCCAAATATGATACGTTTGGACTATAAAAGGAAACTACAAGTCCGTGATATAAAATAAAGCTTTTTAATATAAACTCATACTGAATACAATTTCGATATTTTGGATGTTTTCATGTCCTCCTATAAAATATGTAACATAATTCATTTATATCTACCACAACAAAAACGATGATATAAAATACTGAATTTAATATCCATATTTTGTAAGTGTTAATGTGTTGTATTAAATCAGACTATCATTGGGTTACACACGATTAAATAAAACCAATACAACAAACGTTTGCCGTTGTTCTTTTATTATGTGAATATAGTTTGTTATTAATCGATGAAATAGCGGGTCATTCACCCTCATCTAGAACAAGACAATAAAGCTTTAAATGTTTCGTGTCCATAATTCATGATGGGTCGCCTTCCATCAGACGCTCTTGTGATAAAAATTCCTTACATGTCAACCGTTAAACGGAATAAACTTGAGACTCATGTATGTTATATTAAAAATATAAAGATTTTTAAAATTCAATACCAATTTACAAAGACATTCTTTGCCTCTATGTAGTAATAATAATCATACGAATTTATTAATAAATATTATGGAATGAACAAAGTTTAAAAAAATATTATACTACTAAAAAAAGAAATATCTCTTCGAAATCTTTTAACGAAATATCATCGTAACAGAGCATTTCGCCAATATTACCCAAATCGAATTACACGTAAATTAACCATAACATTTGCGAAACCGAAACGAAATTACCTAAAGTAAGTTACAAACAACAATTAGTGATATATTTTAAATGGTCCTTTTAAAAATTACTTTACAAAAATATCGTTGAGAAGGAAATTTTTTAAAAGCTTTTAAGGTACGAAAATACTTGAAGAGACTTATAAATTAGAAAGTGCTCATACATATATATCTTTTAATTTTTCTTAGTTTTAATTAAAATCTTATCCTCCCATTTCCTTGAGGAACTGAATTTAATAATATCATTGTATAAAATGAATCCGCAAAGGAGTAGTAGTAATAATTTAGAATGAATTTATAGTAGATGTTTCAAACATTTAAGAAATTACCGTGAACTACATTAGGGTGAACTCTTGGGATTACTTCCCAACAAATCTCCTATACGGCTCATTAAATACAAGATTAATTTACCATTAACCCGCTGAGTAATCTTAGTGCTCAAAGAATATCAAAACGATGTAAAATTTTATAAATCTTTTTTTTTAAATATAGAAGTGTATTATTTATACCAAGAAATGGATTTATTACCCTTTCTATATTGCAAATTGTATTTAATTATATATCTGTGTGTACTTACAGAATAATTTAACCGGGCTTACCTGAAAAATTTAATATTGAGATTAAATATCATACCATAATAAGGCCCAAACAAAAAGTTATGAATTAAAGTAATCGTATGTAAAATAAAGAGTTGTGCATATGTTGGAGTGCATTAATTTATGAAGACAAATGTGTCGGAGCGTGTACGTCAATTAAGAGATATAGGGGACAATGTCTTTCAAATTAATGCTGCTTTACGATGTACTTCTAACATTCATAGCTTTAAAAACTCAGACATTAATAGGATTAATTTATGACCGCAGTGGGTGGTTTAGACAATTGATAGCCGGCATAAAATAGAGTAGTTGAATTAAACAAATATATTTTTTCATATTTGCAGTATATAAATAATGATAATTATGATTGATGGTACTTTTGAATTAAATTGATGGATTATAGGACGTGGAAACTTTTAAATTTTCGATCTGTTCACAAAAACAATATTTCAAGAAAATTATTGATTTTTATGTACAAAATATGATTCAGCTGTATTAAGAGTATAGTTTAAAAGTAAAGAACCAACTTTTAGTTTTTTTTATTTATTTATTTGACAATTAAATAATAAGCGCAACAAACCAAAAAATAATTCCTCAAGAAATTAATAAATAAAATAACAAAAAAGGCTTGATAGCTTCAGACCAAGTTTAACCCTTAACTGGCACAAGTAGCAAAGCCGATTAACCTTAGCTATAAACGTTTCCTTAACTATTAAGGTTTCCTCACCACTAGGAACATAGCGTAAGGAGTTTTAGAACGACATATAAATAAGTATAATATATATATGTAACCTATATTGGCGGCAATCAAACGATTTAAATTTACTGGTAAAGCGAAATCAATTCCATAACGTAAATTCCTAGACAACCTTGACTAGTATGCTAGTATGGTATCGTCATACACCAATTGTTTTCAATTTTTGACGGGATCAAATTGGCATTGACTTCATTGGATTCAATTGTTTTAATATTGTCCAATAATATGTTTGTATTTAATGATATTCGAGTAGCCGAGAATAAAAAAATAGTACAATAAAACACCGTTCATAACCTATACACTTCCAGTGCGGAATAAGTCCTATGAGAAAACCATATTATAAAAGCCGGAATGCATAAAACTCCTAGGATAAAATAACGGACACGAAAAAAATATGGACCGGCTGTGTGAAATTGTATGAAGAGTTATTAATGCTACATGAATTATGCAATATTGGTTTTAAGATGTACAATGTTCTTTATATATCTGAATCAAAATTCTTTAAGCAAAAATAATACTAAGAAATCATCACTTATCAATATATCTCTTGGCCACTTTCTTTTAAAAATAAATCAAACACAATTATTGGGTACAATTTTCATCAACTTTTATTAAATTTTATAGTTCATTAAATTTTGGAAGAGCAACCTACAACTCGGCGATCAAAATTTCTAAAGAATATTTATCAAAAGGTTAACATTTTTCACCAAATAGCTGCATCGGTTTCGATGCACAAAAAATCAAAGCACTTGACTGGCTGCATGGCCCCACATAGCCAGGGGAGACTTGGGACCATAAAGCGAGCCACTTTGGCGTCAAGCCAACCAGAGACTACTTATTTAACCTCATTGAAAGGATACGTTTTTAGCTAAAGCAAGAACACTTCAATCCACCCGAGTAACGATCTGATTTTCTGACAGTTTATACCTAAATTCTATACACATAAAATAATGCTTCATAAAAAACGACTTAAAGTTTAAGCATAATTTTGTATAGTTATGTTTGTAAAACATAATAATAGTGTTCCGATTTTATCCTATAACAACTTCTTGAACATTATAATTAATGCAATAGCTTAATAACAAAGTTCTAATGTGTTTATGAAATAGTTGGAAGAAAATATGAACTTTTTAAATTTACTAAGAGCTATGAAACTTGCAAAACTGGTGAGTTTACAAATATTATCGTGCATAAGTAAGTACATATTACATCAATCTATAATCATATTCATAATAAAAACTATTTTTATTAAAAGTATAAAATTATCATATTAGACATATTATTTTAAACTATAAAGGTCCTAAAATTTTTGTTTGAAATTTATAGCTAAAAGTATAATCATAGCTACCCAAATAAGAAAAAAATTGCATATTTTTTTCTCGTGTGTTGTACCTAATACATCCACACAACAACCTACTAACTTGAGTAATTTATAATATAGAAAATTATTTTTAATAAAATTACAGGATTTTCATTATATAAAGTATTACTGATAACCAGATATGATGAATTGATACGCTTTTAGACTTAAATATATTATAATCTAGAAAAGAGGAACCACCTCCACAAAGAACAGGATGTACCATTTGCAGAGAACAATTGAATTTCAAGTTGTTAAACGCTGCAGAAATTCCAGCTATTCTTCTTTTCTTTGACATCAAAATCTCGAAATAGCTTCGAGATTTGAAATTCAGATTCATAGTGATTTTTAATTTCATCTTACAACCTAACCTCCAGACTCAGGTAGCTGTATAAAATAATGATATACTGAGCGTTAGCACATTTGGTATCACGACGTTTCACTGTTGCGCCTTTGTATTTCAGACATAGTATGGTAAAAATTTCTCTTATTGAGCTAATTGGGCGTGTAAGTGCGAGCAAGTGATACAATCGTGTCTTTCATTACCCGTTCTCTGCATCTTGTTAGGTGTCGAGTTGCTAGTGGTCAAGATGTCTGAAATATGATATCACGCTACATCATTTTACTTGATGTTATAAAACGGACGTGCTATGAAATCATTGAACAAATTGTTGTTGTATCCATATATATAATGACATAGCCGAACAAGCCAATACATCATGAAATGTACTAAGTATGCATATGCATAGATGCATATTCGTATTTTTGTAATGAATGCATTACATCTAAGACGTTCATAACATGTTGCTCTCACATAAGAATGCGTTAAAAAATTGTCATATTCTTTGACTTCACCACAACACACGTTAAGATTCGTTTATTCACTTAAATAGTAAAATAATAATCATTTATTTATGGGACATAACTGTGTCTGTGAAGTAAACAACAACAGTTAAGTAACTGCCATTATTATTGTTATTTACCGCTATAAATTCATTAGGAATACGCCAGGTTTATACTGCGATGAACATTTAAAGCGCTCACTTGTAACAATATAGTTTTGTTAAATGAGTCTAAAAGCAATACTATACTATTTAGATTTAAATATGGTAGAAATAATTATACTAATTAATAAAATCTATCTGGAATGATTTTTATTGGACGCTAGTTTGCATGTATAAATTTTGAAATTCATTTTTTCCATATCAAACCTCGAAACCCTTATTTTAATAAATAAACCATTTGGTAATTGCTGAAATTGCAGTTATTCCGAAAGCGTACATCAAACTTAGGTACATAACGTGTATTGCAATGCACATAATTCATGGTCTTCCAAGACAATGGTCAGGGAATGTAATTCAAATGTGGGGTCTCGATTCCATTGGCAAGTCTTATAGGGTCTGACGGTGACAGCTTAGTGTGCTTTTATATATTTTTTTATCACTACGCCCTCTTCTCAAAATTTCATTTCACCCAGTTGCATGAATACTTAAAATAAAAAATCTGAAAGATAGCTTTCGAGCTTTTATACCTTTAAAAATTAATATTCTTTTCAAAAAAGACTTATAGAGGAAATTTCCATTATGTTCTTTATCCTTAAATGGGAAACCTCACAGCTGTAATCCCAATCACCAATTAACCTAAAAACGTAAGCTCATTGTACAACAACACTTATTTCAGTAATCTCAAGTCAGCTATCGAGGAACATCTAAATCATGACAATAATATTTCCTTTAGACAATCATACCAAGTGAACGTCGTAAGCTAGATAAAGTTTTCTAATAGAATTATACAATATTTGTTATTTACAATACATACATACCGTTTGAACAACCAAAGTCATAGTTTCTCGATATCGAGTCAAAACGAGAACATTTCAATTGCTTTCGTATTAAGCAAACTCTTCCTTCAACTTTAATTTCGTAAGCACGTCATAGTTTGATATCCAGAAAGTAAGTCAGAAGCTATTGAAACATCATCATTATTGTATGTTACATAATCAACAAACTTCCTCTGCCCAAACCAGTCCCTAATTGTTGTCCCCTTTATTTATTCA
This sequence comes from Danaus plexippus, assembly GCF_018135715.1. Lineage (NCBI taxonomy): Eukaryota > Metazoa > Arthropoda > Insecta > Lepidoptera > Nymphalidae > Danaus > Danaus plexippus. The sequence continues at coordinate 5,027,917 of NC_083541.1, forward strand.
AAGTAATACGATACGTCATCCACACCAATGTATATACCGGATGTCATACTCGTTAACGTCAATATACTTATTAACAAGCCAGCTCCGAATATTTGAACAGTATGGTAGTATATAGAAGGACAAAACTTGAATCGATTTCCGTAATGTTATGGGGTTGTTTAGAAAAGATATTAAAATAAAAACTATGTTGCAATATTAAACAGTCAATATAAGTATAAGCATTTAGACCCATTGAAGTCGTTGTAATAAAAATAATAATGTACGCCATAGAAACCAAGGACAATATCAGACCAAAAATTTAAGATTAACAAAACGTTTATAAAACCTTTTATATGTGTAAGTTTATAGCTCTCAGTTACGCGGTTATATCAAAATGTTCCTTGTTAATCTCTCTATGAGATTGAATTGTGATGGAATCTTTTTACGACACATTAATACTTAACTATATAAAATAAAATAAAGAAACTTGGTCATGAGATAAATTTCAGAAATTTATATTTAAAAAACCATCACAAAATATTTCAAATCATAATGAATATTAAGCTCAAGATATTACATCTGTTAATTCAATATACAATCAGAACGTTATAATGTATTTTAAACTTCACAGTGGGGTGTTTAATGGACCGTGTCCAAAGAACGACACATTAATTTTGATAAGTCAAACATAACTAGGATACATTGATATTAATTCATACAAACTATATATCCCTCGCTTGATAACAATCTACATAATTAACCTCACCGACATTCCGTCAGGCAGTGCAGTTTCAATCTTACGAACGAATGAAATGGAACTTTGTGATGCGGTATTAAAGTCAAGTTTCGATTGAAGATAAAAGAAGTACTTGAAATATATTACACTTATCGAAAGCACTGAAAGATGCAGAAATCTTGAAAGGTCATTAAACTTGCATTTGGGTTAAGCTTGGGTCGAGTGGTTATCAGTTGGCGAATAGCCAATGTGGCTTTATACGATAACGTTGTTGAAATCATATCGCCATTGAGTTGTAACTAAGAGGCCGGAACAAGGAACTACAAGATGGAAATAGCGCTGTATTATTGAACTCCACTCTAGAATTAATTATAACATATTTTATGTTATTATCCTGTCAGAGCTCGTAAATGTTCCACGTTTGACCATTCAGGTATGTAGAGACTATACTGTTGCGAGTTATGTACCTAATACACCACGTTAAGCGAATTGCTCGAAACTTGAATGGATTTATAGAATTTTGAATTGGAATTTCAGTTATTGTTATAAAACTATGTGATTTATGTACATCATTCGTAGCAAATTGAACTGAATTATTATGTACATCAATATTTTGTGGTTTTTCTGTACGTTTCATTAATCCCTGGATCACTCAGATTTTTTGAACTTGAACTCTTAGACATGTTTTTGTTTTTCGACTAACAGTAACGCTATTAAACAAATCCTGACCATGTGATTGACTGGACGTTCTAAAAAAGTAATAGCGTAACATTTTTTTTTTTGCATCAAAGGCGTTAACTTGTACAAAAAAACTAAAAGGGAGATTTGTTACAGATAAAAAATTGAATTGCAGAACCTGTACGAAAAAAATAAATAAAAGTTCTGCATCGCATAAAAAAAAAATGATATTCGACTCATTATAAATTGAATTAAATATAACCGTCATAAAATTCGGATCTTATTTAATAAGTAATTTAGTCTTATTTAAAACTATAAAACTCATAATAGTTTTATATTATGGTCAAGTCCATTACCAGAGGACGAAGTAATAAGGGTATGTATTTACCTTTTAGTACTTCCATTACTAACACGAGTGGCTTAAACTTAGCTTTCAACACTTACGTACATATTAACTTCTTTAAACGTCAACATAAAAGGATTTAAAAAGTACATCTGTAACAATGTTTACAAATATCATATTGAAACGTCGATTAAATTTTATTTTGATATTATTTTTTAACAGGTCAATATACCTCACCATTTATATCGCACACATGTCATATAAATTCTACCTTAAATGCACTTAATTCTATTAATAAAATCGAAACACGTTGCCATATTGCTCAGGCACGCTTTGGTTAATGTTAAAACTCAATTAAACCGTTCAGTGTGGTTGGCTCTGTTTATCATACCACTTATGGACTTAAATAGTCGCGGTTAAGATGCTAGTGAATCATTATTTGAATAACAATTAATTATTTTACTGTTGATATATGAATATCAGTAATGATAATCTCTTAAAACATATTTTGTAGCATAATGAACTAATACACGAATTTCAAGTCAATGTAATCTTCAATAAAAATGTGAAACTACCAATAGATCGCAACAGATAAGCAAAGCGGAATTTTCTAACGGTACAGTGAAATACTGCACTACTTTATTGCCATAATAAATTACATCTCCTATATATGCTATGCTTCCTATTTTTACATCACATTTTATTCTTTTATAAATCATTATAATTCTCATAGGATTTTTATAGTATCATAAATAAATTATTATTTTAATCGTCTCGTGAACTAACCAGAAAGATTAACAGTGCAATATAACTGATGTACCCTCTTTTACGAGTTTTCGTCTAATCCTAACAATATTTAATTTGAACAAGTGGCCTGTCATAATTTCGAAGTACTGAAAACTGCAATGCGTTATTTATAATGATAGTCATTACAATATTCTGAATTTAGAAACAACAATACAAAAAAAAATTAAAAACAAATAACAGAACAAAATAAACCTTCTCTGTTGTCTAAACAATATGACGTATATGGCACATGTTTTCAGTGTCTCAGAGAATTCAGATTAATGGGGATAGATAACAGTGTTATCGATAGTTATCACGTTACTACATTATTTACCTGAGATACGTGATTTTCACGTTCTTTATGATTACGTTGAACAATGACCTGGACGGCAAAAATCTAGATTGTAAAGAGCATGAAAACATTAGCTAAGTACAATTACAGTAACAATGGTGAGAAAGTGCACGGAGAACGAAATTCACGGCTGCGTGGGAAATGTAATGCAAATCCCATTTTCTCTTCACTTTTTGTTTACTGTCTCGTTATTTACTTTTATTTCTTGTGTCTTCTTCTATTAAATATATCCTTAACAGCTATTTATGGTCTTAAAAAAGTAGCTTTATAATTATTTTTTTTCTTTTACAGACGCCCATCCTGAATGTAAGTGAAAGACGTAGACAGTAAACTCACTACCCTGTATAAGCAAGACCTTTTCCTCTTTCATCTCATTGATCTAAGCTTATGAATGTATATAATATAAATGTTCTTTTATCTTATGTATTCAAAATGTAACATAATCCCTCTGTCGATAATACTAAGCACCGTCGGGAATTCGGTTTTGAGTCGATTTTTCGAGAATCATTTATCAGAAGTGAATTTCAGTGACAGCGACACATTTGTACACTTCATGCGGCTCTCAGTAAAGCATGAAAATATCGATTATCCATACATCACTTTAATTTCGATTACTTAAGCGCAGATCCCCAAACAGATATATCTGTAATCATTTAACCAGATCCCCAAAACGATTAACTCATAGCGTAAACATTTTTATACATATATTGAAATAATTATATGACGGTTTTTCTGTTTTCTTATTCGTGCAGATGTTATATGAATATTACATGAGGCGAGTCGATTCGATTGACCGATAATATATTCGAAGAAAAGATCCTCTTAAACTTACTCCTAAATTTATTTTGTGAGTCAGAGAGCAAGTCTGTACCACTCATTATTCCAATCCAGTTATTTCCCACACTTAGTTTTTAAATAACCTGATAGGTTCAACCTTCTATCACCACGATCAATAACTTACGCGATCATGACCTAAAAATAAAAATACACCTTATCTGTACAATATCCAACGGAAAATGTAGCAATTTTTATATTCCTTTTTAAGCTGAAAACATATGTTGCACGACTTTGGGATTGAATTGTAATCACGTCACTCAAAATATCCTACATTACATTTATAAAAACAGAATACCTAAATGGTACACAAACCACATCCTTACAAAGGGCTTATCAATAATTCAAAGACGTGTGTCGAAATACACATCTAAGTATAACATGTATTCACGCATTTGTTAAGAGCATTCAGAGAGACTTCTCATAAAAGAAATTCGTGAAAGATGTGGCTTCGAAATGAGATAATAGACTAGCACTGACAATAGAACCTAAGCAATAGACTCCGCAAATATCGTTGTTTGTATTAACTTAATATAGCTAGTAACATAATTAATTTCACAAAATAAAATGTATCACTTGTAAAATCGAAACTCTAAGTTATAATCAAGGTAAAGAAATAAAACATAGTTGCTTTTCCATTTACAGAATCATTAGGAACTTCACAATTAAATCTATATCATTAAGCGCAACATAAAGGATTTGTTAGTAATCCTGATAAGATTTACCCCTGTCTACTTTTCTCACAATCTCGTAGCATAATGAACGCAACATAATTATTATACTATTTAAAGGAAAACCTTTCTCTATTGAATGGATTTGTACTTTGATACTTATATAACATAAAATGCCGATATTTAAACCAAACTTAAACCATATTTCTACTTAATTAATTAATGGATTTTGCATAAATGTTAACAATACTTCAAATCACTTTTACAAATGTCCAATCATTGTTCTATTATAATTATAGTACATATAAATAAAGCTTAACTTATAATAATACATTTTTTTAATATTTTTTTTTTTTAATAATAAATTATTTTCCACTTTACCTTCACAGAAGTCAACATAGGCTGTATAACAAGAGGCCCTACAAATATAATATCGTTAGAAACTCAAAAAAGTAAAATGTCGTGGAGACAACGGAGTAAGATAAAATTATATCAAAGGGACGTCTAACAAAAGGAAATTTTCAAGTTTATCAAGTTTAGGTAATGACATAAAATTTATAATACACATATAAAAAAAATATATATCATTTTATAAAATGTAGAATAATTTACAAAAAAAAAAATATTACATTTTTCATAAGGCTAACATGAAATATATTTTTTTATAACAGCGCTCATTGAAAATGTATATTCATTGTCCTGGACAGCATTCACATGCATATTAACTGCATATTAAATGCTTAAACATTAATGAATTGGTTTTTTAAATTAAACTAATAGTTTGAAAATGTCTGACATTTTCGTGTCGTCGGCCTATGATTACGGTTGCTACAGAATAAACCGGAACGTTTTCAATGTATAGTTTTAAATAATAAAATTTTCGATACAACATCCGATAATATTAGTTTTATTGTAATGAATTTCACCGAATGCCTTAGATGTCATTAAATCGTCTATTTTTTAGTATTGGATACGAATGCAGGATATTAATACATCAGATTTATTTAAAGTAAATATCAATTGCAATTTCAAAGGGAATTGAAGGTGCGGTAATTCAAACGAGTATTATTTCCTTTGTAAGTTTTCCATTTCGCAAAAAACTTAAGCTGTTTTTCCACAAGATTTCTATCTCTTGTAATTCCTTTCAAGTTTATTTCCTTTATCAACATGAAAATCGTTTCGATTAAAGCTACTCGTTTGACAATTAAATATCTGACTTTAGTTACTGAAATTAAAACTTGTTGTTAATTACGTTGACAATTCAGTAACATGTTAGTTTGTAGTGTTAAATATTAGTTTATAAAATTATAACCATTAAAATCTCGTGTATTTTAATGGAATGAATGGCATTTTGTCTAGTTTAATCGTAATGATTTATTTGCTTCAAGTTTTCATATTTCGATATCAGTATTTAAGTTAGGTTTTTTTTTTCCTTAACTTCTATAAATAACGTATTCATATATTATTTAACAGTTTTTATTAGAAGAATGCCTTTCCATTCTTTTTAATCTAAAGATCGACGATACTATTAATAATTTTCAATTTCTTTCAATAAAATCAACGATCTAGTAATGAGTCGAGCGATTCACATTGCAACAGGCCTCTCTCATATACAAGTCAATAAAAGTATTTTACGGCCGCTAAATGCACTCCGCGCCAGTTAAAAATCATTTCGTCGTCTGTTCATAACCATTATATGCTTGATACTATTAAAATGTATAATAATTTTGTTACGAAAACAATCTCATTAATAACTCAGATAATATAAAACAAAAATTACTTCAAAAGTGAAATTAATGACCATATACAATTTCCAGGACGGTTAAAATTAAACCAAAATGACGGTCACACCACACTTGGCCGATATCAAAGGAAAACTGTTGTACCATATTTCGCATATAAGGCCTTGAATGGTTTATTCACTCTGTTCTATATTAAAATTAGATATTCATGCTTTTAAAAATTCAATTAACAAGCGTAACTCATGACGTGTATGACGCAATAATTATTTTCTAGACAAGACATATGTATTTATAACTTTAGATTGTATTACCTGTAAGTTATAACATTAATAAATACACATAATTTAAAACCTTGAATACCGTCATCGTCAAAGAAAAAAACATTCGGTTACATAAATTAAAAATACTTCAACGAAATGGAACGTCGTCTGGATGAATCCTTAATAAACAATGCCAATGGTTAATTTTGGGGTATCAAGACTAAAAAAGGCACGTCTGCCAGTGAAATGGCGGGAAAATGCGATGTTATCCCCGTCAAACCGGTTGAGAGGAGCCTAAGAGCGACAGTGGCGCCACCGGTTTGGGGAATGCGAGATGTAAAAGCGACGCACATTTATTATATGGAAACGGAAACGTCTTACAAACAGCGAAATTTTCTACATGATACTGAATAAAAACAACTTTAAAGGCTAGAATATTATCAAATATGTATACGAATAATTGTTCTGAGTTGATAAATAACAAGTCGGATTACGATTGCGATCACCGGAAACAACGCTCCAATAAATGTCATTTAAAACATTCTCTATGGTAACTTTTTAAATATATGAAATAATTTTAACGATTAAAAATTCTTTCGGACTTTTCAATATATTGAAGCCATTAAATTATTAAAATTAAGCAATAATGGCTATGTAGAGTCGAATATAAAAATTTAATATTTGCTTTTCTTAATAACTACTAATAAATTTTATATGGCTTATTATATTCTTTTTCAATTTTTAAAAACAATTAGACAAGTAAAAACACATGACTATTTATAGTATGTTTGTTGAAAAAAAATCTTTTTAGTATCTAAAATATTTAAAAAATATATACTATACAAAAAACTATTAAATATTAAAAGAAATTCTTGCACATAGCTATTTATAATTAACTACAGTATAATGATTTTCGAACCACTGTACGATATTTGAGTGAAAATTATTTCCCTAAATCTGTAACAAAGGATATTCGCGAAACGCCGACGAATGTGTTGCATTAAATATTAAGTGATTTGGTCTCTCACACAAAACTATTTTAAACGTATGCCGAGCGCAATCATAGTTGTGATATCACGTATAGTAAAACTGTATTTACGTGTTAACATGATGAATGCCTTGATTGTCTCCGACCTAGATCGAGCTTGCTTGATAAAAATTAGATTTACGTGAGATTTGATACAGAAGAATAATAAAACAAAATTTTACTCATCTACCGTTAACGCGTCCAGAACAGAATAGATCACATTTAAAATTAATTTATAATTTATTCTGCTCTCTTCAATTTCCTACAAACGATTTGGATCAGTTGCCAATCAATAGTAATGGTACTGAGTTCTATAAAAATTTAATCTGATCTGAATTGAAGTGAAAGTTTGATCAAAATTTAACGTTACTTGCTCGATTTAATCCTATTGTTGTGCTAAACAATTTTCTAAATCACTATTCTCGCTTGGAAAGAGAATCTATAAGCGATTAAAGCTCATAATCTGAACTCTCTACAGCTCCTTCGAATAGCGATAGTGTTTTTAGTTATTTATGTAGTAATAAAAATTGTTAAAACATTATAAAATGTGACTGATAAATTTATTTAAGTGGACTCAAATTAACTCTTATGAGACCTTCATAAAATTCGATTTCATTCCAGCTATCAAGAGTGAATCATAACGTATTCATGCGGATATAACAATAAATTCAATAATATCAATATTTCGAGTAAGATGATCACGTATAGCTTCGTTTGAGATGAAGAGTTAAATAGAAAGTATTAATAATATTGCAGCTGCTTTCGCCATTGCACAATCACTTGCATTAGATCCCAGTAGCTATTTATGCCCAGGAAACTGTTTTAACTATTATAATACGAGGTAGAATTACCCGGGCATTTCGTTTAACTTCCAACATTGGATTATTGACTACCACGAATATCCTTTTGAATTCACACAAACCGGTAAGTAAATTTTCATGAGTTTCGTTTATAACTTTCACGTTTTTATTCTCTAAATTTAATATTAAATTTTCTTAGAAATATCATTGTTATAATTATATCACACGGTATTTTGAAAGGACGGAATAATTTCTAATATAATTAACCTTAAAACTTCAAGCATAACTATGAAATATGTGGGAATTTGAAGGAACGTAAACATTTTAACATTACGGCGCATGCATTAAGTGATACAATCTTTACTGCGTGAATTAGACTTTTGGGGGTAATGTAAGTTGTAATGTGTGATGTAATGATCACTGATGATGCCAGTAAGGAGACTTCTAAGGGCTATTAGGATAGTCCAGTAAACAACTTTAGACGACAGGGATAATGGCTTAGAAGACATCGTAAATTCCTGCAGATTGTTTTAAACGTTTCTAGATTAAGGTCGTAATGAAACTTTGTAAGGATCATATTATTGTCAAATCATGGCTATCAAAAATAATTTATATTATTCTTTAAATAATTTCTGAATACAAACTTAAAAATTCGAGATTTGTTCTAAAAATGTAATTGTGCTTTCTGTTTTAAGTCATTAAAACTGCTGAGGAATTAGCAGCTTTTGTCTAAATCACTAAAAGTTATGCACAGATGGTCCATAAATTACGTGGTGAATTCTCGATGATCCAGGAAGGCTTCCTTCCGCCATTTTGCTTTTTAACGTGCAGCAAATACTGGATGTCGGTTTTTGCAACGCCTTGCAACTTTCTCCATTAACGTTTAAAACTCTTGGAAACATCTTTTCAAGATGTAATATTTTTAAATCATTTAACAAAAATTTACAATTAAAATTCAACAATAGTATTTTACCGACTATACCTTTTTACTATTTTATTTTATAATATAATGATTGATATTTTATGTTTTAAAAATTAGAAGAAACTACTTTTTATAAAAATGTAAAGATACTTTCAAAAATTCTGATATCTTTAATTAATTAAAATTTTTATGGGAATTAATTAACTCCTTTTCTTTAACAAAAGTTCTTGTTTATTTTCTTTATTTAATATATTTCAGTAGCATTCCAGCTAGAAATATGCTTAAAATCGTCACAATACTTTATAACAAATTATAAACATAACCTCGATAAAAGTTGAATGAATCATTATCTCTAACGTAAATGCCAACCTAATCTGATTATACTGTTGATAAAATGTAACAAGCACTGTTTTACTAGGACGATACATGAAGATGAAATACAAGCATATCCAATAAGAAACTTGTAAAACAACAATGTAATTCAATATTTTCAAACCATGTTACCTGTTATAGTTGCTAACAAAACCGCCAAAGCCACCACACCTGTCGCTCTCGCCCGATAGGACCTCATCTTGTCTCTTTTTTACACACGCCTCGATGCGCTCTTATAAGCAATTGTAAAAGAACGTAAAATTCAAACAGCGTCACCAACGGTATTTGTCTTATTTCTTCGACAAGAACAATACACTAAGGTTTCTGTAACACCTACGTCAAGTGATATTAATTCACAAAATGCACTCTATATAGTCATTTAACATTTCAAAATAAGTCTGAAATACGGTATTTTGTATAGTTCACTTGAGTACATTGTGGTAATTTATTATAACGCAACTCTGTAAGGGAATATATTTGTAAAACTTGTTTCGTAAGTCGGTTCCAAAGCGAGTGAGCTAGAGCGTACGTCCGTTCCTTGGGAGCAAGGATGAATACTGGCTCGCTAATCCGCTATCGCACGTTCGCTACGCTGGCGCCACTTGGCTGTGGTAGATGAAGTTGGAACTAAAAGGCGTCATAGACTTGCTCGTTGGCTTGTCTCTTGATAGGTGATAGCTATGCGTGACCAAGATTGAACTGGTCCATAATACAGTAGTCGTGATATTATTTTCTATGATGATTGTTCGCGAGGAGTTAATTACTCACTAGTAATGCTTTCCATGTAATCAGTGCTCTATACTCTATGTTATTATTTAAGAAGGGAAGGCCAATAATTACATATAATAACTTCGAGAATAGTTTCCCAAATTATATATAAATGTATGAAGGCATTAGTTTTTGAAAGAAATAAAAATGCAAAATTATTAATGATCACTTTATTCGTTATATCCTAAAAAGTATGTCAATAAAATAATGACTAACTCTGTGAAACGCGGGTGAGTCACACATTGTTCTCATACTGTACCCTGTATGGGAAGTGGCGCTCGTTAATTAAACCATTAAATTATGTAATCATTAATACACTAATTAATATCGCTATTACTGTAATAGTGCCTTATAATTTATTTGCTAATAATGATTTATATTAAAATTTAGAGAACGTAACAAAAAACTAGATGTATTAATTAAAAAAATTCGTTATATTTAATAGAATTTACAGTTTTATATTTATGGTAACACTGTAAGTATGATCGCTATGAGGTATGATATATTTTTTTTATTGCTTATAATTTTACTTTGTAGGTAAAATTATTTTTCGGTTTACTGACAAAATTACCAAAGAAAGGCAAGACAATTCAAAATTGAGTGCTAACTATGACAAAGGTAAAATATCATTTCTTCAGCTATGGCGCTTGAATACCTGTATCACCTTTTAATAATTTTAGCACCTGTATTATACCTTAGTAGTAATATACCAAATTTTACCTGTAATAAAAAATATTCTAAATTTAAAATTTATATTTCTCTTTAACAAATTTCGCCTCCATATTATATCAATAAATTTTCACATTTTGGTCACGCAATTTTAAGAATGAAATATTAATATTTTCAAAAAATTTAATTATATTAGTGAATGTATAAATTATGTATGTTAAACAAGCCAAGAGTCAGGTCGTATGTATTTAGGTGACTTGCAGTTTCATGAATAGTAGAGCATCTCTGAATTGCTTTGCTTCTATTATAACCAAGTAAATGAAGGTTTCTTTTTTCAAATAATGTATATGGTGTTTTACCAGGTGAGTAGAATAAGTAATTAAATTTTGTATGACAAACATCAGGAGAAGGTTTACGGGTAAGTTTTAGAAGATTAATCAGAAGGATAATTAACTGTAATTAATAAAATAAAGTGAGTGTTTTTTTATGTTACATGGTTCTAACAAAGATATTAAATTATAAATCAGCTATATAATTACAGTTTCGACGGTGCGGATTGACAGGTAATTACCTAAAACAAATCGTCTAAATATAGAGTCTTGAAATTTTATAGGTTATTTCCCGTCATATGTATAACCAAATATAATATGTACATTTTGTAAAATAATTTCTTAAAATTTATGATATTTCTAACTCGACCTAGAGAAACAATTACAATATTTAAAGGCAAGAATTAATAGAAATAGTTATAAAATACTAAGTTGCAAACGAAATATCTTGCTTGGACTGTGTTTATTGGTTTCCAATGATACTCTATGTTGTTTTGTAAATTTTAGGTGTATCAAATAATATTCAAATAAACTCTTTTAATTTTAACATTTACATAACTTTATATTATTATGACAAGTAAGTAAGTAGTTTATATCTAAATAAAATTAAATAAAAGTATGTAAACTATTATTATGAAAAATCTACAATATTAATATGTATAGAAATATATTAGTTCTTACCCAAAGTAATTCTTTTAAAATGTTCAGTCACAAATATAATAACGGCATTCATCAGGCGGCAAATTTAATATGCATACAATCTGTGCAGTTCTGTTCTTGTCTGGTATCTACCTTCATGCATACCTGAGTACGGAACTCAAAGTCATACACAACATACCAACATATTATATTTTCTACATAACACGATATACATAAACAATAATCAACAATGAAATCAAAAATATTACAGTTGGTATAAATTTAATTGGTGCGATTAATTTATTTTACGTTACGCTGTTAGTATTTAATCCTGTGTCGTATATGTTTCACATTTTATAGGATTTATTTGATATCAATGCTTTGCGTGTACAAATACAAAGCCGTATGACTGTAATGTGTTAATCGGACTTATTCTGTTAAACTATCACTTTATAACTCACCATATATTTCCTGCTTTGACTGAAAACACGAATATAGATACGACAAATACGCTCATATACATTAGCACTTGTATGAATGTTTGTAAATGTGAATTTCGTATAAAATATCACAATTCTCAGAATCATTTCGTCAGAGAATTATCCTCATAAACTTGTATAGTTGAATATTAAGTGTTTAACAGGAAAATTCCTTACTTAAGTTATTAAGCTTTTACTCAAATAAAATATCGTTTGCCTTTAAAGGATATTTCCTTTATAATCCAATTTAATTTTTTGATACGTTTGTCGTGACGATGTCTCTGTCTGACGGTCTCAAAACTTAAGACTCGATTGAAGGGACTTAACTTACAATCTTCGGCCGTGACGTATTTCTAACATGTGTAAATACAATACAAAAAACAGATAATATATTTAAAATTCGTAGTTTTGTTTACATACAACTATTATAATTTTTAAATAGCTAAATAAAAAATGACAATTTATACCTAATCAACTATCTTAACTTACAATAATTTTTAATTTAAATCAGGTGCAATAGATACATGGATGGCTTATAATCTACATTACACTATAAAGCGTCTGCGTTAAGATGAAATATCTAATGCCATTGAGATGAGCTCGTTATAAATAGGCGGCAGCTACTTGTAAATAGGAATGGAGTTAATTCTATCAACCAGCCAGCAATCATTATCAGATTACTAATCGGTTAAGAAAAATAAAGTAGAAAATCAACATCAATCTAACATATATAATTTACTGAAAGACACTAAATTAACAACGGAACGATTACTAATTATTACAATTAATAACATTATCTCGATTGCCGCAGTGGTTAAATCATTAACTAATAAACTAATTATTCAAATACGCCACCGGCTGAATAGTTCATGCATATTGAATTACAGTATAAACTCCTTGGTCATGTGACACGTATTCTTTAAAAAGCATTTTTTTTTATTGAAATCAAAATACAATTCAGTGGTATCATTTAATTATAATTTTTCATATTTTCAACTGAAATCGATGAGTAAAAAGTGAACCCCAGGGATATTGGAGTAAATTAATTGAAAAGGGGATCGGTCCCTTGTTTTGACTGAACAAATAGAATTAAAAACCTACTCCCCATATTCCAATAATCGCTCTATTTAGCAATTCGACAGTCGACTGCCTGCTGGACGATAGTTTTGTATTATACACACATTCAAAAAAGAACTTTAAAACAATTAACATTAAAGATTATATTCGTTTAACTTCCATTTAATAGCACTCTTGGAAATGCATTGGACAACTCTTTTGACTTTAAATTAAAACAAACCGTCACGAATGTGGTTGAATTAATATGTAAAATATTTATATTATGATATTTTATAACAAATTATTATGTTATCGAATATATTTCCGTTACATTTTAAGAAACATTTCAACTTTCAGCTTTTCTATTACGTTTCCGATGTTGATGGACGGAAAATCTAAATTTGAAATATAAATTTCTGACATTGAAACTGAAATTTCCTGTTCGATTTTTAAATTTGTATTGCTCGAGGCGCATAATATGTTGCGGTTATTCACGTATCTCTATTCAAGATTTTCGATAAATAGTGAAATACATGATTATAATTACAGAAAATTATAGCAGAAACATACGTAAACTTTGTTTAAATTTACTCCAGAAATATATATAACCTTTTATTTATCCATGTGAAAACGACGACCTTTTTTATTTTTTCATTAAAAATATTTTTTCTTTAGACATTTCTGTAAAAATTAAAACATTTATTGACAATTACAATAGAAAGTTACCTAAATTGCAAAATCAACAATCAGTCAACAACTTTAGTGGTTTTAAACAAACCGCAAAATTTTAAGTTGATATTTTAAACTGAAATAATACATACGAAAAAATAAGAAAAAGTAACCTAAGACTCTTATAAAATATCTGTCGACGAGTTATATATAAATATGTTGGCATATTCCGAAACAGTCAGAACATTAATTAAGAACCATAGTAGAATCATTCCTTACAGAATTCTGGAGATAAATATTTAAAAAAATAAAAGGATACAAAGAAAGCTGTTTTGTATGACCTTGAAAAATTAGTTCAGTACTTTAAATAAAGCATTGCTAATGAACTTTGTTAAAAACGAGATTACGTGGTATAATAAAAATTAGGTCCAAAAAGTTTTTATATAGAACTTTAGAAAAAATTGATTTATTTAATCTGAAGCTGAACACAATCATTACTTTAATTGTCTGTTTGAAATATAAAAATCATTTATATAATACATTCAATGTTTTCATCGTCTTAATAATAAATAAGTCTCGCATTGTTTAATAACAATGAAATGCATTGGTTTTTAAATTGTCGCTTCAGAATACTTTTTAACATTCGAGAAAATTCACAACAAATTTTAAATGAACAAATTCTTTGATCAAAATATAAATACAGAAAGTTTGAACGGACAAAAAAACTTTTATATTAGTATGAAATTACCTTTAATTAAGTTGATTTACTCAGTCTCTATGACAGCCTCGGATCAGGGGGATGAAGTTTTGCACCCCAACTGATGTCCCTCTATATTAATCACGGGCCGCTGGCTTCTCAAATCACCAATATCGTTAAGGTGGGTGAAGCATTACAATATTCTAAATAAAGTAATATGCTTCGCAACTCGTGCACGTAATTCGGGTATAAAAAATTATAACGCCGGCATGAAAATTACATTAAAAATTTTACACATAACACTGTTTAATCAAAATTAAGGTCCCTTTAACATAATTCTTAAAGTTTGATACAACCAAATCTCAATACGGGGCATTGATATATACGACTTCCTAACTTAATTGAGTATCAGACATTCCAAGCTTCAAATCTACCACCGAGGGGTATAGTGTATTAGAACTCTACGTTATTACTCGGAAAATGCGACACTTCTTACCCTAAGAAGAGGGGTAAGGCATATTCTTGATTTATTGCCAACCACCCTATAGATGTTTTGCTATTTCTTTAAGCGTTTCAAACTTATGAATCAGCATTGACCATAACACTGTGACGAATCTTGACTTAATGTCAGATTTTCTTAACAATAATATCTAAAGTACGTTACAAACAAAATTAAATACAAAAAATTTGGTTTTTTGAATTTTTAATTTCTCATGTATCACAACAAACAGAACGCTATGTTCACTATAATTCTCTTTGTTAATTAAACAAGGCTAGGATATAATAAAATAAATCTGTAATCTTTATCCAAGAAAAATAATAAAATATGAACTTAATTAAAATTAATTTTATAAGACAATGATGTTTCGATGCAACAAATATCTACCCTAGTTATCTTAAACAAAAATGTCAATCCTAATGAAATCAATATGTCTTCAAGAATTTAAATTTGACTAACATTTAACTATGATTGCGCGCTTTACAAATTCCAAATGCGTTTAAAGTACATTATTCATATTTCACTTCGTGACTGCGCTGAGGCAGCGACGGAAGACTGCGTAAATCATTCAAATTACGACGCTGACAACTATCGCTTGGTGTGCTTTATTGCTGTTTCCTTATAGTCATTTTATCAGCATCGTTTTATATAAATTTGTTTGTATAAATTATTTGTATGTTTTCAAACGAATGTTAATGGATTTAAATTTAATGTATTTTGTCATTAGAAATAACTTTGTCTTACACACTGAAATAATCTGCCATGTTAAAAGTATAAGAAAAAACAGATATTTCTTTAAATATATTTAAAATTTTAAATTAGAAAAAACCTTAGCTAACATTTTACGAGAAAATTTGATTTCAGAAAGTTGAAAACAAAACTTAAATCAAGCTGTCAAAGTTTTCCAGTTACTTTCATATAAATTCAAGTTCGGCCTGCTATTGGTCGTAGGAAAAGTCAAAGTTCTATGTGAAACAATTTTTAAAAGAGAATGTGTTGGGAACAAAACCTACCTAATTGAGGTCTTAGATTGTTCTCTCGTCGTGATATTGTTTTTTTTATGTCATGAGCAATTTCTTTTGCGCAACACCTACAACATTCAAATTTTTCATAAAAACGTCGCCTAAAACATGAATCCTATAAATTTAATAACTACTAGAATAATTTTGTAGAAATAATACATTAAACCGATTTCATCAAAATTCTTGTGAAGTTTAATTTTATTACACAAGTTGAAATAAATTTGTATATTTTATAAATAAAAGCATCCTTGTGCAAGATGTTTTATGAAGACTGCTGCAGCAAAACATAACTTAGCTATAAAATAAAAACAGGCGCTGTTTTTAATCAATGCTATGAACGTTAAGAAAATGCAATACTTCATGTTATAAAAAAAATATGGAGGTACTTTTTGTAAAACGGTCTACATGTTAGTGTGTCTACTTAAAAATATTCTTTATTATAAACTATTACCATGAGCAAAAACTGTAATAAATATTGGATAGTCCTAGATAGAACATGATGTTTCCAAAAAAATGCAAAACAGAAGTAAATGTGTTATCATATTATTGCAAGAAAACACGCGATGCCGCAGGCAATCTGCAGGGGTTGAAATAATCAATAAATATTAGGTCAGGGCCGATATCACGCTATTTGATTTACATTTAGTTATATCACACTTCATTAAATTAATATTGTCTATATAATTTTTATATTTACATATAATGATATAATATTAATTAACAAGATTTAAAATTTTATTGCTTAGATATATTTTGTGAATGTACTATTTGTCAAATAAAGGGCAGAACATTGAGCCATGGCTTCGTGACGCTGCCGAAGTCTAAGGGCTAACAGAATAAGTCTCACGGCTAATATACATTACAAAAAAAATAACAGTAACATTTTATTGAATTCGCCAGCAGTTCCTTTTATATAATTTTCTTTTTTAATGAATTACAACAATTCATAAGCTGAGTGACAATCAGATCCTATGATTAATGAACAAAGGCCCGGGGATGATACGTTAGCAATGAAATGAACTGGGTTAGTTCAATACAGCCCACATGAACGCACCAATGAACCTAGCTTTGCAATTAAGTAGGTCGTCCATTTGTACATATATTTATATGTTATATAGATTGTGTCGTTATTTGTTATTACTACGTACAATTAACAACTTACATTTATTTCAAATTTAGAATTCCATAACTGTTTTACTTTAATGACATTGAAAATCAAAAAAAAATATTTCAGACTTAATCTTTGTGAATGATGAGTGCTGAGAGGTATTAATAAAAAGAGAAGTCAGATTAAACAAGAAAGATACGAAAAACGATATAATATAAGATTACTTGTAAAGTAATAAAATACATTATTTATTCCTTCCATAATAAAATGATCCAACTTAACTTAAAATATCTAACTACATCAGAGGTGTCTTATATTGTGACCCGTTGACTTGATTATAATTTCTAACTTAAATTATTATACTATTCTATATTACTTCTTATAATAAACAATGTTTCATGAAAATTAAGGAGAAGGTTTACATTTTTATTGCAATGTTAAAAACATAATATATATAACCATAACATTTAACATTTAAAACTTCTGTTGTTATAACAAAGGAAAAGATCGTAACAATTACAATTTACAAAAGCTAACAACTTAGGTAGAAACAGTATAGGAGTATAACTTACTTGCTCCACATCTAGCAGAACCGTTTAAGAAATATAAATATACAGGGATATAAAGAAATAAAGGTGTTAAAAATTATTACATGAAAAAAATTTTTTGATTTAAAAAAAAAAATTTTTTCATTCGTTTCCAATTATATACTACAACTACTCTCAAAAACTATTTCGTAGAATCACTACCTAATATGTTCATTGTTCTACAATGAAGTAAAAATACAATAAAGATAATCTCGAACAATAGCAGTAGTTAAGATAAAGGACTTGAAGAAAAGCTAAAGAAATACTGTTAATGAACACCTGAAAAGTTCCTCTGTTTCAGAAGCTATATAAATTACTGAGCTTTTATTCACTTATTCGAAATTTGTTAAATATGGAGTTAAGGCCATTATTTTATCTCCAAACAAAAACTATTTTTATTGTTAAGCAAGTTGAAAAATGACGATATGAATAGAGAAATTCGTCAAAAAATATTACTATATAATAAGATCTAAGATTTTTGCGAGTTTTATTCATTTAAATGAAACTAGTATTTTTCGGATAAACTACGCGTGATTTATTTTTGTAAAAAACTACATATTCCCGACTTCTCCCGTTACTTTTCAGCAACCGTGATCACGGGCAGACGAGATGGCACATCTCAAATACAAAAATAAATCACGGCACATCAAAAATAAATCACGCGTAGTTTATCCGAAAAATACTAGTTTCATTTAAATAATATTATAATTAATCTACTATCTTGCAGAAAGTTAATTTAAAGAAACAAAAAACGTAATTCATTTTATTTCTATATAACTACGGTTTTGGGAGCGAGCAACACCGGTAGTCGTGGTAATATAACATTAAAATTATCATAATCATAACAATGTATCCTTTATAATGTACCACAAATGAAGTATAAAAATTCAAAACAGTTAATAATACGAAAGTCCACAATAAGAAAGTCTTATCGTTTAGAGCACCTTCTTAATACGAAGCACACAGATCTGAGGGTGACGCTATAAGTAAAACACAAACACCAACATGAAATTACTTTTTACACATAACAATTAAAGAAAAAGTTTTGTAGTATTTTAATAAACAACAGATTAAGTGATTATTTGTTTTTAGATCGTACGGTTATTATATTAAAATTAAGGTATTTTATTAAAATCAAATATCAAAAATAGTCACATACAACAATAAATTTTTATTCCGATTTAAGTACCAAAAAAAATATAATCAGATGACAGACGCGTGTTAATGATTTTACTGAATAATTCTTTTTATCATTGTTCGAAATACAGAAATGTGGCAATAAAGTTGCACGAATGAGTGAAAATAAACATGCTAAATGGGCACACAATAAAAACCATTGTAACCGCCATGTATGCCTTGGCTGCTCTGAAAACACATAACTCTACGGCAATTTAATAAAAGTTTCACTATAATGTCAGATAACCGTTGGAACATGCATGGAAATAATGACTTATAAACATTTATGTACATCGTGTAAAAAAGATTTACCTAGATATGCAATTAAATAAATAACTGAAAAATTTATGACAAATAGAATAATTTCTATCACTGGTAAGACTAAAGATTTAGTTCGCTTTATTTCAATTTCAAAATAAAACTGCCGTATGCTAATTATGTTTGAAAAACAAAGAGGGAGTATTTAAGTTACAACTACTATAATTTCAAAAACTTAGTCTGTCTTGGCTTAGTAGGAGACAAATTTAAAAATGAAATGAACTTAGAATTAAATCCGGATTATGTTACCATAATAATTTACGTTATGCAAAATAATTTACGTTAGCGTGATCGAGTATGGAAGGACAAGATATTATGTAACATAATTTTGGTAACATTAACGCCTTATGCTTATATATAGCAATAATAAATTGTATTTTGTACGCAACAAAGAGTATATATTAATCCCTATTTTTCCCATTACGCCATAACTATAGAACGATTTTATCTTTTATTTTTTTTTAATTTCCTCAAATGCTTCGTGGAAAATCTAATTACAAAATTTATTATAAACGTATTTAATCAACTTTTGGTTAAGAACGATTAACGTGACTGTCAGTTGTTTGACGCATGCCTATCAATTGTTCAGGCAGATGTAACACGGCCAATATCTCTTACAAGGTTCACAGAATCATAAGGAAAATGCTGCGTTAGTTAGTTGTCTTATCGGTATCAAGGAATCTATCAAAGAAATTTACTGTCGTATTATGACTGAGTCACAATTCCTACCCAGATTCCTAACACCTTAATATATTAGAAGTTACAGGACAACGTCGCGTCGGTCGGGTCTTCTGGTGAGGAAAAAAATTACATGTTTGATTTTAATTAAACGCGTTTATATTACTTTATGTAAATTATTCCCTCTAACTTTCTTTCATATTTTTTTTCGCACAACACACTGTCATCACAGAACTGTCAGTCAGATGTCATTGTTGGTAACAGGCGTTGATTCAACTTGGGATGGATTAAAGCTCAAAAAAGTCAAAAAGCATCAACTCCCTCCCTCCGTTACGAACAATACAAAATATCTTTTTCCCTTGGAACAGACATTGGTTTACAGTTATTGTTTATATGTTGTTAATAATTAAATCTTTTTTACAGACCTTGTAATTTACTTATTAAATAAATTAACCTTAAATACAAACAGTCTTTAAAAGTATTTTTTGTGTTAGGTAATTTCAAATGCTTATAATTATATAAAATTAATTATATAAAAATAAACGAAAAAAATAAAAAAAATATATTTATCATTAAGTCTGTTTAATAGGAATGATAATGAAAAAATACTTGAAATTCCGAATGAATAATAAATACATCTTCGTATTTTAAAATTATGAAATTATAATAACTTGTTGAGGGACAGAACACCTATAATATATTTCGAAACTGACAGATTTATGAAATCATAAATATCTTAGCCTTCACCACATTCGAAATCAACCATTGAACGAATCACAATACATATTTTCCCCTAATCGATTTACAACAATGGGATTTTAAATCGTACGCTAAACACGTGTCAAATGTCGTGACATAGCTTTTAACGTATAAACGAGAGTTGTAATAAAATAACCGTTTGATATGAGATAGGGCGAGACACAATGGGCATGTGACTGTGCAACGCGCATAACGAATCCGCGCACCCTGTATGTCATTTCAAAGGCGATGTCCAATGACGTAAAAAATAGAATTAAGCGCATCCATAGTTATTGTAGCGTGAATCATTCGAATATTGTTGTACTCTTGTTACTGTCACTCCCATTGATCTGTTTAGTGTCTGGACGGATGATTATAATAAAATACGTCACCGTTTATATTTTGACGATGAACAATCTGACGTTATCTTTCAATCATGATAAAAATATCACATAGAGAAAATTCTTTTAAACTGTTTTTAATGTCAAACACCTATCTTTCACTTTCCACTCTGTAGCAGGAGCTTGTGGCTGTACAGGAATTTCAGCTACCTACAGAGTAAAATTATAAAATTGTTATAAATTTTCTTTTTATTTTGATGAATACATATTAAACTGTCATTCCAATTTAATGTAATTTCAGAACAAACATAATCAAACTCCAATCTACTAGAAACCAGTCTGTAAACGGTTTTAGGTTCGACATTGGGTCCCTGTCGTCGCATATAATATAAGTTTGCGTGCAAGTCCGGTGTAACTAGAACTGCATATTCATGAGGCAACGAGCAAGTTGGGAGTCACGATGAGATCTTACCGCTTAAGTAATTAGTTTATAACCTTTACTAGTCACTATAACGTTGTAAGAACTTGCCGGTTGTGATTAAGATACGTTAATGATATTTGTTATAACAACAATATATTTTGTTAAAGCCGTCAAATAAAATAACACGATTACACTCTACAGTGCAATATTTTTAACTATTCTATAAAATAAAATGTTTAATCAACAAAGTCAACAGCTTAATTAATGGATAAGCAAACGTGTGACGCTTTGATGTTCATGAAATGGAATATCCAAATGAAATAGTTTAATACATTAATCAATTAAAATTACCGTATTTAAATATATGAATGTTTCATCCTTTTTCTGTTGAACAAAAAACTTTTTTGATACAACGAATAAAGGCTTAAAATTTGTTCGCAAAATTTATTTTTTCGGAAAAATTTATTCCGTCATTCACACTTCATAAATAATAATATCCATTATTTAATATGTGTACAAAATAATGGTAACATACTGAATTATTTCTTTTGAATTTCGGTGTTATCTCGTAACCCAGTTTAAAAATTACAACAAAGCGAAAAACCGCTCCAGTTCCGTTTAGTTATCAAAATTTACTTTTATTTTTTTAAGTTTTCTATGAAAAAATATTATTCCCTTTTACGGTTTAAAAAATTTAACGAAATAAAATGTTGCATGTTGCAGTCTCAGCTGAGCATTTTGAAATAAAAGTACCTACATGTTGAGTGTTATTTTTAAATAAATTTAACCAAATACTGACTTGGAAGTAAGTTAATTTCAATACGAATAAATCGTAAAGTATGAAAAGACATAAATTGTAATAAATGTGTAAGCCCCTCGCGGCTTCCCCTCACAAGAAAATTTGCAATTCCAAACTCACACATAAAGCCTAAGCTGTAGTCTCTATTCGAAGCCTTGTTATGTTTTATTTCAAAACAAGTAAATTACTAAAAACTTTCATAAATCCCGATTATTTCAATAATTTAACATATTACATGTAGGAAAAAATATTTTTAAAAACCTGATTTTTTTTAAATAAAGCAGTTAGATATATTTAAAATATTCTACAATACAATGTATATAAAACTCTTATTGAACTATCCCCTCCGAAAGCTGATGATAATCACTCAACAATTTGTTTGATTTACATTAATTGCTTTGTAATGACCACATAAATAGACATTAAGTTCAACTGTATACGTAATAAGATAACCCGCTTTCACAGCTGTAAATTAATGTTTTTTTTTAATGAACAATATTGACAGAATATAAGGGCTGGGTGACTACAAATAGTTTAAAATGTAATTGCCTTGTAAGAATATTGCAATACTATTAAATTATCTTCGTTTGCCTCTTTTTTTTATCGTTATTTGCCGTATTTTTTTATTTGTTGTAGTAGTTTTATAAAGGTAAAACTACTGAACCGAATTATCAAACAGTTATCACCACTCGATAGCGTGATTCTCGAGGAAGGTTTTAGTATAATTTGTAAAGCTTTTGTATTTACTTGTGTGTACATTTTGTATTTCGGGAAAACATGAGTCTGAGTCTATACCTATGTCTATACCTTAAGGATAACATACTATATCCATTTTACAACTTTTAAAAATTTACATTCGTAAAGCGTTTATTCGAAAGCTACTTACATAAATACGGTATTAAGTCTTATCAAAATAAATTACTTCGTTTTCAAGCCTATATCAGTATCTGTAAATTACTTTTTAAATCATTTATTCGGGCGTACCATTTGAAAGTTATCATTATATAAGTTTAATAATTCTCAAAATTAAATAGGTTATTTTATATTTTTTGTAAAGAGCCCTTGCGAAGCCGGGGCTGGTAGCTAGTTCTATATATTATAATTATTGATAGGCGATAAATAGTAATTTTATTTTTATATTTCTAACAAAAGGCAACATTTAACTTTTCAAAGGTAAGAATTACCACACAGAAATGGAAATGGACTAGTTGGTTAAAGTATTGGCATGCTTTGGGGGGGGGGCTACGTTCAGCAAAAAAGACCACAGGCTAATTTGATTAATTGAGATACAGTTAATTAATTGTATAAATTAGAAATCTAGTCCTGTCCAGAACTAACATCAATTCATTCTTGGAACGTACTTCGAAGGCAGTCCTAGTAGGTTCTTTTCAAATTTGGTTAAATAGAGAGAGGAGTTTGGAAGGTAGGGATGAGCGTTTAACGCCCGTTAGATAGGAGCCACTTAAATCTACACCTGAGCCGCAAGTCGCAGGGACTGTTAAAGCTCCACGCCCTGCAACGCGATGGACCTGGCTACCGCACAATGAATCCATGTAATGCTGAAAAGTTTCATCTCATTCAGAGCAACCTTAAAGTTGTTTTAACAACCAAAACAAACAACTTGTCTTCAGATTCTGATCTTTACTATTATATTTAGAAGTTTCGTTTCATAACAAACAATGTATTCAATACAATCCGATCAAAAAACACTACTTTCTATTTTATAAGATTGGTACAATTTGACATATTTTTTTTGCTCTTCTTTTGATACACCAAAAGTAAGTTTTAATAGTTCCTATCAATAGCAATGAAACATCCAATCTGAGTCATCCCAAACCTGAGATCGTTGAAAAGGGGAGTCTGCACATTTGTATCCATTACCGTCGTCAAATTAAATCTACGTGCCGACTGTACACTTGATTTACTAATGGATTGCACTAACTAAAATTAATATCCCCAATATAGAAATTGGAACAATTTTTCTTTTGTAGACCGATATTCCATTTCATTAGCTTTTAACGCATTTATATTTTGTTTTGTTTAAACATTTTTCATGATTTTTCTGTTAAGATTTTTACCAATGAAAACATGTGATATGCAGATTTCACAGTATAAAAAATATTGAAAGAATTACTACAAATTACACTTTAGTAACAACTATATAGTAATTACTTTTTATTCATAATGTAATGGGATATTCATTCTTCCATTTTATGCAAGAACTGTTCTGACCTCATATTCATAATTTGACTAATGTGGTCTTTTAGTTGAGGATTTAATCTAAGCGTCCAGGTATATTACCTTTCATATTTCAGGATGAAATTCTAGCACCACGGATGGGATTTGCATGATATTGAAGACTCCGAGGGTTTAATACTGAAGTTACGACTTAAGTATTTTTAGCCAACATTTTGTTTGTTTTCTACATTTGATATTAAATTTGATTCTTTTGAAAACAGGTTTATTACAAGGTTATAAGCGTGTCTATTCCTACGTTCAAACTGTGATAAAATTATACTCAGTTGTACTAAGTTAGTAATATGTATTCATTATAACACAATAAGTACTCTGGGGAATATATTATGCTGTCAAATAAAGAAGTCATTAGCCTCTTAATATAAGCTTCAAACAAATCGAGCGACTTGAAACGATTCGTGAAATTTGTCACGTTTTTCATAAATGTGCGAAGCAATAAAGTGAGCAGCAATATCGGCGGAGTCTCGGTTATAGATCGACTGTCAGATATTGCTTAGGCAGTAGTTTTACGATATTCGCTGAACAGCTTGTACATTCGATAAATGTTTTCGTGTTTCTTATACAAGAATTATATTTAAGATAATTACGGACAATAATTAGATTCTTAAGGTTGGATATCTTCCCGCTGCCAGCTTCAAATACTAAGTGATGAGAATAGAATAATCCAGGTAGTATTTCAATTGATTCCATCATCGTCACCACAACATGCACCGCTGACAGCAGGCAGGAAGTTATAGAAACATCGCCAAATCCACTTAGTTTTATGATGTGGAAAATACGATACGACATCGCAAGTAGGGGCGTTCATGAGCGCATTATAAGATTTGCTCCTTATTTCTTGTTACCATAGTAACCCTATGATAATATAGACGTGTATTATATTTATGAACACTCCTAGTCATAAACACCCTGAAATTGTTAAACAAGAAAATCATTATGACAGTCTTGTCATGACATAATCTTGAAAATAAATATATCAGTTTTTTTTTACTTTTTCCTTTTTTATAATTACACGTTAACTCCTATTATTAAAATTTAAAAAAAAAACTTATTGATAATTGATTTTTAGTTCTCATTTAATGAACAATAAACCTAAAGTTATTAATAATTCCAGACTGCGAAACTCATATATATTATTACATAGGCTAATATTTACAAAAGCTTGTGTTCGAATAAAAACATCTTTTTACCGTACACTCAAATGAAGTTAATAATATAATATTGATTACCACTGTAATTATTCTGTCAGTTCATCAGAAAAACAAAAACTGAAATAATCAAACTTATAATGTATATTGTTACAGAACAAAGTACTTAAAAGGGATCCCTTTTTAGAAAATTAGAAATCCACTCCAAACAACGTTCTGCCCCTAATTTACCATACATTCTCAACCTAAAAGTTTGTGGTCATATGTATTGATTTGCCCCAATTTAATCGGCTTACCTATACGAGACATGCGTTACCTTAATTTCCTAACCCCATAATACTTTACACTTATATAATCTGTTCGCAAAAACAATTCGCTTCAAAAACAAATTGGTTACCGGCTTATCGGTATTATTAAAACTTTAGAGTAAATTTAATTTGGATGGTTTGGGGTAAAAAAAATTAATAAATAACATTTATTAGCGATGATCCGGCGTGATCCAACTATCTAAGCGGTGGGGTTGGGAAGCTTAGAAAATAACAAATAGCGTTATACGTCTCGACGGTAGCAGTAGCAGGTGTGCTGATAAAAATACATTTATAAAAATATGAAAAGGAAGACAAAGGAGTAGAGCCACAAATAAATTGTTGTTACACTTTGTTAATAACAGAATTCTAAAGTCATGCTTTACAACTTCATTACTTGATAGCCAATAAAAAAAAACTTCAATACTCACAGTCGCACTTAAATACGACGAACAAGAAACCTCTTCTGCAGTACTTTTATCCAAAAATATTTTTATTATTGCTTCCATTTTTATTTTCAAGTGTAATCACCAAAATTTAATATATAATTTAACAGCAATTGAAGTTTACTTAATGAGATAAACTTCTAAATAACGTAATAGGAAAATTTGGGAATAAGGATGCTGATAACGCGTTATCGGAGATACAAAGACTAAACATAATCCATTATTACTAAGTTTTAGTACATATTTGTTCTTTACTTTTTATCAGTAGTAATATATCTGTTCCTGTGATAGACATAAATATATTTATATAGATACTTAGATACGTTAGATATATAGATACGTTAATATTTATGTATTTTGAAAATTTTATGAAACTGTTAATTGTGTTTTTGTTTGAGATAAGAAATCGTTCATCAAAAAATTAGTAAAAAAGATTTTCTTTTGAAAACTCAATGGATGAAGGTCGGGTGTTCCTTTGGATGTTCGGTTTTTAATAATATTTTATCACAGGATTTGTTGTCTTGATGGAATTTTAAAGTATATTTTGTTTAATTTGTACTAAATCCGTCATGATTTACAATAAGACAAAGATATTTGTAATATTTAATAAGTTGTTTTGCATTTTGTATGACTTTAAATTGGAAGACGGAAAATCGTTCGGTATTGTTAATAGGATTGCCTCTATCAGAAGCTGACAATCTCCGTATAAATTCAGTCTTTCCGCAAATTACTGAAGACAAGAAAGTGAGTAGAATAAATTGGTGTTACGTAAATAACCAGAAGCACTTAATAAAACTTTGTTCATCAATTATTTTAATTGTATATAAGTTAAATAATACACAATTGTTACGTGAACATCATAAAAAACAATATTTTGGTCGTGTTAAATTTTCTTCTGTAACTATTATAACTCGTACTTTTCCAGATTTCAAAGCCGGTTGTGTGATGTAAGACACTGAAATAAAATATAATAAAATGGACCGCCTTTATTATTTTTGTTAAAACGTTTTAATAATTGTAAATTATTAACAATTAAGGAATAAATATATTATGTTGTTCATTAGTTATTACTAAAATTTTTAAGTAAAAATAGACATTGTAGAAAATTACAAAATTAAAACAGAGGGCTTTCGAGCATAATTAAATGACTGTAACCCGTTGAGGCAACTAAGGTTCGTAACTACTTTTACTGCTACACTAACAAAGTAGACATCAACACATCATTTTCACATTATTTTACAACTATTTAAAAGCATTTAGAAATAGCATAGTAAATTTGTGTTGGATAAATATTTTTGGTTTTGGTACAGTGTTGAAAACGTACAAAACAGTAGACTGCACCGAAGAGCGTTATTTGTAATTCAATTCTTTAAATGAAACTAGTATTATTCGGATATACAACGTGGATTTTATTATTTAAAAACTACATAATCCCGACGTTTCGGTTACTTTGCAGCAACCGTAGTCACGGGCAGACGAGGTGTGAGGGAAATATGTTAAATAAACAAAGCATAAACGGCCTTTTAACTACGTTGACTTAGAAGATAATAATTAAATGCTGCAATAGGTAACACACTACAATATTGTTGTTTGTTTTGGTATCAATTTCATCTCAATACCCTCAAAATTTTCTTAGGGTTTTTCATCCGAACACAAAGAAAACGACAAACTAATTCTATAAAGGTTTCATTCTAGCTTTCTGTTCTTTATGACCCTAAAATTTACATTACATAAATATATTGTCAAAGCACATTCTCATTTTCAAATGAGAAAGATATATTGAATTTTTATCAAGTTTTGTATTTAAAAAATAATTGTATACGCCAGGAATAACTAAACTTTTATATCGAAACTATTAATTGATTTTTTTATATAAAACCAGTACCTTTTAAAATCATAAAAACTAAAACTAATCCCAAATTTTAAAAAAATCTCCTTATTCAGTTTGCCGTAACGTCTTCTTCGCCTCCTTCTATTATGTTTGTATAGAAAATAATTGAAATATAATATACGTATATCTTTTAATTTGCACGACTGCCTTATAATTTGGGGTATTTCATGGCACAGTATCCCACTAGCTAGTATTTTAAACCCAAACTCATTTCAAGGCAGGAGTCGAAGGCGGACTCATCTTCCCGCTGGCGCAGGTATTTCCGGGCTCTAGCAAGACCCCAACCGCGGCCCCGCTTTTCCACCATATCCAGCCCTCGAACTACGCCACCCCCCGTTTCGGTGTCGGAGCTAGACACCTCCGAAAAGAGGCGCTTGGCACCCAACTCCGATTCTGGGCGCGACGATATCGGGTTGTCAACTCCGAAACACTCATCCATTAAAATGCCCGACTTTCGCCCCCGGGCAAACCCCCCACCATCATCCTCCCTATCACTCATCCTATCACACACCTCAAACAACCAAAAACACACCTCAACACAATTCAAAACACAACGAAATAGCCAGAACTTGCTTAGTATTTTTATACCAAAAATAATTATATCTTAGAAATACATAATTACAAAATCCGTCTCATGAACTGGTGTTACAACTGCAAGACAGAAACAATTATTTAATCATAGCCCATGACTTGGGGACCATATGAAGTTTGCAATCGGTCTTTAATATTAATAATTAAGGCTAAACGAGAATTTTAATAAAAAAAATATTTTGCTTCACACAAACAATTTAAATAACATATCCTACAGTAATGTTTTAATATGTCCATACATTATTTAAAACAAATATACATATCTTAAAACATCAAAGTCGAAATGTATAGTTCTTAAATAAATTAAAATGATAAAAGTTTTTATATAATCCACAAGAGTTCACTTCCTCCTGCCGCTTTGAGATTCAAAACACTCATAGCCTGGAAGCTCTTCGTTTGCAGTATTCTATATATGAATACCGGACCTAACACTACGTTTGCTACACAAAAGCTCACAGTATGGCACAGATTTGTACTTCTTGAACCATAGAAACCTCAGTGTATATAATTCCGATTACGAAAATGTCCGTAGCCAGTTGTTTTCATTTTACTGGAATAATTTAGTACCAACTAAGTTATAGAAGTTATATCATATGTATTTTTTTTTAATAATAATTATATCCCAAACGTATATATCACCTTTTTAAATTAAATATTTTGAACAGATTATTTTCGAAACATTTCTGAAACGAAATTATGAAATAACCTATTCCACTTTATTAGCTATATACATATAAAAATGCATTCAATCGGTGAACCGAGCCATGGCCTTAATATATGTGGAATAGGAGTAATAATTTAGATAATACTTCCTTAATATATTCTCGCAAACCACGGCGTAGATACTACCAAAAAAAAGGGAGTGAAACTCCCTCCAACCTTAACCATAGTGTAACCAGTCTGCAGTCACCTCCCGACTGCCGATACACAAATACTTCCAGAAACTTTCTGTTCCAGTCAGTCAAGGTTTCACTAACGGTTTCGGCTTGATAAAGGAATTGTCCTGCATCAACAACAACACCTACTTGGGTAGTCTTAACTACTTCAGGACTCTTAAACTATAACTATATATGACTTTTACATAAAGACTAGCTGTTACCCGCGACTCCGTGTGCGTAAAAAAAATAATAAGAAAATATGACAAAACTTTAAAGCCCCGTATGCGCCCTGCTTCCCACTCGCGCTTTATAATTTCGGGATGGTCATTCGGGATGTTGAAAAAAGTATACTAAGTTACTTTTTTTTACATCAGCTACCTACAGGACCAATAAGTCCCGTTAAACTCGGTTCAGCCATTTTAGATATTAGCCGCAACAAACATACACTCGTATTGTATTTATATAAATAAAATAGGAGTTGCTGATAAAAAAGCAAAAATTTTGGGTTGTATGTATTTTTTGATGCCACATTATAAAAAAATAAAAACAAAAAATTTCGTTCAAAAATTAAAAAAAAAAGTTTAAGGATGAACAACCCTTATCACTAAGGAGTATGAATAATAGATGTTGGCCGATTCTCAGACCTATTCAATATGCTCACACAATTTCATGAGAATCGGTCATGCCGTTTCGGAGAAGTACGGGAACGAACATTGTGACACGAGAATTTTATATATAAGATAAGTGAATTCATTTATGTGTATGTATTCTTTAATTAATTTGGTTTAAGTTCAGTGCACCTCAAAACATACTTTATACTTTTTGTTACTTATAATACGCAGTAAGAAAAATAATAAGAAAATATTTCAAAACTTAAAGCCCCGTATGCGCCCTGCCTCCCACTCGCGCGTTATAATTTCGGGATGATCATTCGGGATCTTGAAAACATATTCTTATTATCACAACATCATGTTAATGTTCCTTTTTTGATTGTATCATAAATTTTCGCTCGTCACTTATTTGATAAATAATTTAACTAAAATGACTTATCATACAAGCAACACTTAATGAAACTTTATTCAAATATTTAACTAAAACTGTAGGAGAGCTTGTTAAATAAATATTTCAACTGGACTATTTACTTTACCTTAACATGTTTCCTTAAATTCACAGCATATAAAGTACCGCCATGTCATGTTTCCTACCACAACAGTTTTTTTATAAAGTGATATAATTCTGACCACTCTAAACATAGAATGAAAAATTTATCGCCAAGCAGATTTTCAAATTACAATCGCCAGAATATAATGTTCAGTTGCTTTATTTCTTTATGGGTCGATGAATTTTAGTAAGAATTAAAGGAAAGGGAAACGTCAGAGAAAATGTGAGCAAGGTAGTTACTAGACTGGATACATTAGTATGATTTATGCTTGGATTGTTATAAAATAAATGATAGTTTTAATAGTCCTTCTACCGTTATCACAATTATAATGTTAAACGACTGTTTTGACACTTAATACCAATGCTGTTAATTTACAAAAATAACCTGAAGAAAATCCCTTCTAGGTTTTTTATTTGCATCAGCTATAACGTCCAAGTCCACTGATAGAGTTCTAATTGAAAGATAGCAAGGGATATATCGTCAATATTTTGTGGTCTGGATTTTTAGCTGTCATATACAATACTAGCCTTCGTCTGACGCTCCGTGCGCAAGCAACGAAAGCTCTCAGAAAATATATTTTCCTACTTTGAATTATCTTTGATCACTGGAGAGCATATACGAAAAAATCTAACGCTTGTAGCGGGATGACATATGACTGACCCGAAAATAGTTGATTAAGTAGAAATAAACAAATTCTTGATCTATACAATATGTTTTTATTAAAAAAAATGCAAGCACAAGTTAATTACATATTTTTAAGCAGAACTTAGCTTTTGTTATTTTCCAATAACTGCTTGATGCTCGAAATGTCGTCTTTATTCCTGTTTTGTGCAAGAGTGATCATGTAATAATAAAATTTTACAGTCAGAGCCCAAAAATGTGTGATATTCGTTAATTACTACATTTACTGAAACTTATCTAGTAACTTACCAATAAATAGAAACAGCATTACTACACTTATTTTCTTTATGGCTATGATATTAATATTTAATCTTTTATTATTTTTTTTTAGTTAATTTGACGAATCAATTGATGTTATGTATTGAACAATATGAAAAACTTATTGCAATATATGAAACCGATTTAATTCTGTCAATCGTGATGGTCATTCTATAATATATTCAAAAATTTTAGATAAACAATTACAATTTTTTTATAGTAATTCAACAATAACAAGTCAAAGTAATTTATGCTACACTCTATACACATTTTTAACATATAAATTGTTATATTGCTCGCTGAATATATTATAACGAGTGTGTTTTGTAAAACAAGTCATCACCACATTGCCCGAGGGAGTTGTGTAATATGAATGAGTGAATATTTATGTAAAACAAAAATAACATCAAGCTCAATAGCTTTTAAAAAATTATAATCATATTATTAACCTACCAAAAAATCTATTTGGAAAACATCGATGAAACATTTAGTAACAAAATAAATGTAAGATAATAGATAGCAGAAAAATAACAACAGCGGTTATGTTGCTTATCTGCTGGAAAAATATTTTTACTCTTGATTACTCTATCATAGTTAGACCTGATTGAAGAAATGAAATTCAATTTGACTATTTTATATTATTATTTATATTATTTTAATATGTTTGTAACTCTTTCCAAAGAAACTAAAAGCGTAACAATACCATTCAATTACTAAATTTGTGAAAATTATAAATTAAATTATTTATAAAATAAAAAACATTTATTTCTATAAATTTCAGATGAAAAATGTTTTTATTTGGTTTATTTTCTCATAAATATTCACAAGCGATGAAAAAGAAGGTAGTTTATATTTTAAAACGTTGGAAGTTTCTTGAATAGATTCTTACAAACCACTTTATGTCAGACTTTGTTAAAGACTATCGATGTCATGTCTAAACTAAATTGAGCACTCCTTTTTATTATTATTTATCACGATGATTATTTTGTTGAGTTCAGCATATTCCAAAGCCTAATTTTTGTTTTAGTAGTCCGTGACTATTTGTTCACAAAAAATATGAATATCGTAAAAATCAGGGAGATTTTTATTCACTTTTGAATAAACTTTTACAAAGAAAATTGAGATAGTAAATTTATTTTAACTATTAATACATAGTAGGACTACGTGTCTATTAAGTTACTATATCATAAAGCAATTAATGAACACCGTTTACAATATTCTAAAGAAGAGTATTGAAACAATAATGGAAAAAATATTAAAGGAAATTCGTAGCTTTTTTCGGAATTATGTACAAAGAAATCTCCATTTGGGTTAATTGGAACTGAAAAACAAGAGCTGAATGTTTTTTCTACATTTTAAAACGAAATGTAAAAACGCTACAAAAACATTTCATGAATATTATAAGTAAAGTAAAAAAGGCCGACTTCGGATATAGGCTTATGTTTAAAGTGTGTTAAAGCAATTGATGTGTTAACAAATTTTGTCACATGATTTCATATACAAAACAACAATATGCTTAGTTTAAGATGACGTTGTCTAGCTACAGACGGAGCGTAGGAAATGTTTGTATGGATTCATTATCATACATTATAGTATTAATTATAAAATGGAAAATGGGAAACGGAAATATGTGCGTGTGAAAGCAAAAACTTCGACTATGCATACGGTTGTGCCTTGATCCACAATAACTACCTGAACTGTGAATTATTCAGATGTTTACGCTAGATAACTGAAAATTTTAATATAAAATCCGTTAAATAGATTTTCACAATCTTTCAAATTGAAATTTAAATTTAATAGAATTAATTTATAAGCGTTACCCACCCACTGGCTTAACGGTTGAAAGACTAAAAATTATATGGCAGAAAGACGTAACTTGGCAAACATGTTAACAGTTTGATATTAAAATAAATTTAAAAAGCCGATTTATGAGACTGGAAGTTCCTTTTCCGGTATTTGTACAGATTTACCAAGCAAAACTATTATAAATAGTTGAGGATCATTCCTGATTTTACAAAGTTTTCCCTGCAATTCAGTAAGTATTTTTTCTGCTTAAATTACAATGTAGAGTTTAAAAAAATTCTATAAACATAATAAAAGATGTAATGTTGCTACCAAATCATATAGTTTCAGGTCAACTAAAAGTAACTTACGAGTTGTGATTCCTTTGCAAATTATAATTTCATATTTAGTACAAAGTATCCGACGAGAACATAATTAATTTTAATGTCAGTACAAAAATCCCCGTTACGGATTAACCTTGCGGTTATGAAAATACAGTTTTTAATGGACAAGGTCAAGCACTGGAGTGTATAACATCTCTGATCTGAAACAATTTGAGGTTAAATAAGTAATTTAAAAGTAAAAGATGTATAAGGGAGCGACATAAGCTTGTCTCATCATTGGCGTTTATGGACAAGGTTTCTCATTTAATGCCGTCATAAACCGGCTTCCGCTTTGAGATGTTTGAGGAAATATCGCTCGTTCTAAGCTGTTTTATACAAGATATGAAACTTTATCTTAACATGACTTACTTTATATTATGTCAGAGGCTTATATCTTAAATTTTATGTTTATTACCTTAGATATATTTATTATTGATTTAACTTAAGTTCTCTTAAATCTAAGGCAGGTAAAGGCAGTGCTAGACTACTAAAATGGAAGACGAAATTAATATAACAACAGACTAATTTTTCAGTATGGTTCGAAAGATATTATTTATTATTAAAAATATATTAGACGTCTGACACTGCCATATAATAAGAACAGTCAGAAGATATAAAATTCAATTGAATTACTTCTTTTCCATTGCTTTTTGTTTTGTTTGCATTTTAACTTTAAAACTAATACTCCATTCCGACTTAATTTTTATTATTTAAATACCCCATAGGTTTTAATTATATTTCGTCCTCCTGCTTCACCCGGTTTAAAAAAACCGACCCCAATTCCGCACCTCTCGCTTTTACTCTTATATTTGGTCGTGCTGGGTATTGACAGGTCACTTACAATGGTTGAAACGATGAGTGCACGTCGTATTTCTCATTGGGGCCACTAGCCAATATATGCTGGCCTCGATAAAATTGCACCCATGAAACGATAAAGTGTTATGTTTGTCTCATACTTCGTCTATTCCACTCCATTTGGAAGTCTGGGATTTTTTTTTCTATACCTTCGTAAAGAATCCTTACATCACCTTATTATGAAAAAAAACATCTCATCTTTAGAGCTTATGCATCTAAATTCCAAAGTTGGGTTATAGTGGAGTCAAGACGCTAGGCCTTGCTATAGACAAATCTTGGCTCCAAACTTATAAACTCCGAACGAGTTAAACATAGATGACGACGTCAACAAGTTCCCTGATCCCGTCGAGCAATACTAATGAAAAGCAGAGAGAACTTCCTTGTCAGTGATTTTAACAATTTAAACATCTATGTACTCGGAATAACATTAGCTCCTATAAAACGAAATTACATAGCTGCAAAGTGCTACCTAAAATTTATTGCCCTGAAATCTTAGACTAAGTACAACGTACTGTACCAGTACGTCTCGAACAGTCTCTTCTTAAAATAATTACTTTAAAAAATAATTACCAAAAAATTTATATATATTTGATAACATGTTATTTAGTGCGAAATGTATCTGGTTTAAGGAACTTGTAAAATGTATGTCAAATTTGTTTAATACCCACGATATCTATAAATTCGTTCTTTCGTCGGAAAATAAGTTGATTATTTATTTAATAAGTTTGTTTTGTTTTTTGGGTAAATGCAGGGAATCCCAATCCCAAAAACTATACGAGGTCAAAAAAAGAAATCTATAAAAGACTTTTTTTTTAATAGGTTAAGTTTCAAGAGTCCCAATTTAATTTTATGCTACTCACAACCATGAAATGAAGTTATTTCTAGATTAAATTTATCATGCCATATTCTTCGTGACGTAAAATATTTACGTATATACTTGAATAAAATGTTTATAAATTGTTAAGAGTTTACTTTTACTTCACATATTAAGTTATCCTTTTTTTATGTGAAAGGTGGCAAACGAGCAGACGGCCTAATTGATGGACTGTAGTGACCGTTGCCTATAGACATTCGCAACGCTATGTTGCGGAGGCGTTGCCAACCTTAATTGTTGAGGAAAAGGAAGGGGTGGGAATAAGGAAATTTCAGGAAAGGCTGGGAACGGGGAAAGGGCAACCGACTTTTCACGCCGATCTTCTGTGTGAGCCTGGTACTCCCCGGTCGAGCCAGCCC
This sequence comes from Danaus plexippus, assembly GCF_018135715.1. Taxonomy (NCBI): domain Eukaryota; kingdom Metazoa; phylum Arthropoda; class Insecta; order Lepidoptera; family Nymphalidae; genus Danaus; species Danaus plexippus. The sequence goes on from NC_083541.1 coordinate 5,064,281, forward strand.
ATGTACGAACTATCGTAATTTGACCACAGCTAGGCTCTACCACCTACTCGTACATTAACAGAAAATAGAAAATAAACATAATGTTAATTTTATATACAACATAAAGAAATTTGTAAGGGAATAATAAAATAGCTAATAACGAAGTGATTGAAATGTAATGAACGAGAAAATTTCTAACGAATCGTATCGAGGTTGTTACATCAGAAGGTATTTTTTCTTCAACAAAAATGTTGCAAGTTGTTTCTGACTACGTTGCAATGGCAATGATGATGATGAAAAAAATATTACATAACGACTTGCGAAAAATATTGCTTAGATTATGATCAATAATATTATTTTAATGTATATAATAGATAATACAATAAAAGCCGAAACGTTTGAACCAACAAGGAAATGTCACGATTTTCTTTGTTTACGTTAAACATTGAGTATGAAAAGTAATCTTAAAGGGAAACATTCCCTTTATTGACACAAGAAATCCTTTGCTTCAAAAGAGATTTGATAAACAACTCGCATTGTTGAGTTTAAAAAAAAATGATGGAAGCTACAAAATGTTGCCTTAAATCTTTTTTTATCGATTTCAATTTAATATTTTAAGTTTTTAAGTAAAAAAATGTTTTCCATTACCTATTATTAAATGGTATTTTGTTAGAACATAATTTTTGGAAAGACATATTGTGACGTTTAAGGTAAAATACGTGTTTTACGTAAGTAAGTAGAGTACTTAATAAAATGATATTATATTGTTAATTACATACTGAAACTAAAATAGCCTATATATCTTATTGTTCTTTAATTTTACTGGAAATTATTTTACTACATTGAATTTTTTTATAATATTCCGTCATCTTACCTTCTTTTATACCTCAAAGGAACTTTTATAAGAGCAAGATTAAAGTAGACAAGATAATTTTCTTCCACAAAAGATGTCTTTAATATATATATTTCAATAAGTACCTAAAATATAGTGGTATATATAAACTTATATCTATTATATTATATTTATATATATATTCCTTTACCCGAACAAAAAATGAAGCTAAATAAATACAAAATATGACAGAATGTGCATAAATCATTTAGTTTAGGGCATTTGAAATCTGTACATATACATATCAATGATACTTAGCGAGGTGTACTCAAATATAATTTTAGGTTATTTAGTTACCGAGTATAGTAAAATAATTTTAGTTCTTTCTTAACTTAGCGATAAAGATAACCTTACAATATTGAGTCAGACACGTCGTTATTTATGTTAGAAGATATGAGCTCACACATCTTTGAAAGGCAACGACATAGTTTCTCAGCTTAATGATGTCATAAAAGAACGGCCTGCGTTCAGCTCAGCAACTTTTATATATGTAGGTTATATCTTCAAGAACCCTATTTTAGCCACTTCTCTATACATTCAGCAGCTAAAAGTTGTCTAAAAATAGTTTATATTAATATTGAAAATGGAACTTTCATAATATTTATTTTGTAATTAAAATGATTTTCTGTTCAAATGTATTTTATTAGTTTTCTGAGACTTTTTCACGTTTCAGGAACCATTGAAAATATTGTGTATATATATAGCTTTATGGCAACTTAAATATGTTGCATTCATTAGAAGTTACATACATTAGTCAGTTAAAGATTTACTATATGACATCTTTAAATTTTTAAAAAGAAAAACAAACACGAATAACATATAGGACATGTCACAAAAGAAATTTGTTTGGAAACTGATTTTTTTTTTAGGGACACATGTTAGAGTTATTTGAGATTACCATTCGGATTCCAATTCTTACTGCGAATAAAACATTTTCAACGTAAAAAAATGGGTAAATTCTCGAAACACATTATCGCAGATAAATTTTTTAAAACAACCCACATTGCTCGTGGGTGTATTTGAGCAATTTGAATGAAGGAATAATCTCACAACACGAGTGTAACGGAATACTAAATGAGAACAAAAAAATCATTATGTGGTCCTCGTGTTAGTCCTGATATAAATCAATTATAAGTCATGATTTAAACAAAAACCAAAACCAGAGAAACAAAATTCTTTTAAATTTTAAATAAGTACTTATTTTAACAATTTCTTCTAAAGTAAAAAAATAAACGAAAATTATTTTTAACTTGCTCTTTATTGTTACTTCTGTTAATGCTAATAAAAGCGGTAAAAATAATAATAAATATATTTTTTAAGAAAATTGCTTCAAGTTGATCTTAAGTTAAGATTAACTGATAAAAAAAAATTGGTAAGAAACCAATGTAACGCAACAAGCATCAAGGATAATGGAGAGATGAATTCTTTACTTTGAATTTTTTACTTTACATCGTTAAATTTTACTACACATATATTTTCAAATTTAGGTTTACGTCAAGCTAAAGATTTTCTTATTTCTTTAGTTATTAAACTAGTTTTACTTTGCCAAGTGCAAATAAATGATTATGTAATATAAGTTTAGAAGAAACTGCATTCTTTAAAATAGAAAATTGTAAATTTTAGCTCACCATACAATTATCGTCAGAAACAAATTGCAATAAAAATTACGAAAACAATATAGTTTTTGTCACTTCCGATCTATATACCGAACATTTTAAAAAGACAAATAGACAATGAATAAAATGAAATTAATGGCATATGCGCTCTATGATTTCCGACATTTCAAACCGTGTATCTTATCTGCATCTGCATGAGATAATCAAATCATCATTACTTCACAATCGTAAAGTTAAACATTAATACGGTATAATTACTATACTCCTTAGTACAACCTGCTATTATACGTCTAAAGGTTTTTAGCCACCTAGAGTTTGGTAAATATTTACCGTCAAGTCTAAGTCGTATTGAAAATTTTTTTGTTTAATAATTAGGTCATCAGTAAAATCTTCATGGACTTTTCGATATAAAATCCAATCTAATCTTATCAATACCTATGCACTGAGTGACTAAGTCTTCGAATGAGTATAGCAATTGGATAACTGTTTCCGAGATCAATTATTATAATATTCATTTACAAACCCCTAGCTTTAATATATATATATATATATAAAGGTATAATGAACTCAATCATCCTGTATTAAATATAAAATAATATCAAGTTCTCCTAGAACGACATTTTTATTGAAGCAGATAAAATTGTAAATGCATAGCTCAGACGATAATAAAGTTTACTGGTATTTTGAACAGCTCATGCAAGTGGAAAGTTCATCCTCGTCTTGCCTTCTAAATAGCACACCTCAATAAACAAATGAGGTTCACTTCTACAGAGTTATTTTTAAAGTGCAATATCAAGAGCAGTAAACATTTGCAAAAATTCAGTTTATTTCCTTATAATAAATTAAAATCTTGATTACTCTAATTATTTTCACTTCTTGTATTTTAATTAGCGTTTAGTGTTATAATCATTCTATACCCGTATTTTCTAGGGAAAAATTAAATAAGATTTAAATTTATGACAAAAAAAAACAAAATTAATGACATAAAAAAAATAGGTTACTTGAAGGTTTTGTTTATTTTCTTTTATTTAGATGTTTTTTCGACATTTTATGTAACGTGTTTAAAAAATGTGTTTTCTATATTAAAAATTTTATAATGTAAATAAACTATTTCGAGGGTTGCTGACACGTAGTTTTAACCCTTATCGAATTAAAGTGCCAATTCCGAAACCGAAATTATCTTTAAGACTTTAAATATATACTCTCTTTTTATTAAGTTATTTAGCAATTTGTATTTATTTATTCGAAAAATACATTTTGTACAGTGTTAATGTCAACTATAAACAAAAAACTACCAAACAAGAAATACATCATTCCTAGTAAAAGTTTAAGTGATTAACCTGAATAGTGTAGAAAATCGTTAATTAAAATGAAAAAAAACCAGTGATATATTTATTATTCAGGGAATTATTACTACGGTGAGTAAAAAAAAGTTACTTGGAAAATAATTATGACTTTATAAAACTGATGAGCTATAGTTTTTATTTGAATATATTATTTAGTTTATTAATATTGTTGTATGTCTTTTGTTTTCAATTTGATAAATTGATTTCTTGTGTTAGTGATAATTATTATTATAGAATTATACCCTTACAATATAATAAAGAGGCAAATTACGTCTTAAAAATTATTGCGAATTATTTCACTCCAAAAATTATACAACGTAAAATTCATAGCACTCTTGATTTTGTTAACGATTATGAGAAAAACCACTTATTTGGAAAGGAACGATTAATAATGAAAATAAGATATATTATTTTGAATTGAAATCAAATAAAATGTACCCTTAGTCATAACGTGTTGGTCAGGTAAATTATTATATTGATTTTTAAGTTAACCCATAAAAATATTAAAATCGATTTTTTTAGGATTACCACGAGTTATCTTATTATTTTTAAAATTAAATACAACTGTGCTCACGGCAGACGAGATGTGAAAATTACACGAGATGTGGTTATTACTAGTACTCGCGAAAATCTTAGATCTCATACTTAAATTATTTAGTGATGTAAAAAATTTAAAACACAAATTAAATCATTATCATGTTTGGGGAAACTATATTACGACAAACATTACAAACACATTTGCAAAATCCTGAAGGAAAAAAAAAGATTAATTTAAATCATTAACGATTAAGCCTCTATACCAATCATAGACCTCCGGATTAAAAGAATATAACAGTATAAAGTATATTAAAATTTTCTCAAATATTGATTTTAAAAGCATTGGTTTCTCATCCATTTGTTCGCTGTAAATATTTAACAATTTGTACACTGAATCTTCTTAGGGAGGATTATTGACATTTTTCCAGGCAAAAACACGTTTTGTCAATAAAGGGTAAATCTTCCCTTTAAGATTTATTTTCATATTACTTACTACTACTTACCTATAATACTGTTGGTCATAAAATCCTCACAGTTCATACAATATTTAAAAAGTCGGCTTAACAGTATTGAAAAATATTATTAGTGTTCGATTTAGTTCAACATTTTTTTATTTGACTCTAACGCGATGACAATATACCGGTCCAGTATGTAGGGAAATGATCAGAGATGTGTCGTTCACATCCATTAAAAATTACCAGGTTTTTTGGAAGCTTTACTTAGCTTGGAGACCACTGTAACCGTTTTTAAATGCCATCGATCGTCACACCTGATGACTACTTGCTGGAAAATTTCATGACCTCTTATATATTAGCAAACTCCGATTACTGTCAGTAGTCTACTGTGAGTGGCGAGCATTTTCCTACTCCTCAGACCATGACCTTTATCGTTACCTCTGTCGCTACGCTAAGGTGTATCAGGAAAAGATAGATTGATATTATGCAGTGGACTCACTAGAGCGGGTAATAAGCGGCTGTACGAAGACTTGAATTCTCTCGAATCTAATTGATAGCTTACTTCTGCTAGAAGACAACATTTCAAAAGATATGACTGCAAACAAACAAACAAGTATATCTATCGATCTGTCGTTGATTATGGTCGGCAAAGATATTTCGCTTCCAAGAAACGTTACGGCATCTTTGCTTTGTATCATGTAGGAGAGACCAAACTTCCACTTTCCGACTAATTGCAAAGCATCTGTGATTGACTGCACCTGTACCAATCTGAAGGTAAAATTCCCATTGTGCCAGTCTGGGTATTTAGCAGCTAACCAGAGGAATATTTCATTTTTTATCCCAATTGAAGAGATCCCGGAATCACAACTACTGTCTCCGATCGTAAACATTAATAATCACGTAACACTCTAGTACCTATGGCCTCCACAGACGGGTTCTGTTTCGCGAGCTCGGAAGTGGTGTAAACGTTGAAAAAGGTACGTAGATGCTCTTAAAAAAACAAGGCTTATGACTTGTATCCCCAGTGCCTTTTAAGAAATTTTTAGGAGGCGACTTGGCAAAAGAGTTGCTTCCTCAAATCGTCCGCCTCGTCTTGAGAATTGGTAAAAGTGTCATTAAGGTAACAAATGACAAGGAATTCAGAAGATAATAGTGGAGGACCCAATCGTATGCGATGGTATATTAAAGAGGTTCAGAGCCCAATCCAGATGAACACTCCACCACATGGGTCTTCGTATCACAGCGTCGTTCTGAGAATAGCACAAACCACTACATCCTGGTGAAGAAAAATCTGGATTTTGACGTAAATAGAACAAATTTAAAATGAAAACCCATCTTCTCTAGTATTATATCATTACCTAGATGTAAAAAAAAAACTTTAAAATAGACGAGTAAAATAAACTTAAATTTTTAAGTCCAGCTTTTTACAACATATAAAAAAATTTAAGTAGTTTCTTTTTTATATTTCCTAGATTATTAAAACTATATGAAACTTACTCTTACTACTTGTGGAAAGCATACTACTGATTTTAAAGTCAACAAAATGCTTACTGAATATGCAACGTTTACCTTGCAATGCATAGAACAATAAAGTGTTCTTTATTAGAAGCCTTTGTGTAGTGAAGCAGTACTTAGACCCGGGACTCACATTACGAATCTGTTTGCTTTGTTGTTGCAGTTGGAATTAGCAAAATAATTTCCTTAATTAAACAAAACGCTCAGGTCATAGTCATTGGATGTCAGAGATCTGAAGCTAAATGTAGCGATGGTTCTAGTTTATTATTTATATACAGCAAACAGTATTTGTACATTTTTTATGATTGTCTTTAATTACATTTAACTAACTTCAACAAACTCAACAACATGTTAACTCTTATTCAAATTATATATATTATAATAACTTATTTTTATATATATTACATGTGTTCTGTTTGACTTTACTTTTGAAATTTTAAAAATCAAATGAATAGGTATTTAGAATCGTGTTAAAACATGTCCAAGAAAAATAGAAAAAAAAATTCATTTACACATTATTATAAATGTGTGTGTGTAACAATAGATTATTTTTGACATTCACTTCCTTAACTTATCATTGCACAAGATATATTTATTGTTATTAAGTGCGTCTGACAATTAAGATCATACAGCTTCGTTCAATTAATCATAGCGATGCCAAGCATGACTCACGTCTCATGGCTAATGAGCATAGTAAGTAATCAACACCAACCGACTCTTGTCACTACAAATAGAATATTTGCGTAACCCGAGTTACTCCCCGACCCAAGTTACTCCCGGAAGCTTATTTTGAGAACATCTCAAAAAATAAATAATCCTAAACTTTATTACCATTAACTAAACAATACGTAATTCAGACACATATCGCTTATATTTTAATGACTCTAAGTTTTGTAGTATTATGATAATTTGTAAGTCATTATTAGTAAAATTCATAAAAATCTAAAGCGCGGCTTATAGTTGAAAGATTCACAAACATCAGAATATGCCTTGGCTGATACAATGTTAGTCATACTTTTCTAAATTGTCACTGATATCAACGAAAGTTTTATAATATAAGAACTTAATCACTTGAACTGAATAATTCTCTTAAAGATAAATAACTGATGTGTTATTCATTGTACTATTTAAGAAATAAAGAAATGCTTCTCAAAATTAATATATGTTTAAGTATGAACTAATAATTTTTAAGAAATTAATTGGTGTCCAAGTATAAATGTATACATTTATAAATAATAACAAATACATAGATTAAAGTTTTTTCCATATATTTTAGTAAACAGTCATAAAATAATTTAGAAATATATTATATATAAATTTTCTCATGATTTTGTACTGCGGTTCATCGTATAATAATGAACTGATCTGTAGACCACAAATCAACTAATTCAATTGTACAATGAAATTATTAAATCATAAGTCTACAAATGATATCAAATTATATTAAACATACGTAAAGTTTAATAGTAATTTTTAGTGACGTTTCAACGAAATAAATGACATAGTTTGCTTATAGGCTGTTAAAGCCTTTGGTCTACTTACTGGAACTACGGCCCCCTATGGGGCACTCTGCAACTCTCGTAAAACGGAGGTCGAAACATTTGGCAGAATGTTATAAATCGTTCATTAAGTAGTGACAAATACCTTTTACTTCTTAGACTTCATTAGATTTCAAATCAGTTTACATTCTGAAGAAATGGTGAAAGTATTAGTTTCAATAAACTTGACTTGCATTTTTTGTTTATAATTTAATCTACTGATAACAAAATCATGAAAATTCTAAAGCCTAGTACATCTAATGAATAATAAAATTTTGCTATATTTATAGTGTTCCAGTAATGTCTATTCCAATAATCATATTTCTAGTGACTGGAAATTTACTACCACACTCTTTCATGGTTGAACCGATTAAAAACACAACAAAAAGAGTAAAAATAAATAGTCGATATAAAAAAAAAATTTTGAAATTAAAAGATAATTAAAAAACAATAATATAATTTTAATTTATATATAAATTACTTTTTATGATGTATTTCTAACACTGTATGAATCTTACATATACTTAATATAATTTATCTGTGGTTAGACGCAAACATGTTGCGGAGACATTCACATATCAATTAATCTATATAATATCGTAGTACCAAAACACGATCGTTCGCATTGCTGACTTGATTGCTCTAATAAAATGCTTTAACTACGTCACTTTAGATTATTGTAAAATTTATCTTAATATGCCATTAATTTTTTTGTATCAAAAATATTAAACAGTATATATCACAGACAAAAAATATGAAAGTTTTTTTTTAAATAAAGAAAAAAAAAATTATGAAAGACTCAACCAAATAAGTCTACTAAGGAGATAGTACATGAAAAGTCTTTTACATTCAAAAAATTATAAAAACAATACTCGCCTTTGTAGGTTAATCACCAGTTGAGTAAATTTATAGATGCGTGTACTTAGTCGTTTCGTCCACAATACCTCAGTGCCTTAAGACGAAGCTATTAATCAGTGTATATTGCCAGTGATGACGTATGGATCCGAAACATGGTGCTTCACCAAAGGCCTTATTATAGACTCACAGTCACTTAATGAGCTACGGAGAGAGCTATGCCTTGAATTTCTCTACGGGAGCGAATTAGAGGGAGGAGATACGTAGAAGAACGATAATCACAGACATAGAAAAACCAATTAAACCTTTAAAGTGGCTGTGGACAGGCCATATAGCACGAAGAACAGATGACAGTTGGGGCCGAATTGTTTTCGAATGGAGACCAGAGATCGGAAAACGTTGGACATACACCAATGAGATGAACGGACGGCTTAATCAGGGCCGCGGGTTTACGGTGGATGCAGGACGCTTCCGATCGATGCAAATGGAAGTCAAAGAGGGGAGCTTATGTCCAGCAGTGGACCTCACACGGCTGAAATGGATGGGTGAACAGTTTAATTTTAATTACAAAAGCTAGGAAATTTGTAGAACTGTTCGAGAACCAAAACTTTAAAATTTCTTCAATAAATATATTTGTTATGATATTGTGACAAAAAATCAACTATTTTTATAATCATTATTATTTATTAAATAACCTTATAACAATAATATGTAAGAAATTAGAAAAATTCGTATGAATAAAAAAAACTATTTGAAAAAAATAGTCAAAATATATTGTTGTTGTTGATTGACACCGAATTCTAGGCTTTTAATTGTTTTCACGACAATGAGAATTACACATTTCACAAATTTTTGGTTTCATTTTAAGCCAATTTTTATTTAGATATGTTTACTGAAATATGTACGCTTATTTTTATTCCCCGATCAATTCCACTAACATGCAAGTATATCCGTATATCTCAAACTAAAAATATATGTACCTACGTATAAAGTGAATAATTAATTATCATATGAATATTATAAAATTTAAATGTTTGTACCCAGATTTACATTTTCAGACAAAAATAACTAGAAAATTTTTATTAAAACATTGTAATAAAATTGGTCACATACGTTACCTACATATGTGACCAATTAAAAATAACGCAAAGGATAAGAAATCGAGTCTATAGTCCATATAGTTTTATAAAAAAATCAAAAAGTGCAGAAATATACTGTTATTGGTAACTCTGAAATTGATAAATACCATGGAAGAGAGTATTTATATACTTTTAAACAATTTAAATAATAATACTTTATATGTTTAAAACCTAATTAACTCAATCTTTATACATAAATACATACCTACTTATAACCACGTCCGTGTATACAATTTAAGCTCATCAACAATGAAGAAACAGTTTTAATTTGATACATTGATTACGTGACATTAACGAAAAAAAATACGTTTTTATTCATCTACTGGAATATTTCAGAAATGAACTGTATATATTTCTGTCAAGGAATACATTTGAAATAAATATTCGAATAGAAGTGTTCTGTTTAAGTTATTTGAGAGAAAGGCAATCTTAGAATTCATATTCGATAAAGGAACAAAGAGCTTTCTACAAATCTGGTTAGAGAAGGAATTTTGTGGTTGAGTGTGCTAAATCCTTTATTGTCTTCCAAATTAAGTCTACGAATATTGTTTATAAATAAGTAAAAATATTTTTATCAGCTAACAACACCTCTATTTCAAGTCCTAAAAATGATGTATGTGTGTATGTCTGCGTGTGTTTTTGTGTATGTATTTCAACACGTACCTACACAATAAGAAATACGTTATAGTAGTTAAAGTAAAAAATAGGATTCAATTTCTAAAAACCTCTATGCAGAATCCATATTACTTCCTATATCATTTAAACTGTGATTTTTTTTTTCGGGAGCTGTTTTGATTATAATTACATAAATTAATGACCGCATCGACTTACAAGATGGGTGGTAGTTCACAAAGCGGTATTTCACGAGGTCTATTCCCTCTTGAACACTCGTAACACGCTGTTCAAAGCTCTCACCCAACATCCATTCATGCATACTACATCATTTGGTCAAAATTTTACTGTACACTTGAGAATAAAATTCAGATTTTAATGTAAAATATTACAGTTTAAATTTTAAAATTTTTGAAAAATCCTACATAATATTACAATTTAATTATATTAATTAAACCTGCTTTTCTTGAGTAGCCATTTACACTATTTAAATAAAGTTCCTAGAAGTTGAAAATCTTGAAACCCATTCAACTAAGTATTTCCGAGAAAATTAATTCAAAATTTTCTATCGCTATTCAAATATTTTTCTCTAACGAGATCTAAGACTTTCACAAGTATTCATTGAAATAAAACTAATATTTTCGAATTTACTACGCGTTTTTAATTATTTGAATTACATAGTCCCGACATTTCGTTTACTTTGCAGCAACCGAGATCACGGGCAGACGAGATGTGAATACCTCCCTGTACATTGTAGAAGCTAATTAGCTCGACAAACCTCAATCATTGAAACCATTTCTGCCAAACACATCTGCAAATCTATAACCACTACATTTATTGATAGTAAACTGAATTTAGTTACCTTTCGCCTTATGTTTGGAGGGTTAAAAACAATCAGAAAGGACAAAGGAATAATTTTCATTGCCTTTAAAAAATACTCACTCTTTTTTAAATGAATTATAATTAAAACATTTTTAAAAGTTAAAATTACGGAACTGTTAAAAAAAATTCCTTAGTCCTGTAATGAACGTCAAAATTAACGCACAAAAATTAGGTATATTAAGAAAATTAAGAAATTTTTATGGTATACACGGTAAATACATTTTTAAATAAATTTTTAGGCTTTTAGAAGAATCATTTTAATCACTAAAATATTATAATTTCTGATGCTATTCAGAGAAGTGCGTTATTAAATCTCTATTTCCGGATTACCTAAAACAATCTGGGCTTCGTTTTCGAATATAAATCCAATACAAAGTGCGCTGGATTGTAGTGAATTTGATTAATATATTTATTAAATCTACATATGCCATCATATAAAATACACTTTTAAACGTGTTTTCCCCTTGTTAATGACATAAACGCATGAATGTTTATTCACGAACATAAATGTTCACAAATCAAACAACAGCATGTTTTGATTTATAAGAGTGAAAATTAATATTCTGAATCTAGTTGTTCGCGTGTGATTTATTCACTTAGAACAGACCTAAGATTTATTTATACAACATTAAGCTTTAAATTATCTGTGCTGGTATTTTGTTAAAACCGTTTAATTTGACAGAAATTATACAAAATTGTAATTGAATATTTAGACTGGTGATATTGTATATGTTATATGCATACATTGAATAAATAGGAAAGTTGTGAAATAAACAGGAGCTAATAATGTATTTAAACATTGCATTTATCTTCAAAACCATACTGATAGGCCTCTCTTTAATACTGGACAAATATTGAGGATAAAATCCTTATGACAGTTACGAACCTAAACGATCTTTCAATTTACACGACTGATTCAATTATTTTATTCCATTCCTTTTTTTATGACTTTTTGCATGTGAGTTTTATTTTAATCCCTTAACAAACTAATCACCTATCTATGTAAAGAAATATAATATTATATATCTAATCACATTGTTAAAATCCTTAAAAACATCTATAACTGTTGAAAATAAAGTACTCTCTTTGATGGATTCACTTATGCTGTCTAATTGATTAGAGTGTAACTTTTAATTTTAATATTATTGTACATACTTTTTTTTTATTATCTTTTTCGATTAATTGCTTCAAATACATTCAATCACGCCGACTTTATAAAACCAACAACAAATGATATCATAATTAAATTAATTGATTATAAGCCTCTTTAACGTTATTTAAATAATAATTAGTATAAAATATTTTTTGTGTGTGACCACATCGAAACAATTTTATAATGAAATCGTTGGAACCAGTACCTAAGTACTCTTAATGTGTTTTTGATCGACACATGTATATGTATATAATTTAGAGAAAACAAAATGGAAACCAATATGAATTGAGATAAAAAGTAGGTACACGTTCAAACTATTGGTTATAAAGTCTTACCTTTATCTGTAAAATAATCCCAAAATAAATCACTTTCATTATAATCATTTCGATCTTCAGATTATGATTTGTGAAATCGTAATTTAAATAAAAATAAAAAAAAATCATTTTAAAATTTTAATCCAATACAATACATCAAAAAGAACTCGATTGATTTGGGTTTTTATGAAAAAGTAATTTTGAAATAGATGATATCCCCTGTTAACAAAAGCTGGCCGATTAATCAACTTTGTCAGAGTTTATAACAAATTCTGAGAGACTAATTAGTTTTGTTTGACATATATTTATCTTTTGCCATTTCATGTTTCAGTTAAAAATTTATATTTACCTCAGTAAAAGCCTAATAATTTTTAAACCACATATAAAAAATATACAATCGTTTTAAGGTGAAAATATTGTTATGAGATTGCCTTTAATGAATACACATGCATAAATTTGGTGCAAACGAAGCACTTTAAATGTACAAATTTAAATGTAAGTTACATGAATAGTTTCGGAATTAAATTTTATAACAGGCTGTGACATTAAGGCTGTAACTTAATATTCTAAATTGATTTCATAGAGACGTTTCCGAGTCCACGGTTTGTTTATTAAAAGTCTGACGACTGAGCACTTCGATAAATTGAGATCATGATCTCGGACCTCTCGCTGTGATAGCCATTAAGAGGAGTCTCCTTTATTAAAAATATATATATATATTTAAATTCCTATTTTACTTTTATCAAATCAAACTACTGCAATTGATTCGTCAATACCGGCTAAGAAAATATTAATGAAGTTGACTTTCAGAATCTTATGAATGTATTTAAAGTATTATTGAATTTTTTTGATTTTATTTAATCTATTTTCATACTATTAAAGAAACTACTTAATTACAAAATCACTTATTTATGTTTATCGTTTAGCTGATTTTTGTTGTCGTATGTCACACGCTATAAGTTTTAACAAAAATCTATTTTTTTTATATTATCGATTTAAAAAGTCCTTATTTTTGTACGCCAAGAAATGGTCAGGAAAATATTTTTTTCTAAACTCACAGTCTAAAAAGTTTAATACATTCTGTTTACTCAAAAGAGTGAGTAAATACATTTAAAACTGAACATAACCCTCTTTCTTTCATCCGAATAAATTGAAGCTAACAAAAACATGAAACTACTTTTTAAACACGAAGTCTAGAAAACAGTATTTCATAAAACGATATATATGTAGGCTACCAAAGCAAATTATATTATTTGTTGTACAAAATATCTGTATATACATACAAGTGTATATACTAAGTCAATAAATAGACAGCAAAAATAGCAACGTGGCTTGCATGATGTACGGACTGGCAACAACTGTTTTCCATAAAACAAGGTTTAAACTTTCACTCACACCAGTATCCGATCTGATACGCATATGGCACGCGACGTTGCCAAACCGATGTGTGCGTGCGACGAAACGTGTGTCATACGGTCTACGACCAGTTAGTCTTATCTTACAATACAACGTACCAGAACAACCAGCCCATCAAACGCATACTATTATAATGGAGGATGAGAAACTTATTGAAATCGTCCGCAATTATGAATTTATTTATAATTGTCAACATCCGAAAATCATGGATACAGCAAAAAAAGCTTACGCATGGAAAGATATTGTATATCAACTCAAATTACCGTATGAATTTATAATTTTAAGCAACTTATTCTTTAATGAAATAAAAAAAAACTGGTGAAATGGTGAAAAACTGTCAAGCGGAGAAATACTTTAAAAATATATTACTAACATTTTAATTTATGAGTCAATTGTTAATTTGATGGAATATTCTCCCATTTTTTACTACTGCCATCTACCCACTACAACCCATGTAACTATAAACGTAACAGGAAGGGGTTAACGAAAAAACATTTTTCTATTGAAAAGTATAAGACTATGCCCACTAAATCGTTCCGTCACCGATCAGTTTCATCACGTGCCACGCACGGAGCGTTAACAATTGGCGGCGAGATTATATTGCCGGCGGCGATACACTCCGTGCATGGTACGCGACGTTGCCACACCGGTACGCTCAGGCGGCGAAACGGTGAGCACTCGGGTTAGAAACGCGTTACCACTCTTCTCTCTCTATTGGTCATTTTGTTACCATCGGTTCAAGTAGAAACGCGTACGCGTTCTATGTGAGATGGACGACGAAAAATTAATAAAAATTGTTCGCAATTACGAATTTCTATATAATTTAAAACATCCGAAATATATGGATAACGTCAAGAAAGACATTGCGTGGAAGGAAATTGGGGAACAACTAAAACAATCCGGTAAGTTTTCTACTTTTATTTAATGATGTGTTAATAGGAACTACAAAACAAATTATTTTCAGTTTCTTTATATTTGTAAAATATTTACATTATTACTTTACATTAAGTTACAAGTGTTACAAGTTTCTTTCGTTTACTGGTTTAAATATTACTTTAATTATTAAAGCCAGAAAAATTCTCCTTCATTAAAGCGATACATACAAATTTAATAGGTAATCTATACGTTCTAGAGGAGGTAGTAGATCATATGGTATTGCATGCCGGTCCTGACACGTTCCTAATACGGTCATAGTATGTTATGTTGAGGAGAACAAAGTCCTTTGATATATTAAAAAAAAAACATTTAACGACAAATATACACGAAATTTTACTTCAATGTATACAACATTCAATGTATACAACGTACTCATACAATTTTATTTTTTGAAAATGACTTTTTGTTGAACAGTATTTATTATGGACTGAAAACTATAAAAAAAAAGTCTAAAATTTTACCCTGGCTATTTTTGTTTTACTGAGGTTTGCTTTTAAGTAGCAAAGCTAAATCCTTATGAATTATAAGAGCAATGACACCTAATAAAGAACGAACTTTGAAGTTATTATAATTATTGATAAAACAAAATTCAAATATGTCATAAGGTATTACAGAATAAATATTCTTCCACCCCGGTTTCAAATATAATTTCACTATTGTAAATACATACAACATTTTTTTCTATTCTGTCGGAATTTAGTTGTATTACTTGTTGTAAGCAATTTTATGTTACCATAATTTTTAACTCAAGTATTGTATATACAGTCTGGTTAATAAAAAACGAAAAATTCTCCTACCTCAGTTTCTTCTCCATCTGAACATAATAATTTTTGTTTTAATTATATACGTTAAATATTTACTTTTCAGCTGTTGCATGTAAAAAAAGGTGGCAGTGCCTTCGAGATTCATACAGGAGGGCTTTAAACAAAAAGAAAGGTAAAACCGGTGAAGCAGCAAAAAATATAAAGCAATGGAAATATGAAGAGGAGATGTCATTCGTTACACCATTTTTCGTAGAAAGAAAAGCTCAAGATTACGTCGACGTAAAAAGTGATGATGAATTGTCAGATATATTCGAGGAAAACAGTGCTTCCATAAACATTAAAGACAAAGAAACCAATGTTAGTGATACTAGAGATACTAGAGTAGCAGACGAAGATTCTGGAAAATTATATAAACAAAATAAAAATACGAACAAGAAGGGAGTTAAGCGAATAGCATTTAGGAGGAAGCCATTCCCTACAGCTGTGTTGATAGCAAAATTACTTAACAACCAAAACAAATTGGCATCACAGCGAGGACATGACGAATTAGATAGATTTTTCTTGAACATCTCTGATACTGTTAAAAAGTTTTCAACTTACGAGCAAGCTCTGGCAAAGCAAAGGATATTTTCTCTCGTGTCAGAAATGGAACTAGAACAGCTCGCATCGACAAGCTCGACTTCATGCGTGTTTAAAACATCACCGCAGTGGACAATCACCAATACAATAGAAGCGGCGAGTCCACAAGATCAGAATATATAAAAAAAGTAGCAGATTGTTTTATTGTAATACTACTCAAAGACTTGGGCCTGTCCATTACTAATATCAGTTCATCCTTGGAACGAGCGTCGAAGGCACCCTCTAGGGGTTTGGTTTTGGTTAGGTAGAGAGAAGAGCTTGGACGGTGGAGGTGAGTAGTTAACGCGCGTCAGATAGGGGTCCCTTAAACCTACACCTGAGTCACAAGTCCCAGGTACCGCTGAAGCTCCTCTCTCTGCAATTCGATGGACCCGGCACTAGCACGCTGAATCCATTGAATGCTGAGAGGTTTTTTCTCTTGTCTAGTCCATTATCATATTTCGACGAGTCCTTGTAAAATTATAGATTTATGTTGCACTTCTTTTATAATTAAAAACTAGTCACGCAATCAAAATGTTTTGCGTGACATACTTTTTAATTATTTAAATAATTATTTTTAGTACTTCTAAGAAAACAAAGTTATAAAAAAATATATTTTTATTAACACATTATTTTCAAAAATACGTTTCTCTTAGCTTGGTATCCGTGTCTTGTTATTTATGAAAATACTCAGATTTCTCGTTTATATTTCTATTTACTCAGAACCAAGTTCTAGATTAATACAAAACCTGTTTGTTGATATCCTAAGTTAGTTACAAAAACATTATCTGATCATAGTCAAAATGACGATAAAATAATTGATTTTGAACATAAGTAGGTCAAATGTTAATTTAGGCTACGGTTATATTTCAAAATATTTTAAATCAATGTAAATATTATTATATTTAATTTGCTTTGTCAATGGAAAAATAACCATGTAAAAAACATTGAGTGAGTATTAATTTTCATTACCCCAGAGCTTCATTTATCGGCTATGCAATATTCATTAAGGCTTCCATAATTTATTTTATGTATTGCGAGCATCAGTAAGCTTGTCACTCATGGCAATGTATTATTGAACGATTAAATAACAACCAATAATAACAATATTAATTCTATGAATAAATAGAGATAATGAAATGCATATTATGAATGCTTCATAAACTCTAGTTATAATTAGAGAAACTAAATAAATCACCATTTAGTGCAAATCTAGATTTTCGTGTATACGTGTATACATTTTTGTATGCAATCGTAAAGAAAAATATTTTTAAATATAAAATTTAATAATAGTCAGTATTAAAATGAGCTAAAAAGTTTAAAATGACTTTTTAAATTTTATTTTTTTGCAGGGACAATTTTACGTACAAACGAACATGATATCCGTAGTATATTTTTAAATCCTACTGTCGAGGAAGAGCCGAGGATCCTTTGTGCAGGCTTATTGGGTGTTAAAAGAAGCTTGAAGATTCCTAAAGCAGTCAAATAAAAGAATAATAAATATTTTATTTGAAACGAGACGACAAACTAATAAAGCCTCGATCTATAGAAAGGAAATACAAAAACAGTCTAAGGATAATTAAGTTAAAATTGTTATAATGTTCCATATATTAATATTTCCGCTCCCACAGTAATAAAGTATTTTTTATATGGTTTAATTAACTGGTCTTTCGATTGATTTATAAGTATTTATACATTATAAGCTTTGGGTCATACCATTGCCTTCTCATTTACAACTGACGTGAATAGTCCTTTTTCAGTAATAATTATTAATTAACTGCAGTCTTGAGAGGTAATCATTATACATTTTATTATTTTGTTTTGCATAATATTCTTACAACTCTTTTCATGTCCTTTGTAGAGTAAAAAAGTATGATGAAAAATTTACTACCTTTACTAAGGTATTTATTTTTAAAAATTCAATGTTTTTTATTATTATCTAATACAGAATGTATCCAAAAATAGTGTAATATAAAATCAGAGATTTTATTCATACAAGTGCATATATTTAATTCAAATTTATAAAATAAATTATCTTCATAATAGATTATATTTTATAAATTATACAATATCCCACTTTCAACTGGACGAAAAATTATATCAGGTTTTATATATTGACGTATTAATAAATTCACATATAAATCATCACTGGTTTTATATATTGAAACTAAAACTTAAAAATAATATATATGCCGTGGCAATTGACTTAAGAGTTATGACATTGTATTCGTAGTATATATTAATTTAAAGGAAAATCGTATCCTTGTAAGCAATTAATTAGTTTTTAATTAACATTAAATACAAATGAAGATTTTATCAAAGTGGCGCTGGTGCGAAGTAGAAACGATGTGCGGTCGTAGCCTAAAAGAAGGTGTCATGTTCGTGGGGCTGTCTTCTTTGGTAAACAGAATACTTTGCTTCAACTCATGACCCGAGGCTTCATTAAGCATAAACTATAAACCCTATAAATATACGATATTTTTTCATGATTGCATGAATTGCAAAATAAAAATTAAGTTTATCGATTATATAAAAATATTTTTTGTTTAAATGTCATATGCTTAGTTAATTAGTTATTAAATTATTATACCTGTTTATAGTTCTGAATTTTCTTTAATATTTATATATCAAAATGTGGCTTATATATTACAATGACAGAAAGATATGTAAGAGCAAGTTCGTGTAATATTTATTTAGCCGTGTTGTCGAAGAACGGGAAATGACTTATTTAATACATGTTATTGTTTTTGTAGTTAATTTCCATAGTACTATTATTTTCCTCTGTGAGATTTCTCTGGACTAACACACAACCCATGATGGCAGTCAACTTGATTTTCAGTCTAATGGCATCCTGTCTCTCCCTATACCAGATTGTAATATCAATACTACTCGTTTGGCAAACAAGACAGGTATCAAAATTTAAAGTCAATTTCAATTAATGAATATTTAAAAGCAATTACAGAATAAAATGTTATCAATTTTCAATATTTTAACAACTAAAACTATATTGAAAAAATATATAAAAATATTCAAGACCATATATGTGTGCATTTCCAGATCAAAGGCAATATATTTCTGTGCTCTCTGTGGTACGTATCTCACTTATCATTGCTGACGATATACTGCTTGCTATTCATTTCCAAGATCGTCGTCTACTGCCAATATCAAGATTACTCTGCAGCCGCACTCACTATAGCTATTGGTATCATTTACGAAGGTATGAACTTATACTTAATTAATTTAATTTAATTCGTTTAATTAAAATTAATAACTGATTTTTCTTATTTACAGTAACATTCACATACTTTGCGATCGTCGTCAACAGTTACCTACACTCACTGAATCAGGAGAGATATCTTTAACGTTTACGTGTAATAACGTTTGAGTGTAAAAGTCTTAATATTAATAAAGTATTAATATTATAAAAGTGTGTCCGTCTTTTACCTCTTCACGTTTTAACATGTCCGTTACCTCTACTAGCCAAACCGATTTAGGTAAAATTTATCAGAGACAGTTGGAAAAGATACACAATATGTATTTACGTTTTGAAAAGATAATTTTTATATCTTTTTCTAATAATATAGTAACTTTCGTCTTTTTTCGTAACTGTTCTTTTTATAAACTCTTAAATAACGCTTCAATTATTTTTGTCAGTCTATCGCATGTTGCATTACACGCGCCCGTTCTTGACTTTAGCATCAACTAGCGAATACATTCTAACACATTCCTCCAGGTGTATTTCGGAAATTGTGTATGAGGTCAATTATTTCAATAAACATAATGCTTAATATATAACTTTAAACTAACATCTAAATTGAAATTAGAATGTATAGTAAATAAGTTGTCTAGTGTCTGCAGATGATTTCCTGTCAGATAATTATACCAATTATATCAATAACCTATTATGCCATTGATACGTTTAAAATATCATTTTAACACCATTAATTATTATATTTCTAAAGTAAAGAACTTTAGACATATTACACATAATACAAAATTTTTCAGGCTGCTCTGTTTTTAATTTATGTATACATAAACGTTCTCTGAACTCTAAAAATTGTTTTATAATAATGGAAAATGTATTTTCGTTATGCAGTTCCCTCTTGAGCCTGGAAGAAGGTAATAAAGTCGCCTTAAGTGATTTTGACGGTATTGTTAATTTTGTTAAATAAATTATAATCTTTGAATTCTCAAAATCACTAATCACAAATACACTATCTATTAGTAAAAAGTAATAGGTATTTATCCAATTTATTTAACCAAGATATTAGTTTAAAAGTTTTAATACTAAACTAATACGACTACAGTTAGTTTTTTTGAGTGGGCTTAAATTAAAGTTGACATTATTTTATTTTGAATCCATGTACTCGCAGTTCGATGTTGTTGATTAGATTTTAATCTTGTATTTAACTAAATAGTCAAAAGAATAGTAATACAGGGAGTCAATTAAATATATATACATATGTATTTACGGTTATATAAATATATCTATTTTTTACGGTTAATAAACATGTATTTCGATTAATTTATAAACCTATAAATATGATAAATTATAGGCTTTGGTTACACCATTCACTTCTCTTTAATGACGTGAAGGATTCTGTTTCAATTATAATTAACTGTAGTTTTAAGCGGAAATTATTGTACCTTTGATGTTTTGTTTGTATACTGACCCTTTTCATCTTCTTTGTAAAGTAAAAGAATGATGATGAATGATCTGCTGCCATTTAAGCAATTTGTTTCAAAATTTTCAATGTAATGTTACTTAATTCAGAAGGTATTTAAAAAACAATGCAACACAATGTCAAAGTTTTAATTAAAATATGTACATACATGAAATGAAGATCTAAAAATAATCGCAAAATTTATTAATAAACTAGCTTCATGAATCAAATAAATTTTAGCATTTATTCAATACTACTTTCCGCTAGACGAAAAGTCATGTACAAAACCTTTTTCATAGTCAGAACTACACGAAGGTTGTATATGTTCATACTAAAATTAAAAAAGTTATAAATATACCGTGGTAACTTTATGACATTGTAGTTGAAGTACAATATAAATAAAAGTAAAATATTATCCTTGTAAGCAATTAATTAATTCTTAATTAACATTAAATACAAATGAAGAGTTTATCAAAGTGGCGGTGCTGCGAAGTAGAAACGATGTGCGGTCGTAGCCTAAAAGAAGGTGTCATGTTCGTGGGGCTGTCTTCTTTGGTAAACAGAATACTTTGCTTCAACTCATGACCCGAAGCTGCCTTAAGCATAAACTATGCAGTCTAATTAAATTTTAATTTTTCATGTAAATTGAATTGCAAAAACTAAAAATTAACTTTATCCATTATATAATAATTTTTGGTTATAATGTCATTTGCCTAGTTTACTTGCTATGAATTACTAATACCGCTGCGACATATGCATTTATATTCCTGAATTTTGTTTACATTAATAAATCAAAATGTGCCTTATATTTTAATAACAGAAAGAGATATAAAAACATTTTCACGTGTAATGTTTATATAGCTGTGCCGTCGAACACCGGGAAATGCTCGTTTAATACATGTTGTTGTCTTTATAGTTAATATCCGTTGTACTATTAGTTTCCTCTGTTGGATTTCTGTTGAGTATCACAAGATCTGATAGCTTGTATAACACACAACCCATGGTCGCTGTCAACTTTATTTTCACTCTAGTGGCATCCTGTCTCTCCCTATATCAGATTGTAATATCGGTACTGCTCGTTTGGCAAGCAAGACAGGTATTAAAATTAAATTATTTAAACTATTTAATATAACATACTTTAAAAGCTATTACAGAGCAAAGTTACGAAAATAGAATAAAAAATGTCATTTTTCAACATTATAGCAACTCAAGCTTTATTGAAAATGAGAAGGAAATATTCAACAGCAATATATCTGTGCATTTCCAGATCAAAAGCAATATATTTCTGTGCTCTCTGTGGTACGTATCTCACTTATCATTGCTGACGATATACTGCTTGCTGTTCAGTTCCAAGATCGTCGTCTACTGCCTCAAGAAACATTACTTCGCAGCCGCAATCACTATAGCTATTGGTATCTTTTACGAAGGTATGAAGTTATACAGCAGAGTTAATTTAATTCGATTAATTAATATTAATAACTGATTTTTCTTATTTACAGTTACATTTATATACTTTGCGATCGTCGTCAACAGTTACCTACACTCACTGAATCAGGAGAGATATCTTTAACGTTTAAGTGTAATAGCTTTATTAGGCTGTGATTAAATATGAAGAATTATGTTTTATTTTATATAATATTAGAGGTTATATGCATACATTTAATTGTAATATTTTATTGAATGAAATATGTTGTATATAAGCCAGTGTCTTCTCTATTTAGATTTATATATAATATTGATATTTTTTTTGCCAAATATCTTAAATCTTTTATTTTATGCATGACGTCTTTAAGCCTGAGAACCGTCTCGTTAAAAATTTATAATAAATCTTAACATTCCACTCAAATAGAACAAATATTGAAAGAAATATTTCATTATAAAAAGTAATCAAAATAGGCTATTTATTTTTATTTAATGACGCTTCCTGTTAAATTAAGGGATATAAATATCTTTGAAGTTTCAACTCTGAACCCTTCCTAAATCTTCAATCAATGATTTAGTCTTAATTTTTTTTAAAGAGTTTTCATTATATTCGATACAATAATTTATATTCAAATGGTTTATATCGTAAAAAGCCGTTATTAAAATAACAAAAAATATTTAAAAAAAAAATCAAACAGTTGAATGTTATAAAAAAACATAAGCACAGTAGGTACTTTGCATATTTTAATATGATGTTCAACAATTTTTAAGTTATTAAGAATTAATATAAAATGACTACAAACAAAACAAAGTGATAAAAAAATAAGTCTTATTATATGACAAATTTTACATAGACAGGAAAGTTTTAATTATAACATTCATTTATTGAAGTATATATAGAAAGTCAGGTATAAACAATGTTAATGTTTTATGAACGGCCCATTAAAAGTTTGTTTCAAGAGATACAATACTTTTATGTACTCAAAAATAAAAAATTTATTTTTCCCATTTTAGCCTTGTCTGTTTATTTCGTTTTATTCCAATGGATGAATATTTTGAAAGAAATTACAGGGTAAGCTAAAACATCAATTTTGAAGGATAACGAAGTACTAACAGAAAGTAAAACCAGCATATTATTGTAATAGTTTACTAGTATATTCTTGCCTAAAATAGTGAGTGACTTGTTTCATAGAGTAATGACGTTTAATGCTTATCACTTAACAAACCTTAAAAATAATAAAAAGTCAAACAAACAAAGACAAAACTTTCTGCCATCAAATATTGTACGCACCTATTATGATAGTATCGGTCATAAGTCTGAAGTGAATTCAAACAAAAAGTGTATCCCATGCTAGAATTCCGCCTCAGATTAAGGTGATGATGAAGGCGTTATATTTAATTTACGCAGATTATAATTTAATTTAAATATATAACAGCATATTTTAAATTCATAATCTTAAAAGAAATTATTGACCTACCCAATTAGGTTAAATTTAAACGATTTTTCTTTGTATGGGGTTTTCCAATAGGGACGCTTGAACTTTGACAGCTGATTGCGGCCATGTTGTTTGAGTGACAGCTGTCAAATGCAGTGTGTTATATTCATTCCGTCCTCCCAAACCACCATGGCAGGTTACAGTGTCGAGCAGCACGTGCAAATGATAAAATTGTTTTATGAAAATGGGTCTTCAGTTCGAGCAACGTTCCGCGCACTTCGCCCGTTTTACGGTCGCGATGATCGTCCTGCCGAGTCGACTATCCGTCGATTGGTGGACAAATTCGAGTCAACCGGGTCAGTTAACAATCAGCCGGTTCCCGTGCGTCAACGTAACGCGAGATCTGCCGAGAATATCGCCGCTGTGCGCGACAGTGTCCTCGAAAACCCGCGGCAGTCAATTCCGCGTCGCGCACAGGAACTCGGCCTTTCGCAGACGACAACTTGGCGAATTTTGCGTTGTGACTTGAGCCTGCACCCGTACAAGATCCAGCTGACCCAAGAGCTCAAGGTTAATGACCATAGACAGCGCCGTGTGTTCGCTGACTGGGCATTAGAGCAGTTGGAAGTTGACGCCGATTTTGGCAAAAAAATCATCTTCAGCGACGAGGCGCATTTTTGGATGAATGGCTATGTCAACAAGCAAAATTGCCGTATTTGGGACGAGACCAATCCACACGAGGTTCACCAAGTGGCAATGCACCCGCAGAAAGTGACTGTTTGGTGCGGATTTTGGGCCGGAGGCGTGATTGGTCCGTATTTTTTCGAAAACGATAATGGTGTGGCCGTCACCGTCAATGGTGAGCGATACCGGTCGATGATAACCAACTTCTTTTGGCCTGAAATCGAGAATATGGATCTGGACAACATGTGGTTTCAACAGGACGGCGCTACGTGCCACACAGCACACGCTACGATGGAAGTTCTGCACGAGCAATTTCTGGACATGGTCATCTCGCGCGGAGGCGACGTGAACTGGCCACCGAGATCGTGCGATTTGACCCCGCTGGACTTTTTCTTGTGGGGTTTTCTTAAGTCGCAGGTCTATGCCAACAAGCCGCAAACCACCGATGCCTTCAAAGTCAACATACGCCACGCCATCGATCAAATACAGCCCGATTTGTGCGCCAGAGTCATCGAAAATTGGACCTTTCGTGTGCGCGCCACCAACCGAAGCCGTGGCGGTCATTTGAATGATGTCATATTCCATACATAATGGGGTCGATAGACCTTCCAAATAAAAAAAAAATTTCGCAAATATCTTTCCTACATGTATTTTTTTTTTGCATTTCAAAGATCAAGCGCCCTTAATGGAAAACCCTATATATTTCATTATATTCATTCGAAAACATGTTTCCAGTTTTAACTAACTGATATAATGTAAACAAACTAAATAATGTTTTTGGACATACATTTCTAAACTTAATTTGAAATGCAAAATGAACTAAAGTAAAACACTCGTACATCACAAGAAATTAAAAAAAAAAAGTTTCAGCCAGCGCGACCGAGTTTTAAAAAAACTTTGCCACCGCTACAATGCGATAGATTCACGTAAATTTCTGTATATTTCACCGAAGTTGTCTCAACTTGGTTGTTCGTTATTCACCCTCACGACGAACTCACGAGCATTGTTTCACTTTAAATACATTTTAAAATTACTGTTTAATGAAATAAAATAAATTTACTCCGTTCGCATTGAATAAATTCTAAAACTTATCCAACAAAGAACTCAGTTATTCTCACCAATTAAAATTATTTGGTTCCGTTTAATAAAGTTTACTTTTGGAAAGAAAAAATTTAATAACAACCTGCTAGGACGTAGTTAACAATTAAATTATGCAGTAAAAGCTGTACCTGGTAATCCAATTTTTAATTAATGGAGCGTTTCATGAATGAAAAATTTGTATAATAAGTTAATCCTAATTTATTAAGTTATTTGAAACGCTAAAATATTTTAATTTTAAATATATTGTCTAGTGTAAATTATTGCTAATGAAATATTCCTTATCAATCTTCTGAATAGAAAAAGGTAGCAAGAAGTACAAATATTGTACTTCAACAACTACTCGTATTATTGTTGTAGACAGCGTAATATTACTATTACCAAAAATTACTAGAGTATTCATAAAAAAATATATAATAATGATTAAATCAAAGACTTTGTTCCATTCGACTAACTCTTTCCTGTTTTCCCCACGCAGTACTCAAGATTACTCCAACGAATAAAAAAGTTGATATTGGTGAGACATTCCACGATATCAGTGCGAATGAAGCCATAGCATGGATTAAAAAAGTGAAATATTGACAAATATTCTATTTATGAAGATATTTTAGCACTTCAACAACAACTCGTCACTTACTAAAAGGCTTTTATCATAGCGTTGCTATAAATCTATTTCAGTGTTACCTACTTGTAATTTATCTATGAAAGTTAAATGATTATTTTAAGGAAATATTGCTATTTTTTCCATAATATAATAGAATAACATGTCTTATCATAATAGAACAAATTTTGTACTGACAATCAATAAAAGATTATGATGTAATGGAACAATATCATGACATAGTATGTTTTGGAAGCCATAACATAAATTGTGAACGTAGAAAAATCTCCCCAAATGTTCCAGGGAATTAATTTTGAAGTAGGACGTAGAGTCGGATTAACGCTTGGATTCACGAAGAGGAAGCCTGCCGCAGGAACTGCGAAATCCCTTTGCCATAAAACTTTTTGAACTCCTAAAATGACGTTAAGTATATTGACGCTATTGGTTAAAACCTATATGATCACATATTTTTTAATGGCAAAATATAGCTTTATTATTGAAATACGTAATCCAATTTAGATTGCGATAAGCAGAATTTGCTTAAAAGTATCATCATATCGGAGGCAAGTACTGAAGCTTAATTTATTGAAAACTTTATGACATTTGTATGGACCGCATTCTCTTTTTTAAGAAATATATAACTATAAATAAAATGTACTATAAAATTTTAAAAGTATGTCCGTATTTTATCTTTTCACGTTTAAACATTTTCATTACCTCTACTCACTAAACCGATTAAGATAAAATTTATCACAGTAAATACTGAGAAAAGATACACAATATGTCTTTACCTTTTGAAAAGATAATTTTTAAACCTTTTTTTTATATAATATAGTATCTTTGGTCTCTTTTAGTAACTTTTATTGTTAGACACTTTTAAATATCGTTCAATTATTTTTGTCAGACTATCGCATGTTGCATTACACGCGGTCGTTAGGTAAGGGTGAAGTGGAAAGTTCTAGACACAGCTACACAAAGATGCGCCCGTTCTTGACTCTATTAGCATCAACTAGCGAATACATTCTAACACATTCCTCCAGGTATATTTCCTAAATTGTATGAGGTCAATAATTTCAATAAACATTATGCTTAATATATAGCATACATCTTTAATATGAATCATTTTTCATCATGTTTGAAGTTAACTGACATCTAGGTTGAAATTAGAGCAAATAGTAAATAAGTTGTCTGCCGTTGATTACCTATCAGCCAATTATACTTACTCTTAAAAATACCATTTTAACACCATTGATAATTATATTTTTAAAATAAGGAACTTTATACTTTTAACATATTATATAATTTTTTTGGAGCTGCAGTTTTTTTATTTATATAAACATGTACCTTGTGTGAACTAAAAAATTGTCTATATTGTTTTATGGGACTGGTACTTAAATGTTAAATTAATAAAGTCGCCTGAGGTGAATTTAACGTCAGTATTGAATATCTACTTTTGTCTTTGAAATCTCAAAAACATGAATTACAATTAAGTAATATCAGTTATCAAATATGTGCCGTATGAAATTAGTTTTTATTAACAAGATATTATTTAAAAGTTTTGTTACTAAACTAATATGACTACAGTTAGTTTTTATGAGTGAGCTTAAATTAAAGTTGATATTATTTTATTTTGGATCCATGTACTCGCAGTTCGATACTATCAATTGGATTTTTATCACGTATTTAACGAATATCTAAAAGTACAATACAGAGAGTCAATTAAACATAATACATCACAACTCTATAGCAATATAAATTACCGATAATTGACGATATCTGTAGTTTCGGTTTATCGCATGTTAGCCTTAGTACGAATATGTACAAAAAGGTGACTGATTTAAATTCGATAGTTAAAAATATTAGAGTAAATCTACTTGGAAGTTCCAACTAATCGGTCATACTTCCTACGAAGCGTTTCCCGTTTGTCGCCTCACTTTTGAATTTTTTTGAAGACTTTTGAATGAAATGTGATCTTTAATTGCCTATAAAGCTATGTAATTTAAATCCCACAAGTTTCAATATACACGTGTAGTGATTTTTTTTTTTTGTAATATTTTCATGAAATCCATTTTGAGAAATAAAAAGTAATTTATTTAATAACAGGCTTTAATCTATCTTTGTTCTAAATTTAATTCAAATTCCAATATTACTGATATAAAATGAAAATAAACATATTATTTGCACCTTATAATAACAAAGATAAGAGTAAAATCTATTGAAGTGATGTACTGAAGTATAAAATACAAAAATTTAAAATCTAGGCATCAAAATGTCTATCATCCAAGTACATTAACATACTATTTTTACGAAAACGAAAAAAAATATCACAGTGAGAAAGACTTCAGGTATCTATCATAAAAGTAATCGGCGAACGAAGTTTACGAAACAAATTTATAGGATTATGATGCCATTTTTTTTGAACAAATGTTATATTCTGAAGACAATTTCCTTTCAATATTTTGAATAGTTTTGGGAGTAATTAGAGACCGTTTTATATAAATTATATATGTTAATTGTCTAAGATAGGACGAAATATTCTTCAATCATTTTATTAAAAGTCACAAGCAATGTTACTGGATTATATAGGGAAAAAATAAATGCAGACGAAAACTTTAACAGTTTTGGTTAAACATAAAATTCATACTAAGGCTATGAAACACGATACAAAAAGCTATAATTTATTTAAATGACAATAAGCATCAGTACAATAGTTCAGATTGCATCCCATAATTAAATGATTCAATCAATACACGTTAAAAACTTTATTTTAATAACGTTTTGAATAGTTTTAATTTTTTTTTATTTACGTATTTTATTAGCTTCGAGAATCGGTCTCAGTGGATGTTTTAGTTTCTAGTATCAAGCGAAATCAATTTGTAAGGCGAGAGAAGTTCTTCTAACTTCTTAAAGTTTTTAACTTTACGGGTGTAAAAAAAAATAAGCCAATGAGCCAATAAATGGCGTTACAAACTTGGACATAATCTATCCTTGCAATAAGAGATCAGAGAAACGCCTAGCTATTTATAAATATATATTTTATTTAATAATCATGATATATATAAGTAATAAAGTATAATTTTAAATGTAAGATAATGTATGCTACAGGAACGGTTTTTATAATTTAATTTCATTTGAACATTTTTTTTTAATGTTCAAATCTTTAATATTATTGCGTAAAATAAAAAAAACCAAGAGACTTCAATGCGTTTATTAAGTTATGGACAACGAGTACATTGTCAAGTGAAAAATTTATGATTCAAATATTTGTGTATAATATTCAAAGAATATTAATCACGTTTATTAGGTCAAGGGCTTTGATATTATTAGATGTAAACAGAACTAATTACTAATTGGGGCCAGTCATAAAGAACGCTGTTATGCTATTATATATTAAACAAAACAAATTATTTAATTAAATTTTTTGTATACTCAAATTTCTTATCTTATTTCTTTTTTTTTTTTTTTGTTAATACAAAACGATTGGAATATTTTTTCTACAGCCTCTTGTGATGAAAAAAAAAACAAACAAAGAAAATATTAAAGTAAACTCAATTGTTAATAAGGAAATAAATAATACAATACACTATCACTTTCAATTAATTAGTATGTGATATTATATATAGTACCTGCCTATGAATGTATCATAGATCATCAATTATATGTTATTTGTCGTGCTTTTGTAATTTTGCAAACTCTAAAGGATATTTCGGAAATCGACCGCACTCTATCAAAACTAGTGCGTGCGTCACGCACTGTTCAATCATAATTGTCGCGAGCTAACGACCGTACATGGTTGTAATTATCAAAATCACTCGATAATAGATGCGCTAGATGCAACATCCTGGGCTTTTAAATTTGTCAAACCGCCTATTTTAACGCAGTCTGTATGGAGGCTTCGATAACGTATGGTTATAAAATGCCGTCCCAATTTTTAGTTTTGTTGATCGTTCTGAAAACGGTTTCATCTCAAATAAATGGCGAATTTTGGTGGCTTAATGAAAAATTCACGAAGTTGCAGCAGGTTGTGCCACCATCACCAACATTCGAAGACACGGGAGATTTGGAAACCGATGAAAGTGTTAAAATTATTTTTAAAGATGTCACAGAGGATATTGATAAAAATATAAACTTTTCTCTCAACGAAGGTGAGGTTTTTCCCGAATTTATTCTCTATAACTTAACTAAATCCCCGATTGTGGGTGAAGGAAATGTCGCCAGTGAGAAAAATACAACGAATAATACCGATGAAGACTTCACAGTTAATTCTATTCAATCCAAGAAAAAGATGAAGAAAGTAAGTACATATTATATAAAAGTTTTGTGTTATTTATATTTTATTAAGATATTTTGCTATTTTAATAAGATATTATTCGTACTTATTACTATTTAATTTAAGGATTTTCGGCCAGAAGCAAGCAATATGTTTTATAAACCGAAGAATGATAAAAAAAATAATTTGAAATATGGTGTAACATATCCAGGTTTAATTTATTATAAATTAGCAAAACCTACTGCCATTAAAAATAAGGATATGAGTAGTTACAAGAATAAAATATTTTTTGCCGATAGCGAAAGAAACAAGGAAAGTTTAAAACAACTTAATTCGTCTGATACGAAAAAATTTTATAGAACTCCAAACAGCGGCGATGAATTCAAATTTATTTTTCCTGGTGATAATGAATACTTCCGAGACAAAAAACCTCTTAGCGACGAAAGTTTAAATAACATTTTAAACATAACTCATACAAAAATCGATGGTAACAATAGTGAGAATTTTAATAAAATGAATAAAACTGTATATTCAGGAAAAATTGCCATAAATGATAAAATTGACTTCGATGAAGATAAACCGACAATAGAATCTGAAAGTATTTGCACGTTTATTACAAAACATGAATGCTTACGCAACAAGGGCACTGTTCACATGTCTGGGTATGCAATTTTCAGGTTAAAAATGATAGTATCACAATTTAAAATTCATTAACAACTTATATTATTTATATTTCCAGATTATGTCCCTTGAATTCTTTTCATAATTATCACAGAATTTGCTGTATACTTCCTCTTTTTCCATATCCCAAACAATTACACCCAAGCGACATCCTCAATGGAAGCCGGTACAAACGATCTAATGATGATGAAATCAGTCCAGCGCTCAAACAAAGAAACGCTTTGCTGCAGCGAAAAAATTTCTCCCAGGCGCTTAAAAATAACCACGATCCTACAACAGATCAATCTAGAAACCAAAAAATTGTAACTCCTAGTGATAACGTGGATCCGTATTGGAATGTTAAAAACTTTAAATTTCGTCAACAAAATAATTTTAATGAAAACAAGGATCGTGAAAATACAAAAATCGACTCAAGTAGTAAAGATTATTCAGATGATTATACAGCAGAGGTACCTAAACCTGGACTTTTAGGTGCTTATACAGAACGTGATGAACGTCTTACTACTTGGAAAATGAGAAATAAAGCCTACTCATACGACGGCTATGACGAAATAAGCGAGGAAGATAGCGGAGAAACTGACATGCCGTTCGGGTACTCAACGTTTGATCCAAGACAAGGTAAAGCCAAGAACATTATTTACAAAATAAACAGAACAGTTATAATCAATATATCACTAATAAAATGTTATAGGTAATCGCAAGAAAAATTCTAGAAGCAAAAAACGTAAACCCCAAAGGCTAATGTTAACATCAACAGAAGAGAACAAAGGATCAGAGAGCCAGACTATAAATTTTCATTCGAGGCCGGATTTTCATGTACTACATGGTTTTAAACTTGTTAATTTATCAGGGAATAAAAATAGATTTGTTAGAACTACCACAGAAACTTTATGTGACAGCCAGGATACTTCCAACGAAAATACATTTCCAGAGGTCGAAAATCCGGATGATATTTACGACGACACGATTGATTTAGATCAGCAAGTTTACAAAGATTGTGGAAATAGTGTTACCAACGCTTTCAATAGCGATTTTAGTAAGCATATTTCATACTTATATACATATATGATAAATTCCTGAACATACTTTTAATAGTTATAAAAGTCTGTATCACAATAATTTTCATTAATAATTCTTAATTTCCACTGCGATTGAAACTAATAATATAAGACTTAGTTGAATAATATAAAAAAAAATTCAATAAAATAGATTAAAATTTCTTAACAGGAAAATCACATGAAGAAAAAAACCCTTGGCTCGCTCTGGTCGTGTTAACAAAAAGTCCACAGACAATATTATGTTATGCCACAATAGTACATCCGCGCGCAGTCATTACAGCTGCCGAATGTGTCCAGGGGTGAGTTAGAAACAAATTAATTTTACGGTCCTTGTGCTGATGGATAGTATCTTTATGGGACCTCACACAAACGAGAATAAAAACTACTCAATGTATATTCGTCGAACTTAAATATCGAATTGTAAATTCTATATTTCATAATTCGAATGAAATACGCCTTTATACGAAGCCTCGTTTTCTTAATAAACTTGTATTTGAAATAATAAATATATGTCAGTATTATTATATATGGAATTAATTAAAAAGCTGTTGGTTTAGATCTATATTGAAAGTTTTTATTTAATTCAGTCGTTAAAATCTGTTTGATTTGCAGTAAAATCCCTGGGGACGTAACTGTACTAACTGGTGTATGGCAACTAAGGAAAGACAAAGCAGTACCACAACACCGTATGGCCTCGGTCTACATTGTTTCTGACTATAAACCTGGAGAACTTGTTAATGATCTTGCTCTTCTGGTATACCCTTATTTTCATATAATCTTTAAATTAAAAAATTAATTACAACTAATTTATTCATTCATTGAGTCATCGCGATTTTCATAAACAGTTCTAAAAAGACAGATATTTGAATATTTACAGCCGAATTAAGTAAAATGAATCAAAAAACATTGTCTAAGAGATTAAACATTTGTATTTTCTATCCGTACTAACGGCTAACAATAGTGAGTCCTCTTAAGTTCCTGAGATTATTTTTATCTGTTTTCTTTAAGAATACAGTATTTAAAAGAGACTAACAAAGACTTAAGCACTCCTTTGTTTCTTTAGTATTGGAAACGACCATTACAACTGGCAGAGAACGTTCAGCCCGCATGCCTCGCGGATCCGCACGTCGGAGACGAGTGTTATTTCGTTGGGTGGGGTGGTTACGATCAAGGTATACCCCTTTTTAATTCATCATAATTTGTAACTCATTAATATTATTATATTATCTCCTCGAATATTCTTTTAATCCAGAACAACGTGAAATCTTTGCATGGTACATTTTAAATCTTTGTTTAGTTAACAGAGACCAAAAGATAAAACAATATTTATTTATTTATAATATACTATAAAGCTTAAAATATCTTAAATCCTAATATTTTCCAATTTAATTAAAAATCTTATCTGATAGCATTTTATAATTACTTACACACATACGGAAAATTAAATATCTCCACAAAGCTTATTTGTTCAGAACACGCTTGCTTGCAATGCGTATGCTAATTTTAGAGTGAAACTTAATTCCTTAGTCCTTTTCTGTATAAATTAAACTAACAAACTTCAATTTATACAGAAAAGTTAATGTTAACATATTAAATACTTTAGTAATATTTAATATTCATAAAAGAAGTAATGTGTGACGGAACACGAAACATCAAACTGACAAAAATTTATCTTTAAAACATCCAGGACAAAAGAAAATGTTTGAGAAACAAGAAATAATTAAAAAAGTAATAACTACAAATGAAATTCTTTTGCAGAAGATAGTATAATATTATAACAATATAATGCAGGTTTAAGTCATCACCCTGACTCTCAACAAGCGACTATACTCACGCCTCGTGTGTGTAACGAGAAATTATCATCACCAGAGCTGCTTCTACCCCCAGGCGCGTTCTGTGCTTCAGTTGAATCACGTGGCACTGTAGTGAGTTACATTTATTTGTATTAAATCCGTATTTTAACGTCTTAATATATATTACAAAATTGCTTATTTTTAATATTATTATAATTTATTGTGCTAGTAAATTTATTTAATCATTTTTAATAATAATAATAATAAAAAATAACATAAAGAAATAAATCTCTTGGATATATTTACAAAAAAAATGAATGTTATATAGCTAAATCCTCACTTACTATTACTGCTTACTTACTCAGTTTCCTATTTATTACCGGATTTCAAAGTCAATAAGAAACAGTCTTCAAAGAAAACCACAAAGCAATTTCGAATAAGAAACTATGAATCGGACTTTCACTATGGATTTCTAAAGAGCTTTATAAATCTTTCATACATTAAAACCTTCCTCTTAATAAATCGCTTTTATATCACAAAAATCCCATAAGTAGCATCATTATTAGCGAATATCTTTTTGATATAAAAGTTCTACATAAAAGTAGTGGATTTATAGAGTAATCTGTTTCCTTCCGGTTGCATATTGATGATAAAATTTATCGAATATATTAAATTTGTTTTTAAAACATGTATGTAATAATATTATTTGTTACCTAGACCGGTATTGGAGGTGCTCTTCTATGTAAAGGCGCGGGTAGTCGAACATCTGTCGTTGGAGTGGCGGTGTATCGTGACAGTATAGTTGTCTTACTACCCACATTTGAATGGGTCCTCTCGGCGTTGCGACACCAGCAAATAATTTAAATACATGGTACGTATTTTAAAACAATATCTTGATTATTTTAACTAGAGATAAAAATATAAAGAAATACTTTATTCTGTTCTTTATTGTTATATGAATGATTCAATCATTTTTAAAAAAATTGTTAAATAAAAATGTCTGTACATAGCTCGATTAATTAATTTCTGAGGTTGTCATATGCAACACTATAAAAACTTATTATTATGTGTAAGTTGTTTCGTGTCGTAGTTTTCGACGTGTGGCGTTAATACAGAAAAAATATTATAATGACACAGACTATATATCCTCGTATGCTTTGCAAAGAAAACATTCTTTCCTTTTTATATTAATTTTATAATTGATAACATATTTAAAGGTCTTTATGAACGTCCGTTAACTTCTACTTGAAATTCAGCACTAAAATGTCGAGTTTGTCGATGTCAGGATCAGTTCGCTTGCCTTTTTTAATAAGACCAGGTTGATGTCTATGTCGCAGGTAATTTTTATGATATGTCAAATTATAAAACGCGCTTCAATGTTATAAAACATTTTATAAAATGACGATAATTTACGATCTAACTTCGGCGATTTGAAAACGGACATACACAAATTGCCTGCGACATCTACATAATGTTATTTGATATGCGCTTCAATAAGAAAAGAAGTGAAAATATAATTAAACATGTTTTGTTCGTATATGTATTGGTCAAACCTGAAAGTACATTTGAAATTTTACCTTAAGAGGCACAGACTAATGCTAATATATATATATATATATATATATATATATATATATATATATATATATATATATATGTGTGTGTGTGTGTGTGTGTGCTTGCGTTGGTGCGTGCGTACGTGTGGGTGTATGTGCATATATAGGAAAATTTAAATAAAACACCGAACATTTTCTTTACACTTTATTTAAATTTATTATTCAAAACCAATTTTATTCGTAACCAGCACTGAATAAAATTTTTATATGAGTGAATTCCCTACATACCGACGAGAGGATAACAACAACTCAATACACGAAGGAACAAAACATTGTCTACATAAAAATAATTTTTGAACCAATACTATCATTAGCACAGACCAACAATGTTCACTATATATAGAACATCCTCAGCAACATTTTATTTCTGTGAATAAAAAAAGTTTAGTACTCGCTTCCTTTATAATAATTTATTTGTAATATAGATCTATAGGAACTAAAAAAAAATCTATACAAAATATATATCAACTGGGAATGTCGAGATCCTTACTACATTGTAACGTCAGTTCAACACATACAAATTATTATAACACGTTGTACATTTAATATTTATCTTTGGTGTCGGACTCGAGGCAAGTACGGCGTTAGATATAATTAAAATAGACAAAAAAATATATAATTCTTTAATAATAATAAAAATCATAAGTCTTTAAAAGTGAGCCCGATTAAATACTCTATTAAGATATAATAACTTATTTTTTTTATTTTTTTTTATGTTGACTGTACTAGAATTATATATTTTTGGTGTTTCTATAAAATATGATAGAAAGTAAGACATTTGTATTCATCATCTCTCACAGTGTTGCTGGATTTATGCAATCGTACTAAAGTATGAGAATAAAAAAAAAATACTTAGAATAATAATGTTAGTAATACTCTGAGCATTATGATTAAAAATTGATCCGAAGATAATATGGTAATTGAAAATAAAAACGCGTCAGACTCCACGGCGAGAAACAGAACGAGAACAAATAATTAAAAGATTACTATTTAAAAAAAAGAAACTAAAAAATTTAATTCACTAACACTTCTTAATAAGACGTCTACTAGAAAATGCATAAGAATATAATGTCGAATAAATATAATACACAATAAATACTACCTGGAGAATGTCATAGCTGCTATTATAATTTATTGAAGAAAACCTTAATATCTATGAAACCATACCGAAGATTTTCACGGTTACACTATGAAAGTTGTGAACCGCAACCAAACGGTTCTTCAAACGGTTTTATATGAAACGGTTTCTTTGAAATAATTTTATTAAATATTATTTTTTATTTAATGTACAAATCTATATCAGGGCTATGACAAGAACGCTATCACATTTCAGTTTACGCTATAACGAGCGGTTCGTCGTCAGAGAAACCGTGGATTGGAGGTACGTCGTCATCGTCTGAAACGTAGTACACACACGTTTAGAAATTTTGTATGTTTTTTATTAATAAATAAAATATTATGTTCGTCATTTTGTTTTTATAACACATTATTTTTAGTTTAGATAACGATTAATATAGATAAATCAACGAATGAGGACAAGAAAATTAAAAACAAAACTATTTCAAGATATTTCACATTATAAGTACAAAAGTAATTTTAAAAATGATTAAAAAATTTATGACGATACAGGATTTGTTAGAGTGATTTCCTGGATATAAGATACTTGCTAATGTGAATACTATCACTACAGCTTATGTTTGGACATATAATCCAATATAATTGGATAAATTTTAATCCAACATAATTGTGTCCAATATAATCCAACAAAAAAGTATAAAAAAAAGCGTTTTTTATGTTTACATCAAGTAATATTACCGTGATCAATAGTCGCCTCTCCTCGTCGACTGTCGTAGCGCGGTGTGTGCGCCAGTCTTGCGTGAGCTCGCCTCTGTTTGACGACCACGTGTAAAAGGGCTCCGGCCATCAGGAGGGCGGCGCCGCACGACACGCCCACCCCCCACCACACCGCGCCCGCGCTAGACGTACCTTCTAGAGGCTCTGCATCTGATATTTAAATTACGATTTATATTTATCATCACATCACAGATTTTCATAGATTTTTTTTTTTAGTTTTAGAGAATTCTTGATGAGCATGAATTTTCTTTATTTCAAAGTTAAAATATTAACTGTCAGTTACGTTAGTGTCGTATAAATGTAATTCCCTAAATAATCTTTGTATCCCTATAAAGTCAAGTTGAATTACTTCTATGAGCATTTAAAAGTACATTCTAAAGTATCATTATATAAAGGTTTATCCAAAAATACCTTGCATTTCCATTGTGTGTACTTCGCTAAGGTCGCTATAGTAACCGTCTGAGGTGACAGCCCTCACACCGACATACAGTGGTCCCTTGGTAGGAGCGTGTGAGCTCAGCAACATGGGCGTGAACTCCGCATCAACGACCGTTACGTCATCTCCCGGGTGAAGCACATCCTCGTCCAACTCCTTCTCCGATACAAGGATCTGGTACTTGTGTCTGTGACATCACCATTAAAAACAATTAAAAAAAAATATCTTAGTAATGCAAGTTTATGGTCGCAAAAAACACTAAATGAATCTAGATTATATATCTCTGTATATATTGTACTACAGTAAAATTAAAACAAGAGAAAGAAGTGGCGAGAAACAACTATTGTATTAATTTCTTTATACAATATATATAATATTAATATATATAATACAAAATTAGCAGGAATTAATTTTAAATTTTGATTTCTTTGTATTTATTTTCTTTCTTTGTTTCATATACACAATTATTTTTCTGCTAAGGCAACCGAGCAGACGGCCTACCTTATGGAGGTAATACCGTCGCCCATGGACATACGTAACATCGAACATTTTCTACGATACAGTTCATACAGCGTGTACAGTTAGCAACACAAGTTTTAACTATATACTGAATTTTATTCTCTTAATATTTAATCCTTTCTTTATTTCATATATACAATTTCCTAGGCAGTTTATGCTTTGTCCAGTTATAAGTGATATATATAAATGATTTTAACTGTATTAACATACTTATGGGTGTAGTTATGTTCGTCATGTTTCCAGCTGACCATGATGTGTCCGTTAGGCGCGAGCCAGGCCACAACCGCGCTAGGTGAGTCCACGACACCGGTACGAGCTTCAATACATTTCACTGATGAATCGCGTACAGACGCCTGATAAAAAATTATAGCAATTCAATATTTATTATTCCTAGTTTCACATAATTTATACGTCTGTTATTTGAGAGTGGAATAGCAACTCTGGTTGCATATAGCCTTCCTAACAAGTCACACAGTTCAGATTCAGGCAATCAAACTCTTCAACTTTAATGATATATTTTCGGATGTCTAGCGTATTTTTTATTATTGGTATTTTATTAGTTGGTCTTTCTGTTTGTCATTTACCGCCAACTATTTCTTAATTTTTTTCGTTAACCTTGTTATAATATCCTGCTTCATAATTAAGGTATCTCATTGTATGGAATTCAACATTTAATCTTAGTAACGTTATTCGCTAATACACACATTTTAGTACTTCCATTACATACGTTCCAATTTGAAAATGTCTTTCGAAAGTAATAGAGAAATATATTTTATAACAGAACATTATAAATTTGATAAGTTCGTACATTTAGTATACTCACAGAAACGCATATATTAAACCGTCCTCCTACGGGAACGTCCTCAAAGGTATGTATCAACGAGACATTAGTGGTAGCGTTTAGTACGAAGTGACTAAACTTGTTGTGAGTTAATTCTTCAACGTCCAACTGAAATTTAATATTCAATATCAGTAACATATTTAATTCTATATAACTTAAATAAAATACAAATAATATACCCTGTACGCGATCGGGTCTTTGATAACGTCACAGTTAGCCTTCCAAGTTATATTTAAAGTGTTCTTCTTGTCATCAAAAACATAATTCAAATCTTTAACTGGAGCCCTGTAACAAAATTATATTATATACAAACGCCTGACAAAAAATAATACTTAATATACAAATCGACGTAAGAATAAGTGAATTATTTATGTCAAGGGGTACACTCTTATAAAAATTGTCTAAGGAATCTGTTACCTGACGTTTTCTCTAGTAATGATCTCCCTGAAAGCCGCCAGCGGTCCTCCGACGAGTCCCACAGTGAACAAGTAACTCTCACACGCATGAAGACCATCTATAACCAGCCTGTTGCTCTCAGTCACTATCTTTGTATCTATAGAATAAAAAAAGCTTGCAATTAGTAAATACTATATATCTTATAATTTTAATTTAAATCAACATTGAAAATAACAATTTATTGGCCCATCCAACCCATACAGTAAATCACAATAGCAAACTGTATTAGCTTTAAATATGCTTATAATAAAAAATAATGAATGCCTCATCAGCCTTTCCCAAAGTGTGTGATAACCAATAAGTATAAGAGACCCAGACAAAAACGGGGCAGTAATATAGCACACAATAATTAATTAATTAAATTTGATGTTATAGTAATTTTTCAGTAGATGAACTAATGGGGGCCTTAAAAAAGGATTAATTCTCTAAGGCAGCAAGTAGACAAAATAAATTTGGGAACCGCTGGCATAGACTATAAAATATATTATATTAACACTCACCATTAACCATCTCCCCCGGATACATCCTCCATTGCATTACATTGTTATAATGTACTTCATATTCAAGCTTCTTATTCTTGTATCTATCACTAACGGGAGGAGACCAGCTCAGTTCCACTGAGGTACGCTTCTCTTTCAGCAGAACTGCTGTCACATTCAACGTTTCATCTTCAACACCCTCAGTGACGAACGGTATCGTGAACGGATTCCCCATCACATTGTCTTTGTACGCTTTAATGTCGATGTACACTTTAACACCGGTGGGTAGGTTTGTGACTGAAATAAGATGATATAATTGTCATTTATCAAAAGCATCCTAACATTATTTTGTTTTTTATATTAATTATATTACACTAAAGACATGTAGTTTTCATTACACTTGAAATCAAATATATATGTTATTAATTTCATTTAGAAACATACATACATTATATTTAACAGTGTTTTTGTTAACAAATAAAAATTTTAAAAAATATATATAAAAATCATAGAACGCCTGAAGTTATAATTTAGCAAAATAGCTCACTATTGACAGAATTCTCCTTTGTTCTAATGACCGGTCGTTTGGCGTACTGCGAAGGTAGTCTCACGTCTACCAGGTAGCCCTCTATCCCTCTCAATCTGTTCCATGTGACGCTAACACTGGTGGGAGCGAGACGGGACATGCTCGCGTTAACGATATCATCAACATCACCCACATCATCAAACAGAAGGTAGGATATGGGAG
The DNA here is from genome assembly GCF_018135715.1 of Danaus plexippus. Classification (NCBI taxonomy): domain Eukaryota; kingdom Metazoa; phylum Arthropoda; class Insecta; order Lepidoptera; family Nymphalidae; genus Danaus; species Danaus plexippus. Next base: position 5,105,504 of record NC_083541.1, read on the forward strand.
TAGACTCGGACGTATTCGCGTTGTTTGATGCTGTAACCTATTATTAAAAAAAAAGCAATAAATTATACTCTTGTACAGAATTGTTTGTTTACGCGCACAAATAACCAAACAAAAAATATTGTATACCATAAAGCCAAAGAATGAGTACCACAAGTTTATAAAGTATACTAGTCTACATTTAAGACTCATTTTTGTTTATTGTTGAGATATAAATAATGTGATCACACGGAAGACTTAACATTCATTTATTTTTTTACATTAACCTCTGACAGAACGAATTTTGTCCTGGGCAGTAATAAATAAATTTTAAAGTTTAATCAAAAAAGATGGATTAAATTTCAATAATGTTATGGTAACTGCCATTTTTCACAGTTCTAATAGGCAGTGGAATTGAAATACAAAATAAGAAGAAAAAGTGGACTTTATATAAAAATATATTATAGACTCACCCAGAAGGAATAATTCTTATTTGGCTTGAAATAACCGTCCAAAAACACTGACACGGTTTTGTTGGCGCTGCCGGCGAGTACCGTCTTCTCCATGGGCGGTAAGGGTGGTACGTAGTATATGGTGTAATGAGTTATAACGCCTCGCGGGTCTTTGGGTGGGTCCCATAATATTTGGACTCGTCTTCCTATCATTTGACGCACGGTTAGACGTTGAGGGGGCGAAGGTACTGAAATGAACAGAATCGACTTTATTATTACTTAAAGAAAAATTACAATCACTAATGACGAAATTATAAGATATTATAATTAGTCCGAGGAAAAAATAATAAAATGTCTTTAAAAATTATATATATCATAGAAATAGTGATTAGTTAACAAATATATATATTTAAGGTGAATAATTATTTGCAGGTCTGTCATATCCTGGAGCGATTAAATTTGTAATTTATAACGACATAAATATAAATATAATTGTAAAGCCAGAGTTTGTGTATTACATGCAACAACCTACCTCCTTCTCCAGTCATTGTATTAATATATTTCATCGAAGCGTAACTTCTGTTAGATTTGCTGTCCTGTATATAGAATGTCACGTTATACTCGGTGTACGGCTCTAAACCGGTGAATCTGAAACATCCATAGCGTTTGTTCAACAACACCATAAAAATAATACTAGAAAATTCCTCCATCATTTTATCTTTGAAAAGTTTTATTTTATTTTATAGTTAGATTGTGTAATAATACTTTCAATATTTTTTTTTTGCACTTAAAATGTACATAACATTGTAAAAACTAAATATGATAATTACTATTAAGACTAAACTCCTTATCAAACTCAAAAATTTAAATATATTTATAGATGAAAACACCACAGAAGATTAGAATATAGAAAATAACCAATCAGCTGCGAGTACCAGACCAATCGGAGCCTTTCATTGGCCATAATATACCTGTAGACGCTGTCATTGGTCCATGTCATGTTCTTCCACACTCCATCGTCGACCTTGGAGATGGACGGCAGGAAGTTATACATCACAGTCCTCTGCTGCGCCATCCAACACGATATCAGGAAGCTGGTTGAGTTTATCGACGACTGGTCTACGCCGATGCTTAGATACTGGAAATTATTATTATTAATCATTGAATAGTTATAATCAAATACATTATTTTTATTCATCTGGTATCATAGCAGATATTTAATAGGTTAAGTGTCTAACCCATAGTTTTTAGAGTGTATATTTTTATAGTGTTATATAGTAATGGCTCTACTTACATGTTTAATTAAATATAAACATCTAACACCGCTTTAAAGAATTTAAACATATTTTTTCATTCAGGATAACAAAACGAAGCAACTTAACATTTAAATTTATTTGCGGTGGGATTCATTTACTTATTTTTCATGTCAACATTGTCAAAAACAGCAATAAATCTTTCAAGCAATTTTAATTACAATCAAGAGTTATTTCGACACTGGCATATAAAATTAAATTTCAATATTCACAGTTTCACATACAGACGAATTCTGTATGTCAAACTATTGAAAATTCATTTCTGTTGACAATATATATATATATATATATATATATATATGAATATAATGTATATACCTGATAAACGTTATTATTATTATTATTGCTGGTACAATTGGCCTCGTCGCTGCCGTCGTAGCAATCCTGATGCCAGTTACACACCATCGCTTGCCACAGACAGCGAGTCCCCTCGTCACACTCGAAGTATCGTGGAGGACAACTCACAGGAGATTTTGGCTTCTGCTATAAATAATACCCATTATTTCTATAGTTCATATATTTGGCAGAGAAATTAGAATATCGGCTGTTCTCGGACTTGGTTATTTCGTATCCATATATAATAATTGATGTTACAGTTTGATACAGAATCGAATTATTATACAATGTCTTAAATTAATAATGAGAAGTAAACTAAGAAAGCGAGTATTAAAATTGTTCATATAATGACAGGACTAGTATAGATTAATTGTCCCTCACATTGTATGTACACAAACTAGCCTACCCCGATCTAATAATGATTATTCAGTATTTTATGTCTTTAATAACACGTTATAAAAAATGTATGTTAAAATATAATGTTGGAGTGGCCCACTCACACCACTTAGGGGCGTGTAAAGTGAATTACTATCGAATGTATGTATAAAATTTTAAAATAATATTTCTAAGGAGTACTCAAATGGTAATGTTCGTAAGAATTTTATATACACGGCATATAATTTTAAATAGAAAAATAAGTATTGGATTATCTATTCGGCGACTTACGGTGCCGCAGTGCATTTCGTCACTATGATCCCCACAGTCGATGACTCCGTCACACAGCTGGTGGTCGCCAATGCAGGCCGAGCCGTCAGCGCACGGCGTCGCCGCGGGCTCGCACCGCAGACCGGTATCTCCTTTGTCGTGTCTCCGATCGCAGCCCGACTCGTCGGATCCGTCGATACAATCACTAACGGAGTCACAGACCCACGTCAGTGGTATACACACACCTGGAACGCAGAGAAATATATAAGACACCGGCCAGGTATGAGAATATAAGTAGCTATAAAATGAATAAAACTCGCGAAAATCTTAGATCTCATTAGTAGCTATAAAAGATGAAAATTCTGAAGATCATGCATATGTGATAGATAAACGGAATGTATTCTAAATTTGAATTTCTGAACTCACCGGGTTCACAGGTAAACTGGTTCTTGGCGCACTTCTGTTTGACCTCCCGCTCCGGCGTTATGTGAGTCTTGTTATCGGGTCGCAGGCCACACGCCGCCTCGTCCGAGTTGTCGCCGCAGTCGTTGGTGCCGTCGCATCTCCACCAGTACGGCAGACAGACGCCGTTGTCGCACTTGAACATCCATTCTAAGCAGGAACCTTTGGTACCGAAATCTGGTTTTTCCGTAGGCCGAGGTATCAGCTTAGAGTGGCCGATAGAGGTACAGTTCTTCTCGTCTGATGAATCTACGTCGCTGCAATCGTTCTCGCCGTCACAAACCTAGATGATAACAGAAAAATTATGTAAGAAATTGTTTTGTAGATTGCCAGAGTTATATGACCATTGTTTAATAATAAACTAGGGGCTTATAGTAATTTAGTGTAAATTTGAGGTAAAACAAATATAGCCCTTTAAAATATACCAATACATTGTTAATTCTTTAATATTAATTATTTTTTTAAATCACAGTAACAATATCTATATCAACTTATACGAAATCAACGTAATAAATTTGAAATTTATTTACATTTATTATCTTGTTTCGTTGCACATAAATTTCTACTCACCCATGACATATAAATGCACTTTCCGCTAGGACATCTGAACATATAGGGGGCGCAGGTGGAGTTGGTACATCTCTCCTCTGTCTCATCCTCACCACCGAGACAGTCTCTCTCTCCATCACAAACCCATGAGTTCGGTATACAAAGAGCGTTTGTGTCATTAGAGCAAGCGAACACGTGACCGGAACAGTTGACCGTTACCGGACGTTTTGGTAGACTTTGCTATGGTAAAAATATATATAAAAAAAATTAAAAAGTAAAAATATAAAAGGCCTACTGTTTATTGGTTTTAATACTTTAGTAGTTGCAATCTGAAATGTCATGTTTCAGAGTAATCAAAATATTCATAATTTTTAAAAATTTAATTCGTAGCTCATACGGAATAAATGTGAATTAAAAATCGTAAATCAAGTTACTAAAGTGCAACATACAAGTCACTTATTCTGGACACTTACGAATATCAGTACAGGGAAGATTTTATTGCAATATTTTCGTTAACCAAATAATAAAACGATTTTGATACGATACATTAGATGTCTGTATATCTTGGTAGAGGTTTTAAATAGTTACTACTAACCGTACAATTCCGTTCATCAGAGCCATCTTTGCAGTCGTTATCTCCGTCGCAAACCCATCTTTTCTCGATGCAATTCCCGTTGGCGCACTGGAACTGGTTCTCCGTACAGTTTTGTTTACCGCAATCTGAAAAAAAAAACCATGTCAATATACAGTTCCACGAGGATATTATTAGATCATATTTATCAAAACATTAACTTTTTTGCAAATTTCCTCAGTGATAAAAATGATAATTAAAAAAAATTCAAATAGGAACACTACTGTCTTCCTAGGGAATGATTGTGGTATTGTAAAACATTAATGGTGAACTTTCTACTGTCACAGTTATCTGGATATAGAGGATAGAACACTGGCTTTTTTATGGAGATATTCAAAACAAAATACATGATGATGATTAGACGGATCAGATTTATATAAAGTTATAGTTTTTTGATAAATTGAGGGAAGCAGTTGGAGCAGTTAAAGAATGAAACGCTTAAACGCTTACGGCAAGTGAGATGTTGTGATGATGTCATATAAGCCATTTAGCCGTACAAATATTCGAGATTTAGACACAAACCGCACATACACTAACATACATCAGGTCAGTTTAAAAATATCGAATAAAGCACCCACTCCTAATTAATTACAATTTTTTTTAGTCTTTTTATCAATTCACAATTTTTCTGCGCAACAAAGATATTCTCAAAGCATTTCCTTTTTGTCTGACAAAGGAATCTCAAGTAAAGGGAAAACCCGCGCTGTGTTTTGTTTTTGCGTTCGCAATACCTAATTCCGTTTCAACAATATTTTTATCCTTAAGACTTCTTCGTTATCGTTATTGCTGTTGCTTGCATGACCAATTTATTATGATAAAAATGCCTCGCCTCATAAATAAGAGTCGGGCGAATTTAGCTGAAACAAGCAAAACTGGCCGGAAGGCCATGTGTAACAAATCAAAAAGTTAATCATAGTCTGCTTGAAAGATTGAAAATACTTTACGAAATGTGCAAAAAAAATCCTGAATCTCTTGACAACGTGGAAGTTTTATGTCTGTTATTAAAATTGTTATTTACAAAACAAATTTAGCAAATAATAACTGGGTGTCTATTGGAGGAAATTTTTTACCGTTAAAAATTTTGTCTGTAGACATGAAAGTTAATGACATGATCCTTTCAGTGACACTAACTATATAAGAAATAACTACATTGTAGGTAAATTAAATTTATTAATTATTCAGAATTCGCTTCACATTAGGAATATGACTCATCGGCAGTTTCTAGTAAAGTAGACGAGTCTTTTAAAATAAAATAAACTATGAGGATACAAGTTTTTTTTTGTAACCTTGCGAACATGGCTATAATGAAGAAGGAATAAAACAGAGATGCAATCTCCATATATGATTATTCTGCAGACTTTCCAAAGATTTTGAGGTTAGCAAACAAATAATAAAATACTTCGAAAACAATCATGCAATTAATTGCATTTACTGAGCGCAAGGAGGGAAAGAATCAGTGTTCCCATGAGATATTCTTTAGAACACTAGTCCATTATTTCGAAGTCTTTGTCTGAGCGACAAAAGCTCTAAAATACGTAGAAAATTGTGTGTGATAATTTCTCTAGTTGAGAAGCAATTGTTTGAGGCGACGAACGTAAATGTTGTGAAAATAGTTTTTCATCATCTTTGGTATCAGAGTCAATGAAATAGACTTGAAATTGAAAAGGTTAGAAAGTAATTTTTTTTATTCAAATATTATAATGACGATACTTCTTTAAACAGCCCTAGTTTGTAACTTATTATATCTCCTGTACCTGTTTTGTTTTTATGCTGTTTTCTATGAAATGAAGTGAAGTTAAATATTAATGATATAAATTGTGGTTCAAATCAAAATGTTTAACTCATTCCAACCTTGGTTTAATTCTTTAAAACCGAAAAGCCAAAATAACCAGAATCATTTCTTATCGCTGACAATAACCTCGTGCATATCGTGTAGAAGGGAAAATTTTAAAGTTAGAAAAGAGAAGATTTATATCAATAACGAAATTAAGTGTGCAGGGATCGCAGGACGCGTGAGTGGTTTCGTTCAAGGTGGTATATAATGTGTATAACCTTTCTCGTCACTGTTATCAGCGCAATCCATGTCACCGTCACAGCGCCAATGGGGTAAGTAGCACCGGCCGTCACAGGCGATCCTGGGGGGCGCGCACCCACACCCAACCTCGTCGGACCCATCCCCACAATCGTCGTTGCCATCACAACGCCACGTGCTACGAATGCATCTACCGTTCTTGCAAGAAAACTCCTCCTAGATAAGATATTTTTTATTGTCAATTTATTTTAACCGAGATTTTAATGAATCGTTAACAATTTTTCAATTACTCGTTTTATTTAACAGTGTTATTTATTAATTTTTAATTTTATGTTGCTATAACATTAAATAAAAAATTAAGTACATCACTAATATCATACCGGTGAACAAGATCCGGCCTGTTTGGGGCACGTCATATTCGGAGTTGGCTCCAAACCGTTTGGACACATGCATTTACCGTTTATTTTCTTAAAACCGTCTGGGCAAAGACAGCTGAAAGTATTCCTCGGACCGCCGAGGCACAAAGTATCGCAACTCGTATTCTTGTATGAACAGGCGTTACTTCCGTGTTGCATGAAATACGCGAACACCTTCAAATCCATCAAGCCGGATAGCTTGTCGTTGATAGTGACTATATCAGCTCCCGTGTCTTTGTCCGCGGTGAATATAGACTTCGCTTTCCAATCGTCCCAATACATCTTATGTTTTAACACGGCTACTGCGAATGGATGAGACACTTTCTCGTCATTCCATAGAATCCGTCTGAAATACTGTCCATTGAGATCCGCACTCGCTATGTAATCCTCCAGAGCATCTACCCAATAAATTCTATCCGACATTTGATCGATGGTTATGCCATTCGGCCATTGGACTATTGGCTTTGTAAATAACTTGGTAACGTTGGAACCGTCGAGATTCGATCTGGAAACTGATGGATTCTTCCGATCCCAGTCCGTCCAGTACAGATAACCAGCTCTCGGATGAACAGCAATACCACGGGGTTTGGACAGAACTTTAGAATCTAATATAGTGGCCCTCATTCGGCCGCTGCTCTGAAGATCTGTTCTCACAGCTTCTATTTTCTTCCGCATGCCGTCAACAAAGAAAAGCACATTAGAAATCCAATCCAAGGCCATACCCTCTATGCTAGCTAAATCAGTATCGACCACTATCTCCTGTACGTTACCGTTGTCGAAACACTGGCGACTGATTTTATCTACCTCGATATCAGCCCAATAGATGCAGTTGTTCTTCATATCAAACTCAATGGCGACTATGTTCTGTTGGTTTTTGATAGGAATGACAGTCGTGTTGTTTGACAAATCGATGCGAGCTATTTTATCTCTCAAAGCAACCCATAGGAATTCGGTCGGCACCGACAAAGGACAAGGGACCATTTCCGGCTCGTAAGGCATGTAATACGAGACAGTACAAACATCGCCGTCTATCTTTCTGTATCCTTTAGTCCTTTGGAAGTAATGTCCGGGCTGACAATCCGATGCCTCAGCATAAGGATCGTTGCCCACCAAACTTTGATTGCGAACACACGTGTTATGAGATAAAATGAATCCAAAATCACATTCATAGTCCCGTCTGCTGCATTCGCAGACCTCCTTCCTGACGGGCCTGTCGTAGTCTATACCGTTATGGCAATTCGTGTGCGCAAGTCTGCGCTGGAATGTATCCCTTGTGCCAAGAACGCAAGAAACCGAAGAATTTGGGGACGTAGGTGGTGACGGCGACCAGAATTTATAATCGCTCTCAGTACAGTTGCGTGCAAAAGTGTTTATCAAATCCATTGTTATTATGATCCACTGATGCTGTTCGTTCGCTGAGCCGAACATAGTGAAAGTCGTTGTGTTCTCACCAGGCTCAGTCATAAGTCCGTAAATACGAAGGTCATCAGCATTGAACCTGTTGACAGTAAATTTGACGTAACAGATCTATAATATAATTTATTGTATATTAATAAACTGTTGGTATTTCCGATAAATCCGTATCTAATATCATATCAAACTACTGTAGATGATAACCTGTTGCGGCCCAGCCATTAATTAAACAAATAGTATCTTATTACTCACTGATGAGATTGCCAATCGATTCCTTCGTTGGTCGAATACAATATTCTTCTAGTTTCTCCTCTAGATTTGAAGTATTTGACGGCAACCAAAACGCCACCGTGGTCTCCGTAGTTGAAGAAATAATAATCTTTCAAGATCCTCTTCCATGTAAGCCCCGCGTCCCTACTGATATAGACTCCGGGGATACCTTTCAGTGATTTTCCGATCACGCCCGTAGCCATTATTATACCTGGAGCTGATTTCGAACTCATTATACTCGCCGATCTGAAAATTATAATAAACAATGATTTACCATTAAAATTTATATTTTCTTATTGTAAAAAGACAGAAAGCATAATAGGTATAACGAACGATAAATAATAATTAGTATATGATTTCATCCGTACTTATATTTTTGTATGATAGCAATTTAATAGCAAAAATCCTTTGTAATTTGAACAGCGGGACATTAACTGGCGTAGGCTGTTAATATTCAAACAAAACTCCGTGGTTGTTGATCGGTAAGCTTAGTCCAAGTTAGCATAGTCACCTACATACGGAACGTTAATAGTTTTTCGTTCATAAACCTCGTCACATTATAGCTTCGGCTTAGACTTTTAAATGAGAAACGGCAAACGCTTTGTATATAGTGTGCCGATGGAAACTTGGAGTAAACATACATTAGAATCGATAAAAATACATAAATACATCGTCTTCTCTATAAGGACTGCAAAGCCATGAATTTAGTTATTTATACTTTCATTTTAATGTATTTGAAATCCATTAATGCATGTTTAGCACAAAAGTCATAAATCTTTAAATAGATATAAGGCATGACATATAAAATACCGCTTTTAAAACAATAAATGACGTAAAAAAACAAACAATGGAGTGCGAATGACTTAAAAACGTGCAATTTAATATTACCTAACACAATTAACCCTGAATAATTGATATAAATAGTTAATTCCCTTAATAGTAGTATTTCTGGGAATAATTTAAATCCGACATCCATTATAATGAAATAATGCCAAACAAATGTGATATATGAAAAAGTGAACACCATTTATATAACAAATTTGAACGTATGGAATCATTCCGAATCAACCCTTATTTCTACAACACCAAAGTTACCTCCATTCAGTGTCTACCACATATCCGGGTATGCTGCAAAAAATTTAAACCTATTACTTTCTTAATATTTTAACTACATAATTATTTCTCTCAACAAAAATTTATTTAAAATAACTTTATAATTATTTTTAAAAATCACATTGTTGTCTATATCATAGTTATTTAACTAATATGTTTTGCTTGAATTTTATTATGGTAATTTATTTATTAATAACTAATACACATTCCATCACCCCCCCCCCCCTTATTTAAATTATCATATAGCTAATAGAGCAGACTAACTATTGATACTCAACCACAACGTTTCAAGAAACTATGTATAAGGAAAAAGTCTATTAAGGAATATTATTATTATTATTGGTATTTTAATTATTCAAGTATTAGACCACAGATCATTTGATTAATTTAAAATATATATATTTTATAATAATAATTATATATTAATCTGTTAGCAACGAGCCGATGGGTGTAAGAAACAAGATACTTCACTATCAAACTGATTATAGCCAAACTATCATTACCATAACACAAACATTAAATGTATTGAGTAATATTTACTAAACAAAATCAATCAAGCGAGTTTGAACTCTACCCCGCTTTTATAGAGGTCACATTAGATTGTATATAACTATACATATATTTGATAATCTATTATCAACTTTATGCAATTGAATTAGAGTCCATAAAAATGTCAGAGTGCAATGTACTCTGAGACCTTAGGCATTTATTGTATGATTACATCCTCACCTCGTAACTGGATACAGCTGGCTGAATTTCTGACACAAATGTAGGGAGCATGAGTTTTCTTTGTAACAATTCATCGGTTTACCTGACAATATGTAAATAATATTTATTGTCTTGATAATTAAAATCAAATACAACAGATAAGATAGTTATTAGTTAATTATATTTAAAAAAATATTATAAGCATTTTTGTGAGTAATTTTAGTCATATTACATGTAACAGAATTATAAAGTAAACAGTCATTTTGATTTAGTTATTCTTGAATACTATAATTATACAGCATGTGCAAAAAGTATATCTTATATATATATGCATATATCTTATATATATGTGCAAAAAGTATATCTTATATATGTATATGTGTGTGTGCGTGTGTGTGTGTGCGTGTGTAACTAACCATTCTCATCTTCGGACGGTGGTACAATCGGAGACCAGGTGACACCATGATCGAATGTTATCAATGATATCAAATGTTCTGGTTCTATGTTGAAGGACAACGACTTGAAATTGACCTTAGACACAATGTAGATACCCTTTAGACCTTCCACACGATACAAGTCAGTGAATGGATCCTCTGTGACATCCCTGCGAACAGTATTTGTTGTATATTACATAGAATTACAAACCGAACCGTCACATTTTGAGATAACAACTGCATATTAGTCATGTTTTTGTACCTAAAGTAATGTCCCTAGAACATTAAAAAATTCAATTCCGTTGAAGTGGAAAAATGAAAGGATGTATTTAACTAAATAAAGAAAGTTTAGACGAAACAAATTTTTTGGTTAAGATAAATTAGTAAAAAAATATGTTAATTTACTGCATTTTCAATATGAAAGATAGAAATGTTGTATTCTTAGTGTTAATAAGATTTTTTCTTTATTTCTTTTCGTATTGTAAGTTATAATTAAAATAAAAGAATCTTATCTATGTGTTGATAGTCGTTATCATTTTTTTCTAGTGTATTAGCTACATTACTGCAAAATATCATTTAAATCCATTGAATAGTTTTTGCATTAAACACAGAAAAATATCCCTATACCCTCAAAAAATTTTGAATTTATAAAATTAGTTGGAACAAATATAGTTGTATGAGGTATGCCTCATATATATATTTAAAACATTAATAAGAAAAATATTGATTGTATATAACTTACTCTAGCCAACTGTCCTTCCAGTTACCATCAGGGAAGTAGCACAGGACCTGTTCCAGACTCAACACGAAATTGTACTGTGTGAAATTTCTATTTATCTCTGAAACGTACAAATTTGCCAGATTCTCTGTGTGCATGACAGAGACAAATATACGTTTGTCTGTCACGTCGGCTATATGGAACTTATGCAAATCCAATTCGGTCTGGAAGTTGGCTTTGAAGAACGGACCCCTCTGATGTGAAATGTACAGATCCAAGGAGTTCTTCTGCAACAAAGTATATATATACATATATATAAATAACAGAAGAACCATTGTTAAGCAGTTAAACCTATAATCAATATACGAATAAAATAAATAAGATAACCTGTAGGATACACCAAAAAGCATAACAAACATAACCCGTTTTATTGCAGTAGGTCACGGAATAAAAATTTACGTACAGTAAACTCAACAAACGTACAGTTATACTAATGAGTAAATATTTGTAACACGGACAAACCGACGTACTGTTATAATTGCCATTCGTAAATAACCATAGACATACCTTTATAACGAGTCAGATTATAATCAAGTTTACAAAGAAATTTACTTAACTATTTTAGTTAAGTTTATAAAAAAACTCATACTAGGCCATTAACTTCAGCTCGCTTTTATTATCAAATTCTTTATAATAATGATAACTAATATATTATTCAATTAAAGCATCGTTGAAACTTAACTTGATCTTATGTATTATTAAAAGGTATCTGTTTTTTCATCAGCGAATCGGTGATCATATTATGATATAAAAAAACAATTTAAAACTCAAACCTAATCAAATTTCACACAACATTGTGTTTTACGTAAGTAAATTTTGTTTAAAAAATATGTATTTTTACTATATCTGTATATTTTAATGATTCTTTGTATAATTAGAATCGTTGTTTAAAAATCGGAAGCATGTCCCTTGTAACATTTAACAATTGAACTATTCTTATGACAGTTTTAAATCATGATTCATATAAACTTTGAGTCATTTTACAATGTAACGATCGCAACTTGCAATGACTAATAAAGTCGGATATATTTTAAAAACAATAAACTAAATGAAATAGATTTTTAATTTTATTTATCCCATATCATTCTTGTGACGTATCGAGGGGCGTTTACAGTGAATACGTTAAGCAACTTCCGGCACGGTCAGTCCTTGGATGGTGACCGCATCGAGAGTAGAACAACAAGTTTCACGAACCTATCCACGCGGCACTAATTATAAAGCCACGATAATACATATGTGTACAAAAATTACTGATCATAAATATCTAATGTCCAACAAACGCACATTTTTCAATATTTATAGTAAACTTAATACGGAACATTCTAAATTCAATGCAGGCACATTAATTATTCAAACGAAATACAAATAGAAGGAAAATTGAAATAGGAATGTACATAAATACATCGCTCTTACATTACAGTATTATTGTTTATTTATGAAAACGTCTACGATACTGAAGCACAATGACAAAGCGTTTCCATTATTCAAGTCTTATAGAAAATTAAATAACACGTATGACGTATGACGTATGACGTATGACCTTAGGAGTATCATGAAATCTATATACGTAATTGGTAGTTAATTTAAAACTACCGTCCGGCCGTTTACAATTTGCGTTTCTGACAGGTCGTGATCGAATGTAAGTAGTCACTTTGAAATTTGCAATGACGACAGTTTACGACAAACTTTAAGACATATTATATCATTTATCATATAATGACATATACATGTGAACATTCTATCATGACCAGTCGGAATCGAAAATTTCATTTTTTTTTATAGCTATTTAAATTGCACAGACTAACAAAATCTTAATAGTCTCCAGTAATCTGATATGACTATTGAGCGTTATTCGATACGTTATTTTATTTGTGTTCTTGTAAACATTGAGTTATGAAATATAAAACTGATTAACGTATAATTCATTTAGTTTAAGGTTTCAAATCGCGTTCGTATAAATGTACGGACACTCCTACTTTTACAGGTCGGAGAAGTGACCGAAGTAAAATCCGTTAGACATTGTTATCTTTTGAATGAAACTAAGATTTTCGGATAATACTACGCGTTTGTCGTGACACTCATCTCGTCCCGTGATCACGGTTGCTGCAAATGCAGGTTCCTAAACGTCTAGATTATATAGTGATAAGAGAAGAAACCTCTCAGCATTTCATGGATTCACGGTGCGCGTGCCGGGTCCATCGCATTGCAGGGAGAGGAACTTCAACAGTACCTGACACTTGCGACCAAGGTGTAGGTTAAATAAAAACGCGTGGTATCCAAAAAACTTACTTTAATTTAAATTAGTACTCGCGATACTCGGAATAGATATCACTGATTGTTATCCTAAGTTATTTCATCGAAAAAATGTGGGTATATTTGAAAATGTATTTGAAGTCTTACCTTGGCGGTTGAAGCTAGTATTTTTAGTTAGTTTAATATTATAATAGAGCGTGTCATAATACTACTGATAACACTACTGAGCCCAACAATTTTAATTATGAATTGTTCTAACATGTCCTTGTAAAGAAAACTATGAGAATATTAAATATAATCTAAACATAATTGTAACACATTTTAAATTGAAATAAAAATATATTTATATTATACATGTCACATCACAAGTTAATTTTTTTAACGAGATTAAAATCTAATACCGTTTGAACGTGGCTTCTAGAAATGTGACTGTAGTTGAGGATAAAACCTTCTTAGTTTGTTAGCTAAATATCGAACAATACATAACATTAAATGACCTCTATTAAAACGAAACATTTCCTTGAAATTACATTATAAAATTCCTTGACCTTGAAAAGTCTACAGCCCAAAGACTTACAGAATGGGAACCTAATACGTATATAATTATTTTAGAATAATTATAAATTAAATTTCACTCTTATATTGTTCCAGTACTAGTGGGCACAATATATATATGTATATATAACTTTTTTATCGTCTACCGCTAGCTAGACTAAATAACATACAATCTCAACTCGAATATCTTTCCATAGCTCTTCCTATCATCACTACTTACTCCAAAGTAACCAAAATATCGAGTAACAGTAAAATAATTAAAACGGAAAGAAAATCCGAAAAACGTTATATAAATTAAACGTTTTCTCTTGAAAGTCATATTCTAATGGATTACTTTAAAAATTAATTCAATAGTAATTAAATATTGATATATAACTTCAAAAATTGCGTGATAGTATGCTAATATTCAGATAAAAATCATAATTTAAATTTTCAAATCGTTCAGAAATCTTCTATACGGTTGAGAAGGAACTGGATTCAGATAGACCGATTTCGAAGGCTAGCAACGAAATCAATTTCGACAGAAATTTAATATGGTAATTAGTAAGTTAAAATTTTCAAATACCCTCATGTATGACTATCCATTCAATACCTATAACTATAATAACTTTTTGAGATAAAATTATCTTTGTCACCTTATGATAAAATAATATCCGATTTAAACTATAACTATATTTCCGAACGTCATTACGTCAATAAAAACCAAACCTCACAAAGAAAACAAAAGAATCAACCAGCCGATATCATTTAATTGAAAAGGACATTTTATATTTAAAAAAAAAACGACAACAAAATATGTATGTGATATTACGAACGAGTTACACTCGAAATAGAAAACCTGTTGCGCCCCGTGCGAGTCCTTCATACAACGTACATTTCACAAGTGGATCAAACATATTCAAAAAATATGACGTCATCTGTCATAAAACAAATGCAAATGTCAGTTTGACACGACACATTCTGTTATTGATCTTTCTATTTACGTATCCAAGTGTAAAGAAGACATAGTTTCGCCGGATTAAAACTCAAATCTCATTACTTTGAACTATTCCGTCATTCAGCGTCGGTTATTTTTCTATACGATAATGAATCCGTCTTGTTATTTATTACAGGACTTGATATTACCAGTGAGATAATAATTGACGATAATTAGTACGAAAGTATATTATACGTATATCATGAAGAGTTAATTAAGTCATACCCCTGCTTGTTACTCATATAAGATTTATTACTTACGCGTTTTTTATATTCTCATCAATATAAAGCGACATTTAAAACATTTTTTTTTTTGTTATTCAAATTACTGACAGTCCGTTTACATATACTTCAAAATTAAAAATGTTTTACTTATACAATAATAATTCAGCGTGTCGAACCGAATTTGAAAACTGCATGTATGTGTGATGCGTGACATTTCCAAAAAAAAAAAAAGAAATCTGACGAATCAATATACATATGTATATACACATATATATATTCGTATAAATATTTATACAAACGATACGACAAAATAAATGATTAAAGTCAACAGAACATATCAAAAGGTTGAAGTGTGTAACGATTGTAGAGAACGCTCCAGAACTGTATGCGGGACAAATTTGTACCTTATTATCCAATTTACAGACATCCTCGTGTCCAGTACAGCGTCACACACTGACTCACTGACAAACTATTATATCGCTGGCTGACATAACACATATTCGATATAAGATATTAAAATTTATTCCCTTTATAAATAATTCAAAGTGTTTACGTTTGATAATAAAGAATCCAATATGTTCTAATAACGTATAAGATTTCGAATTTAAATATAAGTAAAAATATTTTTAGTAATTGATATAGTAATAACAATTTTATAAAGCGCATTGCACACTGTTCGTTTTTAAAACAAACGACTTATTGTTATTTTTATTGTAAAATAAAAATGTATTTAATATCTTAGTTTTATCGAAGTGTTAGAGGAAAAGAACTCATAAATAATTATAAAGTAATACTTATATATTAAAGATAGCATGCAGTTTATAATAAAACTAGCACACTAACTTATACACGCGACTTTGTCCGTTTTGTTTCATATATTAAGAACACTTTTGTATGGACAAGAAAATACATATCAATAAAAACGTTATTCTTGTAGAAATCGCTGTTTCTTAAGAGTTTAATAACTGTGTATTATATGATAGTTGGCAATTATTTTACATGTGCAAAAATTACTTAGAAAAAGTATAAAATAGTTTTGGTTGACCCGAATTAAACACCTCTATATATTTATTTATATACAATATAATAATTTACGCAAATATATGAGATTGTTACGCTTTACTTAATTATATAAAATATATGTATATTGTAGTAAAATAACTGAAACGTGACGAAAAGAAAAATCTTGCGACGCGGCTATGAATAATACATGCCATTCACGTCGTAGGTAATTGGTTTAAGAGCCATCTTAAACCCCCACCCGTGGGAAGGACGCTTCATAACTTATGCATTATTTTAATTTAACTGACCTCTTAATTTTTTCATACATAATTAATCCAGTGTGTGAAATTTTTTTACTAGGTCAAGGATTGTTATGCAAAATTTTATAAATATTCTATTTTTTTTTCGAAAAAAATATAGCAATATTTTTGTTATACCATGAAGGTTGATTACTCACCTCTTTGGACTGTTTCGTGGCGAACATAAAGTCTCCTTTGATCTGGAAGTCCTTTGCATCAGCGAACAGTTCCTGGGCGTTGACCATGTTGGAGGGATCGTTGGCCGTCAGCACTGTGCTGTTGCCGCCCGGCTTCCATCGCTCCACGTAAAAAGCTTTAGGATAACCGACTCCCGAAGACCAGAAGAACGTTTTAACGTAATTCTGTATCAATTTGAAGTTCTTGCCGCCATCGAAAGTCATGTATAGCTAAAACGTTAAAAGAAAATCATAACTTCCTCCTTTTTTTAAGTTGGTTGAAAACAATAACTCATTTACAAATTGTGTATACTCCATGATTTTTTTAACATTTTCAGTATTAACAATAAATACTATTTCAATTCCAGGTCTTTTCCTAACAGTCAAATGAATGTATGAAAAAATATATACTAAGATTACTTTCGGGTATCTTTTCAAAGCCCACACTCCAATTTAATTGAATTTTAAGTTCCTTAATACTAATGCAGTTCAACTAAATCTCGTCAACTTGCTAGCTGAATACTATGTACCCTCGTGTTTTGATGATTATATAAAAATGAATTAATTTAATGGCATTTTAAAAAATAAATTACCGATGGATAAGTATTATTTATATAAAACCTACTTACATTTCTAGTGGAATCAACCTTGTCCAATATGACATATCTATTGGGTATGTCCTCATCGAAAGCCAATTCGCTTGGATGGAAGTTGAGATCAGACCTTATTATAGTCCTGCCGTTGTCTTGAGTGTAGTACAGCTTCTTATTAGTCGAATCCACGAACACGCACTATATTAACAATATCCATCAATCATTTTGTCAATATAATCGATCCACGATTTATATGCAAACATTGTTGTGGTTTGTTGCAACAATTCAGTGTTTAAGGAAAACCTTGTAAATACAAAAACTTGTTTGGATTGTACAAAAAAGTTGGGCAATTCCTTAAAATGGGACCTAGACTTTAAGGACAATACAGAATAGTCAAAAATGCATCTATACATATATGATACGGACATATACATAAATACGATTTAATAAATACGAACCGACACTCTCAATGATGATATAACGACATTTATTTAAATTCTTTTAAATTAACCGGATGTGGTATTAATACTGGTTTAAACAATTTCTATGAACATTTTTATAGTGTATATGTTAGTGTGTGTGTGTATGTGATGTGTAAAAGGTTTACATAAATAGTGCTTGCATTACCTAGACTACACTTTTTTGTCACAAAAACCGGATGACGGCTTTAAAGATGACGACGGCAAGTTTATTATAAAATATAAATAAATATAAATCTATAATTTCATTCTGTATTTATCAGTATAAAAAAAAATGCACTAACATTTTTAACAAGTTATAGTGTTATAATATGCGTATTATAAAAAAATAAAAAATCCTAGATAAGAAATACCTGAATTCATTATTATTTATTTACAGTTTCATTATTTACGATTGAGGTACAATAAATATTTGCTTTTAACTATTTTCGTGTTTCACGACTGTGTAAAAAAAAAAAAAAAAGAATATTTTTTTATCATAAATAAATAATGAGTCATGTCGTAAGATATGAGGCTAGCATTTCTTTGTTATAAAATTTATGTATACCATATACAATAATTCTGGCAATTCATTTGAACTGTGCAAACAACGTGAGACAATTAAATATTATTAATGTCGAAGGCAATGTATTTATAATACTCTGGTTTAATCCAACACAAGTGGTATTTAAGAAGGGTTCAATGACATCTACGTTGCAGACTACTTAGCATCAATCATGATTGATTTGTCATTTGTTGAAGACTAATCACAATGACTTTCATGAAAGCAGCTAGCTCAATAACCTTCCATTTTTGAATTATTGATGCATTCTTTTTTTTTTTCGTAGAATGGTTGCCAGAATATTTAGCAATGTCAAAATGAAGATAATTATCCATCAATTAAAAATAACCTTGGATTTTGTTTTCATGCTTATTTTCTGTTATGATGCATACAAAATATGAATTAAAAGCTTCCAAATATTAGTCTATAGCAATATGTTTCAAACATAAAATATAACTTACAAATTCAGGATATTTCGGATGATTGAAGAACTTATCCAACTGTGCGTAACCGCTATCGGGACTGTCGCTCAAATGAAAACTTTCCGTCTTATTTGTGAAGTTCTTTCCATAGTCATAGGATATATATAAAGCTGATGGTGAAAGATCTTTGACCCTGGATGTAGAGTCCCTAGCCAGGCAGATAATAACATTTGAACCTTCTCCCACCCAGTGCACCATTAACTGTTGGTGGCTGTCGTTGAGATGTGAAGTCTATAAAAATACATGACATTAGATTTTACTTAAAAATACACAATTTATAAAAGATATTAAAATACTTGACTTTTTATTATGCAATTGCAATTTTATTACTGTATTTATAAGTACCAAGCACAAAACTATATTTCAGAAACACATACTAATTTATTTATTTCAGCATACTTAAACATAGGTTAATTTACTAGAGAATCTAGGAAGGCATCAAATTATAGATGAGTAATAAGCAATTTAATTTAAAAACTATTAAGCAATGTTAGGGGGATTTCTTCCCACAGCTATTATAATCAAACATATTATAAATATTTCAAAAATTAGAGCCAAAAATATATCAACAAAAACAATAACAATTATATTGCATCTGACAAAATTTTTATTTATTTTGTGCAAGTAACGTTTCCAAATATAAACTACCTAAGTACGACGTCATTAATGACAAAAATAAAAGAAAGTACGCAACAGAGCCTTGTAAACAATTCTAGGTGCAAGTAAGGTCATATCAGCAAATGACGATCAAAATAAATCACCGTCATATCATAGACGGCGAAAGATAATAAACATAAAAACAACAAAGGGGAGTTTAAAATTGATTTAATAAGGAAATGACGGTACCCATGTACTGATATTTCTATCCACTGTCTGTGGTGGGACTGTTGTAGCTTCACGTTTTTTCCTTTCAGATGTTTCCTTTCCATTTTCTCCGAGTTGTCTATTTATTACAGTCACTTTTTTCGTAATATGCGGGTCCTCTGCCACGTACAGGGAACTACTCGGTGGAGCATATTGTTCAACACTCAAAGCGCACGATATTATAAATAATAATGTAATGTAACTAATTTTAAATCCTAAAGCCGCTAACATTTTGTCATCACTGCAAATCCAAAACGAACCGACCTCGACTGATAATGTTTTATAACTGCGGCCGATACACCAACAACGAAATGACAAATAACGTCACAGTCAATAAACATTACTTAAAACTGTCTTTTTGACGTTTACCTTGACACGGCGTCATTTTACACAGATTAAATAGTAATTTCATGAATTTGTGTTTAATATTCTTCGTTTTTTAGATATAAAATTTTACTCTTAGTGGCAGTGCGTAAGATATTTTTAATATTATCCTAATAATGTTAATATACCATTGGTCCATTGCAAGGTTGTCTGCTCGAAATATACCATCTGAATATTTTCAATTTACTTATGTGCCTCTACATACAGTGAATTTGGTGGTATATGATACATTTGTTGGCTTATTTGCCTATAACTGTTGAATAATTACTTTATGTGTCACAGCACACAAAATATTCGATTATTTTTACTCTAATAAAAGTTTGTCATGTTAGTCGTAAGTTGAAAAACTATTGAATTAAGATCAAAGGTATCAAAATGCTCAATATTTCTGAGTTAAATAGACTTTAATAAACCAATCAATACTTATCTAAAGAGAAAGAGGGTTTAAAATAAAATATGGTTATATTTATAAATGTTAAGACATTTCAGTTATTGTTAACAAAGAAAAATTTTCTTATGCTACGGATTGATTTACACTAGAATTATGAAATATTTTGTCAACGTCAAGTTACTTATTACAAGTCTACAACATAATACTACAAAATAAAGTGTGGAAAAAACACAAACGATTCTGTCTAATGGAATAATGTCACATTTTTTAAAGAGTGTCGTTATATTTTACCAGCATCTAGATTCTAGAACAACACAAAAAATACATAAATAACGTGCGTCTGGGGATACTCGACAGAAGTGATAATTAAACTATTTATTAATATAGAAAATTTGTAATTTCTAAGAAGTCTAAGTACTACTTAAGTTTTACTGTTATGTTACTGTTTATAAATATTACTCGAAACTACTTTCCCGCATAGTTCATATAAAGAGGCCGTGTATGTAAAAGAAAGGGAAACCAGACTCAGTGGCGCCGTTACGCGTTGCCTTACGAAACGTCCTACCCTCTCATCAGAAGAAATAATTAAAAAATCTATGGAATTTACTCAGTATATATTAAATTATTAAATAAAGCTCAACTTTTAATCTTATAAGATCTAAAACGTCTGATAACAATTCTGCCAATAGAAAATGTCTGGCAGTATTCATTTTAAATTATTTACAATATTTCCTACAACATACGTAAAAATCAGAGCTCAGACTATACTTAAAGTGAGTACATTTTTTTACTTACCTGTAGAACCTGGTACGTGAGAATTGTCCATCAGCATAAACTAGTAGATATGTTTACGTCTATCGTACACACGAAACTTAACCTATTAATGTTATGTCCATTAAATGTTACGTCTAGCTGCCCTGGGTTCTCATTCTATTATAAGTAGTAGTAAAAACGAGATAGACTGTACTAATATTTATTTTGAATATGGAATTTGAAGCCATTGAATTTCTATTAATATCTAGACAAAAATTATAAAAGGTTTGAAAATTCAGGCTTTAAAAGTATGGAAGTATTTGTAAAAGGTATTATGGACACCTTTCAAACATAAATAAATATTAATACTCTCATATAGTAAAAAAAGATAAGTGCAGATAAACATCTCAATTCTAAAACTTAAAATTACATTATAAATTTGGAACCAAAAGTCCACAGAACGGTCAGGTTTTAAAATACGGGACAAAAAAAGGTTAATTAGTTATAATTATTTATTTTAAATTTACAGAACAATCACACTCTGCTTGGCGGCTTGCTTGGCCTTGAGGCGGACCTGTGCAGCGATTCTGTCAAGGTCACGTCTGCCTTGGACGGTGAGGATTCGTCCACCATCTGGGATCTTCTCTACCAGCTTAAGAGCTTCTAGGGCTTGCAGAGCTTTACGAGCAATGCTGCCAGATGATCTGAAATAAACATTATTGTTATTATAGTAAAATTTGAATGTTTTCACTGTTTGTTTATTGAAATATACTAAATACGTTAAACAGCATGTTTGTTGCATTATAATTATGCAACATTTGACATTGTGGTGTTAATCTGTATAGAAAATTAAAATGATATATATGTGTATATATATATATTTATATATATATTTATATATATGTGTATATATATATATATCAAATACATTATTGTTAACACATTTTAATTTAAAGTGTCATTGGTAAATTTGCATAACCAACAGTTCTATCGAGCAAATGAACTCTATGAATTCAACTTGCTTCCATTGATTGTAGTAATTCAATAACTTTAGACATAACTATATTTGCATGGAAGATATATTTATTACAGGAGGTACACCGTATTTGTATGAATGAATTTTTGGGACAAATTGACTGCTCACACCGTTTTGGGAGATAATAAAAAAATTTCAATAACCAAGGAAATAATAGATTTGTATCCTTATATCAGAGCTTTAGATATGCCACAGATTCTTTTAATTTTTATATAAATAAAGATACTTTTTAATTAGCTATTATTGTAATAACAGAAATCTATTTCATTTAATTACATTAAATACTCCTGGAACGACACACATATATGCCAACACAAAATATCTCTGCGTAATTATAAAAACACCTTAGTTCCTTTAGATTTTATAAATTTTTCCATCTGTTCAAGTACATTTCAAATTTATTTCACCCATATAAACATGTTTTCATTTGATCCCTATTCTTAGTGAAGCAAAAACTTACAATATGTAAAAATATCTCTCATAAGCTTTTGTGCTATATAATTTGCTATAAGTTTTATATATATATTTATAATATTAATCATCACTTTCAATAGAAGAAATCACCCTAGTTTTTAGTGAAGTGAAACAAAATAAGTAACTTTTGTAGTGAAATTTTTGGTATGTGTATGTTTTAGAGTAAAAAATTATTAAATCTAATAATTGTTATGACTATTTTTATAAGGTAGTTAGTTAGTTTTAATCTAATAATCTTAATATTTATACCTGCAGAAGTGTGAGGGTGTGATGCCGTTACGTTTACGGCCACCGAAGATCTTGGTCACAGTCTTCACACCGACTGGTGATCTGATGTAGATGTGACGTAATACAGCTGCACATCTCACATAGAACCAGTCGGGGTCATAGGGTGCCAGTTCCTTGAAGCGACCGGTTTTAACCAGATCCATGTGTTCTGGAACCTTAACCTTGCCCGTCCTGTGAATAAATAAATAAAATGTATGAGGCAAAATTAATTTACCCAATTTTACTAGTAAGTAGTTTTTTTTTATAATATTATTTACATATTCTAATTATTTATCAAAAGACAATATTCATCAAATAAACAAAAGGTTTTATTTTAATATTTGAGAAGTAAATGGGATTTTGAAATATGTTTTAACTTTTGAAATGCATTTACATCAAGTATTTGGATAATATCTACACAGATAATAAGAAAATTATATTTGATAGATGTTTACAGTTTTCATAAAAATAATATTACCGAAAAACTGTAAATACCCATATTAATTAATTAATAAATTAAAAAAAATACTCATTTAACATGTTGAATAAAACCAAAATGACTATTTTGGTTTGTCAAAAAAACAAGTAATTAAGAATGTTATACATATATTATTTTAATCAAAGAATTAACAATGACTAAAATAGATGACAAATGACAAGTTTAAGTCGCTATAACACACAATTAATTTAGATGAGTATGCATAAAATTTTAAATATATCTTACTTTTTCAAGTGGGCAGCAACTGTCTTGACAACTTTGTCTTGTTCAACATCTTTCAATGTGACGGAACGCATCTGAAATTAAAATAAGTATTTGAAAATATTTTACTAAAAACAAAATAAATATAGATATAAATGTATAAATTTTTATATTATACAGTATTTTTTAAGCCAGACTTATAAAACATTTTAATATGTTGTTGATCAACCTAAGTAATGACCTCGCTTACCACCATCTATATGTAAGCATGAAAACAAAACTGCTTAAAAATAAATAAATGTAAAAATTTTACCAACCACAGTTTAATATTCTTTACTTCTATAAAGAATAAAATTATCTATCTGTGTAGAGTTAAGAAAAAATATAATCTAGGTACAAGCTTTGCAATATTTATTTTATAGGATTATTCTGTTCATAGCAAATGTGTTTGTGACAAATACAATAATTAACTTGGAAAAAATAAATCAATAAGCCTAATAAGGAGAATTAAAATATATTTCGCTACAAGGTACGGTATGCATTTTAGGTTATGAAAATTAAATACGAGATATCAAAACTAATACCTTAATAATGTTAAAGTTTTTGACAAACTTTATGATTACATAAAAAGAAAATTTAAAATTTGCATTGTTGAAGGCTTAATCATAAAATTAAAGTATACTAACGTCAAGCTCAAGAGATGGACATGACATACTCCATTGTGCTTTGAATGAACAAATTTGAAAGCAATACAATGAATTACTAAAATTTTACCTTGGATCCTGTTTTAGCACTGTTTATGCACTTAAGATTTCAATTTCTCCTAATATAATAGCTAAAACCATGCGGTCTAACCACAACACTCACCTTGCCTTAGTGTTGGCAACCGGAAGAAAGAGGGAAAAACTTTGCATGCGATAGCAACACAAATGTCACATTAATTTTAAACAGACCTAATAATACACTATCTATATTACAAGTTTCCGATTAATTATTTTAATTAAATTTTTTAACGTTATAAAATTTTCCATTTTAAATATTGGAATATGATATTTTATTAATAGAATGTTGAAAGTGTAAAAAGAATAATCATAATAAATTTTTGATGTATTAATAAGTATATAGAGAATATGTTGTGTAAATTCAGATTGAATAGATTTAAGGAATTTAATACAAATCAAAGAATGTAAAAATAAATAATTTTAATAATTTTATGTCCATCATTGTCTATGGAAAGATTCAAGCTAGTTTATTTTTTTTCTCTATAGTTGTTGTGTTGTTGTCAAATTAGGAAAATGGCCGCGAAACCAAATTCTATTGGAAATGATGGTAAATTTTCAATCAATTCCCGATTATGTTATATTTAAATATGAATTCTTAATAAACTTGTGTTTGATTTTAAATGTAGTTTTCTATGCGTATATATTTTTTTGTTCTGAGTATAAAAAAAATATATGAAATTTATAATACAGGTCAACCCGCTTCTGATGATATTCCTCTGACATCTTTAGAAGAAAGCCTGTTAAGTTTAGAGAAGTTGGATCGAGCCTCACCAGAGCTATGGCCTGAACAAAGTTAGTCTAACGTCAATTTAGCCATTAGCATGATTTTATTTATTTTATAATGATATACTATATTTTTAAAAAGTCGCGCGATTTACCATAGCATATTTCTAATGTTGTCATTCTGTCCACCATTACGCTTGTATGTTTTGAGCGTTTCGGTTATAACGACCTTATTTTAAACATTTAACTTGAAATGGGTGATAATAACAGTAATTTCTCTAATAATGAAGCTTCTCATTGCTCTAATGACTCTTTCGTAGTTCCCGGAGTTTCTGATTTCGTTCCTTTGCAAAATCCAGACCAATCACCACCTTCTTGGAATAAGGATCTGACGAAAGAAGACTACAATTATATGCAGCGTAAGTGTTCTGTAGCTTATTACTCAAACATTATTCTTAATAACATTTATTTCGATTACACTTCCATATATTAAATACCAGTATTTACCGTTTCAAGCAATTGTGGTTATTTTGAAATGGACTGATAAAATATTTATTAAAATTTTCTGCAAATATAATTGCGTTGTTTGGTTCCTATTTCTCAATTGAGATAAAAAAAAGTCATGTTAAAAATTTATAAGAGTTAACTGCTCCTTTAGTCTAGACTTTATTACATAAAAAGTATTCTTACCAACTTTTTTTTTTAATGTTATGAAATGTTTACACAATCTCTATTTGTTATTTAAACGTAGTTCCTATTACAGAATTGGGCTCATTAACAACAAGTAGTCTCATAATGGAAGTGAAGAAGCTCCACGACCTTGCTTATCAATTGGGTTTGGAGGAAGCCAAAGAAATGACTAGAGGGAAATATCTAAATATATTTTCATCAAGACGGCAACGATAATGAAAGACTTAACTTTTTAGATTGTAGAAAATACTGTGATGTATTTGTATGTAGACATGTATTGCTCATTTTATGAAATTTTATTGTATAGATTTAGATAAATAAATGTAGCAATATGTTAATTTAAGCAGCAATATATTTTCTTTTAATATATATATAAATGCACTGAAGTTACTGTTATTAATCAACTTAAAAAAAATGCAATACTCATCAGAGTGAATATTCATCAGAACCTCCTTGAATAGTGGAACTATTTAAATTCAATACTGTGTTTAGTTAGTTACAGAAAATAAAATAACATACTTGTATTCATCTCTTTATTATGTTAAACCTACCACAGTGTGCATAATCAGCAAAAAAATGAAAAAATATTATATTCTATCAACAAATCTGATTTTTAAAGGCTTGTTCGGTTTTGCAATGAAACTCTTAGTGGCTTGAATGTCACCATAATGATACTCGAGCTTGAATTTTTGTAGCACCTTTAGAAAAAGTAAATGTTTTCAATATTGTTAAATGTCAAATAGCAGTTTGGTAGTAATAGGTTTAATACCTTTATAGTAATCAATGAAATCATAGTTTCCGCTATATTCTGGCCAATACACCTCCTGGCTCCAAAGCCAAATGGAATCGAAGCAAAGGCATGGTAATCCTTAGCATCTTCCCTTAGCCATCTCTCGGGCATGAATTTATCGGCTTCATCAAAATTACTCTCTTTCATAGAACAGTCTTTTGTGGACATAATTATTAAAGTCCCCCGAGGAATACTTGAATTTTAAACATTAAATTTTTGTCAAGGAAAAGACAAAAAAAATATTTTTAAATAAACTGTTATCTACTACAGATGCATTAAAGAGTCATTTGTTTTTTTTTATTAGCTATTAATAACAAAAAAACACATACTAATCATTCGTCCTTACAGCACCTGAATTACTATTATTATTTACAAAAAAAAATTTTTTGGCCTCTATTAATACGGATTTTTATATATACAGATACTTGTTTATCGTTATTGATTTTAAACTAATTGATTATCAAATGTATTATATATTTAAATTATAATAATTTAATACTGACTACAATGTACTCACTTGTATTGATCAAGTGTAATGTTTTTAGAAAGGACCCTTGTAAGTAACGGAATTGGTGGAACAAGTCTGAAATTTTAAAATGAATCGTTTTCGAACGTAATATAAAAAAATATAAAGTACATAGTTTATAATCACCTCAACGATTCTTTTATACAGGCTTGTAAATAAGGCGTGTTTTTCTTCAAATTATTTATATCAACTGTCATATTGTCTTTGTACAAATTACCAACTTCTTGATACAACTGCTTCTGTGCCTTTTGGTGTTTTGCAATGTTATATAATAAAAAGGAAATTGAAGAACTGATCTGTATGACATCCAAAAAAAACATTTTACTTTCATACCAGGAAGTTGTAAAATCATTAATAATAAGAAAAACCTAAACAAGTTACTATACAACTCCTAAATCAATATACCAATGTATGGTATATTTCCTCGTCTATATTAAATCTGTTTTTATGATGCTCTACTTTTGAAAAATATTCTATTATTTTACTTCATAGTTTAGAACTTATTAATAAATTAAATTAATAACTATTAATTAAAATTCTACACAATTAAAATTTCAAAATTAACCGTATTGACTCCGATAAGCAACATGTCCATTAAAATTGTAGCTATGTCTTCAGTTTTGAATTTCTCGTCGTTAAGAACCATAGCGCTTGTTAATGAATTAGGACCTAAAAGATATTCAATTATAAATGCGATTCACATTGGCTGAATATGGCCTTATTTACAAATTATTATTTTGATACTGGTAACACTTAACACAGTTTACTTTAAAATGTATTTCTGATGGTACAAAATATAATGAACATAATCCTAAATACATACTAATGTTCTCCTGTTGAGATTTTGTACAGATATCATTTTCTATTTCAAGAACAAACTTTCCAATAAGGCTAAAAAAATAAATATAATTAATAATTGAAGTTTAAATATTACATTCAAATATTTTTAGTATTACCTATCCAAATTATCACAGTATTTTACAAGTGTGTACCAGGCCGGAGTTGTAAAAAACTTCCAGAAATGTAGGCCAGTTTCACACTTGATGATTGCGTCTGTGGCATGTTCTAGACTGTGGTACATCCACGACGCGTCGCATTGATTGTATATCAACTCCGTGTCCAGGAGGCAGAAGTTCTTAGCGAATGTTATAAGGCCTTCAATATTTTAATTTATAAATGAAAATTTTATATTAATTTATCTATATTTTGATTTCAATATTGACGGATTACCACGAAAAATATATGTGCAAGACATTATTTAAATGTTAATATAGGTCTATAGCAGAATGTTTTTGTTATACTAGTATAAGAAGTCTATTTTATCGTAATAGTAACGAGATATATCAAAGTTGGCTTAAAAACAATTTTTGGTTTTTCATTAAATAAAATATATTTGAACACTAATGTAATTTTCAGTTTAAGTTCATGAATGTAGGTCAATGGCCGCGTTGAGTGGGTAAACCGAATTTCCTATTGTTGAGTCCTTTGAGGTCACTTATAATGGAAGTTAAAATATATATTTTTTTCAGAATGTACAAAACGTGTAGAAAAGTATCGATATATATGTATTAAAAATACCAATTTCCGATTGTTGCTTTTCCCATATACTAATTTTGGAACAACTATAGTGTTACCTAAATAAAAAGATGTAAAAATTTTGTATTTTTGCAGTTTCATAGAAAGATTTTAAAAAAAGACAATTAAGAATGCATGGAGTATTATAGCCTATACAGTCATGAATATTATTTTACGTCAATTTATTTTCAGCTCACCCATAGAGTCAAAAGCCCACTTGTGCAGCTCCTTGTACAAATCCTTAGACATTTCGTCCTGATAATTACGTACGTTATAAATCTTTTGCGTGAATTTCTCCGTTATATCATAAAGTCCGTGTACGTGATGCGACAACAGTTCTTTAGTTTTGGGGTTCATGATAGACCTTTGCCGTGCCCATTCTTGGCCGTGACTTAAAAAAAAATCATATATATTTAAAAAAAAATCTCGTTATTATGTTTCTATGAAATTAATATCAACTAACACAGTGTATAAACCCCCATAAGCATGGTTTTTATGCTCAGTACGATATCTTTCCAGAGATTCCAGGTTTGAGCGGACGGGACAGTCGCCCTCCAGACTGAAGACCTTTTGAATGAGATCTGGGTGGTTGATGAGAACTATGTCACTTCCTACTGGGCTCACAAAACGTACAACTGGCCCGTATTCGTCGAAAAGTGTTGAAAGATTCCAGTAACTTTTTCTGTTGGTAAACAAGGCTCCTGGAATAAAATACATACACTATCACTATATTGTGATCGTTAAAGATTGTTGTTTATATTTAAACAAATAATTTAAATTATCTACATAAAAATTTCATCAGCCTAATATCGAAGACCTATATTTTCGGAGTTTATTAATGTATGGTAAAAGATACCTGCATTAACAGTGAATGTCAAAAATCCAGCCGTTATTTGCGTTCCAATTTCTGATAAATAATTGCGAAACATTGCCAAATATTTTAGGGACTTTGGACCGGGGACATCATCAAAAGGTAATACGATATTTTCTTTTTTGCTTAGAACCATTGGAACTACCCGAGATGAAGAGCAAATATCACTTGTTATAATATTACTAGTAGGGGCTATTTCCTCGGATAAAACTTTCTTTTGCAAGGCATTTGTATTTAATTCTATAGACTTGGAAGTTTGCATCTGGATAGCACTCCAAAGGTGAAATCTGTTCCCATTCGAAAATAGGTTATATCGCGCATTTGTCGGAAGAAAGCGTAAATGTGTGAAAACCATTGTTCGTATAATTTTGCAATAAATATTTAAGATTTATAACAGAATTAAGGGCACTTTACTCTGTCATTTGTAGATAAAACAACTGAATACCACGCTTCAGATTTGTTTTTTAAAAGAGTGCCATTGAATTCAAAATATATGTTTTTAAATTTTTAATCTGTATTTTAGTAAAAGAAATTTGTGCGCAGAAAAGATAAAAAAAAAATGGAGAAAAGATGTATTAAAATAATGGCAAAATAACAACTCGATGAAGTTGAACAACATATATGTCGATGTATTTTTTGACTTATAAAAATTTAAGGCTAAAACTCGCAAACAGTTACTATTTTACGTTGTTAAATATTTACGTTGCGTTGTTAAATATTACTATTTTACGTTGTTAAATATTTAATATTAAATATTTTATTGATATGATTTTTATTTACTGAATCACAAGTTAAAAATATTTTAGAATATTATAATCGGCTTTATTGACAAAAACTTTTCAGTAGTTAATATTATTCCATTTGTTCACCTTTTGGAAACAAAAACTAGAAGTAGCAAGTTTATAATTATCTGCTTCAAGCATGGGCGATGGGTCTTTAATTGTTCTTTTTATGATTATTTGGTTCGTTATTATCTAATAACAATTTATGCTTCTTAACATTTACTGTTAAGCAATTGTATAAATACTAGTATCTTTCGATACTTTCTGAAAGAAATAATTTTGAATTAATAATTGAGACATTATATGAACGCCCTCTTAAAATCCTAATGAAATCTTTATTGTATAAATTTGTCTTTTTAAATATAATCTTAAAAACAGACAAGTGCGTGACGTTATTCTTCATTAGTTTCATTCAAATTGGCAAGATGTTAATTAGAAATGGGATTGTTGATTTTAAACATTAATTTAAACTTTAGTCAGGAAACACCTTTACTCGATTGTCAAGTTTGCGTTGCATGATATCTGTCAACTTCTCTATATCCAAAGAGCGAGTTAGCTAATGTGGTAGATGGCGGGAGTGATCTCGTGTGATATAACTGTGTTAGATTAGTTTTTAAATTTTAGTGTAATATAAGAAATAGTTATTAAAAATGACTAGGTAATTAATTGGCACCTCTAGACATATTTTATTTTTAGCTTTTTTGTCCATTCGTCAAATCTCCTTGACTCAACAAGGCACGACTGCTCGAAACTTAAATTCGTATGTTATAAGAACACCTTTGCTATTTCAGAGCTAAAATAGAACTCGGCGATGTGACACCGCATAATATTAAGCAATTAAAGAAGTTGAATACAGTTGTATTCCCAGTGTCCTACAACGACAAATTTTATAAAGATGTTTTGGAAGCTGGTGAATTAGCTAAGCTGGCCTATTATAACGATATTGTGGTTGGGGCTGTTTGTTGTAGAATAGATACATCAGATAACTCTAGAAGATTGTATATAATGACCTTAGGTTGTCTATATCCCTACAGAAGACTTGGTATAGGCACTCTGATGGTGGAACATGTGCTCAAGTATGTTGAACAGGATGGCAATTTTGATAGTATTTTCTTGTAAGTTATCCTTTAATTATGTTATTAATATAATTTACGATTGTTTTGGTCCGATTCTATGCTTTTCTGATTAATATCTTAATGGTTTTAATATCATACAACAGTGTCGTAAAAAGTAACCTAATACATTATCTATGTGAATTTAGTATTAAAATAACATATATAAAAAAAATCCTTAGAAACCAAAGCATCATATGCAATTATTTCTGATTTATTTCATTGATAATTAATCATTCAGTAAACACACATCAGTTCATATTTATTGAATTGCTTTATTCATTTTATTCATAATGAAAACAATTAAATATTTTTTTATATATTTTAATCATCATATAAATATTACATTTCCGTGGTTGCTTTTTATTACAAACAATTTGGTTCAATATGATCTCTGAATTAAACATTTGTTTAAATTTGTCCTTTTTTTTAGACATGTGCAGGTCAATAATGAGGGTGCGATAGACTTTTATAAGAAGTTTGGTTTTGAAATTGTCGAAACAAAAGAACATTACTATAAACGGATAGAGCCGGCAGATGCTCACGTCTTACAGAAAACCATAAGACAACCACAGTATACAACGCTGTATAACGGGAGCGTGCCCCATGCGAAAACAAACGGTCATGACTGAACAAATCTTCCCGTCGTCTCAAATCAACTGTGAAAGGCAAGTGATATAAAATAAGAATCATAATAAGGTCACTTTTATATTTACATAATTGAAGATTGTAATAGAAACGATAATTTGTATGCGGTTGTACAATGTTCTTATCATATTTGACTGATACAATTCTTGTAACGATTTCATTGGGATGTAATGTAGTCCGCATGTTGACCAAAAAACTAATACATTTGCATTTTTCAATATGCGCCTACAATGTATACATTTACATGAAATTGTACTATCTATAAATTTTTCTATCTAGCTTAGTGTTTGTAAATGATTTTCTCTCTGAATTGGATATGTGTAAAGTAATATAATATTAGCTCTAGACATTCTTTTAACTAAACTTAATGGCATGTGAACTGTGTCCATTTTTTACTGTACTTGTACAATTAAGATAAGTATAGATGCTCTGGTTATTATTATTTTTTTTAACAATACATTTGTTTCACCTGAAAATTCAATATTATCGGCTCACAAATTATTTGCGTTTATGTTTGGTACTAAAATATTTGTTATGTATCAGGTGTTGTTATATATACAGAAACTATATTTATTCTCTTTTTTATCCCACAAATCTTTGTTGAAGTTTTTCTTATGGTCCATGTATTTAATGTAACGTCAAATAAAATATTTCCTTTGTTAACTGTAGATGTTACCGAGTCATTTTCCCGCTGTCAAAAAAAAAATAATTAAAAAAATGGTAATACTTTTGACTATCACGATTCTCTGAAATTTTAGAATTAGTTCAATAAACATGATTAACAATTAACATGCGTTTGATTTTCCTTCTATGTTTCATGTACTGTTCCTAAAATTGTGTACATCTGATAAGATAATATGACTAAACAAGATACTTGAAATTTTAAATAATTTATTTCGTTGGAAACGTTAAACTGAATAGATTATAAGCTAATGAATATGCATTACATAGTTTATTTGTGTTTTTTTATTTCAAGGAGTCTCGTTTCGCTATGCAAGTCTAAATATGGCTATACCAAGTAATAACTAATTATTTTTCTCATGGAGTACTCGAGTGGGCAGGGATTAGGTAACAGGTGATACCGACTAATTGGTATTGTGGGTGTACATACATATCTTTTCTAATAAAATACATTTCAATTTCTGTAAACAAAGGAACGGTAATGATTTAAAAATTCAATGTAATATACATAAAATTAACATTATTTATTTATATATCCACTTTGGATGATCAATACCGTTTAGCGTCAATATTTTATATTTTTTTAATTTATAACCATTGTCTCTGAGCTTTGAACTGCGAATGGAAGTGAGCGATTTTTTTAATAATAGAAAATATCGACTATTCGAATGCCTAACAATCTGAGAAGTGTGAACATATTCGCGACATGTTTCGTTAGTTACGTAAAAAAATATTATTTTAGGATTACAAACTAATTTAAATATAGGAATCTTCAGAATCTACAACGTTCGGAAAGTTTATACTTCAAACATAAATATTAATAAATGGAAAATATAATTTCATTGATATAAAGGAATAAATATTTTTAAGTTATATATAGGTACACCAGCGTCGGAGACGTGTAAAGTATGAAAGCACTAAGTTAATGTTATAAAATAAGATCTTTTTAGAGGAAATTTGTATATGGAAACGTTTTTATAATAACAAATTAAACAGAGAAGGATATGAATAAAAAAATAATAATTTAAAAACAAATATTTATTGATAACGTTCGTGCATTTTAGAATACTGTCATGCTTTCTAAAAGCTTCAATTCACTATCACAGACTATAAATTTCACAAACGAACAAGTGTATTTTTAATACGTACAAAAAATACAAGCAAACGTGGCAATTACATACATATAAAACATGACATAAATATACATAAATTGCAAAATTTTACAAACATTTTTCATTTTAATGCACCAATATATCTTTCAGATATGAGATTCAATATTTTACATGAATATTCATTATATTGGAACGGATCCTGTTTTGTTAAACTTAATAATTATAATAAAAATTTTCAATAAAATGTTTAAAAATAATAAAGTGATAAATCATTACAGCATAGATAAATATTTTCATTTTTAATTTAAAACAAATGCAACAATCGACGCCTCATTTCACTATGAATCATAAACGTCATTAGTCTATGGTTCAAGGTGAATGGGAGTTATATTATTTTGTTCAAAATCATAATTTCAACTATAAAAGGAATATTAAATATCATTTCTTAGTAACCAACAGATGTTTAAATTAATTCTGAATAAATTTCCCTCGTGTTCTGAGCCGCTGTACGATTTGTTATTTGCATTTCATTTAACATTATAACACCCATCATTAAATACACATAACTCAATTTTTAAACTCATAATATCTATCGAAAATAACCTAATTTATTTAAATTAAAGTCAATACCAGTCAGTCAGTCAGAGTCAAAACCAAGCTGAAGAAGACACATGGTTCAAAAAAAAATTTGTTTTTTTTTGCAAACGTATGAAAAACATTTATATAATTTAGTTACTTTAAAGTGTTAAAGTTTCCTTTAAAATTTGTGGCAAAATTATAATATTAAATATAAGTTTTTAATTAAGTAGAATTATTTAGCAGACAGGTGAGTGTTGCACTTTAGTTGCCACATTAAAATATAATATTTGAATGGGATTATTTTTATCTGTTCATTAGTACAATTATATTGGATTGGTAATAGTTCATGCTTGTAACAAAATAATTAAATTATTTCAAAATAAATACTTAATTCACTGGCATTTTTTATTATCTGTGCCATACTATAACCTTCGTAAATTCGTACGTGTTTCAATAGCTGTTTTTAAGTAAATATCATAGTGACGATACCCAAATATAGATTATAAAAATGCAAAAGAAATGCACGTACTTAAAAATTATCACCTTTAACAGGCGTTAAATTCCTCGACAATTTTATATAACCGTTCAATATCTACACTTAACGTGTCTCAATCGAAATTATATGATCTCATACAAAATATTTCTGCCCGTATTATCTGGTCCACGCGTACCTTCAATTCGTGACATTTACACATACTGAAAATTTACCTCCACTTATTAGTTTTAAGTTTTAATACTATTAAAATATAAGTAAAGGAACTGTTCCATACAGCCTTGAAAACAAAAAAAGAGGTCGTTAATAATAACGTCATTATATTACGTCACATATAAACGATAAAAATGAGGCAAATAATCTGTTATACAGCCTTTTTAAAAACGGGACATATAATTCCTTAACAATAGATTGGCTATTTTTTTTAATTGCACTAAAGGCCACTATTGTTGCCTATAAAGTTTTGTTAGTGTAAGAAGCCGTTGGCTTTAAACACCGCAGAGGCCACACATTCATAAATGATTGTTCTCGGGCGTCGTAGGATTTTCCAAGTCCAACAACTGTTTTATGCGCTCCACGCAAAGTTTTGAACCTTCGTTCGCTTCTTTGGCCATCTGTAATAATCGATTTATATAATGTAATACAAAAATGAAAAATTAAATAAGGTAAATGTATAAAATGAAATTATTTTTTGTAATTTCAATTAAATGTTCTTTATAATATTAATATCATAATTTACTTACAAGAGAGAAATTAAGGAATCCATGAGGCAGCCCCTCTAAGACATCGATACCCACCTCGTTGCCCAAACCTTTAAGTTTTTTGGCAAACATCACGCAGTCGTCAAGGCAAGGATCTAAATGTACAGTCTGAAAAAAATATTGAAATAAACACACACTAATAAAAAATAAAAAATTAAAATAATTAGAAAACAAATTATTAATCGCAAAAACTAAAAACTACTACGTGCCAGTACTGAAATAATACTGAAAATGAAGAAGTAAATATATAATTTTTGTTATTAAAAGACACTCACCAACAACCTCACAGGTGGGAACCTCTTTAGTAGATCATCGTCCGCCCAGTACGGCGACAGGAGCGGGTCACGTGGCACAGAGAATATGAACTCGTCGGACGGACTGCGGGCTATCAGCGCGTCCAGGTTCGAACGGACTGACAACCTGACGGATATCACAAAAAAATCTTTATGTCGTTCGAAATGTTTAAGCTAGGAAGGTACATTTAGACTAGGAATAAGCATTCAGTAAGTAATGAGGAATTGCTTTAACGACTACTTACTCTTCTTGGGTGGGCCTTATGTTATTTGAACCGGTTATGTACGCTAGCCTTGACGACATGGCGCCCATTAAACCGGTAGCTGCTTCACTTATACTAGGAAAAAAATCAAACATCACTACAGTAGCACTAGCTGTGTGAGTTATACAAAGAATCTTATACACTCTACAAGTACTGATTACTGAATGAGATCTAGACCGGTAGCCGATAACTAACAAGACCAACTGACAGACATTATTAGCTCGTCTGCCCGTGATCACGATTGCTAGAAAGGAAGCGAAACATCGGGTGTATGTTGTTTGAAGTAATAAAAAACGACTAGTAAATCCGAAAAAAATAGTTTTATTTAAATAAATACT
The DNA here is from genome assembly GCF_018135715.1 of Danaus plexippus. Taxonomy (NCBI): domain Eukaryota; kingdom Metazoa; phylum Arthropoda; class Insecta; order Lepidoptera; family Nymphalidae; genus Danaus; species Danaus plexippus. Next base: position 5,142,500 of record NC_083541.1, read on the forward strand.
ACTTTTTGACCATCTAAATGGGTAGTAACTACAGGATATAGGATATACCCAGCCTAAATTAATTTCGGTACTTTCTGAACGGTTGGTTAAGATAAGATTAAGTTAAGTTTTTTTTTTTTTTATACAAACAAACTTATCTAGTGTCGTTGATATGTAAGAGCTGTTTGACTTTTATTTTCAAAGGAATTTTAAACAATAAATTCCTAACTGTTAAATTTACATTAATATTAATATTGTTTGAAATGCTGGGAATATAGAGATCTGATTATTATTACTCGGCTCTAGCGTTAATAAACAAAAGTATTGTATTTTCTTTATTATCTATATCTAGAGTATAATAAAAATAAATTTATAAGGGACTATTATATAATACTTATAGTAGATATAGCATATTAGATAGCTTTATCAGACTACTTCTATGTCACGAACTATAAAAAGTATGGAAGTGTCGAGAATGTTATGTACTCTATACTCTAGGAACAGTGTTGCCATATGTTTTCATAGTCAAACAGAATACTGAACGTTTCCAGTCTGTATTCAATTTTTTTTCAAGGTGTTCAAATCTTTCAAAGTAAGCAAAATTCGACATTCGTTTCTTGTAGGTGCTGCAGACCTAAAGGGTGGTGGAAAGACACAGACAAAACGAAGGGCTTTATATAGGGCCCGGGGTGGGGCTTTGATTTAATTTGTGATTTCTTTTAGCTAGGACCACTTATAATTGTTTTTCAGTCATAATTTATTCTCAAAGTGGGCAGCAGACAGAATAAGTTTGGGAACCCTCGCATTAGAGTATCAAAGTAGTTTACGAATGAAAACCTCCAAACACTTCGTATTCACTTTGACTATGTAGACTAAGGTTGGGACACATGTGTGTGTGTAAATAATGTGGCAATTGCTTTAATACGTATTACGTAACATGTTAGCGAGCACTACGTTGTATATGTGTGTGTGTGTGTGTGTATATACATATTTGTATGTGTGTATTAACATAAATTAATATATTTACCGCGCCTTTATCCTTTTCTTATCTCTGTGTTCCTGGTCTTGTATGAGCGGAGGCTCTCCGACGAGTGTGCTTTCAGATTCGGTGTCCCTATAAATATTATATGGAGGACATTTTATTATAAGTGTACACATTTGATGTTTTCAGTTAGTGCTAAAACAAAAATCTTAATTTAACAAACATCTTCCTAGACCAATCTCAATGACTTACGCTGGTCAATGAAAGACTGTTATGTTCTTTTTACATAAAATAGCAAAAATATCTATCCTGTAAGGTAATCGTTATAATACATCGATTTTTTCAATTGACTTTAATCAGAACGTAATTTTTTTAATCAGTAAGTATATTCAGGATATATTAAAAAAAAATCCACTCTACCTTACACTTTAAGTACACCTCTATAATCTATATATAAAATTAAATTGCAGAAAATCTACACAAATCAATTTCGAGCACAGCGTCTAAATATATATATGAGTGACAGAAATCTAATTTTTATAGTTCCGTTTTATGAACTTGACATACTGATTGCGTGAGAAATTTATATACAATGATTTAAGCTGAAACGAAATTAGCAACTGAAAAAATGATAAGATTCTATCTAACGTAAGTACATATATTATTAATTTTCTAGAAACAATTCTTTCTAATGCAACACTAACACTAACACAGCGACACACAGACAGACAATACCTCTGTAACTTCTTATTAGCTTTGACAACAGACAACTTGCGCCCTTCAGAGTCCGTGTCGCTATTGAACACGTATTTGTCGAGGAAGTCTGATACGTACTGTTGTGATTTGTCCTCCGTCGGTGATATACCTGCGAAATTTTAATACAATCGCTATTTAAAAATACATTTGACAAAAAATTTCTTACAAATATCATTAGGGGTACGAAACAGATTAAATGCTTGTTAAAGACAACGGTTATTCAGGTCAAGCAATTTTATAGTAGACATTTACTGGACCATAGACAAACGCGTGTGTTAGAATATTTAAGTAATAAAAAAAACCACAATGTCCAGTTTGACTTTCTCAGGCCGTAAATATCTTCTATAACAATAACGAAGTTCATTTCATACATATATCATTTGGACCGTATTCTTGAGGCCTGAGGTGTGTACATTTAATGATTGGACTTTAATTAAAAATCAACCTAATGTATATTATTAATAAAGCGTATTATTGTCTGACCGGTGGCGGTGTGCTCGCTCAGCAGCGACCCTCCGCTGATGGTGGTGTCGGCGGACTGTCTCCTCTCACTGCCGGACTTGTGCGCCTGAAGTTCTGCGAGGTCAGATGGCGAGACCTCCTCGAACGATGACGGTCCCGAGCTTATTCCCTCTAGAGGACCAGTTTGGACTATTTAGAGGGAGAATTATATTGTATTTGGCTAGTGGAGATGGTCTAGTTACAGGCATGTCATTACAGTCTCTAGCTGGTCTTGAAGGTTAAAATGGTAAGAATAGTTACTAAAGCAGCCGGCCAAAATTTATGCTTTTGTATGGACGTTGGAATATTTTTTATAAAATCCTCACTTTATCGTTGTTTTGTAAAGATTTTAATTTCTATGGAATTCTATGAATGTCATATTAAAAGTAAATATTAGTGAATTCTTTCTAATTTCAAGAAACGAATTAATGGTGTTAGAATTCAAATAAAACGTGTTCCTAGCACAAGATCTATGTGGGTAACTATGGAACAGCATTGTTGTCATGGTTTAAAGATACGAAATTTCAAACCTGGTTAAAATATAAACCCAAGAAACGGAATTAAATATCAAACGTCTATTGTCTATGGTCAAACCAAAGTCACCTGAGACGTACTAACCTTGGGACGGGCTCACTCTAAGGAATCCGTTGCCCTCGACAGGGCTTGTGGCGTTCGACGGCGTGTTCGCTTTGTTCGGATGCTTTTCATCCTTACCTTTAGTGTTGGGGCTTGCGTAGGCTGTAGGACATCAACTATTATGTAGTACTATTTGGGTAACGCTTACGATCTAAGTAGTTTAAAAATTTCAATTCAAAATAGAAAACAATGCTTTTATATATTTAAATACATGCTTTTATAACGACGATAATTATTAAGTTGTCTTTGTTTGCAAAAAAATACCTTTGAGACACCTCATCATGAATCCGAAGGGAAGTAAGGGATCCATCAGGCACAGCAGTCTTGCGGGACTCGGTATGAAGCTCACTAGTAGGGGAGCGTAGGCCATGAACAAACCCTCGGGGGTACGGAGTCCTGAAGACAGGATCTTGAGGGTGCAACCGGCTATGAGGTTCGCACCGGCTGAATCCCCAGCAAATACTATACGTTTACCTGGGCATAGATTATATGAAAAAATTTAAAAATAGAACGTAAGTTGGACCATGGTCCAAGATACTAAGTTTTAAAATTGTCATCTACAATTTTCTAAGCCATTTCCGATAACATTTCAAAATTTAAAATAATTTTTATTAAAAAAAATATGTTCTAAATATACATAAATTCGTAACAGGGTTGGCGATTCTGATAAAAATTAAGACGTATAATAAAACGGTTTTAATTTTGTTAAATTACAGTTTTTTTTTGTATTAGATAGTTTAGAACATTTAAGAACAGTACCCCTACCACGGGTTTGACGATCACTGATATAGATACGTTTAGTTTTTTTTTAATTTACATAAATTTATAATATTATATGCAAAGATTTATGTATGGAGCAGGAAATTGACAGTATAGTTCGATGTTCCTGTGAATGCAAACAAGAGAGTGATTGAAATGATTGTATGGAGACGACCCTGGGTGATGTCGGCGCTAACTCACCAGTGGTGCCGACTAGCTTGAAATTGTTTAACAACCAGCAATAAGCGTAATACACTTCCTCCAGAGCCCTCGGGAACGGCGCCTGCGGGGCCAGGCTGTAATCTACGGACAGTATCGGCATGTTCAATTTCGCGGCCCATTCTCTTAGATACGTCTCATGAGATTTCGAACTCTGTGCGACGAAACCGCCTCCGTGACAATGAAAAACCACCCCCTCAGCTGGCGGTAGATTCGATGAGCTTTCATCAGACTAGAAAATTTGGACGAATTCAATCATTAACACATATGAAATAGGGTTGCTTATTCCATGCATATTTTTTAGGTACTGATTAAACAGTTTTTTCTAATTAGTGAGACAATATAACAATTTTTTTATGATACCTCTTTGGTGATTAACTTTTTTTTTGGCAATAAGAAGTTACGAGTAATTTTCATTATATTTGACTATTGCACAGCGCCAAACTATTAATAGGAAGTTATCTGAGTGCTCACCATTCCCATTCTTTTATTAACACTGATGAGCCTAACATTTAATCCCTGTAACCCTATGTGTACTTCTGGGGGCAGGACTGTCAGCTGTTTCCCGTCTTTCGTCGTCACCGCCAGCGGTTCTGGTGGTATTGTTATTAATTTATTAACAGCTACCGTCGACGACATCAAGCTCGGCACTCTACGCATTATTTCTGCGAAATAAAATAGTCATATAATTAAATTAAATATAAAAGTTTCTGTGGTATAAAAATATATTTGGAATAAAATTTAGACTTTTCATATAAAATAATATGCAAAGTAATAGAAAACGAAACGTGACTGACCGTTGGGTGTAATCAAAACAAATAGACGTACTATTATTTATTACATAGCAGCACGTAATTAAACTTACGTGATATATATATCGCATGGTCAGAAAATATATGTTTATGTCAAATTGATACAATATTTATTTAAAATTTTCCAAAAAAAAAAAAACAACACCCATTCATTTATCAAAGACGATAATTTTAATTTACATTAAAAATAACTTTGTAGTCTGAACAGTAATCACTATATTATTGTATCATTAAAATGAGTAATATCATCGTAAGTATCAACAACACCCACCACTCTCAGCGAGGAACCAAAAAGCTTTGCAGAATTCAACGCTCGCCGATTGTGATATATTGACGATACGACGCGCCCTCATCTCCGGGTCTATGAGATACTGTCCCCCGGTCCACATTGAGCTGATCAAGTTACCGTGACTGTAATACGCTTCCGAGAAACCGGCCATGCATATAGATATCCCCTTTAATATATTCCTCATGGATGGAAGAAACTGGAATTATTATAAAAAAAATATCTGAATATTAGGATAATCTGTGGTAACCCAATATCATAATATGAATATATAGTCTATGATATAGCTATGGTTTATAAGAATAAAAAGACATTGAGAATAATTTTTATTCTCCAATACATTATGGAGAAAAGAAATATGTTGTTCTATAGGACTTCGTGTTGTATTTAAAGTTTACAATTCTCTTGATATATATATTTTTTAAATGCACAGACAAAAACCAATTTCAGGAAATGTGTAAACTACAATCGTTAAGAGAGCCACTTTGCTTGAGTTTTAACTAGTTTTTTTTTTTGGCTCATAACCAGCTAATAAAATTTTCCATATACCTTATAAATATTATATTTATAGCTATAAATTATCCTGCTCTTTCCTGACTCCTTAAATCTATCCGTGAATAGGTCTGATTTAAAGAATTAAAAGTATATTTACAAAAAAACATATATATTATAGATTTACAACATTTTAATGTTGAAAGAAACTTTTGATATCATTGTTATGGGACCTTGGTGACATCGCATAGTGATGTAAACATATGAATAGATATCGACAATTAATAATTATCGAATAGAACAAGAGATGACAACCATTACTGTAATATAGGTACTTAAGTGCATCATTAACGTCGGTAATATATTAAAAATAATCGTTAAATTACTACTCTGAGTGTCCATATCGCCAGCTTTACATGAATCAACAATAAATATTATCAAACTAATACGTTCCGTGCCATTTGATAAATTTACGTGTCGTGTCATATAATGCATTGCTTAATTGTCTTGGGAGTTTGAATTGTGTGCCCTCTATTGTTTATTATTTCCAGTCACGTTTGTTAAATTTAATTAAAAGTAAGATTGAAACACTTCAATTTAATACCGAATCCAAGGAAATATCAGAATCGGTGTATGATCCACGAAGAGTAACAAAAAAAAACACTCAAAGATAATAAAATTAAAGTTGAGTAAAGAGGTTAAAGAGTGTATGTATTTGAAATAATATGAAGCGTTGCAAATTCCTTTAAGTTATCTGTGGAATTAATTTAAGTAATAAAATCCATCGGGGCATGTTTAAGATTACTTAACTCAAACAGATAGACAGAATGTTTTGATATTATTTAGTGAATGATGAATTTAAAAAGCAGAGTACTTTTACGTGTTCACAAACGCTTCATATTTCATATATATATATATATATATATATATATATATATATATATATATATATATATGTTTTTATTTTATAATCAATGATCTCTTTATACGATAAAAGTAGATAAATGTTTACAATCAAATTACACACGTTCCATATGACGTTTTGTATCAAGGTTTTTGTTTTCAACAGCATGTATATATAATTAATATTTATTTGTTGCATTACACAATTTTATAACGTTTACAACACAAAATTATAATTTACGACTAAAGGCATATATATATAACATGATCATGAGATTACATAGTTGTTAGTTGTCCTAGTTGTTATTTTCTAAGGATCATGACATTAATGCTAGCTGGTTATTTGTACATATAAAAATTAAAACCACAAGTCATAAGCGTATAGCGTTTTTCGCATAAGTCTTTTCTTTGTAACTAATAATTTTTCTTGTCAAAAACTTACCTGAAATCCGAGACATCTTCCGTAAAAGCAATACTGATTGATGGTATCCGCTTGTGAGAACAGTTCTTCGGGCGAATGGGGTTCTGTAGGGAAGAGTTCCCCGGGTGGAGCCCACGAGAGTAAGGTCTGGAGGTGGTGGAGACAAGTTCCTAGAGACGCTAGCAGCTGACCGTTAGACTCAACTTCCCTTTGAGAGAATGTTAACATTACGTGGGAAGACTTTTCATTTGCAATAACTATTTGGTTGTTTATCGTTTTATTAGTTAGTAACATTAGAGACAAAATATGTAAACTGTATTTTAATCTGTAATTCATAATAATATGCAGATAATGCTTAATCCGAACACATAACTATTAATTCTTCATAGTTATTGTTCGCGTATTGATTATTTTAGATCAATCATCGGCGACACAAATGAGAATATTTGTTGGTACCTATCTATTGAAGTAAATAAATCTACACTAAGGAATGGATTTTGCGTATTAGAAAAGTTATCTAAAATGTATACAAGCAATGCTCAGTGGAAAATAATGGTCTATTGATATCCAAAAAAAATAGCTTTTTAAGCCTAAATTTTAAGCTGGAATTGCTTGGAATATTTGGAATTGTAGCATCAGCAGCCAAGTTAGGCATGCCAACAGTAAATTTCAATTCAATCCATTAATATGTTTCAACTTAATATGTTTTTGTTGAAGTCATTTAAAGTTTTATGTTAACTTGTTTCTTCATATTAACTAGCTTGTAACTTTTATTCATCGTTCTCTTTAGTGTATAAATAAGAGTGTTTCCAAACATTATGACATTAGACCAATTAACAATAAAACGAGATCCGACCTTGATAAACAACAACGAATATATATTCAATATTTCCTCCACGGTCTTATTAAATAGATTTATAAATAGTTTATACAGAAACTATCCACAATTAGTTTGAATTGTTGGCGTATAAAAGCTATTCAGTTTTTGAATTGAAATTGGCAGAACATCAACATTACCCGATCATGGCTTTTTTTATGTTTTGGACTTTGTTATTTTGTGATTTAAAGTTCAATATCACGCTCTGGTTTACCTCGACAGATTTGACCCACTTACAGAATAATGAACTTTAGTTCAAGTTTTGTATGCAAAAATAATATATATATATATAATGCTTAAACAAATTTAATTATCATCTTGTAATTCGTAACATCCGAAGCCCGCAGCATTCAATCTTTTAATTTGTCAATAGTGTAAGTTCTTAATTTGTGTGTATAAAGTTTACACAACCTAAATAAATAGAACGAAATAAGGGTTTGTCAGTTACACAAAAGCCACTTGTCTGAACATCTATAGTCGATTCTTCAATGCAAAATTAATGTAAGACATTTAATACGATGGAAAAATATATATATATTCATAAATTTAATGCGAAAAAAAAATATATATTTAATTTAACAATGCAAACTTTGTGCGCATTATAAACTATTTAAATTACCTATTGTCTTAAAGTAAGATTGTAAAAAAATATACTCACTTAACAAAATAACCTTTTCTAAATAGTAGCGCGTCACGTCCGGTGCATACTTGACGGCTCAATTTCAGTCCATTCAAAACGCAAGAATCCACGACGGACACGAAGCTACGGTAGCCATTGCCGGGAGATTTGGCATCGAAGTCATACAACGGAGCCACCTGTTATAATAAACATTGTTCATATATACAGACACAAAGCGAGGCTGTTTCCATCATACCCAGTTATCCTTGAAAATAATGACGCTGTTCACAATTCATTTCTTTTTATGAGTTATCTTTTTTAGGTCGATTTTAAAAATACATTAGATTATATTCGGTTGTAAGTGATAAATAATCATCCTTATCAATATTATATTTTTACTCCCTGATGTACGTACACATTCATAGATATTATGTAGATACGCAGATGCCCACACACACATATATGTATTGTTACGTTGGAAGTAGACGAGCGCATGTTTTGTATCAAGATAATATGATTAATTTACATGATATATTATAATTATTTGCAGCAGGTCTGGATGTGATTCATAAAAAAATAAAATATACTTTAAAGATGTAAATGTATAACCTATCATTGTTAAAGTAGATTTCTTAATAAAAATTCAAGATAGTGACACACGGTAGAAGATTGTTACGGAACTCAAATTCTTACATTAGCGTTGATCAAACACTTGTATATAAAAATACATGTCTATGGGCGACAAAACTTTAAACACGCTCATTAGAAGAATGATATACATGATAGCCAATTCTTTATAGTACAGTTCACTCTTATAGCAGACAGTGGCTGTAACATTCATACATTTGGACTAATCACAAAAAGTGGTTGCAGGCATAGGAGACCATAGTTTTCAAAAATGGATCTCTTTATACTAGTCTGTATGAAAAAGAAGTTTTTAAACATAATTACAGTTGCCTCGATAAGATATGGAGTTTTTAATATACCTTTTCTATTCTAGGCATCATCGACAACCCTTGATTTAATAACAAATTATACCACCTTTTTGCTATTAAAGTAGGGCTGGTGGGGTTTTAATTGTAAGAAAAAATTTTGTGTGGGCTTATAAACCCTTGTATGTTTTTATGTATATTTATAAAACAGAAACATAATATACATAAAAATATATAAGGTTAATTTACATAGAGCAAACTGAATAGGAAAAACTGTGAGGAATGCTTAGTATATGTGGTACATCACATTACTCACATATAAGATATATTAGGAAGTAATTACGACACTTATTATGTTTCTTATCAACACCCGACCCGTAATAAATAACTTTAAAGCATTGCAAAACATCTGTGGACTTCAAACATAGTTGTGATGATCATATTATTATGAACACATGTTCGCTCGAATCTTTGTTCCTCTCATTCCAATCTATATTATGAATCACGCTATAACATTTAAATTATTTCATCTGTGACCTACAATATAAGACCTTTGAGTTGGAAAGTTGATCAGTTTGATTACATATATTTATGACTCATAAATTTTATAAATATCTTTTTTAATAAATCTTTGATAGATAAGATAATAAGATTATAATAACATCTGCAACTTTGTTACTTGTTTAATAATTTATATTTTTTTATATAATAAAAGCTGATTTAGGAGCTCCAGCTTTCTAAGACGATATACTATTCCAGTCACCAAATAGGTTTCAGTATCTTATTATTTTTCCAATTAGCTATAACAGTTTCATTATTGCTTTAAACGTATGTAAATTAGATTACATCATATGTTCTTAAAATAATTTGTAATGTAATATTTACCTTTCGAACGTGATCCACGAGAGGCCAAACTGTATCTATATGATCTATCAGTGTCATGAAGCCCTGGTACAATCTCTGTCCATTCTCACTGTCATCAGGTTGAAAATAACTAGCATTATTCTGACACGATTCCTTTAAAGCCTCATACATCGCATACGTCGGCGGAGAACCTTCGGGAGTATCCTCACAGCATAATGATGCCTTCGCAGGGGGCTCCGCGAATTCCATTTTTTTTGGATGTTTTCCCGTAAAAAAACGAAAGCTTCGACTTAAAAATCTAAACTTCATCTGTGAAACCAATATAAACATCAGAGGCTGCCCGTTGAACACTTAATTATAATAAACACCCAATGTATTTACAAAATGATCCGTGAGCAATTATCATCGTACAATGCTGGAATCTGTGTATGATAAAAATATAGATTACTTTGACATTACTTTATGTTGAGAAACTTTGCTGCTCTTAATCATGTCTAATTTTAATAACAAATAATTACGGAATTTTGTCGTGAATAATCTATGACGACTGAACCGAACGAAGGTTTATGATAAACATACATTGATTAAATGTCATATTTTGATACTCTCTCTTGACAATGACACTTAGCAGCTGACATAAAGCGAAGTTTTTTTTTTTTAATTATATTTGTGTATTTTGAAATATTCAACTATAAAAATCGAATATTGTAATTCAACATTTTCTAACCAATCACGCCTCATAAATGTATTATATATTTACTGATTGATAATAATGGTTGCTTATTCTTGATTTTAAAAGAATTTATAATTTAATGTTACTCGGAAACGGGATATTTTACATTTTTTAATCATTATTTTATTATGTATAAAATTTTAAAAGAAAAGTGACCTGTGAAATACATCTGTAGTGCTCATTGCAAAAATTGTATAGCCTGTGAATTTAGATACAAAAAGGTTATGTTTTTGACCGGTTGTTTATAAATCAAAATACAAAAATATGTAATTAATATTATAAATGCGAGCCTAACAGCGAGTTGTTATAAATAGGTATATAATTATGGAAGAAGACTTTATATTAGAGAATAATGACGAAAACTGTGAAACTTCTCACATGGATACAGAAGAAACAGATATTTTTACGTATCCTACTCTGTTTAGTAGCAAATCCTTAGTAGAATTGTGCAACTCTTCTTGGTCGAGATCTCAAAACGCGAAACAGAATGTGCAGCCCTATTTAAGGGGATGTAAATGGTCTCCAGACGGTACTTGCTGTCTCACAGTGGTTAATAATGACGGGGTTCACGTAACAGAGCTACCAAGAGATCTTTATTCTGGATCCATATCCCCTGATCGAACAATTAATATATTGGATTCGGTTATTCACGTTAAAGAGGCAGGTCTTGTCTATGATTTCTGTTGGTATCCTGGTATGAACAGTAGCATACCTGAGACTTGCTGGTAAACATTTTTTTTCTATGCGTTTTCTACTACATATAATCTGATGATATCCGTTTTTGATATTACGTTTCAGTTGGTTGACCACTCGTCAGAATGCACCACTGCAGTTTTGGGATGCTTTTGACGGTTCTTTGAGATGTTCATACAGAGGCTTCAATGCAGTGGATGAAATGGAGCCAGCACTCTCGGTCACATTTAATAGTGAGGGGGATAGAATTGTAGCTGGATATAAGAAATATTTGAGAACTTTTGATGTCGAAAGGTGTGATTTTTAAACTTGGAATAATTTGAATATGTTATGTTTAAAAACAATATCCATTTTTTTATTAGACCAGGAAGAGATTTTGCAGAGCACAAGATCAATTCACCGGCTTCTTGTTTTGCTACACATGATAATCTATTAGCTATGGGCTCATGGAATACAACTATAACTTTATACAATATCAGTGAATTTGGAACATATAAGAGTATTGGGAAAATGCATGGCCACTCAGGTAATAATGATAGCATCTCAGATAATTCTTACAGTAATTTTTTTTTTTTTACACATAACATATTTCTGCCTGCAATTTCATCTGTTTTGATTTAGAAATTAGGCTCGGTGAGAAATGTATAGGGTGTTCTAAAATGAACTGGCATGAAATGCAATTAATGAACAGGCAGATTTAAAATCTGCATTATTTTATATACAATACAACCATGATACTTTTATACTGTGGTAACACACATTATTTTGGGATACATTATAGTTATATAACATTACCCAGTTTTTATTATTCAATAATTTAGTTGTATGTCACATAAAACCTCTTAGTTTAATCCCTTTAATTTTAATATTATGAATATAAATTTCCCACATAATTCAGTTCTTGTCTATTTATAATAATAAATAATACTGTAAAAATTTTTAATTTTATGATGTAATGCTTATGTATTATGTATAATTTAAGGGGGTGTCACTCACTTGAAGTTTACTCAAGATGGTCAAAAATTAGTGTCGGGAGCGAGAAAGGATCACAGGCTACTCATTTGGGATATTCGTTATTATCAAAGGCCGCTGAATGTATTAAGTAGAGTCGTTGACACAAACCAAAGGATATATTTCGATATATCACCATGCGGCAAATATTTGGTTACCGGAGGTACGGATGGTGTGATAAAAGTATGGGACGCAGATAACATTGATTGGATTAATAGATTAGATGCTACCGATGACAAAGATAATGCTACATACAGGGTGAGTTTTTTAGTGTGATAATTTAGGCATAATAATTATAAATTTTTATTTAAGGCAAGTACTATTTTAAAAGTGTAGTAATAAAAATATATATAATAACTAATATATCTACCTATATTGCACTTGGCATCATATCATTTAACAATACCAACCAAATGCAACTAATACATAACAGAAGGCAAATTGTTGACTGACATCAAACAAATTATCTCATTGTATTTTATTTAGTTATTCATGAAAAACCTACATATATTTACGGGTTTATTGAATGAAACATAATTTAAAAATTGTTTGAACAGAATAAAAGAAGTTCTGTGATAAACATCATGGTGTGTGTTACTGCAAAATGGCGACATCACATATAAATATATTAGAAATATATGTATAAATAGATATAATATACAATATCAAAAACTTATGTATGAAATAAACTAAGATATATGTTTATGTAATACCCATTTTATTTTCCTTTCATGGACAACAAGCTTCAAACAAAAATATTATGCTTTTCAATCTTATAAAAAATAAAATAACATAAATCTTACTCAAGTGGGACCTGTATATAAGTGTTAAATACAAATTCTGATTTCTCTATAAATGTGACCATTTTATTTCAAAATAGTACTCGTTATCTTACCGTTACCTTTGATTCTAAAAAAAAAAAATATCAACAGCCCTTTAGGTATGATTTAATCTCTCCGTTGACAAATAAAAAATTAACACTAAAGAAGAATTTTCTAGTCAAATAATTTCTTCTTAATAAAACCGCCAATATCATTACAAACAACACACTCATACAGTATTTACACGAAGTGAAAACAACATGTAATGATTAAAGAATATTTTGCTATTTATGTATTTTTAATTCTATAGCTTTATTTAAATATTTAAATATGGTTTATATCATACATTTTTATGCAAACAAATTTTAAAATTAGTTGAAATTTAATTACAATCTGTATTTATTTCAGTTTCCGTTGCATAAAGACTGCTGCAATAGCCTGTCAATACATCCGTTAAGACCAATATTAGCTACCGGCTCTGGTCAATATCATTTCGAGGATCCTGCCCAGGATTTGGAAGAGAATTTCGGAGTACAGGAAGACATTACTGAGACTGATAAAGGGTTAAGAAATGATAAATACTCAAAAATTGCTGAAAATAGCTTAGGGTTTTGGTGGATTGGGGATATTCCTCAAGTAACTTAGAATTTAAGCACTCAACATCTTTTGTATATAACTATGAATTTAATTATAAGTGAAAAGTGTTTCATTTTCATTCATATACATTGACATAAAAATTATAATATTAGTATTCCTTACAATTACAAATAATATATAAAGGGTCAAGAATATGTGAAGAATAAATTATGATTTCCTAAGATTGTGTATGAAAACTATTATTTGACAGTGGATCCATTGCAGCATTAGCCATATAAAATTAGAGTAAAATTAGTTACTGGTTTTGCACAAACTAATATCCTGAATTTTTAGGCCCATTCATCCTCGCTGAGCATAATTTGCTATTTAATATAAACACACATTGAATACATATCTACAGACTTAAGATGTTGTCAGACATACATAAAATTGTATGATTATTTTCCAGTGAAATTATTCACAGTACAACTTTGCAAAGCCACAATACATACTGAGTGTCGTGAATTAGTCAATTGGTGACAAAGATCAAGACTTATGAATGATAATCTGCTAGAATTTCGGAATAAAAAACTGCTAATGTATAATAGTATTTCATCTATACGTATAATAAGACAGTAAAAACCTAATGTCGGTACATTAAATAATTTTCCAAAAAATTGACAGGAGGCAATTAAAGAAGGGTCATAGAAACCAAAAAAAATTTTTTGGAATTTTCGTCTGTCTGTCTGGTACGTTATAACTTTAAAACTACTCACAAAGTTGAACGCGGTTTTCTTACATATCATTAGGAGCATTGTCAAGACTGTTTCGTCAAAATCGGTTAAGGGAAAAAGAAGTTATGGTCAATTGAAAATTTACTTCAAGCACTGCTTCAAAACTTCTAAACACTACAACTTAATATTGATTAGTTATATATTATATATTAGTTAATAGTTAATTAATTATATTAGTTATATTTGTTATAAAAAAAATATGTTCTAATATATGTTAATCTTAATATTAAAACTTATGAGAGGTAACAAAAATAACAAATAACGCAGTGCGCGCGGGCGCGGTTGAAGTGTTGAACACTGTGCTCGATAGATGGCGTTGATAAAATACGCCATCGACCTAGATCGCGGTGTTAAGATTTTCCGTTGTGCAATAACTACCATGCGGTTCAAATGTTAAGAGTTGTTACTTGGATGTAGTTGTCTATCAGTTGTTATCATCCCTTTTCTGTACGTTATTATTTTAAGTTTGATATATATATATATATATATGGTTGTGCGAAAAGCGATCAACACGCGGGCAACAGCTAGTTCCTAAATAACGTAGAGCAGCAAAGTCATCTCAGATTATATATGCAGATTAAGGGTCCTTTAAAAGAATATGGCTACCAGTACCACACTTGCCTAATCCCGCATGTCGTTCTTTTTACTTAAAATTTAATATTCTTTTCATATGTCGAAAAGTAAGAAAAAATTTTCTTAGGAGCGAAGTCTTTAATTGTATTACATAGATGTAAAAATGTAAGTTTCATTGAATTAATCTTTATCAGTCAATGATTTCAGATATCAATTAACTATTTCTTCAAAAATAAACTAGACTTAAATATATTTAATACACATATACAATCAATATCGGTAATAGAGAACAAAATAAATAATTTCATATATACTTGTTATATTGTGGGCGACTATCAGCCATTTCACTGCAGTTATTGAAGGCCTCAGAAATACGCAGACATTTCTATAAATACAATATCCACGACTATTCTATTCTTGGAAATTCAAATACAAAGTACATTTTATTAAACAATCTCAAGGTGGTAGAGCCTTGCTGTGGTCAAGCTACTGCAGCTCGAACATGGGCTCGACCGGGGAAGTACCACAATCGCACAAAAGATCGGCGTGAAGTTAAGTAGGCTTTAATGGCTGCGTTTCGCCCGACGAGTGAGAGAGCCGATTGCGCTTTCCCTATTCTCTCCCTCTTTCCCAAATAAACGTGGCAACGCATCTGCAAAACTATGTTGCGGATGTCCATGGGCGACGGTACTATCTCCATCAGGGAGGCTGTCTGCTCATTTGTACCCTTTGTTATACAAAAAATCGCCAATATAATGCGGGGGAGACCTAAGTCCTTACGGAAAGTGTCAGTCAGTTCGACTTTTAGATGTCATATCCTTAATAGACTTATGTTTCTAAAGTTATTCATCACACTATAAAACTAAATAAGACATATGCAGCGTGGTTGCTTAGGTCGATCTTAAGCATTCAATACTAATCTTTTTTTCCTTAAAAAATAACTTTTTAATTACTTTTAATACTCTAAATTTTTTTTTAATCAAAAAACTGATATTGCTTTTAACATTTTACATTATTTAGCCAAATATGCGGAAATAAAATAATGTTATAAAAAAAAAAACATTACATAAAATACAATATCATTTTATTGCGACTTCAAATGTGTGTACTGACTTATATAATTTTTCTTTGTAAACGAACTTCCAAACAACAGTTACCCATGGTATGAACTATTTGTAATTCCTTAGCCAAATTGAAAAGTGACTTTATAATGTTTACAACGTTTAAACAATGACTGACTGACTTTACAATGTTTATAAATTGCAAAATAATTATTGTGCATTTGTACGATACCCACTTTACAAGAACCTTTTAGAATAAAAGAAACTTAATTAAAATTTAAATATTCTTATGTTTAAAAAAAATAATACAGTGCTATACGGTATGATAGGTAATGAAAAAGCCAACAAGGAAGCCGGAAAGGTCAAACTGATAATGAAATCGACGTCCCCCAAGATAATGCAACAGATTTACGTAACTGTTTAAAGGACGAGAGAAAAGAAAGCTGGGATATTCATTAAAACAGATAGCACGTGGAAACTATCTGGAGTTTGAAACAGTATCTTTGATAAATCATTCGTTTCTTTCACTTGTAGGAGCGATACGAAAACTTTACATATTTATTTAATCACAAAAAGTAATGGGATCAAATGTATACGTTGATAAGATTTAATAGTGTTTGTAAGTAGTCGAAATTTGACCACTTATAATCCACTAATTTAAAACATCATCATAGTGGTGTTTCTATATGTAAACGGGCGGTAGTTAAAAAAATATAAGTGAATTTTAAGTAAATAAATAATATATAGATATATATTTGAATGCTATCTAAAGATTTTGTAATAATAAATTAAAAATAAAAATTTCTAGTTGTGTAAAACAAGTTTTATTCTCGCAATATACACTCAATGTAGACTACATATGCCATCGATCCTATACAGTAGGTAATTTTATGTAATAGAATAAGAATAGATAGAGTCAAGTAAATATGCTATTTGCTTTCGATATCTCATAAAACATTTAAAGTACATAATCCAATCGAATCTTCGGACTGATTATCGCGTTACAGAAGTTTGAGGGTCTACGAGGGATGGGTTTCAGCCGTTAAGTCGTTAAGATAATACGAGCTTGTTTTAATTAGAGCTTGCGGTTAGCGTAGTTCTCTGAAATCACCCAATATTTGTACCTACTTAAGATAATTTTTGATATATGTAAATTACATCATCGATTTAGAAATGTTTGATAGCAAATAAAAAATCGACGTAGAAATTAAAGGGAAAACTTTTTATTTTCTATATCTGAGGTTTATAGGAAATAAGATACATTGTATTTTAATATATTAAGAGGTTAAATTCAAAATACTCGTATTTTTTTGCTGCGAATAGATTTTTCATAGTTGAATCATTTATTTATTTTATGAAAATGGTTTTATAATATAATGATGTATTTGAACACTATAAATTTTTTGAAAAAAATGTTAAAGTTTTAATTAATTTGCGATGTTTATGTTGAATTTTGAATTTGTCTATGGGATTATAAACAATCCAAACGTTGGTAACTTTTGTTTGGCAGTTCTTTTATAAATAAAATTTATACAACTAAAGCACATACATTTAGCTTTTGTATCCTAAGATCAGAAATATGTAATTATTGACGATGTCAAGTCGGCCGTATCTCTTTTCTCAGTCACCGACTAAAGTTTACGTTATTACGTTGAACGAGATTTAGAAACCACGTACATAGTTGCCCCCAGAGATCCTTAACAGTTTCGATTATTTAAAGAAAGATGTACAACCTTTACACGTTGATAGTTTACGATATAAGTAATAACTAATATATATATTATAGCCTATAGCTGGCAGTTTTGCTATGGAAGTACTTCTAGGGCCTTTAAATTATTAGTTGACGATGGACTTCCTTTTCGCGTTTTATTATCCAATGCGCAGATATGAAAAAAAAATCTTGAAAATCATATAAAATTAGCTTATTATTATTTATGATATATTTGTTTAATTACTCTATACCACCTACATATATATTGACGGAATTAGAAGTATATGTATTACGAATCACCTAGTTGAAGCAATTCATATCTAAACCATTAGGGAATAACGAGAAATGATGAAAATAATTTTGTTATCATATAAAATCAACGAGAAAATCGGAAAACACCTTAGCGAAATTATCTAATAATAATTATAGGATATACAAAAAAGGGCTTCATCGAATAGTAATGTCTCATTATTTTATGATTACAGAAAAAACGTTAAGGGTTTTCGAACCTATTACATAAAGGGAAATGAAAAATTTGATAAGAAATTACCAACATTTTGGAACTTTATAACTGGATTATATAATGCTATTTATTATAATATATATGTATTTTAAATGTTTATATATAAGGGTGAAATTATCTTCGTCACGACCCCTGTAATAACCACATTATATGGCTACTGCGTAAAAAAGCATTTTGTGGTTAGAATTTAATAAACGAAACTAAAGTTTTGGACTTCCGTCCACAACATATGTCTTATTACTTCCTAAGACGTCCGATTCTAATAGTAAAAGTTGCACCATTCTAAATTAAGAATTTATTTGTTAGGAGAAACTTTATAGCAATCATAGTATTTCGCATTGAAGAGTCTCTTGAAATATTAATTAATTTAGAAGTTTAATTTAATTAATTTATTAAAATAACAATTTTCGGGGATAAGACATTTTTTAAAGATAACAGCAATATCGTGTTATACTATAAGTGTTAAATATTTCTGATAGAAATAGAATAAACGGTCTTAAAAGCTCTTTCCAGGCGTGTTCTTGAATGAGTTTGTAAGTGAGGATAATGAAAGATAATTATTCTGATATAATTTATTTAAATGTGCCCGAGAAGTTTTTGTTCAAATTAGAATTGCAGTGAATTAAGGCATAAATATTTCTACTGACTTGCAAATTTTCAACGCAAACAAAAACGTTGGTTAGTAATGAGCACAGCTGGGGTATGGTGATGACCTTATGTTGTATAAAAAGGGAAGAAATTGTGTCGGTTCCTTTAACTATGTTAATTTTTTTTTTTACTGTAAATTAATAATTATTTTACTTTATCACAATTTTGTTTAAAAGAAAAGTCATATTTTTTTTGTATGATTTTTTTTTGCAATTTGTTTGAGGCATTAATGAAACGTGTTTAGTATGAATCAAATTTACTTGAATAGGCTTTACTCTTGAAAAAATTCTTAAACAAAAAAATTATTATTTCTCCATTTTGATTTTTTAAAATATTTATATATATATATTAAAATATTTATATGTACATGTATAATGTAATATTATATCTTTGACCCACAAAGTCTTTGATGACGAACAAATTCTATTAACATAAAATCTGAGTATGACATTGAATAATATCGGTTAAACTAATTTTCCCATTATGTGGTTATTATGCTATAATCTAAGTGTGATTCCCTTTTATGATTATATTCCAAATTTCATTATTATCATGTCATTTTGCCGATCCTTTAACAGATACAATATTGTTTGTGTAATGCTTATACTTATTTACGTGAAGTAAAAAATTAAGGACTGTCTTGATATAAAGTTGTAAGTGCTATCTTCTCGCTGAAGGTTTATTTGATAAGTTACAGCCAGAGCTTCCTCGTGTTATTTATTTTATTTAGAAGTTGTTGTGTGCAGTGTTTTCCTGTTCCTATATCGGTGGAAGTTTGTTTTGGGCAGTAAATTATGTCACAATAATATAAGCTTCGGAGGGTCACAATAAAGTGGTGGAACTTTGGACACATGTTTGTGATCCAGATACAAAAAAACATTGTCTTTGCAATGTCATAGTGTTAAGTATTGGAATGTCAGAGTGTTATTATTCGCGTAGAAATGGAAACGCGAGGTGTTCGGATAAAATGTAGTAATTAGTAATGTTTGTTCAAATATAAATGGTACTATGTGCGTAATTCTAAAATATATATAACAAACTCACGTATTATTAGTAAGCAAAATGTTATAAAGTAAGTAAAATGTTTAGTAAAATTTACATATAATTTCTCTTTTACTTCCTAAATTTACAAAATTAGTTACTTTAATTTTTTTTTTAAATTAATGATAAATTATTATAAAACAACAAATTCCTGAAGATATTTTACTTCTTAACATAAAGTATAATAATATACAAACTTACAATCTGCTGCCGACAGATGACACGTATTACGTCCCAATCATAAAGACATTTCATTGACACCACCGTCCGTTAGTAGCCCTTTCCCATAAAATTTTACCTCGTTCGTTATAAATAGAACATTTCCATAGTCCTCAACCATTATGACTGTGCTAGCAAAATCATATAATCTCTATTTAACTTTAACTACATAGATGCAAGTTAAAAACCACACTTGTTTAATAATCGTGTTTATAAATTATTATAGTGTGTGAAAGCCATCTCGTTTTCGTGTTTTTTATTCTCTTATTTTGAGAATAGAATAGAATTCGGTTTGATGTCATTGTTTTTGGCCATTTAGACATTTTGTTAGAACTTGTTATTACATTTCAATATAAAAATCTTATATATCTTATGTAATCGCTTTTAAAACAAACGGTCGGGAAAAAGGTATTGAATTAAGGTTGTTTTTCACCCCTCATTGAAATTTAGTGATAAATGAGACACAAGGAAATCTGTAAAAAACAAGATCTCGGATAACGGAAGACTTAGAGAAAGATAAAAAATTATATTATAAATTCTTAAGTAATATTTTTTACAATCATTTATTATTATTTAAATTATATTACAAACAACAACTGGTTTCAAAAATCTTATAATGAACTTAGATATTTGAAGCAAAAATACGTTCAAAGTTTTAACAAAGTATTTTGTTACTAAATTACTCGTGTAGTGACTTAAGATTATAGCAGAACAGTAAATAAAGGGATGTACAATTATGTTATGAAAATATATTGTAACTACACAGTAAGTAACTATTACTTATGACCCATTGTTATTGAGATCGGGTCGTAGGAAGCGATCACGTTAAGAACATATTGTAAGAACATCTATAATATATTTACTTATTTATTTTCTTATCTGTAATGTATGTCGTGATGACTTATCGATTCTTTTCTCTTCCTTGAACATAATTACATTATAAATGTTTATATTGATTTATCCTTTATATCTCTATTTGTAATACACACTTAATGGAGCTGTTTTTTTGGGTTTTTAAATATTGCAGTTTCTCAATAGCTGGCGTGGAACCTATATTAATACAAAATAAAACGAATTCAAAATGCGGAATGGCTTAACTTTACTACTTATATAACATTAATACTTTATTTTTTCAAAAATCTGTTATAAATGTCAATTTTATTCTAGACGGAACTATGATAGGTCTTCTACATGTGTTATATTTTTAAAATTAATATTAAAAAAAAAGTGTAACAAATAAAAACTGTATATGGTTTTGTATTAGAAAATATTTTAAAGGATTTTTTCTTGTTTGTATGTGTATTAAGAATACGGTCTTGCTATATACAATCATAGACGAAACCTCTTAGCATTCAATGGATTCACCGTGCGGGTGCCGGGTCCATCGCGTTACAGGGAGAGGAGCTTCAACAGTGCCTGGGACTTGCTACCCAGATGTAGGTTTGAGAAGCCCCTATCCAATGCGCGTTTAACGCTCACCTCCACCGTCCTAGCCCCTCTCTCTACCTAACCAAACTTGAAAAGAACCTATTAGGACTGCCTTCGAAGTACGTTCCAAGAATATATCATTTCTGTTTCAATGTAATTATCAATCAAACGTTACATTTTATAAATACTAAATAAATGGAAATCAATGAAGGTATATGTACATAGTTATACACACCTTTCTATCAGGTAACTTATTTACGTGCATTAATGCAGGAAAACAAAGGAAGTAACAACTCTTAAACAAATTCCTTTTCTTCGAATGCTTAATTATATGTTACGCAATTAAAACTTTCTTAATTTTGCAATCCCCTCATGAACAGCAACCTTAAAATATTTTTAACGGTTAAGAACTTTGACTGATTTCAAAAGTTTGCCAATTAAATGGGTATTAAGGTCGCTCTTGAATCTCAACAAGAGAAGCATCTTCGGTAACTCTAGTGTCTACGGTTAGAAACTCGGTTCAATGTTCAATAGCTTAATAGTATGTGATAGACATTTAATGTAGTGGGTAGTTTGTTACGTAGAGTAACATCGTGCAATAGAGTTATATTCAATATTGTTTCCGAATTGAGCGTACGTTAATGTTTCAATATATTATTTAAGGGAGCTTTACCATATTTTGTATGGGTTGTTGCTTTATTTTTAATTTATTAAGTCATCATGTAAGTCTCCGTAATGCTATTAATTTTCATTACACAAGTTTTAGCTATTAAATTATACTTTTGAGTGTTAACGAGACAATGGTCTGATATTATCGTTGTCCCACATTAGTAGGAACATTGTAATATTTCTGGCAATAAAGTTAACAGTTCCTTATTTACGGCTATATGTAGCCGTTTTATTTTTAATATGCTACGGTTTCATTCAAAATAGAATTTTGAATATAGCCACTTTTTAAGTAACAAGATTTTATCAAAAATATTATTCTTTATAGGTACATATAATTATACTGTACGTGTCTTTGTCATTGAATTACTTCTAAACGGCTGGTCAAATTTGTATGATTTTTTGTATGCATTTGGGTAACCCTCCAGAGGGCTTAGAATCACAAATCATCCCCTCAGACAGCGCTGCAGTCGGTATCTAGGTTATATAAAATGAAAAACTGCAACATATATTGTTTAAACACACGCACTTTGTTTTATATAATTCTCTCTGAGGGCAACACTGATGTTCACGGGGATGGAGTAGCGAAAAATACTGGTAATTATATGTATATATAGTATGTATTAAGTAGATACGGCCCAATATGTTTAAAGTTACGGATTTATATAGTTGTACTTTAGGATTTATCATTCTTCTGTTGGATATAGTTTTGTTTTGAAGCGTATGTTTTGATAGCTTTGCAATAATCGTATTTTCGGAAGATCGGATCAGAGAATATTAGTTTGTTGTGTTAATATTCACTACCACAGACTACTTAATTTTCTAGCATTTAATACGCTGTTCGCGTGCGCCTCATTAACACAATAACACGTATTAAGGCTTTTTGTACGGATTTTTAATTATATATTAAGAATTAGGCTTTTAGTTTATTATAAATATTAAATAAGCTTTTTTATTCTTGTATTATATTGAACAGAATAGGTGCTAGAAAGTAGGTATTAATTTTTTAAACCCAATTTTATATTAAATTTAAATTTCTTTTTTAAATATTTTGCTCTCTTTTAATAATAAAATATGTTTCGTTATAGATTTCACAGAGCTTGATCTCTTTTATAAACAAATGACTTTTTATAGTAAAGTAACAGTAAAATTAAAAAAATATATGTTTTTCGCCAACGTCGAATGTTTTTTCCACGCATCATTAGAACGGTAAACAAAGAGAAGAAAAGAGATGAAACATCAAATCAGTCATTTGAACGTGACCGAAGAGTTTTTGTTGAAATCACAATTACAGCGAATTAAGGCGTAAATATTTTCACGAAAGTTGGAAATTTTCAACGAAAACAAAAACTCGTAATGAGCTCGGCTGGGTTGGTGTCGACCTTAAATTATGAACAAAACAATTATTTTATTTTTGTTAATACTCTTTGCATAAATTGACATTAAACCTTTTGGACACATTCATAATCTCTATGTTATATTTATAAAACAATCCCTATATTTACATTGTGATACTGTTATTTTATCACACAAGAATAATCCGGCTGTTTAAGTGTGACCATAGCTTTAAGCTAAAATCACAAAGGATATGAAAAGAAAATGATTTACCAAGTCTGTTTTATCTATATTTGTGTTTAATAAAATCTTAAGGTTTTAGTCCGAGCTTTTGGAACAGACGAAAGTGGTATTTTTATTTTTATATATATACCGCTTGCTGTAGAAATCCGTGAATAGGCACAGGAATAATCCAAGGTTGGCAAGACCAATCCAATAAGTACCAGTTCCCATGGGACATTCCGTTGTGGATGTTTGAATAATTACATGTCCTATTACTAACACGAATTGAACCTGAAACAATATGATATCTTGTTTACTGTTTAACTGAAATTGTACCTGTTACTTTACTTTAATATAAAATTGTTTGTTTATATTTAAAAGAATATTTTTTAATTAGCAGAGTCTATTCAAAGTCTTGTTTAATGAGTAAAATGTCGTTGTTGGCTGTTGGCGTTTTTTTTCTGATTTTTAAACAAAAAACAAAATAAATATTTACTTTCATGAGTTTCGCTTTGAATTTTGTAAGGTAAATTTTGTCTCTATTATTCTTGCTTTTTATAATCGAAGTCAATAAAAAAGTATGAAATTCTACATAACCTACTTCACGCATATTTATTGACTGAAATAGATGTTTAAACTTAACATTTATTTGTAGGACTGTATATATGAACATTGTATATATGAAAACACAGGCAATTACTTCAGCAAAAAGTAAGGATGTTGTTATACTCACTAATTGCAACATAGTCAAGTACTTTTTCCACCATAGATACTTCGTATAATTAGGCCCCATGGCGGATATTCCATAGTATATATACATTATCACGTGTACAACACAGTTCATGATAGCCATGAAAGCCCAATGGTCAGATGGATCGTATTTCAGAGAACACCACGTTATAATCACCATAAAAACGTGATGATAAACATGTAGAAATGTAACCTGCGATCGTTTCTTACGAATCACAAAAAATATAGTATCGAATAAATCAATTATCTTCGTGATCAAGTACTTCCAATAGAGTATTGCTATTACCTAAAAGGTACGAAATTTATGTAACTCATTCCAGATTACTTCAGTAGATGTCTCAAATTAAATGGATTACTTTATAAGTGTTCTGCCTTTATTTATTTCTGTAATTATGATATTCAGTAGGGGAAAACTTCTTTTTTTTTCAGACAGTATTTAAAATGTTATTTATTTTGTAAATAATTCAGCTTAATAATAAATGGGTTTTGTTCTTTCACATAGAATATACAAAAGGTATATGTTATCATTTTATTTATTTCTATTTGTCTATTACTTGTCTTCAAAAATTGTAAATCATGTAACCTAATGACACTAACATACGTTTACCAAAACAAATCCTCATTAAAAATTCTCTTTAATAATTCTATATTATAATGATGTTTTTACTTACATATAAAGTATTTACATCGTAATCACATCTTCTTGGGAACAATCCTTTTTCCATTATATAAATAAGAAACTGGAAACGTTATCAATAGCTACATAAAGTTCAACATTAAAATGACATTTAGATTCGCCTCTCACCTTATAAGATAGAATGCTTGAGTTTACAACTTTGAAGCCATTATAAAATACAAGGAATCCTTTTAGTTGGAAAGGCATACGTTTTTCCATTAACATAGGTCCTATTTTGAAGACAAAAACTAAATATATCGCAATTATAAATGCCATATCATTCGGTTCCATTAACGGCCATCGATCCACGAAACTTACTGAAATTGAAATTATCATTTACAAACTATTTAATATTGTTTATGGTAAATGTATAACACATTTATAATAATATTAAAGAGGTCACTAGCGAAAAGATATAGAACGTAATTCTCATTTACGAAAGGACTTGCTTAACGGAGCAATTATAATTGATGTTACATTATCTCTTTATCGTTAGTATAAAATATAAAAGTACTACGAAATTAGACGCATTTTGAAGGTAAGAATATTTCCTATATATATATATATATATTATAAACTTTCAAGTTAATTATTATATCTTCTAATGCTGCGTGAACTTAAAAATTCCACGACATAATATGTGAAGTCATGAAACAAAACAAATTAGTTGCAAGAAGTTTAATTATATGTTATAAAAAGATGAATATCCCTGTATTTATTTTTCTCAGAATATCTTACGAAGGACGTGATGAAACGATATAAAAAAATGTCTATTGCTATGACAAAATATGATGTTTCATATCAGAATACGAGGAATCAGAATATTGCTTTTGTTCCTTAACTTGTCTTGATAAGTCTAATTAAGGCTGAATAGGACAAAATATATTCTGATTTAAAAAAATCTATATAATAGATTTTAATGAAGCAAAATATAAAAGTTGACATAATGTTTGCAATTTTTCTCCTGCCTTAGTTTAAAGTATAAATTAAATCTGCTTACGATGGCCTTTTGGCAGCGGTAGAGACATTTTAAAACACCAAGACATTTTAATTTAAAAACACAATATCATTTCTTACATTTTAAACATTTCATGTAATTTCATCGGGATGTCAAATCCATTTTATTTATAAAAGTGATTCAATGATTATATATACATAAAATCTCTTTTGTCGTTTCGTTGATTTTGGATGTTCGGAATATTTATATATTACAAGATTAAAATCCAACCGCCCTTGTTTTATAGAAAGGACTATAAGAGACATATTAGCTTGTATTGTTTTATATCAGCTTCAACGACAGAATTTGCAAGTCAGCAATAAATATAAAAAAGAATTTACACGTGCGCAAGCCACACTTCTAATAATTTCAGGCTTGGCTTCCTTACAACAAGGAAGCGTTTGATGTTTACTCTACCTGAGGAACTAAAGGATTTCACCGAAGCGCTAGATTGGCTTCTTGGAACCTTAAATATGTAAATTTGTTTTGTGTTCGTTTAAGAAACAATCTTATTTACTATGCAAAAGGAAGTATCGTAAAATGTCGCAACAATCTTTAGACTACTTCTAAACTGATTTTAAGCGTATCTCTAAAATATTTGTAGCTCTCTTTTTAAATAAATATGTGCATTAAAACGTTATTCAATCACACCTTAATTATAACTAAGTAAGTCGACAATCACCTCAATGTAATTGTTCGTAAAATTTAAGCAGAATAATAAATAGATTTTTGATAGTCTATTCGAAAGCTACGTTGTATAGGCAGTTGGTGATGGATTATTTGGTTTATCAGCTGATTGAGAAGCTGTTCTTAAATTAATTACTCTGCGAGGCTTCGTATCATCAGAAACTTAGTATTAATCACGTCACGAAGAATTCAAATAGTATTTAATGATTATACGAAGTAAACTTTTTTGAAAAATTTTTTGTTTGTTGCATCATAAAATACTATAACTAGAGCAGATTTTATAAAGATATTGTTTATTCCTGATATATATTTATTGTAGATATTGGTTTGATTAACTTCTGCACGTTTCCATATAAGTAGTTTTAATAATTATTGTTTTTATAAAATTTTAAAACACGATGTTAGAATGTTTTTCTTCAGAAGTATATTGAGTGTAAAAACTGTTTATCTATCTTGGTCTAGTTTTATTCGATCCTAATTTACGTCTATACTGAAAACAATAAAGTATACAATCACAATGAAACTATAAAAGTCTTTGTTTATAGTTTCAGGTTTTTATGAAGACAAAGGAGTTGTTTGTATATATATTATTTTTAAACAAATATAAAATCTTAGGAATGTAAATAAAATTAAATTTATAAATTATGTCACCCAAAATAAAATAAAGCGAAAATATAATTAAAGCAAACGGAATACTGAACTTATTTTTATCATTCTAATTTGAAAAGAGACGAAACGAAACCTCTTAGCATTCAATGGATCCACCGTGCGGGTGCCGGGTCCATCGCGTTGCAGGGAGGGCAGCTTCAACAGTGCCTGCGACTTGCAACCCAGATGTAGGTTTGAGAGGCCCCTATCTAATAAGCGTTAAACGCTCACCTCCACCCTCCAAGATCCTCTCTCTACCTAACCAAATTTGAAAAGAACCTACTAGGGCTGCCTTCGAAGCACTTTCCAAGAATGAATTGGTATTAGTTCTGGACAGGCCCATGTCTTTTAGTAGGTCATTTTTAACGCGTACAAATCCACGACGAACCTATTTCCAGTGAGTTCATTTGTGAGGAAGTAATATTTATTGACCTTGATGGCATGGTCTTTGCGGATGTAGGTTTCCCAAGGAACCCTAAGCTCTATTATCACAACACACTTTAAAATTCGAGAATACATAAATATGTTTGGTCTGGATGATGACGCACACATATCCTTTGGGATTTTGTATTGTTTCTTATACCTATCCATCATTATAGTCCAATTCGAAGCCACTTTAAGGATAGAGTAAGGCTTGACGTTTGATTTTAGCCCTAGTGCCTTCTCTCACAAAACCTATTGATCGCTCGTTTGTAATTATTTCCCTTTGCGTTCTGGCTACCGAAAGACTAACCACTTCACGTATGATTTCCAGAACCATATCGTGACGACGCGAATATTGAGCGCTATCCAGGAGTACCTTACATCCCACCAGCAAATGCTTAGTAGATCCAACTGCCTCCCCAGAGATATAGCAAATTTTTTCAGTACCTGGGAGAGTCATTTGGAACGAAATGAGACAAAATTTTAGCAATACTGGCGACCAATCATGAATTAAGGTGCACATTTTAGTGCTAATGGAATGCAAAAATCTCCAATGTTTAACCGTTCGTTCTGCATCTCTAAACTCATTGCATGAATTTTATATTTATCATTCTCGTCTTGCTGAATAAAAGTCTTCAATATATTCGTATCTTGGCCCTTTTTACTTGATCCTAATCCTACTCGGTTACTTTGTGCTCCTATTATAAACTGCTAATGGAATTGAAGTCGTGACTCTAGCTCTGGGGCATCTTTGTCTTTTGGGAGCGATGTAACGATTTCATCATGGGATATACCCCAGGATATATCTCTTGGAAAGTCTTAAACGTAAAGTCTTAAAGTCTCCAACGGCATTTTTAGACTCATCCCAAAATTATTGCGATCCCTGAATAAAGCGGATGAATCAGCCGTTAGCGCGAGCCCGAGCCACAACTTCAACATCAAGTTCGAAAAAAGAATATTATTATTTTTATATTGCACTTTTTTAGATGGTAGAGCCTACCTGTGGTCAATTTACTGCAGCTCGAACATGGGCTGGCTCGACCGGGGAACTACCACCCTCTCATAGAAGATCCGCATGAAGTAATCTTTAATGGCTGCGTTTCGTCCAATGAGTGTGAGAGCCGGTTGCCGTTTCCCTTTTCCCACCTTTTCCTACCCTTTTCCTTTTCCCTCCCTTTCCTACTTTTTCCTCCCCTTCTCCCTAATCAAGGGCGGCAAAACATCCGTAAAACTATGTTGTGGATGTCCATGGGCGACGGTACTACCTCCATCAGGTAGGCCGTCTACTCGGTTGCCCCCTTTAGTATTAAAAAAAAAAACTTAAAACGTTTCAGTTCGTGAGAAAATAAAGCAAACTTAACAAAAATACTTGTAAATTAATATTTTTGCTGCGATCCGTTGTTAGTCTCTTTTTATTTTTATTCTAATAAAGTAGGAAACGAACAAAGGGTTCATCTGTTGATAAATGGATCGCCAATGGTTATTTGCAACAAGGCGATTTATTGATGCGTTGCCGGGATTGAACTGTTTTCAATTCTCTTTATTTACAGTATAATATAAATGAAAAATATTTCTAAGAATATTCATATTGTAGCAACGAAAATAAATTGACTTTATTGTGCGTAATAAGGAGAAAATATACAACACTTACACTTATATGGTTCTATTAATATTTTATTTAGAGTACGAGTTATCAAAAGGGATCCAAGTGACGTTTGGACAGACATTCAAAATGTGTAACATTATCTTACATTTATGTCATGAAAAACAAAAAAACAGTTCACATAATACCTTACCTTATAATATTTTGGGTTAATGGTATCTTAATTTATTGTAAAGTATTTTTTTTTATATAAACTATAGCTTCATTCGCACTGGAGTCGTGGAATATTATGCCAATGTCAACATTTTTATTTGTTATTATATTTATATTTTTATCCGTCTTTTATCTACTGAATTATAATAATCTATAAAGTAAATTTAAAAAATAATTTAATTAATGTTCAGTCATCTGAAGGAGCCAGGGAATACAATTACTAAATTTTTTCATTTGTGTCAGTATTATTATCTTTCAAAAGGGTCGTCTTCTTAACAGATCATTCAAATTCAGAACCCGAAACAGATAACACTCATTTTGATCCCACTCGAATGTTGAGGTTAAAGAAAAAGTTGATCTAAAAGACGTGGAGTGTTGTGGAGGATACACTTGATATAAAAGCTGAGAGTGGGTTGTTTCTATGTGATTTCTTTTCTACGAGTAACGAGGGATCTCTCAAATTGTTTCTTTCTGTAGCAAAGTATTGTAAGAGAATTGAGCAATTTACGATTTATTAAACAGTTGTTTGTAAGGTACTGCTATTGTTTAACTGAAGTATTTGTTAATAATACATTCTAACGTTGTTTATATATTCATATTTGTTAAAATCGTATCTAGAACAATAATTTATAAGGAAAATATGTTAACAAAATGTAAACCTATTGAACTTTGCTTGAGTGGTTACCATGAGTGTTCAGAGGTTGTTCGTATAATTCAGATTTAAGCTGATATTTGTGTTAAGAGAAGGCACATTGTTAGCAATGAATACTTTGTCAAAAAGATGGCTTAATGTTCTATTGTTTCCAAATATACGTTATGTGTTAGAAGTGGTAATCGAATCGAATTTCTTTGAAGGGAAATACCTAATTCGTTTAGATAAAGGCCTTAAGTATTTTACGCCTGTTTGAATTTCGTTATTTCTTTTTGATTCAAAAGTCTCAGTACTTAGAGTTTTATCGTAAAACACGGTTCATTACTTACAAAAACCATTTGCATTTGCTTAATACCCGATTCAATAAATGCGAATGGTTTTAAATTATAGATTTTGATATTAAATCTATTTAATATAAGAATAAATCGTTATAATTTTTCTATCATTTACACGTTACAGATTAATTATATATTATTTTTTTTCGAAGCAAAGCAAAACTTATATAAGTTCGATAGATTGACAACAAATGTATAGTTTACATGAAACAAATATTTTTCTGATATACAACGCATACAATTATTTTTGTAAAAAACTACATACACCCGATATTTTTCGGATATGCAACGCGTGCTTTATTTTTGTTAAAACTACATACTCCCGACGTTTCGGTTACTTTTCAGCAACCGTGATTACGGGCAGACGAGATGTGTAGTTTTCGGTATGCATCAATTAAAATAAATAAACGCCAAAGTAAAACGAATTGTATGCAATTTCAAAAATAATATTTATTTACTAGCTGTTACCCGCGACTCCGTTTGCGTAAGAAAAATAATAAGAAACTATGACAAAACTTTAAAGCTCCGTAAGCGCCCTGCCTCCCTAAGTTACTTTTTATTACATCAGCTACCTGCCAATAAGTCCCGTTAAACGCGGTTCGGCCATTTTAGATATTAGCCGAAACAAACAAACACTCGTATTGTGTTTACATATATATAAATAATAGGGGTTGGTGATAAAAAAAGCAAAAATTTTTGGTTGTATGTATTTTTTGATGCCACATTATAAAAAGAAACAAAAAATTTCGTTCAAAAATTTTAAAAAAAGTTGAAGGGTGAACAACCCTTATCACTAAGAAATATGAAAAATAGATGTTGGCCGATTCTCAGACCTAGTCATTATGCTCACAAAATTTCATGAGAATCGGTCAAGCCGTTTCGGAGGAGTCCGGGAACGAACATTGTGACACGAGAATTTTATATATAAGATTTATTATTGTTTTTTCATATATTATATTTATATACTTAACAAAAGATTTCTTTTTTTTGTTTTAAATGAGTGTATCAATAAATGAAAGATTTATTTTATAGAAAAACATTTATCGTCTAAGTTAAAACATCTGTTGTTTATCTGCCAATATGTTATAATTTTCGTGTCACATGTATTATTTATGTAAGTTATGTCACATTGTTGACATATGCAGTAGTTTTCGAATGTTATATCAATATTTTGATTAGATTTTGCTGCTATGTATTTTGATTGTCTTCATAATATGTCATCAATAAATTATTGTGTACAATATAAATTATAATTCAGCTACTTATATAGAAACTAACTTAACTAACTTACGTATATAAAGGAGCGAATACCTTTCATTTACGTAATTAATGATCATTGATAGCCACCAGTGCAAGTGGAGCCACAAAGATGGTTGGTATAAATAGAGGCGACGGTACAGATTAAAAATATTTTTGTTTGAGCTGGTACAAGACTCGGACCTCTTAGAAATAAAGAATTCGTCAAACTGTCTACGAGGTTACCTTTAAAAGCTCGGCAGATTGACGATAATCAAGAATAAAATAATTTGTGACGTCAGTTATGATGAATACACTCTTTTAAAAACGATGAGGTTATAATAAATCCAACATTTATAAAGAAGTTGTTTTTTTTATGCTCATCCATAATGGGTACAAAACAATATTTCTGAGAGATGTAAATGATCCTATTTTTTTATATATTTTACTCTTCTTATCAACAAAGCTAAATGTCAGTTCCATTATGCACCGTAACCTCATACAAAGCAAATTGTTAAAGAAATATTTTGTTTATTGCACATATGTCGTTTAAGTAGTTTCGTTATCTAAGGAACCTATTTAGAAATAAGGAATTATAATAATATATAAATAATAAGGAATAATTGCATCAAAGTCAATTCAGCTAATGTTAGCATTCATATAACGTCCTTGACATCTTCCACTGATTCATATAGTAACTAACATTTACCTACTACATAAATCAGTTAAATTTTTTTTAATCGATAAAAAAATTCCTATACTCAAAAAATTAAAGTCAACATCAAGTGCATTAGAATATAAAACAAATTCATTCACATATTGATTTAAAAAGGTTTTGTACCGTTCAAGATAACTTTATTGTGACTGTACTGAATAATAAATGAGGTGACTCCCCTCGAGTAAGACTACGTGTAAATCATCCATAAAATATGCCATTACAGTTTATTTAAATTTTTCAAAGAATTTTATTGAAATATTTTTCAATATGTCTTCGTATCCTTCCTAGTGCGCATCCGTACAATATATATTTTTATTATATTTTGTTTTCATCATAGCCTTCAAAATTAAATTTTAATTTCTACCTTTCAGTCACAATTCATTGGTATGGTGTATATAATGAATGGAATTAAAAGTAATGTTAGCTAAGATTTTTGTGGTGATCCAGTAACAAATTTAAATCTAATGTAAGTTTCATCGTTAATGAACATAAAACTCTATTGTGAGATTTCAGAAAGGTGATTTCTTCTTGAAGCTATTTAAGTGGACAAACTTATGTTGTTCATTGCAATCTGCAGCAGTTAAAGGACAGTTGGAGAGCATAGAGATAAGTTTGTCTCAATCGACCTGCTTTGGAATAACACCTAAGGATAAGTAAACAGAATGTTTGTTTTTAGAAACTTACATCTCATAATATTTATGTCATACTTATATGTAAACGTTTTCAGCTATTTGAGTGTTATTGAATCAAACCTATCATGTTTGTACACTAATAATATCTAGTAATTTAATTGTTAGCAAGTTTCAGCAAGCCAGGTCCCAGTTACTTTAGCAAAATATGAATGTTTTATCTATTTAACAAAACCTTGAAATATTGGGAATTAAACTGCAAAAAGATTGCAATTAAAAAAGACTAAAGAATAAAATCACGGCGACTATTTATTTCATACAATTTAATATACAAATTACATCGAATAACTTTGAAACTCATTTTTCTTGAAAAAAATTATGCTTTCTATAAAAAAAAAGTTAATTTTTCAGTTATTTTTTTATATTTCTATTTTGACCTTGACTAGACTCCTTATTAATTGTTGAATTTTCAGTAATTAAACTTTGATACAATTGGAGCTCAGGGATAGATGACCTTATTCCTTATTTTTAAAGTTCCTAAAGTTTTGACAGTAGCTCTCCGAACACGTGCCATCAATATCTTCAACATAAGGTAATTGATCATGTTGCTAGTTTTTGCTTGCGATTACTGTGGTTAAGATATCTCTATAAGACAAAAATCTCCGAAGTTCCAGACATACTAATTTATCATTATCTCACTAGCTATTATAATTAGTACGGTTGAGTGTTGTTTTTACTAGAATTCAAGTGATCATTTATAATTGAATTATTTTGAAATATAAATACTCAATCTTCTTCTCTTTTATATTAAGTGGCCAAAGTTACAGAAATCTTAATTTCTAATATTTACAAATTGTCAATCACATTAAAACTTGTCGTTTATTTCTTCTTCTGTTCCAAATCTACATCTTACACAACACTGAAGGTTATTTAAACTTCATCGACCAATATATTGGTAACTACAATCTAGCCCTACCAGCTTTTTAAAATTTATTAATTAATATGAATTAATTTTATTATTAAACTTAAAAATGACTTTTAAGAGCCTTTGAATTTAATTATACGTATATTTATCACCTGAATAATATTAGCTTATCATATCACAAATGTTTCATTTCATTAGAAATTCTTGTAAAAGAAAGTTGCGTTTACTTCATCTTCAAAATTGAATTCGTCTTTTTCTTTATCATCAATGTTTTATCGTTTACTATTATAGTATTACTATTGAATACAATTTCACTTACACATCACCTTATAATATAACATTTTTTTTGTTGTTAATCCATTATTGTAACATTTCTAAGAGTGTATCAGTGAAAAAAAAGATATTACCCGCTGAAACTCGTATAAATAGTCAAATAAACGTACGCTTGTAAAGGGTACCTACCTATTGGTGCTCAACACCCATCAAACGTACGTGCAATATATTTGTATGTTGGGTTGCTAATATCTCTTTGTTGACTTGTTTCATATTTTTGATATATTTTTTAAATTTTATTCGGGTGTAAATGTTACTCAAGGACGTTTTATTCATTGGAATGATGCGTATGTTGACTTACATGAATGAAAAATTAACAAACTCTTACTGGAAATCTGATAGTCAGTACCTACATCGTGACGAACTTCCTTACCTTAGAATTATTTAGCTTATTTTATCCTGTGGACGTAGCAACTTCAATTAATTCCACATACACAGACGAAGACTTTGTAAAAGATTCGAAAAAATGTACAACAACATCTATCAATAAATTACATCAGAAACGTTTGCATACATACTTTATAAGTAAGGTAAGCACTTTGTAAGAGTTATTTTTTAGTGATCTTAATATAAACTATTATTAAATATCCACTTATAAAAATTTATACAATATATGTAAATATTTATACAAATACAAATACCCTTTGTATTTAAGGTGTTTGAAATATATCAAATGCTTATTATTATAGCTTTAAAACATTTATATTCCCAAAACCTAAAATGTATGTATGGATTATTGTAAAATATTTGTAAAAAAATGCATAGATTTTTTGATGACAAAGAAATTATTATCAAAATTGTGCTGTATATAAATGATATGAATTTTTCAACTAAGCCATAGTTTGCTTTGGTTTAGGAATAGCTTAGGAGTAATAAAAATTTTATATAAATATACATATATATATATGTTTATCGGAGCGAATATATTTTATTTATATAATTAATAATCGTGGATGGTTCAAATTGTCAGGTGTCGCCTAAATAATCCCCTCCATAGCCCACTGTGCAAGAACAGTGACGACAATGAGTGTTGGTTCGTATAAATAGAGGCGGGGTTACACATTAAGAACTAAGAGTGATTCCGACCACCATACGGTGCAGACGTGTGGTACAGTGATCCGATGTCTATTTGGTTAAAAGTTATAAAAGCGCAAAGAAGCGGTTTCAAGATCAACGTGTCCGGCGTTGATCAGCATACTCCGAAAAGGGTAGCAGCCACCGTCGCTTAGTTGCCGTTTTTCGCCGCCAGGTATTCACAGTCGATAGGGAAGTAGGTACATCCCTGTTACCTAATAGCAATGACTTAGATTCAGTGCTTTCTTACATTACCACATACCTCCCTATCAAGGCAGGGGGGACACCCCCATACCGTTGTCCATAATGGGCGACAGTATCGCCACTCGGTTCGA
This sequence comes from Danaus plexippus, assembly GCF_018135715.1. Lineage (NCBI taxonomy): Eukaryota > Metazoa > Arthropoda > Insecta > Lepidoptera > Nymphalidae > Danaus > Danaus plexippus. The sequence goes on from NC_083541.1 coordinate 5,178,827, forward strand.
GGAACTCTTCCTCGCGAAAAACGCTTCAATTCATACAAGGCCTTCATTCACCAATGTGAGGAAGGCCACGTTCGACACGGACAGCTTCACCACCCCCACCCGGCTTCACCAGGCTGCCCACAAGCCCGCATTCCATCCGACATGGAATGGTCAGAGTACGAATCGTCGTCAGAGACATCGTCGCTGACCTCGGATGCTAGGATAATCACGGATTCAGGCCCGTTGAATCTAAATCGGGAAAGAGGAAGGCGGCAAATTCGCTGAATCCACCGCCGCCAAATAAAAAAGTGGCGACGTCGGGCCCTTCGGGGCCCAATTAAACAGGTAGGTCCCATCGAGCCACCCACCTCTCCCAGTAACGCTGTAACAGCCAATAGGGCTAACAGCAATAGACAAAACGAAACTAAAAAAAATAACATTAAGAACATTTATGCTTTGCCGTTGCAGGGATCGGACTTTGAAATAGAAGATTCATCAAACTGTCAATGAGGCTACATTCAATAGCCTGAGAGCCTGACGATAATCAAGAAGAAAGGTATTCGTGACGGCAGTAATACTGACGTCATGCTTTTTAAAATCCACGGTTTCCACCTATTTCTGACTTATACACTCGTACATATACATATGTATATATATGCATATATCGAAGCTATCAGCTTCAATGACGAATGCAACATGAAAATAACTTAAGGCTGTCATCAATTATTATAACAACTTATTGGTCGTCGTTACTATTGTCAAAAGTAAAACGAAATCAAAGACTGTTTAAAAGAAGAATAAAACTATGTTTGAATTCTGGTATAAATATGACGTCTGGACGCACGACAGCGAACTGCAGAGTTCAGCGAGTGCGGATCATAAAGAATGTGATTATAAAGAACCTTCGAGAAATACAAGAACATTTAGAAGAATTGAAGTTTCATTTTAAAATATCTGGAACGTACTGAAACAAGTGACATTAGTGACGTCAGCGAGGCTGGCGTACTCTCTTTAAAATAATGAATTTGTAATAAATCTGATATACATATACATATAACGAAACTAAAGTATATCAATATACAGTAAATAGATAAGAATAAAACTGAGTTCAGATATAAATCACTGTCGTGGTGTACTTAATCCTTTGAATATGTTGTACAGAAAGAAATTAATGGTAAGACTCCGTGCTTATAGTGGCTACGTGATCTTTACTAAGCTATATTTATTTAGTACAAGTTTGTTGCTTTCGTACTTTACAAGATTTGTTTGTATCACTTATGAAAATTAGATGTATGTAGCACGGGGATTTGCTTTTGGTGAGAAATATGTAGTTGTTATTGCAAAAATTACGACAGTATTTTTATAGAAATATGTACTATCATTTCTCACTTATATCTATCATTCATATTTTTCTCATGGTCATCATCCTCATATATGTTCTTATAAAATTTCATGAACATGGTATTCCTTTCTTTATTAAATAATACTTTCTTTCTCTTCAAACAAAATATTATAATAAGATCATGGTAGTGGACAAGAATAGAGGGATCTAAAGCTTCTAAAGACCAAAATAATGATAAGTGACTCTGTAGCTTCGAACTTATTTTATGTAATATCAGTTGATTGTGTAATCCCATTGTAAGGCTTTGAATTGGGCATAAAACAGGTAGTCAATTATTTACTTTCAAATAGTATAACCGCCAACCACAGTGATTACCTTTAATGGACTTGGAGGCTGCTTTTAATGGACGTTTGGTGTTAAAGTGTAGAGTGAACTATTTATAAAAAATCATATTAAGGTTATTTTTATGTTAGTTTTAATCATGGAAAAATACAAAGTGAAATATATTAGAATATATGCCATACTTATATAACTACTTACCCTCGTAGTGTTTGTATAATTGTGATGGCAAACTAGGCTCAATTCGAAGTGGCTACTTCGCTCGCCTTTAGAAGTTATGACACACTTACACATTTTTGTTTGTATCGCTTAATTGTGTTTTGACAAATTTTAACTGAGCAACATTGCGGCAAACTGCTAGTGCAGCAAAAAACGAAATTGTTATGTCAAAATGTTCGTATTGAATACAGTGTAATCTCGAATTATTATACTTATTATAGTTTAATAAGTTTTTTCAAAGGATCGCGATAAAAACAACAACATCAAATAAATTGGATATTTTATTTCATGCGACAATGAATTGTATTACGACTTGTGTTCTATTCTATATTGTATTATCTCATTTTACAATTTCCATTTTCTCAAATAAGTTTGAGAACTCTCGTTACAAAGAAACGATTGGAATTCTATTTATATGTAAATAATATAAGTAGTCTTTATACTATTACACCGGATCTTTTTACAGAAGCAACAATTTCATTTCGACTTTATGTAATTGAAAAGAAAAACAGTAAAAATGTGTAAAGAATTGTCTTCTTGTTATGGAAAATTTTAGTAAAATTGTAGAAAATTACAGTTAAAACAACTATGATAATTAATCAGAATATTGTTGTGAAAATAGTTCTCAAATAAGAAGGCTGGACCAAATAATTTAAAAATCACTATGTTGTCTTCTACATCGAATTTTCAATGTTACGAGCCCTTGGATATTTATTAATGCAGATTCATTTAGGAAAACAAAATGTTTACTATAGAAAGTAATTGAAGGGAATTTCAACTGTTATTACTGCGGTACGAGTGAATGTATGGTCTTTTTAATGACCGCGGAGGTATTTTGGGCCCATGGCTTTATTGTCTTTAAGTGTTTCCCTTCAGGCATAATTTAAAATTAAATAAAAGGCTTTTTGGGACAATGGAAGAAATCTATATTGCGTGAAATAATGAAGCTCCTATTATTTTGCCAGTAGGCAATGTCAATATAAAATGGTAATAGTTACGAAACGAAAAACTCCACGAGCGCTGTGCTGTGAGTATTTCTTCTCGTATGGAAGGAAGGGTAGCAGCTGAATTTAGTACAATCTGGATCACCACGGAGAGCGACCTCTACACTCAAGCATCTTTTCTCATTGGCTCATGACAATAATTCTTATTGGTGGTGGTACGAAAACACCAGAGCTATCGCTGGGACATGCATCATCACCTGTTGCTTATGAGATGCGCCCGTGATTTTAAGCGAGTATTGTCCACTGGGCAATATTATTTTAGGGAGTAGGGCTCTTTAACCACATGGATTTAGATTCTTGTCTATAACATAAACCGCGCTGCCCATTCCCAGGCCGGGTGACATTTTGCTAAAGAATATTTCCCCAAAAACAGAAAATAAACGTCGATTGATATGATATTTTTATATTTTAAAATAATAAAATTTATTAAATGATGGATCCTAATGATTTAATGATTTTAAAATAAATAAGTATTCATAATCAAACTTAGTATAAGTATCCTTTATAATCCAATAAAATTGTAATCTACTGAATTGTGTAGAACTTATAACTTAATTTAGTTATGGGGCTTATTTTATGATTAATTGTTTTCGGAAAACCTTTATCCTAGCTTATGCTAGGGTCTAATAGAGGGATGATTACATAAAGATCTCCGTAAATTAAAATATCATAATTTAAATTTAATGTTCTGCAGCATAAGATAATACGTAGATGTTATTAGATTATTATTTTTAAAAATATAGAGAATAATACTAAAATTATCTTTATATACTTACCAGACTAACAAAACATTTTACATATTTTTAATTTTTTATGTGTGGAAATATAAAGGTCAAACATGGGAAATTATGAATTTCTTCAGATCTTCAACAGTCTAGTCAAATTATAGCAATAAAACAAGTAATGACATTTAACAATGTCTGATAGTAAAATGACTTTATATAATTATATAACATATTTATGTAAAATAGTGTTAATTCTGAATAGTTTAATTTACAGGATGGGATTTTATATAAGCTTCAATTAAATAAAAAAAGGCTTTGATTTTAATATATGTATATAAACATAAGAAATATACTTCTTATAAAAACACCCCTTATATGGGGAACAATTTAAGTTCACTGAGACTTTTTAAATTTATCTGAAATAACACATAAAGCATGTAGTAACATTTTTAAAACAAACGAGAAGGCTCTTTATTGAAACTAACAATTATAAGGTATTAATTAATTTTTATGAAAGAAATTGTGGTTTTATTTATTCTAACCACTATTTAACTCTAACTTTAAATACTAACAATGTTTAAAATAACGTCCAATTTTATTCTAATTGAAAAACAGGAATAACAATTAAAAAAACTTTTTCAACCCGCGAATGAAGTCAATTTTAATCCTATAGAATGCGGAATTAATTTTGAATACTGTGATTATATAACGATTATACACGCATATAACAAAATGATTTTGATATATATAAATCACTGGTTATATAAAAGTCATAGCGGAGAAATTGAATTGAGAAATCGCTTGCTTCCTAAATGGCCAGCTATAAATATATCAGCAGAGTCATTAGTGTTTTGCCAGATTGATCCTGGTCGCTCTGCCGACGTGTCACTGTCAAGCGATTTAAGACAGATAAATAAAAAAAAAATTAAATACATTTACGAATTGTACATTTCAGATTGCTTAATCAAATGTTCATATGATCATAGCATAATGAAACAATTTTTTTAAAAACATTGTTACATATAAGTATATATATATATATATATATATAATATTTAATATACGATTTGTGAAATAAAACTATGTTTTTGGGATTTGATTACACGATTTCATTATTTAATTAATACATTTTCCCGAAGTTTCCACTATTTTACAATAACCGTGATAACGAGCAGACGAGAAAAAAAATTAAAAGTAAATTGAATTTCGTTTCAAAAAATAGTTATTAATATTGATAATCCGTTTATGAATTGGCACATGCTTGACAAATTATCTCCATTAGTCCATCGAATTTGCAATTATGTTATATTTCGCCTGAATGTTGAACAATCGATCTACACTCTAGCAATCTATTATAAAGAATCATATTTTTATCAAAAACCATTTTTCAATTATGAATTTTTATATACATTATCATCACTGAGCTAATGACTGGTGCAATTAGCCATATTAAATTAATATAACGATTGGTTCGTTGTATCTTTAGCACCGTATACCGATCTGTGATAAAATAATAGAAGGAGCTTTCATGGAACAAAACAGATAAAAAGAAATTAGCTGATTGTTTTCTATATGGAATATTATATTATTAGAAAAATATATGCACTAAGTAATAACTGAAAGCTTTTCTTGGCAATCAATTGTAACATGAACCGTCATTAAAATTAGAAAGAAAAATTCAATTCAAGTTAAAAAAAAATCCGCAGTCAAATAGAAGAACATAAACGGAAATAAACTTAAGAAATAAGAAGTTTTATTTTTTGTTATCTTAACATAAGTAAAATACGTTTATGACAGGTACCATTCATTCCTTTCCTTCATTTGTTTTACTTCAGTTAAAGTTGTTTAATAGTATTTGATCAAACGATACTTCTTAGTCTCACTACTTTTCCTTTGTTTTTAATTAAAGACCCAGAGCGTCTTGTTGTTTTTCCTATAAAAAGTTTTTTCTTATATCATGATCAATATAGTTTGCATAATGTGATCTTAAATGGCTCCTAGCTTAGATTGTATAACAGACGTGCTTCAATGAGAAAGTTTCATAAATCAAGGATCCTTTATATTGGATATCGTTTGTACAACGTTTTTATAAAAGAAACTGATGTAGCACCTCTTGTTTGTTTAATTTCGAGTTTTAGTAGACTGCATCAGCTTTAGTTAAAGTTTGGAGAATTAAAGGTTATGAAATAAATGAAAATTCTCTTTGAACAAAATTTTTAAATACTCCCAACAAAAATGGCTCCAAACGCAATATAAGGCCGCACGTACAAACCATATATATGTACAATGTACATACGAAATGAAAAACCATGTGAATGAAATTTTAAAAAACTTCTTATTTGGAAGGATATTAAATTTAGTGGCCATTTTGCTTGAGATTTAATAACACAATTATATTAGCTCAGGAAATGTACTACCAAAGTAGTGGGTAATATTTTATTTTTAAAATTTAGAAATGTGGAATAATTCGATAACAAATTTTTTATGTTGTAGCGAGGCTTAAAAAATTATTATTGTTGCTCGAATCAGCGAGCCATGAACACAGTTTTGATTTTTTTTTTAAAGATAGTTATTTATTTCAAATTTTTAAAATAGTAACAAGCAGGTTTTATGCATTCATGTTAACTGGTAAGTATATAATCTATAGAAAAAAAATCTTTGTAACATAAATGAAAAAAAAAATAGAAGTATAATATAAATTAAACGGAGGAGAGAATTTTTTGCACGAAATGAATTCTGGCTGCGTAATATTCTATGAATATTTAAGAATGTTACTTACATAATTATCAAAAAACAAGAAAGATCTGAAAGTACACAGAATACTTTTCATATACTATTGATGTTACTTAATAAGATTTTGTAAAAGAATGTACAGCTTTCATTACTTTTCATGGAGAGCATTTATAATATATTTATAAATGTGTAAGATTAATTATTAAAAGTGAAAATAAATGAGTTATAAAAATGGTTTTGATTAGAACCTAAACTGGAATTTAGCAGAAAGACGAATTACTCCGTTAAGTATTCACAAAACTACAGTTGTCTTAAAATTTCAAACTGTAGGTATTAGTCGCACGTATAAAGTATACTGAAGAAAAATTTATTAAAAATCTGTCCAGTCAACTAACTACCGGTAAAATACTATCGATCCGCAATAGAGAATTGTATTTATAATATGATTAAGATTAAATTTAGTTTGAAATAAGATACATAAAAGTATTATTAGGGTTCAATATATTTAGGATAACGTAAATACTGGTCTTACTTTATATAAAATTAAATTAGTTATGTTAAATTTTCACTAAATTCAAAACCTTCAGCGAAACTACTGTCTTTTAAAATATAATATAAAAAAGCTTATAATAATAAACTTCAAAAATTTTGAGAATATAAAGTATTTCTACAACTTTAAGTTTGATCTGAAACTCCGATCCCTTCAAATAGACTGGGATACATAAGCATAAAATATCGCATACCTTTGAAAACTTACCTAACAAAGATTTATCTGAAAGGCAAAGTATACAAAGTTTCTCATGAAAGTTATGATGATAAAATAACCCAAAATTTTTTTTTTGTTAAACCGATCCGACTTCCCTGACGAATACTTCCATTCTGGTTTTCTTAACTAAAATAATGTTCGAAAGATTAATATCATTTATAATTTTTTACTTTGTGATTATAATTTGATGTGAGTTGTTGTTAACTACTGAGTCTATCTACAGTGTGTTCATATTATAAGATAATAGTAGTCATAATAATTTCATTACCATATAATTAAATGATTTATTTTATAGATGAGACTCACAGCGATAATTTGTGTACAAACAAAAAAGGTTTGTTATTTCGCTAAATTCAACACATAACATTTTACTAGCTCATAAAAATAATGAATTTAGAATAACATGAACTAGAATAAGTTTGTCAACTATTAACTCTTATTTCTATCAATAAATTGGCACAAAATATTAGTATTTTTTTTTAATATTCATCACTATTTATAGTTTTCCATTTTGTATGCAGTTTTGGTTTTATGATAAACTTACGTAAATTGTCTGTATTGCCAGAAATTTTAAATGAAAGTAAATCCTTTTTAATTAAGGCAAGTAACATGACATAAACATAACGTTAATTATATAATGTTTCTTAACTTCAAATCTTCATAGATAATAAAAATATTTTGATATTGTAATCAACAAGAAAAGGGTAAATATAAATCATAATTAATATTTTTTTGAGTATAAGCAGTCATTATAATTTTATTTTAATTTATTGAAAATTTTACCTAATCTATGCTTACACACACACACACACACACTTACATACATATGTTTGTATGTAGCAAAGGTTCTTTTTAGTATTCTTTTTTTACTTAAAACTTATATATATTAAACATCTTTTTCTTACTTTAACACATAGCCATAAGTCACATTTGTAACCGTCAATTAAGTGGATAGTTTATGGCGCGTTGATCTTATTTCACATATTAATCTAATTTAATTTATAACTAAAATATTTATACGACTGTCCTTAACATATTTTCAAATGTTTCAAATAATATTAAGGATTTTTTTAGATTTAGTGTTTCAGACGTGTTTTTCTACGTATTAAGATGTTATGATCTTAAAGATGTTTTCAATCGAAGTAATATAATTAATTGGGTTTATTTCAATAATAAAATATTACTTCTTCGCAACTTTTAATACACATGCATATAAAACAAAAAACACCCTTATATATGAAATAAAAAAATATCGTTTTCACATAAAAATGCCCAGTCTTATGTCATTAAAAAGTGGCCCTTTTTTTTGTATTTGTCATCGCTTTGTATGTTTTATAAATTGTTTAAGTTCGTATTATATAAATCCGAAAAGATATTGTATTATTTTTTTATGGATTAATTTAGAGATAGCAAGTTATTTTTTAGATATATAGATGTGTATTTTTTTTGTAAAATCTGAAGTTTTAAGTTACATAAAAACTAAAAACACTATCGTGATAAATGTGACAAATAAATTTATAACAGGAAGTTAAGAGTGGCAGTGATCAATTATAATAGCTAATGGGTATTAATTTTCAATTCTCTGGTGGATTGATGATTTGCACTGAAATATTTCAAATGGTACAAGTGTGAAAACTGTATTTGACTTTTACTTTCAAGTTTTCAATGAACCTATAGAACAAAAACAGTTTTTTTTTTTTAATTATATTCATATAGCGTAAAAAAAAAGATAATAACGTAAAGAGATTGCTCGGCTTTTCGTATCTTCAAAAGGGAATTTTACATAACACAGCATAAGATTTTTAATTACATCGTTAATTTATATTTATAAATCAAAGTTAATATGAGATGTGAACTGTTTCGGGACATTTTCTTTTCACCTTAACTTTTTGTGACGACGGCAAAATATTCCCTTTGACTTTGTTAACGATTTTCAAATATCCACACGGTTTTGTCTTTGAGGTTGGCTGTTTTGATATGCATAACAAGATTATTCTCCATATTACAGACTGGTTTGTAGCTTAAGAAATAAAGACGCGTATCAAAAGTTTTGAGAAATAAACACGAAAGAAATGAAAGTTTTCACATAAAGTTTACAGTGAACTCTTAGTTTTAAAGTAAAATTTACGGCAAGCACTTCAGTTTAAAGGTCCTAAGAAGGTAAAGCTTTTGAAAATCTCTTTAAAATAAACTTAAGAAGAAACAAAAGTATAATTTATATATAAAATCATTGGCTTTGCTTTGTTAAAATTATATAGGACTACAAAAATTCTGTTTCATAAAATAATTACATATTTGTTTATTATATTGGATAAAATGAAAAATTAATTAATTAATTTGCTGAATTCTCTGCTCTTGATTAACAAAATTAAATTTAATGAGATAAACAAAATAAGGAAAATAATTAAATTAAATCAAAATAGTGCTCTATGGCTGAAGTATTTGAGTCTAGTTTGCGTTTACATTTTATTGACTTCTATAAAAAGATATTTCGTTTTAGAAAACTTTTATATATATCTTTCTGTATTCATTAAACAATTTTGAAATCTTTGATAGCGTCATTCATATTTGACTGCTTTTTCAGTAGTAAAAAATAAAACAAGAAATCAAATAAAAAAAGAATATAGTAAGTATCACGTCCAACAATTAAAAAGTGGCGTATCGATTCTAAAATAAGAAACAGTAGGAGGAACCAGAGAAACAAAACCTTTCAACTAGTAAATACAAACATAAAACTCATAGTGAATTTTTTTTTACAACACATATGCCTGAATAAAGAACTTGGCTGCAAATTTTTTTTTATGAAGCAGCACTCTGCGACACATGTGAGATTATTTCAATATTCCACTAAGCCTTTTAAAGTTATCAACTAGGACTCTTATAGTATTCATTTAGTTTACATACTTTATATTATTCCTATTACGATATTATAAATATAAAACTTTTTAAATGACAGTTTAAAACAAAATAATGTTAATTCTTTCTTGAAATAGGTATAATAAAAACTTTAAGAAATCTTCTTAACTTTATAGGTTTTAAAGACAACTGAGACAAATGAATTATATTTATTTCTTTTATTAACAATTAAAATTAACTCTATAGAATATATTTTAGGTGTTTCTTAAGAACAGGAAAAACCATTCATAATTAAAGTCTAAACAGTAACAATGTCCTTTTTAAAAAGTTGGGAAGACGTCACGGAAAAAAGTATTTAGTGAAAATAAAAAAAAAATCACGAGAAAACAGTTTTAAAAGCCGCAATTTGATTAATACTTCATCATCAATAATTTTTATTGGGTTACAGAACGTTGGTTTAATATACGAACGAAATATATATATATATATATATATATATATATATATATATATAAACATAGGATACTCATAAAAAAAAAACAATTTTATCAGTACAAAAAATGTTGGAAGCATTTATAACTTTAAATGTTATTAATATATTTTTTCATGTTTTTTTTATAATAAAAAGGTGCTAATAACATAAAACAACAAAATACTAAACTTTCACTTCTATGCTACTTATTTTTAAGAAAAAATAAAATAGAAATGGAGTTAGCAAATAATATTAAAGTAGATATTAATTTTCAAGGAAGCCTTTGAAAACTTAACAACCTTTGAAACCTTTGAAAAGCAGAACTATTCAAATCAATCCATCCACACAAAATCAGATCGTCGCATTCATAAACTTAAAGAAAGTTCTTTCAATAGTTTTACAATTCGATGGCAAAATGTGACTCCAGAAATTCTATTGTACTTATTAGAGTGCTTAATAATGTTTTAATTTTCCATATCCCTATGGTTTCCTATACCCCTTTAAATGCAATAATCCTAATATGCCATACTGATTAAATATATTTTTAGTTTATCTCAACTTTTTCGTTTTAAAATCGACAACTGTTAATTAAATTAACGTCAGAATAACAAAAACACAAAAGTTTTATATTGTGAAACGTACAATATAACTTTTTCGATAGAGAGATCAGTTGTTCGAAAATAATAGTTTTACTGACAGGCTGAATTTACATTGTGCTAGTGCGTTCGGACAGCCTACTTAAAATGTATTCCAAGGCTTATAGCGTATTCTTATTAAAACATGATGAATCAAATTTTAATACGCTCGTATAGCTGATAGCATAAACGGTTAAAAGGAATGAAAAATAATCTGATGACTCACAAATGGCTGTGCCGGAAAATTTAAAAGTTAGGTTACAGTTAAACCACTATTTTATTATAATATTTGAAGCGAAAACTTTGTATTCCTCTTTAAGAGAATTATTAGAATGGTTGAACGTGGAATTTAACACAGTGTAAGTTTATATGCAAATAACACTCAAAGCTACTGTTTTTGAATTTTTCTTCTTTTTAGTTACTGGCGTTTCCTTATAGATTCCGCCAATGTCATGTACCGATATTATACTGAACTATGTGAAGAGGGATTTGTGAATGAACAAGGTTGCGACTAGAGACTAAGATCTTTTGAATATGTGAAGCTAAAATTTTGTATTTATTCTTCTTTAAGAGAATTATTAGAATGGTTGAACGCCGAATTTGACACAGTCTAAGTTTTTATGCAAATAATTCTCAAAGCTATTGTTTTTTAATTAATAATGGACACAATATTTGACTTTGATACACACAATACCTCAATTTGTGAAAATTCCCGAAATATGTAGTTCTTAATTGTGACTCCAGTCGAGACTTTTAAATTATATTTTATTCAAACGTTGATCCCGGATCGCGTCTCCTCCATTCTTCACGACACTGGCAGAATATACTGTGCACGTCTTTGCACGGATGAAGGCCATATTGTAAAAATTAAAAAAAAATCCCGGATGTGTGAAGACACAGAATGTCAATCGTAATGTTATATTTCAGTTAGTTATAGTCAGTTATTGAACTTTCGGCTTTATTTAGTTAATTAATTTCTGTACAACTTTTTCCTTTTTTTTTAATTTTCATACTTTATAACACACACATGTTATATACATAGCATACTTTATTATTTTATAACACATATATGTATAAAAAGGAGGAAAGGAAATATTCTCCTATCGGTTCAAGATAAACATAGAAAATATTTTATTTCTATTTCGAGTCTCTTTTGAAGTAACTTCAAAAGGGAAGGATTATATTTATTTATTATGTAAAAAATAATTCTTTCTTATAAATAGGAAATTTACTAAAGAATGTAAATATATTTATTTAATATTAACACAATAGTTATTCATAAAATTAATTATTAGTATGTATTTGAAGTTATTTACTTACGATTTAACATTCCACAGATTTTTCTTTTGTTTTATTGAAAAAATATGAAAATAATTATATAGTAGTCTAGTATAATAAAAAAAATATTTAAAATGTATAAAATTCTATTTATAAAAGAGACATTTGGTATTTCGAACTATGAATAAAAACATTCAAAGTAAAAAAAATAATAAATTATATTTTAACAAAACGAATTTGTCTTCGCTAACGAGACAATGGCTTGTGATCAAGTTACTGGCAGATTAATAACTGTGGTTTTTCAGACTGACTTCAATAACTCAAACCAAGATAATAGGTTAGAGAATCCATGAACCCATGAGAAATAATATGTATATATACACATTAACAATATCTAGGGATATTACATGAAAGACTTCTTGAATTAAAAACTATTTGCTGTATAAAAAAGGTTTGTATATAAAATATTTTCCTCTCCACCACTTCTTTCCAAATAAAAAAAAAAACATTTTGAAACAAAAGAATGTCGGTTATTCGATTTGGCCGTCGAAAAGTTAGTTAATGTTACAATAAAACAGTGAAGTTCTGAAAAATTAAAATAGATTACATATTTTCTTCTTTTCTTCAATTTTCCTAATTTCAACTTGTGTTACATTTATTGTTATGTAACGTCGACATTTGACAAGGGAAGAGCAGATTAGAGCTGTAGGCATGTTGGAAGCGGGCGCTATACAAAGCGTGGTTGCTGAAACTCTGCAAACTGGCCAAAATGTAATTTCCCGGTTATGGTCACGATACCGTGCTACAGGCAATGTTGCTGAACAGCATTCAGGTAGATATCGCAACACCACTTCTAGTCAGGACCGTTTTCTTCAAAATATCGCTAGAAGACAACCCAATATTACAGCTATGCAAATGGTTCAAAGGCTACAAACTGACCACCAATTGTTGTTTAGTAACCAAACTGTAAGAAAAAGATTACATGAGGCTAGTCTTCATTCTCGCAGACCACTTCGGGTTCCAGCTTTCCGGCGTGGCATTCGCGGACGGAGACTATTGTGTGCATTAATACAAATACAAACAAACATTAACTTTCTTTTAAATATAAATATAAGTATGTGCTAGCTAGCATGCGAATTATACTTACGAGTATATATAAACGTAGAAGAGCTGTATTGACGATAAGTTTTGTATTGTGTTACATTTACTGATTGGAGTCAATGTGTTATTATTTAAAAGTGACGATTTAATCTATAAGCTGTTTCTTTGAAATTTGGTTTATCCACTTAAATTTGTTATATTTGTTCTTAAAAAAATTATGACATTAAAAAAAAAGATTGGTGAAAATAACTGAATTTTTTGTAAATATTTAAAGATACCTTCACGAAAAATATTTGCAAATGTTTCATAAAATTTAGGTAATTTTTAGAGTTTTTTCTTGTAGGGAATGTTGTGGAATATGAAGAATGATGTCCTTATATTATCTTCAATGAATCATTTAAAAAAATACATTGCTTGGTGATGAATATTAAAAAAAAGTTAAAAGAAATTAGATGCCATATCATACGTAATGAATCGGTCATAATATTTCAAAAGACTGGGTTCAACGATGGTCAGTTGTTAATTCTAATCAGTTTTTCGCTCGCGGAGTTGTATCAGTGTAATCATATACTTAAAGATTTTTGTCTTCTGTTTTTGGTTTGAAAAATAGAAAGGCCACTTGAAACTAAGTTATAAATATATCTTGTAAAACTGAGCCCTGTTGTTCTTGTATCTAAAATGAATTAAAAAGGATTGTTGAGGAGTAGTCCTAAACTTTTCTTCTCATAGAACCAAGTAAGACTTAATAATTATTCCTAATTCCTTAAAGATAAATATTCCCATCCGCTTTTTATTGATATTATTGTCGTTTGTAACTGGAACTGTTGGAAATGAGTATTTATAGACTATATTTGTACAGTAACATTTGTTGTCTATATTTAAATATTTCGCCTTTTATGCAGTAAAATCTCTTCAATCCAGTGAAGTCAAGTCACTGTTACAAAATAAGATATTTTTTGGGAATGAAAAATTTTAAAAATTTGTAATATTTTCACAAGTTTCTTTTCAAATTTAGAATATTTTTTTCGACTTATTTATGTAAGATAAAGAAATTCCTAGCTTGAATTAAACCTTAGAAAACCAGAGAACCTCATATAATAATGAATATTATATTCAAGTTTTATTTAAAATTTTTCGTTTTTATTTGTTTTTTGGCAAAAAAACGCGATATTCGAAAACTAAATTTAAATACAGTTTTCGGAGTACATTCTGGAAATTTATGTTTTTTGTATTTTTAATTATCAAAAAAGTTTTTAAATTTCGATAAAATTTTTGTATCTTATAATGCGCCGAAAGTGTTAAAAATAATAATAAAAGATATTAATTTTTTTATTCTTAAAATATAAAAATTGTTTGGACTTTTGAACAGTTATATGAAATAAATTCGGTCGATATTAGGAAAACATAAATAGTAAAATTGTTAACTTGGAATTCAATGAACAATGGTCTATTATTCAATAAACGAATATTATTCATTCAACATTTAAACGACTTTCACAAAAATATTAAGCAGAATATTATTTTCATTTGAATTCAGGTTGTTAGCTTGCCTTTCTATTCATTGTGTTGATATTAAACGTGTTCAGATTTGCTGGAAATGCTTTTGATATTCAATACTAAATATTAATCATGTTTCTCTCGTTTTGATTTTCATATAGTTATGTAATTATCGTATAATATTACATGCATACTGAAATGAATATTTTAAATTTCAATCCGTCTAAACATATTAAATAAATCACTATTTTAATTATTTGACAGGTTTACTTCGCACAAACACTATATATTAGAATAAGCGTGTAAAGAAATAATGAGATTGTGGATATAAAAATCGGTATTATGTTTGAGGGAAAAATAAAACGCAAGTAATTCAGTGTTAATAACGAAGTGCTGTTTGGTGAAACCGTAATATGATTTAATACAACATTACAATGTTGATGCAAAATAAAGGCCTTATATTTTTTCACAGTTTTATTGAATTAGAGCTTATGATAATAAGTATGTATTTATCACTTGACATAGACCGATTAAATTCACTGATGCAATTCTAACTCACACTACCCTCTTATACCCGTTAGAGTCTCTATGATAACTAACTTTTTTACTGGTAATTACTCTACACCTTATCGTAATGATACTCATTACACTAAAATTATAAACTACCTCTTTGACTCGTATCAACTAACTTATGGTAACCTATATTATATTTGTATTACAATATACATCTGACAATAAACATAATGGACTGGACAGATTGCTTTTCCTACGAGCCTGTGACGCGTTTGAATTATGTTAACATTTAAATCATTTCATTCTGTACATTGTAATAGATAATTTCCATATAGCTTATATTTCAATACTGTATTATGTTTTTATTTGTATATCCGTGTTTTCCTAAATTAATCCTATCAAAGCCGGAACATAATCTTACTGTCGCTGTACGTATTCCACTAATACCATATAGGTAGTTAGTTTTAGCATATTTGGAGAGAAAACATAACAGTTTCTATTTCCAACTGAAGAAAATGAATCATGATGTCTTTTACAGTTTTTTTATCTACGTGGATGTTCTAATGGTTTCGTTAGAAATTTCACGGAAACCTCTTTTAAACTTTTCTCTAATAAAAATGTAATAAATTTCTGTCTGTTCATGGAAGATGTATAAAATATTTTTGTGACTCATCAAAGCAAAAAGGATCCCAAAAACGATTGTTGGAATTGCCGTCAGTTTATTGGTACACTCTAATTTCAGAAACGTCTAATTCAATAATGATGCGGTTGTCTTCAAATGTAATGTAACCTTTATTTAATATTTAGTTTTTACTTAATGTGAATCGACTAGTAAATTAAACAAACAGAATCACATATAATATTTTATCAATTAATTTATTCCATTAATTAAAATTTAAAAAAGTTTAATTTCTACCATAGTTCGAGATGATGTGAAGATCGAGATTTTTTTCCAGGCGATATCGTCAAGAAGGAAGACTTTCTCAAAAGCACTGAACTCACTGAAGCCATAAACATTACAGCTATACGTTCAAATAAATCTTAAGAATAATGTTCCAACATGTTCACTGAGGTAAAGAAAACTTTTGCGTTTTTTAAAAGTAAGATCATACCTCACAGACCTCATAGTTTCACCAGAAAATTGTCATACATTCATTATTAACAAAAATTCTAAAGAACTATTTAAAGCTTGCTCCTTATTTCTAATATAATAAATGCAATGTATGTAAATTGTTATTAATGAATGTAAATTATAATTTATTTACAATCTCAGGCGTCCACATGTTTTCAGCTAAAATGTTACTTAAGTTATTTCATGTCAAATTATTTATAGTAAAGTTGAACGAGTTGATTCGTGCTCTTTCTATAGAGTTCTTTAAAAATATAAAACGCGGTTGTTTTTCGTTAAATCATTTGATATGTACAATGAGACTTATTTTGTTAACTGTTTATTAGATGTATTTGGCTAATGAAACAACTAACTTAACATTACCTTTTTACCTATGTTTCAATTACTTTGAAGCAACCATGATCGTGAGTAGATGAGATGAAAGTGTCTGTCAGTCAGTCTTGTTATTTGTCATGTCCCGCCAACAATTTCTTAATTTTCTACCGTACTGGTCTGGACGCACGCAGTATACGCTATTTGTATCTTGAGGTCTTGTGGTGTGGTCACGGATATGGGATTTTTTAGTTTTGATGAGGCGATCTCAGGTGTCTATAACTGCCAACCATCTCCCAATTGAAACAAGTTTTTTTTTAAATTTTAATAGCTTATTAGATTAATCTTGGTATATATCTGTCTTCATTCGCGATTAACTGTGGTTTGTCAAACCGGATGTTGTATAATTTATGATTAGAATTTTGTTTAATATAATTTTCTTTTTGTCCCTTAGTTTTCTATCTATTTATTCACTCTCAAGTGTTAGATATTGTTGTGATTGTTCATATTAATTTGTGAATTGACTCACTTTTGCAAATGTAAATAAAAACTATAAGAGGGTAGTTTTTAAAACGACTGCTAAGTGTTATAATGTGCGTAATGCAAGAAGAGTCATTCGATTCCCATCGTTTGGTTGGCCAAGACTTCATCCAGTGTGCACTAAATTGTTTCAACTAGGGCTTATGCTTTGTAAGTAATATTTCGTCTTTTGTACAATGTTCTAGTTATTAGCGTTTCGTTAACTAAATAAATGACTGTTAATTAGTAAAATAGCGGAGTGATCTGGAAATTTAATCCATATATATGTAATTGTGATAAATAAATATAATTGTTTTATTAAAATATTAATCAATTATCACAATAAAGATTGTGACATAAGTACGGCATCGTTTTATTAAGATAGCCGAAAGTCGTTGCAATTAAAACTATAATATTAACGCTATTTCAACCAATACTTTACACTAGCGTGTACACCGAAATGTTTGTTTACTAAAACCACGGGTTACACTGATATAATAAAGAGTCGTATTTTTGTACTCGTATATTAGTTAACAGTAAGAAAAGTCGATAAAAAATCGAAGACATAAATGATGAATTAAATTTATATAATTTACGCAAAGGTTCTTTTTCTTCTCTTCTGAAGTCTGTAATACCATATATTTCAGCTGGAAGTGATCGTATCAGGAGAGTTTTACAGAAGTTAGAGCCCGTGCAAGAAACATATTCCGTAAGTTATTATATGTATTTATTATATGTAGGTAAGTATATGTAGTAGCTGTAATATATTATTGTCAGCATATATTATAAAAATTACGTCGAATTTTACACATTGCTTCCATAGTGATTGTTTAATTATAAAGTATTTAATAATAGAAGGTTTTTAACCAAATATAAAATTGAGTTTCATTGCTCTGACGTCGTAAATATAAAAATTCTTTATTGTAGAATAGAACATTGGTATATGCGACTAGTATAATGTGACTGAATAATAAGATGCATCAGCGAGGATAAATACTCTTGGACTATTGAATGTTGTTTATAGTAAGAATAATTGTGATATTTTTGTGAAATTATTGTGATTCGGATTGCGGTGACTAAACCATACATAACGTTGTTAGTCACCGATATATTTTGGAATTTCCAAAAATAAACGAGTAGTGAAAAATTTAATGATTTAACAAAATTATATCATTCTTTCAGACTGGTGCTTATATTTTATGGAAACATTTGTTTTCATTTATTTATTTATTTACAATACGATGGATTACTTAATATAAAGAATTCAATACAGGTTTAATATTAAACCTAAAATGTGTATTGAAAGTGCTTTTTAAATTTCTTCATTGCGTAAGACCCTACACTTGGAGACAGAAAATGTAAGATCTTACAATAATTCAGTTCTGGAAACATTACAAATTATATGTTAGTTTTTTTTTTTAATATGTAATAAGGCTTTAATTTATATATTAATTTAATTGTTCTTTAAGTGACACATTCGAGTAGATGTTTAGCATGTGAATTTTATTAAAGATATCATCCAAGTGTATAACAAGTAACTATTGAGCGTTATCATTCGTTACTACATATAATATAAATTTAATAGTTTGCCATAAATTGTTATCACATCGAAGGGATATCGGTTATTCGATCAGATCTGTCAGAAACGCAATCTCTGAGCACTCGGATTGTTATTAATAGTTTTTTCAAACTGTTGGGTGAATCCGAAAAGGCCAATAGCCTCCATGTCCATTTCCCGGTCTAGTTGGCTAATTACCCAACAAGGATACAGGCTCTCTTCCTGCCACGATTCAACCAGTTTCGGTACGGCGGCACAGATCTCCAATCGCATATAGAGGTGATCGGATAGTCTTAGCCTAGTATAGGCCTTGGAGCCCCAAATAACCATCCCGGTCATCAGGCTTGGCTTGAGGGAGATGCAGCAATGCATTTTTTTCTAAGTTAAAAAGTATCATCAAAGATCTGTCCGTAAATAATACATTAGGCAGAAATAGAATTTATAAAACATTTTATTTTGACTTTTTCGGAAATGAAATTATCGAATCAAGAAAATCATTTACAAAAACTGTAAAATATCGCATCCATATATCTCACTAAAAACAAATAGGTTTGTAAAACATTGGTTAATTCACACGTGTGTTCATAATTTAAACTTAATCGAAACTAACATTAGAAAGTTTTCAGACAATACTAAAAGAAAATAAAGATAAAGCTATACTTACACAAATCTGGATTGTTAAAACAGAACCAAAGTTTGTTAGTAAGGTATAAACTTGCTTTGTGGTTATTGTTTTAGAATTTTTACATTTAGATATCTCGTCTGCCCGTGATCACGGTTGCTGAAAAGTAACCGAAACGTCGGGAGTATGTAGTTTTTTACAAAAATAAATCACGCGTAGTTTATCCGAAAAATACTAGTTTCATTTAAATGAATAAAACTCGCGAAAATCTTAGATCTCATTACATATAGATATCGTTGAGGTTTCGGCTTTAACTTAAACACACCTTATATGACTTAATTTATCTCAACTTTGGACGCTGAAGACGTCTCAGTGAAGACTTGTTAAACTACCCAACTAATATTACATTATATAAGTATTTTAAGATTAAGACGTCATATATTTTGGAATTATTTATCACAATATTTACAAAGAAAATGATTTTGGCTGTATTTTTCAGTAAAATGAGAACAGAGTGACTTGTAATAAATCTTTCTCAACGAACACTTAATGTGAAATCGATGTAAACTCAATGTTCCGTAACATAATGCGTCAAATACGACTTAGAACGGATATGGGAAAAGCATTGTGTCGGTCCGATTGTGATTATTATGATATTCTTTAAATTCCAAAGGTCGATTGTACGTTAAGATTAAAAAGATTTTATTTTATTTTATAAGCTAGATCTATATGTATGTACACACACTAACACACTCACACACACACACATATATATATATGTACATATCGTTTATTTTGTATTAATTGTATTATTTCAAATATCTTTATGTATTTCTTTTAACAGATTTAACAAATGAAACAATAATTTCTTAATTTAATACTTTTATGTTAATATTACATAATTTTGTATTACAGTTATACCAAGATACTCATAAAGTATTTATATAAAATGCATCTTAATGTAAAGGAAAAAGCGTATTGATATTGTATTTTAATACACTAATACTTTGTAAAGATTAGAAAAATATAATTATTCGCATAATAAATAAGATGTAAATCTTGATACAGAATTTCGAATAAAATTAATTTAATTGAAATCATTTAACGTTTTTGTTAAAGTAATTTGAAATTTTAATACACTCGGATCTTGACGTTGTATTACAGCTTTTTAGTATAAACTTGATTTAATTCATTATCAAACTGGGACAGGAACGTTCGCTTTATTTATTTACAAATAATCTTAATTGTGCATAAATTTTTGCTGAATATTTCTTAAGTTCTGTTAAATGTATTTCAACTCTTTCATTCTCACTTCTTTCATAGAAATTTGGGATAAATACAATCTATTATTAATTTGTTTCATTAGACGAGATAACTGGAAGGTGTTATCTTTCAGCTTTTCACTGTATTGTTTTTCATTCCTGCGGATTCCTAGATTTTAACATCTTCTTAGTGCCCGTGGGAGGCTTCCAAAGTCGTCCCAGGTTTTTAAATACAAACATTAAACTTTGAAGGAAAAAATATAAAAAGCCGTTGACTTTCCTTCGTTGTTTGTTAATAATAAATAGAGTGAAAACAAATTTATGTAAAAGTTAAGTGTTTTAAAGTACCAAAGTGTAACCTAAATAGTTATAGAATCTTTAAATAAGACTTAGCTGAGATTCTGCCTAATATATCGGCAGTTTATTTGTACAAGTCTCTACCGTGAAGGTTTAATACTTTAACAGTATGAACTTATTAACGAACGACACGTAATGTGCCCTAATAAACTACAACAAAGCCTTTAATGTGTACTGCAAAATCTTATTAAAAACATTAGGTACATACCTATCACCTTAGTCTAAGCCCTAAAATGGAGCTTTTAATCCACGAAAATTATAGAGATCTCTCCTTCAAAAATTGTTGTGAGAAATAAGTGATGTATGTAAATAAGAAATTTATTTTCATATAAGATGTTTTTTAATTTGTTAATTTTATCCGTAGAAAGTAAGAAGATAAGAGTAATATTTAATATAAATCACATAGTTAATTTAAGTGTGAGTAAAACACGACTCGGTTAGAATTAATTAATAATAATCACTGAACCTTTACAATGAGATAGCGATAAAGTTACCTAGTGTATTATGATACATTAATCACGTGTAAAGCTTGGGCTCCCATTTCTTCTGCCTCTTTGATATCGGTTCGTTAATAATTAATTTCCACGCTATGTTATATAAATAAATTGTTTCACTCCATTGGAATTTTTAAATTCTTATTTATATTTCTACGTATTAATGTCGAGTTGTGTTTTTTTTTGTTCTCAGAGCCTGAGGACAGCGTAATTGCGTCAGAAGGGACACGTGTTGACAGGAAGTGAAGAAAAATGGAAGCAGATAATACAAGATAGACAGAAAAATTTTAAAAACAATCCGGCCTGGTACAGAACTGGTCGGCGAGTGACAGGAATAGTTTGATAAGAGACAAATCGTCTGTACCTCAAAAACAACCAGTCGCCGATCATCCTAATACAGGTTAGTTTTAATTTAAATGTATCCAGTTTCAACGAAGAAGTATGAATAATATATTGTAAGGAGATAAAATTCGTTTGAGGTTATATTGTTATAATTATTATTTATTAGTATTAAAAAAATAAAAAAAATATATGGATATAGAACAAAAGTAGGTACATTTTTCATTAAATTATCTTTACATACTCTATTATCTGAGGTACGTTATATGAAGTAAAAGCACATAAAACGAGTATAACATACATCAGACAAAAACTTAAAACCAAACAGCTTTTATAAGAGTTTTACAAAATCTGTTATTTTTTACGACTTTAGTTTATGAGAATATATTTTTTTCTGAAGTGTTTACAAATTTCCTAAGAAGTCTATAAAATTCATAAACAATAATAACTTCAAGATCAGGTTGATGGACGCTGTAAAATTTTTTTTTTGTTAATAAATAAGCTAATGTTCACCTGTGTGATTACATTAAATATAGAATAACATGAAAAAATATGTGTAGACATATTTTTTCATATTTATATAATGTATTTTCTATGAATAAAAAAGTGCCAACATTAATATTTTTCATCCAATTATTTTTATTATTTTCATATAAAATTTGCTTTAATTTCTGAATAATGATTTCGTTTGGGACCCAAAAGAAATTACCACCACTGATAATGCTTAGTAAGCAATAATTTGCAAATCAAGGAGGTCTAATTATCTGAACATAAAATTTTAGCAAATTATTGGTGATATAAAAGAAAACGATTTAGGTTTTTCCGAAATTACGACAAAAAAGTCACTTTTTTTTGGTAAATGTATTGTGAAGAGTTAATAGTAGATATTGCTTTTTTATAAATTTTTAAGAACATTCATGGTCCCAGTACATTAATATTGTAGCAGCATCTCGCTAAGGGTTGATTACTCTATGTAATCACTTAATTAAAACTACATTTTCGAATTGAATTCACACTATTTGATTACATTTATAATTATATTAATTATTCGCGAGAAAACGGGGTCAAAGTTTCAGCTATGCGTATTGTTATGTGCGTTCAACGATATTTTAATTATAATGCATAGTATCCGGGACGCACCTTCACAACATATCAAAGATCTCAAGCCACTGTTCACTGTAATCCTTGAAGATTTTCTGGAATTTTTTTATTCGTTTTTATTGAAATTGAATTAAAATTCAGTATTTTATTTTAAACTTTGGTATACATACGCTAATTGTGGCGAAGTGTTTGTCAAATCTGATGTAATGTTTTACAGATAAATTGAACATAAAATGTATTTTTGATGTCTGTTTTATGCTACGTGTTATGTTATGCTGTATTTGTTTGATTGAGTCGAACTAATTACGTATGGTGGCATTACATGGAGGATACAAGAATAATCAGTTTTACTTATAAAACTAATTTAAGTTACAATTAAGACTGACAACTAACTGTTCTAAAGATATGTCTGTTAGTCAGCGATTGACTTCAGACTCAATTTACAATTAACAGTTACAACTAACTACATCCTAAAAAAGTGCCTGTAAGTCAGCGGTTGTCTCTAGACTGAATATATGTTAAAGCCCTGTTTTAAGGGTGAAGCAAGACGTGCGGTGTCTTCACTTTTTTAATATTTCGTACTAAGTATTTGGTATTTAACACAAATAATGTACTGTAAGATTTATTCCTCGGCTATACTTATGTAACAAACTGGTAAACATGAGATAGTTATTAAAAGCATATTTTATCGTTTTTCTAAATGAAATTGATTTGATTTTAAAATAATTTCTCATTTTATCAATAAAATTATAATCGAAGAAAGGGCCATTGAAATATTTGATATATATTTTATGTCCTTGTAAGGAAAAAAGGAGCATATTAGAGATTTATCATTTTATGATAGAAAAAAATATATTCTGATTATGAATATTATTTTTAAAAATCACCATCGTATGACTTAAGCAAAATATTTAGTGAAGTTTCTTGCTTAATTTTCGTCGTCGCATATCACGTTCTCACACAACAATGTTGTAATGCCAATTGCAATTACATTTCAATGAGGAATCTTAAAAAATCTAAAGTAAAGACATTTTATTCACTGAAGAAATAATTAAGAAGTTTATACCTTGTTTATGTTTACATTCTAAATACAAATGAGGTTTTCGTTACTTTATGAAGCATAAAGTTTGAATCAGTCTATCGCAACATCTATTTTTTTAACAAACATCTATGTTTTTTCAGCATACTGGTGGAAAGGTTGACTTTATCATATGTGTTTAAAACTCCTTTTGAAGTTGTATAATTATAAATACTTTAAGGTTGGACTTTGCAACGATTACTGCAATTAAGTACAATATATACACAATGTTGACAATTTTCATCGTAATTTAGGAGGTTGATTAAGAAGAATTAAGAAACATTGTTTGTGATTCATCAATATATTGGTTTAGAGGATAGTACATTTAAGTAACATACAAAAAAAATACACTTTGTTATTACTCAAGCATGCACCGCAGCTGTTTTTATTGCGAAAAAACTTTAACTAGGTCAGATATTATTAGTTTCTTGGGAGATTCGTCACATTTTTATAATTTTGATATTCCTGCCTTATATTCTTTATACTGATAAATAATAAATAAAAAGTATGAAAGTGAAATGAGACGTATTTTGTACGTATCTTATGAGTCCTAACTCAGTCTGGCTCGTATAATGCTTTGTCTCACAATGATTCAACTGGAACAAAGAGAATGTCGTTGTTTCATAACCATTATAGAGAAAAATATGAGGCGTGTTCTGACCGAAGCCTTTGCTCATTTATGTTTTTAATAACATCGCATTGGTGGTACAATCTAATAAGATTGGAAACTTTTAAATTGTTGAAAAATTTTCCGACTAGCCTTTTAAAACATGTCAAATTTGAGTATTAGAAAAATATTGACATTTTGATACTGATACAAAAATTGTTATACCTATATTGTGAGTAATTTAATTGAGAATTGAGAATTATTATTTATTTACGTATATATATTTTTATATTCCACTCCATTTCAAAATGTTTGACTGAAATTTATTTTAAGACTTTCAGGTAAATTTTAATTATTGGATTATATTGAATGTAATACGTGTGAATTGATAAGACTCGAACTTAAAATTCTTTGTTATGCTACGTTTTTTGAAATTGTTTTTTGATAGGAATTAGTGTTTAGTATAGTAGTATTAGTAGTTTTCTACTGGTTTTAAGTAGACACTAACATTTGAAAGAAATCGACGTAGAGCGTGTAGTTTTGAAAAGTCAATTTAAAGAAAGTTATTCCAATAACATAAGCTGCACTAAGTACAAAACAAAGTTATAACACACATAGTTTCTATTACACTTATATGAAAGACCAAGTTAGGGCAACTTCTTTTTAAAAGTTCAAGATTACTGTTTTCTTATAATTATCGTATTAGCCCCTACTTAGTAGGTTCTTGTGTTCGCTTTAAACTACAATTTCGATTTTATTGACGCCTTTTACAGTATTCTCAGTAGTAACAATTTAAATGCACTTGCTTGTAATATAATCCAATACTAAAAAATAATTATTTCGGTATAATAATTCTTTAAACTTTTAATGGTATGGAAGTAAACTTAAAAAACATTATTTGTGTACTGGAATAATTAGGACGAACGCTTAAATTGTAATTACAATAATTTTTATAACCACTCTTGAAATATTTCTAAACGAAATATCTTCACTACATCAATACATCTAGATTTCAACTAAATAAAATAAAATAGGACAATTCAGTACCCAAATAGCCACTCAGTCATTTTAGGATTGTCATTGTGGTAAAGCAAATTTCATCTTTTTTTCACATATCCTATATTGCTATATCAAGTTGCATATATTAAAAATTATGTCAAGATCAACCCTGGCAACTTTTATTTATTTGTCTATTCGTTTTCAATAGTTTTTAAATCTGTCAAATGTGTATTCGTGTGCTTTTCCAATAACGGTTTATGACAGGACGTGATGCTATAAGTCCTACATTTTATTTATAAAACTTAAAATGAATACAGTTGATTTATATTTATAAACATAAATAAATACTCCTTATTTACTTAATATGAATATTATTTTCAAGTTTTATATATATATCTATATAAATTTGTGAATTTTTATGGTATTGAACGACCTGTCATGATTTAAAGACAATACATGTTTTGTTATAATCTTTAGACCCAGTTTCATCAATCAATGTTAAATAAATAACTTCTTGTTAAGGCGTGTGATGGTCTGTTAGATGTATCGAGCGTCCCACCATGCACTAACATTCTTAAATGTCTTAACAAGACATTAATATTGATTCCTGCTCTAGAGGTCCGTCAAATACCTAACGGATTTTTAATCTATTGTATTGTCAAAACTTTTGCTGTTATAATGGTTATTTTCGACTATTTAATAGTATTTTTTAATACGGTGAATTAAAATTTCTTTTTCATATGAAGAAAAATTTTGCCCCCGGCTTTTCTTTTTATGATATTGCAAATTAGGTACTCTGTTTATCACTTATAAGGTGAACACAATTATTGCCAATAAATTGACAACATGATTTTGACAGGTTACACCTAGTAAACTGAAAAGTAAGCTTTTTGTGTGCCAAATCTATGCCATCAACGATATATTAAATTTGGTCGCATTAACTATCGAAGGATATATACGATCAAGGGCTAAAGTGGAGCATCGTAGCAAACATGTCGTATTAAACGTTGTAACTTCAATTTGTTCGTCTTATAACAAGAACGAATAATTTGATAGCCGGTCATTTAACGTGTCATTTAATAATGCCTTGTTATTTTTTCATCGTGGGACCTAAATATTTTGACAGACAATTATCTTTTTGAAGGTTCGTCAGTGAATGCCTCGTTTTGATTTAAAAACAGAGCTTGGTAAAACTGGGTCTTAGTAGTCGCTGCCTATAAATACTAAGTTATTGCCATGATTTGGTATGAAGACTTCGTCTCTATTTGATAGTAATTACTGTTTTGCGGTATTAATAGCTCCTGTTGGACGTCCACCCCCGCGGGGTGCGGTGTACTGGTGGTCGGACCACATTTCCGACCTCCGGGTCGCCTGCAACGGGGCCAGGAGGGCATACACCCGGAGCAGGCGACGCCGCCCCCAGGATGAGGAGCGTGATGGCCGGCTGTACAGGGTCTACGTGGCGAAAAAGTTGATCCTGCAGCAGGCCATCTGCCGGGCCAAGGAGGCAGCCTGGCTGGAGCTGGTGGAGGGGCTCGATCGAGACCCCTGGGGCCCACCGTACAAGCGGGCGCGGAATAAAATCTGCGCCCAGTCGGCTCCCATCACGGAGGTGCTCCAGCCGGCTGTTCTGAGGGGGATCATCGGGGAACTCTTCCCCGACGCCCCGACGGGATTCACTCCCCCCAGAATGGCTCGGCAGACGCTGGAAGAGGGCGACCGCGTTCCGCCCACCGTCACGGAGTCTGAAATGGAGGCGATTTTGGCTCGCCTCCAGAGTAAGAAGAGCGCACCGGGTCCGGACGGGGTGCACGGGAGGGTTCTGGCCCTCTCCCTGGTGCACCTCGGAGGAGCCCTCAGGGAGCTGTTCGACCTCTGTCTGAGGTCCGAGCAGTTCCCGAGGGCCTGGAAGGAAGGCCGGCTATGCCTACTTCCGAAAGGCAGCCGGCCTCCGGACTCGGCTTCTGCGGTGCGACCGGTGGTTGTGCTGAACGAGGCGGGGAAGGCTTTTGAGAAGATTATAGCCACCCGTCTCGTTCGGCACCTGGAGGAAGGCTCGGGACCGGGACTTTCAGAGTCCCAGTTCGGGTTCCGAGCCCACCGGTCGACCGTTGATGCCCTCAAACGCCTGAGGGCAGTGACGGAAGAGGCGGAACGCAGAGGAGAGGTAGTGTTGGCGGTGTCGCTGGACATCGCCAACGCCTTCAACAGCCTTCCACACAGCGCGATACAGGCGGCACTCGTATACTTCGGAGTGCCCCTGTATCTGAGGAGGCTGTTAGGCAGCTACCTCTCCCAGAGGAGGGTGGCAGTCGAGAACCGGAGGGGGTCCATAGAGTGGTGGACAGTCGACAACGGCGTTCCACAGGGTTCGGTATTGGGACCTGTCCTATGGAACGTCGGGTATGACTGGGTCCTGCGGAGCCGCCTCCTCCCCGGGATGGGTGTCATATGCTACGCTGATGACACCCTCGTCTTATCCCGGGGACGGAGCTACAAGGAGGCGGCGCGGCTGGCCGAGGTCGGAACTGAGCTCGTGGTCAGCCGCATAGAGAGGTTGGGGTTTCGGGTCAGAATCGACAAGACCGAAGCCCTCCTCTTCCGCGGGACTGGGCGGAAAGGACCCCCGCCGGGTGCCACCCTCCTCATAGGAGGAGGGAGGGTCAGGGTGTGCCCTACCATGAAATATCTAGGGCTCACCCTTGACGGAGGGTGGACCTTCGTGCCCCATTTCAGAGAGTTGGGGCCGAAGGTCATGAGGACGGCAGGTGCGCTGGGGAAATTCCTCCCGAACCTCGGAGGTCCCAGCGCAGCTTGCAGGCGGCTATACTCTGGGGTCTGTCGGAGTATAGCCACGTACGGTGCTCCCGTTTGGGCTGATCGCCCGATGAGCCGCGGGGTCAAGGCCCTTCTGCGCTCGGCGCAAAGGGCGCCCGCGGTGAGGGTGGTTAGGGGGTACCGTACGGTCTCCTGGGCCGCTGCGACGGCTCTTGCCGGCGATCCGCCTTGGGATCTTGTGGCGTCGGTTCTCGCCGAGGTGTTCTCTTACGTCTCGGGTAGGAGGGCTCTCGGAGAACCCTTCGTCTGAGGAGATTCGGGCGGTCCGCCGGCAGGGGGAGTCGCGCCTTATGCGGGAGTGGGGGGAGGACCTGGCGGGCCAGCCGTACGGTAAACGTACAACGGCTGCGCTCCGTCCGGTCCTAGAGCGTTGGATGAGGCGGAAACGCAAACCCCTCACTTTCCGTCTGACGCAGGTTTTCACCGGGCACGGTTGCTTCGGGGACTACTTGTGTCGGACGGCCAGGAGAGAGCCGGGAGTAGGCTGCCATGAGTGCGGCGCTGCGGTGGACTCGGCCCAGCACACCCTCGAGGTGTGCCCGAGATGGGCTGCGCAGCGCCAAGACCTTGTGGCGGCACTCGGCGGAGTGGGCTTGTCGCTTTCGAGTGTCGCGGAGAAGATGCTCGAGAGTGACAGGTCCTGGATGGCGGTGTCCTCCTTCTGTGAGACGGTCATGTCCACGAAGGAGGCATCTGAGCGGGAACGGGAGGTTGCGGCTGATGCACCCTCCCTCCGCAGACGACGGACGGGGGCGCGCCGGGGGCGATATCAACGCCTCCTCCAATAGCGCCCCTGCGCCCCGGGCTGGGGTCGGGCTGGTAACCCGGCTCCTGTGAAAGCCCGGCGTCGTCGGGGCGGTCCTAATTGCCGGGATCGCCCCCTTTCTCCGAGGGATTAAGTCCGGTCTTTGCCAGGACCGGCCAGTCGCTGGTGTGCCCTGTAGCTGACAGATCCGGGGTGCACCAACATGGCGGCCGATGGCTTTCGCAGTGGTTTTAGTGAGTAGGGACCTGCCCAGGTCGAGTCTCACACATCCTCTCCGGCCCCACCAAGGCCGGTGAGACGGCTCGTAAAAAGAGTTTCCCTGCGTCATCAAAAAAAAAAAAAAAAAAATTAGCTCAATTCTTGTGATTTCCGTTTTATGACAAAGCGAAAACTATGGTTTTGATACCGTTTATTTATTTAATTAGCTCAAATTTCATAGATAATTATTATCCAGAGAAGTTTTTCATGTAATATCATATTATCATTTTACTAGTGATATATTATATAACAAGCACCGAATAATTACACAGCCGGTAGAGACCGGTCAACTTTGAATGAGCTATATAATTTCGTGGCTTAGTTTATAACAAAGAGGGATAATTATCGTGATATCCAGTTTTCAGACGTAATTGTTAAGCATGATGACAATGTGACGAAGTCTTTCAAAATGCAATGTACTCTTTGTGCAGTTTGAATGATTATATAACTTTATATAAAATGGAATTAAATTTGTAACAATCAAATAAGAAATATATACAATATGTACTAAAATATTGATTATTTTACTTATATTGATTAAAAATATAAACTAAGCTGGGGCAGATCTGTAGTTATAAATAATGTACATATGAATCGGTAACTATTCGATGTATTTCGTTATGTTAGTAAGTTAATTTAGTTAGTAGCAGTTTATACGGTCCTTAACTGGTATAAACTCATCAGTAAATTTTAACAGTTCTAAATGAATGAGTTGACTCAGTGTGTTGGTGATATTGTTAAGAAAATATTATCATTAGTTATCTATTCAACGGAAATGTTAGTATTGTGGAAGTGTTGTATAATTTATGCTAATGTTCATCTGTGTATCTGTGCGAATTTGTCCTGTTGTATACATATTTAATATGTATATTTGTATAATTGTGTATTGTAAATATGTATATTTGTATAATTTTTGTGTCATGTCAAATATCCTATTATAAACATAATCTAGTATCTCGTAGATCTTAGAAAACTTTAATAAAATTGCGTATTTTGTCGATTCAATTTCCAACAAGAAGTTCCTTACTTGTAGATTTTTGTTCATTTCAATTACTTTGTTTGCATTTAATTTGCAGAGATATAATTAGAGGCTTAGGTCATAAACTCTGAGGTTACTCCTTACTTTATATAACATAATATGTAGATATTATTTCAAATATTCATGTATCTAGACAAAAAGCGAACGTACCTTTTATAAGATTATGGGTGATCAGATCGTTTTAACCTTGTTTTCAACAGTAGATTTGCTAGCGTTATCTATGAAAATTAACCAACATGTTTTGATACTTATGTTCTCTTATTCTTAAAGTTCCTTCTCACTCCACGTCTTTATACGCCAAACTCCTTGAAGTTCGAGCCTCTCGCCTCTCTAATTCCTTTTCTGTTTGTTTCGGCCGAACTCTATCTATTCTAAATTTTCATTTCGTGTCGTTAATTTTATTATATATATCTACATACTACGAATTTATCAGTTGAATACCTCTTTCGCTTCTTAAAATTTTAAATTTTATTGTAATTTTCGGACTGTCTAGGAGAGATACTTTTTAGCGATAAGAAGGCGCATTGTACACTGGTTTTTATTCTTATGTCTTATGTCTTTGAAGTTATGCAAGAAATAATATTTTTCTTATTATCATTATTTCAATACTTTATATATACAAAATACTTTTGGATTAGTTTGAAAAGTTTTTGAATCATTAATTAATATATAAGGCTCCTTTCATTTAAAGTTATTTAAGATATGTCGCGCCGACAGCCTTCTCGTATCGAAAATATTCCTTTTCGTGTATTCGTTCATTATAATTGTTTTCAAATTACCCACTTCACCGATGTTAATAACTTTATTAATACATCAGGTGATTAGTTTTTTCCAAGTACCCACAATTGTAATATAGAATTTACCATATAAAAGTCAAAGCATAATCGTACTGAATTCATTCTACATTGGTCGCTCTTAGGAGCCACAGTGGTAGAATCTCCGCTATACAATTCTTGACATTCATTGTAAGAATTTGTTAGCAATAAACAAGTATCATTTTGAGTAAAGGCTATCTTTGCTTCAAAATGGAAGCCTGTCCATCGTCATCGGTACTTAACGCCCAGACTCGAAAGCCTTTTAAAGGACTAGAGTCTTGGCCAAGGTTCCGCGAGGATCCCCGCGCTCTCACAGATATTATATTTAGAAGTAAACAGTTTGTTTGATTCTCGTTAAGTTAACTATTATTGGATTTTTTTATCGTTCTCATTCATCACCTCAATGACACACTTACACATAAACATCTTTAAAGATATTGTTTTTGAGTTAGGTTTTTTGAAAGAAAAACTTATCCGAATTTATACTTAGAAGCAGATCATATACACAAGTCTAACAAAATTGCCTTTCAAGATAATAGTTTTTTTTTTATGCATACTTTTCTGACAAAACATAAAGATGTTTTTTGATGGTAACAATAATTGTGATTTTAAGAACATTTGCTTTCTTTGATATTTTTTGTATTATTTTATTATATCTAAAACAACTTTCAATTATCATAAATTATGTACGAATAGTCTGTTCAGTATTTGAAGGGTACATTGAATTGAATCAATACACTTTATCAAGCAGGTCTTTTTTGTTATAACGGGATTAAATAAGTAACTGTTTTTCTCTTCAATCATACGTACCTAATAATACGTCTTTTAAAAATGTAGCATAGATAAGTAAATTGTAGCATTCTATAGGATTTTACAGAAGAGGGATAACGTGCTGACATCCCTCTTAAACTTAATAACGTGACTTAATAACGTGCTGACAACATTGACATCAAAGATGTGAAGTTATTATAAAATTTTAACGAGATAATTTTATTGTTTTTGTTGAAACCGAAAAAAGTTGTTGATTTTTATATTGTCAGTGTTGAAATATAAAATAAAACGAATTATTTGTATATCAGGGACTATTTGTGGTTGGAGTGAAATGAAAATAGCTTTTATATCATGAAAAAGGAATTATTTGTTAACAATTTTAGTATTAACGCCCTAGTTTTAATACTACGCTTTAGTAACGTATACACAATCTAATAGGATCAAAATATTTCATGTTATAATAATTTTCAATGTTTAGAATGAAATTATTTGAGTCATATTTTTAGTTTAATTGAGAAAATGAATGACTTGTAACAACAAATCTTTTCAATTATCGTGAAATGTGAAATCCGTGTAGACGTAATGTCCATAACATAATACAACAAACACGTCTCCCGAACTGTTATGCGAAAAATATTAAATTGCTCTGATTGTATTTATTATGATGTTTATAATTTTAAAATTAGAAGCTCAATTTTGGATTTAGGGACATTTTTCTTATTTTGATCATTAATTTCATTTTAATACATAGTACTTTTTTAACTTCGAATCTGGGCCTTCACGTCTAGTCTATGTCTTAAAATATTCCATTGATTGTATTTTTTTAATATAATATTTTAGAGATATAATATATATTTTTAAACAGCTTGACGAAAAAAAGGTCGATTCTTTTATATAAAATAAATCATACATTTTTTACCCCAGTGATGTTGATAATATATAAAAGAGGAGGTTTTATCGTTCAAGCTTGATGTAAGTCTATCTTAATTGGTGACAAAAATATTAGTACTTTGTAAGCAAAATATTTAATAACAATCCGGACGCTTTCTATATAAGAACAATACAATGTCTGTTATATAATAACGTAACCGACGGGTTCTTAACTCTTAAAAAAGTGTAATTTATTTATTTAAAATGTTAGAAAAAAATGTGTACATTTTCTTAAGACCCTACTATTCTTAAGACCTTAGTAATATAGTTTATAATTACTAGAATTAGTTATAAAACTGTTAAGCTAGACTTAGTTTAGTTTTTCAATAGTTGGTTTTTGAGTTTAACACTCTTATATCATAAACTTGTACGGTAAATATTTGATACATTGTTAGTATTGATTTAATGATCAATATAGTGACCAATCAACTGTATGACGATACCTTTAAAGGTGAAACTTTTTTTAAACATTAGTGAACTGATCATCGTAGTAGCCTAAGGCTTTAAGTTTAATCCAACACATTAATTAGATCTCTTGCTCTTGAATCCGCTATAAAAAACTTTGATATAAATATGTTGAAGAAATTTAAATATAGATTTTCAGAGTAATGGAAACAAAAACTAATGAATTTTACTAAAAAAACAAAATTCAAATACAAAGTTTTGTGTGAGTAATAAACAGATTCGCGGAAATCAGAACTATTATTAACTTGTAACTTCATAATTAAAATTACCAAATTAATTTCTGAGGAAATAATATATAGTAATAAATTAAGATAATAGTTTTAGGTTCATCGATTTTCACTGACAATTTAGATGAGGGAAGCGTCGCAGATAATACAAAGCGTAGAACAGAACTATAGAAGATGATATTACGAATTTTGGATAATATAAAAAAAAATTATCACTTTTCTATAATCCCTAATAAATAATAGTAAAAGCTTTATTAATTGTACAATTATTAGTCTGTGAGCCGAGACTATGCTTTGGATATATAATTTACAATTTTTGTTTCTTAAATTTTTAGCTGACACTTTTACAATATAAAAATTGGTTCTGTTCGAAGTTATAATGTTTTATAAATCAATGAAAGACGGCTGTGCGCGAGAGAAAGCATGACATAATGTCAGGTTCCGTTTGAGCAAAGCGTGAAAACGGGAGCGTTTAAGAAGCAAGCGAGCGTGAGACAGGATCGACTGATGTAGTTCGTATTACACAAAATAATGATAATTAAGTGATAATTCAACTTCAATTCAACTCAAGAATGTATATATTTATGATTACTTATAATGCTGTCACGAAAAAATATTATCACTAAACGGGTTTTATAGAAAATTATTTCCTTTGTTACAATATGTCAGATATTTAAAAATCAAACCTTCTAACGACCCTGCAAAAACTGCAGACCCATAACTCCACTTACTTATACTATAACGCCTTTGCCGAAGAAGACGAGTTCCCAATTCCTCGTTTTTGATTTCTTCCTTTACAGGATGGGATGTTTTATATTCCAGATTCCAGCCTCCCCTCAAAGATGTCTTAACGGACCATTCATATGCTTTGATTGCATGTCAAAACCAATAGACCTTACAGCTACATTCTGGTAGAAAAATGGTATATATTATTATTACAACAAAAGAAAATAGTTAACATTATTCCGAAGAGCAAGAAATAAAAAGCCTTTTCTTGGGTAAATGTTCCTTTTACGTGATAGATAGATCTGGTTATTACAATTTCTATATTTTTTATTGTGCTTTTCAAATAACAATTGATAAAACCGTTATAATCTCATGTCCATGAAAATTAGAGCGACTGGACTCCATGTTGATTAAAAATTAATTAAATTTAAAACAAGTAAATTTTCCCTTTTTTATTATGCTGACGGCATGTATGTTAATTATTTAAATGTGAAAGTAAGGTGGGATGAGAATATAAAAACTCTTTAAACGGTTTAAACAATAATTTGAAATTAATATTTTTAAAATAAGATTTTGTTCATGAAGTATTTATCCAGCAATTTCTATGTAAAAATATTGTAATATAGATTTTGAAATAACAAGATAACCTAATTATTTTCACAAAATATGTGACCTCGCAATCAAAGAAATTCAAGTTTCTTATATTTTTTCTATGACACGAAACCTCTTAGTGTTCAATGGATTCACCGTGCGGGTGCTGGGCCCATCGCGTTGTAGGGAGAGAAGCTTCAACAGCGCCTGGGACTTGCGACCCAGGTGTAGGTTTAAAGGGCCCCTATCTCACGCGCGTTAAACGCCGTCCGCCGTCCAAGCTCCTCTCTCTACGTAACCAATTTTGAAAAGAACCTACTAGGTCTGCCTTCGAAGTACGTTCCAAGAATAAACTGATGTTAGTTCTTGGCACGCCTAAGTCTTTTAGTAGGTTGTAGAGATTTAGCCGTTATACTTTTCGTTTTCACTTTTACTGCGTACAAATCCACGATGAACCTTTTTATAGTGAGTTTTTTAGTGAGCTCGTGATATTTATTGACCTTGATGGTATTGTCTTTGGGGATGTTGGTTTCCCAAGGAACCGTAAGTTCTATCATCACAACGCGCTTTAAAATTTGCGAATACATAAATATATCTGGTCTGGAGGCCGACGCACAAATTTCCTCTGGGATTTTGTAGAATTTCTCATATGTATCCATCATTATATTCCAATCCAAAGTCACTTTAAGGATAGAGAGAAGCTTGATGTTTGATTTCTATGACAAAAACTACTTATCGTCCGTTTGTAGTTGTTTCCTTTTGCGTTCTGGATACCTATATTTGCCTATGATTCACGTAAATTAAATAGTCGTTTTTCATGTACTATCAAAATGATACTAAGCTAAAAAAAATTATTAATTTGTAATATTTTTATAGGGAATATCTGAATTATATGTATATATTTTGAAAACTGCAAAATAATATAGTAAAAATTATATTCTTAGGAAATTATATGTGGGGCTTACACTGACCACCAAAACGGAATAAGAGAGATGACCCATCCGTCTTCTTGAATTATAGAGTAATATCCCGTGTGACAGTTGTGCTAAGGTTCCTAAAAGGGTGCTTAATCAGCGAATCTTGCTTTCCTCTCTATTTAAAGCCATATATTTTGTATTTGAGTAAGGTCTCTGAATGTTTGTTGCAGCATTTTCTTTATTATTTACGTATGTTAGGTTTTATTATAACAATGTTTTTATCAATTACGATTACTATTGACTTTTAAATAAGTGCACTATATGTTCATCATAAAAAAAATACGTAAAAAGAAACTGTTACGACTTATATATAAATATATATGTTATAATATTTTCTTTCAGTAAATTACCGACGATTCAGTTGAAAATTCAACTTATTTTTCTTTTTTCACATTCCATACGACTTCTGAAGCTAGAACAAGCATTCCAGTAAAGACTTATGTAGATTTTATAGTCTTGCAACGTACAAACGTACTGTTAATTTTCCAATTAACTGTACGAATTGTTTTTTATTATTTTTATCACCTTAAAGTACGCCCCAAAAGCTCTATATAATTCTGATATTAACGAATACTATACGTTAAAGTGAGGTCTTCCAACAATTGGTACATTATGACATTATTTGATTACTATAATACAAAAAATATATATTTTTAGGCTTTTTTATTTATTTACTATGATTATGCTAAAAAGCTGTTATTTTACAAATATACTTTAACTCTATACTGTAACATTTTAACTAAATACTATTAATTTACTGGAGGTAAGCTTTACCAGACAGTAACATACTCGTAGTTTTCATTTATAATGGTAAATATGAAAATTAAATTAAATAACCGGATAGAGAAGAGCAAAGTATTTTATTATTGTACAAAGCTTTGTCAAATAATGATTCAACTAGAGCAAACATAATGTTGTAAGTCCGTATCTTTTGTAGTGCAAAATATGATGCGTATTTCAGAACAAAGACTCTCACAGTTTAATATCGTGAACAACATTATTTTAACAGTGAAATAAAATGAGAATATTACTTTAAACATTTACAAACGTGGTGATTAATGCTCTATCCTTTTGTATGTGAGAAGAGGCCTTTGCTAAGCAGTGGGCAGCGATAGGCTGATGAGGATGAAATGAAATGATATCAAGCGACAAAAAAGAGTCCATAAGTTAAAAGTATTCAAATTGTTAGAAAATTAACGAAGGAGACTTTGTTTTTCAAACACGAATAGAGGCAATTTCTATAGTTAATAAAATGTTATAATCTGTAGCTCGTCATGTTAGTAACGTAACTAAAAATAGAGAATCATACTTTTTACCAGTTCTTTTGTATTACACACCCATGTTTATTGTCAGATATTACAGATTTAGTTAGTCTGGCTATATTGCATACGAAAAGAGTCAAAGCATATTAAAAAAAACTATCTGGAAATCATAAATAAATAGTCTCTAACTATTCGATGCCATATTTTTATTATTATTGTTTGCATATTAGTGTTTTTTTTAAGCAATCTTATTTCAGTTATTTCAAATCCTCCGTTATGTAACATTTTATGTTGATAAGAAAAACATATGTGCTGTTTTAAAATATATTTAAAAATTCAAAAGACATCTACTGGGACGGGTAGCCTTGAAAGGCGAATTGAAGTATTGTCACTCTAATAACATTAATTCAAAATAAATATTATTTTGAAGAGTTTAAGGATGGAAGAAAGTTTCATTAAAAAGCTTAAGAAGTTATAGTTTTCTAACAATTACAAACAACTGATAAATTGGTTTTGTTAGTCTCAACAACTGAATAATTTGGTTTTGTAAGTCTCAACAACTGATAAATTGGTTTTGTTAGTCCCAACAACTGATAAATAGGTTTTGTGTAACCCAAGCTGGTTTTTCCTTGAGACTTTACTTAGTTTTGATATTTAATCTAATCTGTAAAAAAAATGTGTCTTTTTGTTTCATTAATAGAATAAAATTAAACATAGGATTAAAAAAACATGCATATATTATAACTTTTAATAACCGCTCAGGTTCACTAAAACATTAGCTAAAACCTATCAAACTAAAAACGGTGAGCAGAAATAATTAAACGTACGTTTTAACTTCGCTTAGAATAAATATTTTTTCCTTCTCGATGAACATTTTAGTATAATTTTGTCCCTGGTGTTTATAAAAAACTGAGCTAAAATTTATTTTATTTGAAGTGATTTCGAATTTTTTTGCAAATTAAAAATTAAGAAAAAATCTTCGGAGTCAGCAACCTTTATAACAAAAATAATTTTTATTAATATTTCAAATTGCTTTTAAAACTTAAGAACACTAAAATCTGCTCAATACTCTTTTTTGACTTCAAAATGGTTTAAAAACTTAATATTCATTAATAATTTCATATTCACATATACATTTGTAAACCTGATGATATTTTTAAAATTGTTAAAGGGAATATTTTTTTTGGTGTCTTAGTTACTAATGTTTGTATTATTTCTACATTTCAATAAGTTTTCTAATAAAAACAACATATTTATGATACGATCAACCGCATCAAATGGGGCTTAATATTTCAAAACAATTAAAAATAGTTTATAAATAGGCACAATGATGTAAATAATTTAAAATGTTATCTATATATTTTATAGAATATTTCTATTTGTTGCCATACATTTAAGAAAAAAAAACCTCTGTATATTGAAGTTGTGCAGCCTACCTCTAACACCGAATGATAAATTTCACGAAACTGAGAGATATTTAAAGCACTTTAAAAACTTTATAATAAAGGTAGTTGTTAAGTTTTATTAAATTTCTCTCGATTCTTCACAATATTCTAGACTTCTTTTATAAAAACATACTCGTATTTTTAAAGTGGTTCGGAAGTTATAAAATGACCGAGACCTTATATTAAATATATATTACAATTTTCGTGACAAGGGCATCCTTTTAACCAGAAAGTAGTTTTGTTAGGACACCATAAACATATAAATAATTTTATATTATGTTAAACAATAAATTTATCATCATATAGCTATATAATATAACATGTGTTTACGATGAATATAACTCGAGGCGATAGTGGAGGCATTTGTTTTAAATATATAATTAGTTACAAAACATTAACAATTATCTATTTCATATATAATATTCACCGTTGATTATTTCTGCTAACTGATAACTATTAAAATTAATTTCAACCTCAGTGAATTTGAATTTTTGTCTTTCAAATAAATACATAGAAGAGACTAGTTTGATTCAGTCTTGAAAAGTAAAACACAATATATATATTTTAATGTTTACTTAACACAATCATCACAAAATTGATCTTTAATATATTATTAATCTCAGTGAATGAACAATTATTATTATTTTTTATTTTTAGAATCTCGGTTTCTTGTCTCCTTCTCTGTAAGCTATTTAAGTATGACTTATGTTTTAAAGCTAACACATAATAGCGATTGAAACTTGTCTAGTGAAGTTCTATTCCATTGGATATAAAAAAATTAATAACAACAGGTGAATAAAAATGTCTTTGGAATATTTTTTATTTCTGAACGATGATTAAGTAATAAAAAACATCCGATAAAAAATCAACAACAAATAGCATAATTTTAATAATTTCAAATAACATTCATAGACGGCGTTTTAAACCTGTATAAAAAAATAAATTAAAACACAAGTTCATATTATTATATACGAATATTATACTTACGAATATAATAGCTTATTTTTTTAATAATATTATTTTAAAATTTTCTCTGATAAACGATATTTGGTTCTTTTGAATCACATTTTTGCCAATTTCAATTACTCTGTTTGCTTTTTAAATGCAGTGCTTTAATGGGAGCCTTAACATGTTTGCATCTACAACACGGACGTCATTTGTTGTGTAATTTAAATAGTATGTGTTTGGTTCAGGAAATTTAATTCATGTAATCAAAAGCTTGTACTTGTCGACCATTTTTAAAAGTCGTACAATGTACAGAATACGAAACTACGTATAAATTAATATGTGAGTATAAATGGGTTTATAATATACTGGCTATAACCCAAACCTCGACTCTCAGTTTAAAATACACTTTCTAATATAAAATTTACTTTCATATTTATTGCAGACATTTTAACACATAATGTTAAGACCTTAAAGAAACTCTTTGAAAATTTTTAATCGTCTCTATATTAAACAATGACAGGATATTTGAAAAATTGTTTTAAGAAATTATGACAAAGATAACATGTGAAAACAGCTATGTTAGTTGAACGATCACCTTGTTCTCTTTCTGTTTACACATATAGATATTTTATTTCCGTATGAAAATAATTATCGAATGCAAAAGTTTTGGTCAAAAATTAGGAAACAAAAAAAATATTTATAATTTTGTATCTCTTTTTATTTTCATGTTGTTTTTTTAATATTGAAGGAGGATTTAAAAGGATTTTTATTTCTTTTAATACATTATAGAAAAAGCTATGGACCACAGATTTTTTTGTAACTAGTTCAAATTGTATATGTTAGCTTTGTAGGCTATGACATGTTACAGCATTCAGTGCGGACGTTTTGGATTTTTTGACGGCTTTGTATTTTTTAGACTCGGAAGTTGTTTGTCCTCGATGGATTTTTAATTCATTTCGTAAAATAAAATACCGGATTAAAAAAGCAATTTATTTGATACTCATCCGGCGAGATTTGTAAAAAATGATTGTTCAGAACCCTTTTCAAATTTTTCAGGTTCATTGTCAAAATCTTTTTGGGGCCCATAAAAAAATTGTTTTAAGTTTAAGGTAATTTTTTATGAAAATAATAATTCAGGAATACAAATTTGAGGCTTTCATATATAAGGTTAGAATTTTAAAGATAGTAAACAGGATTTTTCAACTAAAATATAAAAGTGATGTCTAAAGTATTAACTATTCGACAACTAGTGAATTATATTAAACTATAATAGAATAACTATGAAAAACAGTTTTGCTACGTGATTGTGAGGCTTTAGCTAAATGTTCGAAGTTTTGCAAACACGTAGCAGTGGATGTGCTAACGAAGCCAAAACTATATGCTATATATCCTACATGAAATGTTTTGAAGATGAAATGACATATCAACTAGTTTGTCTGGTTATTTTCTTTTTTGCAGACAATTTAAAAAAATCCTTACCCATAACTCATTGATATAGAAAGAACATTGAAGCTTGTTGAAGTTTGTATGGAATTCATATTTACGTTAGCTATTTTACTTATTTGAATACAAATATAATTTGTGTATTCCTATCTTATAATAATAATCTAATAAATTCTGTAAACAAGAAGATTAAATCAGAAAAATCACCCATATGCATCTTAAATTTAAATAAAAACTATAAAATTATTTTATTTATATACTGTTTTCAATTGGACCTACTGTAATAATTTCATCTAAATAAGTCTTTAACTAATGAATGAGGAAGAACACAATTAAATTAGTGGGAAAGGTAATGAATAGACAGAGCATGACGTCATCTTATAGTTTCAACAGTATTTATTTTATGTTAACCGCATGTCTATTTTTTGTGTATTTAGAAATATTTAATCAATTTTATTTGAATGGCAGTAGAAATGAAAAATGAAAAAGTTAATTTATTTATTAGGAAGTTAGAAAATTATTATTTTCACCTCTAAATAGTGGTGAGTTAAGTATTTAAATCGATGTAAAAATATATATATATTTTTAAATTCCAAATTTGGAACAATCATTTAGCATGCTCCTCGCCTCTATGTCATAGATAAAATGTATTAAATGTTTATTCACCAATTTGTTTAAGGTTGTTATAGTTTAATAGCTAAAGCGACCAGGGCCAGTTTGAATACCACTCCTGACTAATATATACATTTTATGTAATTTTATTAAATTTTTAACTAGGTTGTATGTTGCTTACTATTTGCTGCTCATGAAGTATACTTTAATTCGATTGAAAACAGTTTAAATAGCTTATTATTCTTATTATCACTCAAGAAGTAATCAGAATCATTCAAGAAGAGATTAAAGTACGTACGTAGCTTGTCCGTATATATAAACCTATGGATTCTATTTTTGAGATTTTAGAAATTGTTCAGAAAGTCACACCGAAGTTAATTAACTTTGTTCATAGACCTGCACTTTCAGGTGTGATACATTTACTAAAGATTCTCTCGTACATTTTTAAAATGTACAAGGTATGTCGTTAAAAAGATTTAAAATTACAACCTTTTTGATAACGTGCAAAAAAATATTATATTTTTTATTCGTAAACTATCGAGTAAGATTGTGAAATATTCGTTCAGTTCGAGTTGACAAAATATAGCTTCGTGAGAAATTCAGCTGGCAGAGTCCACGGTTATATTTGAGTCTGCTAAACATAAGGCAATATATACATCGAGAAAATAAAGTACTTTTTTTCAGTATTCCTGTAACCAAAGTCAATGAATTTTACTAAAATGATTTATTCATATTAAAAGCCATGTCTGTGGTTTTTTTTGGAATAGTTCTTATTTATACTCCTAACCTCTCAAACTAATATGACTTATTGCGCTAGCAAATTAGTTACAAAGGAAGCTTACTTAACATAAACTGGTATGTTACTAATATATATAAATACCACAAATTATAGATTTATGAACAATAAGAGAAACTGGAAGCTTTTATACAATTCCTGTTACTTAATTTCACGATATATGTAAAAAAATCTGTTAGTTATTTTATAAGATTCAGGAAGA
This sequence comes from Danaus plexippus, assembly GCF_018135715.1. NCBI lineage: Eukaryota > Metazoa > Arthropoda > Insecta > Lepidoptera > Nymphalidae > Danaus > Danaus plexippus. Next base: position 5,221,774 of record NC_083541.1, read on the forward strand.
AATGTATAATAGGCAAAATGTTCAGTGAAATGTGCTATAAATAAAAATACAATAAGTAGTTTCTGGTCATTTGATTCATTTCGAGTTATAATGTCAACAAGTAAATAAAATTCGTTTTATTTATTTCTAAGTGAAAATATAATTTTATGACCACAGATCTTCCTAAAATATTTGATTATAAAGGACTTCAATATATTCAGCTTGGCAAATTGTAGGTGAAATAATCAATTACCTGTTAGTTGATAGAATAGACCATAGCTTTAACCATCTAGTTTGCCCAACACTTAAAATTTCTATTTAAAGCATGTACAAGAAATGATAAGTTATTAGTTAGTTAGTAAGTTAGGTAGCTGAGTGGGCTTGGGTTTTTATTGCTTTTTTGTTGCCCTAAGATCCCACAATGTCGAGCCAGTCGTAAATGTGGGCACATTGAGCTTGTGCAGCAGTTACTATGGGGAACAACTTTTTTGCGGATCATTAATCCGATAGATGTTGATGAAAAACTTTTTGGGATGGAGTCCTAACAGGAAATATCTTTGGTGAATATTACTGTCTCCCATCTACTCTATAAACAATGTTCCTATATATAATATGGTTCGACGTTCTCTTACCTTTGTAAATAGGAACTGTTCAAAAATCTCCGCATTAATTCAAATAAATAATCTTCGCAAGTAAATTTTCCAAAATGTTGATATAGATTAATTGTTGTTTGTTTTAAAAAATTCTTGACTGTTATTTTTATCTAATGTAGAGTATTTCGCTTATTTGATCATTTTCTGAGTTTACTTTTATATCAATTAGCATTAAATTTCAAATCATACTGACATTATCGTCAGACATATAAATTGTCAGACAAATCATATCCCTTGTTCTGTTTAAAATAAAAAATCTTTTTAAAATTTTGTATTCATGGTAAATTTAATTGAAATATCAAACACGTTATTTATTGTGGATGTTTTTTGATCGTAAAATAAAAATTAACGACTCGTGAAATACCTCGTGCCCAACCCTAATATACATTACTCTTCTTGTTCACAGTTCGGTTTTTTATGATGTTGGAAATGATTGAATGAGCTGATTTGATGAAAACCTTTTTCATTACCTATTTTCGATATAATTTTCGGAAAAAAAAAATATACTAAAATTTGTTTTGGATATACTTTACTGTATTTTTTATATTCAGAAAAAGTTAATTCTTTTGGTTAATATCTATATATTAATACAAATAGCTAAACGACACCATTAAGAAATTTCTAGACGAACGCAAAAAGATAAAAAAAGAAGTATTTTGATAAAGTAGCCGTTTATTAATACTACAATTCTAAATATTCCTTCATTAAAAAGAAAAAAATTTAATATTTGTGCTTAAAAGTTTCAACTCTAATTTTAAGAACGATTTAAATGAAGTTGTTACTTTATAACATACAAATTCTGCAAAATGACGAAAGATGGATACAGTCACTTACTACTACAGTACATTTTTCTTACAAATTAAAATCCACAAAAAAAAAAAACAATATATAATAGCCAGTAATAAAACAATTAACTTTATAAGAATTCGCAAGGCTTTTATACTATTCGAAGGAATTAAATACATGTTTATTAGTATAGTATTACGTTAATTTTAAAATTATAAATATAATTTTGTAAGTGATTTTTGAAAAATATGTTTTATAGTCTCGATTTATTCAAATCCTCGTTAAAGGAAAACCAAGACATAGTTTGTAATTTAATAGTTTGAAATATCATATCATGTTTATAAACTCAATTAAGTTTAACGTCTTGATGTAGTAATTTGTTTAGTCAGTATTATGTACGTATTCTCGACTTAAGTTGTCATATCCGTCTTAAACCCTTAGGATACCCCAGATAGAAATGTCAGAATTGTCTTGTTTCTGTTCCCCATAGGATTATGGTCAACAGCAACTATTATTTGTTAATATTATTTCACCTATTTTATCACACAAATGTAATGCCTCTAATACAAATTGAATGCCCGTTGTGTTAGGTATACATATATATATATATATATATTTATATTTAAAGTTAATATTTTCTTATTATATCTTTTTATTTCACGATTGTCACTTGTGACCCACAAAAAATAGAGGTAAAGTATTGCGAAACCTTTAAAATTAAACATTTGAATATATTTATACTTTGAAATTGCTTTATAAGAAAATTTTTTTGGGTAGTTTTTTTTTCATATATATCGGTGTTCATCTGAAAATTTGTTAAAGTCTTGGTATTTTTTTTCCGCTGCGGCCGCCACATCTTTACGAAGATCGATGAGTTTGTTTTTAATAGTAAGTGAAATGAATTTATCTAGTATAAGTGAAGAAAAACAATATTTTTACTTATAAATTACACGTCGATTCACAAGTGGTATATAATTTAATTTGAAAAATATTTATGGTAAAATTTTACCGCTAACTTAATTCTTGCTTCAATAAAAACAACAATACTTAAAATTTGGATAAAAAATTAAAGTAATAACAACACTATTGATAATCGAGATAAAGTAATTATTAAAGTTAAGATAAAATTGTAGCATATAGATTAAATTCAAATAAAATAAATAACCAATATATAATAAGGCAATAAAAATAAATCACAATAGCTATAATTAAAAACAATTTCATACAAATATAAATCTATTTGTGGAAAACTATATTAACTCTTAGTAAATGCTTGTATTAAGTAATACAATATATTATCGCCGTGAACGAGAATGTGGCGACCAAAAAAAAATTAAACCTCGTAGTTGCTTGTAGGAATTAAATAAGAGGGATTCTAAATTGGAAATAACATTATAGTGATTTTTTTTGCTATAATTTAATCAAAAAATTTCTTAAAAATTTTAACCTTATAAAACTTGATTGTTACATGTTTGAGTCTTTGATGTGGACCTATACAGTTATAGGTATTGTGTTGTCGAGGTTAAAACTATAATAAGCAATTTATATCATAGTTATATGCCAAAAGAAACCTGTATTAAGGTAATTAAAAATAAATATTCTATTTTCTATCCGTCATTTTCTGGTAGTGAATATCCTAGATGATTTAAAAATGAAAACTAGATTAAAATTATATTCAGTCATAATAAATGGACGTATTTTTTATAAACTGGTTTGTTCTCAGATCACATATTTTAGGAACATCAAACCTTTCCACAACCCTTCAAAAGATATTAAGAGCTCAGATATATGATATCTGGAAAAGGTTCATTAATTAATTGATTATTACAATGTTAATTAGTGCTTGACTTTTAATTTTGACGTTGTTGCCAGTGCTTTATTGGCTTTGTAATTTAAATTGAAATGTTGCAGCCGCATATTGTAGCACTTTCATGGGAGTTGTAATTAATCAATTCACAATACCAATAGACCACTACATCTCAAAATTGGTGTATGTTGGATGAGCTAACATTACATTCAGATAAGTATAATAATAGTCGCTGATTAAAAAATTCATAAAACAGTACAAACATTTTCATGAGTTAGAAATATGAAAGGACCTATTCGTGTATTTAAATATATATTTTTTCATTTTATTTGTATGCATTTATGATATAAATTCCCAATCAAAACTTATTGCTTAGAAACAAAGTATTACAATTACAAATAACTAATTGTAATAAGTATACCAATCGATTCGTTCTAGCCCCCCCCCTCCTCACATCCAACCCCAGCGGTACGATTCCTCCTTTCTCATGTTCACAGCAAAGTATTGGAACAGTTTGCCTGTCTGTTTCCTTAAAATTATAATTTGGATGTCTTCAAGGCTAGAGTGAATAGGGACAAAGGAATATTTTTTTTTTATATGACCCAAAGGGGCAAACGGGCAGACGGTCTACTTGATGGAAAGTAGTCACCGTCGCCCATGGACATTTGCAACATAAGGGGTGTTGCCGGCCTTGTTTGTGAAGGAGCGTGAGACCTACAAGTAAATTCTGATTGACTAGAATGGCAAAAAGTAACACGATTAAAAACACTAATAGTACAATATAATTACAGTATGTATTGTGATAATAACATTATTTTTAGTTGACGAGGTAGGGGCGACTGAAATATTTTTTGGGACAGGTTGCAAGCGGTTAATCTAAGTTTATTTCTCAACACCGTGAATACTTTCCTCATTAAAATAGTGAAACTTTTTTATAATAATATATAAAAAAGATTTTTTTTTTAATTTCCTTATTAATCAAATAAAGCATAATATTGTTGCGCTGCGAAAATCTATGATAGGTTTTAGATTTGATATCGTCTTGAAACTTTTTGTAGTTTCGTGAGTGTTACAACTTAATTTGTTTACGACTTTATTCCAAGATATATTTTACGTACAATAATTATTATATTTTATTGTACGCCGATGTAAAGATGTTTTTTTTTTTCATTTTGTCAGTGTAATTTTTCCATAGTGTTTATTATTTGGTATATTTACTGCAGAGCTTTACGTTGATTGGTTATTTTTTTTTATTTGTGGGAGTGTATTTATGTTAAAAAAAATTATTATAGGATTATTTACTTGTTATTCTAATTCAAACTTGATAGAGTAACAAAGCTATATCTAGTCTCATAGTAACTTAATTATTTTGTTGAAATAGCTATTTTAGCTCTCTATTTTAGTTATAGTCCCGAACTTTAAACGAGTTTATTACCCTGAAAACACCTTGAATAGCAATATATTTGTTTCGCTGGTTTAATCTTGATTATCATAACTAAATAGCGTATATTATTTTACGAGGTCGTATCAATCTCCAATCCAAATTTGTTATATATCGGTTTTCTGATTAAACATTGATAAAGTAACAAACAGAAAGACATAAAGTTCTAATACAATATTTGCGATATGAATTATATAAGATTCTTCCTATTTATATAGTCTAAGTTTTTCAGGTTAGTAATAGATAGGAAACCTTTTATTGGATTGTCAAATAGTTTTTTATTAAAAAAAGTTCGAGCCTAAAAAAAATCAATAAAGTTACGTAGGTAAAATCAGTGAAATTTCAAAAAAAAAAATTGTAGTAAAGCACTCAAATCGGTTTGGAATCCAAATGTCTATGAAAATATAAATGAATGAAATTATCTTGAACGCTGCTTAATTTTATACTTTTATTTGTCTAAAATTCACAGTAGACCATGGAGTAATAAAAAAGAACTTGTTTTATTTACTTATTTATAAGTATGTTTACTTTATAGTAATTTCATATACTAGATTAGTGATTATCTGACATAGTGTAATATGTAATGACGTATATATGCAAAGTTTAAATGAAATAAATATATGTATTTTCCCGTTCGTCCTTACATAACATTACATTGTTTGTGTAGATTATCTTTGTGAAAAAAATATTCATAAAATCAATCAAAGCTTATTTCAAGGGACCTAAAAAAAATAAAATCACTTTAAAAATCACCCGAAGATCTTAAGATCTTACCAATTTTCGTTGACCTAAAAACTGACATTTAATACCAATATCGACGTATCAAGTTCAAGTTATTCAATTAAGTTTTTTAGGAGATGGATGTTATCTTTGGACGTGAAAATACAAAAAGGTATTTTTGATCCAAAAAGATTTAAGATTCACTCCAGAAAATAAACTGACATTTGAAATATATATAAGAAAGTAATTAAAGACGTACTTTTATTATCATACTTACATATATTTCTTTACTTAGAAATAGGATTTAAAAGAAAAATATTGTGAACAAGGATTATATAGGTTTATATTAAAAGCAAGACGTGTCATTTAATATCATTCAATTTTATTCTATTATATCTTTGGTAAGTACAATGGCTGGGGTCTTATGACGTA